>NC_092774.1:49970899-51260899 GCF_047496795.1 Chiloscyllium punctatum
TTGGAGGACCAACAGCCCCCTGCTCACTTATTGGTTGGAGGATCAACAGCCCCCTGCTCTCCTATTGGTGGGAGGACCAACAGCCCCCTGCTCTCCTATTGGTGGGAGGACCAACAGCCCCCTGCTCTCCTATTGGTGGGAGGACCAACAGCCCCCTGCTCTGCTATTGGTGGGAGGACCAACAGCCCCCTGCTCTGCTATTGGTGGGAGGACCAACAGCCCCCTGCTCTGCTATTGGTGGGAGGACCAACAGCCCCCTGCTCTGCTATTGGTGGGAGGACCAACAGCCCCCTGCTCTGCTATTGGTGGGAGGACCAACAGCCCCCTGCTCTCCTATTGGTGGGAGGACCAACAGCCCCCTGGTCTCCTATTGGTGGGAGGACCAACAGCCCCCCCCCCCCCCCCCCCCCCCGGTCTCTTCAGCCCAGGAGGGACATTGTGTGCAATGAAGATTTCCAGGGTTTGGGGGGGGAACAGGAGAGGAAACTATTCCATGGGAGCTGGAATTGCCTTTTGTTTTCCGATTTGTCTGCCTCGCTGTCAATTTTTATTTTTATTTCCTGGCGCAGATGATTGAAGAGGACAGAATTCCAGACAGGGATCTGGCCAAGTGACTCCGTTGGTCAGAGGATGAACTTCACTGGCCCCTGAACGTGGATGAAGAAACATACTTCAGGCGGCAAGATACTTCGACCTCGGCGTGATCAGAAAAGCGTTCGAGACGTGCTCGTAGGAAGAACCTCAACCAGTCACACCGGACTGAGAGACGGTGCTCCGACCGTGGGAGGAAGCTTTACCCCAGTCACACCGGACTGAGAGACGGTGCCCCGACCGTGGGAGGAAGCTTTACCCCAGTCACACCGGACCGAGAGACGGTGCCCCGACCGTGGGAGGAAGCTTTACCCCAGTCACACCGGACTGAGAGACGGTGCTCCGACCGTGGGAGGAAGCTTTACCCCAGTCACACCGGACCGAGAGACGGTGCTCCGACCGTGGGAGGAAGCTTTACCCCAGTCACACCGGACCGAGAGACGGTGCTCCGACCGTGGGAGGAAGCTTTACCCCAGTCACACCGGACTGAGAGACGGTGCTCCGACCGTGGGAGGAAGCTTTACCCCAGTCACACCGGACCGAGAGACGGTGCCCCGACCGTGGGAGGAAGCTTTACCCCAGTCACACCGGACTGAGAGACGGTGCTCCGACCGTGGGAGGAAGCTTTACCCCAGTCACACCGGACCGAGAGACGGTGCTCCGACCGTGGGAGGAAGCTTTACCCCAGTCACACCGGACTGAGAGACGGTGCTCCGACCGTGGGAGGAAGCTTTACCCCAGTCACACCGGACTGAGAGACGGTGCTCCGACCGTGGGAGGAAGCTTTACCCCAGTCACACCGGACTGAGAGACGGTGCCCCGACCGTGGGAGGAAGCTTTACCCCAGTCACACCGGACCGAGAGACGGTGCCCCGACCGTGGGAGGAAGCTTTAACCCAGTCACACCGGACTGAAAGACGGTGCCCCGACCGTGGGAGGAAGCTTTACCCCAGTCACACGGACTGAGAGACGGTGCCCCGACCGTGGGAGGAAGCTTTACCCCAGTCACACCGGACTGAGAGACGGTGCTCCGACCGTGGGAGGAAGCTTTACCCCAGTCACACCGGACTGAGAGACGGTGCTCCGACCGTGGGAGGAAGCTTTACCCCAGTCACACCGGACTGAGAGACGGTGCTCCGACCGTGGGAGGAAGCTTTACCCCAGTCACACCGGACTGAGAGACGGTGCTCCGACCGTGGGAGGAAGCTTTACCCCAGTCACACCGGACTGAGAGACGGTGCCCCGACCGTGGGAGGAAGCTTTACCCCAGTCACACCGGACCGAGAGACGGTGCTCCGACCGTGGGAGGAAGCTTTACCCCAGTCACACCGGACCGAGAGACGGTGCCCCGACCGTGGGAGGAAGCTTTACCCCAGTCACACCGGACTGAGAGACGGTGCTCCGACCGTGGGAGGAAGCTTTACCCCAGTCACACGGACCGAGAGACGGTGCTCCGACCGTGGGAGGAAGCTTTAACCCAGTCACACCGGACTGAGAGACGGTGCTCCGACCGTGGGAGGAAGCTTTACCCCAGTCACACCGGACTGAGAGACGGTGCTCCGACCGTGGGAGGAAGCTTTACCCCAGTCACACCGGACTGAGAGACGGTGCTCCGACCGTGGGAGGAAGCTTTACCCCAGTCACACCGGACTGAGAGACGGTGCTCCGACCGTGGGAGGAAGCTTTACCCCAGTCACACCGGACTGAGAGACGGTGCCCCGACCGTGGGAGGAAGCTTTACCCCAGTCACACGGACTGAGAGACGGTGCTCCGACCGTGGGAGGAAGCTTTACCCCAGTCACACGGACTGAGAGACGGTGCTCCGACCGTGGGAGGAAGCTTTACCCCAGTCACACGGACTGAGAGACGGTATTCCAACTGTTGGAGAAAGCTTTAACCAGTTACACAGACGGAAAAAAGAATCATTCACGGCACGGACAAACCACTTGATAAACCGCTTGTTGGCGAGTGTTCAAGCCACCCGCAGAGACGCTCGACGGCATGGAGAAACTGTGGGAATGTGGGCACTGTGTAAAGGAGTTCCGATCCCCGTCCCAGCTGGAAATTCACCGACGCAGTCACACCGGAGAGAGGCCGTTCGTCTGCCCCGAGTGCGGGAAGGGCTTCACGCAGTCGTCCAACCTCCTGAAGCATCGACGAGTCCACACCGGGGAGAGGCCGTTCGCCTGCTCCGAGTGCGGGAAGGCGTTCACCCAGTCCACCAGCTTCGCGGCACACCAGCGGGTTCACACCGGAGAGAGACCCTTCAGCTGCTTGTTCTGCGGAAAGACGTTCAGGAATTCGTCCAACCTGACTGCACACCGGCGCGTTCACAGCGGGGAGAAACCGTTCACTTGCTCGGTGTGTGGGAAGGCATTCACTCAGTTATCGAGCTTGTTGACACACCAGCGGCTTCACACTGAGGAGAAACCGTTCTCCTGCTCGCAGTGCGGGCGAGGCTTCAACCAGTCAACCAACCTGCTGACACACCAGCGAGTCCACACAGGCGAGAGGCCATTCAGCTGCCCCACCTGTGGGCAGAGGTTCATTACTTCTTCCAACCTGCTGACACACCAGCGGGTTCACAGCGGGGAGAGACCGTTCACCTGCTTCGATTGTGGGAAGGGATTCATTCAGTCCTCCACTCTGCTGATACACCAGCGAGTTCACACCGGGGACAGGCCGTTCACCTGCTCGGAGTGCGGGAAGGGATTCACTCAGTTGTCCAGCCTTCTGACGCACCAACGAGTCCATTCCGAGCAGAAACCGTTCACCTGCCCGCAGTGTGGGAAGGGATTTGTTCAGTCATCCAATTTGTTGACCCACCAGAGAGTTCACACCGGGGAGAAACCGTTCAGCTGCTGGCAGTGCGGGAAGGAGTTCAGTACTTCATCGAACCTGCTGATGCACCAGCGGCTTCATGGTGGGGAGAATAACTGACCACTGATTCATGAATGCTCTGACACTGGTGAGTTTGTGAGTGACTGCAGAGTTTGGATGCCATTGTTATTGCTGCTGTTAATCACATAGGATTGACAGTCTGAAAACAGCGCATTGTTGCGGTTTCCCATAACTGTGGAATTTAACATTCTGGATATGTCACAGATGTTCACTTTTTAAATGTGCTATCAGTATTAACTGTGGAAAAGGATATGGAAGATGTAGACTGTAGGGAAATAGATGATGACATCTTGCAAAATGTCCAGATTACAGAGGAGGAAGTGCTGGACGTCTTGAAGTGGTTAAAGGTGGATAAATCCCCAGGACCTCACACAGAGGGTAAATGTAGGGTTATCCATGTTGGTGGCAAGAACAGGAAGGCAGATTACTACCTAAATGGAATCAATTTAGGTAAAGGGGCAGTACAAAGAGATCTGGGTGTTCTTGTACACCAGTCAATGAAGGTAAGCATGCAGGTACAGCAGGTAGTGAAGAAAGCTGATAGCATGCTGGCCTTCATAACAAGAGGGATTGAAATATAGAAGCAAACAGGTTCTTCTGCAGCTGTACAGGGCCCTGGTGAGACCACACCTGGAGTACTGTGTACAGTTCTGGTCTCCACATTTGAGGAAAGACATTCTGGCTATTGAGGGAGTGCAGCATAGGTTCACGAGGTCAATTCCTGGAATGGCGGGATTACCTTACACTGAGAGACTGAAGCGACTGGGCTTGTATACCCTTGAGTTTAGAAGACTGAGAGGGGATCTGATTGAGACGTATAAGATTATAAAAGGATTGGACACTCTGGAGGCAGGAAACCTGTTTCCGCTGATGGGGGAGTCCCGAACCAGAGGACACAGCTTAAAAATACGGGGTAGACCATTTAGGACAGAGATGAGGAGAAACTTCTTCACCCAGAGAGTGGTGGCTGTGTGGAATGCTCTGCCCCAGAGGGCAGTGGAGGCCCAGTCTCTGGATTCATTTAAGAAAGAGTTGGATAGAGCTCTCAAGGATAGTGGAATCAAGGGTTATGGAGATAAGGCTGGAACAGGATACTGATTAAGGATGATCAGCCATGATCATAATGAGTGGTGGTGCAGGCTCAAAGGGCACCTATTGTCTTTTGTGTACCCGAGAACTCTGTGGGAAGCTAGAGAAGTGATTGCTGGGTCTCTTGCTGAAATTTTTGTATCATCGATAGTCACAGGTGAGGTGCCAGAAGACTGGAGGTTGGCAAACGTGGTGCCATTGTTTAAGAAAGGTGGTAAGGACAAGCCAGGGAACTATAGACCAGTGAGCCTGACCTCCGTGGTGGGCAAGTTGTTGGAGGGAATCCTGAGGGACAGGATGTACATGTAGTTGGAAAGACAAGGACTGATTAGGGATAGTCAACATGGCTTTGTGCGTGGGAAATCATGTCTCACAAACTTGATAGAGTTTTTTGAAGAAGTAACAAAGAGGATTGATGAGGGCAGAGCAGTAGATGTGATCTATATGGACTTCAGTAAGGTGTTCGACAAGGTTCCCCATGGGAGACTGATTAGCAAGGTTAGATCTCATGGAATACAGGGAGAACTAGCCATTTGGATACAGAACTGGCTCAAAAGTAGAAGACAGAGGGTGGTGGTGGAGGGTTGTTTTTCAGACTGGAGGCCTGTGCCCAATGGAGCGCCACAAGGATCAGTGCTGGGCCCTCTACTTTTTGTCATTTACATACATGATTTGGATGTGAGCATAAGAGGTACAGTTAATAAGTTTGCAGATGACACCAAAATTGGAGGTGTAGTGGACAGCGAAGAGGGTTACCTCAGATTACAACAGGATCTGGACCAAATGGGCCAATGGGCTGAGAAGTGGCAGATGGAGTTTAATTCAGATAAATGCGAGGTTCTGCAATTTGGGAAAGCAAATCTTAGCAGGACTTATACACTTAATGGTAAGGTCCTAGGGAGTGTTAGGCCATTGGTTAGGCCATTGTTAGAATATTGCCTGCAATTCTGGTCTCCTTCCTATCGGAAAGATGTTGTGAAACTTGAAAGGGTTCAGAAAAGATTTACAAGGATATTGCCAGGGTTGGAGGATTTGAGCTACAGGGAGAGGCTGAACAGGCTGGGGCTGTTTTCCCTGGCGCATCGGAGGCTGAGGGGTGATCTTATAGAGGTTTACAAAATCATGAGGGGCATGGATAGGGTGAATAGACAGAGTCTTTTCCCTGGGGTCGGGGAGTCCAGAGCTAGAGGGCATAGGTTTAAGGCATATCTCCAATTAGAAAGTGCTTCACAGCGGCATCTCCATTGTGAGATTAGATTCATCGAGATGTACAGCACGGAAACAGACCCTTTGGTCCAACCCGTCCATGCCGACCAGATATCCCAACCCGATCTAGTCTCACCTGCCAGCACCCGGCCCATATCCCTCCAAACCCTTCCTATTCATATTCCCATCCAAATGCCTTTTAAATGTTGCAATTGTACCAGCCTCCACCACTTTCTCTGGCAGCTCATTCCATACACATACCACCCTCTGTGTGAATAAGCTGCCCCTTAGGTCTCTTTTATATCTTTCCCCTCTCACCCTAAACCTATGCCCTCTAGTTCTGGACTCCCCCACCCCAGGGAAAAGATTTTGTCTGTTTACCTTATCCATGCCCCTCATAATTTTGTAAACTTCTATAAGGTCACCCTCAGCCCCCGACGCTCCAGGGAAAACAGCCCCAGCCTGTTCAGCCTCTCCCTGTAGCTCAACTCCTCCAACCCTGGCAACATCCTTCTAAATCTTTTCTCAATTTCAAGTTTCACATCTTTCCGATAGGAAGGAGACCAGAATTGCATGCAATATTCCAACATGACCTCCTAACCCCTGTACTCAGTACTCTGACCAATAAAGGAAAGCATACCAAACGCCTTCTTCACTATTCTATCTGCCTGTGATTCCACTTTCAAGGAGATATGAACCTGCACTCCAAGGTCTCTTTGCTCAGCAACACTCCCCAGGACCTTACCATTAAATGTATAAGTCCTGCTGAGATTTGCTTTCCCAAAATACAGCACCTAGTGTTTATCTGAATTAAACTCCATCTGCCACTTCTCAACCCATTGGAGGACGGGAAAAATTTCTAGTTGTAAGAGCTGCTCCTTTTTTTTGAGGTATTTTAGGAGCTGGAGGTGATTTCCTCGAATTCCAGGAGCAGCAATCACACATTTATATGCTGTAGCATTGTTTTGGAACTTTGGGAAAAAAAGAAGTCAAAACAACAGCAGTTTTAAAAGGGAGAAGAGCAGACAATGGAAGCACATGGTGAGGACATTGCAGGAGAGAGAGAGAGAGAACCTGCACGGTTACCGCCTTTGCTGTTTTTGAATTCATGTGTTGCTGGACATCGGAGTGCATCTGGGAAAATTAACAAAATTCACAACTAATCTGGGAGGAACCGGTTTGGTCAAGTTTCACAACACAGGATCAGATCAGTTAATTGTTGTTTTAAGTTTGTCCAAGAGAAAGGGTGTATTAGTGAGTGCAGTGGGTTCTTTCTTGGTTATATGTTTTTGGAGATAAGTCTCTTGATTAAACTTTATATAAGCCACAGCTATTAATTTAACCTGGGGCAGTGTTTGTAGAGGAATAAGATGGTGTTATTTTCTGGGTCTCTAGATTGTGAAGGAGCAAAAATGGCCTTTTGTACAGTGATATGTACTTCTTGTCAGTTGTGGGAGTTTAAAGAGAGTTTAAGGTTACCGTGGATTGTATCTGCCATAAATGCTGTTGGATGCGAAACTTATCAGATTAAACTGACAAAGTACTGAAAATATTGAACTGTTTCACAGGCAGATCAATAGAAGCTTCATATACCGATATGGATATTTGGAAGTTCAGTCAGTACAAGACAGCAGCAATGGTTGTCGAAGGCAGCACCCACAACGCAGACAGAGTTGGAAACTGAGGCAGTGGAGGTGACCCCTGTAATTGAGGCAAAAAGCAAAGCTGACCCTAATGCTCACCAGCTCGAACATTGCACTACTAGCAAATAGTCAAGACATTACAGAAAAGGCAGGGATATAATGTGGAGCTAAACACTGATCAGAGCCGAGAGAGGGTGGTGCTGGAAAAGCACAGCTGGTCAGGCAGCATCTGAGGAGCAGGAGAGCCAACATCTCGGGCAGAAGCCCTTCATCGTTCTCCTGCTCCTCGGATGCTGCCTGACCTGCTGTGCTTTTCCAGCGCTCCACTCTGATCTCCTCCAGCATCTGCAACGCTCACGTTCTCCTGATCAGCCAAGTGAAGAAATCCAAACTGGCTGTGACAGTGGTGTCTAAAACGTTCTGATTGTTGGGATGAAAGAAGGCATTGACCTAAATTACCCCTCGGAAATTGGGAGATGGTGAAGGAATCACCAAGAATTGTCCGGCTGACTGGAACGTGTACCCCTCTGGGACGGCGACCTCCCAATCTCCTGAGAAAAGGGCAATGGCCTCAAAACCAATCAATTGTGTCACTGTCTCCACAGAATGCTGCTCAGTCTCTCGAACAGTTTTTTGCTTTTGTCCCAAATCTCTGTCAGATGCTCTTACTCCGTTCCCTTCTCCTGCTCTTCGGATGCTGCCTGACCTGCTGTGCTTTTCCAGCACCACTCTAACCTAGACTCTGGTTTCCAGCATCCGCAGTTTTTACCTGACTCCTTTACCTTTCCGAACTGAATCGGACCAGGAATCTGCATCACTTGAGCTTGGAAAGCTTTTCGGTAACGAAAGAATGGAGACAAGGTTGGATGGAAGTCCAGCTGAACCCAGGCTGGACCAGAGAGCGAAATCCTGGGCTCTTACTTTTGATCCCACACTCGGTTAACCCTTTCCCATCCTCTTGCGTGTCCACCTCTCCCTCTTTTCAAGATTGACTCATCGTTTCTCCTTCATAGATATTGCAATCTGACCCTACATTTCTTTCAGTTGGCAGTGTTGATTCATGCTTTGTTCTGATCGCTCTCACGTGGCCGAGTTGTTTTTTTCTGACCAGGAGTAATTCTGCTAAAAGAAATTCACGGGACTGAAAATTTGTAGACTATAAACCGAAACCAGTGAAAATTGCGAGTTTTTAATTTGAAACCAAGGGGTGCTTCCGATATTGTAGGATAAAGTAGTGACACCAGTATAAATTTTCAAGGCTGAAAACAAACTGAATCATGGGGATCTGAAGGAAACTGCTTTGTGCAGCTTTGACAGCACAAAATGAATCCGTAACCATCAACATTTCTGAATTTATTTTCAGTGTTTCGAACTGTTAAATCAGCAAGTCAGCTGTCTGCTGGGACAATATCATCTGTGCAGAGACTTGTTGACCCTTGCACAGAACAGACTAGGCTTGAGGAAGGGCCGGGCGTTTGTCCTTTCCACGGATGTTGCCTGATCCGGTAAGTTCTCCCTGCGTTTGTCTGTTGCAGGACCAAGAGGAATTACTGTTCAAAAGGTCGGGTGTTTCCCTTCGAATAAATACTGGCAAAGAGTCAAAAATAGCCCTGCCAAAGATTACGCTCATTTACATCACCATTACGAACAACTTAGCATGGGGAAGGTCAGAAAAATCTGTACAGTTGGACTCCAATACAGTTTCAGTTTATGGTATTCGTTTCTGTTGCGGGGACAGCGGGCTGCGTGAACCCTCCCGGTTTGGGGACGGGGGGGCCGGGCGAACCCTCCCGGTGTGGGGACGGGGGGGCCGGGCGAACCCTCCCGGTGTGGGGACGGGGGGGCCGGGCGAACCCTCCCGGTGTGGGGACGGGGGGGCCGGGCGAACCCTCCCGGTTTGGGGCCGGGGGGCCGGGCGAACCCTCCCGGTGTGGGGACGGGGGGCCGGGCGAACCCTCCCGGTGTGGGGACGGGGGGGCCGGGCGAACCCTCCCGGTTTGGGGCCGGGGGGGCCGGGCGAACCCTCCCGGTTTGGGGCCGGGGGGCCGGGCGAACCCTCCCGGTGTGGGGACGGGGGGGCCGGGCGAACCCTCCCGGTGTGGGGACGGGGGGGCCGGGCGAACCCTCCCGGTGTGGGGACGGGGGGGCCGGGCGGCCGGGCGAACCCTCCCGGTGTGGGGACGGGGGGGCCGGGCGAACCCTCCCGGTGTGGGGACGGGGGGCCGGGCGAACCCTCCCGGTTTGGGGCCGGGCGAACCCTCCCGGTGTGGGGCCGGCGGGCCGGGCGAACCCCCCCGGTGTGGGGACGGGGGGCCGGGCGAACCCTCTCGGTGCGGGGACAGTGAGAATGTCTTGGTGGAAAGCTTGCACATGGTGCTATTCTCAGCCCTGGCTGCCTGTGTTTTCTCAGTGCTGGCTGTGGTTGGTTTATGTTCAGGTATCTCTGAAGGAGGCTTGGTCTAGGTGGTGAGCATCTGCAGTACATCTTGGGGATGATATACAATGCAGAAAGGATAGCTTTTCCAATTGATTTTAACCGAGGAGGTCAATTCTTCGTGGGTCTGCATTTGATTCTTGAATGAATATGGCACCAAGATCCTCAAAATTAAGCACAAATATTCCAGATTTCCAGACATTTTTTGGCACAGCATCCCCATCACTGCAATGGTGACAATTCAATTGAGCCACATCAAATCCAGTCAATGACAAAGCCCCCTTGCTGTTAGCAACTGAGAGCTTGTCGAGTCTCAGAGGGATAAGAATGTCCTCTGTTCAGTCAATTTACCATTCCTGCTTCTGAAATTCCCCTGGAATTATTCCCCCTGACTGCCTCCATCCCTCCTTCGTACCTCATCGATCAGTCCAGGAGAAATTCTGAATTTGCGAGACGTGTTGAATGGGCTGAATAAACCAGTGACCCCTATGTGTGTGTGTGTATATATGTACATTTGCAACAGCTTCGAATCCTTGCACTGTTCACTTGTCCGATTGCAGTATGTGGAATTTTGTCGTTAACTTACATTGAGAAAACTTTATCCCACAAAAAAATATCCCACAGTGCCTCAGAAGAATTTCTCAAGCTGGCCCGGAGAGGCAGATTTTAATAACTGTGTGGAGGTGCCGGTGTCAGACTGGGCAGGACAACTCACACTCCACCTGGTTACAGTCCGACAGGTTGATTTGGAAGCATAAGTTTTTGGAGCGTTGCTCCTTCAGCGGGTGGTTGTGTGTCCATCAGGTTCAACCACCTGCTGAAGGAGCAGCGTTCCGAAAGCTACTGCTTCCAAATCAACCTGTCGGACCGTAACCTGGAGTTTGTGTCAGATTTTTAAGATTTTAACAAGCATCTTTTGGAATGATAAGCGTTTTACACCACGTGATTCCTCTCACCCCACTTTCCAGTACTTGGCCTGTAGCTTTGTTGTGCTACAGCACTTCAACCGATCATCTAAATACCAATTAAATGTTGACCTGATTTCTGCCCCTACCATCCTTTCAGGTAGCAAGTTCCAGATACAGAGGAATCTTGATGATCCAGCATTCGATTAACCAAATTTCACATTCGCCGAACGAGATCACAAGCTTCCGATGCTTGGCTAACTTATGTGATCGGGCATTCAATTAACCGCACGAAATACTCACCGCCCGTGTCCTTCAGATAATCGAGGTTCCTCTCTACACACATCCCACCGGTTACAAAATTCTTCCCTTAAATCTCCTGCCCTTTACCATAAATCTATGCCCCGGTTATTGATCCTTTGACTAACTGGGAAAGTTCCTTCCTATGAACCCCATCCCGGATCTGACCCACTGCAATCAGGAAAGGGGAGTTAGAGAAAACAAAACGAGGAAATGGAGAAACTGGCAGGTTTGGCAGCCCCTCTGAAGAGAGACCAGAATTCACGTTTCAAATCCGATGATTCTTCAGTCCCAAGCAAACGTCACGTTGCTAACAGTGATCTCTCTCGACCAGGGGCTACCAAATTTGCCGAGTTTCTCCAACACTTTGTTTTTATTTTAGATTTCCACCAATTTGCAGTATTTTGCTTTTGCAAAGTCAGCTGCTATTTTAGCGAGGGAGAAAGCGAGGACTGCAGACGCTGGGGGATCAGAATCGAGAGTGTGGGGCTGGAAACGCACAGCAGGTCAGGCAGCATCTGAGGAGCAGCAGAATCGACGTTTCGGGCAAAGGCCCTTCACCAGGAATGAGATCTGTTTCGGCCAGCCTGGGGAATTTAAACGGGCAGCAATTAATTGGGACGAGGATCACAGGAGCAAAAGGCTGGTCACAATGAACTCTGCCAGGGCATGACTGGAGATAGGAGAGAAAATAGAGACGGATGGGAATTCAGGGCTCAGGCAAGGAGGAATTTCGGAGACCGTTTGGTCTGTGGGAAAGGGAAGTAGCAGGGACAGCTGACTGGGTTGTCTCAATCTCTGGTAAGGAACCTTTCCTAGCTCCTCACACTTGTTGGACAGGGGGGAAAGGAAACACTTTCAAACAGAACTAACTTGTGCTCAAGGTATTAAAAAGCCTTAGCACATAATTTAATGGAAGGCTGAATTTGCATTTTGTCCAGAATACTAACACCTACAGCCAGGTTGAAAGTCATTAGTATCAGATTCCAGTGAAGACAGTTCAGTCCAAGCTGGGATAAACAGCAAAACGCCAACGGTGCAGTTACTTGTGGACTCGCTGGTGACTCTGGAGGTTGGATGAGTTAATGAATCCCTTCCCACACTTGGAGCAGCTGAACGGTCTCTCCCCGGTGTGAATTCGTTGGTGTTGGAGTAGGTGGGATGACTGAGTGAATTCCTTCCCGCACTCGGAGCAGGAGAAAGGCCTTTCCCCAGTGTGGACTCGTTGGTGGACAGTCAGCTCAGACGATCGCTTGAACCCAGTCCCACAGTGGGAGCACCGAAACGGTCTCTCATCCGTGTGGACGCGTTGATGGCGCACCAACTCCCCGGAACTTTTATAGCACTTGCCACAATGCGGGCAGGTAAAGGGTCTCTCGTCGCTGTGGACCCGTTGGTGTCTGAGCAGATTGGATAGCTGAGTGAATCCTTTCCCACACTCCCTGCAGGTGAATGGTCTCTCCTCGGTGTGGACTCGCTGGTGGGTCAGCAGGTGGGACGAATTAATGAATCCTTTCCCACACTTGGAGCAGATGAACGGCCTCTCCCCGGTGTGAACCCGCTGGTGTACAGTGAGGTCAGATGATTGCCTGAAGCCAGTCCCACAGTGAGAGCACCTGTATGGTTTCTTGTCAGTGTGAACGCGTTGGTGGGACATCAGTTGCTTGGAACTCTTGAAGCACTTCCCACAGTCAGAGCATTTAAAAGGCCTGTTGTCAGTGTGAACCCTCTGGTGCGTCAGCAGGTGAGACAACTGAATGAATCCCTTCCCACACTCTGAGCAGATAAATGGCCTCTCCCTTGTGTGACTGCGTCGATGAGCTTCCAGTTGAGAGGGATACTTAAATCCCTTGCCACAGTCCCCACAATGCCACAGTTTCTCTTCACTATGAAGAACTCCATGTCTTGACAGACTAGATGATTGGCTGAATCCTTGTCCAGCCCCAGAACTGGTGTAAGGGTTCTCCTCACTGGTAATGGTACCTCTTCCTTCCATGTTCAGAATCCAGGTCCCGATGAATTAAACTACTCAGGGAGCTCTTGGCACAATGTCCAGTTTGAGCCTTGTTCCTCAGAAATGACCCTTCACAAATGCCCTGTAAAATGAAGGTAACACAGTAAAACGTGACCGTGAAAGCGGTTAAGCCACAAACACATCAGGCTGATTCACTAATGTCACTCAAAGGTGGGAACCCGGCATCTAGTCTGGGACTAGACGAGATGTGAACCTTTCTGTAGGCAGGGAAGAGATAGTGAGAAAGAAGATAGCTTTATCCAAACTGCAACTCGACCAGACGTACAATGGAATCTCCCAAGCCCCAAAAGTCTCGAACAAGAGCAGTCGGGCCATAGGAAACCCAGCACCTCCAAACACACACACTGGAGATCATACCAGAAATGTGGTTCAATAGGTAGGTACAGATTTAGTTGATTGTGGCCACAGTGATACTTTTTCAATCCTACAACAGAGGCAGAATTTCATACCCTGGGAATTGTTTCATTTTACTTTGTATCACTTACTCATCAAAAAAAGAGCCCTTTTTCAGGCTGCGGTTAAAGTTTTGAACGTTGAAACCGATCAGAGGTTTCTTTGGGCTAATTGTAATCGATGCGCTGTATTCACTGCTCGCAACCGAATCTACTTTACACTGCTAGCGGGAGTCACTTGCCATTTTTAATTCTCCACTCACTCCCACGCTGACTTCTGTCCTTCGCCTCCAGCACTGTTTCACCGGGAGCTCGAAGAAAAGCAGCTGATTTGTTGATTCAACGCTTTACCCAACGTTTCATGGATTTTCCAAAACCCATCGCTGTCAGTGCAGGGCAGAAATTCCAAACAGACAAACAACTCATCTGGTTTGATTTTGCCGTGTATAAATCCTCCCCCTTTTTTTCTCATTCACTGGACTAAGGTGTTGCTGGCTTGGCCAGCATTTATCGCCCAGAGGGCAGTTAAGAGTTAACCACATTGCTGAGGGCTTGGGAGTCACACATAGGCCAGACCAGGTAAGGGTGGCAGTTTCCCTCCCAAAAGGGCATTAGTGAACGAGGTGGATTCATGCTCATCGTTAAGACCCTCAATTTGTTTTTCACTGAATGCAAATTCCACCCTCTGCCGTGGCAAGGTTCGAACCCAGGTCCCCAGACTGTTATCCTGGATCTCTGGATTAACAGTCCACCAATAATACCACGAAGGCACCAACTCCACACAGGGTGGACTATCCCCTACACATGGGGTTGACCAACCCAGCCCGTCCCCACAAGGGCAGCCCATTGCCACTGGGTCACCGTCTTCCCATGAGGTCATTGCCTCCCCATTGGCCGACTGCCTTCCCATGAGGTCATTGCCTCCCCATTGGGCGACTGCCTTCCTATGAGGTCATTGCCTCCCCATTGGGCGACTGCCTTCCTATGAGGTCATTGCCTCACCCTTGGGCGACTGCCTTCCTATGAGGTCATTGCCTCCCCATTGGGCGACTGCCTTCCTATGAGGTCATTGCCTCCCCCTTGGGCGACTGCCTTCCTATGAGGTCATTGCCTCCCCCTTGGGCGACTGCCTTCCTATGAGGTCATTGCCTCACCCTTGGGCGACTGCCTTCCTATGAGGTCATTGCCTCCCCCTTGGGCGACTGCCTTCCTATGAGGTCATTGCCTCACCCTTGGGCGACTGCCTTCCTATGAGGTCATTGCCTCCCCCTTGGGCGACTGCCTTCCTATGAGGTCATTGCTTCCCCATTGGGCGACTGCCTTCCTATGAGGTCATTGCTTCCCCATTGGGCGACTGCCTTCCTATGAGGTCATTGCTTCCCCATTGGGCGACTGCCTTCCTATGAGGTCATTGCCTCCCCATTGGGCGACTGCCTTCCTATGAGGTCATTGCCTCCCCATTGGGCGACTGCCTTCCTATGAGGTCATTGTCTCTCTGACATCACGGAGAAGAGCACGCATGCGCCCTGCGACAACAGCGGCCGCCCCCCTCGGTGGGGGAGGGGAGGGGGGGGCTCATTCCTCAGTTGCCTCCCAATAAAAATGGCGACGACGGTAAGCGGGCCAGTTCGGCCGGTCGCCTCTTTCCTTTCGCAGCAAGCGCAGAACCGATACGGATCCGGCAGCCTTCCCACGGTGCGGTAATGACACCTCCCCCCCCCTCCCCCAAGGCCGGCACCACCTCCGTTTCCCTCCCGCTTCCCCACTCACGGGGCCGCCCTGTATCCTCCTCGACCTTCCGCTCCGCCGTCCGCCCCTCGACGTCATCGCGTCACGCCGTCCCCACCCCCGGCCCGTGACGTCGGACGGCCAGCCCCGCCCTCATGAGCTGTCATCCCACCAGCCCCCCTCCAAGCGCGCCCTTTCCATTGGTCGGCGTCACCGCCAATCAGCCGGACCCCATTGTGACCAAACAAAAAGAACTCTGTGGGACCTGCATGTGTCCGCCCCCACATTGAACCATCAACTCATGGCTCATCTGATAAACCCTCCACTCACTTTCCTTGGCACACAGTCTGAGAGACTTCAAGGTATCTATCTAGGGAGAATCCCTACAGTGCAAGAAACAGGCCCTTCAGCCCAACAAGTCCATACTGACCCTCAGCAGTCACCCAGCCAGAGCCATTCCCCTACCCTCTCATCCCTGATTAAGGCACCTCACCTACACATCCCTGGATGCTATGGGCAGGTTAGCACGGCCAATTCACCCTGACCTGTACACGCACAGGTCAGGTGAATTGGCCATGCTAAATCGCCCGTAGTGTTAGGTGAAGGGGTAAATGTAAGGGAATGGGTCTGGGTGGGCTGCGCTTCGGAGGGTCGGTGTGGACTTGTTGGGCTGAAGGGCCTGTTTCCACACTGTAAGGAATCTAATCTAATCTTTGGACTGTGGGAGGAAGATAGAGCACCCAGTGGAAACCCACCCAGACACAGGGAGCATGTGCAGTCTCCCGAGGCTGGAATTGAACCCGGGTGCTGGAGATCAGAGTCGAAGAGTATGGCGCTGGAAGAACACAGCCGGTCAGGCAGCATCCGAGAAGCAGCTTATGCCCGAAACGTCGACTCTCCTGCTCCTCGGATGCTGCCTGACGGACAGTGCTTTTCCAACACCATACTCTTTGACTTATATCTATCTGTAGTTTGGTGAGTGGAGGCGAGGTTGTGATCAAGGGGACAGTAGAAGGAGGTGTCCGCGTGTATGCGAGTACACACCTGATGAAGAGCTTATGCTCGAAACGTCAATTCTCCTGCTCTGCGCATGTTGCCTGATTGGCCATGCTTTTGCAGCACCACACTCTCGCCTCTGGTCTCTGGCATCTGCAGTTGTCACTTTCTCCTGGCTCAGTGTTCAGTGGTTAGCACTGCTGCCTCACAGTGCTAAGGACCTGGGTTCGATTCCAGCCTTGGCTGACTGTGTGGTGCTTGCACATTTTCCCCACCTGCATTGTTTCTTCCAGGTGCTCCGGTTTCCTCCCACAATCCAAAGATGTGAGGGCTAGATGAATTGGCCATGCTAAACTGCAGATATTGTTCAGGGAATGGGTCTGGGAGGGTTACTCCTCAGAGGGTCGGTGTGAACCTGTTGGGCCGAAGGGCCTATTTCCACAACATAGGGATTCTATGATTCTGACGAGCTATCCTTCTTGATTTTGCTGTCCCAACTCTGGTCTCTTCTGGCTGCAGTAAGTCAAACATAGTTCTCAGCTCACAGTTGAACATTAAGGTCATGACCAAGCACTGGGTCATTGTGTGTGGTGTGTTCCTGTACAAGGAGAGGAACTATTTGAGTCATCATCCCAGTGAACCCACCCCTTGAGAGGTCTTCAAAAGGTCTGCTTCATAGTTTGTACAAATCTCTCCTCTCGGCCACTTGACACAGAGTGTGATACGGAGCTGATCTCATACATCTGGCTCCGTGATTTTCCAGCTTCTCCTCAAACACTTGCTCCACAAACGATTGACTACTGTCACTCAGGCCCTGTTCGGGGTTCCCAAACCTGGCAAATATTTCATCCTGTCAGTACCATTGTGGTTTTTGTGGCTGACGTCATGGTGGCCACCTTGGTGTGGGCATCCACAATCACCCAGGAACATCCTCTACCGGTCCCCCCAAAATCAAGTTGAATCCAGTGCCAGGGTGACTGAAGCCAGTCCCATGGGTGAAGCCGTCATTGGCACCTTCCGGATGTCATGTGCAGTATTTGCACAATCCGGTTTTCTCCTCAATCTGGCAGTCCACCTTCAGCACAAAAAGCAGCTCCTGGATATTTCGGATTGTGCCAGGAAGCCCTCGTTGCACTTATACTAGTGGTGTCTTTCCTCCACAAATCCGGACGACGGAAGTTTCTGCTTGAAAGTACATGCTTTATCAAGCAGACAACTGGTGAGAGATTCTCAATCTGACCAGAAGGAGTCATCCGTCTACTTGTGGTGACACCTCTTCACAAATCTACACACAAAGACAGTATTCTTTATAGGGCTAAAACAAAAGGTCTATCAGTCACATGGTTGACTGTCATTACGTTACACGACCTTACAAAACTCAGTGCATGTTGATATCCTGTGATAACTTGTGAATGGATTAGAGGGACTGATTATCACTTTCTTCATGATCATGTGTTGATGGGAAGAGAGTAAGGCAGAAGGGAGTTACATAGCTATGCTAATACGGAGGGGGAGCAAGATAATAGGAGCAGGAGGCAGTTTAACAGGGTTGTGGCCAAGGCGATCAGTGCTGTCTGGGAAGGACAGGATACCACTGTCTGGGAAGGACAGGATACCACTGTCTGGGAAGGACAGGATACCACTGTCTGAGGCTGTGTGTGGCTGCACTGGACTCCTTTTGTGGGATACAGTCAGCCTCCCCCCCCCTGCCCCGTACTGAGATGTTCTGTCTATTCTGTAAGAGCACAGACGTGGTATTGATACTGCAGCGAGTCTCTTTGGCAGTGAAATGTTTAACCCTTGAGCCCACAGTACGTCTTGAAAGAGAAGTAAAACATGGAACGGTTCCCTTTGTGGCTTTCTAACTTCCTCAATTCCTCTTCACAAGAGAGAAGGATAAAAAAACTCATTCCCCAGATTAAAAGCCACTTGATAAGGACAACTCCCAGCTCCTGGACAGGTAAAGTAGCCTTGACAAAGCATCCACATGACCCGGCTTCGCCAACGGTCGGTGTCTTGATTTAATCGGATTTAATCAGCTGACAGAACACATCGCTGCAGTGTTGACTGTATTCCTGTATCTGGATTAGTGGTGCTGGAAAAACACTGCAGTTCAGGCAGCATCCGAGGATCAGTAAAATCGATATTTCGGGCAAAAGCCCTTCATCAGGAATACCGTATTCCTGTATGCGGGCCAGAAGTGGAGGTGGCCTGTCAGCCGCACTGCTGCAAATCCCTACAGCATGGAAACAGGCCATTTGCTCCATCGACTCCAGACTGACTCCCCAAGAGAATGTCACTTGGTCCCAGCACTCCTGCATTTCCCATGGCTAGCCTGCATGTCTTTGGACAGTGGGAGGAAACCCAGGCATACACCGGGAGAACATATGAACTACACACAGTCACTCAAGACTAGAATCGCACCCAGGTCCCTGGCACAGTGAGGCAGCAGTGCCGACCACTGAGCCACCGTACCGCCCAGGGTATCTATAAGAAGTTTGAGAGAAGTGCAACAAACTTTCCTCTACTTTTCAGCAAGTGAGTGGCCCACATGGCTTGTGTGCTGGCTTTGAAAATTGAGCAACGTGCACGCCGTCCCACGGGGAGACAGCAGAATACGTAGGCAAAAGTGAGGACTGCAGATACTGGAAACCAGAGTTGAGATCAGAGTGGTGCTGGAAAAGCACAGCAGGTCAGGCAACATCTGAGCAGCAGGAAAAATCAACGTTTCGGGCAAAAGCCCTTCTTCAGGAATGGAGGCAGGAAGCCTCCAGAGTGGAGAGATAAGTGGGATAAGCAGTATGAGTATTTATGCAGGACAGTCACCACACTGTGCTCCAAGAAATTACCTCTGCTTCATGCATCAGAGTGCCATACAGTAATCATATTAAACAGAAAATGCTGGAGAAACCCATCTGGTCTGAGGGAAGCGAGTGAACTCCTCAATACCGAACAGGACGCCCAATCTTTCCTTTCCCATTTGAGCTTACTTCTCCTCCACCTTCATTAGCGACCTTGTTAAGAATGCGACACTCTCTTCGGCGATTGGCCGTGTCGTCCCGTTCCTCCTCCACCCCCCCCACCCACCCACCCCAGTCAAAGCAAAACGCTCAGAAACACAGTTTGGTTTTACCTCCTTCATCTTTATTCCAGGCCCTGGAGGGAGAGAGAATGATTGCCCACGTGCACAGGTACAGGAGTTCTCTGTCTTCTCTGGAACAGCAGTTTCTCAATGAACTATACAGTCATTTTACAGGGAGGAGCACTCCGATCAGGAAACATACACATCAATCGGGTGACCATTACAATCAGTGAGTATCAATAGTAACGATGAAGCCATCTGCTGTTACACAATGAATAACTGGCTTCACAGAATGAATACTTTTCACCATGTTAAACTGACCTCACATCCTGAATAGTACCTCATCTTGTTAAATGGCTCGACATAATGACTGCTTTTCCACCTTGTTAACCCATTACCCTATGCCTCCAGCACCCCATTGTTTACTGTACATTCTTATCTAATCTGAGTCATGCTCAGCTGAACATCTTGTCTAACAAAACTCAATTTAACCCTTTCCCTGCCTGCTCATACCCTATACACATTCTCAACAGTACCCAGCCAAGTCCCTGAGGCTCTGGTGTCAAGTACTATACACGTGTAAAGAAAGGGTGACTTGGTGACGGGATACTGCTCTCTGTGGAGGTTTCTCAGTGGCAACGAGACTGGGGTATGCTCCTGCAGACATTTGCTCACAACAGTTGTCTTTAGATTGGGACCAGTGTTTCTGGTAACATGCCATTATTTGGGAAACCTGATTTGTTCGATACTGCTGACAAAGTCTGGGCCCAGTATACAGAACAAATGTGATTTTCTTTGGACATTTGGGGCAGATGACAAGCAATGAGTAATTCCTCTGACAGCTCGTGGTTGTTAGGAGCCTACCGTTTCCTGAGGCACTAGATACTAAGATCTTTTAAGAGTTGACAGATTTAGTTCAGGAATATTCAAACCCCACTTCCCTAATTCTGAGAGGCCTTCAGTTTCACTCAGTGGTTTTACTAGAGAATGACAGGAATCCATGTCGGGATTTCTGATGAGGTTAAGAGACATGTGACCTTGGTTTAACCCCTCACAAACTGCTGAGGCACTGTTTGGTATGTGGAATTAACGGTGCAACCATTACAATCCACCTACTGGCCCAAGTGGACTTCAAGCAGGCACTACAGCTGGCTTTGTCATTTGAAAACGCAGGGGCCGTATGAGGAACTGTGTTTGCTGATGAAAGTGGACACCCCACCCTCGGGGGGTGGGGGGTGGGGGGGGGGGGGAGGGGGGACGGGACGGAGCTTGGGTGCTAACCACTTGAGTGAAGGCGATTGTGTAGCATCACTCTGGACATATCCTGAACAGAGCGACCCCAGGTCAGCCCACAGCAAAACCTCCAAAACAAAGCCAAGCCTTGACCTTTTCTTCGGGATCCAGGTCTGCAGGCCGTCGTAAATGTTGCTGGTATATAGACTTGAGACAGCAATAGAGTACCACTTGGCCTGAATTGCATGAGAGAACTCATAGGCAGCCAGTACCCAGGCAAGTGCTGGATAGCCCACCGCCATCTGGCTTGGAGCAGTGAAACTGTTGAGCAACATGCAAGTCAGAAGCAGTCACAACAAAAATCCGGTTAAATGGTCACCTGGTTCGAATGGAGGTTGATACTGACCCAGCTCAGTCACTGATTACAGAACCAACATGATACGGTGGCTCAGTGATTAGTGCGGCTGCCTCACAGCGCCGGGGACTCTGGTTCGATCCCAGCCTCGGGTGACTGTCCACGAGGAGTTTGCACACTCTCCCGGGGGTTTCCTCCCACAATCCAAAGATGTGCAGGTTAGGGTGGAATGGCCATGCTAAATTGCCCGTAGTGTACAGGGATGTGTAGGTTAGGGTGGATTGGCCGTGCTAAATTGCCCGTAGTGTACAGGGATGTGTAGGTTAGGTGCATCAGTCAGGGGGAAATGCAGAGTAATGGGTTTGGGTGGGATACTCTTCGGCGGGTCGGTGTGGACTTGTTGGGCCGAAGGGCCTGTTCCCACACTGTAGGGATTCTATGAAAACTACTCCAAAGCCAGTAAAGGGGAGCCTGAGCAGCAATCATCCTGTGCAGGTACAATAAAAACATACCTGAGACATAGAACATAGAACAATACAGTGCAGAACAGGCCCTTTGGCCCTCGATGCTGCGCCGACCTGTGAACTATTCTTAGCTCGTTCCCCCTCCACTTTCCCAACATCATCCATGTGCTTATCTAAGGATTGTTTAAATCTCCCTTTTGTGGCTGAGGTGACTACATTAGCAGGATGGGCATTCCACACCCTTACCACTCTCAGAGTAAAGTACCACTCTCTGATGTCTGTCTTAAATCTACCACCCCTCAATTTGTAGTTACGCCCCCCTCGTACACGCTGACGTCATCATCCTCGGAAGAAGACTGTCACTGTCTCCCCTCTCTAATCCTCTGATCATCTTGTATGTCTCTATCAAATCAGTTCATTAATGAAAGGGTGATTGTGCCACTAAAGGAATAAATACCAGGTGCAAGATATAGAATTCTAAATCCCTAAATAACTACCAGAACAACAGTTAGCTGTTTCATAATAAACCATTGCTTCCTAATTACTCTGCAATATTAAGCAAGAGTTTCCAGTTGGAGATTCTCCAACATAACTGTAGATGCATATAACCAAAACCTTTCTGCTTGTGTGTGAAAGTTAGTTAACTTTAGGAAGTACAGATACATAATCTTTTATACGAAACCCTCAGGGCTAGTTGGTTTTCGGAATTTTTTGGATTTCGGAAGAAGTGACAGTTCAGTGGTGAAATGAAATAAATCTTACTGAACAGCAGACACACCTGTGAGTATTACAGGCCCTGAGACAGAATTGAGGTCTGCCAGTGCTGGGCCACGCCAAGCCATGTCACAGCTGAGTGACGCGGGTGGCGTGGGTGTAGAGTTGGGTTAACAGTTTGCACGCCAATCAATGTTGTTACGGAGAAAGAAACCTCACGAGCAAGACATGGATTTCAGATCAAGGATGGTGTACCTGTACTCTCTCATTCACCTTGGACAAACTAGATTGTTCACGGCCAATAACTGCGGAGGACTAACAGTAGAAATCTAACCTTCACTAACCTCAGAATAGAAATAGCAATTAGTTACTACTAACTGTCTTGCATATTTTTACATATATGATGAGAACAATGGGAAACGTGAAGGGAATAATTGAAAGGAGTGCAGTGAATAAAAGAATTCAAACTGTCTTTAATGGGTAAGCCAGCCTGAAACAGATCTGAGGGCGTACAACCAGTGACCTTGGAATGTGAGTGAATAGGATGCATAGAAAGATCCCAAGGACGAGGGATTTATAGTACATGGTAAACACCGTGAGGTAACGGGAACCCGAGGTGGACCACGGGGATGCTCATCATTGACAAGGTGTTTTAGTGGATCGGGAGGGAAGGGCTGCAACCATCTTGGATGTGATCATTGTAATACAGAAATGTATAAAAATACTGCTTTTTCCTGTACGAGTTAGAGTGCGCCATTGATCTATCCTCTGATCTGAGCCAAAGATTAAACGATGAACTGCACTGGTACGTCAAGGCCAGATTCCGAAAAGATCCTTTGGCCCTCTCTCTGCTTTAACTGGTTTCTGTATGAATAAACTTCCACTTGCCCAGGTTCTGCCTACCCCCAGAGTCTTCATTCCCTTTGACAGGCCCAAGCAGAGAAAGATTCACAATCATAGAGACGTACAACATGGAAACAGACCCTTCGGTCCAACCCGTCCATCCCGTCCAGATATCCCAACCCAATCTAGTCCCACCTGCCAGCACCCGGCCCATATCCCTCCAAACCCTTCCTATTCATATACCCATCCAAATGCCTCTTAAATGTTGCAATTGTACCAGCCTCCACCACTTCCTCTGGCAGCTCATTCAATACCCGTACCACCCTCTGAGTGAAAAAGTTGCCCCTTAGGTCTCTTTTATATCTTTCCCCTCTCACCTTAAATCTATGCCCCTCTAGTTCTGGACTCGCCCGACCCCAGGGAAAAGACCTCGCCTATTTACCCTACCCACGCCCCTCATAATTTTGTAAACCTCTACAAGGTCATCCCTCAGCCTCCGATTCACTTTGATTGGCTCAACATGTTTCAGTGAGAAAATGGCTGCCTGAGGCAAGCCCGAATTAAATCCCGCAGGAAGGTTTAGGGACTATCAGAGGAGCCAAGGCCACCGTGCACATTGACCAGGAAGTCATTCCACCATTCAGCAAGGCCCTCCCAGTGCCATTGGCCCTTGGGGCAAAAGCAGAGGCAGAAATCAGGCAGCTGGAAAGTGAAGGAATCATCAAACTAGGAGAGTTTGAGAAATGGGCAGCACCGGTGGTACCATTTGTGAAGCCCAAATGGGTCCGTTTGTCTTTGTGAGAACTTTAAACAAATGGGAAATCAATTCTTGCAGCTGGATAAATCCCTCACACAGAGGACTTACAAGCAACGCTGGGGGGGGGGGGGGGGGGGGGGAGAAGGACGCTGTCCTTCACGAAACATGCTACAATTGATACCCCTAAGGGTTTGTACCAAATCACGAGACTGCTATTTGGAGTGTCATCAGTCAGCTATGAAGGAGAACATTTTACAGGGTCTACCCCAGGCCACCATGTCTTTGGATAACCTGCTAATAACTGGGAAGAGTATTTACACAACTATGATATGTTCCAGGCACCCCATGTGAGCTACTGAATCAACAAATCCAGGTTACATCCACTGGAAGATAAAATGAAAGGGGCCCTGGACTTTTGGCCTTTCCTTGGATTATAGAATCTGTACAGTGTGGAAGCAGGCCATTTGGCCTGTTGTGTCCACACTAATTCTCCAAACAGCATCCCACCCAGACCCACTGCCCCCCTCCCCACCACCCTACCCCTATAACCCCGCATTTCCCTTGGCTAACCTATCTAGACTGTACATCCCTGGACACTATGGGACGATTCAGCATGGCCAATCCTGCCAACCTGTGGACTGTGGGAGGAAACCCACACAGACAGGGGGAGAATGAGTAAACTCCACCCAGACAGTCAGCCGATGTGGGAACCAAACCCGGGTCCCTGATGCTGTGAGGCTGCTGATCTGTTGGAAGTTTGACCCATTTCAAACAAACAGACCGGTCGGGGGGCAGCTACTCTACATTCAGAGACAAGACCTTGCCTCCATCAGGAATGTTTAGTCATCCCTTTGACTGGTACTGTCACGGACAGATGGATTTGCAGCCGACAGGTGTCTGAGAGTGAGTTCAGGTATTTTTTTCTTTCCCTCCCCCACCCCCACCTTTTGATTCCGGGCTTTCACCGAAGAGGCTCTCTATCATGTTGACCAGTTGCTAACAGGACCAACCAGTTTCCTGCTTACACTCCACAGATTTGAAGTTCCCATGACAGGATCCATACTATAAAACCTATATCTGAGCAATGGGACAGGATCCATACTATAAAACCCATATCTGAGCAATGGGACAGGATCCATACTATAAAACCCATATCTGAACAATGGGACAGGATCCATACTATAAAACCCATATCTGAACAATGGGACAGGATCCATACTATAAAACCCATATCTGAACAATGGGACAGGATCCATACTATAAAACCCATATCTGAGCAATGGGGCAGGATCCATACTATAAAACCTATATCTGAGCAATGGGACAGGATCCATACTATAAAACCCATATCTGAGCAATGGGGCAGGATCCATACTATAAAACCTATATCTGAGCAATGGGGCAGGATCCATACTATAAAACCCATATCTGAGCAATGGGACAGGATCCATACTATAAAACATATCGGAGTAAAGTGATAACTCTGAAACATTTCTGACACACACTAGCCACAGTTACTCATCTTGTTTGGAATCACAGATTCCCTACAGTGTGGAAACAGACCCTTCAGCCCAACAAGTCCACACCGACCCTCCGAAGAGTAACCCACCCAGACCCATTCCCCTGTTACCCTACATTTACCCCTGACTAATGCACCTAACCTACACATCCACAAGGACACTTTGGGCAATTTAGCACGGCCAATTCACCACGGCCAATTCACCTTTGTGGGAGGAAACCGGAGCACTCGGAGGAAACTCACGCAGACATAGGGAGAATGTGCAGACATCACAAAGACAGTTGGGCCGAGGCTGGAATCGAACCTGGGCCCCAGGGCGCTGACAGGCAGCGGCGCTAACCACTGAGCCAGCGTGCTGCCCCCTGTTCATATTGGTTATCCAATATCCACAGCTAAACTGGTGCTTAAATCCTGTGTTCCACCATTTTATCTTTTGACTTTGAGGCTCATCAGCTCAATTCCAGCATTTGGCCAGCTCCTTTTTGTATTCCTTCAGGGGATGAGGCAAGCATGTGTTGCCCCTCTCTTACTGTCCAGAGGCCAGTTAAGAGTCAACTACATTGCTGTGGGTCTGGAGTCAAAACACAGGCCAGATCAGGCAAGGGTGGCTGTTTCCGCCCCCAAAAAGGGCATGACTGGATCAGACTGGTTTTTCCAATAATGGACAATGGATTCTTTGACTCTGGATTGCTGATCTTTTTAAAAAACTCAGATTCTACCGTGCTGTGACAGGATTCAAGCGCAGGCCCCCAGCACATTACCTAGGTCTCTGGATAAACAGTGCAGCGGTAACGCCACTATACCATCCACCCCACTGTGGGCCAAACAGTGGCAGACGCCATTTAATGTAGATAAATGTGAGGTTTTGCATTTTGGCAAGGCAAACCAGGTCAGGACTTACACAGTTATATGCTAGCACCCTGGCGAGTGTTGTTGAACGGCGAAACCTCCGAGTTCAGGTACATATAGTTCCTTGAACTGAGCTCACAGGTGGACAGGAGGACGAACTAGACTTTTGGCACGTTTGCCTTTATTGGTCAGAGCACTGAGCAGAGGAGTTGGGATGTCACGCTGCAGCTGTACGGGACAATCCGACAGGCCACTTTTGGAGTACTGCTTCCAGTTCCAGTCCCCCTGCTACGGGGGGGATGCTCCTACATTGGAAAGGGTGCAGAAAAGATTTACAAGGATGTCACCGGGAGGGCGTGAGTTAGGAGAGGCCGGATAGACTCGGGCATTTTTCCCTGGAGTGAAAGAGGCTGAGGGGTGACCCTATAGACATTTATAATATCATGAGAGGCATAGGTAAGACGATTTAGTAAAGATCTTTTCCCTAGGGTAGGGGAGTTGAAAACCAGAGGGTATTGGTTTAAGGTGAGAAGGGAAAGATTTAAAAGGGAGCCAAGAGGCAACTTTTTCACACAGAGGGTGCTGCGTGTATGGAATGAATTGCCAGGGAGAAAAGTGGTAGATACGGGTGCAGTTACAACATGTAAAAGACATGTGGACAGGTATGTGAATAGGAAAAGCTGAGGGAGATATGGGCTAAGTGCAGGGAAATGGGACGAGTTTAGTTTGGGAAACCTGCTTGGCAAGGATGAGTCGGACTGAAGGGTTTGATTAGATGAGATTCCCTACAGTGTGGAAAGAGGCCCTTCGGCCCAACCAGTCCCCACTGACCCTCCGAAGAGTAACCCACCCAGACCCATTTCCCTCTGACTAATGCACCAACACTATGGGGCAATTCAAAAAAACCGGAGCACCCGGAGGAAACCCACGCAGACACGGGGAGAATGTACAAACTCCACACAGACAGTCGCCCCCGAGGCTGGGATCGAACCTGGGCCCCTGCCGCTGTGAGGCAGCAGTGCTGACCACTGAGGCACGGTGCCTGCCCTTCGTTTCTGTCCTGTATGACCCTATGAATCCCTATAATGCTGCCACTGTTTCCCCTCCTCCTCTTGGGCAGCAGACCCATGCACGGCACCATGAGGCTGGCTACACTCGCTCTTCCCTGTAGTGATCTTCCTGAACAGTGTGCAAAACAGTATCTCCTTAGGAGGTCACAATGCACTCCCTCCCTCCCTTACCGCCTGGCGATCATCTGTGCCCTTGCCTGTTCAATTCACACCTATGATGTAGCCACCACAGTGGGTGTGCTAGCCCCAGGAATTTCTCTGCAGCTGCAGCTCTGAAATTAGCAACTAGCTACCACTTCTGCACATGGGGTCAACAGGGGCAACTGATTTGCCGCCCAACACAGGAGAAGCATATCATGTGTGTGAGATCGGATTTCTTCCAGTAACTATAATCATTCTGCTGATGTATGAACACTGTTCAGTTATGCTATCTACAATTTCATTCCTGTACTTTGCTTATATTAGATTAGCCTTGACTTTCACTTATTACAGTGTTGCTCATTTAATATCTTCTTCCATAAGAAATACCAGAAGCCAAATCAATTCGCCTCTTTCCTGTGCTGGACTGCTTTTCTTCATTTTCCCATTTATCAGCTCCCTAAAGGTGCAGCTATTGAACTAGGAATCCTTCCTCTCTGCTCAGTTGAATCGGAGCAGTACCACCCTTACAAGTCGCAATGCCGAGAAATGACCTACGAACCGTATTCAAGAAAAAAAACAACAAAATAAAATCTCTCTTCCCCTGTGCACAGAATTCAATGCACTGAACTTCCACGCGCACACACACACACACAGGCGCACACACACACACAGACAGACAGACACACACACACACAGACACACACACACAGGCTCTCTGGACGTAGTTTCTCCCAACTTCTTGTGTGAAGCATACTGACCGTCACTGAAAATGAGACAAAGAAATTTTGGGTGTTCCTTCCACTTGTTGGAGGTGAGGATGGAGAATACAGTGGAGACAGAGAGCCCTTTTGAAGAAACTAGTCTGCCTTCGAGATAACGATAATGGCTTGATGCACCATAGTTTGAACCAGAAACTGATTTACCTTATTTTGGTCCAAGCAGACGACTGAACTTGGTGGTGTTTCCAAACATCATCAGAAACAGACCCCAGGAAACACGGGCTTGGACTTGAATGTCGATAGCAAACTCTGACCCCTACAGTTACATGGTGTTTACCCAGTCCTGATGAACCAGAGAATCCCAATTCCCAAACCGTCTAGGTGGACAGTCTGCTTCCAGTGTTAATGCGTTGAGGTACAGCGAGTTGGCATCACTTCCAAAAGCTAACCTAGAAATAGGTACTTGTTCTCAACATTCCAACCGCAGCATCAGCACCTCTGATACAGCAGAGTCAGGCCAAATCATCCAACGGCCACAGTTCACGTCTTGGTTTGAGCAAGTGCAAAGTTGTTCAACTGTGGCTCTTGGTGAACCCGCTGGTGTATTAACAGTTTGGACGACCGAGTGAATCCCTTCCCACACACGGAGCAAGTGAACGGTCTCTCCCCGGTGTGAACCCGCTGGTGTATCAGCAAGTGGGTTGACTGAGTGAATCCCTTCCCACAGTCAGAGCAGGTGAACGGTTTCTCCCCGGTGTGAATTCGCTGGTGTTCCAGCAGTTTGGAAGAATGCGTGAATCCTTTTCCGCACTCCGAACAGATGAACGGTCTCTCCCCGGTGTGCACCCGCTGGTGGAGCAGCAGATGGGTCGACTGAGTGAACCCCTTCCCACACACCGAGCAGGTGAACGGTCTCTCTCCAGTGTGCACTCGCTGGTGGGTCAGCAGGTGGGATGACTGAGTGAACCCTCTCCCACACTCCGAGCAGGTGAATGGCTTCACTCCGCTATGGATTCGCAGGTGCCTCAGCAGGCTGGAGGACCACGTGAATCCCTTTCCACACTGGGGGCACTTGAATGGTTTCTCCCCAGTGTGAACGCGCTGGTGTGCTGATAGGTAAGATGAATCAGCAAAGCTTCTCCCACACACGGAACACGTGCACGGTTGCTCTACGTCGGAAACGGCGCTGTTTCCTTCCATGTTCGAAATTCCAGTTACGCCGAGTTGGGTGACTCGATCACCACATCGGTTTGAGTTGTCTGACCGCAAATCCGAACCCTCTAATACCCTGTGAAAACTGTTTGAAACAGGGGGGGGGAAAGAAATATCAGAGAAGGCACACAAAAGAAAGTTGGGAAATTGAGCAAATGAAGCCAGTAATTTTGTGGGGGGGAGCACTGGGA
Source organism: Chiloscyllium punctatum (assembly GCF_047496795.1). Classification (NCBI taxonomy): domain Eukaryota; kingdom Metazoa; phylum Chordata; class Chondrichthyes; order Orectolobiformes; family Hemiscylliidae; genus Chiloscyllium; species Chiloscyllium punctatum. The sequence continues at coordinate 50,000,269 of NC_092774.1, forward strand.
AAAAGTCATCATGAGAGCTGCTACACTGTCACAAGAATCCAGCTGGTTCCCTTCAGTTGCTGCCAGGTCTGGTCCTATGGGAAATTCAGACTGCTATTCAGGTGGTTGGGGTGGGGTGGGGGGGAAGCCAAAGTAATTTGGGAGAGACGGAGCGAAGGATTTTGTATTCTCAACAACTTCAGCACAACATCTGCATCCAATCCACACCTACCTGAGACTCTGGCCTCTATGGGAGAAAAAGCAGGAAGAGAGAGGCACGTGGTAAAGGACTTTAACCCGATCAGAACTTTAACAGAATCTCTGAAACCACTTCCAAACCTCCATTACCTCGAGGTCCAGGGTACCAGGCGTATGTGGTAGCCCACAAACCTACCAACACACTTAAACAGTGACTAATGAACCAAAAGGTTCCGTTAGATACTACCAGCAAAACTAATGTCATTTACAAGATACCGTAAAAAAAACTAGCAGGACACTTGTCACCAGGGATACATGAACACCAACTGGCCACCAAAAGAGTCGACACACTGTCACTAGTTTCTATACATACAGACAAAGGAGGACACCACTTTGACTGGGACAACACACATATCCGAGGACAGGCCAAACAAGAATTCTTAGAGGCCTGGCATTCTCACCAAAACTCCCATCAATAAACACATCGATAATCGACCCTATCTACCTCCCCCTGAGAAAAAGAACCGGAAATGACATCACCCACCTTGAGAAACCAAGACCTATCAACAGAGAGTTTATTATAAACAAACAGTGCTTCACCAGAGAGTCTCCCTGATGACGTTACCTAGCCATGGTGACGAAACGTCTGAAAACAAACCTTCCAGCTCAGCGAGCTGACTTACATATATGTATGTGAACACTATCACCTTTCAGTCACACACTATCCCGACACCCAGTAACGCATGAGCAGAAACTTGCTCTGTTTCAGTATTTATGAAGACTGAAAGCACTGTCTTAACTCCCTCCCTACTGACTCCAGCCCCCTCTCTGGTAATGGTGTGGAACTGAACAGGCTGCTCACCAACTCTCGCGAAATATTTCCGACCACATATCCCCATCGTCACCAAGACCACCGATTTCCACCTCAGTAAAACCACCCAAATCCACCCTAGTCTCAGCTCATTGGCTGTGAAAACTCTCATCCATTTCTTTGTTATCTCTATCCTAACAGATTCCAGGCTGTCCACCACAATAACAACGTCACTCTCGCCCTGAGATTACACAAAACCCTTCTACCTGTGCGTAGCTGGTAGTACAGCAGCACACAGTTCTCATTTAAAACACTGTAGGCAGAAGTAACAGTGAAATTGTGCAATTCTGGTCTCCTTCCTATCAGAAGGATGTTGTGAAACTTGAAAGAGTTCAGAAAAGATTTACAGGGATGTTGCCAGGGTTAGAGGGTTTGAGATGCCGGGAGAGGCTTCTGAATAGGCTGGGGCTGTTTTCCCTGGAGAGTCAGAGGCTGAGGGGTGAACCGATAGTGGTTTATAAAATCATGAGGAGCTTGGATAGGTAAACAGACAAAGTCTTTTCCCTGGGGTGGGAGAGTCCAGAACTAGAGGGCATAGGTTTAGGGTGAGAGGGGAAAGATATGAGAGAGACCTAAGGGGCAACTTTTTCACTCAGAGGGTGGTACGTGTGTGGAATGAGTTGCCAGAGGAAGTGGTGGAGGCTGGTACAATTGCAACATTTAAGAGGCATTTAGATGGGTACATGAATAGGAAGGGTTTGGAGGGATATGGGCCGGGCGCTGGCAAATGGGATTAGATTACGTTGGGATATCTGGTCGGCATGGATGGGTTGGATTGAAGGGTCTGTTTCCATACTGGATGTCTCAATGACTCTAAAAAGAAGCCTGGGAACTGTGGACGTGCAAGTCTGACATTAGCAGTGGGTAAGTTGTTGGAAATGATTCTGAAAGATTGGATTTATATGCATTTGGAGATAAGGAATAATTAGGGATATTCGGCATTGTTTTGTGCGAGGGAAATAGTAGTTCACAAACTTGATTAATCTTTTTGGTTACTTTCTCAAAAGACTCAATGAGAGCTCTGTTTACTTGGACTTCAGGAAAGCTTTGGTCTAACACGTGGAACTATGTCTAATCAGTAAAGTTAGGTCACATGGGATTCAGGGGGAGCTTGCCAATTGGATACAAAATTGGCCAAACGGCAGGAGGGGTGATGGAGAGTTGTGTTTTTGGTCTGGAGGCCTCTGATCAGCAGGATCCCACAGAGATCAGAGCTGGGTCCACTTTTATTTGTCATTTATAGAAATGATTTAGATGAGAAAGTAGAAAGCATGTTTTGTGGATAACACCAAGATTGGAGGTAAACTGGACAGTGAGGAAGGTTATTTAAGATTAGGAAGAGATCAACGGGCTGAAGAGTGGCAGATGGAGTTTCGAATCCTAGAATCCTTCGGCCCAACCAGTCCACACTGACCCTCAGAAGAGTAACCCACCCAGACTCATTCCCCTACCTAATTACTTTACATTTCCCCTGACTAAGACACCTAGCCTGCACATCCCTGAACACTGTGGGCAATTTAGCGTAGCTAATCCACCCTAACCTGCACATCTTTGGACTGTGGGAGGAAACCAGAGCACCCAGAGGAAACCCACGCAGACACGGGGAGAATGTGCAAACTCCACACAGTCTCCCTGAGACTGGAATCGAAACTGGGTCCCTGGCGCCGTGAAGCAGTAGTGCTAACCACCGAGCTACACAATTGCGAGGTATTGCATTTGGTAAAACAGAGGCAAGACTATGTAATTGTAAGTAGCACCTTCGGCAGTATTGTAGAATACAAAGATCTAGGGGTTCGGGTTCATAATTGTTTGAAGTTTGCATCATATATAAATAGAGTGGTTAAGAAGACGTTGAGCACACTTCATCGCTCACTGAGTACAGGAGTTGGAGCATTATGTTGAGGTTGTACAGGATGTTCATGAGTAAATCATAGAATCCCTACAGTGTGGAAACAGGCCCTTCGACCCTCTGAAGAGTAACCAACCCAGACCCATTCCCCTACCTTAGTACCCTACGTTTACGCCTGACTCACGCACCTAACCTACACATCCCTGAACACTATGTGCAATTTAGCATGGCCAATTCACCCTAACCTACACATCCTTGGACTGTGAGAGGAAACCCATGCAGACACAGGGAGAATGTGCAAACTCCACACAGATACAGTCGCCTGAGGCTGGAATCTAACCCGGGTCCCTGGCGCTGTGAGGCAGCAGTGCTAACCACTAAACCAACATGCTACCCCAGCACTCTTTTGGGGTATTGTGTCCAGTTCGGTCTCCCTATTATAGGAAGGCTATTATTAAGCTGGAGAGGGTTCAGAATAGATTGACCAGGATGTTGCCGGGAAAGGAGGGTTTCAGTTAGAAGGAGAGGCTGGGATGTCTTTCACTGCAGCCTCGGAGGTTCAGAGGTGATCTTACAGAGGCTTAGAAAATAACGAGGGGTATAGATCAGGGAGATGGCAGGAGTCTTTTCCCTCATATGGGATATTTCAAGACTAGAGGGCATAAAGTGAGAGGAGAAAGATTTAAAAAGACCGGGGGGAGGGGTGGCAATTCTTTATTTTGCACACAGTGGTTCACGTGTGGAATGAACTTCTGGAGAAAGCGGTAACACTTAGAATGTTTAAAAGACATTTAGCTAAGTATGTGAATAGGAAAGGTTTGGAGGGATATGGGCCAAGCGCAGGCAGGTGGGACTAGTTTAGTTTGGGATTACGGTCAGCATGGACTGGTTGGACCGAAGGGTCTGTTTCCGTGCTGTGTGACGACATGACTTGAAACACTAGACTACAGAGACATTGCAAGAGAGAGAGAGAGGAATTAAGTCGACAATGGCAGAGAGAAATGATCGGGGCTTTGGGGGGGTGCAGTTATGGAGGGTTATGGATTCAGACTCACGGTAAAGGAACGTCACCAGCCACAGATTCACAGAACCTCGCTCCGGTAACGGGTAACCGGGGAAAAGCTTCACGAGCTAAGTTCTCAAAAATACTCACCCGGGAAGCCACCTCACCGGTTTCAATTTCATAACCTCCCGCTGTAACTTGCTGGAAGGGTATTAGAAGGACCGGAGTCGGAGTCGAGGGTAAATCTCCCAGTTTGAGGAAATCCCTCGGGAGCGGTGCGTGCGATGTCATTTGGAAATCGCTGCTGTGAGATGACATCACACTCAGGGACACCGAGTATCTGGGTCTCTACAAACCAGAGATCGCTACAGCTTGTGAATGATGGCAGGGTCCCTGAAAGCAGGCAGATGAGATTTACCACAATGGCTCGAGAGATGATAGATTTGAGTTGGGAGGTCACGTTGCGGCTGTACAGGACATTGCTTAGGCCGCTGTTGGAATATTGCGCGCAATTCTGGTCTCCTTCCTATCGGAAAGATGTTGTGAAACTTGAAAGGGTTCAGAAAAGATTTACAAGGATGTTGCCAGGGTTGGAGGGTTTGTGCTACAGGGAGAGGCTGAACAGGCTGGGGCTGTTTTCCCTGGAGGCTGAGGGGTGATCTTATAGAGGTTTACAAAATTATGAGGGGCATGGATAGGATAAATAGACAAAGTCTTTTCCCTGGGATTGGGGAGTCCAGAACTAGAGGTTTAAGGTGAGAGGGGAAAGATATAAAAGAGACCTAAGGGGCAACTTTTTCACTCAAAGGGTTGTACATGTATGGAATGAGCTGCCAGAGGAAGTGGTGGAGGCTGGTACAATTGCAACATTAAAGAGGCATTTGGATGGGTATATGAATAGGAAGGGTTTGGAGGGATATGGGCCGGGTGCTGGCAGGTGGGACTAGATAGGGTTGGGATATCTGGTCGGCATGGACGGGTTGGACCGAAGGGTCTGTTTCCATGCTGTCCATCTCTATGACTCTAAGGCAGGTGTCAGCGGGGGAGCACTTGAGGGCCAGTGACCATAAGCCTATTAGTTTCAAAATAGTGATGGAAAAAGGCTAGACTGGAACGAAAAGTTAAAGTTGGAGGGAGGCCAATTTCATTGTATTAGGCCAGAACTTTCAAAAGCTGACGAGGGACAGACATTTGCAGGTAAAGGGCCGGCTGGAAAATGGGAAGCCTTCAGAGATGAGATAACGAGAGTCCAGAGACATTACGTTCCTGTTAGAGTGAAAGAAAGAGCTGGTTGGTGTATGGAATGCTGGATGACTAGAGAAGTTGAGGGTTTGGTCAGTCGGTTCTGCAAAAAACATACGTTTCTTCAATGCAAACTGGCTTTAACGCCAATGAAGAATTTAGACTGTTATTTGGAGAATGCGAAGTTTCCTTCCCTGTTTTGGCTGTAACATGATTCCGGCTCCGTTAGTTTAAATAGCGCCATTTAAACAATTGTCTTATAATGCAAGATTGCACAAGAATGGAACTATCGCGTTACATCAGAACCAACTGTTGAGACAGCAGAGATCGAGTGAATCCCTACAACCGCGTAAAAGGCAGTGCAAGTAGGAAATAAAATCAGGAGTGCAAAAAAAAGGGGACATGAGACAACTTTGGCAAATAGAGTTAAGGAGAATCCAAAGGGATTCTACAAATACATTAACCACAAAAGGTGAACTGGGAGAGAATAGGGTCACAGTAACGATCAGCAAGCCTGCCTATGTGTGGAACCACAGGAGGTGGAAGAGATACTAACTGAGTATTTTGCATCAGTGTTTCCTGTGGTGAGGGATATGGAAGATGGAGAACATGGGGAAATAAATAGCAATATTTTGAAAAACGTCCATATAACTGAGGAGAAGGTGCTGAATGTCTTAAAATGCATAAAGTTGGATAAGCCCCCCAGGACCTGATCAGGTGTACCTGAGAACTCTGTGGGAAGCTAGAGAAGTGATTGCTGGGCCTCTTGCTGAGATATTTGTATCATCGATAGTCACAGGTGAGGTGCCGGAAGACTGAAGGTTGGCAAACGTGGTGCCACTGTTTAAGAAGGGTGGTAAGGACAATGATAGACCGGTGAGACTAACGTTGGTGGTGGGCAAGTTGTTGGAGGGAATTCTGGGGGACAGCATTTATGTGTCATTGGAAAGGCAAGGACTGATTAGGGATCGTCAACATGGTTTTGTGCGTGGGAAGTCATGTCTCAATCTTGATTGAGTTGTTTGAAGTAGTAACAAAGAGGATTGATGAGGGCAGAGTGGTAGATGTGATCTATATGGACTTCAGTAAGGCGTTCAAAAAAGGTTCCTCACAGTAGACTGGTTAGCAGGTTAGATCTCATGGAATACTGGGAGAACTAGCTACTTGGATACAGACCTAATATGAAGGTGGGAGGCAGAGAGTGGTGGTTGGGGAGGGTTGCTTTTCAGACTGGAGGCCTGTGACCACTGGTGTGTCACAAGGATCAATGCTGGGTCCATTGCTTTTCATCATTTATATAAATATTTGGGATGTGAATGTAGGAGGTGTGGTTGGCCAATGGGCCGAGGAGTTTAGACGGAGTTGAATTTAGATAGATGCGAGGTGCTGCATTTTGGAAAGGCAAGATAGGGCAGGACTTAACCACCTAATGGTAAGCCCCTTGGGAACGTTTTTGAACAAAGAGACCTTGGAGTGCAGGTTCATAGCTCCTTGCAAATGGAGTAGATAGGATAGTGAAGGCAGCATTTGGTCAGTTTTCCTTGATTGGTCACTGCATTGAGTACAGGTGTTGTGGGGGCACATTGCGGCTCTACAGGACATTGATTAGGCCACTTTTGGAATACTGCATGCAATCTTAGTCTCCCTATTACAGGAAAGGTATTGTGAAACTTAAAAAAGGGTTTAGAAAATATTTACAAGGCTTTTGCCAGAGTTGTAGGGTTGTAGTCATATGGAGAGACTGAGCAGGCAGGAGCTATTTTCCCTGCAGCGTTGGAGGCTGAGGGGTAACTTCATCGAAGTTTATAAAATCATGGGGTGCAGGGATAGGTTGAATAGCCAAGGTCTTTTCCCTGGGGTAGGGGAGTCCAAAACTAGAGGGAATATGTTTTTGGCGAGGGGAGAAAGATTTAAAAGGGACCCAAGGGCAACTTTTTCCACGCAGAGGGTGGTGCGTGTATGGAACAAGCCAGAGGAAGTGGTGGAGGCTGGTACAATTACAGCATTTAAAAGGCATCTGGATATGTGTACGAATAGGAAAGGTTTAGAGAGATATGAGATAGATGCTTTTATGAGAGATTAATATGTGATAGATTAGGAAAAGTCATTCCTGGTCAGAATAAAATATTAGGATACGGACTGAAGATTTTCGTAAGGAGCCACTCAGAAGGATGGGAGGTTAGGTTTTATTCAGCGAGCGATAATAATCTGGATATCAATACTTACTTTTACAGGCCAATGATTTGAAGAAAGGCATTGACAGGTTTTCATGTTTCAGTTTCTTGTCTGTAAATCCCCACGTCGTCGTCTGTAAAAGAGGTTTGCAACACCCATCACTGTCAGTCTAGGACAGGAATTCAGTGCAGAAAAAGAATTCATCAAACTTATGACTTTGCTGTTATCAACTCCCTCTTTTAACTCCCTGTCAAAGGGGATGCATGAGGTAGTAGGACCTGCAAACTAAGATTTGCTTCCTTTTCTTTCCGTGCAGCCGCTCTATCTCATGAACAAGACTCTGGACATGCAACGCTGATGGATAAGCTTTCTCCATACTGCAGCATGGGAAGCAACCTCCTCCCAGTCACTCCAAGACAGATCCCTTTACAAAGATGGAAGGAACGCATGCTCCTTGCTGCACAGCGCTCAATAAAGGTCATGGTTTGGAGACGCTGGTGTTGGACTGGGATGTACAAAGTTAAAAATCACACAACACCAGGTTATAGTCCAACAGGTTTAATTGGAAGCACACTAGCTTTCGGAGCGACGCTCCTTCATCAGGTGATAGCGGAGGGCTTGATCGTAACTCGATCATCATTCAGAATCGAACAGATTACTGCAAAGGAAGTGTACCGACAACTGAACAACCAGGAACACTACAGGCAACTACCAGCTGATCCAACCAAAGAACACACCCGAGAATTAAACACACTGATCAGAACTTTGGATCCAGTCCTTCAGAGTTCCCTACGCTCCCTCATCCCACGTATTTCTTGTGTAGGGGACTTCTACTGCCTTCCAAAGGTACACAATGCCAACACACCGGGACGTCCCATCGTGTCGGGCAATGGGACCCTATGTGAGAATCTCTCCGGCTGTGTGGAAGGCATCTTCAAACCTATTGTACAGGGGATCCCCAGCTTCTGTCGCGACACTACGGATTTCTTACAGAAACTCAGCACCCACGGACCAGTCGAACCGGGAACATTCCTCGTCACAATGGACGTTTCCGCACTCTACACCAGCATCCCCCACAATGATGGCATCGCGGCAACAGCTTCAGTACTCAACACCAACAACTGCCAGTCTCCAAACACCATCCTACAACTCATCCACTTTATCCTCGATCATAATGTCTTCACCTTTGACAACCAGTTCTTCATCCAGACACACGGAACAGCCATGGGGACCAAATTTGCACCCCAATATGTCAACATTTTTATGCACAGGTTCAAACAAGAATTCTTCTCTATGCAGGATCTCCAACCAACATTATACACCAGATACATTGACGACATTTCCTTCCTGTGGACCCATGGTGAGGAGTCACTGATAAAACTACACAGTGACATCAACAAGTTTCATCCCACCATCAAACTCACCATGGACTACTCTCGACTATCTGTCTCATTCTTGGACACTTGCGTCTCCATCAAGGATGGACACCTCAGCACCACACTCTACCGCAAACCCACAGACAACCTCACAATGCTACACTTCTCCAGCTTCCACCGAAAACATATTAAAACAGCCATTCCCTATGGACAAGCCCTACACATACACCGGATCAGCTCAGATAAGGAGGAACGTGACGGATACCTGGAAGTACTCAAGGATTCCCTCACAAGAACGGGATACGATGCTCAACTCATCGATCGCCAGTTCCGACATGCCACAGCAAGGAACCGTAATGACCTCCTCAGGAGACAGACACGGGCTGCAACTGACAGGGTACCCTTCGTTGTTCAGTACTTCCCAGGAGCTGAAAAAATACGCCATGTTCTTCGTGACCTGCAACACATTATCAATGAGGATGAGCACCTCACCAAGACCTTCCCCACATCTCCACTACTTGCCTTTAAACAACCGCCAAACCTCAAACAGATCATCGTTCGTAGCAAACTGCCTGGCTCTCAGGACAACTCCATACAACCCTGTCATGGTGGACGCTGCAAGACGTGTCAGAGTGTGGACATAGATACCACCATTACGTGTGGGAACACCTCCCACCTTGTACATGGCAGGTACTCATGTGACTCAGCCAACGTTGTCTATCTTATACGTTGCAGGCAAGGATGCCCGGAGGCATGGTACATTAAGGAAACCGAGCAAAGGCTACGACAACGGATGAATGGGCACCGCACAACAATCAACAGACAGGAGGGTTCCCTCCCAGTTGGGGAACACTTCAGTGGTCCAGGACATTCAGCCTCGGACCTTCGGGTGACCATCCTCCAAGGTGGACTTCAGGACAGGCAGCAGAGAAAAGTGGCCGAGCAGAGGCTGATAGCTAAGTTCGGTACCCATAGGGAGGGCCTCAACCGGGACCTTGGGTTCATGTCACATTACAGGTGATTACCATTGCACCACACACACACACTCTCACATACACACGGACACAGGTGCACACAGACACCCACACACACCCTTATAGACACACACACTCCCACATGCACCTCCTCACAGACTTCAGACACTCTGCACTCACTACACACACACGTACACTTTCTCACACTCACAACCCCCACCCAGACAGACACACACACACACACACACACACACACAGACAAAGACCCACATGCACACATATATTTTGTGGGGTGAATTTGTACTTGCAGAGTTACATTGCACTTTGCTGAAAAACTGCACACATTCATGTAGAGCTCGGAGCTCAAAAACTGCAGGAATTTACGTAAAACTCTGTAATCTCACTTTTTAGATTAGAATCAATCTAAACATCATGGCATAGACAGAGAACACAGGGGGCTAACACCTTCAACATATTGTCTTGCTATCACCATTGTTAACACCTAACCCGAGAATACAACATTTAAGAGAAGGGTTTTGTGATTTACACATGAAAGAAGTGAAACTATCACTGTGCACTCTAACAGATGGAAGGCTTAAAATGCAATGAATTTTTCAGTGTAAAATTTCAGTTACATTACACTGTAAGTTTTTGCTATAAATCCTGTGTGTTAGGATGGAGCCCTCCACTCCCACCTGATGAAGGAGCATCCCCCTGAAAGTTACTGTTTCCAATTAAACCTGTTGGACTATAACTCAATAAAGGGGGCGGACACGCATGCGCACTGCCACAAACAAACAAACAGATACGGTGACCGCGCATGCTCACTGGCACAAACACAGAGATACGGTGACCGCGCATGCTCACTGGCACAAACCGACGCACAAATAGGGCGGACGCGCATGCTCACGGCCACAAACAGACACACAGGGCGGCCGCGCATGCTCACTGTGGCAATCAGGCAGACTGATTATGGCTGCCGCGCATGCTCCCTGCTGCACGGTGTCAAAACAAGATGGCGGACGTTATCCCCGGGGCCTGTCTTTTTAAGCCGAGTGCGAAAGGTCGGAAAAAAAAGAACTTGCCATCACTCCGCGCAAAGTGACCACGGTTCATTCCATCTTCCCGGCGGGTTCTGCCGACAGAAGAAGCTCAGGAAGTCTCCCGGAACCGGGCCGGACCATACCGCTCCATCACACCGTTGGTCGACCGAAGACAAAAACAACCCTCAACCGCCGTTTAGCGGTCCAGCGCATGCGCGGTAATGGAACGCGACCACGCATGCGCAAAGTTCAGACCAATGGGATTGTAGTGGACTGCAGGGGGTGTGCGTTATATAAACACTGGGATGAGGGTGTGTGTGTGTTATATAAACACTGGGATGGGTGTGTTATATAAACACTGGGATGAGGGTGTGTGTGTGTTATATAAACACTGGGATGGGGGTGTGTGTTATATAAACACTGGGATGAGGGTGTGTGTGTGTTATATAAACACTGGGATGGGTGTGTTATATAAACACTGGGATGAGGGTGTGTGTGCGTTATATAAACACTGGGATGGGTGTGTTATATAAACACTGGGATGAGGGTGTGTGTGCGTTATATAAACACTGGGATGGGGGTGTGTGTTATATAAACACTGTGATGAGGGTGTGTGTGTTATATAAACACTGGGATGAGGGTGTGTGTGTGTTATATAAACACTGGGATGGGGGTGTTATATAAACACTGGGATGGGGGTGTGTGTGTTATATAAACACTGTGATGGGTGTGTTATATAAACACTGGGATGAGGGTGTGTGTGTGTTATATAAACACTGGGATGGGTGTGTTATATAAACACTGGGATGGGGGTGTGTGTTATATAAACACTGGGATGGGTGTGTTATATAAACACTGGGATGAGGGTGTGTGTGCGTTATATAAACACTGGGATGGGGGTGTGTGTTATATAAACACTGTGATGAGGGTGTGTGTGTTATATAAACACTGGGATGAGGGTGTGTGTGTGTTATATAAACACTGGGATGGGGGTGTTATATAAACACTGGGATGGGGGTGTGTGTGTTATATAAACACTGTGATGGGTGTGTTATATAAACACTGGGATGAGGGTGTGTGTGTGTGTTATATAAACACTGGGATGGGTGTGTTATATAAACACTGGGATGGGGGTGTGTGTTATATAAACACTGGGATGGGTGTGTTATATAAACACTGGGATGGGGGTGTGTGTTATATAAACACTGTGATGGGTGTGTTATATAAACACTGGGATGAGGGTGTGTGTGTGTGTTATATAAACACTGGGATGTGTGTGTTATATAAACACTGGGATGAGGGTGTGTGTGTGTGTTATATAAACACTGGGATGTGTGTGTTATATAAACACTGGGATGAGGGTGTGTGTGTGTTATATAAACACTGGGATGTGTGTGTTATATAAACACTGGGATGGGGGTGTGTGTTATATAAACACTGTGATGAGGGTGTGTGTGTTATATAAACACTGTGATGAGGGTGTGTGTGTGTGTTATATAAACACTGGGATGTGTGTGTTATATAAACACTGGGATGGGGGTGTGTGTTATATAAACACTGTGATGAGGGTGTGTGTGTTATATAAACACTGTGATGAGGGTGTGTGTGTTATATAAACACTGGGATGGGTGTGTTATATAAACACTGTGATGAGGGTGTGTGTGTTATATAAACACTGGGATGTGTGTGTTATATAAACACTGGGATGGGGGTGTGTGTTATATAAACACTGTGATGAGGGTGTGTGTGTTATATAAACACTGTGATGAGGGTGTGTGTGTTATATAAACACTGGGATGGGTGTGTTATATAAACACGGATGGGTGTGTTATATAAACACTGGGATGAGGGTGTGTGTGTTATATAAACACTGGGATGGGTGTGTTATATAAACACTGAGATGGGTGTGTTATATAAACACTGGGATGAGGGTGTGTGTGTTATATAAACACTGGGATGTGTGTGTTATATAAACACTGGGATGGGGGTGTTATATAAACACTGGGATGAGGGTGTGTGTGTTATATAAACACTGGGATGTGTGTGTTATATAAACACTGGGATGGGGGTGTGTGTGTTATATGAACACTGGGATGTGTGTGTTATATAAACACTGTGATGGGGGTGTGTGTGTTATATACACACTGCGATGGGTGTGTGTGTTATATAAACACTGGGATGAGGGTGTTATATAAACACTGGGATGAGGGTGTGTGTGTTATATAAACACTGGGATGGGTGTGTTATATAAACACTGTGATGGGGGTGTGTGTGTTATATAAACACTGCGATGGGTGTGTGTGTTATATAAACACTGGGATGAGGGTGTTATATAAACACTGGGATGGGTGTGTTCTATAAACACTGGGATGGGGGTGTGTGTGTTATATAAACACTGGGATGAGGGTGTGTGTGTTATATAAACACTGGGATGAGTGTGTTATATAAACACTGGGATGAGGGTGTGTGTGTTATATAAACACTGGGATGGGTGTGTTCTATAAACACTGGGATGGGGGTGTGTGTGTTATATAAACACTGGGATGAGGGTGTTATATAAACACTGGGATGAGGGTGTGTGTGTTATATAAACACTGGGATGGGTGTGTTATATAAACACTGGGATGGGGGTGTGTGTGTTATATGAACACTGGGATGGGTGTGTTATATAAACACTGTGATGGGGGTGTGTGTGTTATATAAACACTGGGATGAGGGTGTGTGTGTTATATAAACACTGGGATGGGTGTGTTATATAAACACTGGGATTGGGATGAGTGTGTTATATAAACACTAGGATGGGTGTGTTATATAAACACTGGGATGGGGGTGTGTGTGTGTTATATAAACACTGGGATGGGGGTGTTATATAAACACTGGGATGAGGGTGTGTGTTATATAAACACTGGGATGAGGGTGTGTTATATAAACACTGTGATGGGGGTGTGTGTTATATAAACACTGGGATGAGGGTGTGTGTGTTATATAAACACTGTGATGGGGGTGTGTGTGTTATATAAACACTGGGATGGGGGTGTTATATAAACACTGGGATGAGGGTGTGTGTTATATAAACACTGGGATGAGGGTGTGTTATATAAACACTGTGATGGGGGTGTGTGTTATATAAACACTGGGATGAGGGTGTGCGTTATATAAACACTGTGATGGGGGTGTGTGTTATGTAAACACTGGGATGAGGGTGTGTGTGTTATATAAACACTGTGATGGGGGTGTGTGTGTTATATAAACACTGGGATGGGGGTGTTATATAAACACTGGGATGAGGGTGTGTGTTATATAAACGCTGTGATGGGGGTGTGTGTTATATAAACACTGGGATGAGGGTGTGTGTGTTATATAAACACTGTGATGGGGGTGTGTGTGTTATATAAACACTGGGATGGGGGTGTTATATAAACACTGGGATGAGGGTGTGTGTTATATAAACACTGGGATGAGGGTGTGTTATATAAACACTGGGATGGGGGTGTGTATTATATCAACACTGGGATGGGGGTGTTATATAAACACTGGGATGAGGGTGTGTGTTATATAAACACTGGGATGAGGGTGTGTTATATAAACACTGGGATGGGGGTGTGTGTTATATAAACACTGTGATGGGTGTGTTATATAAACACTGGGATGAGGGTGTGTGTTATATAAACACTGGGATGAGGGTGTGTTATATAAACACTGGGATGGGGGTGTGTGTGTTATATGAACACTGGGATGGGTGTGTTATATAAACACTGTGATGGGGGTGTGTGTGTTATATAAACACTGCGATGTGTGTGTGTGTTATATAAACACTGGGATGAGGGTGTTATATAAACACTGGGATGAGGGTGTGTGTGTTATATAAACACTGGGATGGGTGTGTTCTATAAACACTGGGATGGGGGTGTGTGTGTTATATGAACACTGGGATGGGTGTGTTATATAAACACTGATGGGGGTGTGTGTGTTATATAAACACTGGGATGAGGGTGTTATATAAACACTGGGATGAGGGTGTGTGTGTTATATAAACACTGGGATGGGTGTGTTATATAAACACTGGGATGGGGGTGTGTGTGTTATATGAACACTGGGATGGGTGTGTTATATAAACACTGTGATGGGGGTGTGTGTGTTATATAAACACTGGGATGAGGGTGTGTGCGTTATATAAACACTGGGATGGGTGTGTTATATAAACACTGGGATTGGGATGAGTGTGTTATATAAACACTAGGATGGGTGTGTTATATAAACACTGGGATGGGGGGTGTGTGTGTTATATAAACACTGGGATGGGGGTGTTATATAAACACTGGGATGAGGGTGTGTGTTATATAAACACTGGGATGAGGGTGTGTTATATAAACACTGTGATGGGGGTGTGTGTTATATAAACACTGGGATGAGGGTGTGTGTGTTATATAAACACTGTGATGGGGGTGTGTGTGTTATATAAACACTGGGATGGGGGTGTTATATAAACACTGGGATGAGGGTGTGTGTTATATAAACACTGGGATGAGGGTGTGTTATATAAACACTGTGATGGGGGTGTGTGTTATATAAACACTGGGATGAGGGTGTGCGTTATATAAACACTGTGATGGGGGTGTGTGTTATATAAACACTGGGATGAGGGTGTGTGTGTTATATAAACACTGTGATGGGGGTGTGTGTGTTATATAAACACTGGGATGGGGGTGTTATATAAACACTGGGATGAGGGTGTGTGTTATATAAACACTGGGATGAGGGTGTGTTATATAAACACTGTGATGGGGGTGTGTGTTATATAAACACTGGGATGAGGGTGTGTGTGTTATATAAACACTGGTGGGGGTGTGTGTGTTATATAAACACTGGGATGGGGGTGTTATATAAACACTGGGATGAGGGTGTGTGTTATATAAACACTGGGATGAGGGTGTGTTATATAAACACTGGGATGGGGGTGTGTATTATATAAACACTGGGATGGGGGTGTTATATAAACACTGGGATGAGGGTGTGTGTTATATAAACACTGGGATGAGGGTGTCTTATATAAACACTGGGATGGGGGTGTGTGTTATATAAACACTGTGATGGGGGTGTGTGTTATACAAACACTGGGATGAGGGTGTTATATAAACACTGCGATGGGTGTGTGTGTTATACAAACACTGGGATGAGGGTGTTATATAAACACTGCGATGGGTGTGTGTGTTATATAAACACTGGGATAAGGGTGTGTTATATAAACACTGGGATGGGGGTGTGTGTTATATAAACACTGTGATGGGTGTGTTATATAAACACTGGGATGAGGGTGTGTGTGTGTTATATAAACACTGGGATGAGGGTGTGTGTGTTATATAAACACTGGGATTGGGATGAGTGTGTTATATAAACACTGGGATGAGGGTGTGTGTGTTATATAAACACTGGGATGAGGGTGTGTGTGTTATATAAACACTGGGATGACGGTGTGTGTGTGTTATATAAATACTGGGATGTGTGTGTTATATAAACACTGGGATGAGGGTGTGTGTGTGTTATATAAACACTGGGATGGGTGTGTTATATAAACACTGGGATGAGGGTGTGTGTGTGTTATATAAACACTGGGATGGGTGTGTGTGTTATATAAAGACTGGGATGGGTGTGTTATATAAACACTGGGATGGAGGTGTGTGTGTGTGTGTTATATAAACACTGGGATGGGTGTGTGTGTTATATAAACGCTGAGATGGGTGTGTTATATAAACACTGGGATGAGGGTGTGTGTGTTATATAAACACTGGGATTGGGATGAGTGTGTTATATAAACACTGGGATGAGGGTGTATGTGTGTTATATAAACACTGGGATGGGGGTGTTATCTAAACACTGGGATGGGGGTGTGTGTTATATAAACACTGGCATGGGTGTGTTATATAAACACTGGGATGATGGTGTGTGTGTGAAATAAACACTGGGATGGGTGTGTTATATAAACACTGGGATGAGGGTGTGTGTGTGTTATATAAACACTGGGATGGGTGTGTTATATAAACACTGGGATGGGGGTGTGTGTGTTATATAAACACTGAGATGGGTGTGTTATATAAACACTGGGATGCGTGTGTGTGCGTGTTATATAAACACTGGGATGTGTGTGTTATATAAACACTGGGATGAGGGTGTGTGTGTGTTATATAAACACTGGGATGGGTGTGTGTTATATAAACACTGGGATGGGTGTGTTATATAAACACTGGGATGGGTGTGTGTGTGTGTTATATAAACACTGGGATGGGTGTGTTATATAAACACTGGGATGAGGGTGTGTGTGTGTGTTATATAAACACTGGGATGTGTGTGTTATATAAACACTGGGATGAGGGTGTGTGTGTTATATAAACACTGGGATGGGTGTGTGTGTTATATAAACACTGGGATGGGTGTGTTATATAAACACTGGGATGAGGGTGTGTGTGTGTTATATAAACACTGGGATTGGGATGAGTGTGTTATATAAACACTGGGATGAGGGTGTATGTGTGTTATATAAACACTGGGATGGGGGTGTTATCTAAACACTGGGATGGGGGTGTGTGTTATATAAACACTGGCATGGGTGTGTTATATAAACACTGGGATGATGGTGTGTGTGTGAAATAAACACTGGGATGGGTGTGTTATATAAACACTGGGATGAGGGTGTGTGTGTGTTATATAAACACTGGGATGGGTGTGTTATATAAACACTGGGATGAGGGTGTGTGTGTTATGTAAACACTGAGATGGGTGTGTTATATAAACACTGGGATGCGTGCGTGTGTGTGTTATATAAACACTGGGATGTGTGTGTTATATAAACACTGGGATGAGGGTGTGTGTGTGTGTTATATAAACACTGGGATGGGTGTGTGTTATATAAACACTGGGATGGGTGTGTTATATAAACACTGGGATGGGTGTGTGTGTGTGTTATATAAACACTGGGATGGGTGTGTTATATAAACACTGGGATGGGGGTGTTATATAAACACTGGGATGAGGGTGTGTGTTATATAAACACTGGGATGAGGGTGTGTTATATAAACACTGTGATGGGGGTGTGTGTTATATAAACACTGGGATGAGGGTGTGCGTTATATAAACACTGTGATGGGGGTGTGTGTTATATAAACACTGGGATGAGGGTGTGTGTGTTATATAAACACTGTGATGGGGGTGTGTGTGTTATATAAACACTGGGATGGGGGTGTTATATAAACACTGGGATGAGGGTGTGTGTTATATAAACACTGGGATGAGGGTGTGTTATATAAACACTGTGATGGGGGTGTGTGTTATATAAACACTGGGATGAGGGTGTGTGTGTTATATAAACACTGGTGGGGGTGTGTGTGTTATATAAACACTGGGATGGGGGTGTTATATAAACACTGGGATGAGGGTGTGTGTTATATAAACACTGGGATGAGGGTGTGTTATATAAACACTGGGATGGGGGTGTGTATTATATAAACACTGGGATGGGGGTGTTATATAAACACTGGGATGAGGGTGTGTGTTATATAAACACTGGGATGAGGGTGTCTTATATAAACACTGGGATGGGGGTGTGTGTTATATAAACACTGTGATGGGGGTGTGTGTTATACAAACACTGGGATGAGGGTGTTATATAAACACTGCGATGGGTGTGTGTGTTATACAAACACTGGGATGAGGGTGTTATATAAACACTGCGATGGGTGTGTGTGTTATATAAACACTGGGATAAGGGTGTGTTATATAAACACTGGGATGGGGGTGTGTGTTATATAAACACTGTGATGGGTGTGTTATATAAACACTGGGATGAGGGTGTGTGTGTGTTATATAAACACTGGGATGAGGGTGTGTGTGTTATATAAACACTGGGATTGGGATGAGTGTGTTATATAAACACTGGGATGAGGGTGTGTGTGTTATATAAACACTGGGATGAGGGTGTGTGTGTTATATAAACACTGGGATGACGGTGTGTGTGTGTTATATAAATACTGGGATGTGTGTGTTATATAAACACTGGGATGAGGGTGTGTGTGTGTTATATAAACACTGGGATGGGTGTGTTATATAAACACTGGGATGAGGGTGTGTGTGTGTTATATAAACACTGGGATGGGTGTGTGTGTTATATAAAGACTGGGATGGGTGTGTTATATAAACACTGGGATGGAGGTGTGTGTGTGTGTGTTATATAAACACTGGGATGGGTGTGTGTGTTATATAAACGCTGAGATGGGTGTGTTATATAAACACTGGGATGAGGGTGTGTGTGTTATATAAACACTGGGATTGGGATGAGTGTGTTATATAAACACTGGGATGAGGGTGTATGTGTGTTATATAAACACTGGGATGGGGGTGTTATCTAAACACTGGGATGGGGGTGTGTGTTATATAAACACTGGCATGGGTGTGTTATATAAACACTGGGATGATGGTGTGTGTGTGAAATAAACACTGGGATGGGTGTGTTATATAAACACTGGGATGAGGGTGTGTGTGTGTTATATAAACACTGGGATGGGTGTGTTATATAAACACTGGGATGGGGGTGTGTGTGTTATATAAACACTGAGATGGGTGTGTTATATAAACACTGGGATGCGTGTGTGTGCGTGTTATATAAACACTGGGATGTGTGTGTTATATAAACACTGGGATGAGGGTGTGTGTGTGTTATATAAACACTGGGATGGGTGTGTGTTATATAAACACTGGGATGGGTGTGTTATATAAACACTGGGATGGGTGTGTGTGTGTGTTATATAAACACTGGGATGGGTGTGTTATATAAACACTGGGATGAGGGTGTGTGTGTGTGTTATATAAACACTGGGATGTGTGTGTTATATAAACACTGGGATGAGGGTGTGTGTGTTATATAAACACTGGGATGGGTGTGTGTGTTATATAAACACTGGGATGGGTGTGTTATATAAACACTGGGATGAGGGTGTGTGTGTGTTATATAAACACTGGGATTGGGATCAGTGTGTTATATAAACACTGGGATGAGGGTGTATGTGTGTTATATAAACACTGGGATGGGGGTGTTATCTAAACACTGGGATGGGGGTGTGTGTTATATAAACACTGGCATGGGTGTGTTATATAAACACTGGGATGATGGTGTGTGCGTGAAATAAACACTGGGATGGGTGTGTTATATAAACACTGGGATGAGGGTGTGTGTGTGTTATATAAACACTGGGATGGGTGTGTTATATAAACACTGGGATGAGGGTGTGTGTGTTATGTAAACACTGAGATGGGTGTGTTATATAAACACTGGGATGCGTGCGTGTGTGTGTTATATAAACACTGGGATGTGTGTGTTATATAAACACTGGGATGAGGGTGTGTGTGTGTGTTATATAAACACTGGGATGGGTGTGTGTTATATAAACACTGGGATGGGTGTGTTATATAAACACTGGGATGGGTGTGTGTGTGTGTTATATAAACACTGGGATGGGTGTGTTATATAAACACTGGGATGAGGGTGTGTGTGTGTTATATAAACACTGGGATGTGTGTGTTATATAAACACTGGGATGAGGGTGTATGTGTTATATAAACACTGGGATGGGTGTGTGTGTTATATAAACACTGGGATGGGTGTGTTATATAAACACTGGGATGAGGGTGTGTGTGTGTTATATAAACACTGGGATGGGTGTGTTATATAAACACTGGGATGGGTGTGTGTGTGTTATACAAACACTGGGATGTGTGTGTTATATAAATAACTGGGATGAGGGTGTGTGTGTTATATAAACACTGGGATGGGTGTGTTATATAAACACTGGGATGGGTGTGTGTGTGTTATATCAACACTGGGATGGGTGTGTTATATAAACACTGGGATGAGGGTGTGTGTGTGTTATATAAACACTGGGATGGGTGTGTTATATAAACACTGGGATGAGGGTGTGTGTGTGAAATAAACACTGGGATGGGTGTGTTATATAAACACTGGGATGAGGGTGTGTTTGTGTTATATAAACACTGGGATGGGTGTGTTATATAAACACTGGGATGGGTGTGTGAGTGTTATATAAGCACTGGGATGTGTTTGTTATATAAATAACTGGGATGAGGGTGTGTGTGTTATATAAACATTGGGATGGGTGTGTTATATAAACACTGGGATGGGTGTGTGTGCGTTATATCAACACTGGGATGGGTGTGTTATATAAACACTGGGATGAGGGTGTGTGTGTTATATAAACACTGGGATTGGGATGAGTGTGTTATATAAACACTGGGATGAGGGTGTATGTGTGTTATATAAACACTGGGATGGGTGTGTTATCTAAACACTGGGATGGGGGTGTGTGTTATATAAACACTGGGATGGGTGTGTTATATAAACACTGGGATGACGGTGTGTGTGTGTGAAATAAACACTGGGATGGGTGTGTTATATAAACACTGGGATGAGGGTGTGTGTGTGTTATATAAACACTGGGATGGGTGTGTTATATAAACACTGGGATGTGGGTGTGTGTGTTATATAAACACTGGGATGGGTGTGTGTGTGTGTTATATAAACACTGGGATGTGTGTGTTATATAAACACTGGGATGAGGGTGTGTGTGTGTTATATAAACACTAGGATGGGTGTGTGTTATATAAACACTGGGATGGGTGTGTTATATAAACACTGGGATGGGTGTGTGTGTGTTATATAAACACTGGGATGGGTGTGTTATATAAACACTGGGATGAGGGTGAGTGTTATATAAACACTGGGATGTGTGTGTTATATAAACACTGGGATGAGGGTGTGTGTGTTATATAAACACTGGGATGGGTGTGTGTGTTATATAAACACTGGGATGGGTGTGTTATATAAACACTGGGATGATGGTGTGTGTGTGAAATAAACACTGGGATGGGTGTGTTATATAAACACTGGGATGAGGGTGTGTGTGTGTTATATAAACACTGGGATGGGTGTGTTATATAAACACTGGGATGAGGGTGTGTGTGTTATGTAAACACTGAGATGGGTGTGTTATATAAACACTGGGATGCGTGCGTGTGTGTGTTATATAAACACTGGGATGTGTGTGTTATATAAACACTGGGATGAGGGTGTGTGTGTGTGTTATATAAACACTGGGATGGGTGTGTGTTATATAAACACTGGGATGGGTGTGTTATATAAACACTGGGATGGGTGTGTGTGTGTGTTATATAAACACTGGGATGGGTGTGTTATATAAACACTGGGATGAGGGTGTGTGTGTGTTATATAAACACTGGGATGTGTGTGTTATATAAACACTGGGATGAGGGTGTATGTGTTATATAAACACTGGGATGGGTGTGTGTGTTATATAAACACTGGGATGGGTGTGTTATATAAACACTGGGATGAGGGTGTGTGTGTGTTATATAAACACTGGGATGGGTGTGTTATATAAACACTGGGATGGGTGTGTGTGTGTTATACAAACACTGGGATGTGTGTGTTATATAAATAACTGGGATGAGGGTGTGTGTGTTATATAAACACTGGGATGGGTGTGTTATATAAACACTGGGATGGGTGTGTGTGTGTTATATCAACACTGGGATGGGTGTGTTATATAAACACTGGGATGAGGGTGTGTGTGTGTTATATAAACACTGGGATGGGTGTGTTATATAAACACTGGGATGAGGGTGTGTGTGTGAAATAAACACTGGGATGGGTGTGTTATATAAACACTGGGATGAGGGTGTGTTTGTGTTATATAAACACTGGGATGGGTGTGTTATATAAACACTGGGATGGGTGTGTGAGTGTTATATAAGCACTGGGATGTGTTTGTTATATAAATAACTGGGATGAGGGTGTGTGTGTTATATAAACATTGGGATGGGTGTGTTATATAAACACTGGGATGGGTGTGTGTGCGTTACATCAACACTGGGATGGGTGTGTTATATAAACACTGGGATGAGGGTGTGTGTGTTATATAAACACTGGGATTGGGATGAGTGTGTTATATAAACACTGGGATGAGGGTGTATGTGTGTTATATAAACACTGGGATGGGTGTGTTATCTAAACACTGGGATGGGGGTGTGTGTTATATAAACACTGGGATGGGTGTGTTATATAAACACTGGGATGACGGTGTGTGTGTGTGAAATAAACACTGGGATGGGTGTGTTATATAAACACTGGGATGAGGGTGTGTGTGTGTTATATAAACACTGGGATGGGTGTGTTATATAAACACTGGGATGTGGGTGTGTGTGTTATATAAACACTGGGATGGGTGTGTGTGTGTGTTATATAAACACTGGGATGTGTGTGTTATATAAACACTGGGATGAGGGTGTGTGTGTGTTATATAAACACTAGGATGGGTGTGTGTTATATAAACACTGGGATGGGTGTGTTATATAAACACTGGGATGGGTGTGTGTGTGTTATATAAACACTGGGATGGGTGTGTTATATAAACACTGGGATGAGGGTGAGTGTTATATAAACACTGGGATGTGTGTGTTATATAAACACTGGGATGAGGGTGTGTGTGTTATATAAACACTGGGATGGGTGTGTGTGTTATATAAACACTGGGATGGGTGTGTTATATAAACACTGGGATGAGGGTGTGTGTGTGTTATATAAACACTGGGATGTGTGTGTTATATAAATAACTGGGATGAGGGTGTGTGTTATATAAACTCTGGGATGGGTGTGTTATATAAACACTGGGATGGGTGTGTGTGTGTTATATCAACACTGGGATGGGTGTGTTATATAAACACTGGGATGAGGGTGTGTGTGTGTTATATAAACACTGGGATGGGTGTGTTATATAAACACTGGGATGAGGGTGTGTGTGTGTTATATAAACACTGGGATGGGTATGTTATATAAACACTAGGATGAGGGTGTGTGTGTGTTATATAAACACTGGGATTGGGATGAGTGTGTTATATAAACACTGGGATGAGGGTGTGTGTGTTATATAAACACTGGGATAGGTGTGTTATATAAACACTGGGATGAGGGTGTGTGTGTTATATAAACACTGGGATGGGTATGTTATATAAACACTGGGATGACGGTGTGTGTGTGTTATATAAACTCTGGGATGAGGGTGTGTGTGTTATATAAACACTGGGATTGGTGTGTTATATAAACACTGGGATGAGGGTGTGTGTGTGTTATATAAACACTGGGATGGGTGTGTGTGTTATATAAACACTGGTATGGGTGTGTTATATAAACACTGGGATGGGTGTGTGTGTGTGTTATATAAACACTGGGATGGGTGTGTTATATAAACACTGGGATGAGGGTGTGTGTGTGTTATATAAACACTGGGATGGGTGTGTTATATAAACACTGGGATGAGGGTGTGTGTGTGTTATATAAACACTGGGATGGGTGTGTTATATAAACACTGGGATGAGGGTGTGTGTGTTATATAAATACTGGGATGGGTGTGTTATATAAACACTGGGATGAGGGTGTGTGTGTGTGTTATATAAACACTGGGATGTGTGTGTTATATAAACACTGGGATGAGGGTGTGTGTGTTATATAAACACTGGGATGGGTGTGTGTGTTATATAAACACTGGGATGGGTGTGTTATATAAACACTGGGATGAGGGTGTGTGTGTGTTATATAAACACTGGGATTGGGATGAGTGTGTTATATAAACACTGGGATGAGGGTGTATGTGTGTTATATAAACACTGGGATGGGGGTGTTATCTAAACACTGGGATGGGGGTGTGTGTTATATAAACACTGGCATGGGTGTGTTATATAAACACTGGGATGATGGTGTGTGTGTGAAATAAACACTGGGATGGGTGTGTTATATAAACACTGGGATGAGGGTGTGTGTGTGTTATATAAACACTGGGATGGGTGTGTTATATAAACACTGGGATGAGGGTGTGTGTGTTATGTAAACACTGAGATGGGTGTGTTATATAAACACTGGGATGCGTGCGTGTGTGTGTTATATAAACACTGGGATGAGGGTGTGTGTGTGTTATATAAACACTGGGATGGGTGTGTGTTATATAAACACTGGGATGGGTGTGTTATATAAACACTGGGATGGGTGTGTGTGTGTGTTATATAAACACTGGGATGGGTGTGTTATATAAACACTGGGATGAGGGTGTGTGTGTGTTATATAAACACTGGGATGTGTGTGTTATATAAACACTGGGATGAGGGTGTATGTGTTATATAAACACTGGGATGGGTGTGTGTGTTATATAAACACTGGGATGGGTGTGTTATATAAACACTGGGATGAGGGTGTGTGTGTGTTATATAAACACTGGGATGGGTGTGTTATATAAACACTGGGATGGGTGTGTGTGTGTTATACAAACACTGGGATGTGTGTGTTATATAAATAACTGGGATGAGGGTGTGTGTGTTATATAAACACTGGGATGGGTGTGTTATATAAACACTGGGATGGGTGTGTGTGTGTTATATCAACACTGGGATGGGTGTGTTATATAAACACTGGGATGAGGGTGTGTGTGTGTTATATAAACACTGGGATGGGTGTGTTATATAAACACTGGGATGAGGGTGTGTGTGTGAAATAAACACTGGGATGGGTGTGTTATATAAACACTGGGATGAGGGTGTGTTTGTGTTATATAAACACTGGGATGGGTGTGTTATATAAACACTGGGATGGGTGTGTGAGTGTTATATAAGCACTGGGATGTGTTTGTTATATAAATAACTGGGATGAGGGTGTGTGTGTTATATAAACATTGGGATGGGTGTGTTATATAAACACTGGGATGGGTGTGTGTGCGTTATATCAACACTGGGATGGGTGTGTTATATAAACACTGGGATGAGGGTGTGTGTGTTATATAAACACTGGGATTGGGATGAGTGTGTTATATAAACACTGGGATGAGGGTGTATGTGTGTTATATAAACACTGGGATGGGTGTGTTATCTAAACACTGGGATGGGGGTGTGTGTTATATAAACACTGGGATGGGTGTGTTATATAAACACTGGGATGACGGTGTGTGTGTGTGAAATAAACACTGGGATGGGTGTGTTATATAAACACTGGGATGAGGGTGTGTGTGTGTTATATAAACACTGGGATGGGTGTGTTATATAAACACTGGGATGGGGGTGTGTGTGTTATATAAACACTGGGATGGGTGTGTGTGTGTGTTATATAAACACTGGGATGTGTGTGTTATATAAACACTGGGATGAGGGTGTGTGTGTGTTATATAAACACTAGGATGGGTGTGTGTTATATAAACACTGGGATGGGTGTGTTATATAAACACTGGGATGGGTGTGTGTGTGTTATATAAACACAGGGATGGGTGTGTTATATAAACACTGGGATGAGGGTGAGTGTTATATAAACACTGGGATGTGTGTGTTATATAAACACTGGGATGAGGGTGTGTGTGTTATATAAACACTGGGATGGGTGTGTGTGTTATATAAACACTGGGATGGGTGTGTTATATAAACACTGGGATGAGGGTGTGTGTGTGTTATATAAACACTGGGATGTGTGTGTTATATAAAAAACTGTGATGAGGGTGTGTGTTATATAAACTCTGGGATGGGTGTGTTATATAAACACTGGGATGGGTGTGTGTGTGTTATATCAACACTGGGATGGGTGTGTTATATAAACACTGGCATGAGGGTGTGTGTGTGTTATATAAACACTGGGATGGGTGTGTTATATAAACACTGGGATGAGGGTGTGTGTGTGTTATATAAACACTGGGATGGGTATGTTATATAAACACTAGGATGAGGGTGTGTGTGTGTTATATAAACACTGGGATTGGGATGAGTGTGTTATATAAACACTGGGATGAGGGTGTGTGTGTTATATAAACACTGGGATAGGTGTGTTATATAAACACTGGGATGAGGGTGTGTGTGTTATATAAACACTGGGATGGGTATGTTATATAAACACTGGGATGACGGTGTGTGTGTGTTATATAAACTCTGGGATGAGGGTGTGTGTGTTATATAAACACTGGGATTGGTGTGTTATATAAACACTGGGATGAGGGTGTGTGTGTGTTATATAAACACTGGGATGGGTGTGTGTGTTATATAAACACTGGTATGGGTGTGTTATATAAACACTGGGATGGGTGTGTGTGTGTGTTATATAAACACTGGGATGGGTGTGTTATATAAACACTGGGATGAGGGTGTGTGTGTGTTATATAAACACTGGGATGGGTGTGTTATATAAACACTGGGATGAGGGTGTGTGTGTGTTATATAAACACTGGGATGGGTGTGTTATATGAACACTGGGATGAGGGTGTGTGTGTTATATAAATACTGGGATGGGTGTGTTATATAAACACTGGGATGACGGTGTGTGTGTGTGATATAAACACTGAGATGGAGGTGTGTGTGTTATATAAACAATGGGATGGGTGTGTTATATAAACACTGGGATGAGGGTGTGTGTGTGTTATATAAACACTGGGATTGGCGTGTGTGTGTGTTATATAAACACTGGGATGGCTGTGTTATATAAACACTGGGATGAGGGTGTGTGTGTGTTATATAAACACTGGGATGGTTGTGTTATATAAACACTGGGATGGGGGTGTGTGTGTTATATGAACACTGGGATGGGTGTGTTATATAAACACTGGGATGGGTGTGTTATATAAACACTGGGATGGGGGTGTGTGTTATATAAACACTGGGATGTGTGTGTTATATAAACACTGGGATGGGGGTGTGTGTTATATGAACACTGGGATGGGTGTGTTATATAAACACTGTGATGGGGGTGTGTGTGTTATATAAACACTGCGATGGGTGTGTGTGTTATATAAACACTGGGATGAGGGTGTTATATAAACACTGGGATGAGGGTGTGTGTGTTATATAAACACTGGGATGGGTGTGTTATATAAACACTGGGATGGGGGTGTGTGTGTTATATGAACACTGGGATGGGTGTGTTATATAAACACTGATGGGGGTGTGTGTGTTATATAAACACTGGGATGAGGGTGTTATATAAACACTGGGATGAGGGTGTGTGTGTTATATGAACACTGGGATGGGTGTGTTATATAAACACTGGGATGGGTGTGTTATATAAACACTGGGATGGGTGTGTTATATAAACACTGGGATGAGGGTGTGTGTGTTATATAAACACTGGGATGTGTGTGTTATATAAACACTGGGATGGGGGTGTGTGTGTTATATGAACACTGGGATGGGTGTGTTATATAAACACTGTGATGGGGGTGTGTGTGTTATATAAACACTGCGATGGGTGTGTGTGTTATATAAACACTGGGATGGGGGTGTTATATAAACACTGGGATGAGGGTGTGTGTGTTATATAAACACTGGGATGGGTGTGTTCTATAAACACTGGGATGGGGGTGTGTGTGTTATATAAACACTGGGATGAGGGTGTGTGTGTGTGTTATATGAACACTGGGATGGGTGTGTTATATAAACACTGATGGGGGTGTGTGTGTTATATAAACACTGGGATGAGGGTGTTATATAAACACTGGGATGAGGGTGTGTGTGTTATATAAACACTGGGATGGGTGTGTTATATAAACACTGGGATGGGGGTGTGTGTGTTATATGAACACTGGGATGGGTGTGTTATATAAACACTGTGATGGGGGTGTGTGTGTTATATAAACACTGGGATGAGGGTGTGTGTGTTATATAAACACTGGGATGGGTGTGTTATATAAACACTGGGATTGGGATGAGTGTGTTAAATAAACACTAGGATGGGTGTGTTATATAAACACTGGGATGGGGGTGTGTGTGTGTTATATAAACACTGGGATGGGGGTGTTATATAAACACTGGGATGAGGGTGTGTGTTATATAAACACTGGGATGAGGGTGTGTTATATAAACACTGTGATGGGGGTGTGTGTTATATAAACACTGGGATGAGGGTGTGTGTGTTATATAAACACTGTGATGGGGGTGTGTGTGTTATATAAACACTGGGATGGGGGTGTTATATAAACACTGGGATGAGGGTGTGTGTTATATAAACACTGGGATGAGGGTGTGTTATATAAACACTGTGATGGGGGTGTGTGTTATATAAACACTGGGATGAGGGTGTGCGTTATATAAACACTGTGATGGGGGTGTGTGTTATATAAACACTGGGATGAGGGTGTGTGTGTTATATAAACACTGTGATGGGGGTGTGTGTGTTATATAAACACTGGGATGGGGGTGTTATATAAACACTGGGATGAGGGTGTGTGTTATATAAACACTGGGATGAGGGTGTGTTATATAAACACTGTGATGGGGGTGTGTGTTATATAAACACTGGGATGAGGGTGTGTGTGTTATATAAACACTGTGATGGGGGTGTGTGTGTTATATAAACACTGGGATGGGGGTGTTATATAAACACTGGGATGAGGGTGTGTGTTATATAAACACTGGGATGAGGGTGTGTTATATAAACACTGGGATGGGGGTGTGTATTATATAAACACTGGGATGGGGGTGTTATATAAACACTGGGATGAGGGTGTGTTATATAAACACTGGGATGGGGGTGTGTGTTATATAAACACTGTGATGGGGTTGTGTGTTATATAAACACTGGGATGAGGGTGTGTGTGTTATATAAACACTGTGATGGGGGTGTGTGTGTTATATAAACACTGGGATGGGGGTGTTATATAAACACTGTGATGGGGTGTGTGTGTTATATAAACACTGGGATGGGGGTGTTATATAAACACTGGGATGAGGGTGTGTGTTATATAAACACTGGGATGAGGGTGTGTTATATAAACACTGTGATGGGGGTGTGTGTTATATAAACACTGGGATGAGGGTGTGTTATATAAACACTGGGATGGGGGTGTGTGTTATATAAACACTGTGATGGGTGTGTTATATAAACACTGGGATGAGGGTGTGTGTTATATAAACACTGGGATGAGGGTGTGTTATATAAACACTGGGATGGGGGTGTGTGTGTTATATGAACACTGGGATGGGTGTGTTATATAAACACTGTGATGGGGGTGTGTGTGTTATATAAACACTGCGATGGGTGTGTGTGTTATATAAACACTGGGATGAGGGTGTTATATAAACACTGGGATGAGGGTGTGTGTGTTATATAAACACTGGGATGGGTGTGTTCTATAAACACTGGGATGGGGGTGTGTGTGTTATATGAACACTGGGATGGGTGTGTTATATAAACACTGATGGGGGTGTGTGTGTTATATAAACACTGGGATGAGGGTGTTATATAAACACTGGGATGAGGGTGTGTGTGTTATATAAACACTGGGATGGGTGTGTTATATAAACACTGGGATGGGGGTGTGTGTGTTATATGAACACTGGGATGGGTGTGTTATATAAACACTGTGATGGGGGTGTGTGTGTTATATAAACACTGGGATGAGGGTGTGTGTGTTATATAAACACTGGGATGGGTGTGTTATATAAACACTGGGATTGGGATGAGTGTGTTATATAAACACTAGGATGGGTGTGTTATATAAACACTGGGATGGGGGTGTGTGTGTGTTATATAAACACTGGGATGGGGGTGTTATATAAACACTGGGATGAGGGTGTGTGTTATATAAACACTGGGATGAGGGTGTGTTATATAAACACTGTGATGGGGGTGTGTGTTATATAAACACTGGGATGAGGGTGTGTGTGTTATATAAACACTGTGATGGGGGTGTGTGTGTTATATAAACACTGGGATGGGGGTGTTATATAAACACTGGGATGAGGGTGTGTGTTATATAAACACTGGGATGAGGGTGTGTTATATAAACACTGTGATGGGGGTGGGTGTTATATAAACACTGGGATGAGGGTGTGCGTTATATAAACACTGTGATGGGGGTGTGTGTTATATAAACACTGGGATGAGGGTGTGTGTGTTATATAAACACTGTGATGGGGGTGTGTGTGTTATATAAACACTGGGATGGGGGTGTTATATAAACACTGGGATGAGGGTGTGTGTTATATAAACACTGGGATGAGGGTGTGTTATATAAACACTGTGATGGGGGTGTGTGTTATATAAACACTGGGATGAGGCTGTGTGTGTTATATAAACACTGTGGTGGGGGTGTGTGTGTTATATAAACACTGGGATGGGGGTGTTATATAAACACTGGGATGAGGGTGTGTGTTATATAAACACTGGGATGAGGGTGTGTTATATAAACACTGGGATGGGGGTGTGTATTATATAAACACTGGGATGGGGGTGTTATATAAACACTGGGATGAGGGTGTGTGTTATATAAACACTGGGATGAGGGTGTGTGTTATATAAACACTGGGATGAGGGTGTGTTATATAAACACTGGGATGGGGGTGTGTGTTATATAAACACTGTGATGGGGGTGTGTGTTATACAAACACTGGGATGAGGGTGTTATATAAACACTGCGATGGGTGTGTGTGTTATACAAACACTGGGATGAGGGTGTTATATAAACACTGCGATGGGTGTGTGTGTTATATAAACACTGGGATGAGGGTGTGTTATATAAACACTGGGATGGGGGTGTGTGTTATATAAACACTGTGATGGGTGTGTTATATAAACACTGGGATGAGGGTGTGTGTGTGTTATATAAACACTGGGATGAGGGTGTGTGTGTTATATAAACACTGGGATTGGGATGAGTGTGTTATATAAACACTGGGATGAGGGTGTGTGTGTTATATAAACACTGGGATGAGGGTGTGTGTGTTATATAAACACTGGGATGACGGTGTGTGTGTGTTATATAAATACTGGGATGTGTGTGTTATATAAACACTGGGATGAGGGTGTGTGTGTGTTATATAAACACTGGGATGGGTGTGTTATATAAACACTGGGATGAGGGTGTGTGTGTGTTATATAAACACTGGGATGGGTGTGTGTGTTATATAAAGACTGGGATGGGTGTGTTATATAAACACTGGGATGGAGGTGTGTGTGTGTGTGTTATATAAACACTGGGATGGGTGTGTGTGTTATATAAACGCTGGGATGGGTGTGTTATATAAACACTGGGATGAGGGTGTGTGTGTTATATAAACACTGGGATTGGGATGAGTGTGTTATATAAACACTGGGTTGAGGGTGTATGTGTGTTATATAAACACTGGGATGGGGGTGTTATCTAAACACTGGGATGGGGGTGTGTGTTATATAAACACTGGCATGGGTGTGTTATATAAACACTGGGATGATGGTGTGTGTGTGAAATAAACACTGGGATGGGTGTGTTATATAAACACTGGGATGAGGGTGTGTGTGTGTTATATAAACACTGGGATGGGTGTGTTATATAAACACTGGGATGGGGGTGTGTGTGTTATATAAACACTGAGATGGGTGTGTTATATAAACACTGGGATGCGTGTGTGTGCGTGTTATATAAACACTGGGATGTGTGTTATATAAACACTGGGATGAGGGTGTGTGTGTGTTATATAAACACTGGGATGGGTGTGTGTTATATAAACACTGGGATGGGTGTGTTATATAAACACTGGGATGGGTGTGTGTGTGTGTTATATAAACACTGGGATGGGTGTGTTATATAAGCACTGGGATGAGGGTGTGTGTGTGTGTTATATAAACACTGGGATGTGTGTGTTATATAAACACTGGGATGAGGGTGTGTGTGTTATATAAACACTGGGATGGGTGTGTGTGTTATATAAACACTGGGATGGGTGTGTTATATAAACACTGGGATGAGGGTGTGTGTGTGTTATATAAACACTGGGATGGGTGTGTTATATAAACACTGGGATGGGTGTGTGTGTGTTATATAAACACTGGGATGTGTGTGTTATATAAATAACTGGAATGAGGGTGTGTGTGTTATATAAACACTGGGATGGGTGTGTTATATAAACACTGGGATGGGTGTGTGTGTGTTATATCAACACTGGGATGGGTGTGTTATATAAACACTGGGATGAGGGTGTGTGTGTGTTATATAAACACTGGGATGGGTGTGTTATATAAACACTGGGATGAGGGTGTGTGTGTGAAATAAACACTGGGATGGGTGTGTTATATAAACACTGGGATGAGGGTGTGTGTGTGTTATATAAACACTGGGATGGCTGTGTTATATAAACACTGGGATGGGTGTGTGAGTGTTATATAAGCACTGGGATGTGTTTGTTATATAAATAACTGGGATGAGGGTGTGTGTGTTATATAAACACTGGGATGGGTGTGTTATATAAACACTGGGATGGGTGTGTGTGTGTTATATCAACACTGGGATGGGTGTGTTATATAAACACTGGGATGAGGGTGTGTGTGTTATATAAACACTGGGATTGGGATGAGTGTGTTATATAAACACTGGGATGAGGGTGTATGTGTGTTATATAAACACTGGGATGGGTGTGTTATCTAAACACTGGGATGGGGGTGTGTGTTATATAAACACTGGGATGGGTGTGTTATATAAACACTGGGATGACGGTGTGTGTGTGTGAAATAAACACTAGGATGGGTGTGTTATATAAACACTGGGATGAGGGTGTGTGTGTGTTATATAAACACTGGGATGGGTGTGTTATATAAACACTGGGATGGGGGTGTGTGTGTTATATAAACACTGAGATGGATGTGTTATATAAACACTGGGATGGGTGTGTGTGTGTGTTATATAAACACTGGGATGTGTGTGTTATATAAACACTGGGATGGGGGTGTGTGTGTTATATAAACACTGGGATGGGTGTGTGTGTTATATAAACACTGGGATGAGGGTGTTATATAAACACTGGGATGAGGGTGTGTGTGTTATATAAACACTGGGATGGGTGTGTTCTATAAACACTGGGATGGGGGTGTGTGTGTTATATGAACACTGGGATGGGTGTGTTATATAAACACTGATGGGGGTGTGTGTGTTATATAAACACTGGGATGAGGGTGTTATATAAACACTGGGATGAGGGTGTGTGTGTTATATAAACACTGGGATGGGTGTGTTATATAAACACTGGGATGGGGGTGTGTGTGTTATATGAACACTGGGATGGGTGTGTTATATAAACACTGTGATGGGGGTGTGTGTGTTATATAAACACTGGGATGAGGGTGTGTGTGTTATATAAACACTGGGATGGGTGTGTTATATAAACACTGGGATTGGGATGAGTGTGTTATATAAACACTAGGATGGGTGTGTTATATAAACACTGGGATGGGGGTGTGTGTGTGTTATATAAACACTGGGATGGGGGTGTTATATAAACACTGGGATGAGGGTGTGTGTTATATAAACACTGGGATGAGGGTGTGTTATATAAACACTGTGATGGGGGTGTGTGTTATATAAACACTGGGATGAGGGTGTGTGTGTTATATAAACACTGTGATGGGGGTGTGTGTGTTATATAAACACTGGGATGGGGGTGTTATATAAACACTGGGATGAGGGTGTGTGTTATATAAACACTGGGATGAGGGTGTGTTATATAAACACTGTGATGGGGGTGGGTGTTATATAAACACTGGGATGAGGGTGTGCGTTATATAAACACTGTGATGGGGGTGTGTGTTATATAAACACTGGGATGAGGGTGTGTGTGTTATATAAACACTGTGATGGGGGTGTGTGTGTTATATAAACACTGGGATGGGGGTGTTATATAAACACTGGGATGAGGGTGTGTGTTATATAAACACTGGGATGAGGGTGTGTTATATAAACACTGTGATGGGGGTGTGTGTTATATAAACACTGGGATGAGGCTGTGTGTGTTATATAAACACTGTGGTGGGGGTGTGTGTGTTATATAAACACTGGGATGGGGGTGTTATATAAACACTGGGATGAGGGTGTGTGTTATATAAACACTGGGATGAGGGTGTGTTATATAAACACTGGGATGGGGGTGTGTATTATATAAACACTGGGATGGGGGTGTTATATAAACACTGGGATGAGGGTGTGTGTTATATAAACACTGGGATGAGGGTGTGTGTTATATAAACACTGGGATGAGGGTGTGTTATATAAACACTGGGATGGGGGTGTGTGTTATATAAACACTGTGATGGGGGTGTGTGTTATACAAACACTGGGATGAGGGTGTTATATAAACACTGCGATGGGTGTGTGTGTTATACAAACACTGGGATGAGGGTGTTATATAAACACTGCGATGGGTGTGTGTGTTATATAAACACTGGGATGAGGGTGTGTTATATAAACACTGGGATGGGGGTGTGTGTTATATAAACACTGTGATGGGTGTGTTATATAAACACTGGGATGAGGGTGTGTGTGTGTTATATAAACACTGGGATGAGGGTGTGTGTGTTATATAAACACTGGGATTGGGATGAGTGTGTTATATAAACACTGGGATGAGGGTGTGTGTGTTATATAAACACTGGGATGAGGGTGTGTGTGTTATATAAACACTGGGATGACGGTGTGTGTGTGTTATATAAATACTGGGATGTGTGTGTTATATAAACACTGGGATGAGGGTGTGTGTGTGTTATATAAACACTGGGATGGGTGTGTTATATAAACACTGGGATGAGGGTGTGTGTGTGTTATATAAACACTGGGATGGGTGTGTGTGTTATATAAAGACTGGGATGGGTGTGTTATATAAACACTGGGATGGAGGTGTGTGTGTGTGTGTTATATAAACACTGGGATGGGTGTGTGTGTTATATAAACGCTGGGATGGGTGTGTTATATAAACACTGGGATGAGGGTGTGTGTGTTATATAAACACTGGGATTGGGATGAGTGTGTTATATAAACACTGGGTTGAGGGTGTATGTGTGTTATATAAACACTGGGATGGGGGTGTTATCTAAACACTGGGATGGGGGTGTGTGTTATATAAACACTGGCATGGGTGTGTTATATAAACACTGGGATGATGGTGTGTGTGTGAAATAAACACTGGGATGGGTGTGTTATATAAACACTGGGATGAGGGTGTGTGTGTGTTATATAAACACTGGGATGGGTGTGTTATATAAACACTGGGATGGGGGTGTGTGTGTTATATAAACACTGAGATGGGTGTGTTATATAAACACTGGGATGCGTGTGTGTGCGTGTTATATAAACACTGGGATGTGTGTTATATAAACACTGGGATGAGGGTGTGTGTGTGTTATATAAACACTGGGATGGGTGTGTGTTATATAAACACTGGGATGGGTGTGTTATATAAACACTGGGATGGGTGTGTGTGTGTGTTATATAAACACTGGGATGGGTGTGTTATATAAGCACTGGGATGAGGGTGTGTGTGTGTGTTATATAAACACTGGGATGTGTGTGTTATATAAACACTGGGATGAGGGTGTGTGTGTTATATAAACACTGGGATGGGTGTGTGTGTTATATAAACACTGGGATGGGTGTGTTATATAAACACTGGGATGAGGGTGTGTGTGTGTTATATAAACACTGGGATGGGTGTGTTATATAAACACTGGGATGGGTGTGTGTGTGTTATATAAACACTGGGATGTGTGTGTTATATAAATAACTGGAATGAGGGTGTGTGTGTTATATAAACACTGGGATGGGTGTGTTATATAAACACTGGGATGGGTGTGTGTGTGTTATATCAACACTGGGATGGGTGTGTTATATAAACACTGGGATGAGGGTGTGTGTGTGTTATATAAACACTGGGATGGGTGTGTTATATAAACACTGGGATGAGGGTGTGTGTGTGAAATAAACACTGGGATGGGTGTGTTATATAAACACTGGGATGAGGGTGTGTGTGTGTTATATAAACACTGGGATGGCTGTGTTATATAAACACTGGGATGGGTGTGTGAGTGTTATATAAGCACTGGGATGTGTTTGTTATATAAATAACTGGGATGAGGGTGTGTGTGTTATATAAACACTGGGATGGGTGTGTTATATAAACACTGGGATGGGTGTGTGTGTGTTATATCAACACTGGGATGGGTGTGTTATATAAACACTGGGATGAGGGTGTGTGTGTTATATAAACACTGGGATTGGGATGAGTGTGTTATATAAACACTGGGATGAGGGTGTATGTGTGTTATATAAACACTGGGATGGGTGTGTTATCTAAACACTGGGATGGGGGTGTGTGTTATATAAACACTGGGATGGGTGTGTTATATAAACACTGGGATGACGGTGTGTGTGTGTGAAATAAACACTAGGATGGGTGTGTTATATAAACACTGGGATGAGGGTGTGTGTGTGTTATATAAACACTGGGATGCGTGTGTTATATAAACACTGGGATGGGGGTGTGTGTGTTATATAAACACTGAGATGGATGTGTTATATAAACACTGGGATGGGTGTGTGTGTGTGTTATATAAACACTGGGATGTGTGTGTTATATAAACACTGGGATGAGGGTGTGTGTGTGTTATATAAACACTGGGATGGGTGTGTGTTATATAAACACTGGGATGGGTGTGTTATATAAACACTGGGATGGGTGTGTGTGTGTTATATAAACACTGGGATGGGTGTGTTATATAAACACTGGGATGAGGGTGTGTGTGTTATATAAACACTGGGATGTGTGTGTTATATAAAGACTGGGATGAGGGTGTGTGTGTTATATAAACACTGGGATGGGTGTGTGTGTTATATAAACACTGGGATGGGTGTGTTATATAAACACTGGGATGAGGGTGTGTGTGTGTTATATAAACACTGGGATGTGTGTGTTATATAAATAACTGGGATGAGGGTGTGTGTGTTATATAAACTCTGGGATGGGTGTGTTATATAAACACTGGGATGGGTGTGTGTGTGTTATATCAACACTGGGATGGGTGTGTTATATAAACACTGGGATGAGGGTGTGTGTGTGTTATATAAACACTGGGATGGGTGTGTTATATAAACACTGGGATGAGGGTGTGTGTGTGTTATATAAACACTGGGATGGGTATGTTATATAAACACTAGGATGAGGGTGTGTGTGTGTTATATAAACACTGGGATTGGGATGAGTGTGTTATATAAACACTGGGATGAGGGTGTGTGTGTTATATAAACACTGGGATAGGTGTGTTATATAAACACTGGGATGAGGGTGTGTGTGTTATATAAACACTGGGATGGGTATGTTATATAAACACTGGGATGACGGTGTGTGTGTGTTATATAAACACTGGGCTGGGTGTGTGTGTTATATAAACACTGGGATGGGTGTGTTATATAAACACTGGGATGAGGGTGTGTGTGTGTGTTATATGAACACTGGGATGGGTGTGTTATATAAACTCTGGGATGAGGGTGTGTGTGTTATATAAACACTGGGATTGGTGTGTTATATAAACACTGGGATGAGGGTGTGTGTGTGTTATATAAACACTGGGATGGGTGTGTGTGTTATATAAACACTGGTATGGGTGTGTTATATAAACACTGGGATGGGTGTGTGTGTGTTATATAAACACTGGGATGGGTGTGTTATATAAACACTGGGATGAGGGTGTGTGTGTGTTTTCTAAACACTGGGATGGGTGTGTTATATAAACACTGGGATGAGGGTGTGTGTGTGTTATATAAACACTGGGATGGGTGTGTTATATAAACACTGGGATGAGGGTGTGTGTGTTAAATAAATACTGGGATGGGTGTGTTATATAAACACTGGGATGAGGGTGTGTGTGTGTGATATAAACACTGAGATGGAGGTGTGTGTGTTATATAAACACTGGGATGGGTGTGTTATATAAACACTGGGATGAGGGTGTGTGTGTGTTATATAAACACTGGGATGGGGGTGTGTGTGTGTTATATAAACACTGGGATGGCTGTGTTATATAAACACTGGGATGAGGGTGTGTGTGTGTTATATAAACACTGGGATGGGTGTGTTATATAAACACTGGGATGGGGGTGTGTGTGTTATATGAACACTGGGATGGGTGTGTTATATAAACACTGGGATGGGTGTGTTATATAAACACTGGGATGGGTGTGTTATATAAACAATGGGATGGGGGTGTGTGTTATATAAACACTGGGATTGGGATGAGTGTGTTATATAAACACTGGGATGAGGGTGTATGTGTGTTATATAAACACTGGGATGGGTGTGTTATCTAAACACTGGGATGGGGGTGTGTGTTATATAAACACTGGGATGGGTGTGTTATATAAACACTGGGATGACGGTGTGTGTGTGTGAAATAAACACTAGGATGGGTGTGTTATATAAACACTGGGATGAGGGTGTGTGTGTGTTATATAAACACTGGGATGGGTGTGTTATATAAACACTGGGATGGGGGTGTGTGTGTTATATAAACACTGAGATGGATGTGTTATATAAACACTGGGATGGGTGTGTGTGTGTTATATAAACACTGGGATGTGTGTGTTATATAAACACTGGGATGAGGGTGTGTGTGTGTTATATAAACACTGGGATGGGTGTGTGTTATATAAACACTGGGATGGGTGTGTTATATAAACACTGGGATGGGTGTGTGTGTGTTATATAAACACTGGGATGGGTGTGTTATATAAACACTGGGATGAGGGTGTGTGTGTTATATAAACACTGGGATGTGTGTGTTATATAAAGACTGGGATGAGGGTGTGTGTGTTATATAAACACTGGGATGGGTGTGTGTGTTATATAAACAATGGGATGGGTGTGTTATATAAACACTGGGATGAGGGTGTGTGTGTGTTATATAAACACTGGGATGTGTGTGTTATATAAATAACTGGGATGAGGGTGTGTGTGTTATATAAACTCTGGGATGGGTGTGTTATATAAACACTGGGATGGGTGTGTGTGTGTTATATCAACACTGGGATGGGTGTGTTATATAAACACTGGGATGAGGGTGTGTGTGTGTTATATAAACACTGGGATGGGTGTGTTATATAAACACTGGGATGAGGGTGTGTGTGTGTTATATAAACACTGGGATGGGTATGTTATATAAACACTAGGATGAGGGTGTGTGTGTGTTATATAAACACTGGGATTGGGATGAGTGTGTTATATAAACACTGGGATGAGGGTGTGTGTGTTATATAAACACTGGGATAGGTGTGTTATATAAACACTGGGATGAGGGTGTGTGTGTTATATAAACACTGGGATGGGTATGTTCTATAAACACTGGGATGACGGTGTGTGTGTGTTATATAAACACTGGGCTGGGTGTGTGTGTTATATAAACACTGGGATGGGTGTGTTATATAAACACTGGGATGAGGGTGTGAGTGTGTGTTATATGAACACTGGGATGGGTGTGTTATATAAACTCTGGGATGAGGGTGTGTGTGTTATATAAACACTGGGATTGGTGTGTTATATAAACACTGGGATGAGGGTGTGTGTGTGTTATATAAACACTGGGATGGGTGTGTGTGTTATATAAACACTGGTATGGGTGTGTTATATAAACACTGGGATGGGTGTGTGTGTGTTATATAAACACTGGGATGGGTGTGTTATATAAACACTGGGATGAGGGTGTGTGTGTGTTTTATAATCACTGGGATGGGTGTGTTATATAAACACTGGGATGAGGGTGTGTGTGTGTTATATAAACACTGGGATGGGTGTGTTATATAAACACTGGGATGAGGGTGTGTGTGTTAAATAAATACTGGGATGGGTGTGTTATATAAACACTGGGATGAGGGTGTGTGTGTGTGATATAAACACTGAGATGGAGGTGTGTGTGTTATATAAACACTGGGATGGGTGTGTTACATAAACACTGGGATGAGGGTGTGTGTGTGTTATATA
Source organism: Chiloscyllium punctatum (assembly GCF_047496795.1). Taxonomy (NCBI): domain Eukaryota; kingdom Metazoa; phylum Chordata; class Chondrichthyes; order Orectolobiformes; family Hemiscylliidae; genus Chiloscyllium; species Chiloscyllium punctatum. The sequence goes on from NC_092774.1 coordinate 50,040,838, forward strand.
AACACTGGGATGGGTGTGTGTGTGTGTTATATAAACACTGGGATGGCTGTGTTATATAAACACTGGGATGAGGGTGTGTGTGTGTTATATAAACGCTGGGATGGGTGTGTTATATAAACACTGGGATGGGGGTGTGTGTGTTATATGAACACTGGGATGGGTGTGTTATATAAACACTGGGATGGGTGTGTTATATAAACACTGGGATGGGTGTGTTATATAAACACTGGGATGGGGGTGTGTGTTATATAAACACTGGGATGTGTGTGTTATATAAACACTGGGATGGGGGTGTGTGTGTTATATGAACACTGGGATGGGTGTGTTATATAAACACTGTGATGGGGGTGTGTGTGTTATATAAACACTGCGATGGGTGTGTGTGCTATATAAACACTGGGATGAGGGTGTTATATAAACACTGGGATGAGGGTGTGTGTGTTATATAAACACTGGGATGGGTGTGTTCTATAAACACTGGGATGGGGGTGTGTGTGTTATATGAACACTGGGATGGGTGTGTTATATAAACACTGATGGGGGTGTGTGTGTTATATAAACACTGGGATGAGGGTGTTATATAAACACTGGGATGAGGGTGTGTGTGTTATATAAACACTGGGATGGGTGTGTTATATAAACACTGGGATGGGGGTGTGTGTGTTATATGAACACTGGGATGGGTGTGTTATATAAACACTGTGATGGGGGTGTGTGTGTTATATAAACACTGGGATGAGTGTGTGTGTGTTATATAAACACTGGGATGGGTGTGTTATATAAACACTGGGATTGGGATGAGTGTGTTATATAAACACTAGGATGGGTGTGTTATATAAACACTGGGATGGGGGTGTGTGTGTGTTATATAAACACTGGGATGGGTGTGTTATATAAACACTGGGATGAGGGTGTGTGTTATATAAACACTGGGATGAGGGTGTGTTATATAAACACTGTGATGGGGGTGTGTGTTATATAAACACTGGGATGAGGGTGTGTGTGTTATATAAACACTGTGATGGGGGTGTGTGTGTTATATAAACACTGGGATGGGGGTGTTATATAAACACTGGGATGAGGGTGTGTGTTATATAAACACTGGGATGAGGGTGTGTTATATAAACACTGTGATGGGGGTCTGTGTTATATAAACACTGGGATGAGGGTGTGTGTTATATAAACACTGTGATGGGGGTGTGTGTGTTATATAAACACTGGGATGGGGGTGTTATATAAACACTGGGATGGGTGTGTGTGTGTTATATAAACACTGGGATGAGGGTGTGTTATATAAACACTGGGATGGGGGTGTGTATTATATAAACACTGGGATGGGGGTGTTATATAAACACTGGGATGAGGGTGTGTGTTATATAAACACTGGGATGAGGGTGTGTTATATAAACACTGGGATGGGGGTGTGTGTTATATAAACACTGTGATGGGTGTGTTATATAAACACTGGGATGAGGGTGTGTGTTATATAAACACTGGGATGAGGGTGTGTTATATAAACACTGGGATGGGGGTGTGTGTGTTATATGAACACTGGGATGGGTGTGTTATATAAACACTGTGATGGGGGTGTGTGTGTTATATAAACACTGCGATGGGTGTGTGTGTTAAATAAACACTGGGATGAGGGTGTTATATAAACACTGGGATGAGTGTGTGTGTGTTATATAAACACTGGGATGGGTGTGTTCTATAAACACTGGGATGGGGGTGTGTGTGTTATATGAACACTGGGATGGGTGTGTTATATAAACACTGATGGGGGTGTGTGTGTTATATAAACACTGGGATGAGGGTGTTATATAAACACTGGGATGAGGGTGTGTGTGTTATATAAACACTGGGATGGGTGTGTTATATAAACACTGGGATGGGGGTGTGTGTGTTATATGAACACTGGGATGGGTGTGTTATATAAACACTGTGATGGGGGTGTGTGTGTTATATAAACACTGGGATGAGGGTGTGTGTGTTATATAAACACTGGGATGGGTGTGTTATATAAACACTGGGATTGGGATGAGTGTGTTATATAAACACTAGGATGGGTGTGTTATATAAACACTGGGATGGGGGTGTGTGTGTGTTATATAAACACTGGGATGGGGGTGTTATATAAACACTGGGATGAGGGTGTGTGTTATATAAACACTGGGATGAGGGTGTGTTATATAAACACTGTGATGGGGGTGTGTGTTATATAAACACTGGGATGAGGGTGTGTGTGTTATATAAACACTGTGATGGGGGTGTGTGTGTTATATAAACACTGGGATGGGGGTGTTATATAAACACTGGGATGAGGGTGTGTGTTATATAAACACTGGGATGAGGGTGTGTTATATAAACACTGTGATGGGGGTGTGTGTTATATAAACACTGGGATGAGGGTGTGCGTTATATAAACACTGTGATGGGGGTGTGTGTTATATAAACAATGGGATGAGGGTGTGTGTGTTATATAAACACTGTGATGGGGGTGTGTGTTATATAAACACTGGGATGGTGGTGTTATATAAACACTGGGATGAGGGTGTGTGTTATATAAACACTGGGATGAGGGTGTGTTATATAAACACTGTGATGGGGGTGTGTGTTATATAAACACTGGGATGAGGGTGTGTGTGTTATATAAACACTGTGGTTGGGGTGTGTGTGTTATATAAACACTGGGATGGGGGTGTTATATAAACACTGGGATGAGGGTGTGTGTTATATAAACACTGGGATGAGGGTGTGTTATATAAACACTGGGATGGGGGTGTGTATTATATAAACACTGGGATGGGGGTGTTATATAAACACTGGGATGAGGGTGTGTGTTATATAAACACTGGGATGAGGGTGTGTTATATAAACACTGGGATGGGGGTGTGTGTTATATAAACACTGTGATGGGGGTGTGTGTTATACAAACACTGGGATGAGGGTGTTATATAAACACTGCGATGGGTGTGTGTGTTATACAAACACTGGGATGAGGGTGTTATATAAACACTGGGATGGGTGTGTGTGTGTGTTATATAAACACTGGGATGAGGGTGTGTTATATAAACACTGGGATGGGGGTGTGTGTTATATAAACACTGTGATGGGTGTGTTATATAAACACTGGGATGAGGGTGTGTGTGTGTTATATAAACACTGGGATGAGGGTGTGTGTGTTATATAAACACTGGGATTGGGATGAGTGTGTTATATAAACACTGGGATGAGGGTGTGTGTGTTATATAAACACTGGGATGAGGGTGTGTGTGTTATATAAACACTGGGATGACGGTGTGTGTGTGTTATATAAATACTGGGATGTGTCTGTTATATAAACACTGGGATGAGGGTGTGTGTGTGTTATATAAACACTGGGATGGGTGTGTGTGTTATATAAACACTGGGATGGGTGTGTTATATAAACACTGGGATGAGGGTGTGTGTGTGTTATATAAACACTGGGATGTGTGTGTTATATAAATAACTGGGATGAGGGTGTGTGTGTTATATAAACTCTGGGATGGGTGTGTTATATAAACACTGGGATGGGTGTGTGTGTGTTATATCAACACTGGGATGGGTGTGTTATATAAACACTGGGATGAGGGTGTGTGTGTGTTATATAAACACTGGGATGTGTGTGTTATATAAACACTGGGATGAGGGTGTGTGTGTGTTATATAAACACTGGGATGGGTATGTTATATAAACACTAGGATGAGGGTGTGTGTGTGTTATATAAACACTGGGATTGGGATGAGTGTGTTATATAAACACTGGGATGAGGGTGTGTGTGTTATATAAACACTGGGATAGGTGTGTTATATAAACACTGGGATGAGGGTGTGTGTGTTATATAAACACTGGGATGGGTATGTTCTATAAACACTGGGATGACGGTGTGTGTGTGTTATATAAACACTGGGCTGGGTGTGTGTGTTATATAAACACTGGGATGGGTGTGTTATATAAACACTGGGATGAGGGTGTGTGTGTGTGTTATATGAACACTGGGATAGGTGTGTTATATAAACTCTGGGATGAGGGTGTGTGTGTTATATAAACACTGGGATTGGTGTGTTATATAAACACTGGGATGAGGGTGTGTGTGTGTTATATAAACACTGGGATGGGTGTGTGTGTTATATAAACACTGGTATGGGTGTGTTATATAAACACTGGGATGGGTGTGTGTGTGTTATATAAACACTGGGATGGGTGTGTTATATAAACACTGGGATGAGTGTGTGTGTGTGTTTTATAAACACTGGGATGGGTGTGTTATATAAACACTGGGATGAGGGTGTGTGTGTGTTATATAAACACTGGGATGGGTGTGTTATATAAACACTGGGATGAGGGTGTGTGTGTTAAATAAATACTGGGATGGGTGTGTTATATAAACACTGGGATGAGGGTGTGTGTGTGTGATATAAACACTGAGATGGAGGTGTGTGTGTTATATAAACACTGGGATGGGTGTGTTATATAAACACTGGGATGAGGGTGTGTGTGTGTTATATAAACACTGGGATGGGGGTGTGTGTGTGTTATATAAACACTGGGATGGCTGTGTTATATAAACACTGGGATGGGGGTGTGTGTGTTATATGAACACTGGGATGGGTGTGTTATATAAACACTGGGATGGGTGTGTTATATAAACACTGGGATGGGGGTGTGTGTTATATAAACACTGGGATGTGTGTGTTATATAAACACTGGGATGGGGGTGTGTGTGTTATATGAACACTGGGATGGGTGTGTTATATAAACACTGTGATGGGGGTGTGTGTGTTATATAAACACTGCGATGGGTGTGTGTGTTATATAAACACTGGGATGAGGGTGTTATATAAACACTGGGATGAGGGTGTGTGTGTTATATAAACACTGGGATGGGTGTGTTCTATAAACACTGGGATGGGGGTGTGTGTGTTATATGAACACTGGGATGGGTGTGTTATATAAACACTGATGGGGGTGTGTGTGTTATATAAACACTGGGATGAGGGTGTTATATAAACACTGGGATGAGGGTGTGTGTGTTATATAAACACTGGGATGGGTGTGTTATATAAACACTGGGATGGGTGTGTGTGTGTTATATCAACACTGGGATGGGTGTGTTATATAAACACTGGGATGAGGGTGTGTGTGTGCTATATAAACACTGGGATGGGTGTGTTATATAAACACTGGGATGAGGGTGTGTGTGTGTTATATAAACACTGGGATTGGGATGAGTGTGTTATATAAACACTGGGATGAGGGTGTGTGTGTTATATAAACACTGGGATAGGTGTGTTATATAAACACTGGGATGAGGGTGTGTGTGTTATATAAACACTGGGATGGGTATGTTATATAAACACTGGGATGACGGTGTGTGTGTGTTATATAAACACTGGGCTGGGTGTGTTATATAAACACTGGGATGAGGGTGTGTGTGTTATATAAACACTGGGATTGGTGTGTTATATAAACACTGGGATGGGTGTGTTATATAATCACTGGGATGAGGGTGTGTGTGTGTTATATAAACACTGGGATGGGTGTGTGTTTTCTAAACACTAGGATGGGTGTGTTATATAAACACTGGGATGAGGGTGTGTGTGTTATATAAACACTGGTATGGGTGTGTTGTATAAACACTGGGATGGGGGTGTGTGTGTGTTATATAAACACTGGGATGGGTGTGTTATATAAACACTGGGATGAGGGTGTGTGTGTGTTATATAAACACTGGGATGGGAGTGTTATATAAACACTGGGATGAGGGTGTGTGTGTTATATAAACACTGGGATGGGTGTGTTATATAAACACTGGGATGAGGGTGTGTGTGTGTGATATAAACACTGAGATGGAGGTGTGTGTGTTATATAAACACTGGGATGGGTGTGTTATATAAACACTGGGATGAGGGTGTGTGTGTGTTATATAAACACTGGGATGGGGGTGTGTGTGTTATATAAACACTGGGATGGGTGTGTTATATAAACACTGCGATGAGGGTGTGTGTGTGTTATATAAACACTGGGATGGGTGTGTTATATAAACACTGGGATGAGGGTGTGTGTGTGTTATATAAACACTGAGATGGGTGTGTTATATAAACACTGGGATGGGTGTGTGTGTTATATAAACACTGGGATGGGGGTGTGTGTGTGTTATATAAACACTGGGATGGGTGTGTGTGTGTGTTATATAAACACTGGGATGGGTGTGTTATATAAACACTGGGATGAGGGTGTGTGTGTGTGATATAAACACTGAGATGGAGGTGTGTGTGTTATATAAACACTGGGATGGGTGTGTTATATAAACACTGGGATGAGGGTGTGTGTGTTATATAAACACTGGGATGGGGGTGTGTGTGTGTTATATAAACACTGGGATGGGTGTGTTATATAAACACTGGGATGAGGGTGTGTGTGTGTTATATAAACACTGGGATGGGTGTGTTATATAAACACTGGGATGAGGGTGTGTGTGTGTTATATAAACTCTGAGATGGGTGTGTTATATAAACACTGGGATGGGTGTGTGTGTGTGTTATATAAACACTGGGATGGGGGTGTGTGTGTGTTATATAAACACTGGGATGGGTGTGTGTGTGTGTTATATAAACACTGGGATGGGTGTGTTATATAAACACTGGGATGAGGGTGTGTGTGTGTTATATAAACACTGGGATGGGTGTGTTATATAAACACTGGGATGAGGGTGTGTGTGTGTTATATAAACACTGGGATGGGTGTGTTATATAAACACTGGGATGTGTGTGTGTGTTATATAAACACTGGGATGGGTGTGTTATATAAACACTGGATTGAGGGTGTGTGTGTTATATAAACACTGGGCTGGGTGTGTTATAATAACACTGGGATGGGTGTGTTATATAAACACTGGGATGAGGGTGTGTGTGTGTTATATAAACACTGAGATGGAGGTGTGTGTGTTATATAAACACTGGGATGGGGGTGTTATATAAACACTGGGATGGGTGTGTTGTATAAACACTGGGATGAGGGTGTGTGTGTTATATAAACACTGGGCTGGGTGTGTTATATAAACACTGCGATGGGTGTGTTATATAAACACTGGGATGAGGGTGTGTGTGTTATATAAACACTGAGATGGAGGTGTGTGTGTTATATAAACACTGGGATTGGGGTGTTATATACACACTGGAATGGGTGTGTTATATAAACACTGGGATGAGGGTGTGTGTGTGTTATATAAACATTGGCATGAGGGTGTGTGTGTTATATAAACACTGGGATGGGTGTGTTATATAAACACTGGGATGAGGGTGTGTGTGTGTTATATAAACACTGAGACGGAGGTGTGTGTGTTATATAAACACTGGGATGAGGGTGTGTGTGTTATATAAACACTGGGATAGGTGTGTTATATAAACACTGGGATGAGGGTGTGTGTGTTATATAAACACTGGGATGGGTATGTTATATAAACACTGGGATGACGGTGTGTGTGTGTTATATAAACACTGGGCTGGGTGTGTTATATAAACACTGGGATGAGGGTGTGTGTGTTATATAAACACTGGGATTGGTGTGTTATATAAACACTGGGATGGGTGTGTTATATAATCACTGGGATGAGGGTGTGTGTGTGTTATATAAACACTGGGATGGGTGTGTGTTTTCTAAACACTAGGATGGGTGTGTTATATAAACACTGGGATGAGGGTGTGTGTGTTATATAAACACTGGTATGGGTGTGTTGTATAAACACTGGGATGGGGGTGTGTGTGTGTTATATAAACACTGGGATGGGTGTGTTATATAAACACTGGGATGAGGGTGTGTGTGTGTTATATAAACACTGGGATGGGTGTGTTATATAAACACTGGGATGAGGGTGTGTGTGTTATATAAACACTGGGATGGGTGTGTTATATAAACACTGGGATGAGGGTGTGTGTGTGATATATAAACACTGGGATGGGTGTGTTATATAAACACTGGGATGAGGGTGTGTGTGTTATATAAACACTGGGATGGGTGTGTTATATAAACACTGGGATGAGGGTGTGTGTGTGTGATATAAACACTGAGATGGAGGTGTGTGTGTTATATAAACACTGGGATGGGTGTGTTATATAAACACTGGGATGAGGGTGTGTGTCTGTTATATAAACACTGGGATGGGGGTGTGTGTGTGTTATATAAACACTGGGATGGGTGTGTTATATAAACACTGGGATGAGGGTGTGTGTGTGTTATATAAACACTGGGATGGGTGTGTTATATAAACACTGGGATGAGGGTGTGTGTGTGTTATATAAACACTGAGATGGGTGTGTTATATAAACACTGGGATGGGTGTGTGTGTGTTATATAAACACTGGGATGGGGGTGTGTGTGTGTTATATAAACACTGGGATGGGTGTGTGTGTGTGTTATATAAACACTGGGATGGGTGTGTTATATAAACACTGGGATGAGGGTGTGTGTGTGTGATATAAACACTGAGATGGAGGTGTGTGTGTTATATAAACACTGGGATGGGTGTGTTATATAAACACTGGGATGAGGGTGTGTGTGTTATATAAACACTGGGATGGGGGTGTGTGTGTGTTATATAAACACTGGGATGGGTGTGTTATATAAACACTGGGATGAGGGTGTGTGTGTGTTATATAAACACTGGGATGGGTGTGTTATATAAACACTGGGATGAGGGTGTGTGTGTTATATAAACACTGAGATGGGTGTGTTATATAAACACTGGGATGGGTGTGTGTGTGTTATATAAACACTGGGATGGGGGTGTGTGTGTGTTATATAAACACTGGGATGGGGGTGTGTGTGTGTTATATAAACACTGGGATGGGTGTGTTATATAAACACTGGGATGAGGGTGTGTGTGTGTTATATAAACACTGGGATGGGTGTGTTATATAAACACTGGGATGAGGGTGTGTGTGTGTTATATAAACACTGGGATGGGTGTGTTATATAAACACTGGGATGTGTGTGTGTGTGTTATATAAACACTGGGATGGGTGTGTTATATAAACACTGGGTTGAGGGTGTGTGTGTTATATAAACACTGGGCTGGGTGTGTTATAATAACACTGGGATGGGTGTGTTATATAAACACTGGGATGAGGGTGTGTGTGTGTTATATAAACACTGAGATGGAGGTGTGTGTGTTATATAAACACTGGAATGGGGGTGTTATATAAACACTGGGATGGTTGTGTTCTATAAACACTGGGATGAGGGTGTGTGTGTTATATAAACACTGGGCTGGGTGTGTTATATAAACACTGCGATGGGTGTGTTATATAAACACTGGGATGAGGGTGTGTGTGTTATATAAACACTGAGATGGAGGTGTGTGTGTTATATAAACACTGGGATGGGGGTGTTATATACACACTGGGATGGGTGTGTTATATAAACACTGGGATGAGGGTGTGTGTGTGTTATATAAACATTGGCATGAGGGTGTGTGTGTTATATAAACACTGGGATGGGTGTGTTATATAAACACTGGAATGAGGGTGTGTGTGTGTTATATAAACACTGAGACGGAGGTGTGTGTGTTATATAAACACTGGGATGGGTGTGTTATATAAACACTGGGGTGGGCTGTGTGTGTGTGTTATATAAACACTGGGATGCGTGTGTTATATAAACACTGGGATGAGGGTGTGTGTGTGTTATATAAACACTGGGATGGGTGTGTTATATAAACACTGGGATGAGGGTGTGTGTGTTGTATAAACACTGAGATGGAGGTGTGTGTGTTATATAAACACTGGGATGGGGGTGTAATATAAACACTGGGATGAGGGTGTGTGTGTTATATAAACACTGGGATGGGTGTGTGTGTGTTATATAAACACTGGGATGGGGGTGTTATATAAACACTGGGATGGGTGTGTTCTATAAACACTGGGATGAGGGTGTGTGTGTTATATAAACACTGGGCTGGGTGTGTTATATAAACACTGCGATGGGTGTGTTATATAAACACTGCGATGAGGGTGTGTGTGTTATATAAACACTGAGATGGAGGTGTGTGTGTTATATAAACACTGGGATGGGGGTGTTATATACACACTGGGATGGGTGTGTTATATAAACACTGGGATGAGGGTGTGTGTGTGTTATATAAACATTGGCATGAGGGTGTGTGTGTTATATAAACACAGGGATGGGTGTGTTATATAAACACTGGGATGAGGGTGTGTGTGTGTTATATAAACACTGAGACGGAGGTGTGTGTGTTATATAAACACTGGGATGAGGGTGTGTGTGTTATATAAACACTGGGATAGGTGTGTTATATAAACACTGGGATGAGGGTGTGTGTGTTATATAAACACTGGGATGGGTATGTTATATAAACACTGGGATGACGGTGTGTGTGTGTGTTATATAAACACTGGGCTGGGTGTGTTATATAAACACTGGGATGAGGGTGTGTGTGTTATATAAACACTGGGATTGGTGTGTTATATAAACACTGGGATGGGTGTGTTATATAATCACTGGGATGAGGGTGTGTGTGTGTTATATAAACACTGGGATGGGTGTGTTGTATAAACACTGGGATGAGGGTGTGTGTGTGTTATATAAACACTGGGATGGGTGTGTTATATAAACACTGGGATGAGGGTGTGTGTGTTATATAAACACTGGGATGGGTGTGTTATATAAACACTGGGATGAGGGTGTGTGTGTGTTATATAAACACTGGGATGGGTGTGTTGTATAAACACTGGGATGGGGGTGTGTGTGTGTTATATAAACACTGGGATGGGTGTGTTATATAAACACTGGGATGAGGGTGTGTGTTATATAAACACTGGGATGGGTGTGTTATATAAACACTGGGATGAGGGTGTGTGTGTTATATAAACACTGGGATGGGTGTGTTATATAAACACTGGGATGAGGGTGTGTGTGTTATATAAACACTGGTATGGGTGTGTTGTATAAACACTGGGATGGGGGTGTGTGTGTGTTATATAAACACTGGGATGGGTGTGTTATATAAACACTGGGATGAGGGTGTGTGTGTGTTATATAAACACTGGGATGGGTGTGTTATATAAACACTGGGATGAGGGTGTGTGTGTTATATAAACACTGGGATGGGTGTGTTATATAAACACTGGGATGAGGGTGTGTGTGTGTTATATAAACACTGGGATGGGTGTGTTATATAAACACTGGGATGAGGGTGTGTGTGTTATATAAACACTGGGATGGGTGTGTTATATAAACACTGGGATGAGGGTGTGTGTCTGTTATATAAACACTGGGATGGGGGTGTGTGTGTGTTATATAAACACTGGGATGGGTGTGTTATATAAACACTGGGATGAGGGTGTGTGTGTGTTATATAAACACTGAGATGGGTGTGTTATATAAACACTGGGATGGGTGTGTGTGTGTTATATAAACACTGGGATGGGGGTGTGTGTGTGTTATATAAACACTGGGATGGGTGTGTGTGTGTGTTATATAAACACTGGGATGGGTGTGTTATATAAACACTGGGATGAGGGTGTGTGTGTGTGATATAAACACTGAGATGGAGGTGTGTGTGTTATATAAACACTGGGATGGGTGTGTTATATAAACACTGGGATGAGGGTGTGTGTGTTATATAAACACTGGGATGGGGGTGTGTGTGTGTTATATAAACACTGGGATGGGTGTGTTATATAAACACTGGGATGAGGGTGTGTGTGTGTTATATAAACACTGGGATGGGTGTGTTATATAAACACTGGGATGAGGGTGTGTGTGTGTTATATAAACACTGAGATGGGTGTGTTATATAAACACTGGGATGGGTGTGTGTGTGTTATATAAACACTGGGATGGGGGTGTGTGTGTGTTATATAAACACTGGGATGGGGGTGTGTGTGTGTTATATAAACACTGGGATGGGTGTGTTATATAAACACTGGGATGAGGGTGTGTGTGTGTTATATAAACACTGGGATGGGTGTGTTATATAAACACTGGGATGAGGGTGTGTGTGTGGTATATAAACACTGGGATGGGTGTGTTATATAAACACTGGGATGTGTGTGTGTGTGTGTTGTATAAACACTGGGCTGGGTGTGTTATAATAACACTGGGATGGGTGTGTTATATAAACACTGGGATGAGGGTGTGTGTGTGTTATATAAACACTGAGATGGAGGTGTGTGTGTTATATAAACACTGGGATGGGGGTGTTATATAAACACTGGGATGGTTGTGTTCTATAAACACTGGGATGATTGTGTGTGTGTTATATAAACACTGGGCTGGGTGTGTTATATAAACACTGCGATGGGTGTGTTATATAAACACTGGGATGAGGGTGTGTGTGTTATATAAACACTGAGATGGAGGTGTGTGTGTTATATAAACACTGGGATGGGGGTGTTATATACACACTGGGATGGGTGTGTTATATAAACACTGGGATGAGGGTGTGTGTGTGTTATATAAACATTGGCATGAGGGTGTGTGTGTTATATAAACACTGGGATGGGTGTGTTATATAAACACTGGAATGAGGGTGTGTGTGTGTTATATAAACACTGAGACGGAGGTGTGTGTGTTATATAAACACTGGGATGGGTGTGTTATATAAACACTGGGATGGGCTGTGTGTGTGTTATATAAACACTGGGATGCGTGTGTTATATAAACACTGGGATGAGTGTGTGTGTGTGTTATATAAACACTGGGATGGGTGTGTTATATAAACACTGGGATGAGGGTGTGTGTGTTGTATAAACACTGAGATGGAGGTGTGTGTGTTATATAAACACTGGGATGGGGGTGTAATATAAACACTGGGATGAGGGTGTGTGTGTTATATAAACACTGGGATGGGTGTGTGTGTGTTATATAAACACTGGGATGAGGAGGTGTCGGTGTTATATAAGCACTGGGATGGGTGTGTGTGTTATATAAACACTGGGATGAGGGTGTGTGTGTGTTATATGAACACTGGGATGGGGGTGTTATAGAAACACTGGGATGGCGGTGTGTGTGTGTTATATAAACACTGGGATGGGTGTGTTATATAAACACTGGGATGGGGGTGTGTGTGTGTTATATAAACACTGAGATGGGTGTGTTATATAAACACTGGGATGAGGGTGTGTGTGTGTTATATAAACACTGGGATTGGGATGAGTGTGTTATATAAACGCTGGGATGAGGGTGTGTGTGATATATCAACACTGGGATGGGTGTGTTATATAAACACTGGGATGGGGGTGTGTGTGTGTTATATAAACACTGAGATGGGTGTGTTATATAAACACTGGGATGGGGGTGTGTGTGTTATATAAACACTGGGATGTGTGTGTTATATAAACACTGGGATGAGGGTGTGTGTGTGTTATATAAACACTGGGATGTGTGTGTTATATAAACACTGGGATGAGGGTGTGTGTGTGTTATATAAACACTGGGATGGGTGTGTTATATAAACACTGGGATGAGGGTGTGTGTGTTATATAAACACTGGGATGGGTGTGTTATATAAACACTGGGATGAGGGTGTGTGTCTGTTATATAAACACTGGGATGGGGGTGTGTGTGTGTTATATAAACACTGGGATGGGTGTGTTATATAAACACTGGGATGAGGGTGTGTGTGTGTTATATAAACACTGAGATGGGTGTGTTATATAAACACTGGGATGGGTGTGTGTGTGTTATATAAACACTGGGATGGGGGTGTGTGTGTGTTATATAAACACTGGGATGGGTGTGTGTGTGTGTTATATAAACACTGGGATGGGTGTGTTATATAAACACTGGGATGAGGGTGTGTGTGTGTGATATAAACACTGAGATGGAGGTGTGTGTGTTATATAAACACTGGGATGGGTGTGTTATATAAACACTGGGATGAGGGTGTGTGTGTTATATAAACACTGGGATGGGGGTGTGTGTGTGTTATATAAACACTGGGATGGGTGTGTTATATAAACACTGGGATGAGGGTGTGTGTGTGTTATATAAACACTGGGATGGGTGTGTTATATAAACACTGGGATGAGGGTGTGTGTGTGTTATATAAACACTGAGATGGGTGTGTTATATAAACACTGGGATGGGTGTGTGTGTGTTATATAAACACTGGGATGGGGGTGTGTGTGTGTTATATAAACACTGGGATGGGGGTGTGTGTGTGTTATATAAACACTGGGATGGGTGTGTTATATAAACACTGGGATGAGGGTGTGTGTGTGTTATATAAACACTGGGATGGGTGTGTTATATAAACACTGGGATGAGGGTGTGTGTGTGGTATATAAACACTGGGATGGGTGTGTTATATAAACACTGGGATGTGTGTGTGTGTGTGTTGTATAAACACTGGGCTGGGTGTGTTATAATAACACTGGGATGGGTGTGTTATATAAACACTGGGATGAGGGTGTGTGTGTGTTATATAAACACTGAGATGGAGGTGTGTGTGTTATATAAACACTGGGATGGGGGTGTTATATAAACACTGGGATGGTTGTGTTCTATAAACACTGGGATGAATGTGTGTGTGTTATATAAACACTGGGCTGGGTGTGTTATATAAACACTGCGATGGGTGTGTTATATAAACACTGGGATGAGGGTGTGTGTGTTATATAAACACTGAGATGGAGGTGTGTGTGTTATATAAACACTGGGATGGGGGTGTTATATACACACTGGGATGGGTGTGTTATATAAACACTGGGATGAGGGTGTGTGTGTGTTATATAAACATTGGCATGAGGGTGTGTGTGTTATATAAACACTGGGATGGGTGTGTTATATAAACACTGGAATGAGGGTGTGTGTGTGTTATATAAACACTGAGACGGAGGTGTGTGTGTTATATAAACACTGGGATGGGTGTGTTATATAAACACTGGGATGGGCTGTGTGTGTTATATAAACACTGGGATGCGTGTGTTATATAAACACTGGGATGAGGGTGTGTGTGTGTTATATAAACACTGGGATGGGTGTGTTATATAAACACTGGGATGAGGGTGTGTGTGTTGTATAAACACTGAGATGGAGGTGTGTGTGTTATATAAACACTGGGATGGGGGTGTAATATAAACACTGGGATGAGGGTGTGTGTGTTATATAAACACTGGGATGGGTGTGTGTGTGTTATATAAACACTGGGATGAGGAGGTGTCGGTGTTATATAAGCACTGGGATGGGTGTGTGTGTTATATAAACACTGGGATGAGGGTGTGTGTGTGTTATATGAACACTGGGATGGGGGTGTTATAGAAACACTGGGATGGCGGTGTGTGTGTGTTATATAAACACTGGGATGGGTGTGTTATATAAACACTGGGATGGGGGTGTGTGTGTGTTATATAAACACTGAGATGGGTGTGTTATATAAACACTGGGATGAGGGTGTGTGTGTGTTATATAAACACTGGGATTGGGATGAGTGTGTTATATAAACGCTGGGATGAGGGTGTGTGTGATATATCAACACTGGGATGGGTGTGTTATATAAACACTGGGATGGGGGTGTGTGTGTGTTATATAAACACTGAGATGGGTGTGTTATATAAACACTGGGATGGGGGTGTGTGTGTTATATAAACACTGGGATGTGTGTGTTATATAAACACTGGGATGAGGGTGTGTGTGTGTTATATAAACACTGGGATGTGTGTGTTATATAAACACTGGGATGGGTGTGTGTGTTATATACACACTGAGATGGAGGTGTGTGTGTTATATAAACACTGGGATGGGGGTGTTATATAAACACTGGGATGAGGGTGTGTGTGTGTTATATAAACACTGGATATGGGTGTGTTATATAAACACTGGGATGGGTGTGTGTGTGTGTTATATAAACACTGGGATGGGTGTGTTATATAAACACTGGGATGAGGATGTGCGTGTTATATAAACACTGGGATGGGTGTGTTATATAAACACTAGGATGAGGGTGTGTGTCTGTTATATATACACTGGGATTGGGATGAGAGTGTTATATAAACACTGGGATGAGGGTGTGTGTGTGTTATATAAACACTGGGATGGGTGTGTGTGTGTGTGTTATATAAACACTGGGATGGGTCTGTTATATAAACACTGGGATGGGTGTGTGTGTGTGTGATCTAAACACTGGGATGTGTGTGTTATATAAACACTGGGATGGGTTTGTTATATAAACACTGGAATGGGTGTGTGTGTTATATAAACACTGAGATGGGTGTGTTATATAAACACTGGGATGAGGGGGTGTGTGTTATATAAACACTGGGATGGGTGTGTTATATAAACACTGTGATGAGGGTGTGTGTGTTATATAAACACTGGGATTGGGATGAGTGTGTTATATAAACACTGGGATGAGGGTGTGTGTGTTATATCAACACTGGGATGGGTGTGTTATATAAACACTGGGATGGGGGTGTGTGTGTGTGTGTTATATAAACACTGAGATGGGTGTGTTATATAAACACTGGGATGGGGGCGTGTGTGTTATATAAACACTGGGATGTGTGTGTTATATAAACACTGGGATGAGGGTGTGTGTGTGTTATATAAACCCTGGGATGGGTGTGTTATATAAACACTGGGATGAGGGTGTGTGTGTGTTATATAAACACTTGGATGGGTGTGTGTGTTATATAAACACGGTGATGGATGTGTTATATAAACACTGGGACGGAGGTGTGTGTGTGTTATATAAACACTAGGATGGGTGTGTGTGTTATATAAACACTGGGATTGGTGTGTGATATAAACACTGGGATGAGGGTGTGTGTGTGTTGTATAAACACTGGGATGGGTGTGTTATATAAACACTGGGATGGGTGTGTTATATAAACACTGGGATGAGGGGGTGTGTGTTATATAAACACTGGGATGGGTGTGTTATATAAACACTGTGATGAGGGTGTGTGTGTTATATAAACACTGGGATTGGGATGAGTGTGTTATATAAACACTGGGATGGGTGTGTGTGTTATATAAACACTGGGATGGGGGGTGTTATATAAACACTGGGATGAGGGTGTGTGTGTTATATAAACACTGGGATGGATGGGTGTGTTATATAAACACTGGGATGAGGGTGTGTGTGTGTTATATAAACACTGGGATGTGTGTGTTATATAAACACTGGGATGAGGGTGTGTGTGTTATATAAACACTGGGATGGGTGTGTTATATAAACACTGGGATGGGTGTGTGTGTGTTATATAAACACTGAGATGGAGGTGTGTGTGTTATATAAACACTGGGACGAGGGTGTGTGTGTGTTATATGAACACTGGGATGGGGGTGTTATATAAACACTGGGATAAGGGTGTGTGTGTGTTATATAAACACTGGGATGGGTGTGTTATATAAACACTGGGATGGGGGTGTGTGTGTGTTATATAAACACTGAGATGGGTGTGTTATATAAACACTGGGATGAGGGTGTGTGTGTGTTATATAAACACTGGGATTGGGATGATTGTGTTATATAAACGCTGGGATGAGGGTGTGTGTGTTATATCAACACTGGGATGGGTGTGTTATATAAACACTGGGATGGGGGTGTGTGTGTGTTATATAAACACTGAGATGGGTGTGTTATATAAACACTGGGATGGGGGTGTGTGTGTTATATAAACACTGGGATGTGTGTGTTATATAAACACTGGGATGAGGGTGTGTGTGTGTTATACAAACACTGGGATGGGTGTGTGTGTTATATAAACACGGTGATGGATGTGTTATATAAACACTGGGATGGAGGTGTGTGTGTGTGTTATATAAACACTGGGATGGGTGTGTGTGTTATATAAACACTGGGATGGGTCTGTTATATAAACACTGGTATGAGGGTGTGTGTGTTATATAAACACTGGGATGGGTGTGTTATACAAACACTGGGATGGGTGTGTTATATAAACACTGGGATGAGGGTATATGTGTGTTATATAAACACTGGGATGGCTGTGTTATCTAAACACTGGGATGGGGGTGTGTGTTATATAAACACTGGGATGGGTGTGTTATATAAACACTGGGATGAGGGTGTGTGTGTGAAATAAACACTGGCATGGGTGTGTTATATAAACACTGGGATGAGGGTGTGTGTGTGTTATATAAACACTGGGATGGGTGTGTTATATAAACACTGGGATGGGGGTGTGTGTGTTATATAAACACTGAGATGGGTGTGTTACATAAACACTGGGATGTGGGTGTGTGTGTGTTATATAAACACTGGGATGAGGGTGTGTGTGTGTTATATAAACACTGGGATGAGTGTGTGTGTGTGTTATATAAACACTGGGATGGGTGTGTTATATAAACACTGGGTTGATGGTGTGTGTGTTATATAAACACTGGGCTGGGTGTGTTATAATAACACTGGGATGGGTGTGTTATATAAACACTGGGATGAGGGTGTGTGTGTGTTATATAAACACTGAGATGGAGGTGTGTGTGTTATATAAACACTGGGATGGGGGTGTTATATAAACACTGGGATGGGTGTGTTCTATAAACACTGGGATGAGGGTGTGTGCGTTATATAAACACTGGGCTGGGTGTGTTATATAAACACTGCGATGGGTGTGTTATATAAACACTGGGATGAGGGTGTGTGTGTTATATAAACACTGAGATGGAGGTGTGTGTGTTATATAAACACTGGGATGGGGGTGTTATATACACACTGGGATGGGTGTGTTATATAAACACTGGGATGAGGGTGTGTGTGTGTTATATAAACATTGGCATGAGGGTGTGTGTGTTATATAAACACTGGGATGGGTGTGTTATATAAACACTGGGATGAGGGTGTGTGTGTGTTATATAAACACTGAGACGGAGGTGTGTGTGTTATATAAACACTGGGATGGGTGTGTTATATAAACACTGGGATGGGCTGTGTGTGTGTGTTATATAAATACTGGGATGCGTGTGTTATATAAACACTGGGATGAGGGTGTGTGTGTGTTATATAAACACTGGGATTGGGATGATTGTGTTATATAAACGCTGGGATGATGGTGTGTGTGTTATATCAACACGGGGATGGGTGTGGTATATAAACACTGGGATGGGGGTGTGTGTGTGTTATATAAACACTGAGATGGGTGTGTTATATAAACACTGGGATGGGGGTGTGTGTGTTATATAAACACTGGGATGTGTGTGTTATATAAACACGGTGATGGATGTGTTATATAAACACTGGGATGAGGGTGTGTGTGTTATATAAACACTGGGATGGGTGTGTTATACAAACACTGGGATGGGTGTGTTATATAAACACTGGGATGAGGGTGTGTGTGTTATATAAACACTGGGATTGGGATGAGTGTGTTATATAAACACTGGGATGAGGGTATATGTGTGTTATATAAACACTGGGATGGCTGTGTTATCTAAACACTGGGATGGGGGTGTGTGTTATATAAACACTGGGATGGGTGTGTTATATAAACACTGGGATGAGGGTGTGTGTGTGAAATAAACACTGGCATGGGTGTGTTATATAAACACTGGGATGAGGGTGTGTGTGTGTTATATAAACACTGGGATGGGTGTGTTATATAAACACTGGGATGGGGGTGTGTGTGTTATATAAACACTGAGATGGGTGTGTTATATAAACACTGGGATGTGGGTGTGTGTGTGTTATATAAACACTGGGATGAGGGTGTGTGTGTGTTATATAAACACTGGGATGAGTGTGTGTGTGTGTTATATAAACACTGGGATGGGTGTGTTATATAAACACTGGGTTGAGGGTGTGTGTGTTATATAAACACTGGGCTGGGTGTGTTATAATAACACTGGGATGGGTGTGTTATATAAACACTGGGATGAGGGTGTGTGTGTGTTATATAAACACTGAGATGGAGGTGTGTGTGTTATATAAACACTGGGATGGGGGTGTTATATAAACACTGGGATGGGTGTGTTCTATAAACACTGGGATGAGGGTGTGTGCGTTATATAAACACTGGGCTGGGTGTGTTATATAAACACTGCGATGGGTGTGTTATATAAACACTGGGATGAGGGTGTGTGTGTTATATAAACACTGAGATGGAGGTGTGTGTGTTATATAAACACTGGGATGGGGGTGTTATATACACACTGGGATGGGTGTGTTATATAAACACTGGGATGAGGGTGTGTGTGTGTTATATAAACTTTGGCATGAGGGTGTGTGTGTTATATAAACACTGGGATGGGTGTGTTATATAAACACTGGGATGAGGGTGTGTGTGTGTTATATAAACACTGAGACGGAGGTGTGTGTGTTATATAAACACTGGGATGGGTGTGTTATATAAACACTGGGATGGGCTGTGTGTGTGTGATATATAAACACTGGGATGCGTGTGTTATATAAACACTGGGATGAGGGTGTGTGTGTGTTATATAAACACTGGGATGGGTGTGTTATATAAACACTGGGATGAGGGTGTGTGTGTTATATAAACACTGAGATGGAGCTGTGTGTGTTATATAAACACTGGGATGGGGGTGTAATATAAATACTGGGATGAGGGTGTGTGTGTTATATAAACACTGGGATGGGTGTGTGTGTGTTATATAAACACTGGGATGAGGAGGTGTCGGTGTTATATAAGCACCGGGATGGGTGTGTGTGTTATATAAACACTGGGATGAGGGTGTGTGTGTGTTATATGAACACTGGGATGGGGGTGTTATATAAACACTGGGATGAGGGTGTGTGTGTGTTATATAAACACTGGGATGGGTGTGTTATATAAACACTGGGATGGGGGTGTGTGTGTGTTATATAAACACTGAGATGGGTGTGTTATATAAACACTGGGATGAGGGTGTGTGTGTGTTATATAAACACTGGGATTGGGATGAGTGTGTTATATAAACGCTGGGATGAGGGTGTGTGTGTTATATCAACACTGGGATGGGTGTGTTATATAAACACTGGGATGGGGGTGTGTGTGTGTTATATAAACACTGAGATGGGTGTGTTATATAAACACTGGGATGGGGGTGTGTGTGTTATATAAACACTGGGATGTGTGTGTTATATAAACACTGGGATGAGGGTGTGTGTGTGTTATATAAACACTGGGATGGGTATGTTATATAAACACTGGGATGGGTGTGTGTGTTATATACACACTGAGATGGAGGTGTGTGTGTTATATAAACACTGGGATGGGGGTGTTATATAAACACTGGGATGAGGGTGTGTGTGTGTTATATAAACACTGGATATGGGTGTGTTATATAAACACTGGGATGGGTGTGTGTGTGTGTTATATAAACACTGGGATGGGTGTGTTATATAAACATTGGGATGAGGAAGTGTGTGTTATATAAACACTGGGATGGGTGTGTTATATAAACACTAGGATGAGGGTGTGTGTCTGTTATATATACACTGGGATTGGGATGAGAGTGTTATATAAACACTGGGATGAGGGTGTGTGTGTGTTATATAAACACTGGGATGGGTGTGTGTGTGTGTTATATAAACACTGGGATGGGTGTGCTATATAAAGACTGGGATGGGTGTGTGTGTGTGTGATATAAACACTGGGATGTGTGTGTTATGTAAACACTGGGATGGGTTTGTTATATAAACACTGGAATGGGTGTGTGTGTTATATAAACACTGAGATGGGTGTGTTATAGAAACACTGGGATGAGGGGGTGTGTGTTATATAAACACTGGGATGGGTGTGTTATATAAACACTGTGATGAGGGTGTGTGTTATATAAACACTGGGATTGGGATGAGTGTGTTATATAAACACTGGGATGAGGGTGTGTGTGTTATATAAACACTGGGATGGGGGTGTTATATAAACACTGGGATGAGGGTGTGTGTGTTATATAAACACTGGGATGGATGGGTGTGTTATATAAACACTGGGATGAGGGTGTGTGTGTGTGTTATATAAACACTGGGATGTGTGTGTTATATAAACACTGGGATGAGGGTGTGTGTGTTATATAAACACTGGGATGGGTGTGTGTGTGTTATATAAACACTGAGATGGAGGTGTGTGTGTTATATAAACACTGGGATGAGGGTGAGTGTGTGTTATATGAACACTGGGATGGGGGTGTTATATAAACACTGGGATGAGGGTGTGTGTGTGTTATATAAACACTGGGATGGGTGTGTTATATAAACACTGGGATGGGGGTGTGTGTGTTATAGAAACACTGGGATTGGGATGAGTGTGTTATATAAACGCTGGGATGAGGGTGTGTGTGTTATATCAACACTGGGATGGGTGTGTTATATAAACACTGGGATGGGGGTGTGTGTGTGTGTTATATAAACACTGAGATGGGTGTGTTATATAAACACTGGGATGGGGGTGTGTGTGTTATATAAACAGTGGGATGTGTGTGTTATATAAACACTGGGATGAGGGTGTGCGTGTGTTATATAAACACTGGGATGGGTGCGTTATATAAACACTGGGATGAGGGTGTGTGTGTGTTATATAAACACTGGGATGGGTGTGTGTGTTATATAAACACGGTGATGGATGTGTGATATAAACACTGGGACGGAGGTGTGTGTGTGTGTTATATAAACACTAGGATGGGTGTGTGTGTTATATAAACACTGGGATGGGTGTGTTATATAAACACTGGGATGAGGGTGTGTGTGTTTTATATAAACACTGGGATGGGTGTGTTATATAAACACTGGGATGGGTGTGTTATATAAACACTGGGATGAGGGGGTGTGTGTTATATAAACACTGGGATGGGTGTGTTATATAAACACTGTGATGAGGGTGTGTGTGTTATATAAACACTGGGATTGGGATGAGTGTGTTATATAAACACTGGGATGGGTGTGTGTGTTATATAAACACTGGGATGGGGGTGTTATATAAACACTGGGATGAGGGTGTGTGTGTTATATAAACACTGGGATGGATGGGTGTGTTATATAAACACTGGGATGAGGGTGTGTGTGTGTGTTATATAAACACTGGGATGTGTGTGTTATATAAACACTGGGATGAGGGTGTGTGTGTTATATAAACACTGGGATGAGGGTGTGTGTGTTATATAAACACTGGGATGGGTGTGTTATATAAACACTGGGATGGGTGTGTGTGTGTTATATAAACACTGAGATGGAGGTGTGTGTGTTATATAAACACTGGGATGAGGGTGTGTGTGTGTTATATGAACACTGGGATGGGGGTGTTATATAAACACTGGGATGAGGGTGTGTGTGTGTTATATAAACACTGGGATGGGTGTGTTATATAAACACTGGGATGGGGGTGTGTGTGTGTTATATAAGCACTGAGATGGGTGTGTTATATAAACACTGGGATGAGGGTGTGTGTGTGTTATATAAACACTGGGATTGGGATGATTGTGTTATATAAACGCTGGGATGAGGGTGTGTGTGTTATATTAACACTGGGATGGGTGTGTTATATAAACACTGGGATGGGGGTGTGTGTGTGTTATATAAACACTGAGATGGGTGTGTTATATAAACACTGGGATGGGGGTGTGTGTGTTATATAAACACTGGGATGTGTGTGTTATATAAACACTGGGATGAGGGTGTGTGTGTGTTATATAAACACTGGGATGGGTGTGTTATAAAAACACTGGGATGAGGGTGTGTGTGTGTTATATAAACACTGGGATGGGTGTGTGTGTTATATAAACACGGTGATGGATGTGTTATATAAACACTGGGATGGAGGTGTGTGTGTGTGTTATATAAACACTGGGATGGGTGTGTTATATAAACACTGGGATGGGGGTGTGTGTGTTATATAAACACTGGGATGTGTGTGTTATATAAACACTGGGATGAGGGTGTGTGTGTGTTATATAAACACTGGGATGGGTGTGTTATAAAAACACTGGGATGAGGGTGTGTGTGTGTTATATAAACACTGGGATGGGTGTGTGTGTTATATAAACACGGTGATGGATGTGTTATATAAACACTGGGATGGAGGTGTGTGTGTGTGTTATATAAACACTGGGATGGGTGTGTGTGTTATATAAACACTGGGATGGGTCTGTTATATAAACACTGGGATGAGGGTGTGTGTGTTATATAAACACTGGGATGGGTGTGTTATACAAACACTGGGATGGGTGTGTTATATAAACACTGGGATGAGGGTGTGTGTGTTATATAAACACTGGGATTGGGATGAGTGTGTTATATAAACACTGGGATGAGGGTGTATGTGTGTTATATAAACACTGGGATGGCTGTGTTATCTAAACACTGGGATGGGGGTGTGTGTTATATAAACACTGGGATGGGTGTGTTATATAAACACTGGGATGAGGGTGTGTGTGTGTTATATAAACACTGGGATGGGTGTGTTATATAAACACTGGGATGGGGGTGTGTGTGTTATATAAACACTGAGATGGGTGTGTTATATAAACACTGGGATGTGGGTGTGTGTGTGTTATATAAACACTGGGATGAGGGTGTGTGTGTGTTATATAAACACTGGGATGAGTGTGTGTGTGTGTTATATAAACACTGGGATGGGTGTGTTATATAAACACTGGGCTGGGTGTGTTATAATAACACTGGGATGGGTGTGTTATATAAACACTGGGATGAGGGTGTGTGTGTTATATAAACACTGAGATGGAGGTGTGTGTGTTATGTAAACACTGGGATGGGGGTGTTGTATAAACACTGGGATGGGTGTGTTCTATAAACACTGGGATGAGGGTGTGTGTGTTATATAAACACTGGGCTGGGTGTGTTATATAAACACTGCGATGGGTGTGTTATATAAACACTGGGATGAGGGTGTGTGTGTTATATAAACACTGAGATGGAGGTGTGTGTGTTATATAAACACTGGGATGGGGGTGTTATATACACACTGGGATGGGTGTGTTATATAAACACTGGGATGAGTGTGTGTGTGTGTTATATAAACATTGGCATGAGGGTGTGTGTGTTATATAAACACTGGTATGGGTGTGTTATATAAACACTGGGATGAGGGTGTGTGTGTGTTATATAAACACTGAGACGGAGGTGTGTGTGTTATATAAACACTGGGATGGGTGTGTTATATAAACACTGGGATGGGCTGTGTGTGTGTGTTATATAAACACTGGGATGCGTGTGTTATATAAACACTGGGATGAGGGTGTGTGTGTGTTATATAAACACTGGGATGGGTGTGTTATATAAACACTGGGATGAGGGTGTGTGTGTTATATAAACACTGAGATGGAGGTGTGTGTGTTATATAAACACTGGGATGGGGGTGTAATATAAACACTGGGATGAGGGTGTGTGTGTTATATAAACACTGGGATGGGTGTGTGTGTGTTATATAAACACTGGGATGAGGAGGTGTCGGTGCTATATAAGCACTGGGATGGGTGTGTGTTTTATATAATCACTGGGATGAGGGTGTGTGTGTGTTATATGAACACTGGGATGGGGGTGTTATATAAACACTGGGATGAGGGTGTGTGTGTGTTATATAAACACTGGGATGGGTGTGTTATATAAACACTGGGATGGGGGTGTGTGTGTGTTATATAAACACTGAGATGGGTGTGTTATATAAACACTGGGATGAGGGTGTGTGTGTTATATAAACACTGGGATTGGGATGAGTGTGTTATATAAACGCTGGGATGAGGGTGTGTGTGTTATATACACACTGAGATGGAGGTATGTGTGTTATATAAACACTGGGATGGGGGTGTGTGTGTTATATACACACTGAGATGGAGGTATGTGTGTTATATAAACACTGGGATGGGGGTGTTATATAAACACTGGGATGAGGGTGTGTGTGTGTTATATAAACACTGGATATGGGTGTGTTATATAAACACTGGGATGGGTGTGTGTGTGTTATATAAACACTGGGATGGGTGTGTTATATAAACACTGGGATGAGGATGTGTGTGTTATATAAACACTGGGATGGGTGTGTTATATAAACACTAGGATGAGGGTGTGTGTCTGTTATATATACACTGGGATTGGGATGAGAGTGTTATATAAACACTGGGATGAGGGTGTGTGTGTGTTATATAAACACTGGGATGGGTGTGTGTGTGTGTTATATAAACACTGGGATGGGTGTGTTATATAAAGACTGGGATGGGTGTGTGTGTGTGTGATATAAACACTGGGATGTGTGTGTTATATAAACACTGGGATGGGTTTGTTATATAAACACTGGAATGGGTGTGTGTGTTATATAAACACTGAGATGGGTGTGTTATATAAACACTGGGATGAGGGTGTGTGTGTTATATAAACACTGGGATGGGTGTGTTATATAAACACTGTGATGAGGGTGTGTGTTATATAAACACTGGGATTGGGATGAGTGTGTTATATAAACACTGGGATGGGTGTGTGTGTTATATAAACACTGGGATGGGGGTGTTATATAAACACTGGGATGAGGGTGTGTGTGTTATATAAACACTGGGATGGATGGGTGTGTTATATAAACACTGGGATGAGGGTGTGTGTTTGTGTTATATAAACACTGGGATGGGTGTGTTATATAAACACTGTGATGGGGGTGTGTGTGTTATATAAACACTGGGATGAGGGTGTGTGTGTTATATAAACACTGGGATGGGTGTGTTATGTAAACACTGGGATTGGGATGAGTGTGTTATATAAACACTAGGATGGGTGTGTTATATAAACACTGGGATGGGGGTGTGTGTGTGTTATATAAACACTGGGATGGGGGTGTTATATAAACACTGGGATGAGGGTGTGTGTTATATAAACACTGGGATGAGGGTGTGTTATATAAACACTGTGATGGGGGTGTGTGTTATATAAACACTGGGATGAGGGTGTGTGTGTTATATAAACACTGTGATGGGGGTGTGTGTGTTATACAAACACTGGGATGGGGGTGTTATATAAACACTGGGATGAGGGTGTGTGTTATATAAACACTGAGATGAGGGTGTGTTATATAAACACTGTGATGGGGGTGTGTGTTATATAAACACTGGGACGAGGGTGTGCGTTATATAAACACTGTGATGGGGGTGTGTGTTATATAAACACTGGGATGAGGGTGTGTGTGTTATATAAACACTGTGATGGGGGTGTGTGTGTTATATAAACACTGGGATGGGGGTGTTATATAAACACTGGGATGAGTGTGTGTTATATAAACACTGGGATGAGGGTGTGTTATATAAACACCGTGATGGGGGTGTGTGTTATATAAACACTGGGATGAGGGTGTGTGTGTTATATAAACACTGTGGTGGGGGTGTGTGTGTTATATAAACACTGGGATGGGGGTGTTATATAAACACTGGGATGAGGGTGTGTGTTATATAAACACTGGGATGAGGGTGTGTTATATAAACATTGGGATGGGGGTGTGTATTATATAAACACTGGGATGGGGGTGTTATATAAACACTGGGATGAGGGTGTGTGTTATATAAACACTGGGATGAGGGTGTGTTATATAAACACTGGGATGGGGGTGTGTGTTATATAAACACTGTGATGGGTGTGTTATATAAACACTGGGATGAGGGTGTGTGTTATATAAACACTGGGATGAGGGTGTGTTATATAAACACTGGGATGGGGGTGTGTGTTATATAAACACTGTGATGGGGGTGTGTGTTATACAAACACTGGGATGAGGGTGTTATATAAACACTGCGATGGGTGTGTGTGTTATATAAACACTGGGATGGGGGTGTGTGTTATATAAACACTGTGATGGGTGTGTTATATAAACACTGGGATGAGGGTGTGTGTGTTATATAAACACTGGGATTGGGATGAGTGTGTTATATAAACACTGGGATGAGGGTGTGTGTGTTATATAAACACTGGGATGAGGGTGAGTGTGTTATATAAACACTGGGATGACGGTGTGTGTGTGTTATATAAATACTGGGATGGGTGTGTGTGTGAGTTATATAAACACTGGGATGGGTGTGTTATATAAAGACTGGGATGGGTGTGTGTGTGTGTGATATAAACACTGGGATGTGTGTGTTATATAAACACTGGGATGGGTTTGTTATATAAACACTGGAATGGGTGTGTGTGTTATATAAACACTGAGATGGGTGTGTTATATAAACACTGGGATGAGGGGGTGTGTGTTATATAAACACTGGGATGGGTGTGTTATATAAACACTGTGATGAGGGTGTGTGTTATATAAACACTGGGATTGGGATGAGTGTGTTATATAAACACTGGGATGGGTGTGTGTGTTATATAAACACTGGGATGGGGGTGTTATATAAACACTGGGATGAGGGTGTGTGTGTTATATAAACACTGGGATGGATGGGTGTGTTATATAAACACTGGGATGAGGGTGTGTGTGTGTGTTATATAAACACTGGGATGGGTGTGTTATATAAACACTGTGATGGGGGTGTGTGTGTTATATAAACACTGGGATGAGGGTGTGTGTGTTATATAAACACTGGGATGGGTGTGTTATATAAACACTGGGATTGGGATGAGTGTGTTATATAAACACTAGGATGGGTGTGTTATATAAACACTGGGATGGGGGTGTGTGTGTGTTATATAAACACTGGGATGGGGGTGTTATATAAACACTGGGATGAGGGTGTGTGTTATATAAACACTGGGATGAGGGTGTGTTATATAAACACTGTGATGGGGGTGTGTGTTATATAAACACTGGGATGAGGGTGTGTGTGTTATATAAACACTGTGATGGGGGTGTGTGTGTTATATAAACACTGGGATGGGGGTGTTATATAAACACTGGGATGAGGGTGTGTGTTATATAAACACTGAGATGAGGGTGTGTTATATAAACACTGTGATGGGGGTGTGTGTTATATAAACACTGGGACGAGGGTGTGCGTTATATAAACACTGTGATGGGGGTGTGTGTTATATAAACACTGGGATGAGGGTGTGTGTGTTATATAAATACTGTGATGGGGGTGTGTGTGTTATATAAACATTGGGATGGGGGTGTTATATAAACACTGGGATGAGGGTGTGTGTAATATAAACACTGGGATGAGGGTGTGTTATATAAACACCGTGATGGGGGTGTGTGTTATATAAACACTGGGATGAGGGTGTGTGTGTTATATAAACACTGTGGTGGGGGTGTGTGTGTTATATAAACACTGGGATGGGGGTGTTATATAAACACTGGGATGAGGGTGTGTGTTATATAAACACTGGGATGAGGGTGTGTTATATAAACATTGGGATGGGGGTGTGTATTATATAAACACTGGGATGGGGGTGTTATATAAACACTGGGATGAGGGTGTGTGTTATATAAACACTGGGATGAGGGTGTGTTATATAAACACTGGGATGGGGGTGTGTGTTATATAAACACTGTGATGGGTGTGCTATATAAACACTGGGATGAGGGTGTGTGTTATATAAACACTGGGATGAGGGTGTGTTATATAAACATTGGGATGGGGGTGTGTGTTATATAAACACTGTGATGGGGGTGTGTGTTATACAAACACTGGGATGAGGGTGTTATATAAACACTGCGATGGGTGTGTGTGTTATATAAACACTGGGATGGGGGTGTGTGTTATATAAACACTGTGATGGGTGTGTTATATAAACACTGGGATGAGGGTGTGTGTGTGTTATATAAACACTGGGATGAGGGTGTGTGTGTTATATAAACACTGGGATTGGGATGAGTGTGTTATATAAACACTGGGATGAGGGTGTGTGTGTTATATAAACACTGGGATGAGGGTGAGTGTGTTATATAAACACTGGGATGACGGTGTGTGTGTGTTATATAAATACTGGGATGTGTGTGTTATATAAACACTGGGATGAGGGTGTGTGTGTGTTATATAAACACTGGGATGGGTGTGTTATATAAACACTGGGATGAGGGTGTGTGTGTTATATAAATACTGGGATGGGTGTGTGTGTTACATAAAGACTGGGATGGGTGTGTTATATAAACACTGGGATGGAGGTGTGTGTGTGTGTTATATAAACACTGGGATGGGTGTGTGTGTTATATAAACGCTGGGATGGGTGTGTTATATAAACACTGGGATGAGGGTGTGTGTGTTATATAAACACTGGGATGGGTGTGTTATATAAACACTGGGATGGGTGTGTTATATAAACACTGGGATGAGGGTGTGTGTGTTATATAAACTCTGGGATTGGGATGAGTGTGTTATATAAACACTGGGATGAGGGTGTATGTGTGTTATATAAACACTGGGATGGGGGTGTTATCTAAACACTGGGATGGGGGTGTGTGTTATATAAACACTGGCATGGGTGTGTTATATAAACACTGGGATGATGGTGTGTGTGTGAAATAAACACTGGGATGGGTGTGTTATATAAACACTGGGATGAGGGTGTGTGTGTGTTATATAAACACTGGGATGGGTGTGTTATATAAACACTGGGATGGGGGTGTGTGTGTTATATAAACACTGAGATGGGTGTGTTATATAAACACTGGGATGCGTGTGTGTGTGTTATATAAACACTGGGATGTGTGTGTTATATAAACACTGGGATGAGGGTGTGTGTGTGTTATATAAACACTGGGATGGGTGTGTGTTATATAAACACTGGGATGGGTGTGTTATATAAACACTGGGATGTGTGTGTGTGTGTGTTATATAAACACTGGGATGGGTGTGTTATATAAACACTGGGATGAGGGTGTGTGTGTGTGTTATATAAACACTGGGATGTGTGTGTTATATAAACACTGGGATGAGGGTGTGTGTGTTATATAAACACTGGGATGGGTGTGTGTGTTATATAAACACTGGGATGGGTGTGTTATATAAACACTGGGATGAGGGTGTGTGTTTGTTATATAAACACTGGGATGGGTGTGTTATATAAATACTGGGATGGATGTGTGTGTGTTATATAAACACTGGGATGTGTGTGTTATATAAATGACTGGGATGAGGGTGTGTGTGTTATATAAACACTGGGATGGGTGTGTTATATAAACACTGGGATGGGTGTGTGTGTGTGTTATATCAACACTGGGATGGGTGTGTTATATAAACACTGGGATGAGGGTGTGTGTGTGTTATATAAACACTGGGATGGGTGTGTTATATAAACACTGGGATGAGGGTGTGTGTGTGAAATAACCACTGGGATGGGTGTGTTATATAAACACTGGGATGAGGGTGTGTGTGTGTTATATAAACACTGGGATGGGTGTGTTATATAAACACTGGGATGGGTGTGTGAGTGTTATATAAGCACTGGGATGTATTTGTTATATAAATAACTGGGATGAGGGTGTGTGTGTTATATAAACACTGGGATGGGTGTGTTATATAAACACTGGGATGGGTGTGTGTGTGTTATATCAACACTGGGATGGGTGTGTTATATAAACACTGGGATGAGGGTGTGTGTGTTATATAAACACTGGGATTGGGATGAGTGTGTTATATAAACACTGGGATGAGGGTGTATGTGTGTTATATAAACACTGGGATGGGTGTGTTATCTAAACACTGGGATGGGGGTGTGTGTTATATAAACACTGGGATGGGTGTGTTATATAAACACTGGGATGACGGTGTGTGTGTGTGAAATAAACACTGGGATGGGTGTGTTATATAAACACTGGGATGAGGGTGTGTGTGTGTTATATAAACACTGGGATGGGTGTGTTATATAAACACTGGGATGGGGGTGTGTGTGTTATATAAACACTGAGATGGATGTGTTATATAAACACTGGGATGGGTGTGTGTGTGTGTTATATAAACACTGGGATGTGTGTGTTATATAAACACTGGGACGAGGGTGTGTGTGTGTTATATAAACACTGGGATGGGTGTGTGTTATATAAACACTGGGATGGGTGTTTTATATAAACACTGGGATGGGTGTGTGTGTGTGTTATATAAACACTGGGATGGGTGTGTTATATAAACACTGGGATGATGGTGTGTGTGTTATATAAACACTGGGATGTGTGTGTTATATAAACACTGGGATGAGGGTGTGTGTGTTATATAAACACTAGGATGAGGGTGTGTGTGTTATATAAACACTGGGATGTGTGTGTTATATAAACACTGGGATGAGGGTGTGTGTGTTATATAAACACTGGGATGGATGTGTTATATAAACACTGGGATGGGTGTGTGTGTGTGTTATATAAACACTGGGATGTGTGTGTTATATAAACACTGGGATGAGGGTGTGTGTGTGTTATATAAACAATGGGATGTGTGTGTGTTATATAAACACTGGGATGGGTGTGTTATATAAACACTGGGATGGGTGTGTGTGTGTGTTATATAAACACTGGGATGGGTGTGTTATATAAACACTGGGATGAGGGTGTGTGTGTTATATAAACACTGGGATGTGCGTGTTATATAAACACTGGGATGAGGGTGTGTGTGTTATATAAACACTGGGATGGGTGTGTGTGTTATATAAACACTGGGATGGGTGTGTTATATAAACACTGGGATGAGGGTGTGTGTGTGTTATATAAACACTGGGATGTGTGTGTTATATAAATAACTGGGATGAGGGTGTGTGTGTTATATAAACTCTGGGAAGGGTGTGTTATATAAACACTGGGATGTGTGTGTGTGTGTTATATCAACACTGGGATGGGTGTGTTATATAAACACTGGGATGAGGGTGTGTGTGTTATATAAACACTGGGATGGGTGTGTTATATAAACACTGGGATGAGGGTGTGTGTGTGTTATATAAACACTGGGATGGGTATGTTATATAAACACTAGGATGAGGGTGTGTGTGTGTTATATAAACACTGGGATTGGGATGAGTGTGTTATATAAACACTGGGATGAGGGTGTGTGTGTTATATAAACACTGGGATAGGTGTGTTATATAAACACTGGGATGAGGGTGTGTGTGTTATATAAACACTGGGATGGGTATGTTATATAAACACTGGGATGACGGTGTGTGTGTGTTATATAAACACTGGGCTGGGTGTGTGTGTTATATAAACACTCGGATGGGTGTGTTATATAAACACTGGGATGAGGGTGTGTGTGTGTGTTATATGAACACTGGGATGGGTGTGTTATATAAACTCTGGGATGAGAGTGTGTGTGTTATATAAACACTGGGATTGGTGTGTTATATAAACACTGGGATGAGGGTGTGTGTGTGTTATATAAACACTGGGATGAGGGTGTGTGTGTTATATAAACACTGGTATGGGTGTGTTATATAAACACTGGGATGGGTGTGTGTGTGTGTTATATAAACACTGGGATGGGTGTGTTATATAAACACTGGGATGAGGGTGTGTGTGTGTTATATAAACACTGGGATGGGTGTGTGTGTGTGTTATATAAACACTGGGATGGCTGTGTTATATAAACACTGGGATGAGGGTGTGTGTGTGTTATATAAACACTGGGATGGGTGTGTTATATAAACACTGGGATGGGTGTGTTATATAAACACTGGGATGAGTGTGTGTGTGTGTTATATAAACACTGAGATGGGTGTGTTATATAAAAACTGGGATGGGTGTGTGTGTGTTATATAAACACTGGGATGGGTGTGTGTGTGTTATATAAACACTGGGATGGGGGTGTGTGTGTGTTATATAAACACTGGGATGGGTGTGTTATATAAACACTGGGATGAGGGTGTGTGTGTGTTATATAAACACTGGGATGGGTGTGTTATATAAACACTGGGATGGGTGTGTTATATAAACACTGGGATGAGGGTGTGTGTGTGTTATATAAACACTGGGATGGGTGTGTTATATAAACTCTGGGATGGGTGTGTTATATAAACACTGGGATGAGGGTGTGTGTGTGTTATATAAACACTGGGATGTGTGTGTTATATAAACACTGGGATGAGGGTGTGTGTATTATATAAACACTGGGATGGGTGTGTGTGTTATATAAACACTGGGATGGGTGTGTTATATAAACACTGGGATGAGGGTGTGTGTGTTATATAAACACTGGGATGGGTGTGTTATATAAACACTGGGATGGGTGTGTGTCTGTTATATCAACACTGGGATGGGTGTGTTATATAAACACTGGGATGAGGGTGTGTGTGTGTTAAATAAACACTGGGATGGGTGTGTTATATAAACACTGGGATGAGGGTGTGTGTGTTATATAAACACTGGGATGGGTGTGTTATATAAACACTGGGATGAGGGTGTGTGTGTGTTATATAAACACTGGGATGGGTGTGTGTTTTCTAAACACTAGGATGGGTGTGTTATATAAACACTGGGATGAGGGTGTGTGTGTTATATAAACACTGGTATGGGTGTGTTGTATAAACACTGGGATGGGGGTGAGTGTGTGTTATATAAACACTGGGATGGGTGTGTTATATAAACACTGGGATGAGGGTGTGTGTGTGTTATATAAACACTGGGATGGGTGTGTTATATAAACACTGGGATGAGGGTGTGTGTGTTATATAAACACTGGGATGGGTGTGTTATATAAACACTGGGATGAGGGTGTGTGTGTGTTATATAAACACTGGGATGGGTGTGTTATATAAACACTGGGATGAGGGTGTGTGTGTTATATAAACACTGGGATGGGTGTGTTATATAAACACTGGGATGAGGGTGTGTGTGTGTGATATAAACACTGAGATGGAGGTGTGTGTGTTATATAAACACTGGGATGGGTGTGTTATATAAACACTGGGATGAGGGTGTGTGTGTTATATAAACACTG
This sequence comes from Chiloscyllium punctatum, assembly GCF_047496795.1. NCBI lineage: Eukaryota > Metazoa > Chordata > Chondrichthyes > Orectolobiformes > Hemiscylliidae > Chiloscyllium > Chiloscyllium punctatum. The sequence continues at coordinate 50,075,620 of NC_092774.1, forward strand.
GGATGGGGGTGTGTGTGTGTTATATAAACACTGGGATGGGTGTGTTATATAAACACTGGGATGAGGGTGTGTGTGTGTTATATAAACACTGGGATGGGTGTGTGATATAAACACTGGGATGGGTGTGTTATATAAACACTGGGATGAGGGTGTGTGTGTTATATAAACACTGAGATGGGTGTGTTATATAAACACTGGATTGGGTGTGTGTGTGTTATATAAACACTGGGATGGGGGTGTGTGTGTGTTATATAAACACTGGGATGGGGGTGTGTGTGTGTATATAAACACTGGGATGGGTGTGTTATATAAACACTGGGATGGGTGTGTTATATAAACACTGGGATGAGGGTGTGTGTGTGTTATATAAACACTGGGATGGGTGTGTTATATAAACACTGGGATGTGTGTGTGTGTGTGTTATATAAACACTGGGATGGGTGTGTTATATAAACACTGGGTTGAGGGTGTGTGTGTTCTATAAACACTGGGCTGGGTGTGTTATAATAACACTGGGATGGGTGTGTTATATAAACACTGGGATGAGGGTGTGTGTGTTATATAAACACTGGGATGGGTGTGTTCTATAAACACTGGAATGGGGGTGTGTGTGTTATATAAACACTGGGATGAGGGTGTGTGTGTTATATAAACACTGGGATGAGGGTGTTATATAAACACTGGGATGAGGGTGTGTGTGTTATATAAACACTGGGATGGGTGTGTTCTATAAACACTGGGTTGGTTGTGTGTGTGTTATATAAACACTGGGATGAGGGTGTTATATAAACATTGGGATGAGGGTGTGTGTGTTATATAAACACTGGGATGGGTGTGTTATATAAACACTGGGATGGGGGTGTGTGTGTTATATGAACACTGGGATGGGTGTGTTATATAAACACTGTGATGGGGGTGTGTGTGTTATATAAACACTGGGATGAGGGTGTGTGTGTTATATAAACACTGGGATGGGTGTGTTATATAAACACTGGGATTGGGATGAGTGTGTTATATAAACACTAGGATGGGTGTGTTATATAAACACTGGGATGGGGGTGTGTGTGTGTTATATAAACACTGGGATGGGGGTGTTATATAAACACTGGGATGAGGGTGTGTGTTATATAAACACTGGGATGAGGGTGTGTTATATAAACACTGTGATGGGGGTGTGTGTTATATAAACACTGGGATGAGGGTGTGTGTGTTATATAAACACTGTGATGGGGGTGTGTGTGTTATATAAACACTGGGATGGGGGTGTTATATAAACACTGGGATGAGGGTGTGTGTTATATAAACACTGGGATGAGGGTGTGTTATATAAACACTGTGATGGGGGTGTGTGTTATATAAACACTGGGATGAGGGTGTGCGTTATATAAACACTGTGATGGGGGTGTGTGTTATGTAAACACTGGGATGAGGGTGTGTGTGTTATATAAACACTGGGATGAGGGTGTGTGTTATATAAACACTGGGATGGGTGTGTTATATAAACACTGGGATGAGGGTGTGTGTGTGTTATATAAACACTGGGATGGGTGTGTTATATAAACACTGGGATGAGGGTGTGTGTGTTATATAAACACTGGGATGGGTGTGTTATATAAACACTGGGATGAGGGTGTGTGTGTGTGATATAAACACTGAGATGGAGGTGTGTGTGTTATATAAACACTGGGATGGGTGTGTTATATAAACACTGGGATGAGGGTGTGTGTGTTATATAAACACTGGGATGGGGGTGTGTGTGTGTTATATAAACACTGGGATGGGTGTGTTATATAAACACTGGGATGAGGGTGTGTGTGTGTTATATAAACACTGGGATGGGTGTGTGATATAAACACTGGGATGGGTGTGTTATATAAACACTGGGATGAGGGTGTGTGTGTTATATAAACACTGAGATGGGTGTGTTATATAAACACTGGATTGGGTGTGTGTGTGTTATATAAACACTGGGATGGGGGTGTGTGTGTGTTATATAAACACTGGGATGGGGGTGTGTGTGTGTATATAAACACTGGGATGGGTGTGTTATATAAACACTGGGATGGGTGTGTTATATAAACACTGGGATGAGGGTGTGTGTGTGTTATATAAACACTGGGATGGGTGTGTTATATAAACACTGGGATGTGTGTGTGTGTGTGTTATATAAACACTGGGATGGGTGTGTTATATAAACACTGGGTTGAGGGTGTGTGTGTTCTATAAACACTGGGCTGGGTGTGTTATAATAACACTGGGATGGGTGTGTTATATAAACACTGGGATGAGGGTGTGTGTGTTATATAAACACTGGGATGGGTGTGTTCTATAAACACTGGAATGGGGGTGTGTGTGTTATATAAACACTGGGATGAGGGTGTGTGTGTTATATAAACACTGGGATGAGGGTGTTATATAAACACTGGGATGAGGGTGTGTGTGTTATATAAACACTGGGATGGGTGTGTTCTATAAACACTGGGTTGGTTGTGTGTGTGTTATATAAACACTGGGATGAGGGTGTTATATAAACATTGGGATGAGGGTGTGTGTGTTATATAAACACTGGGATGGGTGTGTTATATAAACACTGGGATGGGGGTGTGTGTGTTATATGAACACTGGGATGGGTGTGTTATATAAACACTGTGATGGGGGTGTGTGTGTTATATAAACACTGGGATGAGGGTGTGTGTGTTATATAAACACTGGGATGGGTGTGTTATATAAACACTGGGATTGGGATGAGTGTGTTATATAAACACTAGGATGGGTGTGTTATATAAACACTGGGATGGGGGTGTGTGTGTGTTATATAAACACTGGGATGGGGGTGTTATATAAACACTGGGATGAGGGTGTGTGTTATATAAACACTGGGATGAGGGTGTGTTATATAAACACTGTGATGGGGGTGTGTGTTATATAAACACTGGGATGAGGGTGTGTGTGTTATATAAACACTGTGATGGGGGTGTGTGTGTTATATAAACACTGGGATGGGGGTGTTATATAAACACTGGGATGAGGGTGTGTGTTATATAAACACTGGGATGAGGGTGTGTTATATAAACACTGTGATGGGGGTGTGTGTTATATAAACACTGGGATGAGGGTGTGCGTTATATAAACACTGTGATGGGGGTGTGTGTTATGTAAACACTGGGATGAGGGTGTGTGTGTTATATAAACACTGGGATGAGGGTGTGTGTTATATAAACACTGGGATGAGGGTGTGTTATATAAACACTGTGATGGGGGTGTGTGTTATATAAACACTGGGATGAGGGTGTGTGTGTTATATAAACACTGTGATGGGGGTGTGTGTGTTATATAAACACTGGGATGGGGGTGTTATATAAACACTGGGATGAGGGTGTGTGTTATATAAACACTGGGATGAGGGTGTGTTATATAAACACTGGGATGGGGGTGTGTATTATATCAACACTGGGATGGGGGTGTTATATAAACACTGGGATGAGGGTGTGTGTTATATAAACACTGGGATGAGGGTGTGTTATATAAACACTGGGATGGGGGTGTGTGTTATATAAACACTGTGATGGGTGTGTTATATAAACACTGGGATGAGGGTGTGTGTTATATAAACGCTGGGATGAGGGTGTGTTATATAAACACTGGGATGGGGGTGTGTGTGTTATATGAACACTGGGATGGGTGTGTTATATAAACACTGTGATGGGGGTGTGTGTGTTATATAAACACTGCGATGTGTGTGTGTGTTATATAAACACTGGGATGAGGGTGTTATATAAACACTGGGATGAGGGTGTGTGTGTTATATAAACACTGGGATGGGTGTGTTCTATAAACACTGGGATGGGTGTGTGTGTGTTATATGAACACTGGGATGGGTGTGTTATATAAACACTGATGGGGGTGTGTGTGTTATATAAACACTGGGATGAGGGTGTTATATAAACACTGGGATGAGGGTGTGTGTGTTATATAAACACTGGGATGGGTGTGTTATATAAACACTGGGATGGGGGTGTGTGTGTTATATGAACACTGGGATGGGTGTGTTATATAAACACTGTGATGGGGGTGTGTGTGTTATATAAACACTGGGATGAGGGTGTGTGCGTTATATAAACACTGGGATGGGTGTGTTATATAAACACTGGGATTGGGATGAGTGTGTTATATAAACACTAGGATGGGTGTGTTATATAAACACTGGGATGGGGGTGTGTGTGTGTTATATAAACACTGGGATGGGGGTGTTATATAAACACTGGGATGAGGGTGTGTGTTATATAAACACTGGGATGAGGGTGTGTTATATAAACACTGTGATGGGGGTGTGTGTTATATAAACACTGGGATGAGGGTGTGTGTGTTATATAAACACTGTGATGGGGGTGTGTGTGTTATATAAACACTGGGATGGGGGTGTTATATAAACACTGGGATGAGGGTGTGTGTTATATAAACACTGGGATGAGGGTGTGTTATATAAACACTGTGATGGGGGTGTGTGTTATATAAACACTGGGATGAGGGTGTGCGTTATATAAACACTGTGATGGGGGTGTGTGTTATATAAACACTGGGATGAGGGTGTGTGTGTTATATAAACACTGTGATGGGTGTGTTATATAAACACTGGGATGGGTGTGTTATATAAACACTGGGATGGGGGTGTGTGTGTTATATGAACACTGGGATGGGTGTGTTATATAAACACTGTGATGGGGGTGTGTGTGTTATATAAACACTGGGATGAGGGTGTGTGCGTTATATAAACACTGGGATGGGTGTGTTATATAAACACTGGGATTGGGATGAGTGTGTTATATAAACACTAGGATGGGTGTGTTATATAAACACTGGGATGGGGGGGTGTGTGTGTTATATAAACACTGGGATGGGGGTGTTATATAAACACTGGGATGAGGGTGTGTGTTATATAAACACTGGGATGAGGGTGTGTTATATAAACACTGTGATGGGGGTGTGTGTTATATAAACACTGGGATGAGGGTGTGTGTGTTATATAAACACTGTGATGGGGGTGTGTGTGTTATATAAACACTGGGATGGGGGTGTTATATAAACACTGGGATGAGGGTGTGTGTTATATAAACACTGGGATGAGGGTGTGTTATATAAACACTGTGATGGGGGTGTGTGTTATATAAACACTGGGATGAGGGTGTGCGTTATATAAACACTGTGATGGGGGTGTGTGTTATATAAACACTGGGATGAGGGTGTGTGTGTTATATAAACACTGTGATGGGGGTGTGTGTGTTATATAAACACTGGGATGGGGGTGTTATATAAACACTGGGATGAGGGTGTGTGTTATATAAACACTGGGATGAGGGTGTGTTATATAAACACTGTGATGGGGGTGTGTGTTATATAAACACTGGGATGAGGGTGTGTGTGTTATATAAACACTGGTGGGGGTGTGTGTGTTATATAAACACTGGGATGGGGGTGTTATATAAACACTGGGATGAGGGTGTGTGTTATATAAACACTGGGATGAGGGTGTGTTATATAAACACTGGGATGGGGGTGTGTATTATATAAACACTGGGATGGGGGTGTTATATAAACACTGGGATGAGGGTGTGTGTGATATAAACACTGGGATGAGGGTGTCTTATATAAAAACTGGGATGGGGGTGTGTGTTATATAAACACTGTGATGGGGGTGTGTGTTATACAAACACTGGGATGAGGGTGTTATATAAACACTGCGATGGGTGTGTGTGTTATACAAACACTGGGATGAGGGTGTTATATAAACACTGGGATGGGTGTGTGTGTGTGTTATATAAACACTGGGATAAGGGTGTGTTATATAAACACTGGGATGGGGGTGTGTGTTATATAAACACTGTGATGGGTGTGTTATATAAACACTGGGATGAGGGTGTGTGTGTGTTATATAAACACTGGGATGAGGGTGTGTGTGTTATATAAACACTGGGATTGGGATGAGTGTGTTATATAAACACTGGGATGAGGGTGTGTGTGTTATATAAACACTGGGATGAGGGTGTGTGTGTTATATAAACACTGGGATGACGGTGTGTGTGTGTTATATAAATACTGGGATGTGTGTGTTATATAAACACTGGGATGAGGGTGTGTGTGTGTTATATAAACACTGGGATGGGTGTGTTATATAAACACTGGGATGAGGGTGTGTGTGTGTTATATAAACACTGGGATGGGTGTGTGTGTTATATAAAGACTGGGATGGGTGTGTTATATAAACACTGGGATGGAGGTGTGTGTGTGTGTGTTATATAAACACTGGGATGGGTGTGTGTGTTATATAAACGCTGAGATGGGTGTGTTATATAAACACTGGGATGAGGGTGTGTGTGTTATATAAACACTGGGATTGGGATGAGTGTGTTATATAAACACTGGGATGAGGGTGTATGTGTGTTATATAAACACTGGGATGGGGGTGTTATCTAAACACTGGGATGGGGGTGTGTGTTATATAAACACTGGGATGGGTGTGTTATATAAACACTGGGATGACGGTGTGTGTGTGTGAAATAAACACTGGGATGGGTGTGTTATATAAACACTGGGATGAGGGTGTGTGTGTGTTATATAAACACTGGGATGGGTGTGTTATATAAACACTGGGATGGGGGTGTGTGTGTTATATAAACACTGGGATGGGTGTGTGTGTGTGTTATATAAACACTGGGATGTGTGTGTTATATAAACACTGGGATGAGGGTGTGTGTGTGTTATATAAACACTAGGATGGGTGTGTGTTATATAAACACTGGGATGGGTGTGTTATATAAACACTGGGATGGGTGTGTGTGTGTTATATAAACACTGGGATGGGTGTGTTATATAAACACTGGGATGAGGGTGAGTGTTATATAAACACTGGGATGTGTGTGTTATATAAACACTGGGATGAGGGTGTGTGTGTTATATAAACACTGGGATGGGTGTGTGTGTTATATAAACACTGGGATGGGTGTGTTATATAAACACTGGGATGAGGGTGTGTGTGTGTTATATAAACACTGGGATGTGTGTGTTATATAAATAACTGGGATGAGGGTGTGTGTTATATAAACTCTGGGATGGGTGTGTTATATAAACACTGGGATGGGTGTGTGTGTGTTATATCAACACTGGGATGGGTGTGTTATATAAACACTGGGATGAGGGTGTGTGTGTGTTATATAAACACTGGGATGGGTGTGTTATATAAACACTGGGATGAGGGTGTGTGTGTGTTATATAAACACTGGGATGGGTATGTTATATAAACACTAGGATGAGGGTGTGTGTGTGTTATATAAACACTGGGATTGGGATGAGTGTGTTATATAAACACTGGGATGAGGGTGTGTGTGTTATATAAACACTGGGATAGGTGTGTTATATAAACACTGGGATGAGGGTGTGTGTGTTATATAAACACTGGGATGGGTATGTTATATAAACACTGGGATGACGGTGTGTGTGTGTTATATAAACTCTGGGATGAGGGTGTGTGTGTTATATAAACACTGGGATTGGTGTGTTATATAAACACTGGGATGAGGGTGTGTGTGTGTTATATAAACACTGGGATGGGTGTGTGTGTTATACAAACACTGGTATGGGTGTGTTATATAAACACTGGGATGGGTGTGTGTGTTATATAAACACTGGGATGGGTGTGTTATATAAACACTGGGATGAGGGTGTGTGTGTGTTATATAAACACTGGGATGGGTGTGTTATATAAACACTGGGATGAGGGTGTGTGTGTGTTATATAAACACTGGGATGGGTGTGTTATATAAACACTGGGATGAGGGTGTGTGTGTTATATAAATACTGGGATGGGTGTGTTATACAAACACTGGGATGAGGGTGTGTGTGTGTTATATAAACACTGGGATGTGTGTGTTATATAAACACTGGGATGAGGGTGTGTGTGTTATATAAACACTGGGATGGGTGTGTGTGTTATATAAACACTGGGATGGGTGTGTTATATAAACACTGGGATGAGGGTGTGTGTGTGTTATATAAACACTGGGATTGGGATGAGTGTGTTATATAAACACTGGGATGAGGGTGTATGTGTGTTATATAAACACTGGGATGGGGGTGTTATCTAAACACTGGGATGGGGGTGTGTGTTATATAAACACTGGCATGGGTGTGTTATATAAACACTGGGATGATGGTGTGTGTGTGAAATAAACACTGGGATGGGTGTGTTATATAAACACTGGGATGAGGGTGTGTGTGTGTTATATAAACACTGGGATGGGTGTGTTATATAAACACTGGGATGAGGGTGTGTGTGTTATGTAAACACTGAGATGGGTGTGTTATATAAACACTGGGATGCGTGCGTGTGTGTGTTATATAAACACTGGGATGTGTGTGTTATATAAACACTGGGATGAGGGTGTGTGTGTGTTATATAAACACTGGGATGGGTGTGTGTTATATAAACACTGGGATGGGTGTGTTATATAAACACTGGGATGGGTGTGTGTGTGTGTTATATAAACACTGGGATGGGTGTGTTATATAAACACTGGGATGAGGGTGTGTGTGTGTTATATAAACACTGGGATGTGTGTGTTATATAAACACTGGGATGAGGGTGTATGTGTTATATAAACACTGGGATGGGTGTGTGTGTTATATAAACACTGGGATGGGTGTGTTATATAAACACTGGGATGAGGGTGTGTGTGTGTTATATAAACACTGGGATGGGTGTGTTATATAAACACTGGGATGGGTGTGTGTGTGTTATACAAACACTGGGATGTGTGTGTTATATAAATAACTGGGATGAGGGTGTGTGTGTTATATAAACACTGGGATGGGTGTGTTATATATACACTGGGATGGGTGTGTGTGTGTTATATCAACACTGGGATGGGTGTGTTATATAAACACTGGGATGAGGGTGTGTGTGTGTTATATAAACACTGGGATGGGTGTGTTATATAAACACTGGGATGAGGGTGTGTGTGTGAAATAAACACTGGGATGGGTGTGTTATATAAACACTGGGATGAGGGTGTGTTTGTGTTATATAAACACTGGGATGGGTGTGTTATATAAACACTGGGATGGGTGTGTGAGTGTTATATAAGCACTGGGATGTGTTTGTTATATAAATAACTGGGATGAGGGTGTGTGTGTTATATAAACATTGGAATGGGTGTGTTATATAAACACTGGGATGGGTGTGTGTGCGTTATATCAACACTGGGATGGGTGTGTTATATAAACACTGGGATGAGGGTGTGTGTGTTATATAAACACTGGGATTGGGATGAGTGTGTTATATAAACACTGGGATGAGGGTGTATGTGTGTTATATAAACACTGGGATGGGTGTGTTATCTAAACACTGGGATGGGGGTGTGTGTTATATAAACACTGGGATGGGTGTGTTATATAAACACTGGGATGACGGTGTGTGTGTGTGAAATAAACACTGGGATGGGTGTGTTATATAAACACTGGGATGAGGGTGTGTGTGTGTTATATAAACACTGGGATGGGTGTGTTATATAAACACTGGGATGGGGGTGTGTGTGTTATATAAACACTGGGATGGGTGTGTGTGTGTGTTATATAAACACTGGGATGTGTGTGTTATATAAACACTGGGATGAGGGTGTGTGTGTGTTATATAAACACTAGGATGGGTGTGTGTTATATAAACACTGGGATGGGTGTGTTATATAAACACTGGGATGGGTGTGTGTGTGTTATATAAACACAGGGATGGGTGTGTTATATAAACACTGGGATGAGGGTGAGTGTTATATAAACACTGGGATGTGTGTGTTATATAAACACTGGGATGAGGGTGTGTGTGTTATATAAACACTGGGATGGGTGTGTGTGTTATATAAACACTGGGATGGGTGTGTTATATAAACACTGGGATGAGGGTGTGTGTGTGTTATATAAACACTGGGATGTGTGTGTTATATAAATAACTGGGATGAGGGTGTGTGTTATATAAACTCTGGGATGGGTGTGTTATATAAACACTGGGATGGGTGTGTGTGTGTTATATCAACACTGGGATGGGTGTGTTATATAAACACTGGCATGAGGGTGTGTGTGTGTTATATAAACACTGGGATGGGTGTGTTATATAAACACTGGGATGAGGGTGTGTGTGTGTTATATAAACACTGGGATGGGTATGTTATATAAACACTAGGATGAGGGTGTGTGTGTGTTATATAAACACTGGGATTGGGATGAGTGTGTTATATAAACACTGGGATGAGGGTGTGTGTGTTATATAAACACTGGGATAGGTGTGTTATATAAACACTGGGATGAGGGTGTGTGTGTTATATAAACACTGGGATGGGTATGTTATATAAACACTGGGATGACGGTGTGTGTGTTATATAAACTCTGGGATGAGGGTGTGTGTGTTATATAAACACTGGGATTGGTGTGTTATATAAACACTGGGATGAGGGTGTGTGTGTGTTATATAAACACTGGGATGGGTGTGTGTGTTATATAAACACTGGTATGGGTGTGTTATATAAACACTGGGATGGGTGTGTGTGTGTGTTATATAAACACTGGGATGGGTGTGTTATATAAACACTGGGATGAGGGTGTGTGTGTGTTATATAAACACTGGGATGGGTGTGTTATATAAACACTGGGATGAGGGTGTGTGTGTGTTATATAAACACTGGGATGGGTGTGTTATATAAACACTGGGATGAGGGTGTGTGTGTTATATAAATACTGGGATGGGTGTGTTATATAAACACTGGGATGAGGGTGTGTGTGTGTGATATAAACACTGAGATGGAGGTGTGTGTGTTATATAAACACTGGGATGGGTGTGTTATATAAACACTGGGATGAGGGTGTGTGTGTGTTATATAAACACTGGGATGGGTGTGTGTGTGTGTTATATAAACACTGGGATGGCTGTGTTATATAAACACTGGGATGAGGGTGTGTGTGTGTTATATAAACACTGGGATGGTTGTGTTATATAAACACTGGGATGGGGGTGTGTGTGTTATATAAACACTGGGATGAGGGTGTTATATAAACACTGGGATGAGGGTGTGTGTGTTATATGAACACTGGGATGGGTGTGTTATATAAACACTGGGATGGGTGTGTTATATAAACACTGGGATGGGTGTGTTATATAAACACTGGGATGAGGGTGTGTGTGTTATATAAACACTGGGATGTGTGTGTTATATAAACACTGGGATGGGGGTGTGTGTGTTATATGAACACTGGGATGGGTGTGTTATATAAACACTGTGATGGGGGTGTGTGTGTTATATAAACCCTGCGATGGGTGTGTGTGTTATATAAACACTGGGATGAGGGTGTTATATAAACACTGGGATGAGGGTGTGTGTGTTATATAAACACTGGGATGGGTGTGTTCTATAAACACTGGGATGGGGGTGTGTGTGTTATATGAACACTGGGATGGGTGTGTTATATAAACACTGATGGGGGTGTGTGTGTTATATAAACACTGGGATGAGGGTGTTATATAAACACTGGGATGAGGGTGTGTGTGTTATATAAACACTGGGATGGGTGTGTTATATAAACACTGGGATGGGGGTGTGTGTGTTATATGAACACTGGGATGGGTGTGTTATATAAACACTGTGATGGGGGTGTATGTGTTATATAAACATTGGGATGAGGGTGTGTGTGTTATATAAACACTGGGATGGGTGTGTTATATAAACACTGGGATTGGGATGAGTGTGTTAAATAAACACTAGGATGGGTGTGTTATATAAACACTGGGATGGGGGTGTGTGTGTGTTATATAAACACTGGGATGGGGGTGTTATATAAACACTGGGATGAGGGTGTGTGTTATATAAACACTGGGATGAGGGTGTGTTATATAAACACTGTGATGGGGGTGTGTGTTATATAAACACTGGGATGAGGGTGTGTGTGTTATATAAACACTGTGATGGGGGTGTGTGTGTTATATAAACACTGGGATGGGGGTGTTATATAAACACTGGGATGAGGGTGTGTGTTATATAAACACTGGGATGAGGGTGTGTTATATAAACACTGTGATGGGGGTGTGTGTTATATAAACACTGGGATGAGGGTGTGCGTTATATAAACACTGTGATGGGGGTGTGTGTTATATAAACACTGGGATGAGGGTGTGTGTGTTATATAAACACTGTGATGGGGGTGTGTGTGTTATATAAACACTGGGATGGGGGTGTTATATAAACACTGGGATGAGGGTGTGTGTTATATAAACACTGGGATGAGGGTGTGTTATATAAACACTGTGATGGGGGTGTGTGTTATATAAACACTGGGATGAGGGTGTGTGTGTTATATAAACACTGGGATGGGGGTGTTATATAAACACTGGGATGAGGGTGTGTGTTATATAAACACTGGGATGAGGGTGTGTTATATAAACACTGGGATGGGGGTGTGTATTATATAAACACTGGGATGGGGGTGTTATATAAACACTGGGATGAGGGTGTGTTATATAAACACTGGGATGGGGGTGTGTGTTATATAAACACTGTGATGGGGTTGTGTGTTATATAAACACTGGGATGAGGGTGTGTGTGTTATATAAACACTGTGATGGGGGTGTGTGTGTGTTATATAAACACTGGGATGGGGGTGTTATATAAACACTGTGATGGGGGTGTGTGTGTTATATAAACACTGGGATGGGGGTGTTATATAAACACTGGGATGAGGGTGTGTGTTATATAAACACTGGGATGAGGGTGTGTTATATAAACACTGTGGTGGGGGTGTGTGTTATATAAACACTGGGATGAGGGTGTGTTATATAAACACTGGGATGGGGGTGTGTGTTATATAAACACTGTGATGGGTGTGTTATATAAACACTGGGATGAGGGTGTGTGTTATATAAACACTGGGATGAGGGTGTGTTATATAAACACTGGGATGGGGGTGTGTGTGTTATATGAACACTGGGATGGGTGTGTTATATAAACACTGTGATGGGGGTGTGTGTGTTATATAAACACTGCGATGGGTGTGTGTGTTATATAAACACTGGGATGAGGGTGTTATATAAACACTGGGATGAGGGTGTGTGTGTTATATAAACACTGGGATGGGTGTGTTCTATAAACACTGGGATGGGGGTGTGTGTGTTATATGAACACTGGGATGGGTGTGTTATATAAACACTGATGGGGGTGTGTGTGTTATATAAACACTGGGATGAGGGTGTTATATAAACACTGGGATGAGGGTGTGTGTGTTATATAAACACTGGGATGGGTGTGTTATATAAACACTGGGATGGGGGTGTGTGTGTTATATGAACACTGGGATGGGTGTGTTATATAAACACTGTGATGGGGGTGTGTGTGTTATATAAACACTGGGATGAGGGTGTGTGTGTTATATAAACACTGGGATGGGTGTGTTATATAAACACTGGGATTGGGATGAGTGTGTTATATAAACACTAGGATGGGTGTGTTATATAAACACTGGGATGGGGGTGTGTGTGTGTTATATAAACACTGGGATGGGGGTGTTATATAAACACTGGGATGAGGGTGTGTGTTATATAAACACTGGGATGAGGGTGTGTTATATAAACACTGTGATGGGGGTGTGTGTTATATAAACACTGGGATGAGGGTGTGTGTGTTATATAAACACTGTGATGGGGGTGTGTGTGTTATATAAACACTGGGATGGGGGTGTTATATAAACACTGGGATGAGGGTGTGTGTTATATAAACACTGGGATGAGGGTGTGTTATATAAACACTGTGATGGGGGTGTGTGTTATATAAACACTGGGATGAGGGTGTGCGTTATATAAACACTGTGATGGGGGTGTGTGTTATATAAACACTGGGATGAGGGTGTGTGTGTTATATAAACACTGTGATGGGGGTGTGTGTGTTATATAAACACTGGGATGGGGGTGTTATATAAACACTGGGATGAGGGTGTGTGTTATATAAACACTGGGATGAGGGTGTGTTATATAAACACTGTGATGGGGGTGTGTGTTATATAAACACTGGGATGAGGGTGTGTGTGTTATATAAACACTGTGGTGGGGGTGTGTGTGTTATATAAACACTGGGATGGGGGTGTTATATAAACACTGGGATGAGGGTGTGTGTTATATAAACACTGGGATGAGGGTGTGTTATATAAACACTGGGATGGGGGTGTGTATTATATAAACACTGGGATGGGGGTGTTATATAAACACTGGGATGAGGGTGTGTGTTATATAAACACTGGGATGAGGGTGTGTTATATAAACACTGGGATGGGGGTGTGTGTTATATAAACACTGTGATGGGGGTGTGTGTTATACAAACACTGGGATGAGGGTGTTATATAAACACTGCGATGGGTGTGTGTGTTATACAAACACTGGGATGAGGGTGTTATATAAACACTGCGATGGGTGTGTGTGTTATATAACCACTGGGATGAGGGTGTGTTATATAAACACTGGGATGGGGGTGTGTGTTATATAAACACTGTGATGGGTGTGTTATATAAACACTGGGATGAGGGTGTGTGTGTGTTATATAAACACTGGGATGAGGGTGTGTGTGTTATATAAACACTGGGATTGGGATGAGTGTGTTATATAAACACTGGGATGAGGGTGTGTGTGTTATATAAACACTGGGATGAGGGTGTGTGTGTTATATAAACACTGGGATGACGGTGTGTGTGTGTTATATAAATACTGGGATGTGTGTGTTATATAAACACTGGGATGAGGGTGTGTGTGTGTTATATAAACACTGGGATGGGTGTGTTATATAAACACTGGGATGAGGGTGTGTGTGTGTTATATAAACACTGGGATGGGTGTGTGTGTTATATAAAGACTGGGATGGGTGTGTTATATAAACACTGGGATGGAGGTGTGTGTGTGTGTGTTATATAAACACTGGGATGGGTGTGTGTGTTATATAAACGCTGGGATGGGTGTGTTATATAAACACTGGGATGAGGGTGTGTGTGTTATATAAACACTGGGATTGGGATGAGTGTGTTATATAAACACTGGGTTGAGGGTGTATGTGTGTTATATAAACACTGGGATGGGGGTGTTATCTAAACACTGGGATGGGGGTGTGTGTTATATAAACACTGGCATGGGTGTGTTATATAAACACTGGGATGATGGTGTGTGTGTGAAATAAACACTGGGATGGGTGTGTTATATAAACACTGGGATGAGGGTGTGTGTGTGTTATATAAACACTGGGATGGGTGTGTTATATAAACACTGGGATGGGGGTGTGTGTGTTATATAAACACTGAGATGGGTGTGTTATATAAACACTGGGATGCGTGTGTGTGCGTGTTATATAAACACTGGGATGTGTGTTATATAAACACTGGGATGAGGGTGTGTGTGTGTTATATAAACACTGGGATGGGTGTGTGTTATATAAACACTGGGATGGGTGTGTTATATAAACACTGGGATGGGTGTGTGTGTGTGTTATATAAACACTGGGATGGGTGTGTTATATAAACACTGGGATGAGGGTGTGTGTGTGTGTTATATAAACACTGGGATGTGTGTGTTATATAAACACTGGGATGAGGGTGTGTGTGTTATATAAACACTGGGATGGGTGTGTGTGTTATATAAACACTGGGATGGGTGTGTTATATAAACACTGGGATGAGGGTGTGTGTGTGTTATATAAACACTGGGATGGGTGTGTTATATAAACACTGGGATGGGTGTGTGTGTGTTATATAAACACTGGGATGTGTGTGTTATATAAATAACTGGAATGAGTGTGTGTGTGTTATATAAACACTGGGGTGGGTGTGTTATATAAACACTGGGATGGGTGTGTGTGTGTTATATCAACACTGGGATGGGTGTGTTATATAAACACTGGGATGAGGGTGTGTGTTATATAAACACTGGGATGGGTGTGTTATATAAACACTGGGATGAGGGTGTGTGTGTGAAATAAACACTGGGATGGGTGTGTTATATAAACACTGGGATGAGGGTGTGTGTGTTATATAAACACTGGGATGGGTGTGTTATATAAACACTGGGATGGGTGCGTGAGTGTTATATAAGCACTGGGATGTGTTTGTTATATAAATAACTGGGATGAGGGTGTGTGTGTTATATAAACACTGGGATGGGTGTGTTATATAAACACTGGGATGGGTGTGTGTGTGTTATATCAACACTGGGATGGGTGTGTTATATAAACACTGGGATGAGGGTGTGTGTGTTATATAAACACTGGGATTGGGATGAGTGTGTTATATAAACACTGGGATGAGGGTGTATGTGTGTTATATAAACACTGGGATGGGTGTGTTATCTAAACACTGGGATGGGGGTGTGTGTTATATAAACACTGGGATGGGTGTGTTATATAAACACTGGGATGACGGTGTGTGTGTGTGAAATAAACACTAGGATGGGTGTGTTATATAAACACTGGGATGAGGGTGTGTGTGTGTTATATAAACACTGGGATGGGTGTGTTATATAAACACTGGGATGGGGGTGTGTGTGTTATATAAACACTGAGATGGATGTGTTATATAAACACTGGGATGGGTGTGTGTGTGTGTTATATAAACACTGGGATGTGTGTGTTATATAAACACTGGGATGAGGGTGTGTGTGTGTTATATAAACACTGGGATGGGTGTGTGTTATATAAACACTGGGATGGGTGTGTTATATAAACACTGGGATGGGTGTGTGTGTGTTATATAAACACTGGGATGGGTGTGTTATATAAACACTGGGATGAGGGTGTGTGTGTTATATAAACACTGGGATGTGTGTGTTATATAAAGACTGGGATGAGGGTGTGTGTGTTATATAAACACTGGGATGGGTGTGTGTGTTATATAAACACTGGGATGGGTGTGTTATATAAACACTGGGATGAGGGTGTGTGTGTGTTATATAAACACTGGGATGTGTGTGTTATATAAATAACTGGGATGAGGGTGTGTGTGTTATATAAACTCTGGGATGGGTGTGTTATATAAACACTGGGATGGGTGTGTGTGTGTTATATTAACACTGGGATGGGTGTGTTATATAAACACTGGGATGAGGGTGTGTGTGTGTTATATAAACACTGGGATGGGTGTGTTATATAAACACTGGGATGAGGGTGTGTGTGTGTTATATAAACACTGGGATGGGTATGTTATATAAACACTAGGATGAGGGTGTGTGTGTGTTATATAAACACTGGGATTGGGATGAGTGTGTTATATAAACACTGGGATGAGGGTGTGTGTGTTATATAAACACTGGGATAGGTGTGTTATATAAACACTGGGATGAGGGTGTGTGTGTTATATAAACACTGGGATGGGTATGTTATATAAACACTGGGATGACGGTGTGTGTGTGTTATATAAACACTGGGCTGGGTGTGTGTGTTATATAAACACTGGGATGGGTGTGTTATATAAACACTGGGATGAGGGTGTGTGTGTGTGTTATATGAACACTGGGATGGGTGTGTTATATAAACTCTGGGATGAGGGTGTGTGTGTTATATAAACACTGGGATTGGTGTGTTATATAAACACTGGGATGAGGGTGTGTGTGTGTTATATAAACACTGGGATGGGTGTGTGTGTTATATAAACACTGGTATGGGTGTGTTATATAAACACTGGGATGGGTGTGTGTGTGTTATATAAACACTGGGATGGGTGTGTTATATAAACACTGGGATGAGGGTGTGTGTGTGTTTTATAAACACTGGGATGGGTGTGTTATATAAACACTGGGATGAGGGTGTGTGTGTGTTATATAAACACTGGGATGGGTGTGTTATATAAACACTGGGATGAGGGTGTGTGTGTTAAATAAATACTGGGATGGGTGTGTTATATAAACACTGGGATGAGGGTGTGTGTGTGTGATATAAACACTGAGATGGAGGTGTGTGTGTTATATAAACACTGGGATGGGTGTGTTATATAAACACTGGGATGAGGGTGTGTGTGTGTTATATAAACACTGGGATGGGGGTGTGTGTGTGTTATATAAACACTGGGATGGCTGTGTTATATAAACACTGGGATGAGGGTGTGTGTGTGTTATATAAACACTGGGATGGGTGTGTTATAAAAACACTGGGATGGGGGTGTGTGTGTTATATGAACACTGGGATGGGTGTGTTATATAAACACTGGGATGGGTGTGTTATATATACACTGGGATGGGTGTGTTATATAAACAATGGGATGGGGGTGTGTGTTATATAAACACTGGGATTGGGATCAGTGTGTTATATAAACACTGGGATGAGGGTGTATGTGTGTTATATAAACACTGGGATGGGTGTGTTATCTAAACACTGGGATGGGGGTGTGTGTTATATAAACACTGGGATGGGTGTGTTATATAAACACTGGGATGACGGTGTGTGTGTGTGAAATAAACACTAGGATGGGTGTGTTATATAAACACTGGGATGAGGGTGTGTGTGTGTTATATAAACACTGGGATGGGTGTGTTATATAAACACTGGGATGGGGGTGTGTGTGTTATATAAACACTGAGATGGATGTGTTATATAAACACTGGGATGGGTGTGTGTGTGTGTTGTATAAACACTGGGATGTGTGTGTTATATAAACACTGGGATGAGGGTGTGTGTGTGTTATATAAACACTGGGATGGGTGTGTGTTATATAAACACTGGGATGGGTGTGTTATATAAACACTGGGATGGGTGTGTGTGTGTTATATAAACACTGGGATGGGTGTGTTATATAAACACTGGGATGAGGGTGTGTGTGTTATATAAACACTGGGATGTGTGTGTTATATAAAGACTGGGATGAGGGTGTGTGTGTTATATAAACACTGGGATGGGTGTGTGTGTTATATAAACAATGGGATGGGTGTGTTATATAAACACTGGGATGAGGGTGTGTGTGTGTTATATAAACACTGGGATGTGTGTGTTATATAAATAACTGGGATGAGGGTGTGTGTGTTATATAAACTCTGGGATGGGTGTGTTATATAAACACTGGGATGGGTGTGTGTGTGTTATATCAACACTGGGATGGGTGTGTTATATAAACACTGGGATGAGGGTGTGTGTGTGTTATATAAACACTGGGATGGGTGTGTTATATAAACACTGGGATGAGGGTGTGTGTGTGTTATATAAACACTGGGATGGGTATGTTATATAAACACTAGGATGAGGGTGTGTGTGTGTTATATAAACACTGGGATTGGGATGAGTGTGTTATATAAACACTGGGATGAGGGTGTGTGTGTTATATAAACACTGGGATAGGTGTGTTATATAAACACTGGGATGAGGGTGTGTGTGTTATATAAACACTGGGATGGGTATGTTCTATAAACACTGGGATGACGGTGTGTGTGTGTTATATAAACACTGGGCTGGGTGTGTGTGTTATATAAACACTGGGATGGGTGTGTTATATAAACACTGGGATGAGGGTGTGAGTGTGTGTTATATGAACACTGGGATGGGTGTGTTATATAAACTCTGGGATGAGGGTGTGTGTGTTATATAAACACTGGGATTGGTGTGTTATATAAACACTGGGATGAGGGTGTGTGTGTGTTATATAAACACTGGGATGGGTGTGTGTGTTATATAAACACTGGTATGGGTGTGTTATATAAACACTGGGATGGGTGTGTGTGTGTTATATAAACACTGGGATGGGTGTGTTATATAAACACTGGGATGAGGGTGTGTGTGTGTTTTATAAACACTGGGATGGGTGTGTTATATAAACACTGGGATGAGGGTGTGTGTGTGTTATATAAACACTGGGATGGGTGTGTTATATAAACACTGGGATGAGGGTGTGTGTGTTAAATAAATACTGGGATGGGTGTGTTATATAAACACTGGGATGAGGGTGTGTGTGTGTGATATAAACACTGAGATGGAGGTGTGTGTGTTATATAAACACTGGGATGGGTGTGTTACATAAACACTGGGATGAGGGTGTGTGTGTGTTATATAAACACTGGGATGGGGGTGTGTGTGTGTTATATAAACACTGGGATGGCTGTGTTATATAAACACTGGGATGAGGGTGTGTGTGTGTTATATAAACACTGGGATGGGTGTGTTATATAAACACTGGGATGGGGGTGTGTGTGTTATATGAACACTGGGATGGGTGTGTTATATAAACACTGGGAATGGTGTGTTATATAAACACTGGGATGGGTGTGTTATATAAACACTGGGATGGGGGTGTGTGTTATATAAACACTGGAATGTGTGTGTTATATAAACACTGGGATGGGGGTGTGTGTGTTATATGAACACTGGGATGGGTGTGTTATATAAACACTGTGATGGGGGTGTGTGTGTTATATAAACACTGCGATGGGTGTGTGTGTTATATAAACACTGGGATGAGGGTGTTATATAAACACTGGGATGAGGGTGTGTGTGTTATATAAACACTGGGATTGGTGTGTTCTATAAACACTGGGATGGGGGTGTGTGTGTTATATGAACACTGGGATGGGTGTGTTATATAAACACTGATGGGGGTGTGTGTGTTATATAAACACTGGGATGAGGGTGTTATATAAACACTGGGATGAGGGTGTGTGTGTTATATAAACACTGGGATGGGTGTGTTATATAAACACTGGGATGGGGGTGTGTGTGTTATATGAACACTGGGATGGGTGTGTTATATAAACACTGTGATGGGGGTGTGTGTGTTATATAAACACTGGGATGAGGGTGTGTGCGTTATATAAACACTGGGATGGGTGTGTTATATAAACACTGGGATTGGGATGAGTGTGTTATATAAACACTAGGATGGGTGTGTTATATAAACACTGGGATGGGGGTGTGTGTGTGTTATATAAACACTGGGATGGGTGTGTTATATAAACACTGGGATGAGGGTGTGTGTTATATAAACACTGGGATGAGGGTGTGTTATATAAACACTGTGATGGGGGTGTGTGTTATATAAACACTGGGATGAGGGTGTGTGTGTTATATAAACACTGTGATGGGGGTGTGTGTGTTATATAAACACTGGGATGGGGGTGTTATATAAACACTGGGATGAGGGTGTGTGTTATATAAACACTGGGATGAGGGTGTGTTATATAAACACTGTGATGGGGGTGTGTGTTATATAAACACTGTGATGAGGGTGTGCGTTATATAAACACTGTGATGGGGGTGTGTGTTATATAAACACTGGGATGAGGGTGTGTGTGTTATATAAATACTGTGATGGGGGTGTGTGTGTTATATAAACACTGGGATGGGGGTGTTATATAAACACTGGGATGAGGGTGTGTGTTATATAAACACTGGGATGAGGGTGTGTTATATAAACACTGTGATGGGGGTGTGTGTTATATAAACACTGGGATGAGGGTGTGTGTGTTATATAAACACTGTGATGGGGGTGTGTGTGTTATATAAACACTGGGATGGGGGTGTTATATAAACACTGGGATGAGGGTGTGTGTTATATAAACACTGGGATGAGGGTGTGTTATATAAACACTGGGATGGGGGTGTGTATTATATAAACACTGGGATGGGGGTGTTATATAAACACTGGGATGAGGGCGTGTGTTATATAAACACTGGGATGAGGGTGTGTTATATAAACACTGGGATGGGGGTGTGTGTTATATAAACACTGTGATGGGTGTGTTATATAAACACTGGGATGAGGGTGTGTGTTATATAAACACTGGGATGAGGGTGTGTTATATAAACACTGGGATGGGGGTGTGTGTGTTATATGAACACTGGGATGGGTGTGTTATATAAACACTGTGATGGGGGTGTGTGTGTTATATAAACACTGCGATGGGTGTGTGTGTTAAATAAACACTGGGATGAGGGTGTTATATAAACACTGGGATGAGGGTGTGTGTGTTATATAAACACTGGGATGGGTGTGTTCTATAAACACTGGGATGGGGGTGTGTGTGTTATATGAACACTGGGATGGGTGTGTTATATAAACACTGATGGGGGTGTGTGTGTTATATAAACACTGGGATGAGGGTGTTATATAAACACTGGGATGAGGGTGTGTGTGTTATATAAACACTGGGATGGGTGTGTTATATAAACACTGGGATGGGGGTGTGTGTGTTATATGAACACTGGGATGGGTGTGTTATATAAACACTGTGATGGGGGTGTGTGTGTTATATAAACACTGGGATGAGGGTGTGTGTGTTATATAAACACTGGGATGGGTGTGTTATATAAACACTGGGATTGGGATGAGTGTGTTATATAAACACTAGGATGGGTGTGTTATATAAACACTGGGATGGGGGTGTGTGTGTGTTATATAAACACTGGGATGGGGGTGTTATATAAACACTGGGATGAGGGTGTGTGTTATATAAACACTGGGATGAGGGTGTGTTATATAAACACTGTGATGGGGGTGTGTGTTATATAAACACTGGGATGAGGGTGTGTGTGTTATATAAACACTGTGATGGGGGTGTGTGTGTTATATAAACACTGGGATGGGGGTGTTATATAAACACTGGGATGAGGGTGTGTGTTATATAAACACTGGGATGAGGGTGTGTTATATAAACACTGTGATGGGGGTGTGTGTTATATAAACACTGGGATGAGGGTGTGCGTTATATAAACACTGTGATGGGGGTGTGTGTTATATAAACACTGGGATGAGGGTGTGTGTGTTATATAAACACTGTGATGGGGGGTGTGTGTTATATAAACACTGGGATGGGGGTGTTATATAAACACTGGGATGAGGGTGTGTGTTATATAAACACTGGGATGAGGGTGTGTTATATAAACACTGTGATGGGGGTGTGTGTTATATAAACACTGGGATGAGGGTGTGTGTGTTATATAAACACTGTGGTGGGGGTGTGTGTGTTATATAAACACTGGGATGGGGGTGTTATATAAACACTGGGATGAGGGTGTGTGTTATATAAACACTGGGATGAGGGTGTGTTATATAAACACTGGGATGGGGGTGTGTATTATATAAACACTGGGATGGGGGTGTTATATAAACACTGGGATGAGGGTGTGTGTTATATAAACACTGGGATGAGGGTGTGTTATATAAACACTGGGATGGGGGTGTGTGTTATATAAACACTGTGATGGGGGTGTGTGTTATACAAACACTGGGATGAGGGTGTTATATAAACACTGCGATGGGTGTGTGTGTTATACAAACACTGGGATGAGGGTGTTATATAAACACTGGGATGGGTGTGTGTGTGTGTTATATAAACACTGGGATGAGGGTGTGTTATATAAAAACTGGGATGGGGGTGTGTGTTATATAAACACTGTGATGGGTGTGTTATATAAACACTGGGATGAGGGTGTGTGTGTGTTATATAAACACTGGGATGAGGGTGTGTGTGTTATATAAACACTGGGATTGGGATGAGTGTGTTATATAAACACTGGGATGAGGGTGTGTGTGTTATATAAACACTGGGATGAGGGTGTGTGTGTTATATAAACACTGGGATGACGGTGTGTGTGTGTTATATAAATACTGGGATGTGTCTGTTATATAAACACTGGGATGAGGGTGTGTGTGTGTTATATAAACACTGGGATGGGTGTGTGTGTTATATAAACACTGGGATGGGTGTGTTATATAAACACTGGGATGAGGGTGTGTGTGTGTTATATAAACACTGGGATGTGTGTGTTATATAAATAACTGGGATGAGGGTGTGTGTGTTATATAAACTCTGGGATGGGTGTGTTATATAAACACTGGGATGGGTGTGTGTGTGTTATATCAACACTGGGATGGGTGTGTTATATAAACACTGGGATGAGGGTGTGTGTGTGTTATATAAACACTGGGATGTGTGTGTTATATAAACACTGGGATGAGGGTGTGTGTGTGTTATATAAACACTGGGATGGGTATGTTATATAAACACTAGGATGAGGGTGTGTGTGTGTTATATAAACACTGGGATTGGGATGAGTGTGTTATATAAACACTGGGATGAGGGTGTGTGTGTTATATAAACACTGGGATAGGTGTGTTATATAAACACTGGGATGAGGGTGTGTGTGTTATATAAACACTGGGATGGGTATGTTCTATAAACACTGGGATGACGGTGTGTGTGTGTTATATAAACACTGGGCTGGGTGTGTGTGTTATATAAACACTGGGATGGGTGTGTTATATAAACACTGGGATGAGGGTGTGTGTGTGTGTTATATGAACACTGGGATAGGTGTGTTATATAAACTCTGGGATGAGGGTGTGTGTGTTATATAAACACTGGGATTGGTGTGTTATATAAACACTGGGATGAGGGTGTGTGTGTGTTATATAAACACTGGGATGGGTGTGTGTGTTATATAAACACTGGTATGGGTGTGTTATATAAACACTGGGATGGGTGTGTGTGTGTTATATAAACACTGGGATGGGTGTGTTATATAAACACTGGGATGAGGGTGTGTGTGTGTTTTATAAACACTGGGATGGGTGTGTTATATAAACACTGGGATGAGGGTGTGTGTGTGTTATATAAACACTGGGATGGGTGTGTTATATAAACACTGGGATGAGGGTGTGTGTGTTAAATAAATACTGGGATGGGTGTGTTATATAAACACTGGGATGAGGGTGTGTGTGTGTGATATAAACACTGAGATGGAGGTGTGTGTGTTATATAAACACTGGGATGGGTGTGTTATATAAACACTGGGATGAGGGTGTGTGTGTGTTATATAAACACTGGGATGGGGGTGTGTGTGTGTTATATAAACACTGGGATGGCTGTGTTATATAAACACTGTGATGAGGGTGTGTGTGTGTTATATAAACACTGGGATGGGTGTGTTATATAAACACTGGGATGGGGGTGTGTGTGTTATATGAACACTGGGATGGGTGTGTTATATAAACACTGGGATGGGTGTGTTATATAAACACTGGGATGGGGGTGTGTGTTATATAAACACTGGGATGTGTGTGTTATATAAACACTGGGATGGGGGTGTGTGTGTTATATGAACACTGGGATGGGTGTGTTATATAAACACTGTGATGGGGGTGTGTGTGTTATATAAACACTGCGATGGGTGTGTGTGTTATATAAACACTGGGATGAGGGTGTTATATAAACACTGGGATGAGGGTGTGTGTGTTATATAAACACTGGGATGGGTGTGTTCTATAAACACTGGGATGGGGGTGTGTGTGTTATATGAACACTGGGATGGGTGTGTTATATAAACACTGATGGGGGTGTGTGTGTTATATAAACACTGGGATGAGGGTGTTATATAAACACTGGGATGAGGGTGTGTGTGTTATATAAACACTGGGATGGGTGCGTTATATAAACACTGGGATGGGGGTGTGTGTGTTATATGAACACTGGGATGGGTGTGTTATATAAAGACTGTGATGGGGGTGTGTGTGTTATATAAACACTGGGATGAGGGTGTGTGCGTTATATAAACACTGGGATGGGTGTGTTATATAAACACTGGGATTGGGATGAGTGTGTTATATAAACACTAGGATGGGTGTGTTATATAAACACTGGGATGGGGGTGTTATATAAACACTGGGATGAGGGTGTGTGTTATATAAACACTGGGATGAGGGTGTGTTATATAAACACTGTGATGGGGGTGTGTGTTATATAAACACTGGGATGAGGGTGTGTGTGTTATATAAACACTGTGATGGGGGTGTGTGTGTTATATAAACACTGGGATGGGGGTGTTATATAAACACTGGGATGAGGGTGTGTGTTATATAAACACAGGGATTAGGGTGTGTTATATAAACACTGTGATGGGGGTGTGTGTTATATAAACACTGGGATGAGGGTGTGCGTTATATAAACACTGTGATGGGGGTGTGTGTTATATAAACACTGGGATGAGGGTGTGTGTGTTATATAAACACTGTGATGGGGGTGTGTGTGTTATATAAACACTGGGATGGGGGTGTTATATAAACACTGGGATGAGGGTGTGTGTTATATAAACACTGGGATGAGGGTGTGTTATATAAACACTGTGATGGGGGTGTGTGTTATATAAACACTGGGATGAGGGTGTGTTATATAAACACTGTGATGGTGGTGTGTGTTATATAAACACTTGGATGAGGGTGTGCGTTATATAAACACTGTGATGGGGGTGTGTGTTATATAAACACTGGGATGAGGGTGTGTGTGTTATATAAACACTGTGATGGGGGGTGTGTGTTATATAAACACTGGGATGGGGGTGTTATATAAACACTGGGATGAGGGTGTGTGTTATATAAACACTGGGATGAGGGTGTGTTATATAAACACTGTGATGGGGGTGTGTGTTATATAAACACTGGGATGAGGGTGTGTGTGTTATATAAACACTGTGGTGGGGGTGTGTGTGTTATATAAACACTGGGATGGGGGTGTTATATAAACACTGGGATGAGGGTGTGTGTTATATAAACACGGGGATGAGGGTGTGTTATATAAACACTGGGATGGGGGTGTGTATTATATAAACACTGGGATGGGGGTGTTATATAAACACTGGGATGAGGGTGTGTGTTATATAAACACTGGGATGAGGGTGTGTTATATAAACACTGGGATGGGGGTGTGTGTTATATAAACACTGTGATGGGGGTGTGTGTTATACAAACACTGGGATGAGGGTGTTATATAAACACTGCGATGGGTGTGTGTGTTATACAAACACTGGGATGAGGGTGTTATATAAACACTGGGATGGGTGTGTGTGTGTGTTATATAAACACTGGGATGAGGGTGTGTTATATAAACACTGGGATGGGGGTGTGTGTTATATAAACACTGTGATGGGTGTGTTATATAAACACTGGGATGAGGGTGTGTGTGTGTTATATAAACACTGGGATGAGGGTGTGTGTGTTATATAAACACTGGGATTGGGATGAGTGTGTTATATAAACACTGGGATGAGGGTGTGTGTGTTATATAAACACTGGGATGAGGGTGTGTGTGTTATATAAACACTGGGATGACGGTGTGTGTGTGTTATATAAATACTGGGATGTGTCTGTTATATAAACACTGGGATGAGGGTGTGTGTGTGTTATATAAACACTGGGATGGGTGTGTGTGTTATATAAACACTGGGATGGGTGTGTTATATAAACACTGGGATGAGGGTGTGTGTGTGTTATATAAACACTGGGATGTGTGTGTTATATAAATAACTGGGATGAGGGTGTGTGTGTTATATAAACTCTGGGATGGGTGTGTTATATAAACACTGGGATGGGTGTGTGTGTGTTATATCAACACTGGGATGGGTGTGTTATATAAACACTGGGATGAGGGTGTGTGTGTGTTATATAAACACTGGGATGTGTGTGTTATATAAACACTGGGATGAGGGTGTGTGTGTGTTATATAAACACTGGGATGGGTATGTTATATAAACACTAGGATGAGGGTGTGTGTGTGTTATATAAACACTGGGATTGGGATGAGTGTGTTATATAAACACTGGGATGAGGGTGTGTGTGTTATATAAACACTGGGATAGGTGTGTTATATAAACACTGGGATGAGGGTGTGTGTGTTATATAAACACTGGGATGGGTATGTTCTATAAACACTGGGATGACGGTGTGTGTGTGTTATATAAACACTGGGCTGGGTGTGTGTGTTATATAAACACTGGGATGGGCGTGTTATATAAACACTGGGATGAGGGTGTGTGTGTGTGTTATATGAACACTGGGATAGGTGTGTTATATAAACTCTGGGATGAGGGTGTGTGTGTTATATAAACACTGGGATTGGTGTGTTATATAAACACTGGGATGAGGGTGTGTGTGTGTTATATAAACACTGGGATGGGTGTGTGTGTTATATAAACACTGGTATGGGTGTGTTATATAAACACTGGGATGGGTGTGTGTGTGTTATATAAACACTGGGATGGGTGTGTTATATAAACACTGGGATGAGGGTGTGTGTGTGTTTTATAAACACTGGGATGGGTGTGTTATATAAACACTGGGATGAGGGTGTGTGTGTGTTATATAAACACTGGGATGGGTGTGTTATATAAACACTGGGATGAGGGTGTGTGTGTTAAATAAATACTGGGATGGGTGTGTTATATAAACACTGGGATGAGGGTGTGTGTGTGTGATATAAACACTGAGATGGAGGTGTGTGTGTTATATAAACACTGGGATGGGTGTGTTATATAAACACTGGGATGAGGGTGTGTGTGTGTTATATAAACACTGGGATGGGGGTGTGTGTGTGTTATATAAACACTGGGATGGCTGTGTTATATAAACACTGTGATGAGGGTGTGTGTGTGTTATATAAACACTGGGATGGGTGTGTTATATAAACACTGGGATGGGGGTGTGTGTGTTATATGAACACTGGGATGGGTGTGTTATATAAACACTGGGATGGGTGTGTTATATAAACACTGGGATGGGGGTGTGTGTTATATAAACACTGGGATGTGTGTGTTATATAAACACTGGGATGGGGGTGTGTGTGTTATATGAACACTGGGATGGGTGTGTTATATAAACACTGTGATGGGGGTGTGTGTGTTATATAAACACTGCGATGGGTGTGTGTGTTATATAAACACTGGGATGAGGGTGTTATATAAACACTGGGATGAGGGTGTGTGTGTTATATAAACACTGGGATGGGTGTGTTCTATAAACACTGGGATGGGGGTGTGTGTGTTATATGAACACTGGGATGGGTGTGTTATATAAACACTGATGGGGGTGTGTGTGTTATATAAACACTGGGATGAGGGTGTTATATAAACACTGGGATGAGGGTGTGTGTGTTATATAAACACTGGGATGGGTGCGTTATATAAACACTGGGATGGGGGTGTGTGTGTTATATGAACACTGGGATGGGTGTGTTATATAAAGACTGTGATGGGGGTGTGTGTGTTATATAAACACTGGGATGAGGGTGTGTGCGTTATATAAACACTGGGATGGGTGTGTTATATAAACACTGGGATTGGGATGAGTGTGTTATATAAACACTAGGATGGGTGTGTTATATAAACACTGGGATGGGGGTGTTATATAAACACTGGGATGAGGGTGTGTGTTATATAAACACTGGGATGAGGGTGTGTTATATAAACACTGTGATGGGGGTGTGTGTTATATAAACACTGGGATGAGGGTGTGTGTGTTATATAAACACTGTGATGGGGGTGTGTGTGTTATATAAACACTGGGATGGGGGTGTTATATAAACACTGGGATGAGGGTGTGTGTTATATAAACACAGGGATTAGGGTGTGTTATATAAACACTGTGATGGGGGTGTGTGTTATATAAACACTGGGATGAGGGTGTGCGTTATATAAACACTGTGATGGGGGTGTGTGTTATATAAACACTGGGATGAGGGTGTGTGTGTTATATAAACACTGTGATGGGGGTGTGTGTGTTATATAAACACTGGGATGGGGGTGTTATATAAACACTGGGATGAGGGTGTGTGTTATATAAACACTGGGATGAGGGTGTGTTATATAAACACTGGGATGGGGGTGTGTATTATATAAACACTGGGATGGGGGTGTTATATAAACACTGGGATGAGGGTGTGTGTTATATAAACACTGGGATGAGGGTGTGTTATATAAACACTGGGATGGGGGTGCGTATTATATAAACACTGGGATGGGGGTGTTATATAAACACTGGGATGAGGGTGTGTGTTATATAAACACTGGGATGAGGGTGTGTTATATAAACACTGGGATGGGGGTGTGTGTTATATAAACACTGTGATGGGTGTGTTATATAAACACTGGGATGAGGGTGTGTGTTATATAAACACTGGGATGAGGGTGTGTTATATAAACACTGGGATGGGGGTGTGTGTGTTATATGAACACTGGGATGGGTGTGTTATATAAACACTGTGATGGGGGCGTGTGTGTTATATAAACACTGCGATGGGTGTGTGTGTTATATAAACACTGGGATGAGGGTGTTATATAAACACTGGGATGAGGGTGTGTGTGTTATATAAACACTGGGATGGGTGTGTTATATAAACACTGGGATGAGGGTGTGTGTGTGTTATATAAACACTGGGATGGGTGTGTTATATAAACACTGGGATGGGTGTGTTATATAAACACTGGGATGAGGGTGTGTGTGTGTTATATAAACACTGGGATGGGTGTGTTATATAAACACTGGGATGGGTGTGTTATATAAACACTGGGATGAGGGTGTGTGTGTGTTATATAAACACCGGGATGTGTGTGTTATATAAACACTGGGATGAGGGTGTGTGTGTTATATAAACACTGGGATGGGTGTGTGTGTTATATAAACACTGGGATGGGTGTGTTATATAAACACTGGGATGAGGGTGTGTGTGTGTTATATAAACACTGGGATGGGTGTGTTATATAAACACTGGGATGGGTGTGTGTGTGTTATATAAACACTGGGATGTGTGTGGTATATAAATAACTGGGATGAGGGTGTGTGTGTTATATAAACACTGGGATGGGTGTGTTATATAAACACTGGGATGGGTGTGTGTGTGTTATATCAACACTGGGATGGGTGTGTTATATAAACACTGGGATGAGGGTGTGTGTGTGCTATATAAACACTGGGATGGGTGTGTTATATAAACACTGGGATGAGGGTGTGTGTGTGTTATATAAACACTGGGATTGGGATGAGTGTGTTATATAAACACTGGGATGAGGGTGTGTGTGTTATATAAACACTGGGATAGGTGTGTTATATAAACACTGGGATGAGGGTGTGTGTGTTATATAAACACTGGGATGGGTATGTTATATAAACACTGGGATGACGGTGTGTGTGTGTTATATAAACACTGGGCTGGGTGTGTTATATAAACACTGGGATGAGGGTGTGTGTGTTATATAAACACTGGGATTGGTGTGTTATATAAACACTGGGATGGGTGTGTTATATAATCACTGGGATGAGGGTGTGTGTGTGTTATATAAACACTGGGATGGGTGTGTGTTTTCGAAACACTAGGATGGGTGTGTTATATAAACACTGGGATGAGGGTGTGTGTGTTATATAAACACTGGTATGGGTGTGTTGAATAAACACTGGGATGGGGGTGTGTGTGTGTTATATAAACACTGGGATGGGTGTGTTATATAAACACTGGGATGAGGGTGTGTGTGTGTTATATAAACACTGGGATGGGTGTGTTATATAAACACTGGGATGAGGGTGTGTGTGTTATATAAACACTGGGATGGGTGTGTTATATAAACACTGGGATGAGGGTGTGTGTGTGTGATATAAACACTGAGATGGAGGTGTGTGTGTTATATAAACACTGGGATGGGTGTGTTATATAAACACTGGGATGAGGGTGTGTGTGTGTTATATAAACACTGGGATGGGGGTGTGTGTGTTATATAAACACTGGGATGGGTGTGTTATATAAACACTGCGATGAGGGTGTGTGTGTGTTATATAAACACTGGGATGGGGGTGTTATATAAACACTGGGATGAGGGTGTGTGTGTGTTATATAAACACTGAGATGGGTGTGTTATATAAACACTGGGATGGGTGTGTGTGTTATATAAACACTGGGATGGGGGTGTGTGTGTGTTATATAAACACTGAGATGCAGGTGTGTGTGTGTGTTATATAAACACTGGGATGGGTGTGTTATATAAACACTGGGATGAGGGTGTGTGTGTGTGATATAAACACTGAGATGGAGGTGTGTGTGTTATATAAACACTGGGATGGGTGTGTTATATAAACACTGGGATGAGGGTGTGTGTGTTATATAATCACTGGGATGGGGGTGTGTGTGTGTTATATAAACACTGGGATGGGT
Organism: Chiloscyllium punctatum; assembly: GCF_047496795.1. Lineage (NCBI taxonomy): Eukaryota > Metazoa > Chordata > Chondrichthyes > Orectolobiformes > Hemiscylliidae > Chiloscyllium > Chiloscyllium punctatum. Next base: position 50,107,613 of record NC_092774.1, read on the forward strand.
GTGTTATATAAACACTGGGATGAGGGTGTGTGTGTGTTATATAAACACTGGGATGGGTGTGTTATATAAACACTGGGATGAGGGTGTGTGTGTGTTATATAAACTCTGAGATGGGTGTGTTATATAAACACTGGGATGGGTGTGTGTGTGTGTTATATAAACACTGGGATGGGTGTGTGTGTGTGTTATATAAACACTGGGATGGGTGTGTGTGTGTGTTATATAAACACTGGGATGGGTGTGTTATATAAACACTGGGATGAGGGTGTGTGTGTGTTATATAAACACTGGGATGGGTGTGTTATATAAACACTGGGATGTGTGTGTGTGTTATATAAACACTGGGATGGGTGTGTTATATAAACACTGGATTGAGGGTGTGTGTGTTATATAAACACTGGGCTGGGTGTGTTATAATAACACTGGGATGGGTGTGTTATATAAACACTGGGATGAGGGTGTGTGTGTGTTATATAAACACTGAGATGGAGGTGTGTGTGTTATATAAACACTGGGATGGGGGTGTTATATAAACACTGGGATGGGTGTGTTCTATAAACACTGGGATGAGGGTGTGTGTGTTATATAAACACTGGGCTGGGTGTGTTATAATAACACTGGGATGGGTGTGTTATATAAACACTGGGATGAGGGTGTGTGTGTTATATAAACACTGAGATGGAGGTGTGTGTGTTATATAAACACTGGGATGGGGGTGTTATATACACACTGGGATGGGTGTGTTATATAAACACTGGGATGAGGGTGTGTGTGTGTTATATAAACATTGGCATGAGGGTGTGTGTGTTATATAAACACTGGGATGGGTGTGTTATATAAACACTGGGATGAGGGTGTGTGTGTGTTATATAAACACTGAGACGGAGGTGTGTGTGTTATATAAACACTGGGATGAGGGTGTGTGTCTTATATAAACACTGGGATAGGTGTGTTATATAAACACTGGGATGAGGGTGTGTGTGTTATATAAACACTGGGATGGGTATGTTATATAAACACTGGGATGACGGTGTGTGTGTGTTATATAAACACTGGGCTGGGTGTGTTATATAAACACTGGGATGAGGGTGTGTGTGTTATATAAACACTGGGATTGGTGTGTTATATAAACACTGGGATGGGTGTGTTATATAATCACTGGGATGAGGGTGTGTGTGTGTTATATAAACACTGGGATGGGTGTGTGTTTTCTAAACACTAGGATGGGTGTGTTATATAAACACTGGGATGAGGGTGTGTGTGTTATATAAACACTGGTATGGGTGTGTTGTATAAACACTGGGATGGGGGTGTGTGTGTGTTATATAAACACTGGGATGGGTGTGTTATATAAACACTGGGATGAGGGTGTGTGTGTGTTATATAAACACTGGGATGGGTGTGTTATATAAACACTGGGATGAGGGTGTGTGTGTTATATAAACACTGCGATGGGTGTGTTATATAAACACTGGGATGAGGGTGTGTGTGTGTTATATAAACACTGGGATGGGTGTGTTATATAAACACTGGGATGAGGGTGTGTGTGTTATATAAACACTGGGATGGGTGTGTTATATAAACACTGGGATGAGGGTGTGTGTGTGTGATATAAACACTGAGATGGAGGTGTGTGTGTTATATAAACACTGGGATGGGTGTGTTATATAAACACTGGGATGAGGGTGTGTGTCTGTTATATAAACACTGGGATGGGGGTGTGTGTGTGTTATATAAACACTGGGATGGGTGTGTTATATAAACACTGGGATGAGGGTGTGTGTGTGTTATATAAACACTGGGATGGGTGTGTTATATAAACACTGGGATGAGGGTGTGTGTGTGTTATATAAACACTGAGATGGGTGTGTTATATAAACACTGGGATGGGTGTGTGTGTGTTATATAAACACTGGGATGGGGGTGTGTGTGTGTTATATAAACACTGGGATGAGGGTGTGTGTGTGTTATATAAACACTGAGATGGAGGTGTGTGTGTTATATAAACACTGGGATGGGGGTGTTATATAAACACTGGGATGGGTGTGTTCTATAAACACTGGGATGAGGGTGTGTGTGTTATATAAACACTGGGCTGGGTGTGTTATATAAACACTGCGATGGGTGTGTTATATAAACACTGGGATGAGGGTGTGTGTGTTATATAAACACTGAGATGGAGGTGTGTGTGTTATATAAACACTGGGATGGGGGTGTTATATACACACTGGGATGGGTGTGTTATATAAACACTGGGATGAGGGTGTGTGTGTGTTATATAAACATTGGCATGAGGGTGTGTGTGTTATATAAACACTGGGATGGGTGTGTTATATAAACACTGGGATGAGGGTGTGTGTGTGTTATATAAACACTGAGACGGAGGTGTGTGTGTTATATAAACACTGGGATGAGGGTGTGTGTGTTATATAAACACTGGGATAGGTGTGTTATATAAACACTGGGATGAGGGTGTGTGTGTTATATAAACACTGGGATGGGTATGTTATATAAACACTGGGATGACGGTGTGTGTGTGTTATATAAACACTGGGCTGGGTGTGTTATATAAACACTGGGATGAGGGTGTGTGTGTTATATAAACACTGGGATTGGTGTGTTATATAAACACTGGGATGGGTGTGTTATATAATCACTGGGATGAGGGTGTGTGTGTGTTATATAAACACTGGGATGGGTGTGTGTTTTCTAAACACTAGGATGGGTGTGTTATATAAACACTGGGATGAGGGTGTGTGTGTTATATAAACACTGGTATGGGTGTGTTATATAAACACTGGGATGGGGGTGTGTGTGTGTTATATAAACACTGGGATGGGTGTGTTATATAAACACTGGGATGAGGGTGTGTGTGTTATATAAACACTGGGATGGGTGTGTTATATAAACACTGGGATGAGGGTGTGTGTGTGTTATATAAACACTGGGATGGGTGTGTTATATAAACACTGGGATGAGGGTGTGTGTGTTATATAAACACTGGGATGGGTGTGTTATATAAACACTGGGATGAGGGTGTGTGTGTGTGATATAAACACTGAGATGGAGGTGTGTGTGTTATATAAACACTGGGATGGGTGTGTTATATAAACACTGGGATGAGGGTGTGTGTCTGTTATATAAACACTGGGATGGGGGTGTGTGTGTGTTATATAAACACTGGGATGGGTGTGTTATATAAACACTGGGATGAGGGTGTGTGTGTGTTATATAAACACTGGGATGGGTGTGTTATATAAACACTGGGATGAGGGTGTGTGTGTGTTATATAAACACTGAGATGGGTGTGTTATATAAACACTGGGATGGGTGTGTGTGTGTTATATAAACACTGGGATGGGGGTGTGTGTGTGTTATATAAACACTGGGATGGGTGTGTGTGTGTGTTATATAAACACTGGGATGGGTGTGTTATATAAACACTGGGATGAGGGTGTGTGTGTGTGATATAAACACTGAGATGGAGGTGTGTGTGTTATATAAACACTGGGATGGGTGTGTTATATAAACACTGGGATGAGGGTGTGTGTGTTATATAAACACTGGGATGGGGGTGTGTGTGTGTTATATAAACACTGGGATGGGTGTGTTATATAAACACTGGGATGAGGGTGTGTGTGTGTTATATAAACACTGGGATGGGTGTGTTATATAAACACTGGGATGAGGGTGTGTGTGTTATATAAACACTGAGATGGGTGTGTTATATAAACACTGGGATGGGTGTGTGTGTGTTATATAAACACTGGGATGGGGGTGTGTGTGTGTTATATAAACACTGGGATGGGGGTGTGTGTGTGTTATATAAACACTGGGATGGGTGTGTTATATAAACACTGGGATGAGGGTGTGTGTGTGTTATATAAACACTGGGATGGGTGTGTTATATAAACACTGGGATGAGGGTGTGTGTGTGTTATATAAACACTGGGATGGGTGTGTTATATAAACACTGGGATGTGTGTGTGTGTGTGTGTTATATAAACACTGGGATGGGTGTGTTATATAAACACTGGGTTGAGGGTGCGTGTGTTATATAAACACTGGGCTGGGTGTGTTATAATAACACTGGGATGGGTGTGTTATATAAACACTGGGATGAGGGTGTGTGTGTGTTATATAAACACTGAGGTGGAGGTGTGTGTGTTATATAAACACTGGAATGGGGGTGTTATATAAACACTGGGATAGTTGTGTTCTATAAACACTGGGATGAGGGTGTGTGTGTTATATAAACACTGGGCTGGGTGTGTTATATAAACACTGCGATGGGTGTGTTATATAAACACTGGGATGAGGGTGTGTGTGTTATATAAACACTGAGATGGAGGTGTGTGTGTTATATAAACACTGGGATGGGGGTGTTATATACACACTGGGATGGGTGTGTTATATAAACACTGGGATGAGGGTGTGTGTGTGTTATATAAACATTGGCATGAGGGTGTGTGTGTTATATAAACACTGGGATGGGTGTGTTATATAAACACTGGAATGAGGGTGTGTGTGTGTTATATAAACACTGAGACGGAGGTGTGTGTGTTATATAAACACTGGGATGGGTGTGTTATATAAACACTGGGATGGGCTGTGTGTGTGTGTTATATAAACACTGGGATGCGTGTGTTATATAAACACTGGGATGAGGGTGTGTGTGTGTTATATAAACACTGGGATGGGTGTGTTATATAAACACTGGGATGAGGGTGTGTGTGTTGTATAAACACTGAGATGGAGGTGTGTGTGTTATATAAACACTGGGATGGGGGTGTAATATAAACACTGGGATGAGGGTGTGTGTGTTATATAAACACTGGGATGGGTGTGTGTGTGTTATATAAACACTGGGATGGGGGTGTTATATAAACACTGGGATGGGTGTGTTCTATAAACACTGGGATGAGGGTGTGTGTGTTATATAAACACTGGGCTGGGTGTGTTATATAAACACTGCGATGGGTGTGTTATATAAACACTGCGATGAGGGTGTGTGTGTTATATAAACACTGAGATGGAGGTGTGTGTGTTATATAAACACTGGGATGGGGGTGTTATATACACACTGGGATGGGTGTGTTATATAAACACTGGGATGAGGGTGTGTGTGTGTTATATAAACATTGGCATGAGGGTGTGTGTGTTATATAAACACAGGGATGGGTGTGTTATATAAACACTGGGATGAGGGTGTGTGTGTGTTATATAAACACTGAGACGGAGGTGTGTGTGTTATATAAACACTGGGATGAGGGTGTGTGTGTTATATAAACACTGGGATAGGTGTGTTATATAAACACTGGGATGAGGGTGTGTGTGTTATATAAACACTGGGATGGGTATGTTATATAAACACTGGGATGACGGTGTGTGTGTGTGTTATATAAACACTGGGCTGGGTGTGTTATATAAACACTGGGATGAGGGTGTGTGTGTTATATAAACACTGGGATTGGTGTGTTGTATAAACACTGGGATGGGTGTGTTATATAATCACTGGGATGAGGGTGTGTGTGTGTTATATAAACACTGGGATGGGTGTGTGTTTTCTAAACACTAGGATGGGTGTGTTATATAAACACTGGGATGAGGGTGTGTGTGTTATATATACACTGGTATGGGTGTGTTGTATAAACACTGGGATGGGGGTGTGTGTGTGTTATATAAACACTGGGATGGGTGTGTTATATAAACACTTGGATGAGGGTGTGTGTGTGTTATATAAACACTGGGATGGGTGTGTTATATAAACACTGGGATGAGGGTGTGTGTGTTATATAAACACTGGGATGGGTGTGTTATATAAACACTGGGATGAGGGTGTGTGTGTGTTATATAAACACTGGGATGGGTGTGTTATATAAACACTGGGATGAGGGTGTGTGTGTTATATAAACACTGGGATGGGTGTGTTATATAAACACTGGGATGAGGGTGTGTGTGTGTGATATAAACACTGAGATGGAGGTGTGTGTGTTATATAAACACTGGTATGGGTGTGTTATATAAACACTGGGATGAGGGTGTGTGTCTGTTATATAAACACTGGGATGGGGGTGTGTGTGTGTTATATAAACACTGGGATGGGTGTGTTATATAAACACTGGGATGAGGGTGTGTGTGTGTTATATAAACACTGGGATGGGTGTGTTATATAAACACTGGGATGAGGGTGTGTGTGTGTTATATAAACACTGAGATGGGTGTGTTATATAAACACTGGGATGGGTGTGTGTGTGTTATATAAACACTGGGATGGGGGTGTGTGTGTGTTATATAAACACTGGGATGGGTGTGTGTGTGTTATATAAACACTGGGATGGGTGTGTTATATAAACACTGGGATGAGGGTGTGTGTGTGTGATATAAACACTGAGATGGAGGTGTGTGTGTTATATAAACACTGGGATGGGTGTGTTATATAAACACTGGGATGAGGGTGTGTGTGTTATATAAACACTGGGATGGGGGTGTGTGTGTGTTATATAAACACTGGGATGGAGGTGTGTGTGTTATATAAACACTGGGATGGGTGTGTTATATAAACACTGGGATGAGGGTGTGTGTGTTATATAAACACTGGGATGGGGGTGTGTGTGTGTTATATAAACACTGGGATGGGTGTGTTATATAAACACTGGGATGAGGGTGTGTGTGTGTTATATAAACACTGGGATGGGTGTGTTATATAAACACTGGGATGAGGGTGTGTGTGTGTTATATAAACACTGAGATGGGTGTGTTATATAAACACTGGGATGGGTGTGTGTGTGTTATATAAACACTGGGATGGGGGTGTGTGTGTGTTATATAAACACTGGGATGGGGGTGTGTGTGTGTTATATAAACACTGGGATGGGTGTGTTATATAAACACTGGGATGAGGGTGTGTGTGTGTTATATAAACACTGGGATGGGTGTGTTATATAAACACTGGGATGAGGGTGTGTGTGTGGTATATAAACACTGGGATGGGTGTGTTATATAAACACTGGGATGTGTGTGTGTGTGTGTGGTATATAAACACTGGGATGGGTGTGTTATATAAACACTGGGTTGAGGGTGTGTGTGTTATATAAACACTGGGCTGGGTGTGTTATAATAACACTGGGATGGGTGTGTTATATAAACACTGAGACGGAGGTGTGTGTGTTATATAAACACTGGGATGGGTGTGTTATATAAACACTGGGATGAGGGTGTGTGTGTGTTATATAAACACTGGGATGGGTGTGTTATATAAACACTGGGATGAGGGTGTGTGTGTTGTATAAACACTGAGATGGAGGTGTGTGTGTTATATAAACACTGGGATGGGGGTGTAATATAAACACTGGGATGAGGGTGTGTGTGTTATATAAACACTGGGATGGGTGTGTGTGTGTTATATAAACACTGGGATGAGGAGGTGTCGGTGTTATATAAGCACTGGGATGGGTGTGTGTGTTATATAAACACTGGGATGAGGGTGTGTGTGTGTTATATGAACACTGGGATGGGGGTGTTATAGAAACACTGGGATGGCGGTGTGTGTGTGTTATATAAACACTGGGATGGGTGTGTTATATAAACACTGGGATGGGGGTGTGTGTGTGTTATATAAACACTGAGATGGGTGTGTTATATAAACACTGGGATGAGGGTGTGTGTGTGTTATATAAACACTGGGATTGGGATGAGTGTGTTATATAAACGCTGGGATGAGGGTGTGTGTGATATATCAACACTGGGATGGGTGTGTTATATAAACACTGGGATGGGGGTGTGTGTGTGTTATATAAACACTGAGATGGGTGTGTTATATAAACACTGGGATGGGGGTGTGTGTGTTATATAAACACTGGGATGTGTGTGTTATATAAACACTGGGATGAGGGTGTGTGTGTGTTATATAAACACTGGGATCGGTGTGTTATATAAACACTGGGATGGGTGTGTGTGTTATATACACACTGAGATGGAGGTGTGTGTGTTATATAAACACTGGGATGGGGGTGTTATATAAACACTGGGATGAGGGTGTGTGTGTGTTATATAAACACTGGATATGGGTGTGTTATATAAACACTGGGATGGGTGTGTGTGTGTGTTATATAAACACTGGGATGGGTGTGTTATATAAACACTGGGATGAGGATGTGTGTGTTATATAAACACTGGGATGGGTGTGTTATATAAACACTAGGATGAGGGTGTGTGTCTGTTATATATACACTGGGATTGGGATGAGAGTGTTATATAAACACTGGGATGAGGGTGTGTGTGTGTTATATAAACACTGGGATGGGTGTGTGTGTGTGTGTTATATAAACACTGGGATGGGTCTGTTATATAAACACTGGGATGGGTGTGTGTGTGTGTGATATAAACACTGGGATGTGTGTGTTATATAAACACTGGGATGGGTTTGTTATATAAACACTGGAATGGGTGTGTGTGTTATATAAACACTGAGATGGGTGTGTTATATAAACACTGGGATGAGGGGGTGTGTGTTATATAAACACTGGGATGGGTGTGTTATATAAACACTGTGATGAGGGTGTGTGTGTTATATAAACACTGGGATTGGGATGAGTGTGTTATATAAACGCTGGGATGAGGGTGTGTGTGTTATATCAACACTGGGATGGGTGTGTTATATAAACACTGGGATGGGGGTGTGTGTGTGTGTGTTATATAAACACTGAGATGGGTGTGTTATATAAACACTGGGATGGGGGCGTGTGTGTTATATAAACACTGGGATGTGTGTGTTATATAAACACTGGGATGAGGGTGTGTGTGTGTTATATAAACCCTGGGATGGGTGTGTTATATAAACACTGGGATGAGGGTGTGTGTGTGTTATATAAACACTTGGATGGGTGTGTGTGTTATATAAACACGGTGATGGATGTGTTATATAAACACTGGGACGGAGGTGTGTGTGTGTTATATAAACACTAGGATGGGTGTGTGTGTTATATAAACACTGGGATTGGTGTGTTATATAAACACTGGGATGAGGGTGTGTGTGTGTTATATAAACACTGGGATGGGTGTGTTATATAAACACTGGGATGGGTGTGTTATATAAACACTGGGATGAGGGGGTGTGTGTTATATAAACACTGGGATGGGTGTGTTATATAAACACTGTGATGAGGGTGTGTGTGTTATATAAAAACTGGGATTGGGATGAGTGTGTTATATAAACACTGGGATGGGTGTGTGTGTTATATAAACACTGGGATGGGGGGTGTTATATAAACACTGGGATGAGGGTGTGTGTGTTATATAAACACTGGGATGGATGGGTGTGTTATATAAACACTGGGATGAGGGTGTGTGTGTGTTATATAAACACTGGGATGTGTGTGTTATATAAACACTGGGATGAGGGTGTGTGTGTTATATAAACACTGGGATGGGTGTGTTATATAAACACTGGGATGGGTGTGTGTGTGTTATATAAACACTGAGATGGAGGTGTGTGTGTTATATAAACACTGGGACGAGGGTGTGTGTGTGTTATATGAACACTGGGATGGGGGTGTTATATAAACACTGGGATAAGGGTGTGTGTGTGTTATATAAACACTGGGATGGGTGTGTTATATAAACACTGGGATGGGGGTGTGTGTGTGTTATATAAACACTGAGATGGGTGTGTTATATAAACACTGGGATGAGGGTGTGTGTGTCTTATATAAACACTGGGATTGGGATGATTGTGTTATATAAACGCTGGGATGAGGGTGTGTGTGTTATATCAACACTGGGATGGGTGTGTTATATAAACACTGGGATGGGGGTGTGTGTGTGTTATATAAACACTGAGATGGGTGTGTTATATAAACACTGGGATGGGGGTGTGTGTGTTATATAAACACTGGGATGTGTGTGTTATATAAACACTGGGATGAGGGTGTGTGTGTGTTATATAAACACTGGGATGGGTGTGTGTGTTATATAAACACGGTGATGGATGTGTTATATAAACACTGGGATGGAGGTGTGTGTGTGTGTGTTATATAAACACTGGGATGGGTGTGTGTGTTATATAAACACTGGGATGGGTCTGTTATATAAACACTGGGATGAGGGTGTGTGTGTTATATAAACACTGGGATGGGTGTGTTATACAAACACTGGGATGGGTGTGTTATATAAACACTGGGATGAGGGTATATGTGTGTTATATAAACACTGGGATGGCTGTGTTATCTAAACACTGGGATGGGGGTGTGTGTTATATAAACACTGGAATGGGTGTGTTATATAAACACTGGGATGAGGGTGTGTGTGTGAAATAAACACTGGCATGGGTGTGTTATATAAACACTGGGATGAGGGTGTGTGTGTGTTATATAAACACTGGGATGGGTGTGTTATATAAACACTGGGATGGGGGTGTGTGTGTTATATAAACACTGAGATGGGTGTGTTAAATAAACACTGGGATGTGGGTGTGTGTGTGTTATATAAACACTGGGATGAGGGTGTGTGTGTGTTATATAAACACTGGGATGAGTGTGTGTGTGTGTTATATAAACACTGGGATGGGTGTGTTATATAAACACTGGGTTGAGGGTGTGTGTGTTATATAAACACTGGGCTGGGTGTGTTATAATAACACTGGGATGGGTGTGTTATATAAACACTGGGATGAGGGTGTGTGTGTGTTATATAAACACTGAGATGGAGGTGTGTGTGTTATATAAACACTGGGATGGGGGTGTTATATAAACACTGGGATGGGTGTGTTCTATAAACACTGGGATGAGGGTGTGTGCGTTATATAAACACTGGGCTGGGTGTGTTATATAAATACTGCGATGGGTGTGTTATATAAACACTGGGATGAGGGTGTGTGTGTTATATAAACACTGAGATGGAGGTGTGTGTGTTATATAAACACTGGGATGGGGGTGTTATATACACACTGGGATGGGTGTGTTATATAAACACTGGGATGAGGGTGTGTGTGTGTTATATAAACATTGGCATGAGGGTGTGTGTGTTATATAAACACTGGGATGGGTGTGTTATATAAACACTGGGATGAGGGTGTGTGTGTGTTATATAAACACTGAGACGGAGGTGTGTGTGTTATATAAACACTGGGATGGGTGTGTTATATAAACACTGGGATGGGCTGTGTGTGTGTGTTATATAAATACTGGGATGCGTGTGTTATATAAACACTGGGATGAGGGTGTGTGTGTGTTATATAAACACTGGGATTGGGATGATTGTGTTATATAAACGCTGGGATGAGGGTGTGTGTGTTATATCAACACGGTGATGGGTGTGGTATATAAACACTGGGATGGGGGTGTGTGTGTGTTATATAAACACTGAGATGGGTGTGTTATATAAACACTGGGATGGGGGTGTGTGTGTTATATAAACACTGGGATGTGTGTGTTATATAAACACTGGGATGAGGGTATGTGTGTGTTATATAAACACTGGGATGGGTGTGTTATAAAAACACTGGGATGAGGGTGTGTGTGTTATATAAACACTGGGATGGGTGTGTGTGTTATATAAACACGGTGATGGATGTGTTATATAAACACTGGGATGGAGGTGTGTGTGTGTGTTATATAAACACTGGGATGGGTGTGTGTGTTATATAAACACTGGGATGGGTCTGTTATATAAACACTGGGATGAGGGTGTGTGTGTTATATAAACACTGGGATGGGTGTGTTATACAAACACTGGGATGGGTGTGTTATATAAACACTGGGATGAGGGTGTGTGTGTTATATAAACACTGGGATTGGGATGAGTGTGTTATATAAACACTGGGATGAGGGTATATGTGTGTTATATAAACACTGGGATGGCTGTGTTATCTAAACACTGGGATGGGGGTGTGTGTTATATAAACACTGGGATGGGTGTGTTATATAAACACTGGGATGAGGGTGTGTGTGTGAAATAAACACTGGCATGGGTGTGTTATATAAACACTGGGATGAGGGTGTGTGTGTGTTATATAAACACTGGGATGGGTGTGTTATATAAACACTGGGATGGGGGTGTGTGTGTTATATAAACACTGAGATGGGTGTGTTATATAAACACTGGGATGTGGGTGTGTGTGTGTTATATAAACACTGGGATGAGGGTGTGTGTGTGTTATATAAACACTGGGATGAGTGTGTGTGTGTGTTATATAAACACTGGGATGGGTGTGTTATATAAACACTGGGTTGAGGGTGTGTGTGTTATATAAACACTGGGCTGGGTGTGTTATAATAACACTGGGATGGGTGTGTTATATAAACACTGGGATGAGGGTGTGTGTGTGTTATATAAACACTGAGATGGAGGTGTGTGTGTTATATAAACACTGGGATGGGGGTGTTATATAAACACTGGGATGGGTATGTTCTATAAACACTGGGATGAGGGTGTGTGCGTTATATAAACACTGGGCTGGGTGTGTTATATAAACACTGCGATGGGTGTGTTATATAAACACTGGGATGAGGGTGTGTGTGTTATATAAACACTGAGATGGAGGTGTGTGTGTTATATAAACACTGGGATGGGGGTGTTATATACACACTGGGATGGGTGTGTTATATAAACACTGGGATGAGGGTGTGTGTGTGTTATATAAACATTGGCATGAGGGTGTGTGTGTTATATAAACACTGGGATGGGTGTGTTATATAAACACTGGGATGAGGGTGTGTGTGTGTTATATAAACACTGAGACGGAGGTGTGTGTGTTATATAAACACTGGGATGGGTGTGTTATATAAACACTGGGATTGGCTGTGTGTGTGTGTTATATAAACACTGGGATGCGTGTGTTATATAAACACTGGGATGAGGGTGTGTGTGTGTTATATAAACACTGGGATGGGTGTGTTATATAAACACTGGGATGAGGGTGTGTGTGTTATATAAACACTGAGATGGAGCTGTGTGTGTTATATAAACACTGGGATGGGGGTGTAATATAAACACTGGGATGAGGGTGTGTGTGTTATATAAACACTGGGATGGGTGTGTGTGTGTTATATAAACACTGGGATGAGGAGGTGTCGGTGTTATATAAGCACCGGGATGGGTGTGTGTGTTATATAAACACTGGGATGAGGGTGTGTGTGTGTTATATGAACACTGGGATGGGGGTGTTATATAAACACTGGGATGAGGGTGTGTGTGTTATATAAACACTGGGATGGGTGTGTTATATAAACACTGGGATGGGGGTGTGTGTGTGTTATATAAACACTGAGATGGGTGTGTTATATAAACACTGGGATGAGGGTGTGTGTGTGTTATATAAACACTGGGATTGGGATGAGTGTGTTATATAAACGCTGGGATGAGGGTGTGTGTGTTATATCAACACTGGGATGGGTGTGTTATATAAACACTGGGATGGGGGTGTGTGTGTGTTATATAAACACTGAGATGGGTGTGTTATATAAACACTGGGATGGGGGTGTGTGTGTTATATAAACACTGGGATGTGTGTGTTATATAAACACTGGGATGAGGGTGTGTGTGTGTTATATAAACACTGGGATGGGTATGTTATATAAACACTGGGATGGGTGTGTGTGTTATATACACACTGAGATGGAGGTGTGTGTGTTATATAAACACTGGGATGGGGGTGTTATATAAACACTGGGATGAGGGTGTGTGTGTGTTATATAAACACTGGATATGGGTGTGTTATATAAACACTGGGATGGGTGTGTGTGTGTGTTATATAAACACTGGGATGGGTGTGTTATATAAACATTGGGATGAGGAAGTGTGTGTTATATAAACACTGGGATGGGTGTGTTATATAAACACTAGGATGAGGGTGTGTGTCTGTTATATATACACTGGGATTGGGATGAGAGTGTTATATAAACACTGGGATGAGGGTGTGTGTGTGTTATATAAACACTGGGATGGGTGTGTGTGTGTGTTATATAAACACTGGGATGGGTGTGCTATATAAAGACTGGGATGGGTGTGTTTGTGTGTGATATAAACACTGGGATGTGTGTGTTATGTAAACACTGGGATGGGTTTGTTATATAAACACTGGAATGGGTGTGTGTGTTATATAAACACTGAGATGGGTGTGTTATATAAACACTGGGATGAGGGGGTGTGTGTTATATAAACACTGGGATGGGTGTGTTATATAAACACTGTGATGAGGGTGTGTGTTATATAAACACTGGGATTGGGATGAGTGTGTTATATAAACACTGGGATGAGGGTGTGTGTGTTATATAAACACTGGGATGGGGGTGTTATATAAACACTGGGATGAGGGTGTGTGTGTTATATAAACACTGGGATGGATGGGTGTGTTATATAAACACTGGGATGAGGGTGTGTGTGTGTGTTATATAAACACTGGGATGTGTGTGTTATATAAACACTGGGATGAGGGTGTGTGTGTTATATAAACACTGGGATGGGTGTGTGTGTGTTATATAAACACTGAGATGGAGGTGTGTGTGTTATATAAACACTGGGATGAGGGTGAGTGTGTGTTATATGAACACTGGGATGGGGGTGTTATATAAACACTGGGATGAGGGTGTGTGTGTGTTATATAAACACTGGGATGGGTGTGTTATATAAACACTGGGATGGGGGTGTGTGTGTTATAGAAACACTGGGATTGGGATGAGTGTGTTATATAAACGCTGGGATGAGGGTGTGTGTGTTATATCAACACTGGGATGGGTGTGTTATATAAACACTGGGATGGGGGTGTGTGTGTGTGTTATATAAACACTGAGATGGGTGTGTTATATAAACACTGGGATGGGGGTGTGTGTGTTATATAAACAGTGGGATGTGTGTGTTATATAAACACTGGGATGAGGGTGTGCGTGTGTTATATAAACACTGGGATGGGTGCGTTATATAAACACTGGGATGAGGGTGTGTGTGTGTTATATAAACACTGGGATGGGTGTGTGTGTTATATAAACACGGTGATGGATGTGTGATATAAACACTGGGACGGAGGTGTGTGTGTGTGTTATATAAACACTAGGATGGGTGTGTGTGTTATATAAACACTGGGATGGGTGTGTTATATAAACACTGGGATGAGGGTGTGTGTGTTTTATATAAACACTGGGATGGGTGTGTTATATAAACACTGGGATGGGTGTGTTATATAAACACTGGGATGAGGGGGTGTGTGTTATATAAACACTGGGATGGGTGTGTTATATAAACACTGTGATGAGGGTGTGTGTGTTATATAAACACTGGGATTGGGATGAGTGTGTTATATAAACACTGGGATGGGTGTGTGTGTTATATAAACACTGGGATGGGGGTGTTATATAAACACTGGGATGAGGGTGTGTGTGTTATATAAACACTGGGATGGATGGGTGTGTTATATAAACACTGGGATGAGGGTGTGTGTGTGTTATATAAACACTGGGATGTGTGTGTTATATAAACACTGGGATGAGGGTGTGTGTGTTATATAAACACTGGGATGAGGGTGTGTGTGTTATATAAACACTGGGATGGGTGTGTTATATAAACACTGGGATGGGTGTGTGTGTGTTATATAAACACTGAGATGGAGGTGTGTGTGTTATATAAACCCTGGGATGAGGGTGTGTGTGTGTTATATGAACACTGGGATGGGGGTGTTATATAAACACTGGGATGAGGGTGTGTGTGTGTTATATAAACACTGGGATGGGTGTGTTATATAAACACTGGGATGGGGGTGTGTGTGTGTTATATAAGCACTGAGATGGGTGTGTTATATAAACACTGGGATGAGGGTGTGTGTGTGTTATATAAACACTGGGATTGGGATGATTGTGTTATATAAACGCTGGGATGAGGGTGTGTGTGTTATATTAACACTGGGATGGGTGTGTTATATAAACACTGGGATGGGGGTGTGTGTGTGTTATATAAACACTGAGATGGGTGTGTTATATAAACACTGGGATGGGGGTGTGTGTGTTATATAAACACTGGGATGTGTGTGTTATATAAACACTGGGATGAGGGTGTGTGTGTGTTATATAAACACTGGGATGGGTGTGTTATAAAAACACTGGGATGAGGGTGTGTGTGTGTTATATAAACACTGGGATGGGTGTGTGTGTTATATAAACACGGTGATGGATGTGTTATATAAACACTGGGATGGAGGTGTGTGTGTGTGTTATATAAACACTGGGATGGGTGTGTGTGTTATATAAACACTGGGATGGGTCTGTTATATAAACACTGGGATGAGGGTGTGTGTGTTATATAAACACTGGGATGGGTGTGTTATACAAACACTGGGATGGGTGTGTTATATAAACACTGGGATGAGGGTGTGTGTGTTATATAAACACTGGGATTGGGATGAGTGTGTTATATAAACACTGGGATGAGGGTGTATGTGTGTTATATAAACACTGGGATGGCTGTGTTATCTAAACACTGGGATGGGGGTGTGTGTTATATAAACACTGGGATGGGTGTGTTATATAAACACTGGGATGAGGGTGTGTGTGAAATAAACACTGGCATGGGTGTGTTATATAAACACTGGGATGAGGGTGTGTGTGTGTTATATAAACACTGGGATGGGTGTGTTATATAAACACTGGGATGGGGGTGTGTGTGTTATATAAACACTGAGATGGGTGTGTTATATAAACACTGGGATGTGGGTGTGTGTGTGTTATATAAACACTAGGATGAGGGTGTGTGTGTGTTATATAAACACTGGGATGAGTGTGTGTGTGTGTTATATAAACACTGGGATGGGTGTGTTATATAAACACTGGGTTGAGGGTGTGTGTGTTATATAAACACTGGGCTGGGTGTGTTATAATAACACTGGGATGGGTGTGTTATATAAACACTGGGATGAGGGTGTGTGTGTTATATAAACACTGAGATGGAGGTGTGTGTGTTATGTAAACACTGGGATGGGGGTGTTGTATAAACACTGGGATGGGTGTGTTCTATAAACACTGGGATGAGGGTGTGTGTGTTATATAAACACTGGGCTGGGTGTGTTATATAAACACTGCGATGGGTGTGTTATATAAACACTGGGATGAGGGTGTGTGTGTTATATAAACACTGAGATGGAGGTGTGTGTGTTATATAAACACTGGGATGGGGGTGTTATATACACACTGGGATGGGTGTGTTATATAAACACTGGGATGAGTGTGTGTGTGTGTTATATAAACATTGGCATGAGGGTGTGTGTGTTATATAAACACTGGTATGGGTGTGTTATATAAACACTGGGATGAGGGTGTGTGTGTGTTATATAAACACTGAGACGGAGGTGTGTGTGTTATATAAACACTGGGATGGGTGTGTTATATAAACACTGGGATGGGCTGTGTGTGTGTGTTATATAAACACTGGGATGCGTGTGTTATATAAACACTGGGATGAGGGTGTGTGTGTGTTATATAAACACTGGGATGGGTGTGTTATATAAACACTGGGATGAGGGTGTGTGTGTTATATAAACACTGAGATGGAGGTGTGTGTGTTATATAAACACTGGGATGGGGGTGTAATATAAACACTGGGATGAGGGTGTGTGTGTTATATAAACACTGGGATGGGTGTGTGTGTGTTATATAAACACTGGGATGAGGAGGTGTCGGTGTTATATAAGCACTGGGATGGGTGTGTGTGTTATATAAACACTGGGATGAGGGTGTGTGTGTGTTATATGAACACTGGGATGGGGGTGTTATATAAACACTGGGATGAGGGTGTGTGTGTGTTATATAAACACTGGGATGGGTGTGTTATATAAACACTGGGATGGGGGTGTGTGTGTGTTATATAAACACTGAGATGGGTGTGTTATATAAACACTGGGATGAGGGTGTGTGTGTTATATAAACACTGGGATTGGGATGAGTGTGTTATATAAACGCTGGGATGAGGGTGTGTGTGTTATATACACACTGAGATGGAGGTATGTGTGTTATATAAACACTGGGATGGGGGTGTGTGTGTTATATACACACTGAGATGGAGGTATGTGTGTTATATAAACACTGGGATGGGGGTGTTATATAAACATTGGGATGAGGGTGTGTGTGTGTTATATAAACACTGGATATGGGTGTGTTATATAAACACTGGGATGGGTGTGTGTGTGTTATATAAACACTGGGATGGGTGTGTTATATAAACACTGGGATGAGGATGTGTGTGTTATATAAACACTGGGATGGGTGTGTTATATAAACACTAGGATGAGGGTGTGTGTCTGTTATATATACACTGGGATTGGGATGAGAGTGTTATATAAACACTGGGATGAGGGTGTGTGTGTGTTATATAAACACTGGGATGGGTGTGTGTGTGTGTTATATAAACACTGGGATGGGTGTGTTATATAAAGACTGGGATGGGTGTGTGTGTGTGTGATATAAACACTGGGATGTGTGTGTTATATAAACACTGGGATGGGTTTGTTATATAAACACTGGAATGGGTGTGTGTGTTATATAAACACTGAGATGGGTGTGTTATATAAACACTGGGATGAGGGTGTGTGTGTTATATAAACACTGGGATGGGTGTGTTATATAAACACTGTGATGAGGGTGTGTGTTATATAAACACTGGGATTGGGATGAGTGTGTTATATAAACACTGGGATGGGTGTGTGTGTTATATAAACACTGGGATGGGGGTGTTATATAAACACTGGGATGAGGGTGTGTGTGTTATATAAACACTGGGATGGATGGGTGTGTTATATAAACACTGGGATGAGGGTGTGTGTTTGTGTTATATAAACACTGGGATGGGTGTGTTATATAAACACTGTGATGGGGGTGTGTGTGTTATATAAACACTGGGATGAGGGTGTGTGTGTTATATAAACACTGGGATGGGTGTGTTATGTAAACACTGGGATTGGGATGAGTGTGTTATATAAACACTAGGATGGGTGTGTTATATAAACACTGGGATGGGGGTGTGTGTGTGTTATATAAACACTGGGATGGGGGTGTTATATAAACACTGGGATGAGGGTGTGTGTTATATAAACACTGGGATGAGGGTGTGTTATATAAACACTGTGATGGGGGTGTGTGTTATATAAACACTGGGATGAGGGTGTGTGTGTTATATAAACACTGTGATGGGGGTGTGTGTGTTATACAAACACTGGGATGGGGGTGTTATATAAACACTGGGATGAGGGTGTGTGTTATATAAACACTGAGATGAGGGTGTGTTATATAAACACTGTGATGGGGGTGTGTGTTATATAAACACTGGGACGAGGGTGTGCGTTATATAAACACTGTGATGGGGGTGTGTGTTATATAAACACTGGGATGAGGGTGTGTGTGTTATATAAACACTGTGATGGGGGTGTGTGTGTTATATAAACACTGGGATGGGGGTGTTATATAAACACTGGGATGAGTGTGTGTTATATAAACACTGGGATGAGGGTGTGTTATATAAACACCGTGATGGGGGTGTGTGTTATATAAACACTGGGATGAGGGTGTGTGTGTTATATAAACACTGTGGTGGGGGTGTGTGTGTTATATAAACACTGGGATGGGGGTGTTATATAAACACTGGGATGAGGGTGTGTGTTATATAAACACTGGGATGAGGGTGTGTTATATAAACATTGGGATGGGGGTGTGTATTATATAAACACTGGGATGGGGGTGTTATATAAACACTGGGATGAGGGTGTGTGTTATATAAACACTGGGATGAGGGTGTGTTATATAAACACTGGGATGGGGGTGTGTGTTATATAAACACTGTGATGGGTGTGTTATCTCAACACTGGGATGAGGGTGTGTGTTATATAAACACTGGGATGAGGGTGTGTTATATAAACACTGGGATGGGGGTGTGTGTTATATAAACACTGTGATGGGGGTGTGTGTTATACAAACACTGGGATGAGGGTGTTATATAAACACTGCGATGGGTGTGTGTGTTATATAAACACTGGGATGGGGGTGTGTGTTATATAAACACTGTGATGGGTGTGTTATATAAACACTGGGATGAGGGTGTGTGTGTTATATAAACACTGGGATTGGGATGAGTGTGTTATATAAACACTGGGATGAGGGTGTGTGTGTTATATAAACACTGGGATGAGGGTGAGTGTGTTATATAAACACTGGGATGACGGTGTGTGTGTGTTATATAAATACTGGGATGGGTGTGTGTGTGAGTTATATAAACACTGGGATGGGTGTGTTATATAAAGACTGGGATGGGTGTGTGTGTGTGTGATATAAACACTGGGATGTGTGTGTTATATAAACACTGGGATGGGTTTGTTATATAAACACTGGAATGGGTGTGTGTGTTATATAAACACTGAGATGGGTGTGTTATATAAACACTGGGATGAGGGGGTGTGTGTTATATAAACACTGGGATGGGTGTGTTATATAAACACTGTGATGAGGGTGTGTGTTATATAAACACTGGGATTGGGATGAGTGTGTTATATAAACACTGGGATGGGTGTGTGTGTTATATAAACACTGGGATGGGGGTGTTATATAAACACTGGGATGAGGGTGTGTGTGTTATATAAACACTGGGATGGATGGGTGTGTTATATAAACACTGGGATGAGGGTGTGTGTGTGTGTTATATAAACACTGGGATGGGTGTGTTATATAAACACTGTGATGGGGGTGTGTGTGTTATATAAACACTGGGATGAGGGTGTGTGTGTTATATAAACACTGGGATGGGTGTGTTATATAAACACTGGGATTGGGATGAGTGTGTTATATAAACACTAGGATGGGTGTGTTATATAAACACTGGGATGGGGGTGTGTGTGTGTTATATAAACACTGGGATGGGGGTGTTATATAAACACTGGGATGAGGGTGTGTTATATAAACACTGTGATGGGGGTGTGTGTTATGTAAACACTGGGATGAGGGTGTGTGTGTTATATAAACACTGTGATGGGGGTGTGTGTGTTATATAAACACTGGGATGGGGGTGTTATATAAACACTGGGATGAGGGTGTGTGTTATATAAACACTGAGATGAGGGTGTGTTATATAAACACTGTGATGGGGGTGTGTGTTATATAAACACTGGGACGAGGGTGTGCGTTATATAAACACTGTGATGGGGGTGTGTGTTATATAAACACTGGGATGAGGGTGTGTGTGTTATATAAATACTGTGATGGGGGTGTGTGTGTTATATAAACATTGGGATGGGGGTGTTATATAAACACTGGGATGAGGGTGTGTGTAATATAAACACTGGGATGAGGGTGTGTTATATAAACACCGTGATGGGGGTGTGTGTTATATAAACACTGGGATGAGGGTGTGTGTGTTATATAAACACTGTGGTGGGGTTGCGTGTGTTATATAAACACTGGGATGGGGGTGTTATATAAACACTGGGATGAGGGTGTGTGTTATATAAACACTGGGATGAGGGTGTGTTATATAAACATTGGGATGGGGGTGTGTATTATATAAACACTGGGATGGGGGTGTTATATAAACACTGGGATGAGGGTGTGTGTTATATAAACACTGGGATGAGGGTGTGTTATATAAACACTGGGATGGGGGTGTGTGTTATATAAACACTGTGATGGGTGTGTTATATAAACGCTGGGATGAGGGTGTGTGTTATATAAACACTGGGATGAGGGTGTGTTATATAAACACTGGGATGGGGGTGTGTGTTATATAAACACTGTGATGGGGGTGTGTGTTATACAAACACTGGGATGAGGGTGTTATATAAACACTGCGATGGGTGTGTGTGTTATATAAACACTGGGATGGGGGTGTGTGTTATATAAACACTGTGATGGGTGTGTTATATAAACACTGGGATGAGGGTGTGTGTGTGTTATATAAACACTGGGATGAGGGTGTGTGTGTTATATAAACACTGGGATTGGGATGAGTGTGTTATATAAACACTGGGATGAGGGTGTGTGTGTTATATAAACACTGGGATGAGGGTGAGTGTGTTATATAAACACTGGGATGACGGTGTTTGTGTGTTATATAAATACTGGGATGTGTGTGTTATATAAACACTGGGATGAGGGTGTGTGTGTGTTATATAAACACTGGGATGGGTGTGTTATATAAACACTGGGATGAGGGTGTGTGTGTTATATAAATACTGGGATGGGTGTGTGTGTTACATAAAGACTGGGATGGGTGTGTTATATAAACACTGGGATGGAGGTGTGTGTGTGTGTTATATAAACACTGGGATGGGTGTGTGTGTTATATAAACGCTGGGATGGGTGTGTTATATAAACACTGGGATGAGGGTGTGTGTGTTATATAAACACTGGGATGGGTGTGTTATATAAACACTGGGATGGGTGTGTTATATAAACACTGGGATGAGGGTGTGTGTGTTATATAAACTCTGGGATTGGGATGAGTGTGTTATATAAACACTGGGATGAGGGTGTATGTGTGTTATATAAACACTGGGATGGGGGTGTTATCTAAACACTGGGATGGGGGTGTGTGTTATATAAACACTGGCATGGGTGTGTTATATAAACACTGGGATGATGGTGTGTGTGTGAAATAAACACTGGGATGGGTGTGTTATATAAACACTGGGATGAGGGTGTGTGTGTGTTATATAAACACTGGGATGGGTGTGTTATATAAACACTGGGATGGGGGTGTGTGTGTTATATAAACACTGAGATGGGTGTGTTATATAAACACTGGGATGCGTGTGTGTGTGTTATATAAACACTGGGATGTGTGTGTTATATAAACACTGGGATGAGGGTGTGTGTGTGTTATATAAACACTGGGATGGGTGTGTGTTATATAAACACTGGGATGGGTGTGTTATATAAACACTGGGATGGGTGTGTGTGTGTGTTATATAAACACTGGGATGGGTGTGTTATATAAACACTGGGATGAGGGTGTGTGTGTGTGTTATATAAACACTGGGATGTGTGTGTTATATAAACACTGGGATGAGGGTGTGTGTGTTATATAAACACTGGGATGGGTGTGTGTGTTATATAAACACTGGGATGGGTGTGTTATATAAACACTGGGATGAGGGTGTGTGTTTGTTATATAAACACTGGGATGGGTGTGTTATATAAATACTGGGATGGATGTGTGTGTGTTATATAAACACTGGGATGTGTGTGTTATATAAATAACTGGGATGAGGGTGTGTGTGTTATATAAACACTGGGATGGGTGTGTTATATAAACACTGGGATGGGTGTGTGTGTGTGTTATATCAACACTGGGATGGGTGTGTTATATAAACACTGGGATGAGGGTGTGTGTGTGTTATATAAACACTGGGATGGGTGTGTTATATAAACACTGGGATGAGGGTGTGTGTGTGAAATAACCACTGGGATGGGTGTGTTATATAAACACTGGGATGAGGGTGTGTGTGTGTTATATAAACACTGGGATGGGTGTGTTATATAAACACTGGGATGGGTGTGTGAGTGTTATATAAGCACTGGGATGTATTTGTTATATAAATAACTGGGATGAGGGTGTGTGTGTTATATAAACACTGGGATGGGTGTGTTATATAAACACTGGGATGGGTGTGTGTGTGTTATATCAACACTGGGATGGGTGTGTTATATAAACACTGGGATGAGGGTGTGTGTGTTATATAAACACTGGGATTGGGATGAGTGTGTTATATAAACACTGGGATGAGGGTGTATGTGTGTTATATAAACACTGGGATGGGTGTGTTATCTAAACACTGGGATGGGGGTGTGTGTTATATAAACACTGGGATGGGTGTGTTATATAAACACTGGGATGACGGTGTGTGTGTGTGAAATAAACACTGGGATGGGTGTGTTATATAAACACTGGGATGAGGGTGTGTGTGTGTTATATAAACACTGGGATGGGTGTGTTATATAAACACTGGGATGGGGGTGTGTGTGTTATATAAACACTGAGATGGATGTGTTATATAAACACTGGGATGGGTGTGTGTGTGTGTTATATAAACACTGGGATGTGTGTGTTATATAAACACTGGGACGAGGGTGTGTGTGTGTTATATAAACACTGGGATGGGTGTGTGTTATATAAACACTGGGATGGGTGTTTTATATAAACACTGGGATGGGTGTGTGTGTGTGTTATATAAACACTGGGATGGGTGTGTTATATAAACACTGGGATGATGGTGTGTGTGTTATATAAACACTGGGATGTGTGTGTTATATAAACACTGGGATGAGGGTGTGTGTGTTATATAAACACTGGGATGGGTGTGTGTGTTATATAAACACTGGGATGGGTGTGTTATATAAACACTGGGATGAGGGTGTGTGTGTTATATAAACACTGGGATGTGTGTGTTATATAAATAACTGGGATGAGGGTGTGTGTGTTATATAAACTCTGGGATGTGTGTGTTGTATAAACACTGGGATGGGTGTGTGTGTGTTATATCAACACTGGGATGGGTGTGTTATATAAACACTGGGATGAGGGTGTGTGTGTTATATAAACACTGGGATGGGTGTGTTATATAAACACTGGGATGAGGGTGTGTGTGTTATATAAACACTGGGATGGGTATGTTATATAAACACTAGGATGAGGGTGTGTGTGTTATATAAACACTGGGATGTGTGTGTTATATAAACACTGGGATGAGGGTGTGTGTGTTATATAAACACTGGGATGGATGTGTTATATAAACACTGGGATGGGTGTGTGTGTGTGTTATATAAACACTGGGATGTGTGTGTTATATAAACACTGGGATGAGGGTGTGTGTGTGTTATATAAACAATGGGATGTGTGTGTGTTATATAAACACTGGGATGGGTGTGTTATATAAACACTGGGATGGGTGTGTGTGTGTGTTATATAAACACTGGGATGGGTGTGTTATATAAACACTGGGATGAGGGTGTGTGTGTTATATAAACACTGGGATGTGCGTGTT
Organism: Chiloscyllium punctatum; assembly: GCF_047496795.1. Classification (NCBI taxonomy): domain Eukaryota; kingdom Metazoa; phylum Chordata; class Chondrichthyes; order Orectolobiformes; family Hemiscylliidae; genus Chiloscyllium; species Chiloscyllium punctatum. Next base: position 50,132,613 of record NC_092774.1, read on the forward strand.
ATATAAACACTGGGATGAGGGTGTGTGTGTTATATAAACACTGGGATGGGTGTGTGTGTTATATAAACACTGGGATGGGTGTGTTATATAAACACTGGGATGAGGGTGTGTGTGTGTTATATAAACACTGGGATGTGTGTGTTATATAAATAACTGGGATGAGGGTGTGTGTGTTATATAAACTCTGGGAAGGGTGTGTTATATAAACACTGGGATGGGTGTGTGTGTGTTATATCAACACTGGGATGGGTGTGGTATATAAACACTGGGATGAGGGTGTGTGTGTTAAATAAACACTGGGATGGGTGTGTTATATAAACACTGGGATGAGGGTGTGTGTGTGTTATATAAACACTGGGATGGGTATGTTATATAAACACTAGGATGAGGGTGTGTGTGTGTTATATAAACACTGGGATTGGGATGAGTGTGTTATATAAACACTGGGATGAGGGTGTGTGTGTTATATAAACACTGGGATAGGTGTGTTATATAAACACTGGGATGAGGGTGTGTGTGTTATATAAACACTGGGATGGGTATGTTATATAAACACTGGGATGACGGTGTGTGTGTGTTATATAAACACTGGGCTGGGTGTGTGTGTTATATAAACACTCGGATGGGTGTGTTATATAAACACTGGGATGAGGGTGTGTGTGTGTGTTATATGAACACTGGGATGGGTGTGTTATATAAACTCTGGGATGAGAGTGTGTGTGTTATATAAACACTGGGATTGGTGTGTTATATAAACACTGGGATGAGGGTGTGTGTGTGTTATATAAACACTGGGATGAGGGTGTGTGTGTTATATAAACACTGGTATGGGTGTGTTATATAAACACTGGGATGGGTGTGTGTGTGTGTTATATAAACACTGGGATGGGTGTGTTATATAAACACTGGGATGAGGGTGTGTGTGTGTTATATAAACACTGGGATGGGTGTGTTATATAAACACTGGGATGAGGGTGTGTGTTATATAAATACTGGGATGGGTGTGTTATATAAACACTGGGATGAGGGTGTGTGTGTGTGATATAAACACTGAGATGGAGGTGTGTGTGTTATATAAACACTGGGATGGGTGTGTTATATAAACACTGGGATGAGGGTGTGTGTGTGTTATATAAACACTGGGATGGGGGTGTGTGTGTGTTATATAAACACTGGGATGGCTGTGTTATATAAACACTGGGATGAGGGTGTGTGTGTGTTATATAAACACTGGGATGGGTGTGTTATATAAACACTGGGATGGGTGTGTTATATAAACACTGGGATGAGTGTGTGTGTGTGTTATATAAACACTGAGATGGGTGTGTTATATAAAAACTGGGATGGGTGTGTGTGTGTTATATAAACACTGGGATGGGTGTGTGTGTGTGTTATATAAACACTGGGATGGGGGTGTGTGTGTGTTATATAAACACTGGGATGGGTGTGTTATATAAACACTGGGATGAGGGTGTGTGTGTGTTATATAAACACTGGGATGGGTGTGTTATATAAACACTGGGATGGGTGTGTTATATAAACACTGGGATGAGGGTGTGTGTGTGTTATATAAACACTGGGATGGGTGTGTTATATAAACACTGGGATGGGTGTGTTATATAAACACTGGGATGAGGGTGTGTGTGTGTTATATAAACACTGGGATGTGTGTGTTATATAAACACTGGGATGAGGGTGTGTGTATTATATAAACACTGGGATGGGTGTGTGTGTTATATAAACACTGGGATGGGTGTGTTATATAAACACTGGGATGAGGGTGTGTGTGTGTTATATAAACACTGGGATGGGTGTGTTATATAAACACTGGGATGGGTGTGTGTGTGTTATATCAACACTGGGATGGGTGTGTTATATAAACACTGGGATGAGGGTGTGTGTGTGTTAAATAAACACTGGGATGGGTGTGTTATATAAACACTGGGATGAGGGTGTGTGTGTTATATAAACACTGGGATGGGTGTGTTATATAAACACTGGGATGAGGGTGTGTGTGTGTTATATAAACACTGGGATGGGTGTGTGTTTTCTAAACACTAGGATGGGTGTGTTATATAAACACTGGGATGAGGGTGTGTGTGTTATATAAACACTGGTATGGGTGTGTTGTATAAACACTGGGATGGGGGTGAGTGTGTGTTATATAAACACTGGGATGGGTGTGTTATATAAACACTGGGATGAGGGTGTGTGTGTGTTATATAAACACTGGGATGGGTGTGTTATATAAACACTGGGATGACGGTGTGTGTGTTATATAAACACTGGGATGGGTGTGTTATATAAACACTGGGATGAGGGTGTGTGTGTGTTATATAAACACTGGGATGGGTGTGTTATATAAACACTGGGATGAGGGTGTGTGTGTTATATAAACACTGGGATGGGTGTGTTATATAAACACTGGGATGAGGGTGTGTGTGTGTGATATAAACACTGAGATGGAGGTGTGTGTGTTATATAAACACTGGGATGGGTGTGTTATATAAACACTGGGATGAGGGTGTGTGTGTGTTATATAAACACTGGGATGGGGGTGTGTGTGTGTTATATAAACACTGGGATGGGTGTGTTATATAAACACTGGGATGAGGGTGTGTGTGTGTTATATAAACACTGGGATGGGTGTGTGATATAAACACTGGGATGGGTGTGTTATATAAACACTGGGATGAGGGTGTGTGTGTTATATAAACACTGAGATGGGTGTGTTATATAAACACTGGATTGGGTGTGTGTGTGTTATATAAACACTGGGATGGGGGTGTGTGTGTGTTATATAAACACTGGGATGGGTGTGTGTGTGTGTATATAAACACTGGGATGGGTGTGTTATATAAACACTGGGATGGGTGTGTTATATAAACACTGGGATGAGGGTGTGTGTGTGTTATATAAACACTGGGATGGGTGTGTTATATAAACACTGGGATGTGTGTGTGTGTGTGTTATATAAACACTGGGATGGGTGTGTTATATAAACACTGGGTTGAGGGTGTGTGTGTTCTATAAACACTGGGCTGGGTGTGTTATAATAACACTGGGATGGGTGTGTTATATAAACACTGGGATGAGGGTGTGTGTATTATATAAACACTGGGATGGGTGTGTGTGTTATATAAACACTGGGATGGGTGTGTTATATAAACACTGGGATGAGGGTGTGTGTGTGTTATATAAACACTGGGATGGGTGTGTTATATAAACACTGGGATGGGTGTGTGTGTGTTATATCAACACTGGGATGGGTGTGTTATATAAACACTGGGATGAGGGTGTGTGTGTGTTAAATAAACACTGGGATGGGTGTGTTATATAAACACTGGGATGAGGGTGTGTGTGTTATATAAACACTGGGATGGGTGTGTTATATAAACACTGGGATGAGGGTGTGTGTGTGTTATATAAACACTGGGATGGGTGTGTGTTTTCTAAACACTAGGATGGGTGTGTTATATAAACACTGGGATGAGGGTGTGTGTGTTATATAAACACTGGTATGGGTGTGTTGTATAAACACTGGGATGGGGGTGAGTGTGTGTTATATAAACACTGGGATGGGTGTGTTATATAAACACTGGGATGAGGGTGTGTGTGTGTTATATAAACACTGGGATGGGTGTGTTATATAAACACTGGGATGACGGTGTGTGTGTTATATAAACACTGGGATGGGTGTGTTATATAAACACTGGGATGAGGGTGTGTGTGTGTTATATAAACACTGGGATGGGTGTGTTATATAAACACTGGGATGAGGGTGTGTGTGTTATATAAACACTGGGATGGGTGTGTTATATAAACACTGGGATGAGGGTGTGTGTGTGTGATATAAACACTGAGATGGAGGTGTGTGTGTTATATAAACACTGGGATGGGTGTGTTATATAAACACTGGGATGAGGGTGTGTGTGTGTTATATAAACACTGGGATGGGGGTGTGTGTGTGTTATATAAACACTGGGATGGGTGTGTTATATAAACACTGGGATGAGGGTGTGTGTGTGTTATATAAACACTGGGATGGGTGTGTGATATAAACACTGGGATGGGTGTGTTATATAAACACTGGGATGAGGGTGTGTGTGTTATATAAACACTGAGATGGGTGTGTTATATAAACACTGGATTGGGTGTGTGTGTGTTATATAAACACTGGGATGGGGGTGTGTGTGTGTTATATAAACACTGGGATGGGTGTGTGTGTGTGTATATAAACACTGGGATGGGTGTGTTATATAAACACTGGGATGGGTGTGTTATATAAACACTGGGATGAGGGTGTGTGTGTGTTATATAAACACTGGGATGGGTGTGTTATATAAACACTGGGATGTGTGTGTGTGTGTGTTATATAAACACTGGGATGGGTGTGTTATATAAACACTGGGTTGAGGGTGTGTGTGTTCTATAAACACTGGGCTGGGTGTGTTATAATAACACTGGGATGGGTGTGTTATATAAACACTGGGATGAGGGTGTGTGTGTGTTATATAAACACTGAGATGGAGGTGTGTGTGTTATATAAACACTGGGATGGGGGTGTTATATAAACACTGGGATGGGTGTGTTCTATAAACACTGGGATGAGGGTGTGTGTGTTATATAAACACTGGGCTGGGTGTGTTATATAAACACTGCGATGGGTGTGTTATATAAACACTGGGATGAGGGTGTGTGTGTTATATAAACACTGAGATGGAGGTGTGTGTGTTATATAAACACTGGGATGGGGGTGTTATATACACACTGGGATGGGTGTGTTATATAAACACTGGGATGAGGGTGTGTGTGTGTTATATAAACATTGGCATGAGGGTGTGTGTGTTATATAAACACTGGGATGGGTGTGTTATATAAACACTGGGATGAGGGTGTGTGTGTGTGTTATATGAACACTGGGATGGGTGTGTTATATAAACTCTGGGATGAGAGTGTGTGTGTTATATAAACACTGGGATTGGTGTGTTATATAAACACTGGGATGAGGGTGTGTGTGTGTTATATAAACACTGGGATGGGTGTGTGATATAAACACTGGGATGGGTGTGTTATATAAACACTGGGATGAGGGTGTGTGTGTTATATAAACACTGAGATGGGTGTGTTATATAAACACTGGATTGGGTGTGTGTGTGTTATATAAACACTGGGATGGGGGTGTGTGTGTGTTATATAAACACTGGGATGGGGGTGTGTGTGTGTATATAAACACTGGGATGGGTGTGTTATATAAACACTGGGATGGGTGTGTTATATAAACACTGGGATGAGGGTGTGTGTGTGTTATATAAACACTGGGATGGGTGTGTTATATAAACACTGGGATGTGTGTGTGTGTGTGTTATATAAACACTGGGATGGGTGTGTTATATAAACACTGGGTTGAGGGTGTGTGTGTTCTATAAACACTGGGCTGGGTGTGTTATAATAACACTGGGATGGGTGTGTTATATAAACACTGGGATGAGGGTGTGTGTGTGTTATATAAACACTGAGATGGAGGTGTGTGTGTTATATAAACACTGGGATGGGGGTGTTATATAAACACTGGGATGGGTGTGTTCTATAAACACTGGGATGAGGGTGTGTGTGTTATATAAACACTGGGCTGGGTGTGTTATATAAACACTGCGATGGGTGTGTTATATAAACACTGGGATGAGGGTGTGTGTGTTATATAAACACTGAGATGGAGGTGTGTGTGTTATATAAACACTGGGATGGGGGTGTTATATACACACTGGGATGGGTGTGTTATATAAACACTGGGATGAGGGTGTGTGTGTGTTATATAAACATTGGCATGAGGGTGTGTGTGTTATATAAACACTGGGATGGGTGTGTTATATAAACACTGGGATGAGGGTGTGTGTGTGTTCTATAAACACTGAGACGGAGGTGTGTGTGTTATATAAACACTGGGATGGGTGTGTTATATAAACACTGGGATGGGCTGTGTGTGTGTGTTATATAAACACTGGGATGCGTGTGTTATATAAACACTGGGATGAGGGTGTGTGTGTGTTATATAAACACTGGGATGGGTGTGTTATATAAACACTGGGATGAGGGTGTGTGTGTTATATAAACACTGAGATGGAGGTGTGTGTGTTATATAAACACTGGGATGGGGGTGTAATATAAACACTGGGATGAGGGTGTGTGTGTTATATAAACACTGGGATGGGTGTGTGTGTGTTATATAAACACTGGGATGAGGAGGTGTCGGTGTTATATAAGCACTGGGATGGGTGTGTGTGTTATATAAACACTGGGATGAGGGTGTGTGTGTGTTATATGAACACTGGGATGGGGGTGTTATATAAACACTGGGATGGGAGTGTGTGTGTGTTATATAAACACTGGGATGGGTGTGTTATATAAACACTGGGATGGGGGTGTGTGTGTGTTATATAAACACTGAGATGGGTGTGTTATATAAACACTGGGATGAGGGTGTGTGTGTTATATAAACACTGGGATTGGGATGAGTGTGTTATATAAACGCTGGGATGAGGGTGTGTGTGTTATATCAACACTGGGATGGGTGTGTTATATAAACACTGGGATGGGGGTGTGTGTGTGTTATATAAACACTGAGATGGGTGTGTTATATAAACACTGGGATGGGGGTGTGTGTGTTATATAAACACTGGGATGTGTGTGTTATATAAACACTGGGATGAGGGTGTGTGTGTGTTATGTAAACACTGGGATGGGTGTGTTATATACACACTGGGATGGGTGTGTTATATAAACACTGGGATGGGTGTGTGTGTCTGTTATATAAACACTGGGATGGGTGTGTTATATAAACACTGGGATGAGGGTGTGTGTGTGTTATATAAACACTGGGATGGGTGTGTTATATAAACACTGGGATGAGGGTGTGTGTGTTATATAAATACTGGGATGGGTGTGTTATATAAACACTGGGATGAGGGTGTGTGTGTGTGATATAAACACTGAGATGGAGGTGTGTGTGTTATATAAACACTGGGATGGGTGTGTTATATAAACACTGGGATGAGGGTGTGTGTGTGTTATATAAACACTGGGATGGGGGTGTGTGTGTGTTATATAAACACTGGGATGGCTGTGTTATATAAACACTGGGATGAGGGTGTGTGTGTGTTATATAAACACTGGGATGGGTGTGTTATATAAACACTGGGATGGGTGTGTTATATAAACACTGGGATGAGTGTGTGTGTGTGTTATATAAACACTGAGATGGGTGTGATATATAAAAACTGGGATGGGTGTGTGTGTTATATAAACACTGGGATGGGTGTGTGTGTTATATAAACACTGGGATGGGGGTGTGTGTGTGTTATATAAACACTGGGATGGGTGTGTTATATAAACACTGGGATGAGGGTGTGTGTGTGTTATATAAACACTGGGATGGGTGTGTTATATAAACACTGGGATGGGTGTGTTATATAAACACTGGGATGAGGGTGTGTGTGTGTTATATAAACACTGGGATGGGTGTGTTATATAAACACTGGGATGGGTGTGTTATATAAACACTGGGATGAGGGTGTGTGTGTGTTATATAAACACTGGGATGTGTGTGTTATATAAACACTGGGATGAGGGTGTGTGTATTATATAAACACTGGGATGGGTGTGTGTGTTATATAAACACTGGGATGGGTGTGTTATATAAACACTGGGATGAGGGTGTGTGTGTGTTATATAAACACTGGGATGGGGGTGTGTGTGTGTTATATAAACACTGGGATGGCTGTGTTATATAAACACTGGGATGAGGGTGTGTGTGTGTTATATAAACACTGGGATGGGTGTGTTATATAAACACTGGGATGGGTGTGTTATATAAACACTGGGATGAGTGTGTGTGTGTGTTATATAAACACTGAGATGGGTGTGATATATAAAAACTGGGATGGGTGTGTGTGTTATATAAACACTGGGATGGGTGTGTGTGTGTGTTATATAAACACTGGGATGGGGGTGTGTGTGTGTTATATAAACACTGGGATGGGTGTGTTATATAAACACTGGGATGAGGGTGTGTGTGTGTTATATAAACACTGGGATGGGTGTGTTATATAAACACTGGGATGGGTGTGTTATATAAACACTGGGATGAGGGTGTGTGTGTGTTATATAAACACTGGGATGGGTGTGTTATATAAACACTGGGATGGGTGTGTTATATAAACACTGGGATGAGGGTGTGTGTGTGTTATATAAACACTGGGATGTGTGTGTTATATAAACACTGGGATGAGGGTGTGTGTATTATATAAACACTGGGATGGGTGTGTGTGTTATATAAACACTGGGATGGGTGTGTTATATAAACACTGGGATGAGGGTGTGTGTGTGTTATATAAACACTGGGATGGGTGTGTTATATAAACACTGGGATGGGTGTGTGTGTGTTATATCAACACTGGGATGGGTGTGTTATATAAACACTGGGATGAGGGTGTGTGTGTGTTATATAAACACTGGGATGGGGGTGTGTGTGTGTTATATAAACACTGGGATGGGGGTGTGTGTGTGTATATAAACACTGGGATGGGTGTGTTATATAAACACTGGGATGGGTGTGTTATATAAACACTGGGATGAGGGTGTGTGTGTGTTATATAAACACTGGGATGGGTGTGTTATATAAACACTGGGATGTGTGTGTGTGTGTGTTATATAAACACTGGGATGGGTGTGTTATATAAACACTGGGTTGAGGGTGTGTGTGTTCTATAAACACTGGGCTGGGTGTGTTATAATAACACTGGGATGGGTGTGTTATATAAACACTGGGATGAGGGTGTGTGTGTGTTATATAAACACTGAGATGGAGGTGTGTGTGTTATATAAACACTGGGATGGGGGTGTTATATAAACACTGGGATGGGTGTGTTCTATAAACACTGGGATGAGGGTGTGTGTGTTATATAAACACTGGGCTGGGTGTGTTATATAAACACTGCGATGGGTGTGTTATATAAACACTGGGATGAGGGTGTGTGTGTTATATAAACACTGAGATGGAGGTGTGTGTGTTATATAAACACTGGGATGGGGGTGTTATATACACACTGGGATGGGTGTGTTATATAAACACTGGGATGAGGGTGTGTGTGTGTTATATAAACATTGGCATGAGGGTGTGTGTGTTATATAAACACTGGGATGGGTGTGTTATATAAACACTGGGATGAGGGTGTGTGTGTGTTCTATAAACACTGAGACGGAGGTGTGTGTGTTATATAAACACTGGGATGGGTGTGTTATATAAACACTGGGATGGGCTGTGTGTGTGTGTTATATAAACACTGGGATGCGTGTGTTATATAAACACTGGGATGAGGGTGTGTGTGTGTTATATAAACACTGGGATGGGTGTGTTATATAAACACTGGGATGAGGGTGTGTGTGTTATATAAACACTGAGATGGAGGTGTGTGTGTTATATAAACACTGGGATGGGGGTGTAATATAAACACTGGGATGAGGGTGTGTGTGTTATATAAACACTGGGATGGGTGTGTGTGTGTTATATAAACACTGGGATGAGGAGGTGTCGGTGTTATATAAGCACTGGGATGGGTGTGTGTGTTATATAAACACTGGGATGAGGGTGTGTGTGTGTTATATGAACACTGGGATGGGGGTGTTATATAAACACTGGGATGGGAGTGTGTGTGTGTTATATAAACACTGGGATGGGTGTGTTATATAAACACTGGGATGGGGGTGTGTGTGTGTTATATAAACACTGAGATGGGTGTGTTATATAAACACTGGGATGAGGGTGTGTGTGTTATATAAACACTGGGATTGGGATGAGTGTGTTATATAAACGCTGGGATGAGGGTGTGTGTGTTATATCAACACTGGGATGGGTGTGTTATATAAACACTGGGATGGGGGTGTGTGTGTGTTATATAAACACTGAGATGGGTGTGTTATATAAACACTGGGATGGGGGTGTGTGTGTTATATAAACACTGGGATGTGTGTGTTATATAAACACTGGGATGAGGGTGTGTGTGTGTTATGTAAACACTGGGATGGGTGTGTTATATACACACTGGGATGGGTGTGTTATATAAACACTGGGATGGGTGTGTGTGTCTGTTATATAAACACTGGGATGGGTGTGTTATATAAACACTGGGATGAGGGTGTGTGTGTGTTATATAAACACTGGGATGGGTGTGTTATATAAACACTGGGATGAGGGTGTGTGTGTTATATAAATACTGGGATGGGTGTGTTATATAAACACTGGGATGAGGGTGTGTGTGTGTGATATAAACACTGAGATGGAGGTGTGTGTGTTATATAAACACTGGGATGGGTGTGTTATATAAACACTGGGATGAGGGTGTGTGTGTGTTATATAAACACTGGGATGGGGGTGTGTGTGTGTTATATAAACACTGGGATGGCTGTGTTATATAAACACTGGGATGAGGGTGTGTGTGTGTTATATAAACACTGGGATGGGTGTGTTATATAAACACTGGGATGGGTGTGTTATATAAACACTGGGATGAGTGTGTGTGTGTGTTATATAAACACTGAGATGGGTGTGATATATAAAAACTGGGATGGGTGTGTGTGTTATATAAACACTGGGATGGGTGTGTGTGTGTGTTATATAAACACTGGGATGGGGGTGTGTGTGTGTTATATAAACACTGGGATGGGTGTGTTATATAAACACTGGGATGAGGGTGTGTGTGTGTTATATAAACACTGGGATGGGTGTGTTATATAAACACTGGGATGGGTGTGTTATATAAACACTGGGATGAGGGTGTGTGTGTGTTATATAAACACTGGGATGGGTGTGTTATATAAACACTGGGATGGGTGTGTTATATAAACACTGGGATGAGGGTGTGTGTGTGTTATATAAACATTGGGATGTGTGTGTTATATAAACACTGGGATGAGGGTGTGTGTATTATATAAACACTGGGATGGGTGTGTGTGTTATATAAACACTGGGATGGGTGTGTTATATAAACACTGGGATGAGGGTGTGTGTGTGTTATATAAACACTGGGATGGGGGTGTGTGTGTGTTATATAAACACTGGGATGGCTGTGTTATATAAACACTGGGATGAGGGTGTGTGTGTGTTATATAAACACTGGGATGGGTGTGTTATATAAACACTGGGATGGGTGTGTTATATAAACACTGGGATGAGTGTGTGTGTGTTATATAAACACTGAGATGGGTGTGATATATAAAAACTGGGATGGGTGTGTGTGTTATATAAACACTGGGATGGGTGTGTGTGTGTGTTATATAAACACTGGGATGGGGGTGTGTGTGTGTTATATAAACACTGGGATGGGTGTGTTATATAAACACTGGGATGAGGGTGTGTGTGTGTTATATAAACACTGGGATGGGTGTGTTATATAAACACTGGGATGGGTGTGTTATATAAACACTGGGATGAGGGTGTGTGTGTGTTATATAAACACTGGGATGGGTGTGTTATATAAACACTGGGATGGGTGTGTTATATAAACACTGGGATGAGGGTGTGTGTGTGTTATATAAACACTGGGATGTGTGTGTTATATAAACACTGGGATGAGGGTGTGTGTATTATATAAACACTGGGATGGGTGTGTGTGTTATATAAACACTGGGATGGGTGTGTTATATAAACACTGGGATGAGGGTGTGTGTGTGTTATATAAACACTGGGATGGGTGTGTTATATAAACACTGGGATGGGTGTGTGTGTGTTATATCAACACTGGGATGGGTGTGTTATATAAACACTGGGATGAGGGTGTGTGTGTGTTAAATAAACACTGGGATGGGTGTGTTATATAAACACTGGGATGAGGGTGTGTGTGTTATATAAACACTGGGATGGGTGTGTTATATAAACACTGGGATGAGGGTGTGTGTGTGTTATATAAACACTGGGATGGGTGTGTGTTTTCTAAACACTAGGATGGGTGTGTTATATAAACACTGGGATGAGGGTGTGTGTGTTATATAAACACTGGTATGGGTGTGTTGTATAAACACTGGGATGGGGGTGTGTGTGTGTTATATAAACACTGGGATGGGTGTGTTATATAAACACTGGGATGAGGGTGTGTGTGTGTTATATAAACACTGGGATGGGTGTGTTATATAAACACTGGGATGAGGGTGTGTGTGTTATATAAACACTGGGATGGGTGTGTTATATAAACACTGGGATGAGGGTGTGTGTGTGTTATATAAACACTGGGATGGGTGTGTTAATATAAACACTGGGATGAGGGTGTGTGTGTTATATAAACACTGGGATGGCTGTGTTATAGAAACACTGGGATGAGGGTGTGTGTGTGTTATATAAACACTGGGATGGGGGTGTGTGTGTGTTATATAAACACTGGGATGGCTGTGTTATATAAACACTGGGATGAGGGTGTGTGTGTGTTATATAAACACTGGGATGGGTGTGTTATATAAACACTGGGATGGGTGTGTTATATAAACACTGGGATGAGTGTGTGTGTGTGTTATATAAACACTGAGATGGGTGTGTTATATAAAAACTGGGATGGGTGTGTGTGTGTTATATAAACACTGGGATGGGTGTGTGTGTGTGTTATATAAACACTGGGATGGGTGTGTGTGTGTGTTATATAAACACTGGGATGGGTGTGTTATATAAACACTGGGATGAGGGTGTGTGTGTGTTATATAAACACTGGGATGGGTGTGTTATATAAACACTGGGATGGGTGTGTTATATAAACACTGGGATGAGGGTGTGTGTGTGTTATATAAACACTGGGATGGGTGTGTTATATAAACACTGGGATGAGGGTGTGTGTTATATAAACACTGAGATGGGTGTGTTATATAAACACTGGATTGGGTGTGTGTGTGTTATATAAACACTGGGATGGGGGTGTGTGTATTATACAAACACTGGGATGGGTGTGTGTGTTATATAAACACTGGGATGGGTGTGTTATATAAACACTGGGATGAGGGTGTGTGTGTGTTATATAAACACTGGGATGGGTGTGTTATATAAACACTGGGATGGGTGTGTGTGTGTTATATCAACACTGGGATGGGGGTGTTATATAAACACTGGGATGAGGGTGTGTGTGTGTTAAATAAACACTGGGATGGGTGTGTTATATAAACACTGGGATGAGGGTGTGTGTGTTATATAAACACTGGGATGGGTGTGTTATATAAACACTGGGATGAGGGTGTGTGTGTGTTATATAAACACTGGGATGGGTGTGTGTTTTCTAAACACTAGGATGGGTGTGTTATATAAACACTGGGATGAGGGTGTGTGTGTTATATAAACACTGGTATGGGTGTGTTGTATAAACACTGGGATGGGGGTGTGTGTGTGTTATATAAACACTGGGATGGGTGTGTTATATAAACACTGGGATGAGGGTGTGTGTGTGTTATATAAACACTGGGATGGGTGTGTTATATAAACACTGGGATGAGGGTGTGTGTGTTATATAAACACTGGGATGGGTGTGTTATATAAACACTGGGATGAGGGTGTGTGTGTGTTATATAAACACTGGGATGGGTGTGTTATATAAACACTGGGATGAGGGTGTGTGTGTTATATAAACACTGGGATGGGTGTGTTATATAAACACTGGGATGAGGGTGTGTGTGTGTGATATAAACACTGAGATGGAGGTGTGTGTGTTATATAAACACTGGGATGGGTGTGTTATCTAAACACTGGGATGAGGGTGTGTGTGTGTTATATAAACACTGGGATGGGGGTGTGTGTGTGTTATATAAACACTGGGATGGGTGTGTTATATAAACACTGGGATGAGGGTGTGTGTGTGTTATATAAACACTGGGATGGGTGTGTGATATAAACACTGGGATGGGTGTGTTATATAAACACTGGGATGAGGGTGTGTGTTATATAAACACTGAGATGGGTGTGTTATATAAACACTGGATTGGGTGTGTGTGTGTTATATAAACACTGGGATGGGGGTGTGTGTGTGTTATATAAACACTGGGATGGGGGTGTGTGTGTGTTATATAAACACTGGGATGGGTGTGTTATATAAACTCTGGGATGAGGGTGTGTGTGTGTTATATAAACACTGGGATGGGTGTGTTATATAAACACTGGGATGGGTGTGTTATATAAACACTGGGATGAGGGTGTGCGTGTGTTATATAAACACTGGGATGGGTGTGTTATATAAACACTGGGATGTGTGTGTGTGTGTGTTATATAAACACTGGGATGGGTGTGTTATATAAACACTGGGTTGAGGGTGTGTGTGTTCTATAAACACTGGGCTGGGTGTGTTATAATAACACTGGGATGGGTGTGTTATATAAACACTGGGATGAGGGTGTGTGTGTTATATAAACACTGAGATGGAGGTGTGTGTGTTATATAAACACTGGGATGTGTGTGTTATATAAACACTGGGATGGGTGTGTTCTATAAACACTGGGATGAGGGTGTGTGTGTTATATAAACACTGGGCTGGGTGTGTTATATAAACACTGCGATGGGTGTGTTATATAAACACTGGGATGAGGGTGTGTGTGTTATATAAACACTGAGATGGAGGTGTGTGTGTTATATAAACACTGGGATGGGGGTGTTATATACACACTGGGATGGGTGTGTTATATAAACACTGGGATGAATGTGTGTGTGTGTTCTATAAACATTGGCATGAGGGTGTGTGTGTTATATAAACACTGGGATGGGTGTGTTATATAAACACTGGGATGAGGGTGTGTGTGTGTGATATAAACACTGAGATGGAGGTGTGTGTGTTATATAAACACTGGGATGGGTGTGTTATCTAAACACTGGGATGAGGGTGTGTGTGTGTTATATAAACACTGGGATGGGGGTGTGTGTGTGTTATATAAACACTGGGATGGGTGTGTTATATAAACACTGGGATGAGGGTGTGTGTGTGTTATATAAACACTGGGATGGGTGTGTGATATAAACACTGGGATGGGTGTGTTATATAAACACTGGGATGAGGGTGTGTGTTATATAAACACTGAGATGGGTGTGTTATATAAACACTGGATTGGGTGTGTGTGTGTTATATAAACACTGGGATGGGGGTGTGTGTGTGTTATATAAACACTGGGATGGGGGTGTGTGTGTGTTATATAAACACTGGGATGGGTGTGTTATATAAACTCTGGGATGAGGGTGTGTGTGTGTTATATAAACACTGGGATGGGTGTGTTATATAAACACTGGGATGGGTGTGTTATATAAACACTGGGATGAGGGTGTGTGTGTGTTATATAAACACTGGGATGGGTGTGTTATATAAACACTGGGATGTGTGTGTGTGTGTGTTATATAAACACTGGGATGGGTGTGTTATATAAACACTGGGTTGAGGGTGTGTGTGTTCTATAAACACTGGGCTGGGTGTGTTATAATAACACTGGGATGGGTGTGTTATATAAACACTGGGATGAGGGTGTGTGTGTTATATAAACACTGAGATGGAGGTGTGTGTGTTATATAAACACTGGGATGGGGGTGTTATATAAACACTGGGATGGGTGTGTTCTATAAACACTGGGATGAGGGTGTGTGTGTTATATAAACACTGGGCTGGGTGTGTTATATAAACACTGCGATGGGTGTGTTATATAAACACTGGGATGAGGGTGTGTGTGTTATATAAACACTGAGATGGAGGTGTGTGTGTTATATAAACACTGGGATGGGGGTGTTATATACACACTGGGATGGGTGTGTTATATAAACACTGGGATGAATGTGTGTGTGTGTTCTATAAACATTGGCATGAGGGTGTGTGTGTTATATAAACACTGGGATGGGTGTGTTATATAAACACTGGGATGGGCTGTGTGTGTGTGTTATATAAACACTGGGATGCGTGTGTTATATAAACACTGGGATGAGGGTGTGTGTGTGTTACATAAACACTGGGATGGGTGTGTTATATAAACACTGGGATGAGGGTGTGTGTGTTATATAAACACTGAGATGGAGGTGTGTGTGTTATATAAACACTGGGATGGGGGTGTAATATAAACACTGGGATGAGGGTGTGTGTGTTATATAAACACTGGGATGGGTGTGTGTGTGTTATATAAACACTGGGATGAGGAGGTGTCGGTGTTATATAAGCACTGGGATGGGTGTGTGTGTTATATAAACACTGGGATGAGGGTGTGTGTGTGTTATATGAACACTGGGATGGGGGTGTTATATAAACACTGGGATGGGAGTGTGTGTGTGTTATATAAACACTGGGATGGGTGTGTTATATAAACACTGGGATGGGGGTGTGTGTGTGTTATATAAACACTGAGATGGGTGTGTTATATAAACACTGGGATGAGGGTGTGTGTGTTATATAAACACTGGGATTGGGATGAGTGTGTTATATAAACGCTGGGATGAGGGTGTGTGTGTTATATCAACACTGGGATGGGTGTGTTATATAAACACTGGGATGGGGGTGTGTGTGTGTTATATAAACACTGAGATGGGTGTGTTATATAAACACTGGGATGGGGGTGTGTGTGTTATATAAACACTGGGATGTGTGTGTTATATAAACACTGGGATGAGGGTGTGTGTGTGTTATATAAACACTGGGATGGGTGTGTTATATAAACACTGGGATGGGTGTGTGTGTTATATACACACTGAGATGGAGGTGTGTGTGTTATATAAACACTGGGATGGGGGTGTTATATAAACACTGGGATGAGGGTGTGTGTGTGTTATATAAACACTGGATATGGGTGTGTTATATAAACACTGGGATGGGTGTGTGTGTGTGTTATATAAACACTGGGATGGGTGTGTTATATAAACACTGGGATGAGGATGTGTGTGTTATATAAACACTGGGATGGGTGTGTTATATAAACACTAGGATGAGGGTGTGTGTCTGTTATATATACACTGGGATTGGGATGAGAGTGTTATATAAACACTGGGATGAGGGTGTGTGTGTGTTATATAAACACTGGGATGGGTGTGTGTGTGTGTTATATAAACACTGGGATGGGTGTGTTATATAAACACTGGGATGGGTGTGTGTGTGTGTGTGTGATATAAACACTGGGATGTGTGTGTTATATAAACACTGGGATGGGTTTGTTATATATACACTGGAATGGGTGTTTGTGTTATATAAACACTGAGATGGGTGTGTTATATAAACACAGGGATGAGGGTGTGTGTGTTATATAAACACTGGGATGGGTGTGTTATATAAACACTGTGATGAGGGTGTGTGTGTTATATAAACACTGGGATTGGGATGAGTGTGTTATATAAACACTGGGATGGGTGTGTGTGTTATATAAACACTGGGATGGGGGTGTTATATAAACACTGGGATGAGGGTGTGTGTGTTATATAAACACTGGGATGGATGGGTGTGGTATATAAACACTGGGATGAGGGTGTGTGTGTTATATAAACACTGGGATGTGTGTGTTATATAAACACTGGGATGAGGGTGTGTGTGTTATATAAACACTGGGATGGGTGTGTTATATAAACACTGGGATGGGTGTGTGTGTGTTATATAAACACTGAGATGGAGGTGTGTGTGTTATATAAACACTGGGATGAGGGTGTGTGTGTGTTATATGAACACTGGGATGGGGGTGTTATATAAACACTGGGATGAGGGTGTGTGTGTGTTATATAAACACTGGGATGGGTGTGTTATATAAACACTGGGATGGGGGTGTGTGTGTGTTATATAAACACTGGGATTGGGATGAGTGTGTTATATAAACGCTGGGATGAGGGTGTGTGTGTTATATCAACACTGGGATGGGTGTGTTATATAAACACTGGGGTGGGGGTGTGTGTGTGTGTTATATAAACACTGAGATGGGTGTGTTATATAAACACTGGGATGGGGGTGTGTGTGTTATATAAACACTGGGATGTGTGTGTTATATAAACACTGGGATGAGGGTGTGTGTGTTATATAAACACTGGGATGGGTGTGTTATATAAACACTGGGATGGGTGTGTGTGTGTTATATAAACACTGAGATGGAGGTGTGTGTGTTATATAAACACTGGGATGGGTGTGTTATATAAACACTGGGATGAGGGTGTGTGTGTTATATAAACACTGGGATGTGTGCGTTATATAAACACTGGGATGAGGGTGTGTGTGTGTTATATAAACACTGGGATGGGTGTGTTATATAAACACTGAGATGGAGGTGTGTGTTATATAAACACTGGGATGTGTGTGTTATATAAACACTGGGATGAGGGTGTGTGTGTGTTATATAAACACTGCGATGGGTGTGTGTGTTATATAAACACTGGGATGGGGGTGTGTGTGTGTTATATAAACACTGGGATGGGTGTGTTATATAAACACTGGGATGGGGGTGTGTGTGTGTTATATAAACACTGAGATGGGTGTGTTATATAAACATTGGGATGAGGGTGTGTGTGTGTTATATAAACACTGGGATTGGGATGATTGTGTTATATAAACGCTGGGATGAGGGTGTGTGTGTTATATCAACACTGGGATGGGTGTGTTATATAAACACTGGGATGGGGGTGTGTGTGTGTTATATAAACACTGAGATGGGTGTGTTATATAAACACTGGGATGGGGGTGTGTGTGTTATATAAACACTGGGATGTGTGTGTTATATAAACACTGGGATGGGGGTGTGTGTGTGTTATCTAAACACTGAGATGGGTGTGTTATTTAAACACTGGGATGGGGGTGTGTGTGTTATATAAACACTGGGATGTGTGTGTTATATAAACACTGGGATGAGGGTGTGTGTGTGTTATATAAACACTGGGATGGGTGTGTTATAAAAACACTGGGATGAGGGTGTGTGTGTGTTATATAAACACTGGGATGGGTGTGTGTGTTATATAAACACGGTGATGGATGTGTTATATAAACACTGGGATGGAGGTGTGTGTGTGTGTTATATAAACACTGGGATGGGTGTGTGTGTTATATAAACACTGGGATGGGTCTGTTATATAAACACTGGGATGAGGGTGTGTGTGTTATATAAACACTGGGATGGGTGTGTTATACAAACACTGGGATGGGTGTGTTATATAAACACTGGGATGAGGGTGTGTGTATTATATAAACACTGGGATTGGGATGAGTGTGTTATATAAACACTGGAATGAGGGTGTATGTGTGTTATATAAACACTGGGATGGCTGTGTTATCTAAACACTGGGATGGGGGTGTGTGTTATATAAACACTGGGATGGGTGTGTTATATAAACACTGGGATGAGGGTGTGTGTGTGAAATAAAAACTGGCATGGTTGTGTTATATAAACACTGGGATGAGGGTGTGTGTGTGTTATATAAACTCTGGGATGGGTGTGTTATATAAACACTGGGATGGGGGTGTGTGTGTTATATAAACACTGAGATGGGTGTGTTATATAAACACTGGGATGTGGGTGTGTGTGTGTTATATAAACACTGGGATGAGGGTGTGTGTGTGTTATATAAACACTGGGATGAGGGTGTGTGTTATATAAACACTGGGATGGGTGTGTGTGTGTGTTATATAAACACTGGGATGGGTGTGTTATATAAAGACTGGGATGGGTGTGTGTGTGTGTGATATAAACACTGGGATGCGTGTGTTATATAAACACTGGGATGGGTTTGTTATATAAACACTGGAATGGGTGTGTGTGTTATATAAACACTGAGATGGGTGTGGTATATAAACACTGGGATGAGGGGGTGTGTGTTATATAAACACTGGGATGGGTGTGTGATATAAACACTGTGATGAGGGTGTGTGTGTTATATGAACACTGGGATTGGGATGAGTGTGTTATATAAACACTGGGATGTGTGTGTGTTATATAAACACTGGGGTGGGGGTGTTATATAAACACTGGGATGAGGGTGTGTGTGTTATATAAACACTGGGATGGATGGGTGTGTTATATAAACACTGGGATGAGGGTGTGTGTGTGTGTTATATAAACACTGGGATGTGTGTGTTATATAAACACTGGGATGAGGGTGTGTGTGTTATATAAACACTGGGATGAGTGTGTTATATAAACACTGGGATGGGTGTGTGTGTGTTATATAAACACTGAGATGGAGGTGTGTGTGTTATATAAACACTGGGATGAGGGTGTGTGTGTGTTATATGAACACTGGGATGGGTGTGTTATATAAACACTGGGATGGGGGTGTGTGTGTGTTATATAAACACTGGGATTGGGATGAGTGTGTTATATAAACGCTGGGATGAGGGTGTGTGTGTTATAACAACACTGGGATGGGTGTGTTATATAAACACTGGGATGGGTGTGTGTGTGTGTTATATAAACACTGAGATGGGTGTGTTATATAAACACTGGGATGGGGGTGTGTGTGTTATATAAACACTGGGATGTGTGTGTTATATAAACACTGGGATGAGGGTGTGTGTGTGTTATATAAACACTGGGATGGGTGTGTTATATAAACACTGGGATGAGGGTGTGTGTGTGTTATATAAACACTGGGATGGGTGTGTGTGTTATATAAACACTGTGATGGATGTGTTATATAAACACTGGGACGGAGGTGTGTGTGTGAGTTATATAAACACTAGGATGGGTGTGTGTGTTATATAAACACTGGGATGGGTGTGTTATATAAACACTGGGATGAGGGTGTGTGTGTGTTATATAAACACTGGGATGGGTGTGTTATATAAACACTGGGATGGGTGTGTTATATAAACACTGGGATGAGGGGGTGTGTGTTATATAAACACTGGGATGGGTGTGTTATATAAACACTGTGATGAGGGTGTGTGTGTTATATAAACACTGGGATTGGGATGAGTGTGTTATATAAACACTGGGATGGGTGTGTGTGTTATATAAACACTGGGATGGGGGTGTTATATAAACACTGGGATGAGGGTGTGTGTGATATATAAACACTGGGATGTGTGTGTTATATAAACACTGGGATGAGGGTGTGTGTGTTATATAAACACTGGGATGGGTGTGTTATATAAACACTGGGATGGGTGTGTGTGTGTTATATAAACACTGAGATGGAGGTGTGTGTGTTATATAAACACTGGGATGAGGGTGTGTGTGTGTTATATGAACACTGGGATGGGGGTGTTATATAAACACTGGGATGAGGGTGTGTGTGTGTTATATAAACACTGGGATGGGTGTGTTATATAAACACTGGGATGGGGGTGTGTGTGTGTTATATAAACACTGGGATGGGTGTGTTATATAAACATTGGGATGAGGGTGTGTGTGTGTTATATAAACACTGGGATTGGGATGATTGTGTTATATAAACGCTGGGATGAGGGTGTGTGTGTTATATCAACACTGGGATGGGTTTGTTATATAAACACTGGGATGGGGGTGTGTGTGTGTTATATAAACACTGAGATGGGTGTGTTATATAAACACTGGGATGGGGGTGTGTGTGTTATATAAACACTGGGATGTGTGTGTTATATAAACACTGGGATGGTGGTGTGTGTGTGTTATCTAAACACTGAGATGGGTGTGTTATATAAACACTGGGATGGGGGTGTGTGTGTTATATAAACACTGGGATGTGTGTGTTGTATAAACATTGGGATGAGGGTGTGTGTGTGTTATATAAACACTGGGATTGGTGTGTTATAAAAACACTGGGATGAGGGTGTGTGTGTGTTATATAAACACTGGGATGGGTGTGTGTGTTATATAAACACGGTGATGGATGTGTTATATAAACACTGGGATGGAGGTGTGTGTGTGTGTTATATAAACACAGGGATGGGTGTGTGTGTTATATAAACACTGGGATGGGTCTGTTATATAAACACTGTGATGAGGGTGTGTGTGTTATATAAACACTGGGATGGGTGTGTTATACAAACACTGGGATGGGTGTGTTATATAAACACTGGGATGAGGGTGTGTGTGTTATATAAACACTGGGATTGGGATGAGTGTGTTATATAAACACTGGAATGAGGGTGTATGTGTGTTATATAAACACTGGGATGGCTGTGTTATCTAAACACTGGGATGGGGGTGTGTGTTATATAAACACTGGGATGGGTGTGTTATATAAACACTGGGATGAGGGTGTGTGTGTGAAATAAACACTGGCATGGGTGTGTTATATAAACACTGGGATGAGGGTGTGTGTGTGTTATATAAACGCTGGGATGGGTGTGTTATATAAACACTGGGATGGGGGTGTGTGTGTTATATAAACACTGAGATGGGTGTGTTATATAAACACTGGGATGTGGGTGTGTGTGTGTTATATAAACACTGGGATGAGGGTGTGTGTGTGTTATATAAACACTTGGATGAGTGTGTGTGTTATATAAACACTGGGATGGGTGTGTTGTATAAACACTGGGATGGGTGTGTGTGTGTTATATAAACACTGGGATGGGTGTGTTATATAAACACTGGGATGAGGGTGTGTGTCTGTTATATAAACACTGTGATGTGTGTGTTATATAAACACTGGGATGAGGGTGCGTGTGTTATATAAACACTGGGATGGGTGTGTTATATAAGCACTGGGATGAGGGTGTGTGTGTTATATAAACACTGGGATGTGTGTGTTATATAAACACTGGGAAGGGTGTGTGTGTGTTATATAAACACTGGGATGTGTGTGTTATATAAACACTGGGATGAGGGTGTGTGTGTGTTATATAAACACTGGGATGGCTGTGTTATCTAAACACTGGGATGGGGGTGTGTGTTATATAAACACTGGGATGGGTGTGTTATATAAACACTGGGATGAGGGTGTGTGTGTGAAATAAACACTGGCATGGGTGTGTTATATAAACACTGCGATTAGGGTGTGTGTGTGTTATATAAACGCTGGGATGGGTGTGTTATATAAACACTGGGATGGGTGTGTGTGTGTTATATAAACACTGAGATGGGTGTGTTATATAAACACTGGGATGTGGGTGTGTGTGTGTTATATAAACGCTGGGATGAGGGTGTGTGTGTGTTATATAAACACTTGGATGAGTGTGTGTGTTATATAAACACTGGGATGGGTGTGTTGTATAAACACTGGGATGGGTGTGTGTGTGTTATATAAACACTGGGATGGGTGTGTTATATAAACACTGGGATGAGGGTGTGTGTGTGTTATATAAACACTGTGATGTGTGTGTTATATAAACACTGGGATGAGGGTGCGTGTGTTATATAAACACTGGGATGGGTGTGTTATATAAGCACTGGGATGAGGGTGTGTGTGTTATATAAACACTGGGATGTGTGTGTTATATAAACACTGGGAAGGGTGTGTGTGTGTTATATAAACACTGGGATGTGTGTGTTATATAAACACTGGGATGAGGGTGTGTGTGTTATATAATCACTGGGATGGGTGTGTTATATAAACACTGGGATGAGGGTGTGTGTGTGTTATATAAACACTGGGATGGGTATGTTATATAAACACTAGGATGAGGGTGTGTGTGTGTTATATAAATACTGGGATTGGGATGAGTGTGTTATATAAACACTGGGATGAGGGTGTGTGTGTGTTATATAAACACTGGGATGAGTGTGTGTGTTATATAAACACTGGGATGGGTGTGTTATATAAACACTGGGATGGGTGTGTGTGTGTTATATAAACACTGGGATGGGTGTGTTATATAAACACTGGGATGAGGGTGTGTGTGTGTTATATAAACACTGTGATGTGTGTGTTATATAAACACTGGGATGAGGGTGCGTGTGTTATATAAACACTGGGATGGGTGTGTTATATAAACACTGGGATGAGGGTGTGTGTGTGTTATATAAACACTGGGATGGGTGTGATATATAAACACTGGGAAGGGTGTGTGTGTGTTATATAAACACTGGGATGTGTGTGTTATATAAACACTGGGATGAGGGTGTGTGTGTTATATAATCACTGGGATGGGTGTGTTATATAAACACTGGGATGAGGGTGTGTGTGCGTTATATAAACACTGGCATGGGTATGTTATATAAACACTAGGATGAGGGTGTGTGTGTGTTATATAAATACTGGGATTGGGATGAGTGTGTTATATAAACACTGGGATGAGGGTGTGTGTGTGTTATATAAACACTGGGATGAGTGTGTGTGTTATATAAACACTGGGATGGGTGTGTTATATAAAAACTGGGAAGGGTGTGTGTGTGTTATATAAACACTGGGATGTGTGTGTTATATAAACACTGGGATGAGGGTGTGTGTGTTATATAAACACTGGGATGGGTGTGTTATATAAACACTGGGATGAGGGTGTGTGTGTGTTATATGAACACTGGGATGGGTATGTTATATAAACACTAGGATGAGGGTGTGTGTGTGTTATATAAACACTGGGATTGGGATGAGTGTGTTATATAAACACTGGGATGAGGGTGTGTGTGTTGTATAAACATTGGGATGGGTGTGTTATATAAACACTGGGATGACGGTGTGTGTGTGTTATATAAACACTGAGATGGAGGTGTGTGTGTTATATAAACACTGGGATGGGGGTGTAATATAAACACTGGGATGAGGGTGTGTGTGTTATATAAACACTGGGATGGATGGGTGTGTTATATAAACAATGGGAAGAGGGTGTGTGTGTGTGTTATATAAACACTGGGATGGGTGTGTTATATAAACACTGGGATGAGGGTGTGTGTGTGATATAAACACTGGGATGGGTGAGTTATATAAACACTGGGATGGGTGTGTTATATAAACACTGGGATGGGTGTGTTATATAAACACTGGGATGAGGGTGTGTGTATGTTATATAAACACTGGGATTGGGACGAGTGTGTTATATAAACACTGGGATGAGGGTGTGTGTGTGTTATATAAAAACTGGGATGGGTGTGTTATATAAACACTGGGATGGGGGTGTGTGTGTGTTCTATAAACACTGGGATGGGGGTGTGCGTGTGTTATATAAACACTGAGATGGGTGTGTTATATAAACACTGGGATGAGGGTGTGTGTGTGTTATATAAACGCTGGGATTGGGATGAGTGTGTTATATAAACACTGAGATGAGGGTGTGTGTTATATAAACACTGGGATGGGTGTGTTATATAAACACTGTGATGGGGGTGTGTGTGTGTTATATAAACACTGAGATGGGTGTGTTATATAAACACTGGGATGGGGGTGTGTATGTGTTATATAAACACTGGGATGTGTGTGTTATATAAACACTGGGATGAGGGTGTGTGTGTGTTATATAAACACTGGGATGGGTGTGTTATATAAACACTGGGATGAGGGTGTGTGTGTGTTATATAAACACTGGGATGGATGTGTGTGTTATATAAACACTGGGATGGGTGTGTTATATAAACACTGGGATGGAGGTGTGTGTGTTTGTTATATAAACACTGGGATGGGTGTGTGTGTTATATAAACACTGGGATGGGTGTGTTATATAAACACTGGGATGAGGGTGTGTGTGTTATATAAACACTGGGATAAGTGTGTTATATCAACACTGGGATGAGGGTGTATGTGTGTTATATAAACACTGGGATGGGTGTGTTATCTAAACACTGGGATGGGGGTGTGTGTTATATAAACACTGTGATGGGTGTGTTATATAAACACTGGGATGACGGTGTGTGTGTTATATAAACACTGGGATTGGGATGAGTGTGTTATATAAACACTGGGATGAGGGTGTGTGTGTGTTATATAAACACTGGGATGGGTGTGTTATATAAACACTGGGATGAGGGTGTGTGTGTGTTATATAAACACTGGGATGTGTGTGTTATATAAACACTGGGATGAGGGTGTGTGTGTGTTAATTAAACACTGGGATGGGTGTGTGTGTTATATAAACACTGGGATGGGTGTGTTATATAAACACTGGGATGAGGTTGTGTGTGTTATATAAACACTGGGATGGGTGTGTTATATAAACACTGGGATGAGTGTGTGTGTGTTATATAAACATTGGGATGTGTGTGTTATATAAACACTGGGATGACGGTGTGTGTGTTATATAAACACTGGGATGGGTGTGTTATATAAACACTGGGATAGGTGTGTGTGTGTGTTATATAAACACTGGGATGGGTGTGTTATATAAACACTGGGATGAGGGTGAGTGTGTGTTATATAAACACTGGGATGGGTGTGTTATATAAACACTGGGATGAGGGTGTGTGTGTGTTATATAAACACTGGGATGTGTATGTTATATAAACACTAGGATGAGGGTGTGTGTGTGTTATATAAATACTGGGATTGGGATGAGTGTGTTATATAAACACTGGGATGAGGGTGTGTTATATAAACACTGGGATGGAGGTGTGTGTGTTTGTTATATAAACACTGGGATGGGCGTGTGTGTTATATAAACACTAGAATGGGTGTGTTATCTAAACACTGGGATGAGGGTGTGTGTGTTATATAAACACTGGGATAAGTGTGTTATATCAACACTGGGATGAGGGTGTATGTGTGTTATATAAACACTGGGATGAGGGTGTGTTATATAAACACTGGGATGGAGGTGTGTGTGTTTGTTATATAAACACTGGGATGGGCGTGTGTGTTATATAAACACTGGGATGGGTGTGTTATATAAACACTGGGATGAGGGTGTGTGTGTTCTATAAACACTGGGATAAGTGTGTTATATCAACACTGGGATGACGGTGTGTGTGTTATATAAACACTGGGATTGGGATGAGTGTGTTATATAAACACTGGGATGAGGGTGTGTGTGTTATATAAACACTGGGATGAGTGTGTGTGTTATATAAACACTGGGATGGGTGTGTTATATAAACACTGGGAAGGGTGTGTGTGTGTTATATAAACACTGGGATGTGTGTGTTATATAAACACTGGGATGGGTGTGTTATATAAACACTGGGATGAGGGTGTGTGTGTTATATAAACACTGGGATAAGTGTGTTATATCAACACTGGGATGACGGTGTGTGTGTTATATAAACACTGGGATTGGGATGAGTGTGTTATATAAACACTGGGATGAGGGTGTGTGTGTGTTATATAAACACTGGGATGAGTGTGTGTGTTATATAAACACTGGGATGGGTGTGTTATATAAACACTGGGAAGGGTGTGTGTGTGTTATATAAACACTGGGATGTGTGTGTTATATAAACACTGGGATGAGGGTGTGTGTGTTATATAAACACTGGGATAAGTGTGTTATATCAACACTGGGATGAGGGTGTATGTGTGTTATATAAACACTGGGATGGGTGTGTTATCTAAACACTGGGATGGGGGTGTGTGTTATATAAACACTGTGATGGGTGTGTTATATAAACACTGGGATGACGGTGTGTGTGTTATATAAACACTGGGATTGGGATGAGTGTGTTATATAAACACTGGGATGAGGGTGTGTGTGTGTTAATTAAACACTGGGATGGGTGTGTGTGTTATATAAACACTGGGATGGGTGTGTTATATAAACACTGGGATGAGGTTGTGTGTGTTATATAAACACTGGGATGGGTGTGTTATATAAACACTGGGATGAGTGTGTGTGTGTTATATAAACATTGGGATGTGTGTGTTATATAAACACTGGGATGACGGTGTGTGTGTTATATAAACACTGGGATGGGTGTGTTATATAAACACTGGGATAGGTGTGTGTGTGTGTTATATAAACACTGGGATGGGTGTGTTATATAAACACTGGGATGAGGGTGAGTGTGTGTTATATAAACACTGGGATGGGTGTGTTATATAAACACTGGGATGAGGGTGTGTGTGTGTTATATAAACACTGGGATGTGTATGTTATATAAACACTAGGATGAGGGTGTGTGTGTGTTATATAAATACTGGGATTGGGATGAGTGTGTTATATAAACACTGGGATGAGGGTGTGTTATATAAACACTGGGATGGAGGTGTGTGTGTTTGTTATATAAACACTGGGATGGGCGTGTGTGTTATATAAACACTAGAATGGGTGTGTTATCTAAACACTGGGATGAGGGTGTGTGTGTTATATAAACACTGGGATAAGTGTGTTATATCAACACTGGGATGAGGGTGTATGTGTGTTATATAAACACTGGGATGAGGGTGTGTTATATAAACACTGGGATGGAGGTGTGTGTGTTTGTTATATAAACACTGGGATGGGCGTGTGTGTTATATAAACACTGGGATGGGTGTGTTATATAAACACTGGGATGAGGGTGTGTGTGTTCTATAAACACTGGGATAAGTGTGTTATATCAACACTGGGATGACGGTGTGTGTGTTATATAAACACTGGGATTGGGATGAGTGTGTTATATAAACACTGGGATGAGGGTGTGTGTGTTATATAAACACTGGGATGAGTGTGTGTGTTATATAAACACTGGGATGGGTGTGTTATATAAACACTGGGAAGGGTGTGTGTGTGTTATATAAACACTGGGATGTGTGTGTTATATAAACACTGGGATGGGTGTGTTATATAAACACTGGGATGAGGGTGTGTGTGTTATATAAACACTGGGATAAGTGTGTTATATCAACACTGGGATGACGGTGTGTGTGTTATATAAACACTGGGATTGGGATGAGTGTGTTATATAAACACTGGGATGAGGGTGTGTGTGTGTTATATAAACACTGGGATGAGTGTGTGTGTTATATAAACACTGGGATGGGTGTGTTATATAAACACTGGGAAGGGTGTGTGTGTGTTATATAAACACTGGGATGTGTGTGTTATATAAACACTGGGATGAGGGTGTGTGTGTTATATAAACACTGGGATAAGTGTGTTATATCAACACTGGGATGAGGGTGTATGTGTGTTATATAAACACTGGGATGGGTGTGTTATCTAAACACTGGGATGGGGGTGTGTGTTATATAAACACTGTGATGGGTGTGTTATATAAACACTGGGATGACGGTGTGTGTGTTATATAAACACTGGGATTGGGATGAGTGTCTTATATAAACACTGGGCTGAGGGTGTGTGTGTGTTATATAAACACTGGGATGGGTGTGTTATATAAACACTGGGATGAGGGTGTGTGTGTGTTATATAAACACTGGGATGTGTGTGTTATATAAACACTGGGATGAGGGTGTGTGTGTGTTAATTAAACACTGGGATGGGTGTGTGTGTTATATAAACACTGGGATGGGTGTGTTATATAAACCCTGGGATGAGGGTGTGTGTGTTATATAAACACTGGGATGGGTGTGTTATATAAACACTGGGATGAGTGTGTGTGTGTTATATAAACATTGGGATGGGTGTGTTATATAAACACTGGGATGACGGTGTGTGTGTTATATAAACACTGGGATGGGTGTGTTATATAAACACTGGGATAGGTGTGTGTGTGTGTTATATAAACACTGGGATGGGTGTGTTATATAAACACTGGGATGAGGGTGAGTGTGTGTTATATAAACACTGGGATGGGTGTGTTATATAAACACTGGGATGAGGGTGTGTGTGTGTTATATAAACACTGGGATGTGTATGTTATATAAACACTAGGATGAGGGTGTGTGTGTGTTATATAAATACTGGGATTGGGATGAGTGTGTTATATAAACACTGGGATGAGGGTGTGTTATATAAACACTGGGATGGAGGTGTGTGTGTTTGTTATATAAACACTGGGATGGGCGTGTGTGTTATATAAACACTGGGATGGGTGTGTTATATAAACACTGGGATGAGGGTGTGTGTGTTATATAAACACTGGGATAAGTGTGTTATATCAACACTGGGATGAGGGTGTATGTGTGTTATATAAACACTGGGATGAGGGTGTGTTATATAAACACTGGGATGGAGGTGTGTGTGTTTGTTATATAAACACTGGGATGGGCGTGTGTGTTATATAAACACTGGGATGGATGTGTTATATAAACACTGGGATGAGGGTGTGTGTGTTATATAAACACTGGGATAAGTGTGTTATATCAACACTGGGATGACGGTGTGTGTGTTATATAAACACTGGGATCGGGATGAGTGTGTTATATAAACACTGGGATGAGGGTGTGTGTGTGTTATATAAACACTGGGATGAGTGTGTGTGTTATATAAACACTGGGATGGGTGTGTTATATAAACACTGGGAAGGGTGTGTGTGTGTTATATAAACACTGGGATGTGTGTGTTATATAAACACTGGGATGGGTGTGTTATATAAACACTGGGATGAGGGTGTGTGTGTTATATAAACACTGGGATAAGTGTGTTATATCAACACTGGGATGACGGTGTGTGTGTTATATAAACACTGGGATTGGGATGAGTGTGTTATATAAACACTGGGATGAGGGTGTGTGTGTGTTATATAAACACTGGGATGAGTGTGTGTGTTATATAAACACTGGGATGGGTGTGTTATATAAACACTGGGAAGGGTGTGTGTGTGTTATATAAACACTGGGATGTGTGTGTTATATAAACACTGGGATGAGGGTGTGTGTGTTATATAAACACTGGGATGGGTGTGTTATATAAACACTGGGATGAGGGTGTGTGTGTTATATAAACACTGGGATGGGTATGTTATATAAACACTAGGATGAGGGTGTGTGTGTGTTATATAAACACTGGGATTGGGATGAGTGTGTTATATAAACACTGGGATGAGGGTGTGTGTGTTGTATAAACACTGGGATGGGTGTGTTATATAAACACTGGGATGACGGTGTGTGTGTGTGTGTTATATAAACACTGAGATGGAGGTGTGTGTGTTATATAAACACTGGGATGGGGGTGTAATATAAACACTGGGATGAGGGTGTGTGTGTTATATAAACACTGGGATGGATGGGTGTGTTATATAAACACTGGGATGAGGGTGTGTGTGTGTGTTATATAAACACTGGGATGGGTGTGTTATATAAACACTGGGATGAGGGTGTGTGTGTGATATAAACACTGGGATGGGTGTGTTATATAAACACTGGGATGGGTGTGTTATATAAACACTGGGATGGGTGTGTTATGTAAACACTGGGATGAGGGTGTGTGTGTGTTATATAAACACTGGGATTGGGACGAGTGTGTTATATAAACACTGGGATGAGGGTGTGTGTGTGTTATATAAACACTGGGATGGGTGTGTTATATAAAGACTGGGATGGGGGTGTGTGTGTGTTATATAAACACTGGGATGGGTGTGTTATATAAACACTGGGATGGGTGTGTGTGTGTGTTATATAAACACTGAGATGGGTGTGTTATATAAACACTGGGATGAGGGTGTGTGTGTGTTATATAAACACTGGGATTGGGATGAGTATGTTATATAAACACTGAGATGAGGGTGTGTGTGTTATATAAACACTGGGATGGGTGTGTTATATAAACACTGGGATGGGGGTGTGTGTGTGTTATATAAACACTGAGATGGGTGTGTTATATAAACACTGGGATGGGGGTGTGTATGTGTGATATAAACACTGGGATGTGTGTGTTATATAAACACTGGGATGAGGGTGTGTGTGTGTTATATAAACACTGGGATGGGTGTGTTATATAAACACTGGGATGAGGGTGTGTGTGTGTTATATAAACACTGGGATGGATGTGTGTGTTATATAAAAACTGGGATGGGTGTGTTATATAAACACTGGGATGGAGGTGTGTGTGTTTGTTATATAAACACTGGGATGGGTGTGTGTGTTATATAAACACTGGGATGGGTGTGT
Source organism: Chiloscyllium punctatum (assembly GCF_047496795.1). Lineage (NCBI taxonomy): Eukaryota > Metazoa > Chordata > Chondrichthyes > Orectolobiformes > Hemiscylliidae > Chiloscyllium > Chiloscyllium punctatum. The sequence goes on from NC_092774.1 coordinate 50,164,390, forward strand.
TATATAAACACTGGGATGAGGGTGTGTGTGTTATATAAACACTGGGATAAGTGTGTTATATAAACACTGGGATGAGGGTGTATGTGTGTTATATAAACACTGGGATGGGTGTGTTATCTAAACACTGGGATGGGGGTGTGTGTTATATAAACACTGTGATGGGTGTGTTATATAAACACTGCGATGACGGTGTGTGTGTGAAAAAAACACTGGGATGGGTGTGTTATATAAACACTGGGATGAGGGTGTGTGTGTGTTATATAAACACTGGGATTGGTGTGTTATATAAACACTGGGATGAGGGTGTGTGTGTGTTATATAAACACTGGGATGTGTGTGTTATATAAACACTGGGATGAGGGTGTGTGTGTGTTAATTGAACACTGGGATGGGTGTGTGTGTTATATAAACACTGGGATGGGTGTGTTATATATACACTGGGATGAGGGTGTGTGTGTTATATAAACACTGGGATGGGTGTGTTATATAAACACTGGGATGAGGGTGTGTGTGTGTTATATAAACATTGGGATGTGTGTGTTATATAAACACTGGGATGGGTCAGTGTGTTATATAAACACTGGGATGAGGGGGTGTCGGTGTTATATAAACACCGGGATGGGTGTGTGTTGTAGAAACACTGAAATGAGTGTGTGTGTTAGATAAACACTGGGGTTAGGGTGTGTGTGTGTTATATAAACACTGGGATGGGTGTATTAAATAAACACTGAAATGGGTGTGTGTGTGATATAAACACTGGGATGAGGAGGTGTCGGTGTTATATAAACACTGGGATGGGTGTGTGTGTTACATAAGCACTGGGATGTGTGTGGTATATAAACACTGAAATGGTTGTGTGTGTTAAATAAACACTGGGATGGGTGTGTGTATTATATAAACAACGGGATGGAGGTGTGTGTTATATAAACACTGGGATGTGTGTGTTATATAAACACTGGGATGAGGGTGTGTGTGTGTTATATAAACAGTGCGATGGGTGTGTGTGTTATATAAACACTGGGATGGGGGTGTGTGTGTGTGTTATATAAACACTGGGATGGGTGTGTTATATAAACACTGGGATGAGGGTGTGTGTGTGATATAAACACTGGGATGGGTGTGTTATATAAACACTGGGATGGGTGTGTTATATAAACACTGGGATGGGTGTGTTATGTAAACACTGGGATGAGGGTGTGTGTGTGTTATATAAACACTGGGATTGGGACGAGTGTGTTATATAAACACTGGCATGAGGGTGTGTGTGTGTTATATAAACACTGGGATGGGTGTGTTATATAAAGACTGGGATGGGGGTGTGTGTGTGTTATATAAACTCTGGGATGGGTGTGTTATATAAACACTGGGATGGGTGTGTGTGTGTGTTATATAAACACTGAGATGGGTGTGTTATATAAACACTGGGATGAGGGTGTGTGTGTGTTATATAAACACTGGGATTGGGATGAGTATGTTATATAAACACTGAGATGAGGGTGTGTGTGTTATATAAACACTGGGATGGGTGTGTTATATAAACACTGGGATGGGGGTGTGTGTGTGTTATATAAACACTGAGATGGGTGTGTTATATAAACACTGGGATGGGGGTGTGTATGTGTGATATAAACACTGGGATGTGTGTGTTATATAAACACTGGGATGAGGGTGTGTGTGTGTTATATAAACACTGGGATGGGTGTGTTATATAAACACTGGGATGAGGGTGTGTGTGTGTTATATAAACACTGGGATGGATGTGTGTGTTATATAAACACTGGGATGGGTGTGTTATATAAACACTGGGATGGAGGTGTGTGTGTTTGTTATATAAACACTGGGATGGGTGTGTGTGTTGTATAAACACTGGGATGGGTGTGTTATATAAACACTGGGATGAGGGTGTGTGTGTTATATAAACACTGGGATAAGTGTGTTATATAAACACTGGGATGAGGGTGTATGTGTGTTATATAAACACTGGGATGGGTGTGTTATCTAAACACTGGGATGGGTGTGTGTGTTATATAAACACTGTGATGGGTGTGTTATATAAACACTGCGATGACGGTGTGTGTGTGAAAAAAACACTGGGATGGGTGTGTTATATAAACACTGGGATGAGGGTGTGTGTGTGTTATATAAACACTGGGATGGGTGTGTTATATAAACACTGGGATGAGGGTGTGTGTGTGTTATATAAACACTGGGATGTGTGTGTTATATAAACACTGGGATGAGGGTGTGTGTGTGTTAATTAAACACTGGGATGGGTGTGTGTGTTATATAAACACTGGGATGGGTGTGTTATATATACACTGGGATGAGGGTGTGTGTGTTATATAAACACTGGGATGGGTGTGTTATATAAACACTGGGATGGGTGTGTGTGTGTTATATAAACATTGGGATGTGTGTGTTATATAAACACTGGGATGGGTCAGTGTGTTATATAAACACTGGGATGAGGGGGTGTCGGTGTTATATAAACACCGGGATGGGTGTGTGTTGTAGAAACACTGAAATGAGTGTGTGTGTTAGATAAACACTGGGGTTAGGGTGTGTGTGTGTTATATAAACACTGGGATGGGTGTATTAAATAAACACTGAAATGGGTGTGTGTGTGATATAAACACTGGGATGAGGAGGTGTCGGTGTTATATAAACACTGGGATGGGTGTGTGTGTTACATAAGCACTGGGATGTGTGTGGTATATAAACACTGAAATGGTTGTGTGTGTTAAATAAACACTGGGATGGGTGTGTGTATTATATAAACAACGGGATGGAGGTGTGTGTTATATAAACACTGGGATGTGTGTGTTATATAAACACTGGGATGAGGGTGTGTGTGTGTTATATAAACAGTGCGATGGGTGTGTGTGTTATATAAACACTGGGATGGGGGTGTGTGTGTGTGTTATATAAACACTGGGATGGGTGTGTTATATAAACACTGGGATGAGGGTGTGTGTGTGTTATATAAACACTGGGATGGGTGTGTTATATAAACACTGGGATGAGGGTGTGTGTGTTATATAAACACTGGGCTGGGTGTGTGTGTTATATAAACACTGGGATGGGTGTGTTATATAAACACTGGGATGAGGGTGTGTGTGTGTTATATGAACACTGGGATGGGTGTGTTAAATAAACACTGGGGTGGGTGTGTGTGTTATATAAACACTGGGGTTAGGGTGTGTGTGTGTTATATAAACACTGGGATGAGAGGGTGTCGGTGTTATATAAACACTGGGATGGGTGTATTAAATAAACACTGAAATGGGTGTGTGTGTGATATAAACACTGGGATGAGGAGGTGTCGGTGTTATATAAACACTGGGATGGGTGTGTGTGTTATATAAACACTGGGATGTGTGTGGTATATAAACACTGAAATGGTTGTGTGTGTTAAATAAACACTGGGATGGGTGTGTGTATTATATAAACACTGGGATGAGGGTGTGTGTGTGTTATATAAACACTGGGATGGGTGTGTGTGTTATATAAGCACTGGGATGAGGGTGTGTGTGTATTATATAAACACTGGGATGGGGGTGTCGGTGTTGTATAAACGCTGGGCTGGATGTGTGTGTTATGTAAACACTGAGGTGGGTGTGTGTGTTATATAAACACTGGGATGGGTTTGTGTGTTATATAAGCACTGGGATGTGGGTGTGTGTTATATAAACACTGGGATGAGGGTGTGTGTGTTATATAAACACTGGGATGGGTGTGTTATATAAACACTGGGATGAGGGTGTGTGTGTTATATAAACACTGGGATGTGTGCGTTATATAAACACTGGGATGAGGGTGTGTGTGTGTTATATAAACACTGGGATGGGTGTGTTATATAAACACTGAGATGAGGGTGTGTGTGTTACTTAAACACTGGGATGTGTGTGTTATATAAACACTAGGATGAGGGTGTGAGTGTGTTATATAAACACTGCGATGGGTGCGTGTGTTATATAAACACTGGGATGGGGGTGTGTGTGTTATATAAACACTGGGATGGGTGTGTTATATCAACACTGGGATGAGGGTGTGTGTGTGTTATATAAACACTGGGATGGGTGTGTTATATAAACACTGGGATGAGGGTGTGTGTGTTATATAAACACTGGGATGGGTGTGTTATATAAACACTGGGATGAGGGTGTGTGTGTGTTATATGAACACTGGGATGGGTGTGTTAAATAAACACTGGGATGGGTGTGTGTGTGTTATATAAACACTGGGATGGGTGTGTTATATAAACACTGGGATGGGTGTATGTGTTATATAAGCACTGGGATGAGGGTGTGTGTGTATTATATAAACACTGGGAGGGGGTGTCGGTGTTGTATAAACACTGGGGTGGATGTGTGTGTTATGTAAACACTGAGGTGGGGGTGTGTGTTATATAAACACTGGGATGGGTTTGTGTGTTATATAAGCACTGGGATGTGGGTGTGTGTTATATAAACACTGGGATGGGTGTGCGTGTTATATAAACACTGGGATGGGTGTGTGTGTTATATAAACACTGGGATGGGTGTGTTATATAAACACTGGGTTGAGGGTGTGTGTGTGTTATATAAACACTGGGATGGGTGTGTTATATAAACACTAGGATGAGGGTGTGTGTGTGTTATATAAACGCTGGGATTGGGATGAGTGTGTTATATAAACACTGGGATGAGGGTGTGTGTGTTATATAAACACTGGGATGGGTGTGTTATATAAACACTGGGATGAGGGTGTGTGTGTGTTATATAAACACTGGGATGTGTGTGTTATATAAACACTGGGATGAGCGTGTGTGTGTTATATAAACACTGCGATGGGTGTGTGTGTTATATAAACACAGGGATGGGGGTGTGTGTGTGTTATATAAACACTGGGATGGGCGTGTTATATAAACACTGGGATGAGGGTGTGTGTGTGTTATATAAACACTGGGATGGGTGTGTTATATAAACACTGGGATGAGGGTGTGTGTGTGTTATATAAACACTGGGCTGGGTGTGTGTGTAATATAAACACTGGGATGGGTGTGTTATATAAACACTGGAATGAGGGTGTGTGTGTGTTATATGAACACTGGGATGGGTGTGTTAAATAAACACTGGGATGGGTGTGTGTATTATATAAACACTGGGATGAGGGTGTGTGTGTGTTATATAAACACTGGGATGGGTGTGTGTGTTATATAAGCACTGGGATGAGGGTGTGTGTGTATTATATAAACAGTGGGATGGGGGTGTCGGTGTTGTATAAACACTGGGTTGGATGTGTGTGTTATGTAAACACTGAGGTGGGGGTGTGTGTTATATAAACACTGGGATGGCTTTGTGTGTTATATAAGCACTGGGATGTGGGTGTGTGTTATATAAACACTGGGATGGGTGTGCGTGTTGTATAAACACTGGGATGGGTGTGTGTGTTATATAAACACTGGGATGGGTGTGTTATATAAACACTGGGATGGGTGTGTTATATAAACACTAGGATGAGGGTGTGTGTGTTATATAAACACTGGGATTGGGATGAGTGTGTTATATAAACACTGGGATGAGGGTGTGTGTGTGTTATATAAACACTGGGATGGGTGTGTTATATAAACACTGGGATGAGGGTGTGTGTGTGTTATATAAACACTGGGATGGGTGTGTTATATAAACACTGGGATGACGGTGTGTGTGTGTGTTATATAAACACTGGGCTGGGTGTGTTTGTTATATAAACACTGGGATGGGTGTGTTATATAAACACTGGGATGAGGGTGTGTGTGTGTTATATGAACACTGGGATGGGTGTGTTATATAAACACTGGGATGAGGGTGTGTGTGTTGTATAAACACTGGGATGGGTGTGTGTTATATAAACACTAGGATGGCTGTGTTATATAAACACAGGGATGGGTGTGTTATATAAACACTGCGATGGGGATGTGTGTGTGTTATATAAACACTGGGATGGGCGTGTTAATATAAACACTGGGATGAGGGTGTGTGTGTTATATAAACACTGGGATGGGTGTGTTATATAAACACTGGGATGAGGGTGTGTGTGTGTTATATAAACACTGGGATGGGTGTGTTATATAAACACTGGGATGAGGGTGTGTGTGTGTTATATAAACACTGAGATGGAGGTGTGTGTTATATAAACACTGGGATGGGTGTGTTATATAAACACTGAGATGGGGGTGTGTGTGTTATATAAACACTGCGATGGGTGTGTGTGTTATATAAACACTGGGATGGGGGTGTGTGTGTGTTATATAAACACTGGGATGGGTGTGTTATATAAACACTGGGATGAGGGTGTGTGTGTGTTATATAAACACTGGGATGGGTGTGTTATATAAACACTTGGATGAGGGTGTGTGTGTGTGTTATATAAACACTGGGATGGGTGTGTTATATAAACACTGGGATGTGTGTGTGTTATATAAACACTAGGATGGGTGTGTTATATAAACACTGGGATGTGTGTGTTATATAAACACTGAGATGGAGGTGTGTGTGTTATATAAACACTGGGATGTGTGTGTTGTATAAACACTGGGATGAGGGTGTGTGTGTGTTATATAAACACTGCGATGTGTGTGTTATATAAACACTGGGATGAGTGTGTGTGTGTTATATAAACACTGGGATGGGTGTGTGTGTTATATAAACACTGGGATGGGTGTGTGTGTTATATAAACACTGGGCTGGGTGTGTGTGTTATATAAACACTGGGATGGGTGTGTTATATAAACACTGGGATGAGGGTGTGTGTGTGTTATATGAACACTGGGATGGGTGTGGTATATAAACACTGGGATGAGGGTGTGTGTGTTATATAAACACTGGGATGGGTGTGTTATATAAACACTGGGATGAGGGTGTGTGTGTGTTATATAAACACTGGGATGGGTGTGTGTGTTATATAAACACTAGGATGTGGGTGTTATAAAAACACTGGGATGAGGGTGTGTGTGTTATATAAACACTGGGATGGGGGTGTGTGTGTTATATAAACACTGGGATGGGTGTGTTATATAAACACTGGGATGAGGGTGTGTGTGTGTTATATAAGCACTGGGATGGGTGTGTTATATAAACACTGGGATGAGGGTGTGTGTGTATTATATAAACACTGCGATGGGTGTGTGTGTTATATAAACACTGGGATGGGTGTGTTATATAAACACTGGGATGGGTGTGTGTGTGTGTGTTATATAAACACTGGGATGGGTGTGTTATATAAACACTGGGATGAGGGTGTGTGTGTGTTATATAAACACTGAGTTGGAGGTGTGTGTGTTATATAAACACTGGGATTGGGGTGTGTGTTATATAAACACTGGGATGGATGTGTGTGTTACATAAACACTGGGATGAGGGGGTGTCGGTGTTATATAAACACCGGGATGGGTGTGTGTGTTATATAAACACTGGGATGAGGGGGTGTCGCTGTTATATAAACACTGGGATGTGTCAGTGTGTTATATAAACACTGGGATGAGGGGGTGTCGGTGTTATATAAACACCGGGATGGGTGTGTGTTATAGAAACACTGAAATGGGTGTGTGTGTTATATAAACACTGGGGTTAGGGTGTGTGTGTGTTATATAAACACTGGGATGAGAGGGTGTCGGTGTTATATAAACACTGGGATGGGTGTATTAAATAAACACTGAAATGGGTGTGTGTGTGATATAAACACTGGGATGAGGAGGTGTCGGTGTTATATAAACACTGGGATGGGTATGTGTGTTATATAAGCACTGGGATGTGTGTGGTATATAAACATTGAAATGGTTGTGTGTGTTAAATAAACACTGGGATGGGTGTGTGTATTATATGAACACTGGGATGAGGGTGTGTGTGTGTTATATAAACACTGGGATGGGTGTGTGTGTTATATAAGCACTGGGATGAGGGTGTGTGTGTATTATATAAACACTGGGATGGGGGTGTCGGTGTTGTATAAACGCTGGGCTGGATGTGTGTGTTATGTAAACACTGAGGTGGGTGTGTGTGTTATATAAACACTGGGATGGGTTTGTGTGTTATATAAGCACTGGGATGTGGGTGTGTGTTATATAAACACTGGGATGAGGGTGTGTGTGTTATATAAACACTGGGATGGGTTTGTTATATAAACACTGAGATGGAGGTGTGTGTTATATAAACACTGGGATGTGTGTGTTATATAAACACTGGGATGGGGGTGTGTGTGTTATATAAACACTGCGATGGGTGTGTGTGTTATATAAACACTGGGATGGGGGTGTGTGTGTTATATAAACACTGGGATGGGTGTGTTATATAAACACTGGGATGGGGGTGTGTGTGTGTTATATAAACACTGGGATGGGTGTGTTATATAAACACTGGGATGAGGGTGTGTGTGTTATATAAACACTGGGCTGGGTGTGTGTGTTATATAAACACTGGGATGGGTGTGTTATATAAACACTGGGATGAGTGTGTGTGTGTGTTATATGAACACTGGGATGGGTGTGTTAAATAAACACTGGGATGGGTGTGTGTGTTATATAAACACTGGGGTTAGGGTGTGTGTGTGTTATATAAACACTGTTATGGGTGTATTAAATAAACACTGAAATGGGTGTGTGTGTGATATAAACACTGGGATGAGGAGGTGTCGGTGTTATATAAACACTGGGATGGGTGTGTGTGTAATATAAACACTGGGATGTGTGTGGTATATAAACACTGAAATGGTTGTGTGTGTTAAATAAACACTGGGATGGGTGTGTGCATTATATAAACACTGGGATGAGGGTGTGTGTGTGTTATATAAACACTGGGATGGGTGTGTGTGTTATATAAGCACTGGGATGAGGGTGTGTGTGTATTATATAAACACTGGGATGGGGGTGTCGGTGTTGTATAAACGCTGGGCTGGATGTGTGTGTTATGTAAACACTGAGGTGGGTGTGTGTGTTATATAAACACTGGGATGGGTTTGTGTGTTATATAAGCACTGGGATGTGGGTGTGTGTTATATAAACACTAGGATGAGGGTGTGTGTGTTATATAAACACTGGGATGGGTGTGTTATATAAACACTGGGATGAGGGTGTGTGTGTTATATAAACACTGGGATGTGTGCGTTATATAAACACTGGGATGAGGGTGTGTGTGTGTTATATAAACACTGGGATGGGTGTGTTATATAAACACTGAGATGGAGGTGTGTGTTATATAAACACTGGGATGTGTGTGTTATATAAACACTGGGATGAGGGTGTGTGTGTGTTATATAAACACTGCGATGGGTGTGTGTGTTATATAAACACTGGGATGGGGGTGTGTGTGTGTTATATAAACACTGGGATGGGTGTGTTATATAAACACTGGGATGAGGGTGTGTGTGTGTTATATAAACACTGGGATGGGTGTGTTATATAAACACTGGGATGAGGGTGTGTGTGTTATATAAACACTGGGCTGGGTGTGTGTGTTATATAAACACTGGGATGGGTGTGTTATATAAACACTGGGATGGGTGTGTGTGTTATATAAACACTGGGATGAGTGTATGTGTTATATAAGCACTGGGATGAGGGTGTGTGTGTGTGTTATATGAACACTGGGATGGGTGTGTGTGTTATATAAACACTGGGATGAGTGTATGTGTTATATAAGCACTGGGATGAGGGTGTGTGTGTGTTATATAAACACTGGGATGGGTGTGTGTGTGTATTATATATACAGTGGGATGGGGGTGTGTGTGTGTTATATAAACACTGGGATGAGTGTGTGTGTTATATAAGCACTGGATGAGGGTGTGTGTGTATTATATAAACAGTGGGATGGGGGTGTCGGTGTTGTATAAACACTGGGTTGGATGTGTGTGTTATGTAAACACTGAGGTGGGGGTGTGTGTTATATAAACACTGGGATGGGTTTGTGTGTTATATAAGCACTGGGATGTGGGTGTGTGTTATATAAACACTGGGATGGGTGTGCGTGTTGTATAAACACTGGGATGGGTGTGTGTGTTATATAAACACTGGGATGGGTGTGTTATATAAACACTGGGATGGGTGTGTTATATAAACACTAGGATGAGGGTGTGTGTGTTATATAAACACTGGGATGGGTGTGTTATATAAACACTGGGATGAGGGTGTGTGTGTGTGTTATATGAACACTGGGATGTGTGTGTTATATAAACACTGGGATGAGGGTGTGTGTGTTATATAAACACTGGGATGGGTGTGTGTTATATAAACACTAGGATGGCTGTGTTATATAAACACTGGGATGGGTGTGTTATATAAACACTGCGATGGGGATGTGTGTGTGTTATATAAACACTGGGATGGGCGTGTTAATATAAACACTGGGATGAGGGTGTGTGTGTTATATAAACACTGGGATGGGTGTGTTATATAAACACTGGGATGAGGGTGTGTGTGTGTTATATAAACTCTGGGATGGGTGTGTTATATAAACACTGGGATGAGGGTGTGTGTGTGTGTTATAAACACTGAGATGGAGGTGTGTGTTATATAAACACTGGGATGGGTGTGTTATATAAACACTGAGATGGGTGTGTGTGTGTTATATAAACACTGCGATGGGTGTGTGTGTTATATAAACACTGGGATGGGGGTGTGTGTGTTATATAAACACTGGGATGGGTGTGTTATATAAACACTGGGATGAGGGTGTGTGTGTGTTATATAAACACTGGGATGGGTGTGTTATATAAACACTGGGATGAGGGTGTGTGTGTGTTATATAAACACTGGGATGGGTGTGTTATATAAACACTGGGATGTGTGTGTGTGTGTTATATAAACACTAGGATGGGTGTGTTATATCAACACTGGGATGTGTGTGTTATATAAACACTGAGATGGAGGTGTGTGTGTTATATAAACACTGGGATGTGTGTGTTGTATAAACACTGGGATGAGGGTGTGTGTGTGTTATATAAACACTGCGATGTGTGTGTTATATAAACACTGGGATGAGTGTGTGTGTGTTATATAAACACTGGGATGGGTGTGTGTGTTATATAAACACTGGGATGGGTGTGTGTGTTATATAAACACTGGGCTGGGTGTGTGTGTTATATAAACACTGGGATGGGTGTGTTATATAAACACTGGGATGAGGGTGTGTGTGTGTTATATGAACACTGGGATGGGTGTGGTATATAAACACTGGGATGAGGGTGTGTGTGTTATATAAACACTGGGATGGGTGTGTTATATAAACACTGGGATGAGGGTGTGTGTGTGTTATATAAACACTGGGATGGGTGTGTGTGTTATATAAACACTAGGATGTGGGTGTTATAAAAACACTGGGATGAGGGTGTGTGTGTTATATAAACACTGGGATGGGGGTGTGTGTGTTATATAAACACTGGGATGGGTGTGTTATATAAACACTGGGATGAGGGTGTGTGTGTGTTATATAAGCACTAGGATGGGTGTGTTATATAAACACTGGGATGAGGGTGTGTTATATAAACACTGGGATGAGGGTGTGTGTGTGTTATATAAACACTGCGATGGGTGTGTGTGTTATATAAACACTGGGATGGGTGTGTTATATAAACACTGGGATGGTTGTGTGTGTGTGTGTTATATAAACACTGGGATGGGTGTGTTATATAAACACTGGTATGAGGGTGTGTGTGTGTTATATAAACACTGAGTTGGAGGTGTGTGTGTTATATAAACACTGGGATTGGGGTGTGTGTTATATAAACACTGGGATGGATGTGTGTGTTACATAAACACTGGGATGAGGGTGTGTCGCTGTTATATAAACACTGGGATGGGTCAGTGTGTTATATAAACACTGGGACGAGGGGGTGTCGATGTTATATAAACACCGGGATGGGTGTGTGTTATAGAAACACTGAAATGGGTGTGTGTGTTATATAAACACTGGGGTTAGGGTGTGTGTGTGTTATATAAACACTGGGATGGGTGTATTAAATAAACACTGAAATGGGTGTGTGTGTGATATAAACACTGGGATGAGGAGGTGTCGGTGTTATATAAACACTGGGATGGGTATGTGTGTAATATAAGCACTGGGATGTGTGTGGTATATAAACACTGCGATGGGTGTGTGTGTTATATAAACACTGGGATGGGTGTGTTATATAAACACTGGGATGGGTGTGTGTGTGTGTGTTATATAAACACTGGGATGGGTGTGTTATATAAACACTGGGATGAGGGTGTGTGTGTGTTATATAAACACTGAGTTGGAGGTGTGTGTGTTATATAAACACTGGGATTGGGGTGTGTGTTATATAAACACTGGGATGGATGTGTGTGTTACATAAACACTGGGATGAGGGGGTGTCGGTGTTATATAAACACCGGGATGGGTGTGTGTGTTATATAAACACTGGGATGAGGGGGTGTGTGTGTTATATAAACACTGGGATGGGTGTGTTATATAAACACTGGGATGAGGGTGTGTGTGTTATATAAACACTGGGATGAGGGTGTGTGTGTTATATAAACACTGGGATGTGTGTGTTATATAAACACTGGGATGGGTGTGTGTGTTATATAAACACTGAGATGAGTGTATGTGTTATATAAGCACTAGGATGAGGGTGTGTGTGTGTGTTATATGAACACTGGGATGGGTGTGTTAAATAAACACTGGGATGGGTGTGTGTGTTATATAAACACTGGGATGAGTGTATGTGTTATATAAGCACTGGGATGAGGGTGTGTGTGTGTTATATAAACACTGGGATGGGTGTGAGTGTATATTATATAAACAGTGGGATGGGTGTGTGTGTGTGTTATATAAACACTGGGATGAGTGTGTGTGTTATATAAGCACTGGGATGAGGGTGTGTGTGTATTATATAAACAGTGGGATGGGGGTGTCGGTGTTGTATAAACCCTGGGTTGGATGTGTGTGTTATGTAAACACTGAGGTGGGGGTGTGTGTTATATAAACACTGGGTTGGGCTTGTGTGTTATATAAGCACTGGGATGTGGGTGTGTGTTATATAAACACTGGGATGGGTGTGCGTGTTGTATAAACACTGGGATGGGTGTGTGTGTTATATAAACACTGGGATGGGTGTGTTATATAAACACTGGGATGGGTGTGTTATATAAACACTGGGATGAGGGTGTGTGTGTGTTATATAAACACTGGGATGGGTGTGTTATATAAACACTGGGATGACGGTGTGTGTGTGTGTTATATAAACACTGGGCTGGGTGTGTGTGTTATATAAACACTGGGATGGGTGTGTTATATAAACACTGGGATGAGGGAGTGTGTGTGTGTTATATGAACACTGGGATGGGTGTGTTATATAAACACTGGGATGAGGGTGTGTGTGTTATATAAACACTGGGATGGGTGTGTGTTATATAAACACTAGGATGGCTGTGTTATATAAACACTGGGATGGGTGTGTTATATAAACACTGCGATGGGGATGTGTGTGTGTTATATAAACACTGGGATGGGCGTGTTAATATAAACACTGGGATGAGGGTGTGTGTGTTATATAAACACTGGGATGGGTGTGTTATATAAACACTGGGATGAGGGTGTGTGTGTGTTATATAAACTCTGGGATGGGTGTGTTATATAAACACTGGGATGAGGGTGTGTGTGTGTTATATAAACACTGAGATGGAGGTGTGTGTTATATAAACACTGGGATGGGTGTGTTATATAAACACTGAGATGGGTGTGTGTGTGTTATATAAACACTGCGATGGGTGTGTGTGTTATATAAACACTGGGATGGGTGTGTGTGTGTTATATAAACACTGGGATGGGTGTGTTATATAAACACTGGGATGAGGGTGTGTGTGTGTTATATAAACACTGGGATGGGTGTGTTATATAAACACTGGGATGAGGGTGTGTGTGTGTTATTTTAACACTGGGATGGGTGTGTTATATAAACACTGGGATGTGTGTGTGTGTTATATAAACACTAGGATGGGTGTGTTATATAAACACTGGGATGTGTGTGTTATATAAACACTGAGATGGAGGTGTGTGTGTTATATAAACACTGGGATGTGTGTGTTGTATAAACACTGGGATGAGGGTGTGTGTTATATAAACACTGCGATGTGTGTGTTATATAAACACTGGGATGAGTGTGTGTGTGTTATATAAACGCTGGGATGGGTGTGTGTGTTATATAAACACTGGGATGGGTGTGTGTGTTATATAAACACTGGGATGGGTGTGTTATATAAACACTGGGATGAGGGTGTGTGTGTGTTATATGAACACTGGGATGGGTGTGGTATATAAACACTGGGATGAGGGTGTGTGTGTTATATAAACACTGGGATGGGTGTGTTATATAAACACTGGGATGAGGGTGTGTGTGTGTTATATAAACACTGGGATGGGTGTGTGTGTTATATAAACACTAGGATGTGGGTGTTATAAAAACACTGGGATGAGGGTGTGTGTGTTATATAAACACTGGGATGGGGGTGTGTGTGTTATATAAACACTGGGATGGGTGTGTTATATAAACACTGGGATGAGGGTGTGTGTGTGTTATATAAGCACTGGGATGGGTGTGTTATATAAACACTGGGATGAGGGTGTGTGTGTGTTATATAAACACTGCGATGGGTGTGTGTGTTATATAAACACTGGGATGGGTGTGTTACACAAACACTGGGATGGGTGTGTGTGTGTGTTATATAAACACTGGGATGGGTGTGTTATATAAACACTGGGATGGGTGTGTGTGTTATATAAACACTGGGATGGGTGTGTTATATAAACACTGGGATGAGGGTGTGTGTGTTATATAAACACTGGGATGGGTGTGTGTTATATAAACACTAGGATGGCTGTGTTATATAAACACTGGGATGGGTGTGTTATATAAACACTGCGATGGGGATGTGTGTGTGTTATATAAACACTGGGATGGGCGTGTTAATATAAACACTGGGATGAGGGTGTGTGTGTTATATAAACACTGGGATGGGTGTGTTATATAAACACTGGGATGAGGGTGTGTGTGTGTTATATAAACTCTGGGATGGGTGTGTTATATAAACACTGGGATGAGGGTGTGTGTGTGTTATATAAACACTGAGATGGAGGTGTGTGTGTTATATAAACACTGCGATGGGTGTGTGTGTTATATAAACACTGGGATGGGGGTGTGTGTGTGTTATATAAACACTGGGATGGGTGTGTTATATAAACACTGGGATGAGGGTGTGTGTGTTATATAAACACTGGGATGGGTGTGTTATATAAACACTGGGATGAGGGTGTGTGTGTGTTATATAAACACTGGGATGGGTGTGTTATATAAACACTGGGATGTGTGTGTGTGTGTTATATAAACACTAGGATGGGTGTGTTATATAAACACTGGGATGTGTGTGTTATATAAACACTGAGATGGAGGTGTGTGTGTTATATAAACACTGGGATGTGTGTGTTGTATAAACACTGGGATGAGGGTGTGTGTGTTATATAGACACTGCGATGTGTGTGTTATATAAACACTGGGATGAGTGTGTGTGTGTTATATAAACACTGGGATGGGTGTGTGTGTTATATAAACACTGGGCTGGGTGTGTGTGTTATATAAACACTGGGATGGGTGTGTTATATAAACACTGGGATGAGGGTGTGTGTGTGTTATATGAACACTGGGATGGGTGTGGTATATAAACACTGGGATGAGGGTGTGTGTGTTACATAAACACTGGGATGGGTGTGTTATATAAACACTGGGATGAGGGTGTGTGTGTGTTATATAAACACTGGGATGGGTGTGTGTGTTATATAAACACTAGGATGTGGGTGTTATAAAAACACTGGGATGAGGGTGTGTGTGTTATATAAACACTGGGATGGGTGTGTGTGTGTTATATAAACACTGGGATGGGTGTGTTATATAAACACTGGGATGAGGGTGTGTGTGTGTTATATAAGCACTGGGATGGGTGTGTTATATAAACACTGGGATGAGGGTGTGTGTGTGTTATATAAACACTGGGATGGGTGTGTGTGTTATATAAACACTGGGATGGGTGTGTTATATAAACACTGGGATGGGTGTGTGTGTGTGTGTTATATAAACACTGGGATGGGTGTGTTATATAAACACTGGGATGAGGGTGTGTGTGTGTTATATAAACACTGAGTTGGAGGTGTGTGTGTTATATAAACACTGGGATTGGGGTGTGTGTTATATAAACACTGGGATGGATGTGTGTGTTACATAAACACTGGGATGAGGGGGTGTCGGTGTTATATAAACACCGGGATGGGTGTGTGTTATATAAACACTGGGATGAGGGGGTGTCGCTGTTATATAAACACTGGGATGGGTCAGTGTGTTATATAAACACTGGGATGAGGGGGTGTCGGTGTTATATAAACACCGGGATGGGTGTGTGTTATAGAAACACTGAAATGGGTGTGTGTGTTATATAAACACTGGGGTTAGGGTGTGTGTGTGTTATATAAACACTGGGATGAGAGGGTGTCGGTGTTATATAAACACTGGGATGGGTGTATTAAATAAACACTGAAATGGGTGTGTGTGTGATATAAACACTGGGATGAGGAGGTGTCGGTGTTATATAAACACTGGGATGGGTATGTGTGTTATATAAGCACTGGGATGTGTGTGGTATATAAACACTGAAATGGTTGTGTGTGTTAAATAAACACTGGGATGGGTGTGTGTATTATATGAACACTGGGATGAGGGTGTGTGTGGTTTATATAAACACTGGGATGGGTGTGTGTTGTATAAGCACTGGGATGAGGGTGTGTGTGTATTATATAAACACTGGGATGGGGGTGTCGGTGTTGTATAAACGCTGGGCTGGATGTGTGTGTTATGTAAACACTGAGGTGGGTGTGTGTGTTATATAAACACTGGGATGGGTTTGTGTGTTATATAAGCACTGGGATGTGGGTGTGTGTTATATAAACACTGGGATGAGGGTGTGTGTGTTATATAAACACTGGGATGGGTTTGTTATATAAACACTGAGATGGAGGTGTGTGTTATATAAACACTGGGATGTGTGTGTTATATAAACACTGGGATGGGGGTGTGTGTGTTATATAAACACTGCGATGGGTGTGTGTGTTATATAAACACTGGGATGGGGGTGTGTGTGTGTTATATAAACACTGGGATGGGTGTGTTATATAAACACTGGGATGGGGGTGTGTGTGTGTTATATAAACACTGGGATGGGTGTGTTATATAAACACTGGGATGAGGGTGTGTGTGTTATATAAACACTGGGCTGGGTGTGTGTGTTATATAAACACTGGGATGGGTGTGTTATATAAACACTGGGATGAGTGTGTGTGTGTGTTATATGAACACTGGGATGGGTGTGTTAAATAAACACTGGGATGGGTGTGTGTGTTATATAAACACTGGGGTTAGGGTGTGTGTGTGTTATATAAACACTGGGATGAGAGGGTGTCGGTGTTATATAAACACTGGGATGGGTGTATTAAATAAACACTGAAATGGGTGTGTGTGTGATATAAACACTGGGATGAGGAGGTGTCGGTGTTATATAAACACTGGGATGGGTGTGTGTGTTATATAAACACTGGGATGTGTGTGGTATATAAACACTGAAATGGTTGTGTGTGTTAAATAAACACTGGGATGGGTGTGTGCATTATATAAACACTGGGATGAGGGTGTGTGTGTGTTATATAAACACTGGGATGGGTGTGTGTGTTATATAAGCACTGGGATGAGGGTGTGTGTGTATTATATAAACACTGGGATGGGGGTGTCGGTGTTGTATAAACGCTGGGCTGGATGTGTGTGTTATGTAAACACTGAGGTGGGTGTGTGTGTTATATAAACACTGGGATGGGTTTGTGTGTTATATAAGCACTGGGATGTGGGTGTGTGTTATATAAACACTGGGATGAGGGTGTGTGTGTTATATAAACACTGGGATGGGTGTGTTATATAAACACTGGGATGAGGGTGTGTGTGTTATATAAACACTGGGATGTGTGGGTTATATAAACACTGGGATGAGGGCGTGTGTGTGTTATATAAACACTGGGATGGGTGTGTTATATAAACACTGAGATGGAGGTGTGTGTTATATAAACACTGGGATGTGTGTGTTATATAAACACTGGGATGAGGGTGTGTGTGTGTTATATAAACACTGCGATGGGTGTGTGTGTTATATAAACACTGGGATGGGGGTGTGTGTGTTATATAAACACTGGGATGGGTGTGTTATATAAACACTGGGATGAGGGTGTGTGTGTGTTATATAAACACTGGGATGGGTGTGTTATATAAACACTGGGATGAGGGTGTGTGTGTTATATAAACACTGGGCGGGGTGTGTGTGTTATATAAACACTGGGATGGGTGTGTTATATAAACACTGGGATGGGTGTGTGTGTTATATAAACACTGGGATGAGTGTATGTGTTATATAAGCACTGGGATGAGGGTGTGTGTGTGTTATATGAACACTGGGATGGGTGTGTTAAATAAACACTGGGATGGGTGTGTGTGTTATATAAACACTGGGATGAGTGTATGTGTTATATAAGCACTGGGATGAGGGTGTGTGTGTATTATATAAACACTGGGAGGGGGTGTCGGTGTTGGATAAACACTGGGCTGGATGTGTGTGTTATGTAAACACTGAGGTGGGGGTGTGTGTTATATAAACACTGGGATGGGTTTGTGTGTTATATAAGCACTGGGATGTGGGTGTGTGTTATATAAACACTGGGATGGGTGTGCGTGTTATATAAACACTGGGATGGGTGTGTGTGTTATATAAACACTGGGATGGGTGTGTTATATAAACACTGGGATGATGGTGTGTGTGTTATATAAACACTGGGATGGGTGTGTTATATAAACACTGGGATGAGGGTGTGTGTGTGTTATATAAACACTGGGATGGGTGTGTTATATAAACACTAGGATGAGGGTGTGTGTGTTATATAAACACTGGGATTGGGATGAGTGTGTTATATAAACACTGGGATGAGGGTGTGTGTGTGTTATATAAACACTGGGATGGGTGTGTAATATAAACACTGGGATGAGCGTGTGTGTGTTATATAAACACTGCGATGGGTGTGTGTGTTATATAAACACAGGGATGGGGGTGTGTGTGTGTTATATAAACACTGGGATGGGCGTGTTATATAAACACTGGGATGAGGGTGTGTGTGTGTTATATAAACACTGGGATGGGTGTGTTATATAAACACTGGGATGAGGGTGTGTGTGTGTTATATAAATACTGGGCTGGGTGTGTGTGTAATATAAACACTGGGATAGGTGTGTTATATAAACACTGGAATGAGGGTGTGTGTGTGTTATATGAACACTGGGATGGGTGTGTTAAATAAACACTGGGATGGGTGTGTGTATTATATAAACACTGGGATGAGGGTGTGTGTGTGTTATATAAACACTGGGATGGGTGTGTGTGTTATATAAGCACTGGGATGAGGGTGTGTGTGTATTATATAAACAGTGGGATGGGGGTGTCGGTGTTGTATAAACACTGGTTTGGATGTGTGTGTTATGTAAACACTGAGGTGGGGGTGTGTGTTATATAAACACTGGGATGGGTTTGTGTGTTATATAAGCACTGGGATGTGGGTGTGTGTTATATAAACACTGGGTTGGGTGTGCGTGTTGTATAAACACTGGGATGGGTGTGTGTGTTATATAAACACTGGGATGGGTGTGTTATATAAACACTGGGATGGGTGTGTTATATAAACACTAGGATGAGGGTGTGTGTGTTATATAAACACTGGGATTGGGATGAGTGTGTTATATAAACACTGGGATGAGGGTGTGTGTGTGTTATATAAACACTGGGATGGGTGTGTTATATAAACACTGGGATGAGGGTGTGTGTGTGTTATATAAACACTGGGATGAGTGTGTTATATAAACACTGGGATGACGGTGTGTGTGTGTGTGTTATATAAACACTGGGCTGGGTGTGTGTGTTATATAAACACTGGGATGGGTGTGTTATATAAACACTGGGATGAGGGAGTGTGTGTGTGTTATATGAACACTGCGATGGGTGTGTTATATAAACACTGGGATGAGGGTGTGTGTGTTATATAAACACTGGGATGGGTGTGTGTGTTATATAAACACTAGGATGGCTGTGTTATATAAACACTGGGATGGGTGTGTTATATAAACACTGCGATGGGGATGTGTGTGTGTTATATAAACACTGGGATGGGCGTGTTAATATAAACACTGGGATGAGGGTGTGTGTGTTATATAAACACTGGGATGGGTGTGTTATATAAACACTGGGATGAGGGTGTGTGTGTTATATAAACACTGGGATGGGTGTGTTATATAAACACTGGGATGAGGGTGTGTGTGTGTTATATAAACACTGAGATGGAGGTGTGTGTTATATAAACACTGGGATGGGTGTGTTATATAAACACTGAGATGGACGTGTGTGTGTTATATAAACACTGCGATGCGTGTGTGTGTTATATAAACACTGGGATGGGGGTGTGTGTGTTATATAAACACTGGGATGGGTGTGTTATATAAACACTGGGATGAGGGTGTGTGTGTGTTATATAAACACTGGGATGGGTGTGTTATATAAACACTGGGATGAGGGTGTGTGTGTGTTAAATAAACACTGGGATGGGTGTGTTATATAAACACTGGGATGAGGGTGTGTGTGTGTTATATAAACACTGGGATGGGTGTGTTATATAAACACTGGGATGTGTGTGTGTGTTATATAAACACTGGGATGGGTGTGTTATATAAACACTGGGATGTGTGTGTTATATAAACACTGAGATGGAGGTGTGTGTGTTATATAAACACAGGGATGTGTGTGTTGTATAAACACTGGGATGAGGGTGTGTGTGTGTTATATAAACACTGCGATGTGTGTGTTATATAAACACTGGGATGAGTGTGTGTGTGTTATATAAACACTGGGATGGGTTTGTGTGTTATATAAACACTGGGATTGGTGTGTTATATAAACACTGGGATGAGGGTGTGTGTGTGTTATATAAACACTGGGATGGGTGTGTTATATAAACACTGGGATGAGGGTGTGTGCGTGTTCTATAAACACTGGGATGAGGGTGTGTGTGTTACATAAACACTGGGATGGGTGAGTTATATAAACACTGGGATGGGTGTGTGTGTGTGTGTTGTATAAACACTGGGATGTGTGTGTTATATAAACACTGGGATGAGGGTGTGTGTGTTATATAAACACTGCGATGGGTGTGTTATATAAACACTGGAATGAGGGTGTGTGTGTGTTATATAAACACTGGGCTGGGTGTGTGTGTTATATAAACACTGGGATGGGTGTGTTATATTAAAACTGGGATGAGGGTGTGTGTGTTATATGAACACTGGGATGGGTGTGTTATATAAACACTGGGATGAGGGTGTGTGTGTGTTATATATACACTGGGATTGGGATGAGTGTGTTATATAAACACTGGGATGAGGGTGTGTGTGTGTTATATAAACACTGGGATGGGTGTGTTATATAAACACTGGGATGGGTGTGTGTGTGTGTTATATAAACACTGGGATGGGTGTGTTGTATAAACACTGGGATGAGGGTGTGTGTGTGTTATATAAACACTGGGATGGCTGTGTTATATAAACACTGGGATGAGGGTGTGTGTGATATATAAACACTGGGATGGGTGTGTGTTTTATATAAATTCTGGGATGGGAGTGTTATATAAACTCTGGGATGGAGGTGTGTGTGTGTGTTATATTAACACTGGGATGGGTGTGTGTGTTATATAAACACCGTGATGGGTGTGTTATATAAACACTGGGATGAGGGTGTGTGTGTTATATAAACACTGGGATGGGTGTGTTATATAAACACTGGAATGAGGGTGTGTGTGTGTTATATAAACACTGGGCTGGGTGTGTGTGTTATATAAACACTGGGATGGGTGTGTTATATAAACACTGGGATGAGGGTGTGTGTGTTATATGAACACTGGGATGGGTGTGTTATATAAACACTGGGATGAGGGTGTGTGTGTTATATAAACACTGGGATGGGTGTGTTATATAAACACTGGGATGGGTGTGTTATATAAACACTGGGATGAGGGTGTGTGTGTGTTATATAAACACTGGGATGGTTGTGTGTGTTATATAAACACTGGGATGTGTGTGTTATATAAACACTGAAATGGGTGTGTGTGTTATATAAACACTGGGATGGGTGTGTGTGTTATATAAGCACTGGGATGAGGGTGTGTGTGTATTATATAAACACTGGGATGGGGGTGTCGGTGTTGTATAAACACTGGGCTGGATGTGTGTGTTATGTAAACACTGAGGTGGGTGTGTGTGTTATATAAACACTGGGATGGGTTTGTGTGTAATATAAGCACTGGGATGTGGGTGTGTGTTATATAAACACTGGGATGTGTGTGTTGTATAAACACTGGGATGGGTGTGTGTGTTATATAAACACTGGGATGGGTGTGTTATATAAACACTGGGATGAGGGTGTGTGTTATATAAACACTGGGATGGGTGTGTTATATAAACACTAGGATGAGGGTGTGAGTGTGTTATATAAACGCTGGGATTGGGATGAGTATGTTCTATAAACACTGGGATGAGGGTGTGTGTGTGTTACATAAACACTGGGATGGGTGTGTTATATAAACACTGGGATGGGTGTGTGTGTGTGTGTTGTATAAACACTGGGATGTGTGTGTTATATAAACACTGGGATGAGGGTGTGTGTGTGTTATATAAACACTGGGATGTGTGTGTTATATAAACACTGGGATGAGTGTGTATGTGTGTTATATAAATACTGGGATGGGTGTGTGTGTTACATAAACACTGGGATGAGTGTGTTATATAAACACTGGGATGAGGGTGTGTGTGTGTTATATGAACACTGGGATGGGTGTGTTATATAAACACTGGGATGAGGGTGTGTGTGTTATATAAACACTGGGATGGGTGTGTTATATAAACACTTGGATGGGTGTGTTATATAAACACTGGAATGAGGGTGTGTGTGTTATATAAACACTGGGATGGGTGTGTGTGTTATATAAACACGAGGATGTGTGTGTTATATAAAGACTGGGATGAGGGTGTGTGTGTTATATAAACACTGGGATGGGTGTGTTATATAAACACTGGGATGGGTGTGTGTGTGTTATATAAACACTGGGATGGGTGTGTTATATAAACACTGGGATGAGGGTGTGTGTGTGTTATATAAACACTGGGATGGGTGTGTTATATAAACACTGGGATGAGGGTTTGTGTGTGTGTTATATAAACACTGGGATGGGTGTGTTATATAAACACTGGGATGAGGGTGTGTGTGTGTTATATAAACACTGCGATGGGTTTGTCTGTTATATAAACACTGGGATGGGTGTGTTATATAAACACTGGGATGGGTGTGTGTGTGTGTGTTATATAAACACTGGGATGGGTGTGTTATATAAACACTGGGATGAGGGTGTGTGCGTGTTATATAAACACTGGGATGGTTGTGTTATATAAACACTGGGATGACGGTGTGTGTGTGTTATATAAACACTGAGATCGAGGTGTGTGTGTTATTTAAACACTGGGATTGGGGTGTGTTATATATACACTGGGATGGATGTGTGTGTTACATAAACACTGGGATGAGGGGGTGTCGGTTTTATATAAACACTGGGATGGGTGTGTGTGTTATATAAACACTGGGATGGCGGTGTGTGTGTTATATAAACACTGGGATGTGTGTGTTATATAAACACTGGGATGGGTGCGTTATATAAACACTGGGATGAGGGTGTGTGTGTTATATAAACACTGGGATGGGTGTATTATATAAACACTGTGATGGGTGTGTGTGTGTGTTATATAAACACTGGGATGTGTGTGTTATATAAACACTGGGATGAGGGTGTGTGTGTGTTATATAAACACTGGGATGGGTGTGTGTTCTATATAAACACTGGGATGGGTGTGTTATATAAACAGTGGGATGGGGGTGTGTGTGTTATATAAACACTGGGATGTGTGTGATATAAACACTGGGATGGGTGTGTCATATAAACACTGGGATGAGGGTGTGTGTGTGTTATATAAACACTGGGATGGGTGTGTTATATAAACACTGGGATGGGTGTGTGTGTGTGTGTGTGTTATATAAACACTGGGATGTGTGTGTTATATAAGCACTGGGATGAGGGTGTGTGTGTTATATAAACACTGGGATGGGTGTGTTATATAAACACTGAGATGGGTGTGTGTGTGTGTGTTATATAAACACTGCGATGGGTGTGTTATATAAACACTGGGATGAGTGTGTATGTGTGTTATATAAACACTGGGATGGGTGTGTTATATAAACACTGAGATGAGGGAGTGTGTGTTATATAAAGACTGGGATGGGTCTGTTATATAAACACTAGGATGAGGGTGTGTGTGTGTTATATATACACTTGGATTGGGATGAGTGTGTTATATAAACACTGGGATGAGGGTGTGTGTGTTATATAAACACTGGGATGGGTGTGTTATATAAACACTGGGATGGGTGTGTGTGTGTGTTATATAAACACTGGGATGGGTGTGTTATATAAACACTGGGATGAGGGTGTGTGTGTGTTGTATAAACACTGGGATGGGTGTGTTATATAAACACTGGGATGAGGGTGTGTGTGTGTTATATAAACGCTGGGATGGGTGTGTGTGTTATATAAATTCTGGGATGGGTGTGTTATATAAACACTGGGATGGAGGTGTGTGAGTGTGTTATATAAACACTGGGATGGGTGTGTGTGTTATATAAACACTGGGATGGGTGTGTTATATAAACACTGGGATGACGGTGTGTGTGTTATATAAACACTGGGATGGGTGTGTTATATAAACACTGGGATGAGGGTGTGTGTGTGTTATATAAACACTGGGCTGGGTGTGTGTGTTATATAAACACTGGGATGGGTGTGTTATATAAACACTGGGATGAGGGTGTGTGTGTTATATGAACACTGGGATGGGTGGGTTATATAAACACTGGGATGCGGGTGTGTGTTATATAAACACTGGGATGGGTGTGTTATATAAACACTGGGATGGGTGTGTTATATAAACACTGGGATGAGGGTGTGTGTGTGTTATATAAACACTGGGATGGTTGTGTGTGTTATATATACACTGGGATGTGTGTGTTATATAAACACTGAAATGGGTGTGTGTGTTAAATAAACACTGGGATGGGTGTGTGTATTATATAAACACTGGGATGGGTGTGTGTGTGTGTTATATAAACACTGGGATGGGTGTGTGTGTTATATAAGCACTGGGATGAGGGTGTGTGTGTATTATATAAACACCTGATGGTTGTGTGTGTTATATAAACACTGGGATGTGTGTGTTATATAAACACTGAAATGGGTGTGTGTGTTAAATAAACACTGGGATGGGTGTGTGTGTTATATAAACACTGGGATGTGTGTGTTGTATAAACACTGGGATGAGGGTGTGTGTGTGTTATATAAACACTGCGATGTGTGTGTTATATAAACACTGGGATGAGTGTGTGTGTGTTATATAAACACTGGGATGGGTGTGTGTGTTATATAAACACTGGGATGGGTGTGTGTGTTATATAAACACTGGGCTGGGTGTGTGTGTTATATAAACACTGGGATGGGTGTGTTATATAAACACTGGGATGACGGTGTGTGTGTGTGTTATATGAACACTGGGATGGGTGTGGTATATAAACACTGGGATGAGGGTGTGTGTTATATAAACACTGGGATGGGTGTGTTATATAAACACTGGGATGAGGGTGTGTGTGTTATATAAACACTGGGATGGGTGTGTTATATAAACACTGGGATGGGTGTGTTATATAAACACTGGGATGAGGGTGTGTGTGTTATATGAACACTGGGATGGGTGTGTTATATAAACACTGGGATGAGGGTGTGTGTGTTATATAAACACTGGGATGGGTGTGTTATATAAACACTGGGATGAGGGTGTGTGTGTGTTATATAAACACTGGGATGGTTGTGTGTGTTATATAAACACTGGGATGTGTGTGTTATATAAACACTGAAATGGGTGTGTGTGTTAAATAAACACTGGGATGGGTGTGTGTATTATATAAACACTGGGATGGGTGTGTGTGTTATATAAGCACTGGAATGAGGGTGTGTGTGTATTATATAAACATTGGGATGGTTGTGTGTGTTATATAAACACTGGGATGTGTGTGTTATATAAACACTGAAATGGGTGTGTGTGTTAAATAAACACTGGGATGTGTGTGTTGTATAAACACTGGGATGAGGGTGTGTGTGTGTTATATAAACACTGCGATGTGTGTGTTATATAAACACTGGGATGAGTGTGTGTGTTATATAAACACTGGGATGGGTGTGTGTGTTATATAAACACTGGGATGGGTGTGTGTGTTATATAAACACTGGGATGGGTGTGTTATATAAAAACTGGGATGAGGGTGTGTGTGTGTTATATGAACACTGGGATGGGTGTGGTATATAAACACTGGGATGAGGTTGTGTGTGTTATATAAACACTGGGATGGGTGTGTTATATAAACACTGGGATGAGGGTGTGTGTGTGTTATATAAACACTGGGATGGGTGTGTGTGTTATATAAACACTAGGATGTGGGTGTTATATAAACACTGGGATGAGGGTGTGTGTGTTATATAAACACTGGGATGGGTGTGTGTTTGTGTTATATAAACACTGGGATGGGTGTGTTATATAAACACTGGGATGAGGGTGTGTGTGTGTTATATAAGCACTGGGATGGGTGTGTTATATAAACACTGGGATGAGGGTGTGTGTGTGTTATATAAACACTGCGATGGGTGTGTTATATAAACACTGGGATGGGTGTGTTATATAAACACTGGGATGGGTGTGTGTGTGTGTTATATAAACACTGGGATGGGTGTGTTATATAAACACTGGGATGAGGGTGTGTGTGTGTTATATAAACACTGAGATGGAGGTGTGTTTGTTATATAAACACTGGGATTGGGGTGTGTGTTATATAAACACTGGGATGGATGTGTGTGTTACATAAACACTGGGATGAGGGGGTGTCGGTGTTATATAAACACTGGGATGGGTGTGTGTGTTATATAAACACTGGGATGAGGGGGTGTCGGTGTTATATAAACACTGGGATGGGTCAGTGTGTTATATAAACACTGGGATGAGGGGGTGTCGGTGTTATATAAACACCGGGATGGGTGTGTGTTATAGAAACACTGAAATGGGTGTGTGTGTTATATAAACACTGGGGTTAGGGTGTGTGTGTGTTATATAAACACTGGGATGAGAGGGTGTCGGTGTTATATAAACACTGGGATGGGTGTGTGTGTTATATAAGCACTGGGATGTGTGTGGTATATAAACACTTAAATGGTTGTGTGTGTTAAATAAACACTGGGATGGGTGTGTGTATTATATAAACACTGGGATGAGGGTGTGTGTGTGTTATATAAACACTGGGATGGGTGTGTGTGTTATATAAGCACTGGGATGAGGGTGTGTGTGTATTATATAAACACTGGGATGGGGGTGTCGGTGTTGTATAAACGCTGGGCTGGATGTGTGTGTTATGTAAACACTGAGGTGGGTGTGTGTGTTATATAAACACTGGGATGTGTTTGTGTGTTATATAAGCACTGGGATGTGGGTGTGTGTTATATAAACACTGGGATGAGGGTGTGTGTGTTATATAAACACTGGGATGGGTGTGTTATATAAACACTGGGATGAGGGTGTGTGTGTTATATAAACACTGGGATGTGTGCGTTATATAAACACTGGGATGAGGGTGTGTGTGTGTTATATAAACACTGGGATGGGTTTGTTATATAAACACTGAGATGGAGGTGTGTGTTATATAAACACTGGGATGTGTGTGTTATATAAACACTGGGATGATGGTGTGTGTGTTATATAAACACTGCGATGAGTGTGTGTGTTATATAAACACTGGGATGGGGGTGTGTGTGTGTTATATAAACACTGGGATGGGTGTGTTATATAAACACTGGGATGAGGGTGTGTGTGTGTTATATAAACACTGGGATGGGTGTGTGTGTGTTATATAAACACTGGGCTGGGTGTGTGTGTTATATAAACACTGGGATGAGGGTGTGTGTGTGTTATATGAACACTGGGATGGGTGTGTTAAATAAACACTGGGATGGGTGTGTGTGTTATATAAACACTGGGGTTAGGGTGTGTGTGTGTTATATAAACACTGGGATGAGAGGGTGTCGGTGTTATATAAACACTGGGATGGGTGTATTAAATAAACACTGAAATGGGTGTGTGTGTGATATAAACACTGGGATGAGGAGGTGTCGGTGTTATATAACCACTGGGATGGGTGTGTGTGTTATATAAACACTGGGATGTGTGTGGTATATAAACACTGAAATGGTTGTGTGTGTTAAATAAACACTGGGATGGGTGTGTGTATTATATAAACACTGGGATGAGGGTGTGTGTGTGTTATATAAACACTGGGATGGGAGTGTGTGTTATATAAGCACTGGGATGAGGGTGTGTGTGTATTATATAAACACTGGGATGGGGGTGTCGGTGTTGTATAAACGCTGGGCTGGATGTGTGTGTTATGTAAACACTGAGGTGGGTGTGTGTGTTATATAAACACTGGGATGGGTTTGTGTGTTATATAAGCACTGGGATGTGGGTGTGTGTTATATAAACACTGGGATGAGGGTGTGCGTGTTGTATAAACACTGGGATGGGTGTGTTATATAAACACTGGGATGAGGGTGTGTGTGTTATATAAACACTGGGATGTGTGCGTTATATAAACACTGGGATGAGGGTGTGTGTGTGTTATATAAACACTGGGATGGGTGTGTTATATAAACACTGAGATGGAGGTGTGTGTTATATAAACACTGGGATGTGTGTGTTATAGAAACACTGGGATGAGGGTGTGTGTGTGTTATATAAACACTGCGATGGGTGTGTGTGTTATATAAACACTGGGATGGGGGTGTGTGTGTGTGTTATATAAACACTGGGATGGGTGTGTTATATAAACACTGGGATGAGGGTGTGTGTGTGTAATATAAACACTGGGATGGGTGTGTTATATAAACACTGGGATGAGGGTGTGTGTGTGTGTTATATAAACACTGGGCTGGGTGTGTGTGTTATATAAACACTGGGATGGGTGTGTTATATAAACATTGGGATGAGGGTGTGTGTGTGTGTTATATGAACACTGGGATGGGTGTGTGTGTTATATAAACACTGGGATGAGTGTATGTGTTATATAAGCACTGGGATGAGGGTGTGTGTGTATTATATAAACACTGGGAGGGGGTGTCGGTGTTGTATAAACACTGGGCTGGATGTGTGTGTTATGTAAACACTGAGGTGGGGGTGTGTGTTATATAAACACTGGGATGGGTTTGTGTGTTATATAAGCACTGGGATGTGGGTGTGTGTTATATAAACACTGGGATGGGTGTGCGTGTTATATAAACACTGGGATGGGTGTGTGTGTTATATAAACACTGGGATGGCTGTGTTATATAAACACTGGGATGAGGGTGTGTGTGTGTTATATAAACACTGGGATGGGTGTGTTATATAAACACTAGGATGAGGGTGTGTGTGTGTTATATAAACACTGGGATTGGGATGAGTGTGTTATATAAACACTGGGATGAGGGTGTGTGTGTGTTATATAAACACTGGGATGGGTGTGTTATATAAACACTGGGATGGGTGTGTGTGTGTGTGTTATATAAACACTGCGATGGGTGTGTGTGTTATATAAACACAGGGATGGGTGTGTGTGTGTGTGTTATATAAACACTGGGATGGGCGTGTTATATAAACACTGGGATGAGGGTGTGTGTGTGTTATATAAACACTGGGATGGGTGTGTTATATAAACACTGGGATGAGGGTGTGTGTGTGTTATATAAACACTGGGCTGGATGGGTGTGTAACATAAACACTGGGATGGGTGTGTTATATAAACACTGGAATGAGGGTGTGTGTGTGTTATATGAACACTGGGATGGGTGTGTTAAATAAACACTGGGATGGGTGTGTGTATTATATAAACACTGTGATGAGGGTGTGTGTGTGTTATATAAACACTGGGATGGGTGTGTGTGTTATATAAGCACTGGGATGAGGGTGTGTGTGTATTATATAAACAGTGGGATGGGGGTGTCGGTGTTGTATAAACACTGGGCTGGATGTGTGTGTTATGTAAACACTGAGGTGGGGGTGTGTGTTATATAAACACTGGGATGGGTTTGTGTGTTATATAAGCACTGGGATGTGGGTGTGTGTTATATAAACACTGGGATGGGTGTGCGTGTTGTATAAACACTGGGATGGGTGTGTGTGTTATATAAACACTGGGATGGGTGTGTTATATAAAAACTGGGATGGGTGTGTTATATAAACACTAGGATGAGGGTGTGTGTGTTATATAAACACTGGGATTGGGATGAGTGTGTTATATAAACACTGGGATGAGGGTGTGTGTGTGTTATATAAACACTGGGATGGGTGTGTTATATAAACACTGGGATGGGTGTGTTATATAAACACTGGGATGAGGGTGTGTGTGTTATATAAACACTGCGATGGGTGTGTGTGTTATATAAACACAGGGATGGGGGTGTGTGTGTGTGTTATATAAACACTGGGATGGGCGTGTTATATAAACACTGGGATGAGGGTGTGTGTGTGTTATATAAACACTGGGATGGGTGTGTTATATAAACACTGGGATGAGGCTGTGTGTGTGTTATATAAACACTGGGCTGGGTGTGTGTGTAACATAAACACTGGGATGGGTGTGTTATATAAACACTGGAATGAGGGTGTGTGTGTGTTATATGAACACTGGGATGGGTGTGTTAAATAAACACTGGGATGGGTGTGTGTATTATATAAACACTGTGATGAGGGTGTGTGTGTGTTATATAAACACTGGGATGGGTGTGTGTGTTATATAAGCACTGGGATGAGGGTGTGTGTGTATTATATAAACAGTGGGATGGGGGTGTCGGTGTTGTATAAACACTGGGCTGGATGTGTGTGTTATGTAAACACTGAGGTGGGGTGTGTGTTATATAAACACTGGGATGGGTTTGTGTGTTATATAAGCACTGGGATGTGGGTGTGTGTTATATAAACACTGGGATGGGTGTGCGTATTGTATAAACACTGGGATGGGTGTGTGTGTTATATAAACACTGGGATGGGTGTGTT
Source organism: Chiloscyllium punctatum (assembly GCF_047496795.1). Taxonomy (NCBI): domain Eukaryota; kingdom Metazoa; phylum Chordata; class Chondrichthyes; order Orectolobiformes; family Hemiscylliidae; genus Chiloscyllium; species Chiloscyllium punctatum. The sequence goes on from NC_092774.1 coordinate 50,195,758, forward strand.
ATATAAAAACTGGGATGGGTGTGTTATATAAACACTAGGATGAGGGTGTGTGTGTTATATAAACACTGGGATTGGGATGAGTGTGTTATATAAACACTGGGATGAGGGTGTGTGTGTGTTATATAAACACTGGGATGGGTGTGTTATATAAACACTGGGATGAGGGTGTGTGTGTGTTATATAAACACTGGGATGGGTGTGTTATATAAACACTGGGATGACGGTGTGTGTGTGTTATATAAACACTGGGCTGTGTGTGTGTGTTATATAAACACTGGGATGGGTGTGTTATATAAACACTGGGATGAGGGTGTGTGTGTGTGTTATATGAACACTGGGGTGGGTGTGTTATATAAACACTGGGATGAGGGTGTGTGTGTTATATAATCACTGGGATGGGTGTGTGTGTTATATAAACACTAGGATGGCTGTGTTATATAAACACTGGGATGGGTGTGTTATATAAACACTGGGATGAGGGTGTGTGTGTGTTATATGAACACTGGGATGGGTGTGTTATATAAACACTGGGATGAGGGTTTGCGTGTGTTATATAAACACTGAGATGGAGGTGTGTGTTATATAAACACTGGGATGGGTGTGTTATATAAACACTAATATGGGTGTGTGTGTGTGTTATATAAACACTGCGATGGGTGTGTGTGTTATATAAACACTGGGATGGGGGTGTGTGTGTTATATAAAAACTCGGATGGGTGTGTTATATAAACACTGGGATGAGGGTGTGTGTGTTATATAAACACTGGGATGGGTGTGTTATATAAACACTGGGATGAGGGTGTGTGTGTTATATAAACACTGGGATGGGTGTGTTATATAAACACTGGGATGTGTGTGTGTGTTATATAAACACTGGGATGGGTGTGTTATATAAACACTGGGATGTGTGTGTTATATAAACACTGAGATGGAGGTGTGTGTGTTATATAAACACTGGGATGTGTGTGTTGTATAAACACTGGGATGAGGGTGTGTGTGTGTTATATAAACACTGCGATGTGTGTGTTATATAAACACTGGGATGAGTGTGTGTGTGTTATATAAACACTGGGATGTGTGTGTTATATAAACACTGGGATGAGGGTGTGTGTGTGTTATATAAACACTGGGATGTGTGTGTTATATAAACACTGGGATGACGGTGTGTGTGTGTTATATAAACACTGGGCTGGGTGTGTGTGTTATATAAACACTGGGATGTGTGTGTTATATAAACACTGAAATGGGTGTGTGTGTTAAATAAACACTGGGATGGGTGTGTGTATTATATAAACACTGGGATGGGTGTGTGTGTGTGTGTTATATAAACACTGGGATGGGTGTGTGTGTTATATAAGCACTGGGATGAGGGTGTGTGTGTATTATATAAACACTGGGATGGGTGTGCGTGTTGTATAAACACTGGGATGGGTGTGTGTGTTATATAAACACTGGGATGGGTGTGTTATATAAACACTGGGATGAGGGTGTGTGTTATATAAACACTGGGATGGGTGTGTTACATAAACACGAGGATGAGGGTGTGTGTGTGTTACATAAACACTGGGATGGGTGTGTTATATAAACACTGGGATGGGTGTGTGTGTGTGTTATATAAACACTGGGATGTGTGTGTTATATAAACACTGGGATGAGGGTGTGTGTGTGTTATATAAACACTGGGATGGGTGTGTGTGTTATATAAACACTGGGCTGGGTGTGTGTGTTATATAAACACTGGGATGGGTGTGTTATATAAACACTGGGATGACGGTGTGTGTGTGTTATATGAACACTGGGATGGGTGTGGTATATAAACACTGGGATGAGGGTGTGTGTTATATAAACACTGGGATGGGTGTGTTATATAAACACTGGGATGAGGGTGTGTGTGTTATATAAACACTGGGATGGGTGTGTTATATAAACACTGGGATGGGTGTGTTATATAAACACTGGGATGAGGGTGTGTGTGTTATATGAACACTGGGATGGGTGTGTTATATAAACACTGGGATGAGGGTGTGTGTGTTATATAAACACTGGGATGGGTGTGTTATATAAACACTGGGATGAGGGTGTGTGTGTGTTATATAAACACTGGGATGGTTGTGTGTGTTATATAAACACTGGGATGTGTGTGTTATATAAACACTGAAATGGGTGTGTGTGTTAAATAAACACTGGGATGGGTGTGTGTATTATATAAACACTGGGATGGGTGTGTGTGTTATATAAGCACTGGAATGAGGGTGTGTGTGTATTATATAAACATTGGGATGGTTGTGTGTGTTATATAAACACTGGGATGTGTGTGTTATATAAACACTGAAATGGGTGTGTGTGTTAAATAAACACTGGGATGTGTGTGTTGTATAAACACTGGGATGAGGGTGTGTGTGTGTTATATAAACACTGCGATGTGTGTGTTATATAAACACTGGGATGAGTGTGTGTGTGTTATATAAACACTGGGATGGGTGTGTGTGTTATATAAACACTGGGCTGGGTGTGTGTGTTATATAAACACTGGGATGGGTGTGTTATATAAAAACTGGGATGAGGGTGTGTGTGTGTTATATGAACACTGGGATGGGTGTGGTATATAAACACTGGGATGAGGTTGTGTGTGTTATATAAACACTGGGATGGGTGTGTTATATAAACACTGGGATGAGGGTGTGTGTGTGTTATATAAACACTGGGATGGGTGTGTGTGTTATATAAACACTAGGATGTGGGTGTTATATAAACACTGGGATGAGGGTGTGTGTGTTATATAAACACTGGGATGGGTGTGTTATATAAACACTGGGATGGGGGTGTGTTTGTGTTATATAAACACTGGGATGGGTGTGTTATATAAACACTGGGATGAGGGTGTGTGTGTGTTATATAAGCACTGGGATGGGTGTGTTATATAAACACTGGGATGAGGGTGTGTGTGTGTTATATAAACACTGCGATGGGTGTGTTATATAAACACTGGGATGGGTGTGTTATATAAACACTGGGATGGGTGTGTGTGTGTGTTATATAAACACTGGGATGGGTGTGTTATATAAACACTGGGATGAGGGTGTGTGTGTGTTATATAAACACTGAGATGGAGGTGTGTGTGTTATATAAACACTGGGATTGGGGTGTGTGTTATATAAACACTGGGATGGATGTGTGTGTTACATAAACACTGGGATGAGGGGGTGTCGGTGTTATATAAACACTGGGATGGGTGTGTGTGTTATATAAACACTGGGATGAGGGGGTGTCGGTGTTATATAAACACTGGGATGGGTCAGTGTGTTATATAAACACTGGGATGAGGGGGTGTCGGTGTTATATAAACACCGGGATGGGTGTGTGTTATAGAAACACTGAAATGGGTGTGTGTGTTATATAAACACTGGGGTTAGGGTGTGTGTGTGTTATATAAACACTGGGATGAGAGGGTGTCGGTGTTATATAAACACTGGGATGGGTGTGTGTGTTATATAAGCACTGGGATGTGTGTGGTATATAAACACTTAAATGGTTGTGTGTGTTAAATAAACACTGGGATGGGTGTGTGTATTATATAAACACTGGGATGAGGGTGTGTGTGTGTTATATAAACACTGGGATGGGTGTGTGTGTTATATAAGCACTGGGATGAGGGTGTGTGTGTATTATATAAACACTGGGATGGGGGTGTCGGTGTTGTATAAACGCTGGGCTGGATGTGTGTGTTATGTAAACACTGAGGTGGGTGTGTGTGTTATATAAACACTGGGATGGGTTTGTGTGTTATATAAGCACTGGGATGTGGGTGTGTGTTATATAAACACTTGGATGAGGGTGTGTGTGTTATATAAACACTGGGATGGGTGTGTTATATAAACATTGGGATGAGGGTGTGTGTGTTATATAAACACTGGGATGTGTGCGTTATATAAACACTGGGATGAGGGTGTGTGTGTGTTATATAAACACTGGGATGGGTTTGTTATATAAACACTGAGATGGAGGTGTGTGTTATATAAACACTGGGATGTGTGTGTTATATAAACACTGGGATGATGGTGTGTGTGTTAAATAAACACTGCGATGAGTGTGTGTGTTATATAAACACTGGGATGGGGGTGTGTGTGTGTTATATAAACACTGGGATGGGTGTGTTATATAAACACTGGGATGAGGGTGTGTGTGTGTTATATAAACACTGGGATGGGTGTGTGTGTGTTATATAAACACTGGGCTGGGTGTGTGTGTTATATAAACACTGGGATGAGGGTGTGTGTGTGTGTTATATGAACACTGGGATGGGTGTGTTAAATAAACACTGGGATGGGTGTGTGTGTTATATAAACACTGGGGTTAGGGTGTGTGTGTGTTATATAAACACTGGGATGAGAGGGTGTCGCTGTTATATAAACACTGGGATGGGTGTATTAAATAAACACTGAAATGGGTGTGTGTGTGATATAAACACTGGGATGAGGAGGTGTCGGTGTTATATAAACACTGGGATGGGTGTGTGTGTTATATAAACACTGGGATGTGTGTGGTATATAAACACTGAAATGGTTGTGTGTGTTAAATAAACACTGGGATGGGTTTGTGTATTATATAAACACTGGGATGAGGGTGTGTGTGTGTTATATAAACACTGGGATGGGTGTGTGTGTTATATAAGCACTGGGATGAGGGTGTGTGTGTATTATATAAACACTGGGATGGGGGTGTCGGTGTTGTATAAACGCTGGGCTGGATGTGTGTGTTATGTAAACACTGAGGTGGGTGTGTGTGTTATATAAACACTGGGATGGGTTTGTGTGTTATATAAGCACTGGGATGTGGGTGTGTGTTATATAAACACTGGGATGAGGGTGTGCGTGTTGTATAAACACTGGGATGGGTGTGTTATATAAACACTGGGATGAGGGTGTGTGTGTTATATAAACACTGGGATGTGTGCGTTATATAAACACTGGGATGAGGGTGTGTGTGTGTTATATAAACACTGGGATGGGTGTGTTATATAAACACTGAGATGGAGGTGTGTGTTATATAAACACTGGGATGTGTGTGTTATAGAAACACTGGGATGAGGGTGTGTGTGTGTTATATAAACACTGCGATGGGTGTGTGTGTTATATAAACACTGGGATGGGGGTGTGTGTGTGTGTGTTATATAAACACTGGGATGGGTGTGTTATATAAACACTTTGATGAGGGTGTGTGTGTGTAATATAAACACTGGGATGGGTGTGTTATATAAACACTGGGATGAGGGTGTGTGTGTGTGTTATATAAACACTGGGCTGGGTGTGTGTGTTATATAAACACTGGGATGGGTGTGTTATATAAACATTGGGATGAGGGTGTGTGTGTGTGTTATATGAACACTGGGATGGGTGTGTGTGTTATATAAACACTGGGATGAGTGTATGTGTTATATAAGCACTGGGATGAGGGTGTGTGTGTATTATATAAACACTGGGAGGGGGTGTCGGTGTTGTATAAACACTGGGCTGGATGTGTGTGTTATGTAAACACTGAGGTGGGGGTGTGTGTTATATAAACACTGGGATGGGTTTGTGTGTTATATAAGCACTGGGATGGGTGTGTGTGTTATATAAACACTGGGATGGGTGTGTTATATAAACACTAGGATGAGGGTGTGTGTGTGTTATATAAACACTGGGATTGGGATGAGTGTGTTATATAAACACTGGGATGAGGGTGTGTGTGTGTTATATAAACACTGGGATGGGTGTGTTATATAAACACTGGGATGGGTGTGTGTGTGTGTGTTATATAAACACTGCGATGGGTGTGTGTGTTATATAAACACAGGGATGGGGGTGTGTGTGTGTGTTATATAAACACTGGGATGGGCGTGTTATATAAACACTGGGATGAGGGTGTGTGTGTGTTATATAAACACTGGGATGGGTGTGTTATATAAACACTGGGATGAGGGTGTGTGTGTGTTATATAAACACTGGGCTGGATGGGTGTGTAACATAAACACTGGGATGGGTGTGTTATATAAACACTGGAATGAGGGTGTGTGTGTGTTATATGAACACTGGGATGGGTGTGTTAAATAAACACTGGGATGGGTGTGTGTATTATATAAACACTGTGATGAGGGTGTGTGTGTGTTATATAAACACTGGGATGGGTGTGTGTGTTATATAAGCACTGGGATGAGGGTGTGTGTGTATTATATAAACAGTGGGATGGGGGTGTCGGTGTTGTATAAACACTGGGCTGGATGTGTGTGTTATGTAAACACTGAGGTGGGGGTGTGTGTTATATAAACACTGGGATGGGTTTGTGTGTTATATAAGCACTGGGATGTGGGTGTGTGTTATATAAACACTGGGATGGGTGTGCGTGTTGTATAAACACTGGGATGGGTGTGTGTGTTATATAAACACTGGGATGGGTGTGTTATATAAAAACTGGGATGGGTGTGTTATATAAACACGAGGATGAGGGTGTGTGTGTTATATAAACACTGGGATTGGGATGAGTGTGTTATATAAACACTGGGATGAGGGTGTGTGTGTGTTATATAAACACTGGGATGGGTGTGTTATATAAACACTGGGATGGGTGTGTTATATAAACACTGGGATGAGGGTGTGTGTGTTATATAAACACTGCGATGGGTGTGTGTGTTATATAAACACAGGGATGGGGGTGTGTGTGTGTGTTATATAAACACTGGGATGGGCGTGTTATATAAACACTGGGATGAGGGTGTGTGTGTGTTATATAAACACTGGGATGGGTGTGTTATATAAACACTGGGATGAGGGTGTGTGTGTGTTATATAAACACTGGGCTGGGTGTGTGTGTAACATAAACACTGGGATGGGTGTGTTATATAAACACTGGAATGAGGGTGTGTGTGTGTTATATGAACACTGGGATGGGTGTGTTAAATAAACACTGGGATGGGTGTGTGTATTATATAAACACTGTGATGAGGGTGTGTGTGTGTTATATAAACACTGGGATGGGTGTGTGTGTTATATAAGCACTGGGATGAGGGTGTGTGTGTATTATATAAACAGTGGGATGGGGGTGTCGGTGTTGTATAAACACTGGGCTGGATGTGTGTGTTATGTAAACACTGAGGTGGGGTGTGTGTTATATAAACACTGGGATGGGTTTGTGTGTTATATAAGCACTGGGATGTGGGTGTGTGTTATATAAACACTGGGATGGGTGTGCGTATTGTATAAACACTGGGATGGGTGTGTGTGTTATATAAACACTGGGATGGGTGTGTTATATAAAAACTGGGATGGGTGTGTTATATAAACACTAGGATGAGGGTGTGTGTGTTATATAAACACTGGGATTGGGATGAGTGTGTTATATAAACACTGGGATGAGGGTGTGTGTGTGTTATATAAACACTGGGATGGGTGTGTTATATAAACACTGGGATGAGGGTGTGTGTGTGTTATATAAACACTGGGATGGGTGTGTTATATAAACACTGGGATGACGGTGTGTGTGTGTTATATAAACACTGGGCTGTGTGTGTGTGTTATATAAACACTGGGATGGGTGTGTTATATAAACACTGGGATGAGGGTGTGTGTGTGTGTTATATGAACACTGGGGTGGGTGTGTTATATAAACACTGGGATGAGGGTGTGTGTGTTATATAATCACTGGGATGGGTGTGTGTGTTATATAAACACTAGGATGGCTGTGTTATATAAACACTGGGATGGGTGTGTTATATAAACACTGGGATGAGGGTGTGTGTGTGTTATATAAACACTGGGATGGGTGTGTTATATAAACACTGGGATGAGGGTTTGCGTGTGTTATATAAACACTGAGATGGAGGTGTGTGTTATATAAACACTGGGATGGGTGTGTTATATAAACACTAATATGGGTGTGTGTGTGTTATATAAACACTGCGATGGGTGTGTGTGTTATATAAACACTGGGATGGGGGTGTGTGTGTTATATAAAAACTCGGATGGGTGTGTTATATAAACACTGGGATGAGGGTGTGTGTGTTATATAAACACTGGGATGGGTGTGTTATATAAACACTGGGATGAGGGTGTGTGTGTTATATAAACACTGGGATGGGTGTGTTATATAAACACTGGGATGAGGGTGTGTGTGTTATATAAACACTGGGATGGGTGTGTTATATAAACACTGGGATGTGTGTGTGTGTTATATAAACACTGGGATGGGTGTGTTATATAAACACTGGGATGTGTGTGTTATATAAACACTGAGATGGAGGTGTGTGTGTTATATAAACACTGGGATGTGTGTGTTGTATAAACACTGGGATGAGGGTGTGTGTGTGTTATATAAACACTGCGATGTGTGTGTTATATAAACACTGGGATGAGGGTGTGTGTGTGTTATATAAACACTGGGATGGGGGTGTCGGTGTTGTATAAACACTGGGCTGGATGTGTGTGTTATGTAAACACTGAGGTGGGGGTGTGTGTTATATAAACACTGGGATGGGTTTGTGTGTTATATAAGCACTGGGATGTGGGTGTGTGTTATATAAACACTGGGATGGGTGTGCGTGTTGTATAAACACTGGGATGGGTGTGTGTGTTATATAAACACTGGGATGGGTGTGTTATATAAACACTGGGATGAGGGTGTGTGTTATATAAACACTGGGATGGGTGTGTTACATAAACACGAGGATGAGGGTGTGTGTGTGTTACATAAACACTGGGATGGGTGTGTTATATAAACACTGGGATGGGTGTGTGTGTGTGTTATATAAACACTGGGATGTGTGTGTTATATAAACACTGGGATGAGGGTGTGTGTGTGTTATATAAACACTGGGATGTGTGTGTTATATAAACACTGGGATGACGGTGTGTGTGTGTGTTATATAAACACTGGGCTGGGTGTGTGTGTTACATAAACACTGGGATGAGTATGTTATATAAACACTGGGATGAGTGTGTGTGTGTGTTATATGAACACTGGGATGGGTGTGTTATATAAACACTGGGATGAGGGTGTGTGTGTTATATAAACACTGGGATGGGTGTGTTATATAAACACTAGGATGAGGGTGTGTGTGTGTTATATAAACACTGGGATTGGGATGAGTGTGTTATATAAACACTGGGATGAGGGTGTGTGTGTGTTATATAAACACTGGGATGGGTGTGTTATATAAACACTGGGATGGGTGTGTGTGTGTGTGTTATATTAACACTGCGATGGGTGTGTGTGTTATATAAACAGTGGGATGGGGGTGTGTGTGTTATATAAACACTGGGATGTGTGTGATATAAACACTGGGATGGGTGTGTCATATAAACAATGGGATGAGGGTGTGTGTGTGTTATATAAACACTGGGATGGGTGTGTTATATAAACACTGGGATGGGTGTGTGTGTGTGTGTGTTATATAAACACTGGGATGGGTGTGTTATATAAACATTGGGATGAGGGTGTGTGTGTGTTATATGAACACTGGGATGGGTGTGTGTGTTATATAAACACTGGGATGAGTGTATGTGTTATATAAGCACTGGGATGAGGGTGTGTGTGTATTATATAAACACTGGGAGGGGGTGTCGGTGTTGTATAAACACTGGGCTGGATGTGTGTGTTATGTAAACACTGAGGTGGGGGTGTGTGTTATATAAACACTGGGATGGGTTTGTGTGTTATATAAGCACTGGGATGTGGGTGTGTGTTATATAAACACTGGGATGGGTGTGCGTGTTATATAAACACTGGGATGGGTGTGTGTGTTATATAAACACTGGGATGGCTGTGTTATATAAACACTGGGATGAGGGTGTGTGTGTGTTATATAAACACTGGGATGGGTGTGTTATATAAACACTAGGATGAGGGTGTGTGTGTGTTATATAAACACTGGGATTGGGATGAGTGTGTTATATAAACACTGGGATGAGGGTGTGTGTGTGTTATATAAACACTGGGATGGGTGTGTTATATAAACACTGGGATGGGTGTGTGTGTGTGTGTTATATAAACACTGCGATGGGTGTGTGTGTTATATAAACAGTGGGATGGGGGTGTGTGTGTTATATAAACACTGGGATGTGTGTGATATAAACACTGGGATGGGTGTGTCATATAAACAATGGGATGAGGGTGTGTGTGTGTTATATAAACACTGGGATGGGTGTGTTATATAAACACTGGGATGGGTGTGTGTGTGTGTGTGTTATATAAACACTGGGATGTGTGTGTTATATAAGCACTGGGATGAGGGTGTGTGTGTGTGTTATATAAACACTGGGATGGGTGTGTTATATAAACACTGAGATGGGTGTGTGTGTGTGTGTTATATAAACACTGCGATGGGTGTGTTATATAAACACTGGGATGAGTGTGTATGTGTGTTATATAAACACTGGGATGGGTGTGTTATATAAACACTGAGATGAGGGTGTGTGTGTTATATAAACACTGGGATGGGTGTGTTGTATAAACACTGAGATGGGTGTGTGTGTGTTATATAAACACTGCGATGGGTGTGTTATATAAACACTGGGATGAGTGTGTATGTGTGTTATATAAAGACTGGGATGGGTGTGTTATATAAACACTGAGATGAGGGTGTGTGTGTTATATAAAGACTGGGATGGGTGTGTTATATAAACACTAGGATGAGGGTGTGTGTGTGTTATATATACACTGGGATTGGGATGAGTGTGCTATATAAACACTGGGATGAGGGTGTGTGTGTTATATAAACACTGGGATGGGTGTGTTATATAAACACTGGGATGGGTGTGTGTGTGTGTTATATAAACACTGGGATGGGTGTGTTATATAAACACTGGGATGAGGGTGTGTGTGTGTTATATGAACATTGGGATGGGTGTGTTATATAAACACTGGGATGAGGGTGTGTGTGTGTTATATAAACACTGGGATGGGTGTGTGTGTTATATAAATTCTGGGATGGGTGTGTTATATAAACACTGGGATGGAGGTGTGTGTGTGTGTTATATAAACACTGGGATGGGTGTGTGTGTTATATAAACACTGGGATGGGTGTGTTATATAAACACTGGGATGACGGTGTGTGTGTTATATAAACACTGGGATGGGTGTGTTATATAAACACTGGGATGAGGGTGTGTGTGTTATATAAACACTGGGCTGGGTGTGTGTGTTATATAAACACTGGGATGGGTGTGTTATATAAACACTGGGATGAGGGTGTGTGTGTTATATGAATACTGGGATGGGTGGGTTATATAAACACTGGGATGCGGGTGTGTGTGTTATATAAACACTGGGATGGGTGTTTTATATAAACACTGGGATGGGTGTGTTATATAAACACTGGGATGAGGGTGAGTGTGTGTTATATAAACACTGGGATGGTTGTGTGTGTTATATAAACACTGGGATGTGTGTGTTATATAAACACTGAAATGGGTGTGTGTGTTAAATAAACACTGGGATGGGTGTGTGTATTATATAAACACTGGGATGGGTGTGTGTGTGTGTGTTATATAAACACTGGGATGGGTGTGTGTGTTATATAAGCACTGGGATGAGGGTGTGTGTGTATTATCTAAACACCTGATGGTTGTGTGTGTTATATAAACACTGGGATGTGTGTGTTATATAAACACTGAAATGGGTGTGTGTGTTAAATAAACACTGGGATGGGGGTGTGTGTTATATAAACACTGGGATGTGTGTGTTGTATAAACACTGGGATGAGGGTGTGTGTGTGTTATATAAACACTGCGATGTGTGTGTTATATAAACACTGGGATGAGTGTGTGTGTGTTATATAAACACTGGGATGGGTGTGTGTGTTATATAAACCCTGGGATGGGTGTGTGTGTTATATAAACACTGGGCTGGGTGTGTGTGTTATATAAACACTGGGATGGGTGTGTTATATAAACACTGGGATGAGGGTGTGTGTGTGTTATATGAACACTGGGATGGGTGTGGTATATAAACACTGGGATGAGGGTGTGTGTGTTATATAAACACTGGGATGTGTGTGTTATATAAACACTGAGATGGAGGTGTGTGTGTTATATAAACACTGGGATGTGTGGGTTGTATAAACACTGGGATGAGGGTGTGTGTGTGTTATATAAACACTGCAATGTGTGTGTTATATAAACACTGGGATGAGTGTGTGTGTGTTATATAAACACTGGGGTGGGTGTGTGTGTTATATAAACACTGGGATGTGTGTGTTATATAAACACTGGGATGAGGGTGTGTGTGTGTTATATAAACACTGGGATGTGTGTGTTATATAAACACTGGGATGACGGTGTGTGTGTGTTATAAAAACACTGGGCTGGGTGTGTGTGTTATATAAACACTGGGATGTGTGTGTTATATAAACACTGAAATGGGTGTGTGTGTTAAATAAACACTGGGATGGGTGTGTGTATTATATAAAGACTGGGATGGGTGTGTGTGTGTGTGTTATATAAACACTGGGATGGGTGTGTGTGTTATATAAGCACTGGGATGAGGGTGTGTGTGTATTATATAAACACTGGGATGGGGGTGTCGGTGTTGTATAAACACTGGGCTGGATGTGTGTGTTATGTAAACACTGAGGTGGGGGTGTGTGTTATATAAACACTGGGATGGGTTTGTGTGTTATATAAGCACTGGGATGTGGGTGTGTGTTATATAAACACTGGGATGGGTGTGCGTGTTGTATAAACACTGGGATGGGTGTGTGTGTTATATAAACACTGGGATGGGTGTGTTATATAAACACTGGGATGAGGGTGTGTGTTATATAAACACTGGGATGGGTGTGTTATATAAACACTAGGATGAGGGTGTGTGTGTGTTACATAAACACTGGGATGGGTGTGTTATATAAACACTGGGATGGGTGTGTGTGTGTGTGTTATATAAACACTGGGATGTGTGTGTTATATAAACACTGGGATGAGTGTGTGTGTGTGTTATATGAACACTGGGATGGGTGTGTTATATAAACACTGGGATGTGTGTGTTATGTAAACACTGGGATGAGGGTGTGTGTGTGTTATATAAACACTGGGATGGGTGTGTTATATAAACAGTGGGATGGGGGTGTGTGTGTTATATAAACACTGGGATGTGTGTGATATAAACACTGGGATGGGTGTGTCATATAAACACTGGGATGAGGGTGTGTGTGTGTTATATAAACACTGGGATGGGTGTGTTATATAAACACTGGGATGGGTGTGTGTGTGTGTGTGTTATATAAACACTGGGATGTGTGTGTTATATAAGCACTGGGATGAGGGTGTGTGTGTGTGTTATATAAACACTGGGATGGGTGTGTTATATAAACACTGAGATGGGTGTGTGTGTGTGTGTTATATAAACACTGGGATGGGTGTGTTATATAAACACTGGGATGAGTGTGTATGTGTGTTATATAAACACTGGGATGGGTGTGTTATATAAACACTGAGATGAGGGTGTGTGTGTTATATAAAGACTGGGATGGGTGTGTTATATAAACACTAGGATGAGGGTGTGTGTGTGTTATATATACACTGGGATTGGGATGAGTGTGTTATATAAACACTGGGATGAGGGTGTGTGTGTTATATAAACACTGGGATGGGTGTGTTATATAAACACTGGGATGGGTGTGTGTGTGTGTTATATAAACACTGGGATGGGTGTGTTATATAAACACTGGGATGAGGGTGTGTGTGTGTTATATGAACACTGGGATGGGTGTGTTATATAAACACTGGGATGAGGGTGTGTGTGTGTTATATAAACACTGGGATGGGTGTGTGTGTTATATAAATTCTGGGATGGGTGTGTTATATAAACACTGGGATGGAGGTGTGTGTGTGTGTTATATAAACACTGGGATGGGTGTGTGTGTTATATAAACACTGGGATGGGTGTGTTATATAAACACTGGGATGACGGTGTGTGTGTTATATAAACACTGGGATGGGTGTGTTATATAAACACTGGGATGAGGGTGTGTGTGTGTTATATAAACACTGGGCTGGGTGTGTGTGTAATATAAACACTGGGATGGGTGTGTTATATAAACACTGGGATGAGGGTGTGTGTGTTATATGAACACTGGGATGGGTGGGTTATATAAACACTGGGATGCGGGTGTGTGTGTTATATAAACACTGGGATGGGTGTGTTATATAAACACTGGGATGGGTGTGTTATATAAACACTGGGGTGAGGGTGTGTGTGTGTTATATAAACACTGGGATGGTTGTGTGTGTTATATAAACACTGGGATGTGTGTGTTATATAAACACTGAAATGGGTGTGTGTGTTAAATAAACACTGGGATGGGTGTGTGTATTATATAAACACTGGGATGGGTGTGTGTGTGTGTGTTATATAAACACTGGGATGGGTGTGTGTGTTATATAAGCACTGGGATAAGGGTGTGTGTGTATTATATAAACACCTGATGGTTGTGTGTGTTAAATTAAAACTGGGATGTGTGTGTTATATAAACACTGAAATGGGTGTGTGTGTTAAATAAACACTGGGATGGGTGTGTGTGTTATATAAACACTGGGATGTGTGTGTTGTATAAACACTGGGATGAGGGTGTGTGTGTGTTATATAAACACTGCGATGTGTGTGTTATATAAACACTGGGATGAGTGTGTGTGTGTTATATAAACACTGGGATGGGTGTGTGTGTTATATAAACACTGGGATGGGTGTGTGTGTTATATAAACACTGGGCTGGGTGTGTGTGTTATATAAACACTGGGATGGGTGTGTTATATAAACACTGGGATGAGGGTGTGTGTGTGTTATATGAACACTGGGATGGGTGTGGTATATAAACACTGGGATGAGGGTGTGTGTGTTATATAAACACTGGGATGTGTGTGTTATATAAACACTGAGATGGAGGTGTGTGTGTTATATAAACACTGGGATGTGTGTGTTGTATAAACACTGGGATGAGGGTGTGTGTGTGTTATATAAAGACTGCGATGTGTGTGTTATATAAACACTGGGATGAGTGTGTGTGTGTTATATAAACACTGGGGTGGGTGTGTGTGTTATATAAACACTGGGATGTGTGTGTTATATAAACACTGGGATGAGGGTGTGTGTGTGTTATATAAACACTGGGATGTGTGTGTTATATAAACACTGGGATGACGGTGTGTGTGTGTTATAAAAACACTGGGCTGGGTGTGTGTGTTATATAAACACTGGGATGTGTGTGTTATATAAACACTGAAATGGGTGTGTGTGTTAAATAAACACTGGGATGGGTGTGTGTATTATATAAACACTGGGATGGGTGTGTGTGTGTGTTATATAAACACTGGGATGGGTGTGTGTGTTATATAAGCACTGGGATGAGGGTGTGTGTGTATTATATAAACACTGGGATGGGGGTGTCGGTGTTGTATAAACACTGGGCTGGATGTGTGTGTTATGTAAACACTGAGGTGGGGGTGTGTGTTATATAAACACTGGGATGGGTTTGTGTGTTATATAAGCACTGGGATGTGGGTGTGTGTTATATAAACACTGGGATGGGTGTGCGTGTTGTATAAACACTGGGATGGGTGTGTGTGTTATATAAACACTGGGATGGGTGTGTTATATAAACACTGGGATGAGGGTGTGTGTTATATAAACACTGGGATGGGTGTGTTATATAAACACTAGGATGAGGGTGTGTGTGTGTTACATAAACACTGGGATGGGTGTGTTATATAAACACTGGGATGGGTGTGTGTGTGTGTGTTATATAAACACTGGGATGTGTGTGTTATATAAACACTGGGATGAGGGTGTGTGTGTGTTATATAAACACTGGGATGTGTGTGTTATATAAACACTGGGATGACGGTATGTGTGTGTGTTATATAAACACTGGGCTGGGTGTGTGTGTTACATAAACACTGGGATGAGTGTGTTATATAAACACTGGGATGAGTGTGTGTGTGTGTTATATGAACACTGGGATGGGTGTGTTATATAAACACTGGGATGAGGGTGTGTGTGTTATATAAACACTGGGATGGGTGTGTTATATAAACACTGGGATGGGTGTGTTATATAAACACTGGGATGAGGGTGTGTGTGTGTTATATAAACACTGGGATGGGTGTGTGTGTTATATAAACACGAGGATGTGTGTGTTATATAAAGACTGGGATGAGGGTGTGTGTGTTATATAAACACTGGGATGGGTGTGTTATATAAACACTGGGATGGGTGTGTGTGTGTTATATAAACACTGGGATGGGTGTGTTATATAAACACTGGGATGAGGGTGTGTGTGTGTTATATAAACACTGGGATGGGTGTGTTATATAAACACTGGGATGAGGGTTTGTGTGTGTGTTATATAAACACTGGGATGGGTGTGTTATATAAACACTGGGATGAGGGTGTGTGTGTGTTATATAAACACTGCGATGGGTTTGTCTGTTATATAAACACTGGGATGGGTGTGTTATATAAACACTGGGATGGGTGTGTGTGTGTGTTATATAAACACTGGGATGGGTGTGTTATATAAACACTGGGATGAGGGTGTGTGCGTGTTATATAAACACTGGGATGGTTGTGTTATATAAACACTGGGATGACGGTGTGTGTGTGTTATATAAACACTGAGATCGAGGTGTGTGTGTTATTTAAACACTGGGATTGGGGTGTGTGTTATATATACACTGGGATGGATGTCTGTGTTACATAAACACTGGGATGAGGGGGTGTCGGTTTTATATAAACACTGGGATGGGTGTGTGTGTAATATAAACACTGGGATGGCGGTGTGTGTGTTATATAAACACTGAGATGGGTGTGTTATATAAACACTGTGATGTGTGTGTTATATAAACACTGGGATGGGTGCGTTATATAAACGCTGGGATGAGGGTGTGTGTGTGTTATATAAACACTGGGATGGGTATGTTATATAAACACTGTGATGGGGGTGTGTGTGTGTTATATAAACACTGGGATGTGTGTGTTATATAAACACTGGGATGAGGGTGTGTGTGTGTTATATAAACACTGGGATGGGTGTGTGTGTTATATAAACACTGGGATGGGTGTGTTATATAAACAGTGGGATGGGGGTGTGTGTGTTATATAAACACTGGGATGTGTGTGATATAAACACTGGGATGGGTGTGTCATATAAACACTGGGATGAGGGTGTGTGTGTGTTATATAAACACTGGGATGGGTGTGTTATATAAACACTGGGATGGGTGTGTGTGTGTGTGTTATATAAACACTGGGATGTGTGTGTTATATAAGCACTGGGATGAGGGTGTGTGTGTGTGTTATATAAACACTGGGATGGGTGTGTTATATAAACACTGAGATGGGTGTGTGTGTGTGTGTTATATAAACACTGCGATGGGTGTGTTATATAAACACTGGGATGAGTGTGTATGTGTGTTATATAAACACTGGAATGGGTGTGTTATATAAACACTGAGATGAGGGTGTGTGTGTTATATAAAGACTGGGATGGGTGTGTTATATAAACACTAGGATGAGGGTGTGTGTGTGTTATATATACACTGGGATTGGGATGAGTGTGTTATATAAACACTGGGATGGAGGTGTGTGTGTGTGTTATATAAACACTGGGATGGGTGTGTGTGTTATATAAACACTGGGATGGGTGTGTTATATAAACACTGGGATGACGGTGTGTGTGTTATATAAACACTGGGATGGGTGTGTTATATAAACACTGGGATGAGGGTGTGTGTGTGTTATATAAACACTGGGCTGGGTGTGTGTGTTATATAAACACTGGGATGGGTGTGTTATATAAAAACTGGGATGAGGGTGTGTGTGTTATATGAACACTGGGATGGGTGGGTTATATAAACACTGGGATGCGGGTGTGTGTGTTATATAAACACTGGGATGGGTGTGTTATATAAACACTGGGATGGGTGTGTTATATAAACACTGGGATGAGGGTGTGTGTGTGTTATATAAACACTGGGATGGTTATGTGTGTTATATAAACACTGGGATGTGTGTGTTATATAAACACTGAAATGGGTGTGTGTGTTAAATAAACACTGGGATGGGTGTGTGTATTATATAAACACTGGGATGGGTGTGTGTGTGTGTGTTATATAAACACTGGGATGGGTGTGTGTGTTATATAAGCACTGGGATGAGGGTGTGTGTGTATTATATAAACACCTGATGGTTGTGTGTGTTATATAAACACTGGGATGTGTGTGTTATATAAACACTGAAATGGGTGTGTGTGTTAAATAAACACTGGGATGGGTGTGTGTGTTATATAAACACGAGGATGTGTGTGTTGTATAAACACTGGGATGAGGGTGTGTGTGTGTTATATAAACACTGCGATGTGTGTGTTATATAAACACTGGGATGAGTGTGTGTGTGTTATATAAACACTGGGATGAGTGTGTGTGTTATATAAACACTGGGATGGGTGTGTGTGTTATATAAACACTGGGCTGGGTGTGTGTGTTATATAAACACTGGGATGGGTGTGTTATATAAACACTGGGATGAGGGTGTGTGTGTGTTATATGAACACTGGGATGGGTGTGGTATATAAACACTGGGATGAGGGTGTGTGTGTTATATAAACACTGGGATGGGTGTGTTATATAAACACTGGGATGGGTGTGTTATATAAACACTGGGATGAGGGTGTGTGTGTTATATGAACACTGGGATGGGTGTGTTATATAAACACTGGGATGAGGGTGTGTGTGTTATATAAACACTGGGATGGGTGTGTTATATAAACACTGGGGTGGGGGTGTGTTTGTGTTATATAAACACTGGGATGGGTGTGTTATATAAACACTGGGATGAGGGTGTGTGTGTGTTATATAAGCACTGGGATGGGTGTGTTATATAAACACTGGGATGAGGGTGTGTGTGTGTTATATAAACACTGCGATGGGTGTGTTATATAAACACTGGGATGGGTGTGTTATATAAACACTGGGATGGGTGTGTGTGTGTGTGTTATATAAACACTGGGATGGGTGTGTTATATAAACACTGGGATGAGGGTGTGTGTGTGTTATATAAACACTGAGATGGAGGTGTGTGTGTTATATAAACACTGGGATTGGGGTGTGTGTTATATAAACACTGGGATGGATGTGTGTGTTACATAAACACTGGGATGAGGGGGTGTCGGTGTTATATAAACACCGGGATGGGTGTGTGTGTTATATAAACACTGGGATGAGGGGGTGTCGGTGTTATATAAACACTGGGATGGGTCAGTGTGTTATATAAACACTGGGATGAGGGGGTGTCGGTGTTATATAAACACCGGGATGGGTGTGTGTTATAGAAACACTGAAATGGGTGTGTGTGTTATATAAACACTGGGGTTAGGGTGTGTGTGTGTTATATAAACACTGGGATGAGAGGGTGTCGGTGTTATATAAACACTGGGATGGGTGTATTAAATAAACACTGAAATGGGTGTGTGTGTGATATAAACACTGGGATGGGTGTGTGTGTTATATAAGCACTGGGATGTGTGTGGTATATAAACACTGAAATGGTTGTGTGTGTTAAATAAACACTGGGATGGGTGTGTGTATTATATAAACACTGGGATGAGGGTGTGTGTGTGTTATATAAACACTGGGATGGGTGTGTGTGTTATATAAGCACTGGGATGAGGGTGTGTGTGTATTATATAAACACTGGGATGGGGGTGTCGGTGTTGTATAAACGCTGGGCTGGATGTGTGTGTTATGTAAACACTGAGGTGGGTGTGTGTGTTATATAAACACTGGGATGGGTTTGTGTGTTATATAAGCACTGGGATGTGGGTGTGTGTTATATAAACACTGGGATGAGGGTGTGTGTGTTATATAAACACTGGGATGGGTGTGTTATATAAACACTGGGATGAGGGTGTGTGTGTTATATAAACACTGGGATGTGTGCGTTATATAAACACTGGGATGAGGGTGTGTGTGTGTTATATAAACACTGGGATGGGTTTGTTATATAAACACTGAGATGGAGGTGTGTGTTATATAAACACTGGGATGGGTGTGTTATATAAACACTGGGATGAGGGTGTGTGTGTTATATAAACACTGGGATGTGTGCGTTATATAAACACTGGGATGAGGGTGTGTGTGTGTTATATAAACACTGGGGTGGGTTTGTTATATAAACACTGAGATGGAGGTGTGTGTTATATAAACACTGGGATGTGTGTGTTATATAAACACTGGGATGATGGTGTGTGTGTGTTATAAAAACACTGCGATGGGTGTGTGTGTTATATAAACACTGGGATGGGGGTGTGTGTGTGTTATATAAACACTGGGATGGGTGTGTTATATAAACACTGGGATGAGGGTGTGTGTGTGTTATATAAACACTGGGATGGGTGTGTGTGTGTTATATAAACACTGGGCTGGGTGTGTGTGTTATATAAACACTGGGATGAGGGTGTGTGTGTGTGTTATATGAACACTGGGATGGGTGTGTTAAATAAACACTGGGATGGGTGTGTGTGTTATATAAACACTGGGGTTAGGGTGTGTGT
This sequence comes from Chiloscyllium punctatum, assembly GCF_047496795.1. Classification (NCBI taxonomy): domain Eukaryota; kingdom Metazoa; phylum Chordata; class Chondrichthyes; order Orectolobiformes; family Hemiscylliidae; genus Chiloscyllium; species Chiloscyllium punctatum. The sequence goes on from NC_092774.1 coordinate 50,216,330, forward strand.
GTGTTATATAAACACTGGGATGAGAGGGTGTCGGTGTTATATAAACACTGGGAGGGGTGTATTAAATAAACACTGAAATGGGTGTGTGTGTGATATAAACACTGGGATGAGGAGGTGTCGGTGTTATATAAACACTGGGATGGGTGTGTGTGTTATATAAACACTGGGATGTGTGTGGTATATAAACACTGAAATGGTTGTGTGTGTTAAATAAACACTGGGATGGGTGTGTGTATTATATAAACACTGGGATGAGGGTGTGTGTGTGTTATATAAACACTGGGATGGGTGTGTGTGTTATATAAGCACTGGGATGAGGGTGTGTGTGTATTATATAAACACTGGGATGGGGGTGTCGGTGTTGTATAAACGCTGGGCTGGATGTGTGTGTTATGTAAACACTGAGGTGGGTGTGTGTGTTATATAAACACTGGGATGGGTTTGTGTGTTATATAAGCACTGGGATGTGGGTGTGTGTTATATAAACACTGGGATGAGGGTGTGTGTGTTCTATAAACACTGGGATGGGTGTGTTATATAAACACTGGGATGAGGGTGTGTGTGTTATATAAACACTGGGATGTGTGCGTTATATAAACACTGGGATGAGGGTGTGTGTGTGTTATATAAACACTGGGATGGGTGTGTTATATAAACACTGAGATGGAGGTGTGTGTTATATAAACACTGGGATGTGTGTGTTATATAAACACTGGGATGAGGGTGTGTGTGTGTTATATAAACACTGCGATGGGTGTGTTATATAAACACTGGGATGAGGGTGTGTGTGTTATATAAACACTGGGATGGGTGTGTGTGTTATATAAACACTGGGATGGGTGTGTTATATAAAAACTGGGATGAGGGTGTGTGTGTGTGTTATATAAACACTGGGATGGGTGTGTTATATAAACACTGAGATGGGTGTGTGTGTATGTGTTATATAAACACTGCGATGGGTGTGTTATATAAACACTGGGATGAGTGTGTATGTGTGTTATATAAACACTGGAATGGGTGTGTTATATAAACACTGAGATGAGGGTGTGTGTGTTATATAAAGACTGGGATGGGTGTGTTATATAAACACTAGGATGAGGGTGTGTGTGTGTTATATATACACTGGGATTGGGATGAGTGTGTTATATAAACACTGGGATGAGGGTGTGTGTGTTATATAAACACTGGGATGGGTGTGTTATATAAACACTGGGATGGGTGTGTGTGTGTGTGTTATATAAACACTGGGATGGGTGTGTTATATAAACACTGGGATGAGGGTGTGTGTGTGTTATATAAACACTGGGATGGGTGTGTTATATAAACACTGGGATGAGGGTGTGTGTGTGTTATATAAACACTGGGATGGGTGTGTGTGTTATATAAATTCTGGGATGGGTGTGTTGTATAAACACTGGGATGGAGGTGTGTGTGTGTGTTATATAAACACTGGGATGGGTGTGTGTGTTATATAAACACTGGGATGGGTGTGTTATATAAACACTGGGATGACGGTGTGTGTGTTATATAAACACTGGGATGGGTGTGTTATATAAACACTGGGATGAGGGTGTGTGTGTGTTATATAAACACTGGGCTGGGTGTGTGTGTTATATAAACACTGGGATGGGTGTGTTATATAAAAACTGGGATGAGGGTGTGTGTGTTATATAAACACTGGGATGGGTGTGTGTGTTATATAAACACTGGGATGTGTGTGGTATATAAACACTGAAATGGTTGTGTGTGTTAAATAAACACTGGGATGGGTGTGTGTATTATATAAACACTGGGATGAGGGTGTGTGTGTGTTATATAAACACTGGGATGGGTGTGTGTGTTATATAAGCACTGGGATGAGGGTGTGTGTGTATTATATAAACACTGGGATGGGGGTGTCGGTGTTGTATAAACGCTGGGCTGGATGTGTGTGTTATGTAAACACTGAGGTGGGTGTGTGTGTTATATAAACACTGGGATGGGTTTGTGTGTTATATAAGCACTGGGATGTGGGTGTGTGTTATATAAACACTGGGATGAGGGTGTGTGTGTTCTATAAACACTGGGATGGGTGTGTTATATAAACACTGGGATGAGGGTGTGTGTGTTATATAAACACTGGGATGTGTGCGTTATATAAACACTGGGATGAGGGTGTGTGTGTGTTATATAAACACTGGGATGGGTGTGTTATATAAACACTGAGATGGAGGTGTGTGTTATATAAACACTGGGATGTGTGTGTTATATAAACACTGGGATGAGGGTGTGTGTGTGTTATATAAACACTGCGATGGGTGTGTTATATAAACACTGGGATGAGGGTGTGTGTGTTATATAAACACTGGGATGGGTGTGTGTGTTATATAAACACTGGGATGGGTGTGTTATATAAAAACTGGGATGAGGGTGTGTGTGTGTGTTATATAAACACTGGGATGGGTGTGTTATATAAACACTGAGATGGGTGTGTGTGTATGTGTTATATAAACACTGCGATGGGTGTGTTATATAAACACTGGGATGAGTGTGTATGTGTGTTATATAAACACTGGAATGGGTGTGTTATATAAACACTGAGATGAGGGTGTGTGTGTTATATAAAGACTGGGATGGGTGTGTTATATAAACACTAGGATGAGGGTGTGTGTGTGTTATATATACACTGGGATTGGGATGAGTGTGTTATATAAACACTGGGATGAGGGTGTGTGTGTTATATAAACACTGGGATGGGTGTGTTATATAAACACTGGGATGGGTGTGTGTGTGTGTGTTATATAAACACTGGGATGGGTGTGTTATATAAACACTGGGATGAGGGTGTGTGTGTGTTATATAAACACTGGGATGGGTGTGTTATATAAACACTGGGATGAGGGTGTGTGTGTGTTATATAAACACTGGGATGGGTGTGTGTGTTATATAAATTCTGGGATGGGTGTGTTGTATAAACACTGGGATGGAGGTGTGTGTGTGTGTTATATAAACACTGGGATGGGTGTGTGTGTTATATAAACACTGGGATGGGTGTGTTATATAAACACTGGGATGACGGTGTGTGTGTTATATAAACACTGGGATGGGTGTGTTATATAAACACTGGGATGAGGGTGTGTGTGTGTTATATAAACACTGGGCTGGGTGTGTGTGTTATATAAACACTGGGATGGGTGTGTTATATAAAAACTGGGATGAGGGTGTGTGTGTTATATGAACACTGGGATGGGTGGGTTATATAAACACTGGGATGCGGGTGTGTGTGTTATATAAACACTGGGATGGGTGTGTTATATAAACACTGGGATGGGTGTGTTATATAAACACTGGGATGAGGGTGTGTGTGTGTTATATAAACACTGGGATGGTTGTGTGTGTTATATAAACACTGGGATGTTTGTGTTATATAAACACTGAAATGGGTGTGTGTGTTAAATAAACACTGGGATGGGTGTGTGTATTATATAAACACTGGGATGGGTGTGTGTGTGTGTGTTATATAAACACTGGGATGGGTGTGTGTGTTATATAAGCACTGGGATGAGGGTGTGTGTGTATTATATAAACACCTGATGGTTGTGTGTGTTATATAAACACTGGGATGTGTGTGTTATATAAACACTGAAATGGGTGTGTGTGTTAAATAAACACTGGGATGGGTGTGTGTGTTATATAAACACTGGGATGTGTGTGTTGTATAAACACTGGGATGAGGGTGTGTGTGTGTTATATAAACACTGCGATGTGTGTGTTATATAAACACTGGGATGAGTGTGTGTGTGTTATATAAACACTGGGATGAGTGTGTGTGTAATATAAACACTGGGATGGGTGTGTGTGTTATATAAACACTGGGCTGGGTGTGTGTGTTATATAAACACTGGGATGGGTGTGTTATATAAACACTGGGATGAGGGTGTGTGTGTGTTATATGAACACTGGGATGGGTGTGGTATATAAACACTGGGATGAGGGTGTGTGTGTTATATAAACACTGGGATGGGTGTGTTATATAAACACTGGGATGGGTGTGTTATATAAACACTGGGATGAGGGTGTGTGTGTTATATGAACACTGGGATGGGTGTGTTATATAAACACTGGGATGAGGGTGTGTGTGTTATATAAACACTGGGATGGGTGTGTTATATAAACACTGGGGTGGGGGTGTGTTTGTGTTATATAAACACTGGGATGGGTGTGTTATATAAACACTGGGATGAGGGTGTGTGTGTGTTATATAAACACTGGGATGGTTGTGTGTGTTATATAAACACTGGGATGTTTGTGTTATATAAACACTGAAATGGGTGTGTGTGTTAAATAAACACTGGGATGGGTGTGTGTATTATATAAACACTGGGATGGGTGTGTGTGTGTGTGTTATATAAACACTGGGATGGGTGTGTGTGTTATATAAGCACTGGGATGAGGGTGTGTGTGTATTATATAAACACCTGATGGTTGTGTGTGTTATATAAACACTGGGATGTGTGTGTTATATAAACACTGAAATGGGTGTGTGTGTTAAATAAACACTGGGATGGGTGTGTGTGTTATATAAACACTGGGATGTGTGTGTTGTATAAACACTGGGATGAGGGTGTGTGTGTGTTATATAAACACTGCGATGTGTGTGTTATATAAACGCTGGGATGAGTGTGTGTGTGTTATATAAACACTGGGATGAGTGTGTGTGTAATATAAACACTGGGATGGGTGTGTGTGTTATATAAACACTGGGCTGGGTGTGTGTGTTATATAAACACTGGGATGGGTGTGTTATATAAACACTGGGATGAGGGTGTGTGTGTGTTATATGAACACTGGGATGGGTGTGGTATATAAACACTGGGATGAGGGTGTGTGTGTTATATAAACACTGGGATGGGTGTGTTATATAAACACTGGGATGGGTGTGTTATATAAACACTGGGATGAGGGTGTGTGTGTTATATGAACACTGGGATGGGTGTGTTATATAAACACTGGGATGAGGGTGTGTGTGTTATATAAACACTGGGATGGGTGTGTTATATAAACACTGGGGTGGGGGTGTGTTTGTGTTATATAAACACTGGGATGGGTGTGTTATATAAACACTGGGAGGATGAGGGTGTGTGTGTGTTATATAAGCACTGGGATGGGTGTGTTATATAAACACTGGGATGAGGGTGTGTGTGTGTTATATAAACACTGCGATGGGTGTGTTATATAAACACTGGGATGGGTGTGTTATATAAACACTGGGATGGGTGTGTGTGTGTGTGTTATATAAACACTGGGATGGGTGTGTTATATAAACACTGGGATGAGGGTGTGTGTGTGTTATATAAACACTGAGATGGAGGTGTGTGTGTTATATAAACACTGGGATTGGGGTGTGTGTTATATAAACACTGGGATGGATGCGTGTGTTACATAAACACTGGGATGAGGGGGTGTCGGTGTTATATAAACACCGGGATGGGTGTGTGTGTTATATAAACACTGGGATGAGGGGGTGTCGGTGTTATATAAACACTGGGATGGGTCAGTGTGTTATATAAACACTGGGATGAGGGGGTGTCGGTGTTATATAAACACCGGGATGGGTGTGTGTTATAGAAACACTGAAATGGGTGTGTGTGTTATATAAACACTGGGGTTAGGGTGTGTGTGTGTTATATAAACACTGGGATGAGAGGGTGTCGGTGTTATATAAACACTGGGATGGGTGTATTAAATAAACACTGAAATGGGTGTGTGTGTGATATAAACACTGGGATGAGGAGGTGTCGGTGTTATATAAACACTGGGATGGGTGTGTGTGTTATATAAGCACTGGGATGTGTGTGGTATATAAACACTGAAATGGTTGTGTGTGTTAAATAAACACTGGGATGGGTGTGTGTATTATATAAACACTGGGATGAGGGTGTGTGTGTGTTATATAAACACTGGGATGGGTGTGTGTGTTATATAAGCACTGGGATGAGGGTGTGTGTGTATTATATAAACACTGGGATGGGGGTGTCGGTGTTGTATAAACGCTGGGCTGGATGTGTGTGTTATGTAAACACTGAGGTGGGTGTGTGTGTTATATAAACACTGGGATGGGTTTGTGTGTTATATAAGCACTGGGATGTGGGTGTGTGTTATATAAACACTGGGATGAGGGTGTGTGTGTTATATAAACACTGGGATGGGTGTGTTATATAAACACTGGGATGAGGGTGTGTGTGTTATATAAACACTGGGATGTGTGCGTTATATAAACACTGGGATGAGGGTGTGTGTGTGTTATATAAACACTGGGATGGGTTTGTTATATAAACACTGAGATGGAGGTGTGTGTTATATAAACACTGGGATGGGTGTGTTATATAAACACTGGGATGAGGGTGTGTGTGTTATATAAACACTGGGATGTGTGCGTTATATAAACACTGGGATGAGGGTGTGTGTGTGTTATATAAACACTGGGATGGGTTTGTTATATAAACACTGAGATGGAGGTGTGTGTTATATAAACACTGGGATGTGTGTGTTATATAAACACTGGGATGATGGTGTGTGTGTGTTATAAAAACACTGCGATGGGTGTGTGTGTTATATAAACACTGGGATGGGGGTGTGTGTGTTATATAAACACTGGGATGGGTGTGTTATATAAACACTGGGATGGGGGTGTGTGTGTGTTATATAAACACTGGGATGGGTGTGTGTGTGTTATATAAACACTGGGCTGGGTGTGTGTGTTATATAAACACTGGGATGAGGGTGTGTGTGTGTGTTATATGAACACTGGGATGGGTGTGTTAAATAAACACTGGGATGGGTGTGTGTGTTATATAAACACTGGGGTTAGGGTGTGTGTGTGTTATATAAACACTGGGATGAGAGGGTGTCGGTGTTATATAAACACTGGGAGGGGTGTATTAAATAAACACTGAAATGGGTGTGTGTGTGATATAAACACTGGGATGAGGAGGTGTCGGTGTTATATAAACACTGGGATGGGTGTGTGTGTTATATAAACACTGGGGTTAGGGTGTGTGTGTGTTATATAAACACTGGGATGAGAGGGTGTCGGTGTTATATAAACACTGGGATGGGTGTGTGTGTTAAATAAACACTGGGATGGGTGTGTGTATTATATAAACACTGGGATGAGGGTGTGTGTGTGTTATATAAACACTGGGATGGGTGTGTGTGTTATATAAGCACTGGGATGAGGGTGTGTGTGTATTATATAAACACTGGGATGGGGGTGTCGGTGTTGTATAAACGCTGGGCTGGATGTGTGTGTTATGTAAACACTGAGGTGGGTGTGTGTGTTATATAAACACTGGGATGGGTTTGTGTGTTATATAAGCACTGGGATGTGGGTGTGTGTTATATAAACACTGGGATGAGGGTGTGTGTGTTCTATAAACACTGGGATGGATGTGTTATATAAACACTGGGATGAGGGTGTGTGTGTTATATAAACACTGGGATGTGTGCGTTATATAAACACTGGGATGAGGGTGTGTGTGTGTTATATAAACACTGGGATGGGTGTGTTATATAAACACTGAGATGGAGGTGTGTGTTATATAAACACTGGGATGTGTGTGTTATATAAACACTGGGATGAGGGTGTGTGTGTGTTATATAAACACTGCGATGGGTGTGTGTGTTATATAAACACTGGGATGGGGGTGTGTGTGTGTGTTATATAAACACTGGGATGGGTGTGTTATATAAACACTGGGATGAGGGTGTGTGTGTGTAATATAAACACTGGGATGGGTGTGTTATATAAACACTGGGATGAGGGTGTGTGTGTTATATAAACACTGGGCTGGGTGTGTGTGTTATATAAACACTGGGATGGGTGTGTTATATAAACATTGGGATGAGGGTGTGTGTGTGTGTTATATGAACACTGGGATGGGTGTGTTAAATAAACACTGGGATTGGTGGGTGTGTTATATAAACACTGGGATGAGTGTATGTGTTATATAAGCACTGGGATGAGGGTGTGTGTGTATTATATAAACACTGGGAGGGGGTGTCGGTGTTGTATAAACACTGGGCTGGATGTGTGTGTTATGTAAACACTGAGGTGGGGGTGTGTGTTATATAAACACTGGGATGGGTTTGTGTGTTATATAAGCACTGGGATGTGGGTGTGTGTTATATAAACACTGGGATGGGTGTGCGTGTTATATAAACACTGGGATGGGTGTGTGTGTTATATAAACACTGGGATGGGTGTGTTATATAAACACTGGGATGAGGGTGTGTGTGTGTTATATAAACACTGGGATGGGTGTGTTATATAAACACTAGGATGAGGGTGTGTGTGTGTTATATAAACACTGGGATTGGGATGAGTGCGTTATATAAACACTGGGATGAGGGTGTGTGTGTGTTATATAAAAACTGGGATGGGTGTGTTATATAAACAATGGGATGAGGGTGTGTGTGTGTTATATAAACACTGGGATGGGTGTGTTATATAAACACTGGGATGACGGTGTGTGTGTGTGTTATATAAACACTGGGCTGTGTGTGTGTGTTATATAAACACTGGGATGGGTGTGTTATATAAACACTGGGATGAGGGTGTGTGTGTGTGTTATATGAACACTGGGATGGGTGTGTTATATAAACACTGGGATGAGGGTGTGTGTGTTATATAAACACTGGGATGGGTGTGTGTGTTATATAAACACTAGGATGGCTGTGTTATATAAACACTGGGATGGGTGTGTTATACAAACACTGCGATGGGGATGTGTGTGTGTTATATAAACACTGGGATGGGCGTGTTAAAATAAACACTGGGATGAGGGTGTGTGTGGTATATAAACACTGGGATGGGTGTGTTATATAAACACTGGGATGAGGGTGTGTGTGTGTTATATAAGCACTGGGATGGGTGTGTTATATAAACACTGGGATGAGGGTGTGTGTGTGTTATATAAACACTGCGATGGGTGTGTTATATAAACACTGGGATGGGTGTGTTATATAAACACTGGGATGGGTGTGTGTGTGTGTGTTATATAAACACTGGGATGGGTGTGTTATATAAACACTGGGATGAGGGTGTGTGTGTGTTATATAAACACTGAGATGGAGGTGTGTGTGTTATATAAACACTGGGATTGGGGTGTGTGTTATATAAACACTGGGATTGGGGTGTGTGTTATATAAACACTGGGATGGATGTGTGTGTTACATAAACACTGGGATGAGGGGGTGTCGGTGTTATATAAACACCGGGATGGGTGTGTGTGTTATATAAACACTGGGATGAGGGGGTGTCGGTGTTATATAAACACTGGGATGGGTCAGTGTGTTATATAAACACTGGGATGAGGGGGTGTCGGTGTTATATAAACACCGGGATGGGTGTGTGTTATAGAAACACTGAAATGGGTGTGTGTGTTATATAAACACTGGGGTTAGGGTGTGTGTGTGTTATATAAACACTGGGATGAGAGGGTGTCGGTGTTATATAAACACTGGGATGGGTGTATTAAATAAACACTGAAATGGGTGTGTGTGTGATATAAACACTGGGATGGGTGTGTGTGTTATATAAGCACTGGGATGTGTGTGGTATATAAACACTGAAATGGTTGTGTGTGTTAAATAAACACTGGGATGGGTGTGTGTATTATATAAACACTGGGATGAGGGTGTGTGTGTGTTATATAAACACTGGGATGGGTGTGTGTGTTATATAAGCACTGGGATGAGGGTGTGTGTGTATTATATAAACACTGGGATGGGGGTGTCGGTGTTGTATAAACGCTGGGCTGGATGTGTGTGTTATGTAAACACTGAGGTGGGTGTGTGTGTTATATAAACACTGGGATGGGTTTGTGTGTTATATAAGCACTGGGATGTGGGTGTGTGTTATATAAACACTGGGATGAGGGTGTGTGTGTTATATAAACACTGGGATGTGTGCGTTATATAAACACTGGGATGAGGGTGTGTGTGTGTTATATAAACACTGGGATGGGTTTGTTATATAAACACTGAGATGGAGGTGTGTGTTATATAAACACTGGGATGGGTGTGTTATATAAACACTGGGATGAGGGTGTGTGTGTTATATAAACACTGGGATGTGTGCGTTATATAAACACTGGGATGAGGGTGTGTGTGTGTTATATAAACACTGGGGTGGGTTTGTTATATAAACACTGAGATGGAGGTGTGTGTTATATAAACACTGGGATGTGTGTGTTATATAAACACTGGGATGATGGTGTGTGTGTGTTATAAAAACACTGCGATGGGTGTGTGTGTTATATAAACACTGGGATGGGGGGGTGTGTGTGTTATATAAACACTGGGATGGGTGTGTTATATAAACACTGGGATGAGGGTGTGTGTGTGTTATATAAACACTGGGATGGGTGTGTGTGTGTTATATAAACACTGGGCTGGGTGTGTGTGTTATATAAACACTGGGATGAGGGTGTGTGTGTGTGTTATATGAACACTGGGATGGGTGTGTTAAATAAACACTGGGATGGGTGTGTGTGTTATATAAACACTGGGGTTAGGGTGTGTGTGTGTTATATAAACACTGGGATGAGAGGGTGTCGGTGTTATATAAACACTGGGAGGGGTGTATTAAATAAACACTGAAATGGGTGTGTGTGTGATATAAACACTGGGATGAGGAGGTGTCGGTGTTATATAAACACTGGGATGGGTGTGTGTGTTATATAAACACTGGGATGTGTGTGGTATATAAACACTGAAATGGTTGTGTGTGTTAAATAAACACTGGGATGGGTGTGTGTATTATATAAACACTGGGATGAGGGTGTGTGTGTGTTATATAAACACTGGGATGGGTGTGTGTGTTATATAAGCACTGGGATGAGGGTGTGTGTGTATTATATAAACACTGGGATGGGGGTGTCGGTGTTGTATAAACGCTGGGCTGGATGTGTGTGTTATGTAAACACTGAGGTGGGTGTGTGTGTTATATAAACACTGGGATGGGTTTGTGTGTTATATAAGCACTGGGATGTGGGTGTGTGTTATATAAACACTGGGATGAGGGTGTGTGTGTTCTATAAACACTGGGATGGGTGTGTTATATAAACACTGGGATGAGGGTGTGTGTGTTATATAAACACTGGGATGTGTGCGTTATATAAACACTGGGATGAGGGTGTGTGTGTGTTATATAAACACTGGGATGGGTGTGTTATATAAACACTGAGATGGAGGTGTGTGTTATATAAACACTGGGATGTGTGTGTTATATAAACACTGGGATGAGGGTGTGTGTGTGTTATATAAACACTGCGATGGGTGTGTTATATAAACACTGGGATGAGGGTGTGTGTGTTATATAAACACTGGGATGGGTGTGTGTGTTATATAAACACTGGGATGGGTGTGTTATATAAAAACTGGGATGAGGGTGTGTGTGTGTGTTATATAAACACTGGGATGGGTGTGTTATATAAACACTGAGATGGGTGTGTGTGTATGTGTTATATAAACACTGCGATGGGTGTGTTATATAAACACTGGGATGAGTGTGTATGTGTGTTATATAAACACTGGAATGGGTGTGTTATATAAACACTGAGATGAGGGTGTGTGTGTTATATAAAGACTGGGATGGGTGTGTTATATAAACACTAGGATGAGGGTGTGTGTGTGTTATATATACACTGGGATTGGGATGAGTGTGTTATATAAACACTGGGATGAGGGTGTGTGTGTTATATAAACACTGGGATGGGTGTGTTATATAAACACTGGGATGGGTGTGTGTGTGTGTGTTATATAAACACTGGGATGGGTGTGTTATATAAACACTGGGATGAGGGTGTGTGTGTGTTATATAAACACTGGGATGGGTGTGTTATATAAACACTGGGATGAGGGTGTGTGTGTGTTATATAAACACTGGGATGGGTGTGTGTGTTATATAAATTCTGGGATGGGTGTGTTGTATAAACACTGGGATGGAGGTGTGTGTGTGTGTTATATAAACACTGGGATGGGTGTGTGTGTTATATAAACACTGGGATGGGTGTGTTATATAAACACTGGGATGACGGTGTGTGTGTTATATAAACACTGGGATGGGTGTGTTATATAAACACTGGGATGAGGGTGTGTGTGTGTTATATAAACACTGGGCTGGGTGTGTGTGTTATATAAACACTGGGATGGGTGTGTTATATAAAAACTGGGATGAGGGTGTGTGTGTTATATGAACACTGGGATGGGTGGGTTATATAAACACTGGGATGCGGGTGTGTGTGTTATATAAACACTGGGATGGGTGTGTTATATAAACACTGGGATGGGTGTGTTATATAAACACTGGGATGAGGGTGTGTGTGTGTTATATAAACACTGGGATGGTTGTGTGTGTTATATAAACACTGGGATGTTTGTGTTATATAAACACTGAAATGGGTGTGTGTGTTAAATAAACACTGGGATGGGTGTGTGTATTATATAAACACTGGGATGGGTGTGTGTGTGTGTGTTATATAAACACTGGGATGGGTGTGTGTGTTATATAAGCACTGGGATGAGGGTGTGTGTGTATTATATAAACACCTGATGGTTGTGTGTGTTATATAAACACTGGGATGTGTGTGTTATATAAACACTGAAATGGGTGTGTGTGTTAAATAAACACTGGGATGGGTGTGTGTGTTATATAAACACTGGGATGTGTGTGTTGTATAAACACTGGGATGAGGGTGTGTGTGTGTTATATAAACACTGCGATGTGTGTGTTATATAAACACTGGGATGAGTGTGTGTGTGTTATATAAACACTGGGATGAGTGTGTGTGTAATATAAACACTGGGATGGGTGTGTGTGTTATATAAACACTGGGCTGGGTGTGTGTGTTATATAAACACTGGGATGGGTGTGTTATATAAACACTGGGATGAGGGTGTGTGTGTGTTATATGAACACTGGGATGGGTGTGGTATATAAACACTGGGATGAGGGTGTGTGTGTTATATAAACACTGGGATGGGTGTGTTATATAAACACTGGGATGGGTGTGTTATATAAACACTGGGATGAGGGTGTGTGTGTTATATGAACACTGGGATGGGTGTGTTATATAAACACTGGGATGAGGGTGTGTGTGTTATATAAACACTGGGATGGGTGTGTTATATAAACACTGGGGTGGGGGTGTGTTTGTGTTATATAAACACTGGGATGGGTGTGTTATATAAACACTGGGAGGATGAGGGTGTGTGTGTGTTATATAAACACTGGGATGGGTGTGTTATATAAACACTGGGATGAGGGTGTGTGTGTGTTATATAAACACTGCGATGGGTGTGTTATATAAACACTGGGATGGGTGTGTTATATAAACACTGGGATGGGTGTGTGTGTGTGTGTTATATAAACACTGGGATGGGTGTGTTATATAAACACTGGGATGAGGGTGTGTGTGTGTTATATAAACACTGAGATGGAGGTGTGTGTGTTATATAAACACTGGGATTGGGGTGTGTGTTATATAAACACTGGGATGGATGCGTGTGTTACATAAACACTGGGATGAGGGGGTGTCGGTGTTATATAAACACCGGGATGGGTGTGTGTGTTATATAAACACTGGGATGAGGGGGTGTCGGTGTTATATAAACACTGGGATGGGTCAGTGTGTTATATAAACACTGGGATGAGGGGGTGTCGGTGTTATATAAACACCGGGATGGGTGTGTGTTATAGAAACACTGAAATGGGTGTGTGTGTTATATAAACACTGGGGTTAGGGTGTGTGTGTGTTATATAAACACTGGGATGAGAGGGTGTCGGTGTTATATAAACACTGGGATGGGTGTATTAAATAAACACTGAAATGGGTGTGTGTGTGATATAAACACTGGGATGAGGAGGTGTCGGTGTTATATAAACACTGGGATGGGTGTGTGTGTTATATAAGCACTGGGATGTGTGTGGTATATAAACACTGAAATGGTTGTGTGTGTTAAATAAACACTGGGATGGGTGTGTGTATTATATAAACACTGGGATGAGGGTGTGTGTGTGTTATATAAACACTGGGATGGGTGTGTGTGTTATATAAGCACTGGGATGAGGGTGTGTGTGTATTATATAAACACTGGGATGGGGGTGTCGGTGTTGTATAAACGCTGGGCTGGATGTGTGTGTTATGTAAACACTGAGGTGGGTGTGTGTGTTATATAAACACTGGGATGGGTTTGTGTGTTATATAAGCACTGGGATGTGGGTGTGTGTTATATAAACACTGGGATGAGGGTGTGTGTGTTATATAAACACTGGGATGGGTGTGTTATATAAACACTGGGATGAGGGTGTGTGTGTTATATAAACACTGGGATGTGTGCGTTATATAAACACTGGGATGAGGGTGTGTGTGTGTTATATAAACACTGGGATGGGTTTGTTATATAAACACTGAGATGGAGGTGTGTGTTATATAAACACTGGGATGGGTGTGTTATATAAACACTGGGATGAGGGTGTGTGTGTTATATAAACACTGGGATGTGTGCGTTATATAAACACTGGGATGAGGGTGTGTGTGTGTTATATAAACACTGGGATGGGTTTGTTATATAAACACTGAGATGGAGGTGTGTGTTATATAAACACTGGGATGTGTGTGTTATATAAACACTGGGATGATGGTGTGTGTGTGTTATAAAAACACTGCGATGGGTGTGTGTGTTATATAAACACTGGGATGGGGGTGTGTGTGTTATATAAACACTGGGATGGGTGTGTTATATAAACACTGGGATGGGGGTGTGTGTGTGTTATATAAACACTGGGATGGGTGTGTGTGTGTTATATAAACACTGGGCTGGGTGTGTGTGTTATATAAACACTGGGATGAGGGTGTGTGTGTGTGTTATATGAACACTGGGATGGGTGTGTTAAATAAACACTGGGATGGGTGTGTGTGTTATATAAACACTGGGGTTAGGGTGTGTGTGTGTTATATAAACACTGGGATGAGAGGGTGTCGGTGTTATATAAACACTGGGAGGGGTGTATTAAATAAACACTGAAATGGGTGTGTGTGTGATATAAACACTGGGATGAGGAGGTGTCGGTGTTATATAAACACTGGGATGGGTGTGTGTGTTATATAAACACTGGGGTTAGGGTGTGTGTGTGTTATATAAACACTGGGATGAGAGGGTGTCGGTGTTATATAAACACTGGGATGGGTGTGTGTGTTAAATAAACACTGGGATGGGTGTGTGTATTATATAAACACTGGGATGAGGGTGTGTGTGTGTTATATAAACACTGGGATGGGTGTGTGTGTTATATAAGCACTGGGATGAGGGTGTGTGTGTATTATATAAACACTGGGATGGGGGTGTCGGTGTTGTATAAACGCTGGGCTGGATGTGTGTGTTATGTAAACACTGAGGTGGGTGTGTGTGTTATATAAACACTGGGATGGGTTTGTGTGTTATATAAGCACTGGGATGTGGGTGTGTGTTATATAAACACTGGGATGAGGGTGTGTGTGTTCTATAAACACTGGGATGGGTGTGTTATATAAACACTGGGATGAGGGTGTGTGTGTTATATAAACACTGGGATGTGTGCGTTATATAAACACTGGGATGAGGGTGTGTGTGTGTTATATAAACACTGGGATGGGTGTGTTATATAAACACTGAGATGGAGGTGTGTGTTATATAAACACTGGGATGTGTGTGTTATATAAACACTGGGATGAGGGTGTGTGTGTGTTATATAAACACTGCGATGGGTGTGTGTGTTATATAAACACTGGGATGGGGGTGTGTGTGTGTGTTATATAAACACTGGGATGGGTGTGTTATATAAACACTGGGATGAGGGTGTGTGTGTGTAATATAAACACTGGGATGGGTGTGTTATATAAACACTGGGATGAGGGTGTGTGTGTTATATAAACACTGGGCTGGGTGTGTGTGTTATATAAACACTGGGATGGGTGTGTTATATAAACATTGGGATGAGGGTGTGTGTGTGTGTTATATGAACACTGGGATGGGTGTGTTAAATAAACACTGGGATTGGTGTGTGTGTTATATAAACACTGGGATGAGTGTATGTGTTATATAAGCACTGGGATGAGGGTGTGTGTGTATTATATAAACAGTGGGATGGGGGTGTCGGTGTTGTATAAACACTGGGCTGGATGTGTGTGTTATGTAAACACTGAGGTGGGGGTGTGTGTTATATAAACACTGGGATGGGTTTGTGTGTTATATAAGCACTGGGATGTGGGTGTGTGTTATATAAACACTGGGATGGGTGTGCGTGTTATATAAACACTGGGATGGGTGTGTGTGTTATATAAACACTGGGATGGGTGTGTTATATAAACACTGGGATGAGGGTGTGTGTGTGTTATATAAACACTGGGATGGGTGTGTTATATAAACACTAGGATGAGGGTGTGTGTGTGTTATATAAACACTGGGATTGGGATGAGTGCGTTATATAAACACTGGGATGAGGGTGTGTGTGTGTTATATAAAAACTGGGATGGGTGTGTTATATAAACAATGGGATGAGGGTGTGTGTGTGTTATATAAACACTGGGATGGGTGTGTTATATAAACACTGGGATGACGGTGTGTGTGTGTGTTATATAAACACTGGGCTGTGTGTGTGTGTTATATAAACACTGGGATGGGTGTGTTATATAAACACTGGGATGAGGGTGTGTGTGTGTGTTATATGAACACTGGGATGGGTGTGTTATATAAACACTGGGATGAGGGTGTGTGTGTTATATAAACACTGGGATGGGTGTGTGTGTTATATAAACACTAGGATGGCTGTGTTATATAAACACTGGGATGGGTGTGTTATACAAACACTGCGATGGGGATGTGTGTGTGTTATATAAACACTGGGATGGGCGTGTTAAAATAAACACTGGGATGAGGGTGTGTGTGGTATATAAACACTGGGATGGGTGTGTTATATAAACACTGGGATGAGGGTGTGTGTGTGTTATATAAACACTGGGATGGGTGTGTTATATAAACACTGGGATGAGGGTGTGTGTGTGTTATATAAACACTGGGATGGGTGTGTTATATAAACACTGGGATGAGGGTTTGTGTGTGTGTTATATAAACGCTGGGATGGGTGTGTCTGTTATATAAACACTGGGATGGGTGTGTCTGTTATATAAACACTGGGATGGGTGTGTTATATAAACACTGGGATGGGTGTGTGTGTGTGTTATATAAACACTGGGATGGGTGTGTTATATAAACACTGGGATGAGGGTGTGTGCGTGTTATATAAACACTGGGATGGTTGTGTTATATAAACACTGGGATGAGGGTGTGTGTGTTATATAAACACTGGGATGGTTGTGTGTGTTATATAAACACTGGGATGTGTGTGTTATATAAACACTGAAATGGGTGTGTGTGTTAAATAAACACTGGGATGGGTGTGTGTATTATATAAACACTGGGATGGGTGTGTGTGTGTGTGTTATATAAACACTGGGATGGGTGTGTGTGTTATATAAGCACTGGGATGAGGGTGTGTGTGTATTATATAAACACTGGGATGGGGGTGTCGGTGTTGTATAAACACTGGGCTGGATATGTGTGTTATGTAAACACTGAGGTGAGGGTGTGTGTTATATAAACACTGGGATGGTTTTGTGTGTTATATAAGCACTGGGATGTGGGTGTGTGTTATATAAACACTGGGATGGGTGTGCGGGTTGTATAAACACTGGGATGGGTGTGTGTGTTATATAAACACTGGGATGGGTGTGTTATATAAACACTGGGATGAGGGTGTGTGTGTTATATAAACACTGGGATGGGTGTGTTATATAAACACTAGGATGAGGGTGTGTGTGTGTTATATAAACACTGGGATTGGGATGAGTGTGTTATATAAACACTGGGATGAGGGTGTGTGTGTGTTACATAAACATTGGGATGGGTGTGTTATATAAACACTGGGATGGGCGTGTGTGTGTGTGTTATATAAACACTGGGATGTGTGTGTTATATAAACACTGGGATGAGGGTGTGTGTGTGTTATATAAACACTGGGATGTGTGTGTTATATAAACACTGGGATGACGGTGTGTGTGTTTTATATAAACACTGGGCTGGGTGTGTGTGTTACATAAACACTGGGATGAGTGTGTTATATAAACACTGGGATGAGGGTGTGTGTGTGTTATATGAACACTGGGATGGGTGTGTTATATAAACACTGGGATGAGGGTGTGTGTGTTATATAAACACTGGGATGGGTGTGTTATATAAACACTTGGATGGGTGTGCTATATAAACAGCGGAATGAGGGTGTGTGTGTGTTATATAAACACTGGGATGGGTGTGTGTGTTATATAAACACGAGGATGTGTGTGTTATATAAAGACTGGGATGAGGGTGTGTGTGTTATATAAACACTGGGATGGGTGTGTTATATAAACACTGGGATGGGTGTGTTATATAAACACTGGGATGAGGGTGTGTGTGTGTTATATAAACACTGGGATGGGTGTGTTATATAAACACTGGGATGAGGGTTTGTGTGTGTGTTATATAAACACTGGGATGGGTGTGTTATATAAACACTGGGATGAGGGTGTGTGCGTGTTATATAAACACTGCGATGGGTGTGTCTGTTATATAAACACTGGGATGGGTGTGTTATATAAACACTGGGATGGGTGTGTGTGTGTGTTATATAAACACTGGGATGGGTGTGTTATATAAACCCTGGGATGAGGGTGTGTGCGTGTTATATAAACACTGGGATGGTTGTGTTATATAAACACTGGGATGACGGTGTGTGTGTGTTATATAAACACTGAGATCGAGGTGTGTGTGTTATTTAAACACTGGGATTGGGGTGTGTGTTATATATACACTGGGATGGATGTGTGTGTTTAATAAACACTGGGATGAGGGGGTGTCGGTTTTATATAAACACTGGGATGGGTGTGTGTGTTATATAAACACTGGGATGGGGGTGTGTGTGTTATATAAACACTGAGATGGGTGTGTTATATAAACACTGGGATGTGGGTGTGTGTGTGTTATATAAACACTGGGATGGGTGTGTTATATAAACACTGGGATGGGTGTGTGTGTTATATAAGCACTGGGATGTGTGTGGTATATAAACACTGAAATGGTTGTGTGTGTTAAATAAACACTGGGATGGGTGTGTGTATTATATAAACACTGGGATGAGGGTGTGTGTGTGTTATATAAACACTGGGATGGGTGTGTGTGTTATATAAGCACTGGGATGAGGGTGTGTGTGTATTATATAAACACTGGGATGGGGGTGTCGGTGTTGTATAAACGCTGGGCTGGATGTGTGTGTTATGTAAACACTGAGGTGGGTGTGTGTGTTATATAAACACTGGGATGGGTTTGTGTGTTATATAAGCACTGGGATGTGGGTGTGTGTTATATAAACACTGGGATGAGGGTGTGTGTGTTATATAAACACTGGGATGGGTGTGTTATATAAACACTGGGATGAGGGTGTGTGTGTTATATAAACACTGGGATGTGTGCGTTATATAAACACTGGGATGAGGGTGTGTGTGTGTTATATAAACACTGGGATGGGTTTGTTATATAAACACTGAGATGGAGGTGTGTGTTATATAAACACTGGGATGGGTGTGTTATATAAACACTGGGATGAGGGTGTGTGTGTTATATAAACACTGGGATGTGTGCGTTATATAAACACTGGGATGAGGGTGTGTGTGTGTTATATAAACACTGGGATGGGTTTGTTATATAAACACTGAGATGGAGGTGTGTGTTATATAAACACTGGGATGTGTGTGTTATATAAACACTGGGATGATGGTGTGTGTGTGTTATAAAAACACTGCGATGGGTGTGTGTGTTATATAAACACTGGGATGGGGGTGTGTGTGTTATATAAACACTGGGATGGGTGTGTTATATAAACACTGGGATGGGGGTGTGTGTGTGTTATATAAACACTGGGATGGGTGTGTGTGTGTTATATAAACACTGGGCTGGGTGTGTGTGTTATATAAACACTGGGATGAGGGTGTGTGTGTGTGTTATATGAACACTGGGATGGGTGTGTTAAATAAACACTGGGATGGGTGTGTGTGTTATATAAACACTGGGGTTAGGGTGTGTGTGTGTTATATAAACACTGGGATGAGAGGGTGTCGGTGTTATATAAACACTGGGAGGGGTGTATTAAATAAACACTGAAATGGGTGTGTGTGTGATATAAACACTGGGATGAGGAGGTGTCGGTGTTATATAAACACTGGGATGGGTGTGTGTGTTATATAAACACTGGGGTTAGGGTGTGTGTGTGTTATATAAACACTGGGATGAGAGGGTGTCGGTGTTATATAAACACTGGGATGGGTGTGTGTGTTAAATAAACACTGGGATGGGTGTGTGTATTATATAAACACTGGGATGAGGGTGTGTGTGTGTTATATAAACACTGGGATGGGTGTGTGTGTTATATAAGCACTGGGATGAGGGTGTGTGTGTATTATATAAACACTGGGATGGGGGTGTCGGTGTTGTATAAACGCTGGGCTGGATGTGTGTGTTATGTAAACACTGAGGTGGGTGTGTGTGTTATATAAACACTGGGATGGGTTTGTGTGTTATATAAGCACTGGGATGTGGGTGTGTGTTATATAAACACTGGGATGAGGGTGTGTGTGTTCTATAAACACTGGGATGGGTGTGTTATATAAACACTGGGATGAGGGTGTGTGTGTTATATAAACACTGGGATGTGTGCGTTATATAAACACTGGGATGAGGGTGTGTGTGTGTTATATAAACACTGGGATGGGTGTGTTATATAAACACTGAGATGGAGGTGTGTGTTATATAAACACTGGGATGTGTGTGTTATATAAACACTGGGATGAGGGTGTGTGTGTGTTATATAAACACTGCGATGGGTGTGTGTGTTATATAAACACTGGGATGGGGGTGTGTGTGTGTGTTATATAAACACTGGGATGGGTGTGTTATATAAACACTGGGATGAGGGTGTGTGTGTGTAATATAAACACTGGGATGGGTGTGTTATATAAACACTGGGATGAGGGTGTGTGTGTTATATAAACACTGGGCTGGGTGTGTGTGTTATATAAACACTGGGATGGGTGTGTTATATAAACATTGGGATGAGGGTGTGTGTGTGTGTTATATGAACACTGGGATGGGTGTGTTAAATAAACACTGGGATTGGTGTGTGTGTTATATAAACACTGGGATGAGTGTATGTGTTATATAAGCACTGGGATGAGGGTGTGTGTGTATTATATAAACAGTGGGATGGGGGTGTCGGTGTTGTATAAACACTGGGCTGGATGTGTGTGTTATGTAAACACTGAGGTGGGGGTGTGTGTTATATAAACACTGGGATGGGTTTGTGTGTTATATAAGCACTGGGATGTGGGTGTGTGTTATATAAACACTGGGATGGGTGTGCGTGTTATATAAACACTGGGATGGGTGTGTGTGTTATATAAACACTGGGATGGGTGTGTTATATAAACACTGGGATGAGGGTGTGTGTGTGTTATATAAACACTGGGATGGGTGTGTTATATAAACACTAGGATGAGGGTGTGTGTGTGTTATATAAACACTGGGATTGGGATGAGTGCGTTATATAAACACTGGGATGAGGGTGTGTGTGTGTTATATAAAAACTGGGATGGGTGTGTTATATAAACAATGGGATGAGGGTGTGTGTGTGTTATATAAACACTGGGATGGGTGTGTTATATAAACACTGGGATGACGGTGTGTGTGTGTGTTATATAAACACTGGGCTGTGTGTGTGTGTTATATAAACACTGGGATGGGTGTGTTATATAAACACTGGGATGAGGGTGTGTGTGTGTGTTATATGAACACTGGGATGGGTGTGTTATATAAACACTGGGATGAGGGTGTGTGTGTTATATAAACACTGGGATGGGTGTGTGTGTTATATAAACACTAGGATGGCTGTGTTATATAAACACTGGGATGGGTGTGTTATACAAACACTGCGATGGGGATGTGTGTGTGTTATATAAACACTGGGATGGGCGTGTTAAAATAAACACTGGGATGAGGGTGTGTGTGGTATATAAACACTGGGATGGGTGTGTTATATAAACACTGGGATGAGGGTGTGTGTGTGTTATATAAACACTGGGATGGGTGTGTTATATAAACACTGGGATGAGGGTGTGTGTGTGTTATATAAACACTGGGATGGGTGTGTTATATAAACACTGGGATGAGGGTTTGTGTGTGTGTTATATAAACGCTGGGATGGGTGTGTCTGTTATATAAACACTGGGATGGGTGTGTCTGTTATATAAACACTGGGATGGGTGTGTTATATAAACACTGGGATGGGTGTGTGTGTGTGTTATATAAACACTGGGATGGGTGTGTTATATAAACACTGGGATGAGGGTGTGTGCGTGTTATATAAACACTGGGATGGTTGTGTTATATAAACACTGGGATGAGGGTGTGTGTGTTATATAAACACTGGGATGGTTGTGTGTGTTATATAAACACTGGGATGTGTGTGTTATATAAACACTGAAATGGGTGTGTGTGTTAAATAAACACTGGGATGGGTGTGTGTATTATATAAACACTGGGATGGGTGTGTGTGTGTGTGTTATATAAACACTGGGATGGGTGTGTGTGTTATATAAGCACTGGGATGAGGGTGTGTGTGTATTATATAAACACTGGGATGGGGGTGTCGGTGTTGTATAAACACTGGGCTGGATATGTGTGTTATGTAAACACTGAGGTGAGGGTGTGTGTTATATAAACACTGGGATGGTTTTGTGTGTTATATAAGCACTGGGATGTGGGTGTGTGTTATATAAACACTGGGATGGGTGTGCGGGTTGTATAAACACTGGGATGGGTGTGTGTGTTATATAAACACTGGGATGGGTGTGTTATATAAACACTGGGATGAGGGTGTGTGTGTTATATAAACACTGGGATGGGTGTGTTATATAAACACTAGGATGAGGGTGTGTGTGTGTTATATAAACACTGGGATTGGGATGAGTGTGTTATATAAACACTGGGATGAGGGTGTGTGTGTGTTACATAAACATTGGGATGGGTGTGTTATATAAACACTGGGATGGGCGTGTGTGTGTGTGTTATATAAACACTGGGATGTGTGTGTTATATAAACACTGGGATGAGGGTGTGTGTGTGTTATATAAACACTGGGATGTGTGTGTTATATAAACACTGGGATGACGGTGTGTGTGTTTTATATAAACACTGGGCTGGGTGTGTGTGTTACATAAACACTGGGATGAGTGTGTTATATAAACACTGGGATGAGGGTGTGTGTGTGTTATATGAACACTGGGATGGGTGTGTTATATAAACACTGGGATGAGGGTGTGTGTGTTATATAAACACTGGGATGGGTGTGTTATATAAACACTTGGATGGGTGTGCTATATAAACAGCGGAATGAGGGTGTGTGTGTGTTATATAAACACTGGGATGGGTGTGTGTGTTATATAAACACGAGGATGTGTGTGTTATATAAAGACTGGGATGAGGGTGTGTGTGTTATATAAACACTGGGATGGGTGTGTTATATAAACACTGGGATGGGTGTGTTATATAAACACTGGGATGAGGGTGTGTGTGTGTTATATAAACACTGGGATGGGTGTGTTATATAAACACTGGGATGAGGGTTTGTGTGTGTGTTATATAAACACTGGGATGGGTGTGTTATATAAACACTGGGATGAGGGTGTGTGCGTGTTATATAAACACTGCGATGGGTGTGTCTGTTATATAAACACTGGGATGGGTGTGTTATATAAACACTGGGATGGGTGTGTGTGTGTGTTATATAAACACTGGGATGGGTGTGTTATATAAACCCTGGGATGAGGGTGTGTGCGTGTTATATAAACACTGGGATGGTTGTGTTATATAAACACTGGGATGACGGTGTGTGTGTGTTATATAAACACTGAGATCGAGGTGTGTGTGTTATTTAAACACTGGGATTGGGGTGTGTGTTATATATACACTGGGATGGATGTGTGTGTTTAATAAACACTGGGATGAGGGGGTGTCGGTTTTATATAAACACTGGGATGGGTGTGTGTGTTATATAAACACTGGGATGGGGGTGTGTGTGTTATATAAACACTGAGATGGGTGTGTTATATAAACACTGGGATGTGGGTGTGTGTGTGTTATATAAACACTGGGATGGGTGTGTTATATAAACACTGGGATGAGGGTGTGTGTGTGTTATATAAACACTGGGATGGGTGTGTTATATAAACACTGGGATGAGGGTGTGTGTGTGTTATATAAACGCTGGGATGGGTGTGTCTGTTATATAAACACTGGGATGGGTGTGTCTGTTATATAAACACTGGGATGGGTGTGTTATATAAACACTGGGATGGGTGTGTGTGTGTGTTATATAAACACTGGGATGGGTGTGTTATATAAACACTGGGATGAGGGTGTGTGCGTGTTATATAAACACTGGGATGGTTGTGTTATATAAACACTGGGATGAGGGTGTGTGTGTTATATAAACACTGGGATGGTTGTGTGTGTTATATAAACACTGGGATGTGTGTGTTATATAAACACTGAAATGGGTGTGTGTGTTAAATAAACACTGGGATGGGTGTGTGTATTATATAAGCACTGGGATGAGGGTGTGTGTGTATTATATAAACACTGGGATGGGGGTGTCGGTGTTGTATAAACACTGGGCTGGATATGTGTGTTATGTAAACACTGAGGTGGGGGTGTGTGTTATATAAACACTGGGATGGTTTTGTGTGTTATATAAGCACTGGGATGTGGGTGTGTGTTATATAAACACTGGGATGGGTGTGCGGGTTGTATAAACACTGGGATGGGTGTGTGTGTTATATAAACACTGGGATGGGTGTGTTATATAAACACTGGGATGAGGGTGTGTGTGCTATATAAACACTGGGATGGGTGTGTTATATAAACACTAGGATGAGGGTGTGTGTGTGTTATATAAACACTGGGATTGGGATGAGTGTGTTATATAAACACTGGGATGAGGGTGTGTGTGTGTTACATAAACACTGGGATGGGTGTGTTATATAAACACTGGGATGGGCGTGTGTGTGTGTGTTATATAAACACTGGGATGTGTGTGTTATATAAACACTGGGATGAGGGTGTGTGTGTTATATAAACACTGGGATGTGTGTGTTATATAAACACTGGGATGACGGTGTGTGTGTTTTATATAAACACTGGGCTGGGTGTGTGTGTTACATAAACACTGGGATGAGTGTGTTATATAAACACTGGGATGAGGGTGTGTGTGTGTTATATGAACACTGGGATGGGTGTGTTATATAAACACTGGGATGAGGGTGTGTGTGTTATATAAACACTGGGATGGGTGTGTTATATAAACACTTGGATGGGTGTGTTATATAAACACTGGAATGAGGGTGTGTGTGTGTTATATAAACACTGGGATGGGTGTGTGTGTTATATAAACACGAGGATGTGTGTGTTATATAAAGACTGGGATGAGGGTGTGTGTGTTATATAAACACTGGGATGGGTGTGTTATATAAACACTGGGATGGGTGTGTGTGTGTTATATAAACACTGGGATGGGTGTGTTATATAAACACTGGGATGAGGGTGTGTGTGTGTTATATAAACACTGGGATGGGTGTGTTATATAAACACTGGGATGAGGGTTTGTGTGTGTGTTATATAAACACTGGGATGGGTGTGTTATATAAACACTGGGATGAGGGTGTGTGCGTGTTATATAAACACTGCGATGGGTTTGTCTGTTATATAAACACTGGGATGGGTGTGTTATATAAACACTGGGATGGGTGTGTGTGTGTGTTATATAAACACTGGGATGGGTGTGTTATATAAACACTGGGATGAGGGTGTGTGCGTGTTATATAAACACTGGGATGGTTGTGTTATATAAACACTGGGATGACGGTGTGTGTGTGTTATATAAACACTGAGATCGAGGTGTGTGTGTTATTTAAACACTGGGATTGGGGTGTGTGTTATATATACACTGGGATGGATGTGTGTGTTACATAAACACTGGGATGAGGGGGTGTCGGTTTTATATAAACACTGGGATGGGTGTGTGTGTTATATAAACACTGGGATGGGGGTGTGTGTGTTATATAAACACTGAGATGGGTGTGTTATATAAACACTGGGATGTGGGTGTGTGTGTGTTATATAAACACTGGGATGGGTGTGTTATATAAACACTGGGATGAGGGTGTGTGTGTGTGTTATATGAACACTGGGATGGGTGTGTTATATAAACACTGGGATGAGGGTGTGTGTGTTATATAAACACTGGGATGGGTGTGTGTGTTATATAAACACTAGGATGGCTGTGTTATATAAACACTGGGATGGGTGTGTTATATAAACACTGCGATGGGGATGTGTGTGTGTTATATAAACACTGGGATGGGCGTGTTAATATAAACACTGGGCTGAGGGTGTGTGTGTTATATAAACACTGGGATGGGTGTGTTATATAAACACTGGGATGAGGGTGTGTGTGTGTTATATAAACACTGGGATGGGTGTGTTATATAAACACTGGGATGAGGGTGTGTGTGTGTTATATAAACACTGAGATGGAGGTGTGTGTTATATAAACACTGGGATGGGTGTGTTATATAAACACTGATATGGGTGTGTGTGTGTTATATAAACACTGCGATGGGTGTGTGTGTTATATAAACACTGGGATGGGGTGTGTGTGTTATATAAACACTGGGATGGGTGTGTTATATAAACACTGGGATGAGGGTGTGTGTGTGTTATATAAACACTGGGATGGGTGTGGTATATAAACACTGGGATGAGGGTGTGTGTGTTATATAAACACTGGGATGGGTGTGTTATATAAACACTGGGATGTGTGTGTGTTATATAAACACTGGGATGGGTGTGTTATATAAACACTGGGATGTGTGTGTTATATAAACACTGAGATGGAGGTGTGTGTGTTATATAAACACTGGGATGTGTGTGTTGTATAAACACTGGGATGAGGGTGTGTGTGTGTTATATAAACACTGCGATGTGTGTGTTATATAAACACTGGGATGAGTGTGTGTGTGTTATATAAACACTGGGATGGGTGTGTGTGTTATATAAACACTGGGATGTGTGTGTTATATAAACACTGGGATGACGGTGTGTGTGTTATATAAACACTGGGATGTGTGTGTTATATAAACACTGGGATGACGGTGTGTGTGTGTTATATAAACACTGGGCTGGGTGTGTGTGTTATATAAACACTGGGATGTGGGTGTGTGGGTGTTATATAAACACTGGGATGTGTGTGTTATATAAAAAATGGGATGGGTGCGTTATATAAACACTGGGATGAGGGTGTGTGTGTGTTATAGAAACACTGGGATGGGTGTGTTATATAAACACTGTGATGGGGGTGTGTGTGTGTTATATAAACACTGGGATGTGTGTGTTATATAAACACTGGGATGAGGGTGTGTGTGTGTTATATAAACACTGGGATGGGTGTGTGTGTTATATAAACACTGGGATGGGTGTGTTATATAAACAGTGGGATGGGGGTGTGTGTGTTATATAAACACTGGGATGTGTGTGATATAAACACTGGGATGGGTGTGTCATATAAACACTGGGATGAGGGTGTGTGTGTGTGTTATATAAACACTGGGATGGGTGTGTTATATAAACACTGAGATGGGTGTGTGTTTGTGTGTTATATAAACACTGCGATGGGTGTATTATATAAACACTGGGATGAGTGTGTATGTGTGTTATATAAACACTGGGATGGGTGTGTTATATAAAAACTGAGATGAGGGTGTGTGTGTTATATAAAGACTGTGATGGGTGTGTTATATAAACACTAGGATGAGGGTGTGTGTGTTATATATACACTGGGATTGGGATGAGTGTGTTATATAAACACTGGGATGAGGGTGTGTGTGTGTTATATAAACACTGGGATGGGTGTGTTATATAAACACTGGGATGGGTGTGTGTGTGTGTGTTATATAAACACTGGGATGGGTGTGTTATATAAACACTGGGATGAGGGTGTGTGTGTGTTATATAAACACTGGGATGTGTGTGTTATATAAACACTGGGATGAGGGTGTGTGTGTTATATAAACACTGGGATGTGTGTGTTATATAAACACTGGGATGACGGTGTGTGTGTGTTATATAAACACTGGGCTGGGTGTGTGTGTTATATAAACACTTGGATGTGTGTGTTATATAAACACTGGAATGAGGGTGTGTGTGTGTTATATAAACACTGGGATGGGTGTGTGTGTTATATAAACACGAGGGTGTGTGTGTTATATAAAGACTGGGATGAGGGTGTGTGTGTTATATAAACACTGGGATGGGTGTGTTATATAAACACTGGGATGTGTGTGTGTGTGTTATATAAACACTGGGATGGGTGTGTTATATAAACACTGGGATGAGGGTGTGTGTGTGTTATATAAACACTGGGATGGGTGTGTTATATAAACACTGGGATGAGGGTTTTTGTGTGTGTTATATAAAGACTGGGATGGGTGTGTTATATAAACACTGGAATGAGGGTGTGTGTGTGTTATATAAACACTGCGATGGGTGTGTCTGTTATATAAACACTGGGATGGGTGTGTTATATAAACACTGGGATGGGTGTGTGTGTGTGTTATATAAACACTGGGATGGGTGTGTTATATAAACACTGGGATGAGGGTGTGTGCGTGCTATATAAACACTGGGATGGTTGTGTTATATAAACACTGGGATGACGGTGTGTGTGTGTTATATAAACACTGAGATCGAGGTGTGTGTGTTATTTAAACACTGGGATTGGGGTGTGTGTTATATAAACACTGGGATGGATGTGTGTGTTACATAAACACTGGGATGAGGGGGTGTCGGTTTTATATAAACACTGGGATGGGTGTGTGTGTTATATAAACACTGGGATGGGGGTGTGTGTGTTATATAAACACTGGGATGTGGGTGTGTGGGTGTTATATAAACACTGGGATGTGTGTGTTATATAAAAAATGGGATGGGTGCGTTATATAAACACTGGGATGAGGGTGTGTGTGTGTTATATAAACACTGGGATGGGTGTGTTATATAAACACTGTGATGGGGGTGTGTGTGTGTTATATAAACACTGGGATGTGTGTGTTATATAAACACTGGGATGAGGGTGTGTGTGTGTTATATAAACACTGGGATGGGTGTGTGTGTTATATAAACACTGGGATGGGTGTGTTATATAAACAGTGGGATGGGGGTGTTTGTGTTATATAAACACTGGGATGTGTGTGATATAAACACTGGGATGGGTGTGTCATATAAACACTGGGATGAGGGTGTGTGTGTGTTATATAAACACTGGGATGGGTGTGTTATATAAACACTGGGATGGGTGTGTGTGTGTGTGTTATATAAACACTGGGATGTGTGTGTTATATAAACACTGGGATGAGGGTGTGTGTGTGTGTTATATAAACACTGGGATGGGTGTGTTATATAAACACTGAGATGGGTGTGTGTGTGTGTGTTATATAAACACTGCGATGGGTGTGTTATATAAACACTGGGATGAGTGTGTATGTGTGTTATATAAACACTGGGATGGGTGTGTTATATAAAAACTGAGATGAGGGTGTGTGTGTTATATAAAGACTGTGATGGGTGTGTTATATAAACACTAGGATGAGGGTGTGTGTGTTATATATACACTGGGATTGGGATGAGTGTGTTATATAAACACTGGGATGAGGGTGTGTGTGTGTAATATATAAACACTGGGATGGGTGTGTTATATAAACACTGGGATGGGTGTGTGTGTGTGTTATATAAACACTGGGATGGGTGTGTTATATAAACACTGGGATGAGGGTGTGTGTGTGTTATATAAACACTGGGATGGGTGTGTTATATAAACACTGGGATGAGGGTGTGTGTGTGTTATATAAACACTGGGATGGGTGTGTGTTTTATATAAATTCTGGGATGGGTGTGTTATATAAACACTGGGATGGAGGTGTGTGTGTGTGTTATATAAACACTGGGATGGGTGTGTGTGTTATATAAACACTGTGATGGGTGTGTTATATAAACACTGGGATGAGGGTGTGTGTGTTATATAAACACTGGGATGGGTGTGTTATATAAACACTGGGATGAGGGTGTGTGTGTGTTATATAAACACTGGGCTGGGTGTGTGTGTTATATAAACACTGGGATGGGTGTGTTATATAAACACTGGGATGAGGGTGTGTGTGTTATATGAACACTGGGATGGGTGTTTTATATAAACACTGGGATGAGGGTGTGTGTGTTATATAAACACTGGGATGGGTGTGTTATATAAACACTGGGATGGGTGTGTTATATAAACACTGGGATGAGGGTGTGTGTGTGTTATATAAACACTGGGATGGTTGTGTGTGTTATATAAACACTGGGATGTGTGTGTTATATAAACACTGAAATGGGTGTGTGTGTTAAATAAACACTGGGATGGGTGTGTGTATTATATAAACACTGGGATGGGTGTGTGTGTTATATAAGCACTGGGATGAGGGTGTGTGTGTATTATATAAACACTGGGATGGGGGTGTCGGTGTTGTATGAACACTGGGCTGGATGTGTGTATTATGTAAACACTGAGGTGGGGGTGTGTGTTATATAAACACTGGGATGGGTTTGTGTGTTATATAAGCACTGGGATGTGGGTGTGTGTTATATAAACACTGGGATGGGTGTGCGGGTTGTATAAACACTGGGATGGGTGTGTGTGTTATATAAACACTGGGATGGGTGTGTTATATAAACACTGGGATGAGGGTGTGTGTGTTATATAAACACTGGGATGGGTGTGATATATAAACACTAGGATGAGGGTGTGTGTGTGTTATATAAACACTGGGATTGGGATGAGTGTGTTATATAAACACTGGGATGAGGGTGTGTGTGTGTTACATAAACACTGGGATGGGTGTGTTATATAAACACTGGGATGGGTGTGTGTGTGTGTGTTATATAAACACTGGGATGTGTGTGTTATATAAACACTGGGATGAGGGTGTGTGTGTGTTATATAAACACTGGGATGTGTGTGTTATATAAACACTGGGATGACGGTGTGTGTGTTTTATATAAACACTGGGCTGGGTGTGTGTGTTACATAAACACTGGGATGAGTGTGTTATATAAACACTGGGATGAGGGTGTGTGTGTGTTATATGAACACTGGGATGGGTGTGTTATATAAACACTGGAATGAGGGTGTGTGTGTTATATAAACACTGGGATGGGTGTGTTATATAAACACTTGAATGGGTGTGTTATATAAACACTGGAATGAGGGTTTGTGTGTGTTATATAAACACTGGGATGGGTGTGTGTGTTATATAAACACGAGGATGTGTGTGTTATATAAAGACTGGGATGAGGGTGTGTGTGTTATATAAACACTGGGATGGGTGTGTTATATAAACACTGGGATGGATGTGTGTGTGTTATATAAACACTGGGATGGGCGTGTTATATAAACACTGGGATGAGGGTGTGTGTGTGTTATATAAACACTGGGATGGGTGTGTAATATAAAAGCTGGGATGAGGGTTTGTGTGTGTGTTATATAAACACTGGGATGGGTGTGTTATATAAACACTGGGATGAGGGTGTGTGTGTGTTATATAAACACTGCGATGGGTTTGTCTGTTATATAAACACTGGGATGGGTGTGTTATATAAACACTGGGATGGGTGTGTGTGTGTGTGTTATATAAACACTGGGATGGGTGTGTTATATAAACACTGGGATGAGGGTGTGTGCGTGTTATATAAACACTGGGATGGTTGTGTTATATAAACACTGGGATGACGGTGTGTGTGTGTTATATAAACACTGAGATCGAGGTGTGTGTGTTATTTAAACACTGGGATTGGGGTGTGTGTTATATATACACTGGGATGGATGTGTGTGTTACATAAACACTGGGATGAGGGGGTGTCGGTTTTATATAAACACTGGGATGGGTGTGTGTGTTATATAAACACTGGGATGGGGGTGTGTGTGTTATATAAACACTGAGATGGGTGTGTTATATAAACACTGGGATGTGGGTGTGTGTGTGTTATATAAACACTGGGATGTGTGTGTTATATAAACACTGGGATGGGTGCGTTATATAAACACTGGGATGAGGGTGTGTGTGTGTTATATAAACACTGGGATGGGTGTGTTATATAAACACTGTGATGGGGGTGTGTTTGTGTTATATAAACACTGGGATGTGTGTGTTATATAAACACTGGGATGAGGGTGTGTGTGTGTTATATAAACACTGGGATGGGTGTGTGTGTTATATAAACACTGGGATGGGTGTGTTATATAAACAGTGGGATGGGGGTGTGTGTGTTATATAAACACTGGGATGTGTGTGATATAAACACTGGGATGGGTGTGTTATATAAACACTGGGATGAGGGCGTGGGTGTGTTATATAAACACTGGGATGGGTGTGTTATATAAACACTGGGATGGGTGTGTGTGTGTCTGTGTTATATAAACACTGGGATGGGTGTGTTATATAAGCACTGGGATGAGGGAGTGTGTGTGTTATATAAACACTGGGATGGGTGTGTTATATAAACACTGAGATGGGTGTGTGTGTGTGTTATATAAACACTGCGATGGGTGTGTTATATAAACACTGGGATGAGTGTGTATGTGTGTTATATAAACACTGGGATGGGTGTGTTATATAAACACTGAGATGAGGGTGTGTGTGTTATATAAAGACTGAGATGGGTGTGTTATATAAACACTAGGATGAGGGTGTGTGTGTGTTATATATACACTGCGATTGAGATGAGTGGGTTATATAAACACTGGGATGAGGGTGTGTGTGTGTTATATAAACACTGGGATGGGTGTGTTATATAAACACTGGGATGGGTGTGTGTGTGTGTGTTATATAAAGACTGGGATGGGTGTGTTATATAAACACTGGGATGAGGGTGTGTGTGCGTTATATAAACACTGGGATGGGTGTGTTATATAAACACTGGGATGAGGGTATGTGTGTGTTATATAAACACTGGGATGGGTGTGTGTGTTATATAAACACTGGGATGGGTGTGTTATATAAACACTGGGATGAGGGTGTGTGTGTGTTATATAAACACTGGGATGGTTGTGTGTGTTATATAAACACTGGGATGTGTGTGTTATATAAACACTGAAATGGGTGTGTGTGTTAAATAAACACTGGGATGGGTGTGTGTATTATATAAACACTGGGATGGGTGTGTGTGTGTGTTATATAAACACTGGGATGGGTGTGTGTGTTATATAAGCACTGGGATGAGGGTGTGTGTGTATTATATAAACACTGGGATGGGGGTGTCGGTGTTGTATAAACACTGGGCTGGATGTGTGTGTTATGTAAACACTGAGGTGGGGGTGTGTGTTATATAAACACTGGGATGGGTTTGTGTGTTATATAAGCACTGGGATGTGGGTGTGTGTTATATAAACACTGGGATGGGTGTGCGGGTTGTATAAACACTGGGATGGGTGTGTGTGTTATATAAACACTGGGATGGGTGTGTTATATAAACACTGGGATGTGGGTGTGTGTGTTATATAAACACTGGGATGGGTGTGTTATATAAACACCAGGATGAGGGTGTGTGTGTGTTATATAAACACTGGGATTGGGATGAGTGTGTTATATAAACACTGGGATGAGGGTGTGTGTGTGTTACATAAACACTGGGATGGGTTTGTTATATAAACACTGGGATGGGTGTGTGTGTGTGTGTTATATAAACACTGGGATGTGTGTGTTATATAAACACTGGGATGAGGGTGTGTGTGTGTTATATAAACACTGGGATGTGTGTGTTATATAAACACTGGGATGACGGTGTGTGTGTTTTATATAAACACTGGGCTGGGTGTGTGTGTTACATAAACACTGGGATGAGTGTGTTATATAAACACTGGGATGAGGGTGTGTGTGTGTTATATGAACACTGGGATGGGTGTGTTATATAAACACTGGGATGAGGGTGTGTGTGTTATATAAACACTGGGATGGGTGTGTTATATAAACACTTGGATGGGTGTGTTATATAAACACTGGAATGAGGGTGTGTGTGTTATATAAACACTGGGATGGGTGTGTGTGTTATATAAACACGAGGATGTGTGTGTTATATAAAGACTGGGATGAGGGTGTGTGTGTTATATAAACACTGGGATGGGTGTGTTATATAAACACTGGGATGGGTGTGTGTGTGTTATATAAACACTGGGATGGGTGTGTTATATAAACACTGGGATGAGGATGTGTGTGTGTTATATAAACACTGGGATGGGTGTGTTATATAAACACTGGGATGAGGGTTTGTGTGTGTGTTATATAAACACTGGGATGGGTGTGTTATATAAACACTGGGATGAGGGTGTGTGTGTGTTATATAAACACTGCGATGGGTTTGTCTGTTATATAAACACTGGGATGGGTGTGTTATATAAACACTGGGATGGGTGTGTGTGTGTGTTATATAAACACTGGGATGGGTGTGTTATATAAACACTGGGATGAGGGTGTGTGCGTGTTATATAAACACTGGGATGTTTGTGTTATATAAACACTGGGATGACGGTGTGTGTGTGTTATATAAACACTGAGATCGAGGTGTGTGTGTTATTTAAACACTGGGATTGTGGTGTGTGTTATATATACACTGGGATGGATGCGTGTGTTACATAAACACTGGGATGAGGGGGTGTCGGTTTTATATAAACACTGGGATGGGTGTGTGTGTTATATAAACACTGGGATGGGTGTGTGTGTGTTATATAAACACTGAGATGGGTGTGTTATATAAACACTGGGATGTGGGTGTGTGTGTGTTATATAAACACTGGGATGTGTGTGTTATATAAACACTGGGATGGGTGCGTTATATAAACACTGGGATGAGGGTGTGTGTGTGTTATATAAACACTGGGATGGGTGTGTTATATAAACACTGTGATGGGGGTGTGTGTGTGTTATATAAACACTGGGATGTGTGTGTTATATAAACACTGGGATGAGGGTGTGTGTGTGTTATATAAACACTGGGATGGGTGTGTGTGTTATATAAACACTGGGATGGGTGTGTTATATAAACAGTGGGATGGGGGTGTGTGTGTGTTATATAAACACTGGGATGTGTGTGATATAAACACTGGGATGGGTGTGATATATAAACACTGGGATGAGGGTGTGTGTGTTATATAAACACTGGGATGGGTGTGTTATATAAACACTTGGATGGGTGTGTGTGTGTGTGTGTTATATAAACACTGGGATGGGTGTGTTATATAAGCACTGGGATGAGGGTGTGTGTGTGTGTTATATAAACACTGGGATGGGTGTGTTATATAAACACTGAGATGGGTGTGTGTGTGTGTGTTATATAAACACTGCGATGGGTGTGTTATATAAACACTGGGATGAGTGTGTATGTGTGTTATATAAACACTGGGATGGGTGTGTTATATAAACACTGAGATGAGGGTGTGTGTGTTATATAAAGACTGGGATGGGTGTGTTATATAAACACTAGGATGAGGGTGTGTGTGTGTTATATATACACTGGGATTGGGATGAGTGTGTTATATAAACACTGGGATGAGGGTCTGTGTGTGTTATATAAACGCTGGGATGGGTGTGTTATATAAACACTGGGATGGGTGTGTGTGTGTGTGTTATATAAACACTGGGATGGGTGTGTTATATAAACACTGGGATGAGGGTGTGTGTGTGTTATATAAACACTGGGATGGGTGTGTTATATAAACACTGGGATGAGGGTATGTGTGTGTTATATAAACACTGGGATGGGTGTGCGTGTTATATAAACACTGGGATGGGTGTGTTATATAAACACTGGGATGAGGGTGTGTGTGTGTTATATAAACACTGGGATGGTTGTGTGTTTTATATAAATTCTGGGATGGGTGTGTTATATAAACACTGGGATGGAGGTGCGTGTGTGTGTTATATAAACACTGGGATGGGTGTGTGTGTTATATAAACACTATGATGGGTGTGTTATATAAACACTGGGATGAGGGTGTGTGTGTTATATAAACACTGGGATGGGTGTGTTATATAAACACTGGGATGAGGGTGTGTGTGTGTTATATAAACACTGGGCTGGGTGTGTGTGTTATATAAACACTGGGATGGGTGTGTTATATAAACACTGGGATGAGGGTGTGTGTGTTATATGAACACTGGGATGGGTGTGTTATATAAACACTGGGATGAGGGTGTGTGTGTTATATAAACACTGGGATGGGTGTGTTATATAAACACTGGGATGGGTGTGTTATATAAACACTGGGATGAGGGTGTGTGTGTGTTATATAAACACTGGGATGGTTGTGTGTGTTATATAAACACTGGGATGTGTGTGTTATATAAACACTGAAATGGGTGTGTGTGTTAAATAAACACTGGGATGGGTGTGTGTATTATATAAACACTGGGATGGGTGTGTGTGTTATATAAGCACTGGGATGAGGGTGTGTGTGTATTATATAAACACTGGGATGGGGGTGTCGGTGTTGTATGAACACTGGGCTGGATGTGTGTATTATGTAAACACTGAGGTGGGGGTGTGTGTTATATAAACACTGGGATGGGTTTGTGTGTTATATAAGCACTGGGATGTGGGTGTGTGTTATATAAACACTGGGATGGGTGTGCGGGTTGTATAAACACTGGGATGGGTGTGTGTGTTATATAAACACTGGGATGGGTGTGTTATATAAACACTGGGATGAGGGTGTGTGTGTTATATAAACACTGGGATGGGTGTGTTATATAAACACTAGGATGAGGGTGTGTGTGTGTTATATAAACACTGGGATTGGGATGAGTGTGTTATATAAACACTGGGATGAGGGTGTGTGTGTGTTACATAAACACTGGGATGGGTGTGTTATATAAACACTGGGATGGGGTGTGTGTGTGTGTTATATAAACACTGGGATGTGTGTGTTATATAAACACTGGGATGAGGGTGTGTGTGTGTTATATAAACACTGGGATGTGTGTGTTATATAAACACTGGGATGACGGTGTGTGTGTTTTATATAAACACTGGGCTGGGTGTGTGTGTTACATAAACACTGGGATGAGTGTGTTATATAAACACTGGGATGAGGGTGTGTGTGTGTTATATGAACACTGGGATGGGTGTGTTATATAAACACTGGGATGAGGGTGTGTGTGTTATATAAACACTGGGATGGGTGTGTTATATAAACACTTGAATGGGTGTGTTATATAAACACTGGAATGAGGGTGTGTGTGTGTTATATAAACACTGGGATGGGTGTGTGTGTTATATAAACACGAGGATGTGTGTGTTATATAAAGACTGGGATGAGGGTGTGTGTATTATATAAACACTGGGATGGGTGTGTTATATAAACACTGGGATGGATGTGTGTGTGTTATATAAACACTGGGATGGGTGTGTTATATAAACACTGGGATGAGGGTGTGTGTGTGTTATATAAACACTGGGATGGGTGTGTTATATAAACACTGGGATGAGGGTTTGTGTGTGTGTTATATAAACACTGGGATGGGTGTGTTATATAAACACTGCGATGAGGGTGTGTGTGTGTTATATAAACACTGCGATGGGTTTGTCTGTTATATAAACACTGGGATGGGTGTGTTATATAAACACTGGGATGGGTGTGTGTGTGTGTGTTATATAAACACTGGGATGGGTGTGTTATATAAACACTGGGATGAGGGTGTGTGCGTGTTATATAAACACTGGGATGGTTGTGTTATATAAACACTGGGATGACGGTGTGTGTGTGTTATATAAACACTGAGATCGAGGTGTGTGTGTTATTTAAACACTGGGATTGGGGTGTGTATTACATATACACTGGGATGGATGTGTGTGTTACATAAACACTGGGATGAGGGGGTGTCGGTTTTATATAAACACTGGGATGGGTGTGTGTGTTATATAAACACTGGGATGGGGGTGTGTGTGTTATATAAACACTGAGATGGGTGTGTTATATAAACACTGGGATGTGGGTGTGTGTGTGTTATATAAACACTGGGATGTGTGTGTTATATAAACACTGGGATGGGTGCGTTATATAAACACTGGGATGAGGGTGTGTGTGTGTTATATAAACACTGGGATGGGTGTGTTATATAAACACTGTGATGGGGGTGTGTGTGTGTTATATAAACACTGGGATGTGTGTGTTATATAAACACTGGGATGAGGGTGTGTGTGTGTTATATAAACACTGGGATGGGTGTGTGTGTTATATAAACACTGGGATGGGTGTGTTATATAAACAGTGGGATGGGGGTGTGTGTGTTATATAAACACTGGGATGTGTGTGATATAAACACTGGGATGGGTGTGTTATATAAACACTGGGATGAGGGCGTGTGTGTGTTATATAAACACTGGGATGGGTGTGTTATATAAACACTGGGATGGGTGTGTGTGTGTCTGTGTTATATAAACACTGGGATGGGTGTGTTATATAAGCACTGGGATGAGGGAGTGTGTGTGTTATATAAACACTGGGATGGGTGTGTTATATAAACACTGAGATGGGTGTGTGTGTGTGTTATATAAACACTGCGATGGGTATGTTATATAAACACTGGGATGAGTGTGTATGTGTGTTATATAAACACTGGGATGGGTGTGTTATATAAACACTGAGATGAGGGTGTGTGTGTTATATAAAGACTGAGATGGGTGTGTTATATAAACACTAGGATGAGGGTGTGTGTGTGTTATATATACACTGGGATTGGGATGAGTGTGTTATATAAACACTGGGATGAGGGTGTGTGTGTGTTATATAAACACTGGGATGGGTGTGTTATATAAACACTGGGATGGGTGTGTGTGTGTGTGTTATATAAACACTGGGATGGGTGTGTTATATAAACACTGGGATGAGGGTGTGTGTGTGTTATATAAACACTGGGATGGGTGTGTTATATAAACACTGGGATGAGGGTATGTGTGTGTTATATAAACACTGGGATGGGTGTGTGTGTTATATAAACACTGGGATGGGTGTGTTATATAAACACTGGGATGAGGGTGTGTGTGTGTTATATAAACACTGGGATGGTTGTGTGTGTTATATAAACACTGGGATGTGTGTGTTATATAAACACTGAAATGGGTGTGTGTGTTAAATAAACACTGTAATGGGTGTGTGTATTATATAAACACTGGGATGGGTGTGTGTGTGTGTGTTATATAAACACTGGGATGGGTGTGTGTGTTATAAAAGCACTGGGATGAGGGTGTGTGTGTATTATATAAACACTGGGATGCGGGTGTCGGTGTTGTATAAACACTGGGCTGGATGTGTGTGTTATGTAAACACTGAGGTGGGGGTGTGTGTTATATAAACACTGGGATGGGTTTGTGTGTTATATAAGCACTGGGATGTGGGTGTGTGTTATATAAACACTGGGATGGGTGTGCGGGTTGTATAAACACTGGGATGGGTGTGTGTGTTATATAAACACTGGGATGGGTGTGTTATATAAACACTGGGATGTGGGTGTGTGTGTTATATAAACACTGGGATGGGTGTGTTATATAAACACCAGGATGAGGGTGTGTGTGTGTTATATAAACACTGGGATTGGGATGAGTGTGTTATATAAACACTGGGATGAGGGTGTGTGTGTGTTACATAAACACTGGGATGTGTGTGTTATATAAACACTGGGATGGGTGCGTTATATAAACACTGGGATGAGGGTGTGTGTGTGTTATATAAACACTGGGATGGGTGTGTTATATAAACACTGTGATGGGGGTGTGTGTGTTATATAAACACTGAGATGGGTGTGTTATATAAACACTGGGATGTGGGTGTGTGTGTGTTATATAAACACTGGGATGTGTGTGTTATATAAACACTGGGATGGGTGCGTTATATAAACACTGGGATGAGGGTGTGTGTGTGTTATATAAACACTGGGATGGGTGTGTTATATAAACACTGTGATGGGGGTGTGTGTGTGTTATATAAACACTGGGATGTGTGTGTTATATAAACACTGGGATGAGGGTGTGTGTGTGTTATATAAACACTGGGATGGGTGTGTGTGTTATATAAACACTGGGA
Source organism: Chiloscyllium punctatum (assembly GCF_047496795.1). Lineage (NCBI taxonomy): Eukaryota > Metazoa > Chordata > Chondrichthyes > Orectolobiformes > Hemiscylliidae > Chiloscyllium > Chiloscyllium punctatum. Next base: position 50,256,714 of record NC_092774.1, read on the forward strand.
TGGGTGTGTTATATAAACAGTGGGATGGGGGTGTGTGTGTTATATAAACACTGGGATGTGTGTGATATAAACACTGGGATGGGTGTGTTATATAAACACTGGGATGAGGGCGTGTGTGTGTTATATAAACACTGGGATGGGTGTGTTATATAAACACTGGGATGGGTGTGTGTGTGTCTGTGTTATATAAACACTGGGATGGGTGTGTTATATAAGCACTGGGATGAGGGAGTGTGTGTGTTATATAAACACTGGGATGGGTGTGTTATATAAACACTGAGATGGGTGTGTGTGTGTGTTATATAAACACTGCGATGGGTGTGTTATATAAACACTGGGATGAGTGTGTATGTGTGTTATATAAACACTGGGATGGGTGTGTTATATAAACACTGAGATGAGGGTGTGTGTGTTATATAAAGACTGAGATGGGTGTGTTATATAAACACTAGGATGAGGGTGTGTGTGTGTTATATATACACTGGGATTGGGATGAGTGTGTTATATAAACACTGGGATGAGGGTGTGTGTGTGTTATATAAACACTGGGATGGGTGTGTTATATAAACACTGGGATGGGTGTGTGTGTGTGTGTTATATAAACACTGGGATGGGTGTGTTATATAAACACTGGGATGAGGGTGTGTGTGTGTTATATAAACACTGGGATGGGTGTGTTATATAAACACTGGGATGAGGGTATGTGTGTGTTATATAAACACTGGGATGGGTGTGTGTGTTATATAAACACTGGGATGGGTGTGTTATATAAACACTGGGATGAGGGTGTGTGTGTGTTATATAAACACTGGGATGGTTGTGTGTGTTATATAAACACTGGGATGTGTGTGTTATATAAACACTGAAATGGGTGTGTGTGTTAAATAAACACTGTAATGGGTGTGTGTATTATATAAACACTGGGATGGGTGTGTGTGTGTGTTATATAAACACTGGGATGGGTGTGTGTGTTATAAAAGCACTGGGATGAGGGTGTGTGTGTATTATATAAACACTGGGATGGGGGTGTCGGTGTTGTATAAACACTGGGCTGGATGTGTGTGTTATGTAAACACTGAGGTGGGGGTGTGTGTTATATAAACACTGGGATGGGTTTGTGTGTTATATAAGCACTGGGATGTGGGTGTGTGTTATATAAACACTGGGATGGGTGTGCGGGTTGTATAAACACTGGGATGGGTGTGTGTGTTATATAAACACTGGGATGGGTGTGTTATATAAACACTGGGATGTGGGTGTGTGTGTTATATAAACACTGGGATGGGTGTGTTATATAAACACCAGGATGAGGGTGTGTGTGTGTTATATAAACACTGGGATTGGGATGAGTGTGTTATATAAACACTGGGATGAGGGTGTGTGTGTGTTACATAAACACTGGGATGGGTGTGTTATATAAACACTGGGATGGGGGTGTGTGTGTGTGTTATATAAACACTGGGATGTGTGTGTTATATAAACACTGGGATGAGGGTGTGTGTGTTATATAAACACTGGGATGTGTGTGTTATATAAACACTGGGATGACGGTGTGTGTGTTTTATATAAACACTGGGCTGGGTGTGTGTGTTACATAAACACTGGGATGAGTGTGTTATATAAACACTGGGATGAGGGTGTGTGTGTGTTATATGAACACTGGGATGGGTGTGTTATATAAACACTGGGATGAGGGTGTGTGTGTTATATAAACACTGGGATGGGTGTGTTATATAAACACTTGGATGGGTGTGTTATATAAACACTGGAATGAGGGTGTGTGTGTTATATAAACACTGGGATGGGTGTGTGTGTTATATAAACACGAGGATGTGTGTGTTATATAAAGACTGGGATGAGGGTGTGTGTGTTATATAAACACTGGGATGGGTGTGTTATATAAACACTGGGATGGGTGTGTGTGTGTTATATAAACACTGGGATGGGTGTGTTATATAAACACTGGGATGAGGGTGTGTGTGTGTTATATAAACACTGGGATGGGTGTGTTATATAAACACTGGGATGAGGGTTTGTGTGTGTGTTATATAAACACTGGGATGGGTGTGTTATATAAACACTGGGATGAGGGTGTGTGTGTGTTATATAAACACTGCGATGGGTTTGTCTGTTATATAAACACTGGGATGGGTGTGTTATATAAACACTGGGATGGGTGTGTGTGTGTGTTATATAAACACTGGGATGGGTGTGTTATATAAACACTGGGATGAGGGTGTGTGCGTGTTATATAAACACTGGGATGGTTGTGTTATATAAACACTGGGATGACGGTGTGTGTGTGTTATATAAACACTGAGATCGAGGTGTGTGTGTTATTTAAACACTGGGATTGGGGTGTGTGTTATATATACACTGGGATGGATGCGTGTGTTACATAAACACTGGGATGAGGGGGTGTCGGTTTTATATAAACACTGGGATGGGTGTGTGTGTTATATAAACACTGGGATGGGTGTGTGTGTGTTATATAAACACTGAGATGGGTGTGTTATATAAACACTGGGATGTGGGTGTGTGTGTGTTATATAAACACTGGGATGTGTGTGTTATATAAACACTGGGATGGGTGCGTTATATAAACACTGGGATGAGGGTGTGTGTGTGTTATATAAACACTGGGATGGGTGTGTTATATAAACACTGTGATGGGGGTGTGTGTGTGTTATATAAACACTGGGATGTGTGTGTTATATAAACACTGGGATGAGGGTGTGTGTGTGTTATATAAACACTGGGATGGGTGTGTGTGTTATATAAACACTGGGATGGGTGTGTTATATAAACAGTGGGATGGGGGTGTGTGTGTTATATAAACACTGGGATGTGTGTGATATAAACACTGGGATGGGTGTGTTATATAAACACTGGGATGAGGGTGTGTGTGTTATATAAACACTGGGATGGGTGTGTTATATAAACACTGGGATGGGTGTGTGTGTGTGTGTGTGTTATATAAACACTGGGATGGGTGTGTTATATAAGCACTGGGATGAGGGTGTGTGTGTGTGTTATATAAACACTGGGATGGGTGTGTTATATAAACACTGAGATGGGTGTGTGTGTGTGTGTTATATAAACACTGCGATGGGTGTGTTATATAAACACTGGGATGAGTGTGTATGTGTGTTATATAAACACTGGGATGGGTGTGTTATATAAACACTGAGATGAGGGTGTGTGTGTTATATAAAGACTGGGATGGGTGTGTTATATAAACACTGGGATGAGGGTGTGTGTGTTATATATACACTGGGATTGGGATGAGTGTGTTATATAAACACTGGGATGAGGGTCTGTGTGTGTTATATAAACGCTGGGATGAGTGTGTTATATAAACACTGGGATGGGTGTGTGTGTGTGTGTTATATAAACACTGGGATGGGTGTGTTATATAAACACTGGGATGAGGGTGTGTGTGTGTTATATAAACACTGGGATGGGTGTGTTATATAAACACTGGGATGAGGGTGTGTGTGTGTTATATAAACACTGGGATGGGTGTGTGTGTTATATAAACACTGGGATGGGTGTGTTATATAAACAGTGGGATGGGGGTGTGTGTGTGTTATATAAACACTGGGATGTGTGTGATATAAACACTGGGATGGGTGTGATATATAAACACTGGGATGAGGGTGTGTGTGTTATATAAACACTGGGATGGGTGTGTTATATAAACACTGGGATGGGTGTGTGTGTGTGTGTGTTATATAAACACTGGGATGGGTGTGTTATATAAGCACTGGGATGAGGGTGTGTGTGTGTGTTATATAAACACTGGGATGGGTGTGTTATATAAACACTGAGATGGGTGTGTGTGTGTGTGTTATATAAACACTGCGATGGGTGTGTTATATAAACACTGGGATGAGTGTGTATGTGTGTTATATAAACACTGGGATGGGTGTGTTATATAAACACTGAGATGAGGGTGTGTGTGTTATATAAAGACTGGGATGGGTGTGTTATATAAACACTAGGATGAGGGTGTGTGTGTGTTATATATACACTGGGATTGGGATGAGTGTGTTATATAAACACTGGGATGAGGGTCTGTGTGTGTTATATAAACGCTGGGATGGGTGTGTTATATAAACACTGGGATGGGTGTGTGTGTGTGTTATATAAACACTGGGATGGGTGTGTTATATAAACACTGGGATGAGGGTGTGTGTGTGTTATATAAACACTGGGATGGGTGTGTTATATAAACACTGGGATGAGGGTGTGTGTGTGTTATATAAACACTGGGATGGGTGTGTGTGTTATATAAATTCTGGGATGGGTGTGTTATATAAACACTGGGATGGAGGTGTGTGTGTGTGCTATATAAACACTGGGATGGGTGTGTGTGTTATATAAACACTGGGATGGGTGTGTTATATAAACACTGGGATGGGGGTGTGTGTGTTATATAAACACTGGGATGGGTGTGTTATACAAACACTGGGATGAGGGTGTGTGTGTGTTATATAAACACTGGGCTGGGTGTGTGTGTTATATAAACACTGGGATGGGTGTGTTATATAAACACTGGGATGAGGGTGTGTGTGTTATATGAACACTGGGATGGGTGTGTTATATAAACACTGGGATGAGGGTGTGTGTGTTATATAAACACTGGGATGGGTGTGTTATATAAACACTGGGATGGGTGTGTTATATAAACACTGGGATGAGGGTGTGTGTGTGTTATATAAACACTGGGATGGTTGTGTGTGTTATATAAACACTGGGATGTGTGTGTTATATAAACACTGAAATGGGTGTGTGTGTTAAATAAACACTGGGATGGGTGTGTGTATTATATAAACACTGGGATGGGTGTGTGTGTGTGTGTTATATAAACACTGGGATGGGTGTGTGTGTTATATAAGCACTGGGATGAGGGTGTGTGTGTATTATATAAACACTGGGATGGGGGTGTCGGTGTTGTATAAACACTGGGCTGGATGTGTGTGTTATGTAAACACTGGGATGGGTGTGCGGGTTGTATAAACACTGGGATGGGTGTGTGTGTTATATAAACACTGGGATGGGTGTGTTATATAAACACTGGGATGTGGGTGTGTGTGTTATATAAACACTGGGATGGGTGTGTTATATAAACACCAGGATGAGGGTGTGTGTGTGTTATATAAACACTGGGATTGGGATGAGTGTGTTATATAAACACTGGGATGAGGGTGTGTGTGTGTTACATAAACACTGGGATGGGTGTGTTATATAAACACTGGGATGGGGGGGTGTGTGTGTGTTATATAAACACTGGGATGTGTGTGTTATATAAACACTGGGATGAGGGTGTGTGTGTTATATAAACACTGGGATGGGTGTGTTATATAAACACTGGGATGACGGTGTGTGTGTTTTATATAAACACTGGGCTGGGTGTGTGTGTTACATAAACACTGGGATGAGTGTGTTATATAAACACTGGGATGAGGGTGTGTGTGTGTTATATGAACACTGGGATGGGTGTGTTATATAAACACTGGGATGAGGGTGTGTGTGTTATATAAACACTGGGATGGGTGTGTTATATAAACACTTGGATGGGTGTGTTATATAAACACTGGAATGAGGGTGTGTGTGTTATATAAACACTGGGATGGGTGTGTGTGTTATATAAACACGAGGATGTGTGTGTTATATAAAGACTGGGATGAGGGTGTGTGTTATATAAACACTGGGATGGGTGTGTTATATAAACACTGGGATGGGTGTGTGTGTGTTATATAAACACTGGGATGGGTGTGTTATATAAACACTGGGATGAGGGTGTGTGTGTGTTATATAAACACTGGGATGGGTGTGTTATATAAACACTGGGATGAGGGTTTGTGTGTGTGTTATATAAACACTGGGATGGGTGTGTTATATAAACACTGGGATGAGGGTGTGTGTGTGTTATATAAACACTGCGATGGGTTTGTCTGTTATATAAACACTGGGATGGGTGTGTTATATAAACACTGGGATGGGTGTGTGTGTGTGTGTGTTATATAAACACTGGGATGGGTGTGTTATATAAACACTGGGATGAGGGTGTGTGCGTGTTATATAAACACTGGGATGGTTGTGTTATATAAACACTGGGATGACGGTGTGTGTGTGTTATATAAACACTGAGATCGAGGTGTGTGTGTTATTTAAACACTGGGATTGGGGTGTGTGTTATATATACACTGGGATGGATGCGTGTGTTACATAAACACTGGGATGAGGGGGTGTCGGTTTTATATAAACACTGGGATGGGTGTGTGTGTTATATAAACACTGGGATGGGTGTGTGTGTGTTATATAAACACTGAGATGGGTGTGTTATATAAACACTGGGATGTGGGTGTGTGTGTGTTATATAAACACTGGGATGTGTGTGTTATATAAACACTGGGATGGGTGCGTTATATAAACACTGGGATGAGGGTGTGTGTGTGTTATATAAACACTGGGATGGGTGTGTTATATAAACACTGTGATGGGGGTGTGTGTGTGTTATATAAACACTGGGATGTGTGTGTTATATAAACACTGGGATGAGGGTGTGTGTGTGTTATATAAACACTGGGATGGGTGTGTGTGTTATATAAACACTGGGATGGGTGTGTTATATAAACAGTGGGATGGGGGTGTGTGTGTTATATAAACACTGGGATGTGTGTGATATAAACACTGGGATGGGTGTGTTATATAAACACTGGGATGAGGGTGTGTGTGTTATATAAACACTGGGATGGGTGTGTTATATAAACACTGGGATGGGTGTGTGTGTGTGTGTGTTATATAAACACTGGGATGGGTGTGTTATATAAGCACTGGGATGAGGGTGTGTGTGTGTGTTATATAAACACTGGGATGGGTGTGTTATATAAACACTGAGATGGGTGTGTGTGTGTGTGTTATATAAACACTGCGATGGGTGTGTTATATAAACACTGGGATGAGTGTGTATGTGTGTTATATAAACACTGGGATGGGTGTGTTATATAAACACTGAGATGAGGGTGTGTGTGTTATATAAAGACTGGGATGGGTGTGTTATATAAACACTAGGATGAGGGTGTGTGTGTGTTATATATACACTGGGATTGGGATGAGTGTGTTATATAAACACTGGGATGAGGGTCTGTGTGTGTTATATAAACGCTGGGATGAGTGTGTTATATAAACACTGGGATGGGTGTGTGTGTGTGTGTTATATAAACACTGGGATGCGTGTGTTATATAAACACTGGGATGAGGGTGTGTGTGTGTTATATAAACACTGGGATGGGTGTGTTATATAAACACTGGGATGAGGGTATGTGTGTGTTATATAAACACTGGGATGGGTGTGTGTGTTATATAAACACTGGGATGGGTGTGTTATATAAACACTGGGATGAGGGTGTGTGTGTGTTATATAAACACTGGGATGGTTGTGTGTGTTATATAAACACTGGGATGTGTGTGTTATATAAACACTGAAATGGGTGTGTGTGTTAAATAAACACTGGGATGGGTGTGTGTATTATATAAACACTGGGATGGGTGTGTGTGTGTGTTATATAAACACTGGGATGGGTGTGTGTGTTATATAAGCACTGGGATGAGGGTGTGTGTGTATTATATAAACACTGGGATGGGGGTGTCGGTGTTGTATAAACACTGGGCTGGATGTGTGTGTTATGTAAACACTGAGGTGGGGGTGTGTGTTATATAAACACTGGGATGGGTTTGTGTGTTATATAAGCACTGGGATGTGGGAGTGTGTTATATAAACACTGGGATGGGTGTGCGGGTTGTATAAACACTGGGATGGGTGTGTGTGTTATATAAACACTGGTATGGGTGTGTTATATAAACACTGGGATGAGGGTGTGTGTGTTATATAAACACTGGGATGGGTGTGTTATATAAACACCAGGATGAGGGTGTGTGTGTGTTATATAAACACTGGGATTGGGATGAGTGTGTTATATAAACACTGGGATGAGGGTGTGTGTGTGTTACATAAACACTGGGATGGGTGTGTTATATAAACACTGGGATGGGGGTGTGTGTGTGTGTGTTATATAAACACTGGGATGTGTGTGTTATATAAACACTGGGATGAGGGTGTGTGTGTGTTATATAAACACTGGGATGTGTGTGTTATATAAACACTGGGATGACGGTGTGTGTGTTTTATATAAACACTGGGCTGGGTGTGTGTGTTACATAAACACTGGGATGAGTGTGTTATATAAACACTGGGATGAGGGTGTGTGTGTGTTATATGAACACTGGGATGGGTGTGTTATATAAACACTGGGATGAGGGTGTGTGTGTTATATAAACACTTGGATGGGTGTGTTATATAAACACTGGAATGAGGGTGTGTGTGTTATATAAACACTGGGATGGGTGTGTGTGTTATATAAACACGAGGATGTGTGTGTTATATAAAGACTGGGATGAGGGTGTGTGTGTTATATAAACACTGGGATGGGTGTGTTATATAAACACTGGGATGGGTGTGTGTGTGTTATATAAACACTGGGATGGGTGTGTTATATAAACACTGGGATGAGGGTGTGTGTGTGTTATATAAACACTGGGATGGGTGTGTTATATAAACACTGGGATGAGGGTTTGTGTGTGTGTTATATAAACACTGGGATGGGTGTGTTATATAAACACTGGGATGAGGGTGTGTGTGTGTTATATAAACACTGCGATGGGTTTGTCTGTTATATAAACACTGGGATGGGTGTGTTATATAAACACTGGGATGGGTGTGTGTGTGTGTTATATAAACACTGGGATGGGTGTGTTATATAAACACTGGGATGAGGGTTTGTGCGTGTTATATAAACACTGGGATGGTTGTGTTATATAAACACTGGGATGACGGTGTGTGTGTGTTATATAAACACTGAGATCGAGGTGTGTGTGTTATTTAAACACTGGGATTGGGGTGTGTGTTATATATACACTGGGATGGATGCGTGTGTTACATAAACACTGGGATGAGGGGGTGTCGGTTTTATATAAACACTGGGATGGGTGTGTGTGTTATATAAACACTGGGATGGGTGTGTGTGTGTTATATAAACACTGAGATGGGTGTGTTATATAAACACTGGGATGTGGGTGTGTGTGTGTTATATAAACACTGGGATGTGTGTGTTATATAAACACTGGGATGGGTGCGTTATATAAACACTGTGATGGGGGTGTGTGTGTGTTATATAAACACTGGGATGGGTGTGTTATATAAACACTGTGATGGGGGTGTGTGTGTGTTATATAAACACTGGGATGTGTGTGTTATATAAACACTGGGATGAGGGTGTGTGTGTGTTATATAAACACTGGGATGGGTGTGTGTGTTATATAAACGCTGGGATGGGTGTGTTATATAAACAGTGGGATGGGGGTGTGTGTGCTTTATAAACACTGGGATGTGTGTGATATAAACACTGGGATGGGTGTGTTATATAAACACTGGGATGAGGGTGTGTGTGTTATATAAACACTGGGATGGGTGTGTTATATAAACACTGGGATGGGTGTGTGTGTGTGTGTGTGTTATATAAACACTGGGATGGGTGTGTTATATAAGCACTGGGATGAGGGTGTGTGTGTGTTATATAAACACTGGGATGGGTGTGTTATATAAACACTGAGATGGGTGTGTGTGTGTGTGTTATATAAACACTGCGATGGGTGTGTTATATAAACACTGGGATGAGTGTGTATGTGTGTTATATAAACACTGGGATGGGTGTGTTATATAAACACTGAGATGAGGGTGTGTGTGTTATATAAAGACTGGGATGGGTGTGTTATATAAACACTAGGATGAGGGTGTGTGTGTGTTATATATACACTGGGATTGGGATGAGTGTGTTATATAAACACTGGGATGAGGGTCTGTGTGTGTTATATAAACGCTGGGATGGGTGTGTTATATAAACACTGGGATGGGTGTGTGTGTGTGTTATATAAACACTGGGATGGGTGTGTTATATAAACACTGGGATGAGGGTGTGTGTGTGTTATATAAACACTGGGATGGGTGTGTTATATAAACACTGGGATGAGGGTGTGTGTGTGTTATATAAACACTGGGTTGGGTGTGTGTGTTATATAAATTCTGGGATGGGTGTGTTATATAAACACTGGGATGGAGGTGTGTGTGTGTGCTATATAAACACTGGGATGGGTGTGTGTGTTATATAAACACTGGGATGGGTGTGTTATATAAACACTGGGATGAGGGTGTGTGTGTTATATAAACACTGGGATGGGTGTGTTATACAAACACTGGGATGAGGGTGTGTGTGTGTTATATAAACACTGGGCTGGGTGTGTGTGTTATATAAACACTGGGATGGGTGTGTTATATAAACACTGGGATGAGGGTGTGTGTGTTATATGAACACTGGGATGGGTGTGTTATATAAACACTGGGATGAGGGTGTGTGTGTTATATAAACACTGGGATGGGTGTGTTATATAAACACTGGGATGGGTGTGTTATATAAACACTGGGATGAGGATGTGTGTGTGTTATATAAACACTGGGATGGTTGTGTGTGTTATATAAACACTGGGATGAGTGTGTTATATAAACACTGAAATGGGTGTGTGTGTTAAATAAACACTGGGATGGGTGTGTGTATTATATAAACACTGGGATGTGTGTGTGTGTGTGTGTTATATAAACACTGGGATGGGTGTGTGTGTTATATAAGCACTGGGATGAGGGTGTGTGTGTATTATATAAACACTGGGATGGGGGTGTCGGTGTTGTATAAACACTGGGCTGGATGTGTGTGTTATGTAAACACTGAGGTGGGGGTGTGTGTTATATAAACACTGGGATGGGTTTGTGTGTTATATAAGCACTGGGATGTGGGTGTGTGTTATATAAACACTGGGATGGGTGTGCGTGTTGTATAAACACTGGGATGGGTGTGTGTGTTATATAAACACTGGGATGGGTGTGTTATATAAAAACTGGGATGGGTGTGTTATATAAACACTAGGATGAGGGTGTGTGTGTTATATAAACACTGGGATTGGGATGAGTGTGTTATATAAACACTGGGATGAGGGTGTGTGTGTGTTATATAAACACTGGGATGGGTGTGTTATATAAACACTGGGATGGGTGTGTTATATAAACACTGGGATGAGGGTGTGTGTGTTATATAAACACTGGGATGGGTGTGTTATATAAACACTCGGATGAGGGTGTGTGTGTGTTATATAAACACTGGTATTGGGATGAGTGTGTTATATAAACACTGGGATGAGGGTGTGTGTGTGTTATATAAACACTGGGATGGGTGTGTTATATAAACACTGGGATGAGGGTCTGTGTGTTATATAAACACTGGGATGGGTGTGTTATATAAACACTGGGATGACGGTGTGTGTGTGTTATATAAACACTGGGCTGTGTGTGTGTGTTATATAAACACTGGGATGGGTGTGTTATATAAACACTGGGATGGGTGTGTTATATAAACACTGGGATGGGGGTGTGTATGTGTTATATAAACACTGGGATGTGTGTGTTATATAAACACTGGGATGAGGGTGTGTGTGTTATATAAACACTGGGATGGGTGTGTTATATAAACACTGGGATGAGGGTGTGTGTGTGTTATATAAACACTGGGATGGATGTGTGTGTTATATAAACACTGGGATGGGTGTGTTATATAAACACTGGGATGGAGGTGTGTGTGTTTGTTATATAAACACTGGGATGGGTGTGTGTGTTATATAAACACTGGGATGGGTGTGTTATATAAACACTGGGATGAGGGTGTGTGTGTTATATAAACACTGGGATAAGTGTGTTATATCAACACTGGGATGAGGGTGTATGTGTGTTATATAAACACTGGGATGGGTGTGTTATCTAAACACTGGGATGGGGGTGTGTGTTATATAAACACTGTGATGGGTGTGTTATATAAACACTGGGATGAGGGTGTGTGTGTGTTATATAAACACTGGGATGTGTGTGTTATATAGACACTGGGATGAGGGTGTGTGTGTGTTAATTAAACACTGGGATGGGTGTGTGTGTTATATAAACACTGGGATGGGTGTGTTATATAAACACTGGGATGAGGGTGTGTGTGTTATATAAACACTGGGATGGGTGTGTTATATAAACACTGGGATGAGTGTGTGTGTGTTATATAAACATTGGGATGTGTGTGTTATATAAACACTGGGATGACGGTGTGTGTGTTATATAAACACTGGGATGGGTGTGTTATATAAACACTGGGATAGGTGTGTGTGTGTGTTATATAAACACTGGGATGGGTGTGTTATATAAACACTGGGATGAGGGTGAGTGTGTGTTATATAAACACTGGGATGGGTGTGTTATATAAACACTGGGATGAGGGTGTGTGTGTGTTATATAAACACTGGGATGTGTATGTTATATAAACACTAGGATGAGGGTGTGTGTGTGTTATATAAATACTGGGATTGGGATGAGTGTGTTATATAAACACTGGGATGAGGGTGTGTTATATAAACACTGGGATGGAGGTGTGTGTGTTTGTTATATAAACACTGGGATGGGCGTGTGTGTTATATAAACACTGGAATGGGTGTGTTATCTAAACACTGGGATGAGGGTGTGTGTGTTATATAAACACTGGGATAAGTGTGTTATATCAACACTGGGATGAGGGTGTATGTGTGTTATATAAACACTGGGATGAGGGTGTGTTATATAAACACTGGGATGGAGGTGTGTGTGTTTGTTATATAAACACTGGGATGGGCGTGTGTGTTATATAAACACTGGGATGGGTGTGTTATATAAACACTGGGATGAGGGTGTGTGTGTTCTATAAACACTGGGATAAGTGTGTTATGTCAACACTGGGATGACGGTGTGTGTGTTATATAAACACTGGGATTGGGATGAGTGTGTTATATAAACACTGGGATGAGGGTGTGTGTGTTATATAAACACTGGGATGAGTGTGTGTGTTATATAAACACTGGGTTGGGTGTGTTATATAAACACTGGGAAGGGTGTGTGTGTGTTATATAAACACTGGGATGTGTGTGTTATATAAACTCTGGGATGGGTGTGTTATATAAACACTGGGATGAGGGTGTGTGTGTTATATAAACACTGGGATAAGTGTGTTATATCAACACTGGGATGACGGTGTGTGTGTTATATAAACACTGGGATTGGGATGAGTGTGTTATATAAACACTGGGATGAGGGTGTGTGTGTGTTATATAAACTCTGGGATGAGTGTGTGTGTTATATAAACACTGGGATGGGTGTGTTATATAAACACTGGGAAGGGTGTGTGTGTGTTATATAAACACTGGGATGTGTGTGTTATATAAACACTGGGATGAGGGTGTGTGTGTTATATAAACACTGGGATAAGTGTGTTATATCAACACTGGGATGAGGGTGTATGTGTGTTATATAAACACTGGGATGGGTGTGTTATCTAAACACTGGGATGGGGGTGTGTGTTATATAAACACTGTGATGGGTGTGTTATATAAACACTGGGATGACGGTGTGTGTGTTATATAAACACTGGGATTGGGATGAGTGTGTTATATAAACACTGGGCTGAGGGTGTGTGTGTGTTATATAAACACTGGGATGGGTGTGTTATATAAACACTGGGATGAGGGTGTGTGTGTGTTATATAAACACTGGGATGTGTGTGTTATATAAACACTGGGATGAGGGTGTGTGTGTGTTAATTAAACACTGGGATGGGTGTGTGTGTTATATAAACACTGGGATGGGTGTGTTATATAAACACTGGGATGAGGGTGTGTGTGTTATATAAACACTGGGATGGGTGTGTTATATAAACACTGGGATGAGTGTGTGTGTGTTATATAAACATTGGGATGTGTGTGTTATATAAACACTGGGATGACGGTGTGTGTGTTATATAAACACTGGGATGGGTGTGTTATATAAACACTGGGATAGGTGTGTGTGTGTGTTATATAAACACTGGGATGGGTGTGTTATATAAACACTGGGATGAGGGTGAGTGTGTGTTATATAAACACTGGGATGGGTGTGTTATATAAACACTGGGATGAGGGTGTGTGTGTGTTATATAAACACTGGGATGTGTATGTTATATAAACACTAGGATGAGGGTGTGTGTGTGTTATATAAATACTGGGATTGGGATGAGTGTGTTATATAAACACTGGGATGAGGGTGTGTTATATAAACACTGGGATGGAGGTGTGTGTGTTTGTTATATAAACACTGGGATGGGCGTGTGTGTTATATAAACACTGGGATGGGTGTGTTATATAAACACTGGGATGAGGGTGTGTGTGTTATATAAACACTGGGATAAGTGTGTTATATCAACACTGGGATGAGGGTGTATGTGTGTTATATAAACACTGGGATGAGGGTGTGTTATATAAACACTGGGATGGAGGTGTGTGTGTTTGTTATATAAACACTGGGATGGGCGTGTGTGTTATATAAACACTGGGATGGATGTGTTATATAAACATTGGGATGAGGGTGTGTGTGTTATATAAACACTGGGATAAGTGTGTTATATCAACACTGGGATGACGGTGTGTGTGTTATATAAACACTGGGATTGGGATGAGTGTGTTATATAAACACTGGGATGAGGGTGTGTGTGTGTTATATAAACACTGGGATGAGTGTGTGTGTTATATAAACACTGGGATGGGTGTGTTATATAAACACTGGGAAGGGTGTGTGTGTGTTATATAAACACTGGGATGTGTGTGTTATATAAACACTGGGATGGGTGTGTTATATAAACACTGGGATGAGGGTGTGTGTGTTATATAAACACTGGGATAAGTGTGTTATATCAACACTGGGATGACGGTGTGTGTGTTATATAAACACTGGGATTGGGATGAGTGTGTTATATAAACACTGGGATGAGGGTGTGTGTGTGTTATATAAACACTGGGATGAGTGTGTGTGTTATATAAACACTGGGATGGGTGTGTTATATAAACACTGGGAAGGGTGTGTGTGTGTTATATAAACACTGGGATGTGTGTGTTATATAAACACTGGGATGAGGGTGTGTGTGTTATATAAACACTGGGATGGGTGTGTTATATAAACACTGGGATGAGGGTGTGTGTGTTATATAAACACTGGGATGGGTATGTTATATAAACACTAGGATGAGGGTGTGTGTGTGTTATATAAACACTGGGATTGGGATGAGTGTGTTATATAAACACTGGGATGAGGGTGTGTGTGTTGTATAAACACTGGGATGGGTGTGTTATATAAACACTGGGATGACGGTGTGTGTGTGTGTTATATAAACACTGAGATGGAGGTGTGTGTGTTATATAAACACTGGGATGGGGGTGTAATATAAACACTGGGATGAGGGTGTGTGTGTTATATAAACACTGGGATGGATGGGTGTGTTATATAAACACTGGGATGAGGGTGTGTGTGTGTGTTATATAAACACTGGGATGGGTGTGTTATATAAACACTGGGATGAGGGTGTGTGTGTGATATAAACACTGGGATGGGTGTGTTATATAAACACTGGGATGGGTGTGTTATATAAACACTGGGATGGGTGTGTTATGTAAACACTGGGATGAGGGTGTGTGTGTGTTATATAAACACTGGGATTGGGACGAGTGTGTTATATAAACACTGGCATGAGGGTGTGTGTGTGTTATATAAACACTGGGATGGGTGTGTTATATAAAGACTGGGATGGGGGTGTGTGTGTGTTATATAAACACTGGGATGGGTGTGTTATATAAACACTGGGATGGGTGTGTGTGTGTGTTATATAAACACTGAGATGGGTGTGTTATATAAACACTGGGATGAGGGTGTGTGTGTGTTATATAAACACTGGGATTGGGATGAGTATGTTATATAAACACTGAGATGAGGGTGTGTGTGTTATATAAACACTGGGATGGGTGTGTTATATAAACACTGGGATGGGGGTGTGTGTGTGTTATATAAACACTGAGATGGGTGTGTTATATAAACACTGGGATGGGGGTGTGTATGTGTGATATAAACACTGGGATGTGTGTATTATATAAACACTGGGATGAGGGTGTGTGTGTGTTATATAAACACTGGGATGGGTGTGTTATATAAACACTGGGATGAGGGTGTGTGTGTGTTATATAAACACTGGGATGGATGTGTGTGTTATATAAACACTGGGATGGGTGTGTTATATAAACACTGGGATGGAGGTGTGTGTGTTTGTTATATAAACACTGGGATGGGTGTGTGTGTTATATAAACACTGGGATGGGTGTGTTATATAAACACTGGGATGAGGGTGTGTGTGTTATATAAACACTGGGATAAGTGTGTTATATAAACACTGGGATGAGGGTGTATGTGTGTTATATAAACACTGGGATGGGTGTGTTATCTAAACACTGGGATGGGGGTGTGTGTTATATAAACACTGTGATGGGTGTGTTATATAAACACTGCGATGACGGTGTGTGTGTGAAAAAAACACTGGGATGGGTGTGTTATATAAACACTGGGATGAGGGTGTGTGTGTGTTATATAAACACTGGGATGGGTGTGTTATATAAACACTGGGATGAGGGTGTGTGTGTGTTATATAAACACTGGGATGTGTGTGTTATATAAACACTGGGATGAGGGTGTGTGTGTGTTAATTAAACACTGGGATGGGTGTGTGTGTTATATAAACACTGGGATGGGTGTGTTATATATACACTGGGATGAGGGTGTGTGTGTTATATAAACACTGGGATGGGTGTGTTATATAAACACTGGGATGGGTGTGTGTGTGTTATATAAACATTGGGATGTGTGTGTTATATAAACACTGGGATGGGTCAGTGTGTTATATAAACACTGGGATGAGGGGGTGTCGGTGTTATATAAACACCGGGATGGGTGTGTGTTGTAGAAACACTGAAATGAGTGTGTGTGTTAGATAAACACTGGGGTTAGGGTGTGTGTGTGTTATATAAACACTGGGATGGGTGTATTAAATAAACACTGAAATGGGTGTGTGTGTGATATAAACACTGGGATGAGGAGGTGTCGGTGTTATATAAACACTGGGATGGGTGTGTGTGTTACATAAGCACTGGGATGTGTGTGGTATATAAACACTGAAATGGTTGTGTGTGTTAAATAAACACTGGGATGGGTGTGTGTATTATATAAACAACGGGATGGAGGTGTGTGTTATATAAACACTGGGATGTGTGTGTTATATAAACACTGGGATGAGGGTGTGTGTGTGTTATATAAACACTGCGATGGGTGTGTGTGTTATATAAACACTGGGATGGGGGTGTGTGTGTGTGTTATATAAACACTGGGATGGGTGTGTTATATAAACACTGGGATGAGGGTGTGTGTGTGATATAAACACTGGGATGGGTGTGTTATATAAACACTGGGATGGGTGTGTTATATAAACACTGGGATGGGTGTGTTATGTAAACACTGGGATGAGGGTGTGTGTGTGTTATATAAACACTGGGATTGGGACGAGTGTGGTATATAAACACTGGCATGAGGGTGTGTGTGTGTTATATAAACACTGGGATGGGTGTGTTATATAAAGACTGGGATGGGGGTGTGTGTGTGTTATATAAACTCTGGGATGGGTGTGTTATATAAACACTGGGATGGGTGTGTGTGTGTGTTATATAAACACTGAGATGGGTGTGTTATATAAACACTGGGATGAGGGTGTGTGTGTGTTATATAAACACTGGGATTGGGATGAGTATGTTATATAAACACTGAGATGAGGGTGTGTGTGTTATATAAACACTGGGATGGGTGTGTTATATAAACACTGGGATGGGGGTGTGTGTGTGTTATATAAACACTGAGATGGGTGTGTTATATAAACACTGGGATGGGGGTGTGTATGTGTGATATAAACACTGGGATGTGTGTGTTATATAAACACTGGGATGAGGGTGTGTGTGTGTTATATAAACACTGGGATGGGTGTGTTATATAAACACTGGGATGAGGGTGTGTGTGTGTTATATAAACACTGGGATGGATGTGTGTGTTATATAAACACTGGGATGGGTGTGTTATATAAACACTGGGATGGAGGTGTGTGTGTTTGTTATATAAACACTGGGATGGGTGTGTGTGTTGTATAAACACTGGGATGGGTGTGTTATATAAACACTGGGATGAGGGTGTGTGTGTTATATAAACACTGGGATAAGTGTGTTATATAAACACTGGGATGAGGGTGTATGTGTGTTATATAAACACTGGGATGGGTGTGTTATCTAAACACTGGGATGGGGGTGTGTGTTATATAAACACTGTGATGGGTGTGTTATATAAACACTGCGATGACGGTGTGTGTGTGAAAAAAACACTGGGATGGGTGTGTTATATAAACACTGGGATGAGGGTGTGTGTGTGTTATATAAACACTGGGATGGGTGTGTTATATAAACACTGGGATGAGGGTGTGTGTGTGTTATATAAACACTGGGATGTGTGTGTTATATAAACACTGGGATGAGGGTGTGTGTGTGTTAATTAAACACTGGGATGGGTGTGTGTGTTATATAAACACTGGGATGGGTGTGTTATATATACACTGGGATGAGGGTGTGTGTGTTATATAAACACTGGGATGGGTGTGTTATATAAACACTGGGATGGGTGTGTGTGTCTTATATAAACATTGGGATGTGTGTGTTATATAAACACTGGGATGGGTCAGTGTGTTATATAAACACTGGGATGAGGGGGTGTCGGTGTTATATAAACACCGGGATGGGTGTGTGTTGTAGAAACACTGAAATGAGTGTGTGTGTTAGATAAACACTGGGGTTAGGGTGTGTGTGTGTTATATAAACACTGGGATGGGTGTATTAAATAAACACTGAAATGGGTGTGTGTGTGATATAAACACTGGGATGAGGAGGTGTCGGTGTTATATAAACACTGGGATGGGTGTGTGTGTTACATAAGCACTGGGATGTGTGTGGTATATAAACACTGAAATGGTTGTGTGTGTTAAATAAACACTGGGACGGGTGTGTGTATTATATAAACAACGGGATGGAGGTGTGTGTTATATAAACACTGGGATGTGTGTGTTATATAAACACTGGGATGAGGGTGTGTGTGTGTTATATAAACAGTGCGATGGGTGTGTGTGTTATATAAACACTGGGATGGGGGTGTGTGTGTGTGTTATATAAACACTGGGATGGGTGTGTTATATAAACACTGGGATGAGGGTGTGTGTGTGTTATATAAACACTGGGATGGGTGTGTTATATAAACACTGGGATGAGGGTGTGTGTGTTATATAAACACTGGGCTGGGTGTGTGTGTTATATAAACACTGGGATGGGTGTGTTATATAAACACTGGGATGAGGGTGTGTGTGTGTTATATGAACACTGGGATGGGTGTGTTAAATAAACACTGGGGTGGGTGTGTGTGTTATATAAACACTGGGGTTAGGGTGTGTGTGTGTTATATAAACACTGGGATGAGAGGGTGTCGGTGTTATATAAACACTGGGATGGGTGTATTAAATAAACACTGAAATGGGTGTGTGTGTGATATAAACACTGGGATGAGGAGGTGTCGGTGTTATATAAACACTGGGATGGGTGTGTGTGTTATATAAACACTGGGATGTGTGTGGTATATAAACACTGAAATGGTTGTGTGTGTTAAATAAACACTGGGATGGGTGTGTGTATTATATAAACACTGGGATGAGGGTGTGTGTGTGTTATATAAACACTGGGATGGGTGTGTGTGTTATATAAGCACTGGGATGAGGGTGTGTGTGTATTATATAAACACTGGGATGGGGGTGTCGGTGTTGTATAAACGCTGGGCTGGATGTGTGTGTTATGTAAACACTGAGGTGGGTGTGTGTGTTATATAAACACTGGGATGGGTTTGTGTGTTATATAAGCACTGGGATGTGGGTGTGTGTTATATAAACACTGGGATGAGGGTGTGTGTGTTATATAAACACTGGGATGGGTGTGTTATATAAACACTGGGATGAGGGTGTGTGTGTTATATAAACACTGGGATGTGTGCGTTATATAAACACTGGGATGAGGGTGTGTGTGTGTTATATAAACACTGGGATGGGTGTGTTATATAAACACTGAGATGAGGGTGTGTGTGTTACTTAAACACTGGGATGTGTGTGTTATATAAACACTAGGATGAGGGTGTGAGTGTGTTATATAAACACTGCGATGGGTGTGTGTGTTATATAAACACTGGGATGGGGGTGTGTGTGTTATATAAACACTGGGATGGGTGTGTTATATCAACACTGGGATGAGGGTGTGTGTGTGTTATATAAACACTGGGATGGGTGTGTTATATAAACACTGGGATGAGGGTGTGTGTGTTATATAAACACTGGGATGGGTGTGTTATATAAACACTGGGATGAGGGTGTGTGTGTGTTATATGAACACTGGGATGGGTGTGTTAAATAAACACTGGGATGGGTGTGTGTGTGTTATATAAACACTGGGATGGGTGTGTTATATAAACACTGGGATGGGTGTATGTGTTATATAAGCACTGGGATGAGGGTGTGTGTGTATTATATAAACACTGGGAGGGGGTGTCGGTGTTGTATAAACACTGGGGTGGATGTGTGTGTTATGTAAACACTGAGGTGGGGGTGTGTGTTATATAAACACTGGGATGGGTTTGTGTGTTATATAAGCACTGGGATGTGGGTGTGTGTTATATAAACACTGGGATGGGTGTGCGTGTTATATAAACACTGGGATGGGTGTGTGTGTTATATAAACACTGGGATGGGTGTGTTATATAAACACTGGGTTGAGGGTGTGTGTGTGTTATATAAACACTGGGATGGGTGTGTTATATAAACACTAGGATGAGGGTGTGTGTGTGTTATATAAACGCTGGGATTGGGATGAGTGTGTTATATAAACACTGGGATGAGGGTGTGTGTGTTATATAAACACTGGGATGGGTGTGTTATATAAACACTGGGATGAGGGTGTGTGTGTGTTATATAAACACTGGGATGTGTGTGTTATATAAACACTGGGATGAGCGTGTGTGTGTTATATAAACACTGCGATGGGTGTGTGTGTTATATAAACACAGGGATGGGGGTGTGTGTGTGTTATATAAACCCTGGGATGGGCGTGTTATATAAACACTGGGATGAGGGTGTGTGTGTGTTATATAAACACTGGGATGGATGTGTTATATAAACACTGGGATGAGGGTGTGTGTGTGTTATATAAACACTGGGCTGGGTGTGTGTGTAATATAAACACTGGGATGGGTGTGTTATATAAACACTGGAATGAGGGTGTGTGTGTGTTATATGAACACTGGGATGGGTGTGTTAAATAAACACTGGGATGGGTGTGTGTATTATATAAACACTGGGATGAGGGTGTGTGTGTGTTATATAAACACTGGGATGGGTGTGTGTGTTATATAAGCACTGGGATGAGGGTGTGTGTGTATTATATAAACAGTGGGATGGGGGTGTCGGTGTTGTATAAACACTGGGTTGGATGTGTGTGTTATGTAAACACTGAGGTGGGGGTGTGTGTTATATAAACACTGGGATGGCTTTGTGTGTTATATAAGCACTGGGATGTGGGTGTGTGTTATATAAACACTGGGATGGGTGTGCGTGTTGTATAAACACTGGGATGGGTGTGTGTGTTATATAAACACTGGGATGGGTGTGTTATATAAACACTGGGATGGGTGTGTTATATAAACACTAGGATGAGGGTGTGTGTGTTATATAAACACTGGGATTGGGATGAGTGTGTTATATAAACACTGGGATGAGGGTGTGTGTGTGTTATATAAACACTGGGATGGGTGTGTTATATAAACACTGGGATGAGGGTGTGTGTGTGTTATATAAACACTGGGATGGGTGTGTTATATAAACACTGGGATGACGGTGTGTGTGTGTGTTATATAAACACTGGGCTGGGTGTGTTTGTTATATAAACACTGGGATGGGTGTGTTATATAAACACTGGGATGAGGGTGTGTGTGTGTTATATGAACACTGGGATGGGTGTGGTATATAAACACTGGGATGAGGGTGTGTGTGTTATATAAACACTGGGATGGGTGTGTGTTATATAAACACTAGGATGGCTGTGTTATATAAACACAGGGATGGGTGTGTTATATAAACACTGCGATGGGGATGTGTGTGTGTTATATAAACACTGGGATGGGCGTGTTAATATAAACACTGGGATGAGGGTGTGTGTGTTATATAAACACTGGGATGGGTGTGTTATATAAACACTGGGATGAGGGTGTGTGTGTGTTATATAAACACTGGGATGGGTGTGTTATATAAACACTGGGATGAGGGTGTGTGTGTTATATAAACACTGAGATGGAGGTGTGTGTTATATAAACACTGGGATGGGTGTGTTATATAAACACTGAGATGGGGGTGTGTGTGTTATATAAACACTGCGATGGGTGTGTGTGTTATATAAACACTGGGATGGGGGTGTGTGTGTGTTATATAAACACTGGGATGGGTGTGTTATATAAACACTGGGATGAGGGTGTGTGTGTGTTATATAAACACTGGGATGGGTGTGTTATATAAACACTTGGATGAGGGTGTGTGTGTGTGTTATATAAACACTGGGATGGGTGTGTTATATAAACACTGGGATGTGTGTGTGTTATATAAACACTAGGATGGGTGTGTTATATAAACACTGGGATGTGTGTGTTATATAAACACTGAGATGGAGGTGTGTGTGTTATATAAACACTGGGATGTGTGTGTTGTATAAACACTGGGATGAGGGTGTGTGTGTGTTATATAAACACTGCGATGTGTGTGTTATATAAACACTGGGATGAGTGTGTGTGTGTTATATAAACACTGGGATGGGTGTGTGTGTTATATAAACACTGGGATGGGTGTGTGTGTTATATAAACACTGGGCTGGGTGTGTGTGTTATATAAACACTGGGATGGGTGTGTTATATAAACACTGGGATGAGGGTGTGTGTGTGTTATATGAACACTGGGATGGGTGTGGTATATAAACACTGGGATGAGGGTGTGTGTGTTATATAAACACTGGGATGGGTGTGTTATATAAACACTGGGATGAGGGTGTGTGTGTGTTATATAAACACTGGGATGGGTGTGTGTGTTATATAAACACTAGGATGTGGGTGTTATAAAAACACTGGGATGAGGGTGTGTGTGTTATATAAACACTGGGATGGGGGTGTGTGTGTTATATAAACACTGGGATGGGTGTGTTATATAAACACTGGGATGAGGGTGTGTGTGTTATATAAACACTGGGATGTGTGCGTTATATAAACACTGGGATGAGGGTGTGTGTGTGTTATATAAACACTGGGATGGGTGTGTTATATAAACACTGAGATGAGGGTGTGTGTGTTACTTAAACACTGGGATGTGTGTGTTATATAAACACTAGGATGAGGGTGTGAGTGTGTTATATAAACACTGCGATGGGTGTGTGTGTTATATAAACACTGGGATGGGGGTGTGTGTGTTATATAAACACTGGGATGGGTGTGTTATATCAACACTGGGATGAGGGTGTGTGTGTGTTATATAAACACTGGGATGGGTGTGTTATATAAACACTGGGATGAGGGTGTGTGTGTTATATAAACACTGGGATGGGTGTGTTATATAAACACTGGGATGAGGGTGTGTGTGTGTTATATGAACACTGGGATGGGTGTGTTAAATAAACACTGGGATGGGTGTGTGTGTGTTATATAAACACTGGGATGGGTGTGTTATATAAACACTGGGATGGGTGTATGTGTTATATAAGCACTGGGATGAGGGTGTGTGTGTATTATATAAACACTGGGAGGGGGTGTCGGTGTTGTATAAACACTGGGGTGGATGTGTGTGTTATGTAAACACTGAGGTGGGGGTGTGTGTTATATAAACACTGGGATGGGTTTGTGTGTTATATAAGCACTGGGATGTGGGTGTGTGTTATATAAACACTGGGATGGGTGTGCGTGTTATATAAACACTGGGATGGGTGTGTGTGTTATATAAACACTGGGATGGGTGTGTTATATAAACACTGGGTTGAGGGTGTGTGTGTGTTATATAAACACTGGGATGGGTGTGTTATATAAACACTAGGATGAGGGTGTGTGTGTGTTATATAAACGCTGGGATTGGGATGAGTGTGTTATATAAACACTGGGATGAGGGTGTGTGTGTTATATAAACACTGGGATGGGTGTGTTATATAAACACTGGGATGAGGGTGTGTGTGTGTTATATAAACACTGGGATGTGTGTGTTATATAAACACTGGGATGAGCGTGTGTGTGTTATATAAACACTGCGATGGGTGTGTGTGTTATATAAACACAGGGATGGGGGTGTGTGTGTGTTATATAAACACTGGGATGGGTGTGTTATATAAACACTGGGATGAGGGTGTGTGTGTGTTATATAAACACTGGGATGGGTGTGTTATATAAACACTGGGATGAGGGTGTGTGTGTGTTATATAAACACTGGGCTGGGTGTGTGTGTAATATAAACACTGGGATGGGTGTGTTATATAAACACTGGAATGAGGGTGTGTGTGTGTTATATGAACACTGGGATGGGTGTGTTAAATAAACACTGGGATGGGTGTGTGTATTATATAAACACTGGGATGAGGGTGTGTGTGTGTTATATAAACACTGGGATGGGTGTGTGTGTTATATAAGCACTGGGATGAGGGTGTGTGTGTATTATATAAACAGTGGGATGGGGGTGTCGGTGTTGTATAAACACTGGGTTGGATGTGTGTGTTATGTAAACACTGAGGTGGGGGTGTGTGTTATATAAACACTGGGATGGCTTTGTGTGTTATATAAGCACTGGGATGTGGGTGTGTGTTATATAAACACTGGGATGGGTGTGCGTGTTGTATAAACACTGGGATGGGTGTGTGTGTTATATAAACACTGGGATGGGTGTGTTATATAAACACTGGGATGGGTGTGTTATATAAACACTAGGATGAGGGTGTGTGTGTTATATAAACACTGGGATTGGGATGAGTGTGTTATATAAACACTGGGATGAGGGTGTGTGTGTGTTATATAAACACTGGGATGGGTGTGTTATATAAACACTGGGATGAGGGCGTGTGTGTGTTATATAAACACTGGGATGGGTGTGTTATATAAACACTGGGATGACGGTGTGTGTGTGTGTTATATAAACACTGGGCTGGGTGTGTTTGTTATATAAACACTGGGATGGGTGTGTTATATAAACACTGGGATGAGGGTGTGTGTGTGTTATATGAACACTGGGATGGGCGTGTTATATAAACACTGGGATGAGGGTGTGTGTGTTATATAAACACTGGGATGGGTGTGTGTTATATAAACACTAGGATGGCTGTGTTATATAAACACAGGGATGGGTGTGTTATATAAACACTGCGATGGGGATGTGTGTGTGTTATATAAACACTGGGATGGGCGTGTTAATATAAACACTGGGATGAGGGTGTGTGTGTTATATAAACACTGGGATGGGTGTGTTATATAAACACTGGGATGAGGGTGTGTGTGTGTTATATAAACACTGGGATGGGTGTGTTATATAAACACTGGGATGAGGGTGTGTGTGTGTTATATAAACACTGAGATGGAGGTGTGTGTTATATAAACACTGGGATGGGTGTGTTATATAAACACTGAGATGGGGGTGTGTGTGTTATATAAACACTGCGATGGGTGTGTGTGTTATATAAACACTGGGATGGGGGTGTGTGTGTGTTATATAAACACTGGGATGGGTGTGTTATATAAACACTGGGATGAGGGTGTGTGTGTGTTATATAAACACTGGGATGGGTGTGTTATATAAACACTTGGATGAGGGTGTGTGTGTGTGTTATATAAACACTGGGATGGGTGTGTTATATAAACACTGGGATGTGTGTGTGTTATATAAACACTAGGATGGGTGTGTTATATAAACACTGGGATGTGTGTGTTATATAAACACTGAGATGGAGGTGTGTGTGTTATATAAACACTGGGATGTGTGTGTTGTATAAACACTGGGATGAGGGTGTGTGTGTGTTATATAAACACTGCGATGTGTGTGTTATATAAACACTGGGATGAGTGTGTGTGTGTTATATAAACACTGGGATGGGTGTGTGTGTTATATAAACACTGGGATGGGTGTGTGTGTTATATAAACACTGGGCTGGGTGTGTGTGTTATATAAACACTGGGATGGGTGTGTTATATAAACACTGGGATGAGGGTGTGTGTGTGTTATATGAACACTGGGATGGGTGTGGTATATAAACACTGGGATGAGGGTGTGTGTGTTATATAAACACTGGGATGGGTGTGTTATATAAACACTGGGATGAGGGTGTGTGTGTGTTATATAAACACTGGGATGGGTGTGTGTGTTATATAAACACTAGGATGTGGGTGTTATAAAAACACTGGGATGAGGGTGTGTGTGTTATATAAACACTGGGATGGGGGTGTGTGTGTTATATAAACACTGGGATGGGTGTGTTATATAAACACTGGGATGAGGGTGTGTGTGTGTTATATAAGCACTGGGATGGGTGTGTTATATAAACACTGGGATGAGGGTGTGTGTGTATTATATAAACACTGCGATGGGTGTGTGTGTTATATAAACACTGGGATGGGTGTGTTATATAAACACTGGGATGGGTGTGTGTGTGTGTGTTATATAAACACTGGGATGGGTGTGTTATATAAACACTGGGATGAGGGTGTGTGTGTGTTATATAAACACTGAGTTGGAGGTGTGTGTGTTATATAAACACTGGGATTGGGGTGTGTGTTATATAAACACTGGGATGGATGTGTGTGTTACATAAACACTGGGATGAGGGGGTGTCGGTGTTATATAAACACCGGGATGGGTGTGTGTGTTATATAAACACTGGGATGAGGGGGTGTCGCTGTTATATAAACACTGGGATGTGTCAGTGTGTTATATAAACACTGGGATGAGGGGGTGTCGGTGTTATATAAACACCGGGATGGGTGTGTGTTATAGAAACACTGAAATGGGTGTGTGTGTTATATAAACACTGGGGTTAGGGTGTGTGTGTGTTATATAAACACTGGGATGAGAGGGTGTCGGTGTTATATAAACACTGGGATGGGTGTATTAAATAAACACTGAAATGGGTGTGTGTGTGATATAAACACTGGGATGAGGAGGTGTCGGTGTTATATAAACACTGGGATGGGTATGTGTGTTATATAA
Source organism: Chiloscyllium punctatum (assembly GCF_047496795.1). Taxonomy (NCBI): domain Eukaryota; kingdom Metazoa; phylum Chordata; class Chondrichthyes; order Orectolobiformes; family Hemiscylliidae; genus Chiloscyllium; species Chiloscyllium punctatum. The sequence goes on from NC_092774.1 coordinate 50,284,124, forward strand.
GCACTGGGATGTGTGTGGTATATAAACACTGAAATGGTTGTGTGTGTTAAATAAACACTGGGATGGGTGTGTGTATTATATGAACACTGGGATGAGGGTGTGTGTGTGTTATATAAACACTGGGATGGGTGTGTGTGTTATATAAGCACTGGGATGAGGGTGTGTGTGTATTATATAAACACTGGGATGGGGGTGTCGGTGTTGTATAAACGCTGGGCTGGATGTGTGTGTTATGTAAACACTGAGGTGGGTGTGTGTGTTATATAAACACTGGGATGGGTTTGTGTGTTATATAAGCACTGGGATGTGGGTGTGTGTTATATAAACACTGGGATGAGGGTGTGTGTGTTATATAAACACTGGGATGGGTTTGTTATATAAACACTGAGATGGAGGTGTGTGTTATATAAACACTGGGATGTGTGTGTTATATAAACACTGGGATGAGGGTGTGTGTGTGTTATATAAACACTGCGATGGGTGTGTGTGTTATATAAACACTGGGATGGGGGTGTGTGTGTGTTATATAAACACTGGGATGGGTGTGTTATATAAACACTGGGATGGGGGTGTGTGTGTGTTATATAAACACTGGGATGGGTGTGTTATATAAACACTGGGATGAGGGTGTGTGTGTTATATAAACACTGGGCTGGGTGTGTGTGTTATATAAACACTGGGATGGGTGTGTTATATAAACACTGGGATGAGTGTGTGTGTGTGTTATATGAACACTGGGATGGGTGTGTTAAATAAACACTGGGATGGGTGTGTGTGTTATATAAACACTGGGGTTCGGGTGTGTGTGTGTTATATAAACACTGGGATGGGAGGGTGTCGGTGTTATATAAACACTGTTATGGGTGTATTAAATAAACACTGAAATGGGTGTGTGTGTGATATAAACACTGGGATGAGGAGGTGTCGGTGTTATATAAACACTGGGATGGGTGTGTGTGTTATATAAACACTGGGATGTGTGAGGTATATAAACACTGAAATGGTTGTGTGTGTTAAATAAACACTGGGATGGGTGTGTGCATTATATAAACACTGGGATGAGGGTGTGTGTGTGTTATATAAACACTGGGATGGGTGTGTGTGTTATATAAGCACTGGGATGAGGGTGTGTGTGTATTATATAAACACTGGGATGGGGGTGTCGGTGTTGTATAAACGCTGGGCTGGATGTGTGTGTTATGTAAACACTGAGGTGGGTGTGTGTGTTATATAAACACTGGGATGGGTTTGTGTGTTATATAAGCACTGGGATGTGGGTGTGTGTTATATAAACACTAGGATGAGGGTGTGTGTGTTATATAAACACTGGGATGGGTGTGTTATATAAACACTGGGATGAGGGTGTGTGTGTTATATCAACACTGGGATGTGTGCGTTATATAAACACTGGGATGAGGGTGTGTGTGTGTTATATAAACACTGGGATGGGTGTGTTATATAAACACTGAGATGGAGGTGTGTGTTATATAAACACTGGGATGTGTGTGTTATATAAACACTGGGATGAGGGTGTGTGTGTGTTATATAAACACTGCGATGGGTGTGTGTGTTATATAAACACTGGGATGGGGGTGTGTGTGTGTTATATAAACACTGGGATGGGTGTGTTATATAAACACTGGGATGAGGGTGTGTGTGTGTTATATAAACACTGGGATGGGTGTGTTATATAAACACTGGGATGAGGGTGTGTGTGTTATATAAACACTGGGCTGGGTGTGTGTGTTATATAAACACTGGGATGGGTGTGTTATATAAACACTGGGATGGGTGTGTGTGTTATATAAACACTGGGATGAGTGTATGTGTTATATAAGCACTGGGATGAGGGTGTGTGTGTGTGTTATATGAACACTGGGATGGGTGTGTGTGTTATATAAACACTGGGATGAGTGTATGTGTTATATAAGCACTGGGATGAGGGTGTGTGTGTGTTATATAAACACTGGGATGGGTGTGTGTGTGTATTATATATACAGTGGGATGGGGGTGTGTGTGTGTTATATAAACACTGGGATGAGTGTGTGTGTTATATAAGCACTGGGATGAGGGTGTGTGTGTATTATATAAACAGTGGGATGGGGGTGTCGGTGTTGTATAAACACTGGGTTGGATGTGTGTGTTATGTAAACACTGAGGTGGGGGTGTGTGTTATATAAACACTGGGATGGGTTTGTGTGTTATATAAGCACTGGGATGTGGGTGTGTGTTATATAAACACTGGGATGGGTGTGCGTGTTGTATAAACACTGGGATGGGTGTGTGTGTTATATAAACACTGGGATGGGTGTGTTATATAAACACTGGGATGGGTGTGTTATATAAACACTAGGATGAGGGTGTGTGTGTTATATAAACACTGGGATTGGGATGAGTGTGTTATATAAACACTGGGATGAGGGTGTGTGTGTGTTATATAAACACTGGGATGGGTGTGTTATATAAACACTGGGATGAGGGTGTGTGTGTGTTATATAAACACTGGGATGGGTGTGTTACATAAACACTGGGATGACGGTGTGTGTGTGTGTTATATAAACACTGGGCTGGGTGTGTGTGTTATATAAACACTGGGATGGGTGTGTTATATAAACACTGGGATGAGGGTGTGTGTGTGTGTTATATGAACACTGGGATGTGTGTGTTATATAAACACTGGGATGAGGGTGTGTGTGTTATATAAACACTGGGATGGGTGTGTGTTATATAAACACTAGGATGGCTGTGTTATATAAACACTGGGATGGGTGTGTTATATAAACACTGCGATGGGGATGTGTGTGTGTTATATAAACACTGGGATGGGCGTGTTAATATAAACACTGGGATGAGGGTGTGTGTGTTATATAAACACTGGGATGGGTGTGTTATATAAACACTGGGATGAGGGTGTGTGTGTGTTATATAAACTCTGGGATGGGTGTGTTATATAAACACTGGGATGAGGGTGTGTGTGTGTTATATAAACACTGAGATGGAGGTGTGTGTTATATAAACACTGGGATGGGTGTGTTATATAAACACTGAGATGGGTGTGTGTGTGTTATATAAACACTGCGATGGGTGTGTGTGTTATATAAACACTGGGATGGGGGTGTGTGTGTTATATAAACACTGGGATGGGTGTGTTATATAAACACTGGGATGAGGGTGTGTGTGTGTTATATAAACACTGGGATGGGTGTGTTATATAAACACTGGGATGAGGGTGTGTGTGTGTTATATAAACACTGGGATGGGTGTGTGTGTTATATAAACACTGGGATGGGTGTGTTATATAAACACTGGGATGAGGGTGTGTGTGTGTGTTATATGAACACTGGGATGTGTGTGTTATATAAACACTGGGATGAGGGTGTGTGTGTTATATAAACACTGGGATGGGTGTGTGTTATATAAACACTAGGATGGCTGTGTTATATAAACACTGGGATGGGTGTGTTATATAAACACTGCGATGGGGATGTGTGTGTGTTATATAAACACTGGGATGGGCGTGTTATATAAACACTGCGATGAGGGTGTGTGTGTGTTATATAAACACTGAGATGGAGGTGTGTGTTATATAAACACTGGGATGGGTGTGTTATATAAACACTGAGATGGGTGTGTGTGTGTTATATAAACACTGCGATGGGTGTGTGTGTTATATAAACACTGGGATGGGGGTGTGTGTGTTATATAAACACTGGGATGGGTGTGTTATATAAACACTGGGATGAGGGTGTGTGTGTGTTATATAAACACTGGGATGGGTGTGTTATATAAACACTGGGATGAGGGTGTGTGTGTGTTATATAAACACTGGGATGGGTGTGTTATATCAACACTGGGATGTGTGTGTTATATAAACACTGAGATGGAGGTGTGTGTGTTATATAAACACTGGGATGTGTGTGTTGTATAAACACTGGGATGAGGGTGTGTGTGTGTTATATAAACACTGCGATGTGTGTGTTATATAAACACTGGGATGAGTGTGTGTGTGTTATATAAACACTGGGATGGGTGTGTGTGTTATATAAACACTGGGATGGGTGTGTGTGTTATATAAACACTGGGATGGGGGTGTGTGTGTTATATAAACACTGGGATGGGTGTGTTATATAAACACTGGGATGAGGGTGTGTGTGTGTTATATAAACTCTGGGATGGGTGTGTTATATAAACACTGCGATGAGGGTGTGTGTGTGTTATATAAACACTGAGATGGAGGTGTGTGTTATATAAACACTGGGATGGGTGTGTTATATAAACACTGAGATGGGTGTGTGTGTGTTATATAAACACTGCGATGGGTGTGTGTGTTATATAAACACTGGGATGGGGGTGTGTGTGTTATATAAACACTGGGATGGGTGTGTTATATAAACACTGGGATGAGGGTGTGTGTGTGTTATATAAACACTGGGATGGGTGTGTTATATAAACACTGGGATGAGGGTGTGTGTGTGTTATATAAACACTGGGATGGGTGTGTTATATAAACACTGGGATGTGTGTCTGTGTGTTATATAAACACTAGGATGGGTGTGTTATATCAACACTGGGATGTGTGTGTTATATAAACACTGAGATGGAGGTGTGTGTGTTATATAAACACTGGGATGTGTGTGTTGTATAAACACTGGGATGAGGGTGTGTGTGTGTTATATAAACACTGCGATGTGTGTGTTATATAAACACTGGGATGAGTGTGTGTGTGTTATATAAACACTGGGATGGGTGTGTGTGTTATATAAACACTGGGATGGGTGTGTGTGTTATATAAACACTGGGCTGGGTGTGTGTGTTATATAAACACTGGGATGGGTGTGTTATATAAACACTGGGATGAGGGTGTGTGTGTGTTATATGAACACTGGGATGGGTGTGGTATATAAACACTGGGATGATTGTGTGTGTGTTATATAAACACTGGGATGGGTGTGTTATATAAACACTGGGATGAGGGTGTGTGTGTGTTATATAAACACTGGGATGGGTGTGTGTGTTATATAAACACTAGGATGTGGGTGTTATAAAAACACTGGGATGAGGGTGTGTGTGTTATATAAACACTGGGATGGGGGTGTGTGTGTTATATAAACACTGGGATGGGTGTGTTATATAAACACTGGGATGAGGGTGTGTGTGTGTTATATAAGCACTAGGATGGGTGTGTTATATAAACACTGGGATGAGGGTGTGTTATATAAACACTGGGATGAGGGTGTGTGTGTGTTATATAAACACTGCGATGGGTGTGTGTGTTATATAAACAATGGGATGGGTGTGTTATATAAACACTGGGATGGGTGTGTGTGTGTGTGTTATATAAACACTGGGATGGGTGTGTTATATAAACACTGGTATGAGGGTGTGTGTGTGTTATATAAACACTGAGTTGGAGGTGTGTGTGTTATATAAACACTGGGATTGGGGTGTGTGTTATATAAACACTGGGATGGATGTGTGTGTTACATAAACACTGGGATGAGGGGGTGTCGGTGTTATATAAAAACCGGGATGGGTGTGTGTGTTATATAAACACTGGGATGAGGGTGTGTCGCTGTTATATAAACACTGGGATGGGTCAGTGTGTCATATAAACACTGGGACGAGGGGGTGTCGATGTTATATAAACACCGGGATGGGTGTGTGTTATAGAAACACTGAAATGGGTGTGTGTGTTATATAAACACTGGGGTTAGGGTGTGTGTGTGTTATATAAACACTGGGATGGGTGTATTAAATAAACACTGAAATGGGTGTGTGTGTGATATAAACACTGGGATGAGGAGGTGTCGGTGTTATATAAACACTGGGATGGGTATGTGTGTAATATAAGCACTGGGATGTGTGTGGTATATAAACACTGCGATGGGTGTGTGTGTTATATAAACACTGGGATGGGTGTGTTATATAAACACTGGGATGGGTGTGTGTGTGTGTGTTATATAAACACTGGGATGGGTGTGTTATATAAACACTGGGATGAGGGTGTGTGTGTGTTATATAAGCACTGAGTTGGAGGTGTGTGTGTTATATAAACACTGGGATTGGGGTGTGTGTTATATAAACACTGGGATGGATGTGTGTGTTACATAAACACTGGGATGAGGGGGTGTCGGTGTTATATAAACACCGGGATGGGTGTGTGTGTTATATAAACACTGGGATGAGGGGGTGTGTGTGTTATATAAACACTGGGATGGGTGTGTTATATAAACACTGGGATGAGGGTGTGTGTGTTATATAAACACTGGGATGAGGGTGTGTGTGTTATATAAACACTGGGATGTGTGTGTTATATAAACACTGGGATGGGTGTGTGTGTTATATAAACACTGAGATGAGTGTATGTGTTATATAAGCACTAGGATGAGGGTGTGTGTGTGTGTTATATGAACACTGGGATGGGTGTGTTAAATAAACACTGGGATGGGTGTGTGTGTTATATAAACACTGGGATGAGTGTATGTGTTATATAAGCACTGGGATGAGGGTGTGTGTGTGTTATATAAACACTGGGATGGGTGTGTGTGTATATTATATAAACAGTGGGATGGGGGTGTGTGTGTGTTATATAAACACTGGGATGAGTGTGTGTGTTATATAAGCACTGGGATGAGGGTGTGTGTGTATTATATAAACAGTGGGATGGGGGTGTCGGTGTTGTATAAACACTGGGTTGGATGTGTGTGTTATGTAAACACTGAGGTGGGGGTGTGTGTTATATAAACACTGGGTTGGGCTTGTGTGTTATATAAGCACTGGGATGTGGGTGTGTGTTATATAAACACTGGGATGGGTGTGCGTGTTGTATAAACACTGGGATGGGTGTGTGTGTTATATAAACACTGGGATGGGTGTGTTATATAAACACTGGGATGGGTGTGTTATATAAACACTGGGATGAGGGTGTGTGTGTGTTATATAAACACTGGGATGGGTGTGTTATATAAACACTGGGATGACGGTGTGTGTGTGTGTTATATAAACACTGGGCTGGGTGTGTGTGTTATATAAACACTGGGATGGGTGTGTTATATAAACACTGGGATGAGGGAGTGTGTGTGTGTTATATGAACACTGGGATGGGTGTGTTATATAAACACTGGGATGAGGGTGTGTGTGTTATATAAACACTGGGATGGGTGTGTGTTATATAAACACTAGGATGGCTGTGTTATATAAACACTGGGATGGGTGTGTTATATAAACACTGCGATGGGGATGTGTGTGTGTTATATAAACACTGGGATGGGCGTGTTAATATAAACACTGGGATGAGGGTGTGTGTGTTATATAAACACTGGGATGGGTGTGTTATATAAACACTGGGATGAGGGTGTGTGTGTGTTATATAAACTCTGGGATGGGTGTGTTATATAAACACTGGGATGAGGGTGTGTGTGTGTTATATAAACACTGAGATGGAGGTGTGTGTTATATAAACACTGGGATGGGTGTGTTATATAAACACTGAGATGGGTGTGTGTGTGTTATATAAACACTGCGATGGGTGTGTGTGTTATATAAACACTGGGATGGGGGTGTGTGTGTTATATAAACACTGGGATGGGTGTGTTATATAAACACTGGGATGAGGGTGTGTGTGTGTTATATAAACACTGGGATGGGTGTGTTATATAAACACTGGGATGAGGGTGTGTGTGTGTTATATAAACACTGGGATGGGTGTGTTATATAAACACTGGGATGTGTGTGTGTGTTATATAAACACTAGGATGGGTGTGTTATATAAACACTGGGATGTGTGTGTTATATAAACACTGAGATGGAGGTGTGTGTGTTATATAAACACTGGGATGTGTGTGTTGTATAAACACTGGGATGAGGGTGTGTGTGTGTTATATAAACACTGCGATGTGTGTGTTATATAAACACTGGGATGAGTGTGTGTGTGTTATATAAACGCTGGGATGGGTGTGTGTGTTATATAAACACTGGGATGGGTGTGTGTGTTATATAAACACTGGGATGGGTGTGTTATATAAACACTGGGATGAGGGTGTGTGTGTGTTATATGAACACTGGGATGGGTGTGTGTGTTATATAAACACTAGGATGTGGGTGTTATAAAAACACTGGGATGAGGGTGTGTGTGTTATATAAACACTGGGATGGGGGTGTGTGTGTTATATAAACACTGGGATGGGTGTGTTATATAAACACTGGGATGAGGGTGTGTGTGTGTTATATAAGCACTGGGATGGGCGTGTTATATAAACACTGGGATGAGGGTGTGTGTGTGTTATATAAACACTGCGATGGGTGTGTGTGTTATATAAACACTGGGATGGGTGTGTTATACAAACACTGGGATGGGTGTGTGTGTGTGTGTTATATAAACACTGGGATGGGTGTGTTATATAAACACTGGGATGGGTGTGTGCGTTATATAAACACTGGGATGGGTGTGTTATATAAACACTGGGATGAGGGTGTGTGTGTTATATAAACACTGGGATGGGTGTGTGTTATATAAACACTAGGATGGCTGTGTTATATAAACACTGGGATGGGTGTGTTATATAAACACTGCGATGGGGATGTGTGTGTGTTATATAAACACTGGGATGGGCGTGTTAATATAAACACTGGGATGAGGGTGTGTGTGTTATATAAACACTGGGATGGGTGTGTTATATAAACACTGGGATGAGGGTGTGTGTGTGTTATATAAACTCTGGGATGGGTGTGTTATATAAACACTGGGATGAGGGTGTGTGTGTGTTATATAAACACTGAGATGGAGGTGTGTGTGTTATATAAACACTGCGATGGGTGTGTGTGTTATATAAACACTGGGATGGGGGTGTGTGTGTGTTATATAAACACTGGGATGGGTGTGTTATATAAACACTGGGATGAGGGTGTGTGTGTTATATAAACACTGGGATGGGTGTGTTATATAAACACTGGGATGAGGGTGTGTGTGTGTTATATAAACACTGGGATGGGTGTGTTATATAAACACTGGGATGTGTGTGTGTGTGTTATATAAACACTAGGATGGGTGTGTTATATAAACACTGGGATGTGTGTGTTATATAAACACTGAGATGGAGGTGTGTGTGTTATATAAACACTGGGATGTGTGTGTTGTATAAACACTGGGATGAGGGTGTGTGTGTTATATAGACACTGCGATGTGTGTGTTATATAAACACTGGGATGAGTGTGTGTGTGTTATATAAACACTGGGATGGGTGTGTGTGTTATATAAACACTGGGCTGGGTGTGTGTGTTATATAAACACTGGGATGGGTGTGTTATATAAACACTGGGATGAGGGTGTGTGTGTGTTATATGAACACTGGGATGGGTGTGGTATATAAACACTGGGATGAGGGTGTGTGTGTTACATAAACACTGGGATGGGTGTGTTATATAAACACTGGGATGAGGGTGTGTGTGTGTTATATAAACACTGGGATGGGTGTGTGTGTTATATAAACACTAGGATGTGGGTGTTATAAAAACACTGGGATGAGGGTGTGTGTGTTATATAAACACTGGGATGGGTGTGTGTGTGTTATATAAACACTGGGATGGGTGTGTTATATAAACACTGGGATGAGGGTGTGTGTGTGTTATATAAGCACTGGGATGGGTGTGTTATATAAACACTGGGATGAGGGTGTGTGTGTGTTATATAAACACTGGGATGGGTGTGTGTGTTATATAAACACTGGGATGGGTGTGTTATATAAACACTGGGATGGGTGTGTGTGTGTGTGTTATATAAACACTGGGATGGGTGTGTTATATAAACACTGGGATGAGGGTGTGTGTGTGTTATATAAACACTGAGTTGGAGGTGTGTGTGTTATATAAACACTGGGATTGGGGTGTGTGTTATATAAACACTGGGATGGATGTGTGTGTTACATAAACACTGGGATGAGGGGGTGTCGGTGTTATATAAACACCGGGATGGGTGTGTGTTATATAAACACTGGGATGAGGGGGTGTCGCTGTTATATAAACACTGGGATGGGTCAGTGTGTTATATAAACACTGGGATGAGGGGGTGTCGGTGTTATATAAACACCGGGATGGGTGTGTGTTATAGAAACACTGAAATGGGTGTGTGTGTTATATAAACACTGGGGTTAGGGTGTGTGTGTATTATATAAACACTGGGATGAGAGGGTGTCGGTGTTATATAAACACTGGGATGGGTGTATTAAATAAACACTGAAATGGGTGTGTGTGTGATATAAACACTGGGATGAGGAGGTGTCGGTGTTATATAAACACTGGGATGGGTATGTGTGTTATATAAGCACTGGGATGTGTGTGGTATATAAACACTGAAATGGTTGTGTGTGTTAAATAAACACTGGGATGGGTGTGTGTATTATATGAACACTGGGATGAGGGTGTGTGTGGTTTATATAAACACTGGGATGGGTGTGTGTTGTATAAGCACTGGGATGAGGGTGTGTGTGTATTATATAAACACTGGGATGGGGGTGTCGGTGTTGTATAAACGCTGGGCTGGATGTGTGTGTTATGTAAACACTGAGGTGGGTGTGTGTGTTATATAAACACTGGGATGGGTTTGTGTGTTATATAAGCACTGGGATGTGGGTGTGTGTTATATAAACACTGGGATGAGGGTGTGTGTGTTATATAAACACTGGGATGGGTTTGTTATATAAACACTGAGATGGAGGTGTGTGTTATATAAACACTGGGATGTGTGTGTTATATAAACACTGGGATGGGGGTGTGTGTGTTATATAAACACTGCGATGGGTGTGTGTGTTATATAAACACTGGGATGGGGGTGTGTGTGTGTTATATAAACACTGGGATGGGTGTGTTATATAAACACTGGGATGGGGGTGTGTGTGTGTTATATAAACACTGGGATGGGTGTGTTATATAAACACTGGGATGAGGGTGTGTGTGTTATATAAACACTGGGCTGGGTGTGTGTGTTATATAAACACTGGGATGGGTGTGTTATATAAACACTGGGATGAGTGTGTGTGTGTGTTATATGAACACTGGGATGGGTGTGTTAAATAAACACTGGGATGGGTGTGTGTGTTATATAAACACTGGGGTTAGGGTGTGTGTGTGTTATATAAACACTGGGATGAGAGGGTGTCGGTGTTATATAAACACTGGGATGGGTGTATTAAATAAACACTGAAATGGGTGTGTGTGTGATATAAACACTGGGATGAGGAGGTGTCGGTGTTATATAAACACTGGGATGGGTGTGTGTGTTATATAAACACTGGGATGTGTGTGGTATATAAACACTGAAATGGTTGTGTGTGTTAAATAAACACTGGGATGGGTGTGTGCATTATATAAACACTGGGATGAGGGTGTGTGTGTGTTATATAAACACTGGGATGGGTGTGTGTGTTATATAAGCACTGGGATGAGGGTGTGTGTGTATTATATAAACACTGGGATGGGGGTGTCGGTGTTGTATAAACGCTGGGCTGGATGTGTGTGTTATGTAAACACTGAGGTGGGTGTGTGTGTTATATAAACACTGGGATGGGTTTGTGTGTTATATAAGCACTGGGATGTGGGTGTGTGTTATATAAACACTGGGATGAGGGTGTGTGTGTTATATAAACACTGGGATGGGTGTGTTATATAAACACTGGGATGAGGGTGTGTGTGTTATATAAACACTGGGATGTGTGGGTTATATAAACACTGGGATGAGGGCGTGTGTGTGTTATATAAACACTGGGATGGGTGTGTTATATAAACACTGAGATGGAGGTGTGTGTTATATAAACACTGGGATGTGTGTGTTATATAAACACTGGGATGAGGGTGTGTGTGTGTTATATAAACACTGCGATGGGTGTGTGTGTTATATAAACACTGGGATGGGGGTGTGTGTGTGTTATATAAACACTGGGATGGGTGTGTTATATAAACACTGGGATGAGGGTGTGTGTGTGTTATATAAACACTGGGATGGGTGTGTTATATAAACACTGGGATGAGGGTGTGTGTGTTATATAAACACTGGGCTGGGTGTGTGTGTTATATAAACACTGGGATGGGTGTGTTATATAAACACTGGGATGGGTGTGTGTGTTATATAAACACTGGGATGAGTGTATGTGTTATATAAGCACTGGGATGAGGGTGTGTGTGTGTTATATGAACACTGGGATGGGTGTGTTAAATAAACACTGGGATGGGTGTGTGTGTTATATAAACACTGGGATGAGTGTATGTGTTATATAAGCACTGGGATGAGGGTGTGTGTGTATTATATAAACACTGGGAGGGGGTGTCGGTGTTGGATAAACACTGGGCTGGATGTGTGTGTTATGTAAACACTGAGGTGGGGGTGTGTGTTATATAAACACTGGGATGGGTTTGTGTGTTATATAAGCACTGGGATGTGGGTGTGTGTTATATAAACACTGGGATGGGTGTGCGTGTTATATAAACACTGGGATGGGTGTGTGTGTTATATAAACACTGGGATGGGTGTGTTATATAAACACTGGGATGATGGTGTGTGTGTTATATAAACACTGGGATGGGTGTGTTATATAAACACTGGGATGAGGGTGTGTGTGTGTTATATAAACACTGGGATGGGTGTGTTATATAAACACTAGGATGAGGGTGTGTGTGTTATATAAACACTGGGATTGGGATGAGTGTGTTATATAAACACTGGGATGAGGGTGTGTGTGTGTTATATAAACACTGGGATGGGTGTGTGTGTTATATAAGCACTGGGATGAGGGTGTGTGTGTATTATATAAACAGTGGGATGGGGGTGTCGGTGTTGTATAAACACTGGTTTGGATGTGTGTGTTATGTAAACACTGAGGTGGGGGTGTGTGTTATATAAACACTGGGATGGGTTTGTGTGTTATATAAGCACTGGGATGTGGGTGTGTGTTATATAAACACTGGGTTGGGTGTGCGTGTTGTATAAACACTGGGATGGGTGTGTGTGTTATATAAACACTGGGATGGGTGTGTTATATAAACACTGGGATGGGTGTGTTATATAAACACTAGGATGAGGGTGTGTGTGTTATATAAACACTGGGATTGGGATGAGTGTGTTATATAAACACTGGGATGAGGGTGTGTGTGTGTTATATAAACACTGGGATGGGTGTGTTATATAAACACTGGGATGAGGGTGTGTGTGTGTTATATAAACACTGGGATGAGTGTGTTATATAAACACTGGGATGACGGTGTGTGTGTGTGTGTTATATAAACACTGGGCTGGGTGTGTGTGTTATATAAACACTGGGATGGGTGTGTTATATAAACACTGGGATGAGGGAGTGTGTGTGTGTTATATGAACACTGCGATGGGTGTGTTATATAAACACTGGGATGAGGGTGTGTGTGTTATATAAACACTGGGATGGGTGTGTGTGTTATATAAACACTAGGATGGCTGTGTTATATAAACACTGGGATGGGTGTGTTATATAAACACTGCGATGGGGATGTGTGTGTGTTATAGAAACACTGGGATGGGCGTGTTAATATAAACACTGGGATGAGGGTGTGTGTGTTATATAAACACTGGGATGGGTGTGTTATATAAACACTGGGATGAGGGTGTGTGTGTTATATAAACACTGGGATGGGTGTGTTATATAAACACTGGGATGAGGGTGTGTGTGTGTTATATAAACACTGAGATGGAGGTGTGTGTTATATAAACACTGGGATGGGTGTGTTATATAAACACTGAGATGGACGTGTGTGTGTTATATAAACACTGCGATGCGTGTGTGTGTTATATAAACACTGGGATGGGGGTGTGTGTGTTATATAAACACTGGGATGGGTGTGTTATATAAACACTGGGATGAGGGTGTGTGTGTGTTATATAAACACTGGGATGGGTGTGTTATATAAACACTGGGATGAGGGTGTGTGTGTGTTAAATAAACACTGGGATGGGTGTGTTATATAAACACTGGGATGAGGGTGTGTGTGTGTTATATAAACACTGGGATGGGTGTGTTATATAAACACTGGGATGTGTGTGTGTGTTATATAAACACTGGGATGGGTGTGTTATATAAACACTGGGATGTGTGTGTTATATAAACACTGAGATGGAGGTGTGTGTGTTATATAAACACAGGGATGTGTGTGTTGTATAAACACTGGGATGAGGGTGTGTGTGTGTTATATAAACACTGCGATGTGTGTGTTATATAAACACTGGGATGAGTGTGTGTGTGTTATATAAACACTGGGATGGGTTTGTGTGTTATATAAACACTGGGATTGGTGTGTTATATAAACACTGGGATGAGGGTGTGTGTGTGTTATATAAACACTGGGATGGGTGTGTTATATAAACACTGGGATGAGGGTGTGTGCGTGTTCTATAAACACTGGGATGAGGGTGTGTGTGTGTTACATAAACACTGGGATGGGTGAGTTATATAAACACTGGGATGGGTGTGTGTGTGTGTGTTGTATAAACACTGGGATGTGTGTGTTATATAAACACTGGGATGAGGGTGTGTGTGTGTTATATAAACACTGCGATGGGTGTGTTATATAAACACTGGAATGAGGGTGTGTGTGTGTTATATAAACACTGGGCTGGGTGTGTGTGTTATATAAACACTGGGATGGGTGTGTTATATAATCACTGGGATGAGGGTGTGTGTGTTATATGAACACTGGGATGGGTGTGTTATATAAACACTGGGATGAGGGTGTGTGTGTGTTATATATACACTGGGATTGGGATGAGTGTGTTATATAAACACTGGGATGAGGGTGTGTGTGTGTTATATAAACACTGGGATGGGTGTGTTATATAAACACTGGGATGGGTGTGTGTGTGTGTTATATAAACACTGGGATGGGTGTGTTGTATAAACACTGGGATGAGGGTGTGTGTGTGTTATATAAACACTGGGATGGCAGTGTTATATAAACACTGGTATGAGGGTGTGTGTGATATATAAACACTGGGATGGGTGTGTGTTTTATATAAATTCTGGGATGGGAGTGTTATATAAACTCTGGGATGGAGGTGTGTGTGTGTGTTATATTAACACTGGGATGGGTGTGTGTGTTATATAAACACTGTGATGGGTGTGTTATATAAACACTGGGATGAGGGTGTGTGTGTTATATAAACACTGGGATGGGTGTGTTATATAAACACTGGAATGAGGGTGTGTGTGTGTTATATAAACACTGGGCTGGGTGTGTGTGTTATATAAACACTGGGATGGGTGTGTTATATAAACACTGGGATGAGGGTGTGTGTGTTATATGAACACTGGGATGGGTGTGTTATATAAACACTGGGATGAGGGTGTGTGTGTTATATAAACACTGGGATGGGTGTGTTATATAAACACTGGGATGGGTGTGTTATATAAACACTGGGATGAGGGTGTGTGTGTGTTATATAAACACTGGGATGGTTGTGTGTGTTATATAAACACTGGGATGTGTGTGTTATATAAACACTGAAATGGGTGTGTGTGTTATATAAACACTGGGATGGGTGTGTGTGTTATATAAGCACTGGGATGAGGGTGTGTGTGTATTATATAAACACTGGGATGGGGGTGTCGGTGTTGTATAAACACTGGGCTGGATGTGTGTGTTATGTAAACACTGAGGTGGGTGTGTGTGTTATATAAACACTGGGATGGGTTTGTGTGTAATATAAGCACTGGGATGTGGGTGTGTGTTATATAAACACTGGGATGTGTGTGTTGTATAAACACTGGGATGGGTGTGTGTGTTATATAAACACTGGGATGGGTGTGTTATATAAACACTGGGATGAGGGTGTGTGTTATATAAACACTGGGATGGGTGTGTTATATAAACACTAGGATGAGGGTGTGAGTGTGTTATATAAACGCTGGGATTGGGATGAGTATGTTCTATAAACACTGGGATGAGGGTGTGTGTGTGTTACATAAACACTGGGATGGGTGTGTTATATAAACACTGGGATGGGTGTGTGTGTGTGTGTTGTATAAACACTGGGATGTGTGTGTTATATAAACACTGGGATGAGGGTGTGTGTGTGTTATATAAACACTGGGATGTGTGTGTTATATAAACACTGGGATGAGTGTGTATGTGTGTTATATAAATACTGGGATGGGTGTGTGTGTTACATAAACACTGGGATGAGTGTGTTATATAAACACTGGGATGAGGGTGTGTGTGTGTTATATGAACACTGGGATGGGTGTGTTATATAAACACTGGGATGAGGGTGTGTGTGTTATATAAACACTGGGATGGGTGTGTTATATAAACACTTGGATGGGTGTGTTATATAAACACTGGAATGAGGGTGTGTGTGTTATATAAACACTGGGATGGGTGTGTGTGTTATATAAACACGAGGATGTGTGTGTTATATAAAGACTGGGATGAGGGTGTGTGTGTTATCTAAACACTGGGATGGGTGTGTTATATAAACACTGGGATGGGTGTGTGTGTGTTATATAAACACTGGGATGGGTGTGTTATATAAACACTGGGATGAGGGTGTGTGTGTGTTATATAAACACTGGGATGGGTGTGTTATATAAACACTGGGATGAGGGTTTGTGTGTGTGTTATATAAACACTGGGATGGGTGTGTTATATAAACACTGGGATGAGGGTGTGTGTGTGTTATATAAACACTGCGATGGGTTTGTCTGTTATATAAACACTGGGATGGGTGTGTTATATAAACACTGGGATGGGTGTGTGTGTGTGTGTTATATAAACACTGGGATGGGTGTGTTATATAAACACTGGGATGAGGGTGTGTGCGTGTTATATAAACACTGGGATGGTTGTGTTATATAAACACTGGGATGACGGTGTGTGTGTGTTATATAAACACTGAGATCGAGGTGTGTGTGTTATTTAAACACTGGGATTGGGGTGTGTTATATATACACTGGGATGGATGTGTGTGTAACATAAACACTGGGATGAGGGGGTGTCGGTTTTATATAAACACTGGGATGGGTGTGTGTGTTATATAAACACTGGGATGGCGGTGTGTGTGTTATATAAACACTGGGATGTGTGTGTTATATAAACACTGGGATGGGTGCGTTATATAAACACTGGGATGAGGGTGTGTGTTATATAAACACTGGGATGGGTGTATTATATAAACACTGTGATGGGTGTGTGTGTGTGTTATATAAACACTGGGATGTGTGTGTTATATAAACACTGGGATGAGGGTGTGTGTGTGTTATATAAACACTGGGATGGGTGTGTGTTCTATATAAACACTGGGATGGGTGTGTTATATAAACACTGGGATGTGTGTGATATAAACACTGGGATGGGTGTGTCATATAAACACTGGGATGAGGGTGTGTGTGTGTTATATAAACACTGGGATGGGTGTGTTATATAAACACTGGGATGGGTGTGTGTGTGTGTGTGTGTTATATAAACACTGGGATGTGTGTGTTATATAAGCACTGGGATGAGGGTGTGTGTGTTATATAAACACTGGGATGGGTGTGTTATATAAACACTGAGATGGGTGTGTGTGTGTGTGTTATATAAACACTGCGATGGGTGTGTTATATAAACACTGGGATGAGTGTGTATGTGTGTTATATAAACACTGGGATGGGTGTGTTATATAAACACTGAGATGAGGGTGTGTGTGTTATATAAAGACTGGGATGGGTCTGTTATATAAACACTAGGATGAGGGTGTGTGTGTGTTATATATACACTTGGATTGGGATGAGTGTGTTATATAAACATTGGGATGAGGGTGTGTGTGTTATATAAACACTGGGATGGGTGTATTATATAAACACTGTGATGGGTGTGTGTGTGTGTTATATAAACACTGGGATGGGTGTGTTATATAAACACTGGGATGGGTGTGTGTGTGTGTGTGTGTGTTATATAAACACTGGGATGTGTGTGTTATATAAGCACTGGGATGAGGGTGTGTGTGTTATATAAACACTGGGATGGGTGTGTTATATAAACACTGAGATGGGTGTGTGTGTGTGTGTTATATAAACACTGCGATGGGTGTGTTATATAAACACTGGGATGAGTGTGTATGTGTGTTATATAAACACTGGGATGGGTGTGTTATATAAACACTGAGGTGAGGGTGTGTGTGTTATATAAAGACTGGGATGGGTCTGTTATATAAACACTAGGATGAGGGTGTGTGTGTGTTATATATACACTTGGATTGGGATGAGTGTGTTATATAAACACTGGGATGAGGGTGTGTGTGTTATATAAACACTGGGATGGGTGTATTATATAAACACTGTGATGGGTGTGTGTGTGTGTTATATAAACACTGGGATGTGTGTGTTATATAAACACTGGGATGAGGGTGTGTGTGTGTTATATAAACACTGGGATGGGTGTGTTATATAAACACTGGGATGTGTGTGATATAAACACTGGGATGGGTGTGTCATATAAACACTGGGATGAGGGTGTGTGTGTGTTATATAAACACTGGGATGGGTGTGTTATATAAACACTGGGATGGGTGTGTGTGTGTGTGTGTGTTATATAAACACTGGGATGTGTGTGTTATATAAGCACTGGGATGAGGGTGTGTGTGTTATATAAACACTGGGATGGGTGTGTTATATAAACACTGAGATGGGTGTGTGTGTGTGTGTTATATAAACACTGCGATGGGTGTGTTATATAAACACTGGGATGAGTGTGTATGTGTGTTATATAAACACTGGGATGGGTGTGTTATATAAACACTGCGATGGGTGTGTTATATAAACACTGGGATGGGTGTGTCATATAAACACTGGGATGAGGGTGTGTGTGTGTTATATAAACACTGGGATGGGTGTGTTATATAAACACTGGGATGGGTGTGTGTGTGTGTGTGTGTTATATAAACACTGGGATGTGTGTGTTATATAAGCACTGGGATGAGGGTGTGTGTGTTATATAAACACTGGGATGGGTGTGTTATATAAACACTGGGATGGGTGTGTTGTATAAACACTGGGATGAGGGTGTGTGTGTGTTATATAAACACTGGGATGGCAGTGTTATATAAACACTGGTATGAGGGTGTGTGTGATATATAAACACTGGGATGGGTGTGTGTTTTATATAAATTCTGGGATGGGAGTGTTATATAAACTCTGGGATGGAGGTGTGTGTGTGTGTTATATTAACACTGGGATGGGTGTGTGTGTTATATAAACACTGTGATGGGTGTGTTATATAAACACTGGGATGAGGGTGTGTGTGTTATATAAACACTGGGATGGGTGTGTTATATAAACACTGGAATGAGGGTGTGTGTGTGTTATATAAACACTGGGCTGGGTGTGTGTGTTATATAAACACTGGGATGGGTGTGTTATATAAACACTGGGATGAGGGTGTGTGTGTTATATGAACACTGGGATGGGTGTGTTATATAAACACTGGGATGAGGGTGTGTGTGTTATATAAACACTGGGATGGGTGTGTTATATAAACACTGGGATGGGTGTGTTATATAAACACTGGGATGAGGGTGTGTGTGTGTTATATAAACACTGGGATGGTTGTGTGTGTTATATAAACACTGGGATGTGTGTGTTATATAAACACTGAAATGGGTGTGTGTGTTATATAAACACTGGGATGGGTGTGTGTGTTATATAAGCACTGGGATGAGGGTGTGTGTGTATTATATAAACACTGGGATGGGGGTGTCGGTGTTGTATAAACACTGGGCTGGATGTGTGTGTTATGTAAACACTGAGGTGGGTGTGTGTGTTATATAAACACTGGGATGGGTTTGTGTGTAATATAAGCACTGGGATGTGGGTGTGTGTTATATAAACACTGGGATGTGTGTGTTGTATAAACACTGGGATGGGTGTGTGTGTTATATAAACACTGGGATGGGTGTGTTATATAAACACTGGGATGAGGGTGTGTGTTATATAAACACTGGGATGGGTGTGTTATATAAACACTAGGATGAGGGTGTGAGTGTGTTATATAAACGCTGGGATTGGGATGAGTATGTTCTATAAACACTGGGATGAGGGTGTGTGTGTGTTACATAAACACTGGGATGGGTGTGTTATATAAACACTGGGATGGGTGTGTGTGTGTGTGTTGTATAAACACTGGGATGTGTGTGTTATATAAACACTGGGATGAGGGTGTGTGTGTGTTATATAAACACTGGGATGTGTGTGTTATATAAACACTGGGATGAGTGTGTATGTGTGTTATATAAATACTGGGATGGGTGTGTGTGTTACATAAACACTGGGATGAGTGTGTTATATAAACACTGGGATGAGGGTGTGTGTGTGTTATATGAACACTGGGATGGGTGTGTTATATAAACACTGGGATGAGGGTGTGTGTGTTATATAAACACTGGGATGGGTGTGTTATATAAACACTTGGATGGGTGTGTTATATAAACACTGGAATGAGGGTGTGTGTGTTATATAAACACTGGGATGGGTGTGTGTGTTATATAAACACGAGGATGTGTGTGTTATATAAAGACTGGGATGAGGGTGTGTGTGTTATCTAAACACTGGGATGGGTGTGTTATATAAACACTGGGATGGGTGTGTGTGTGTTATATAAACACTGGGATGGGTGTGTTATATAAACACTGGGATGAGGGTGTGTGTGTGTTATATAAACACTGGGATGGGTGTGTTATATAAACACTGGGATGAGGGTTTGTGTGTGTGTTATATAAACACTGGGATGGGTGTGTTATATAAACACTGGGATGAGGGTGTGTGTGTGTTATATAAACACTGCGATGGGTTTGTCTGTTATATAAACACTGGGATGGGTGTGTTATATAAACACTGGGATGGGTGTGTGTGTGTGTGTTATATAAACACTGGGATGGGTGTGTTATATAAACACTGGGATGAGGGTGTGTGCGTGTTATATAAACACTGGGATGGTTGTGTTATATAAACACTGGGATGACGGTGTGTGTGTGTTATATAAACACTGAGATCGAGGTGTGTGTGTTATTTAAACACTGGGATTGGGGTGTGTTATATATACACTGGGATGGATGTGTGTGTAACATAAACACTGGGATGAGGGGGTGTCGGTTTTATATAAACACTGGGATGGGTGTGTGTGTTATATAAACACTGGGATGGCGGTGTGTGTGTTATATAAACACTGGGATGTGTGTGTTATATAAACACTGGGATGGGTGCGTTATATAAACACTGGGATGAGGGTGTGTGTTATATAAACACTGGGATGGGTGTATTATATAAACACTGTGATGGGTGTGTGTGTGTGTTATATAAACACTGGGATGTGTGTGTTATATAAACACTGGGATGAGGGTGT
Organism: Chiloscyllium punctatum; assembly: GCF_047496795.1. Classification (NCBI taxonomy): domain Eukaryota; kingdom Metazoa; phylum Chordata; class Chondrichthyes; order Orectolobiformes; family Hemiscylliidae; genus Chiloscyllium; species Chiloscyllium punctatum. The sequence continues at coordinate 50,305,508 of NC_092774.1, forward strand.
GTGTGTGTTATATAAACACTGGGATGGGTGTGTGTTCTATATAAACACTGGGATGGGTGTGTTATATAAACACTGGGATGTGTGTGATATAAACACTGGGATGGGTGTGTCATATAAACACTGGGATGAGGGTGTGTGTGTGTTATATAAACACTGGGATGGGTGTGTTATATAAACACTGGGATGGGTGTGTGTGTGTGTGTGTGTTATATAAACACTGGGATGTGTGTGTTATATAAGCACTGGGATGAGGGTGTGTGTGTTATATAAACACTGGGATGGGTGTGTTATATAAACACTGAGATGGGTGTGTGTGTGTGTGTTATATAAACACTGCGATGGGTGTGTTATATAAACACTGGGATGAGTGTGTATGTGTGTTATATAAACACTGGGATGGGTGTGTTATATAAACACTGAGATGAGGGTGTGTGTGTTATATAAAGACTGGGATGGGTCTGTTATATAAACACTAGGATGAGGGTGTGTGTGTGTTATATATACACTTGGATTGGGATGAGTGTGTTATATAAACATTGGGATGAGGGTGTGTGTGTTATATAAACACTGGGATGGGTGTATTATATAAACACTGTGATGGGTGTGTGTGTGTGTTATATAAACACTGGGATGGGTGTGTTATATAAACACTGGGATGGGTGTGTGTGTGTGTGTGTGTGTTATATAAACACTGGGATGTGTGTGTTATATAAGCACTGGGATGAGGGTGTGTGTGTTATATAAACACTGGGATGGGTGTGTTATATAAACACTGAGATGGGTGTGTGTGTGTGTGTTATATAAACACTGCGATGGGTGTGTTATATAAACACTGGGATGAGTGTGTATGTGTGTTATATAAACACTGGGATGGGTGTGTTATATAAACACTGAGGTGAGGGTGTGTGTGTTATATAAAGACTGGGATGGGTCTGTTATATAAACACTAGGATGAGGGTGTGTGTGTGTTATATATACACTTGGATTGGGATGAGTGTGTTATATAAACACTGGGATGAGGGTGTGTGTGTTATATAAACACTGGGATGGGTGTATTATATAAACACTGTGATGGGTGTGTGTGTGTGTTATATAAACACTGGGATGTGTGTGTTATATAAACACTGGGATGAGGGTGTGTGTGTGTTATATAAACACTGGGATGGGTGTGTTATATAAACACTGGGATGTGTGTGATATAAACACTGGGATGGGTGTGTCATATAAACACTGGGATGAGGGTGTGTGTGTGTTATATAAACACTGGGATGGGTGTGTTATATAAACACTGGGATGGGTGTGTGTGTGTGTGTGTGTTATATAAACACTGGGATGTGTGTGTTATATAAGCACTGGGATGAGGGTGTGTGTGTTATATAAACACTGGGATGGGTGTGTTATATAAACACTGAGATGGGTGTGTGTGTGTGTGTTATATAAACACTGCGATGGGTGTGTTATATAAACACTGGGATGAGTGTGTATGTGTGTTATATAAACACTGGGATGGGTGTGTTATATAAACACTGCGATGGGTGTGTTATATAAACACTGGGATGGGTGTGTCATATAAACACTGGGATGAGGGTGTGTGTGTGTTATATAAACACTGGGATGGGTGTGTTATATAAACACTGGGATGGGTGTGTGTGTGTGTGTGTGTTATATAAACACTGGGATGTGTGTGTTATATAAGCACTGGGATGAGGGTGTGTGTGTTATATAAACACTGGGATGGGTGTGTTATATAAACACTGAGATGGGTGTGTGTGTGTGTGTGTTATATAAACACTGCGATGGGTGTGTTATATAAACACTGGGATGGGTGCGTTATATAAACACTGGGATGAGGGTGTGTGTGTTATATAAACACTGGGATGGGTGTATTATATAAACACTGTGATGGGTGTGTGTGTGTGTTATATAAACACTGGGATGTGTGTGTTATATAAACACTGGGATGAGGGTGTGTGTGTGTTATATAAACACTGGGATGGGTGTGTGTTCTATATAAACACTGGGATGGGTGTGTTATATAAACACTGGGATGTGTGTGATATAAACACTGGGATGGGTGTGTCATATAAACACTGGGATGAGGGTGTGTGTGTGTTATATAAACACTGGGATGGGTGTGTTATATAAACACTGGGATGGGTGTGTGTGTGTGTGTGTGTTATATAAACACTGGGATGTGTGTGTTATATAAGCACTGGGATGAGGGTGTGTGTGTTATATAAACACTGGGATGGGTGTGTTATATAAACACTGAGATGGGTGTGTGTGTGTGTGTTATATAAACACTGCGATGGGTGTGTTATATAAACACTGGGATGGGTGTGTTATATAAACACTGAGATGGGTGTGTGTGTGTGTGTTATATAAACACTGCGATGGGTGTGTTATATAAACACTGGGATGGGTGTGTGTTCTATATAAACACTGGGATGGGTGTGTTATATAAACAGTGGGATAGGGGTGTGTGTGTTATATAAACACTGGGATGTGTGTGATATAAACACTGGGATGGGTGTGTCATATAAACACTGGGATGAGGGTGTGTGTGTGTTATATAAACACTGGGATGGGTGTGTTATATAAACACTGGGATGGGTGTGTGTGTGTGTGTGTTATATAAACACTGGGATGTGTGTGTTATATAAGCACTGGGATGAGGGTGTGTGTGTTATATAAACACTGGGATGGGTGTGTTATATAAACACTGAGATGGGTGTGTGTGTGTGTGTTATATAAACACTGCGATGGGTGTGTTATATAAACACTGGGATGAGTGTGTATGTGTGTTATATAAACACTGGGATGGGTGTGTTATATAAACACTGAGATGAGGGTGTGTGTGTTATATAAAGACTGGGATGGGTCTGTTATATAAACACTAGGATGAGGGTGTGTGTGTGTTATATATACACTTGGATTGGGATGAGTGTGTTATATAAACACTGGGATGAGGGTGTGTGTGTTATATAAACACTGGGATGGGTGTGTTATATAAACACTGGGATGGGTGTGTGTGTGTGTGTTATATAAACACTGGGATGGGTGTGTTATATAAACACTGGGATGAGGGTGTGTGTGTGTTGTATAAACACTGGGATGGGTGTGTTATATAAACACTGGGATGAGGGTGTGTGTGTGTTATATAAACGCTGGGATGGGTGTGTGTGTTATATAAATTCTGGGATGGGTGTGTTATATAAACACTGGGATGGAGGTGTGTGAGTGTGTTATATAAACACTGGGATGGGTGTGTGTGTTATATAAACACTGGGATGGGTGTGTTATATAAACACTGGGATGACGGTGTGTGTGTTATATAAACACTGGGATGGGTGTGTTATATAAACACTGGGATGAGGGTGTGTGTGTGTTATATAAACACTGGGCTGGGTGTGTGTGTTATATAAACACTGGGATGGGTGTGTTATATAAACACTGGGATGAGGGTGTGTGTGTTATATGAACACTGGGATGGGTGGGTTATATAAACACTGGGATGCGGGTGTGTGTTATATAAACACTGGGATGGGTGTGTTATATAAACACTGGGATGGGTGTGTTATATAAACACTGGGATGAGGGTGTGTGTGTGTTATATAAACACTGGGATGGTTGTGTGTGTTATATAAACACTGGGATGTGTGTGTTATATAAACACTGAAATGGGTGTGTGTGTTAAATAAACACTGGGATGGGTGTGTGTATTATATAAACACTGGGATGGGTGTGTGTGTGTGTTATATAAACACTGGGATGGGTGTGTGTGTTATATAAGCACTGGGATGAGGGTGTGTGTGTATTATATAAACACCTGATGGTTGTGTGTGTTATATAAACACTGGGATGTGTGTGTTATATAAACACTGAAATGGGTGTGTGTGTTAAATAAACACTGGGATGGGTGTGTGTGTTATATAAACACTGGGATGTGTGTGTTGTATAAACACTGGGATGAGGGTGTGTGTGTGTTATATAAACACTGCGATGTGTGTGTTATATAAACACTGGGATGAGTGTGTGTGTGTTATATAAACACTGGGATGGGTGTGTGTGTTATATAAACACTGGGATGGGTGTGTGTGTTATATAAACACTGGGCTGGGTGTGTGTGTTATATAAACACTGGGATGGGTGTGTTATATAAACACTGGGATGACGGTGTGTGTGTGTTATATGAACACTGGGATGGGTGTGGTATATAAACACTGGGATGAGGGTGTGTGTTATATAAACACTGGGATGGGTGTGTTATATAAACACTGGGATGAGGGTGTGTGTGTTATATAAACACTGGGATGGGTGTGTTATATAAACACTGGGATGGGTGTGTTATATAAACACTGGGATGAGGGTGTGTGTGTTATATGAACACTGGGATGGGTGTGTTATATAAACACTGGGATGAGGGTGTGTGTGTTATATAAACACTGGGATGGGTGTGTTATATAAACACTGGGATGAGGGTGTGTGTGTGTTATATAAACACTGGGATGGTTGTGTGTGTTATATAAACACTGGGATGTGTGTGTTATATAAACACTGAAATGGGTGTGTGTGTTAAATAAACACTGGGATGGGTGTGTGTATTATATAAACACTGGGATGGGTGTGTGTGTTATATAAGCACTGGAATGAGGGTGTGTGTGTATTATATAAACATTGGGATGGTTGTGTGTGTTATATAAACACTGGGATGTGTGTGTTATATAAACACTGAAATGGGTGTGTGTGTTAAATAAACACTGGGATGTGTGTGTTGTATAAACACTGGGATGAGGGTGTGTGTGTGTTATATAAACACTGCGATGTGTGTGTTATATAAACACTGGGATGAGTGTGTGTGCGTTATATAAACACTGGGATGGGTGTGTGTGTTATATAAACACTGGGCTGGGTGTGTGTGTTATATAAACACTGGGATGGGTGTGTTATATAAAAACTGGGATGAGGGTGTGTGTGTGTTATATGAACACTGGGATGGGTGTGGTATATAAACACTGGGATGAGGTTGTGTGTGTTATATAAACACTGGGATGGGTGTGTTATATAAACACTGGGATGAGGGTGTGTGTGTGTTATATAAACACTGGGATGGGTGTGTGTGTTATATAAACACTAGGATGTGGGTGTTATATAAACACTGGGATGAGGGTGTGTGTGTTATATAAACACTGGGATGGGTGTGTTATATAAACACTGGGATGGGGGTGTGTTTGTGTTATATAAACACTGGGATGGGTGTGTTATATAAACACTGGGATGAGGGTGTGTGTGTGTTATATAAGCACTGGGATGGGTGTGTTATATAAACACTGGGATGAGGGTGTGTGTGTGTTATATAAACACTGCGATGGGTGTGTTATATAAACACTGGGATGGGTGTGTTATATAAACACTGGGATGGGTGTGTGTGTGTGTTATATAAACACTGGGATGGGTGTGTTATATAAACACTGGGATGAGGGTGTGTGTGTGTTATATAAACACTGAGATGGAGGTGTGTGTGTTATATAAACACTGGGATTGGGGTGTGTGTTATATAAACACTGGGATGGATGTGTGTGTTACATAAACACTGGGATGAGGGGGTGTCGGTGTTATATAAACACTGGGATGGGTGTGTGTGTTATATAAACACTGGGATGAGGGGGTGTCGGTGTTATATAAACACTGGGATGGGTCAGTGTGTTATATAAACACTGGGATGAGGGGGTGTCGGTGTTACATAAACACCGGGATGGGTGTGTGTTATAGAAACACTGAAATGGGTGTGTGTGTTATATAAACACTGGGGTTAGGGTGTGTGTGTGTTATATAAACACTGGGATGAGAGGGTGTCGGTGTTATATAAACACTGGGATGGGTGTGTGTGTTATATAAGCACTGGGATGTGTGTGGTATATAAACACTTAAATGGTTGTGTGTGTTAAATAAACACTGGGATGGGTGTGTGTATTATATAAACACTGGGATGAGGGTGTGTGTGTGTTATATAAACACTGGGATGGGTGTGTGTGTTATATAAGCACTGGGATGAGGGTGTGTGTGTATTATATAAACACTGGGATGGGGGTGTCGGTGTTGTATAAACGCTGGGCTGGATGTGTGTGTTATGTAAACACTGAGGTGGGTGTGTGTGTTATATAAACACTGGGATGGGTTTGTGTGTTATATAAGCACTGGGATGTGGGTGTGTGTTATATAAACACTGGGATGAGGGTGTGTGTGTTATATAAACACTGGGATGGGTGTGTTATATAAACACTGGGATGAGGGTGTGTGTGTTATATAAACACTGGGATGTGTGCGTTATATAAACACTGGGATGAGGGTGTGTGTGTGTTATATAAACACTGGGATGGGTTTGTTATATAAACACTGAGATGGAGGTGTGTGTTATATAAACACTGGGATGTGTGTGTTATATAAACACTGGGATGATGGTGTGTGTGTTATATAAACACTGCGATGAGTGTGTGTGTTATATAAACACTGGGATGGGGGTGTGTGTGTGTTATATAAACACTGGGATGGGTGTGTTATATAAACACTGGGATGAGGGTGTGTGTGTGTTATATAAACACTGGGATGGGTGTGTGTGTGTTATATAAACACTGGGCTGGGTGTGTGTGTTATATAAACACTGGGATGAGGGTGTGTGTGTGTGTTATATGAACACTGGGATGGGTGTGTTAAATAAACACTGGGATGGGTGTGTGTGTTATATAAACACTGGGGTTAGGGTGTGTGTGTGTTATATAAACACTGGGATGAGAGGGTGTCGGTGTTATATAAACACTGGGATGGGTGTATTAAATAAACACTGAAATGGGTGTGTGTGTGATATAAACACTGGGATGAGGAGGTGTCGGTGTTATATAAACACTGGGATGGGTGTGTGTGTTATATAAACACTGGGATGTGTGTGGTATATAAACACTGAAATGGTTGTGTGTGTTAAATAAACACTGGGATGGGTGTGTGTATTATATAAACACTGGGATGAGGGTGTGTGTGTGTTATATAAACACTGGGATGGGTGTGTGTGTTATATAAGCACTGGGATGAGGGTGTGTGTGTATTATATAAACACTGGGATGGGGGTGTCGGTGTTGTATAAACGCTGGGCTGGATGTGTGTGTTATGTAAACACTGAGGTGGGTGTGTGTGTTATATAAACACTGGGATGGGTTTGTGTGTTATATAAGCACTGGGATGTGGGTGTGTGTTATATAAACACTGGGATGAGGGTGTGCGTGTTGTATAAACACTGGGATGGGTGTGTTATATAAACACTGGGATGAGGGTGTGTGTGTTATATAAACACTGGGATGTGTGCGTTATATAAACACTGGGATGAGGGTGTGTGTGTGTTATATAAACACTGGGATGGGTGTGTTATATAAACACTGAGATGGAGGTGTGTGTTATATAAACACTGGGATGTGTGTGTTATAGAAACACTGGGATGAGGGTGTGTGTGTGTTATATAAACACTGCGATGGGTGTGTGTGTTATATAAACACTGGGATGGGGGTGTGTGTGTGTGTTATATAAACACTGGGATGGGTGTGTTATATAAACACTGGGATGAGGGTGTGTGTGTGTAATATAAACACTGGGATGGGTGTGTTATATAAACACTGGGATGAGGGTGTGTGTGTGTGTTATATAAACACTGGGCTGGGTGTGTGTGTTATATAAACACTGGGATGGGTGTGTTATATAAACATTGGGATGAGGGTGTGTGTGTGTGTTATATGAACACTGGGATGGGTGTGTGTGTTATATAAACACTGGGATGAGTGTATGTGTTATATAAGCACTGGGATGAGGGTGTGTGTGTATTATATAAACACTGGGAGGGGGTGTCGGTGTTGTATAAACACTGGGCTGGATGTGTGTGTTATGTAAACACTGAGGTGGGGGTGTGTGTTATATAAACACTGGGATGGGTTTGTGTGTTATATAAGCACTGGGATGTGGGTGTGTGTTATATAAACACTGGGATGGGTGTGCGTGTTATATAAACACTGGGATGGGTGTGTGTGTTATATAAACACTGGGATGGGTGTGTTATATAAACACTGGGATGAGGGTGTGTGTGTGTTATATAAACACTGGGATGGGTGTGTTATATAAACACTAGGATGAGGGTGTGTGTGTGTTATATAAACACTGGGATTGGGATGAGTGTGTTATATAAACACTGGGATGAGGGTGTGTGTGTTATATAAACACTGGGATGCGTGTGTTATATAAACACTGGGATGGGTGTGTGTGTGTGTGTTATATAAACACTGCGATGGGTGTGTGTGTTATATAAACACAGGGATGGGGGTGTGTGTGTGTGTTATATAAACACTGGGATGGGCGTGTTATATAAACACTGGGATGAGGGTGTGTGTGTGTTATATAAACACTGGGATGGGTGTGTTATATAAACACTGGGATGAGGGTGTGTGTGTGTTATATAAACACTGGGCTGGATGGGTGTGTAACATAAACACTGGGATGGGTGTGTTATATAAACACTGGAATGAGGGTGTGTGTGTGTTATATGAACACTGGGATGGGTGTGTTAAATAAACACTGGGATGGGTGTGTGTATTATATAAACACTGTGATGAGGGTGTGTGTGTGTTATATAAACACTGGGATGGGTGTGTGTGTTATATAAGCACTGGGATGAGGGTGTGTGTGTATTATATAAACAGTGGGATGGGGGTGTCGGTGTTGTATAAACACTGGGCTGGATGTGTGTGTTATGTAAACACTGAGGTGGGGGTGTGTGTTATATAAACACTGGGATGGGTTTGTGTGTTATATAAGCACTGGGATGTGGGTGTGTGTTATATAAACACTGGGATGGGTGTGCGTGTTGTATAAACACTGGGATGGGTGTGTGTGTTATATAAACACTGGGATGGGTGTGTTATATAAAAACTGGGATGGGTGTGTTATATAAACACAAGGATGAGGGTGTGTGTGTTATATAAACACTGGGATTGGGATGAGTGTGTTATATAAACACTGGGATGAGGGTGTGTGTGTGTTATATAAACACTGGGATGGGTGTGTTATATAAACACTGGGATGGGTGTGTTATATAAACACTGGGATGAGGGTGTGTGTGTTATATAAACACTGCGATGGGTGTGTGTGTTATATAAACACAGGGATGGGGGTGTGTGTGTGTGTTATATAAACACTGGGATGGGCGTGTTATATAAACACTGGGATGAGGGTGTGTGTGTGTTATATAAACACTGGGATGGGTGTGTTATATAAACACTGGGATGAGGGTGTGTGTGTGTTATATAAACACTGGGCTGGATGTGTGTGTAACATAAACACTGGGATGGGTGTGTTATATAAACACTGGAATGAGGGTGTGTGTGTGTTATATGAACACTGGGATGGGTGTGTTAAATAAACACTGGGATGGGTGTGTGTATTATATAAACACTGTGATGAGGGTGTGTGTGTGTTATATAAACACTGGGATGGGTGTGTGTGTTATATAAGCACTGGGATGAGGGTGTGTGTGTGTTATATAAACAGTGGGATGGGGGTGTCGGTGTTGTATAAACACTGGGCTGGATGTGTGTGTTATGTAAACACTGAGGTGGGGTGTGTGTTATATAAACACTGGGATGGGTTTGTGTGTTATATAAGCACTGGGATGTGGGTGTGTGTTATATAAACACTGGGATGGGTGTGCGTATTGTATAAACACTGGGATGGGTGTGTGTGTTATATAAACACTGGGATGGGTGTGTTATATAAAAACTGGGATGGGTGTGTTATATAAACACTAGGATGAGGGTGTGTGTGTTATATAAACACTGGGATTGGGATGAGTGTGTTATATAAACACTGGGATGAGGGTGTGTGTATGTTATATAAACACTGGGATGGGTGTGTTATATAAACACTGGGATGAGGGTGTGTGTGTGTTATATAAACACTGGGATGGGTGTGTTATATAAACACTGGGATGACGGTGTGTGTGTGTTATATAAACACTGGGCTGTGTGTGTGTGTTATATAAACACTGGGATGGGTGTGTTATATAAACACTGGGATGAGGGTGTGTGTGTGTGTTATATGAACACTGGGGTGGGTGTGTTATATAAACACTGGGATGAGGGTGTGTGTGTTATATAATCACTGGGATGGGTGTGTGTGTTATATAAACACTAGGATGGCTGTGTTATATAAACACTGGGATGGGTGTGTTATATAAACACTGGGATGAGGGTGTGTGTGTGTTATATAAACACTGGGATGGGTGTGTTATATAAACACTGGGATGAGGGTTTGCGTGTGTTATATAAACACTGAGATGGAGGTGTGTGTTATATAAACACTGGGATGGGTGTGTTATATAAACACTAATATGGGTGTGTGTGTGTTATATAAACACTGCGATGGGTGTGTGTGTTATATAAACACTGGGATGGGGGTGTGTGTGTTATATAAAAACTCGGATGGGTGTGTTATATAAACACTGGGATGAGGGTGTGTGTGTTATATAAACACTGGGATGGGTGTGTTATATAAACACTGGGATGAGGGTGTGTGTGTTATATAAACACTGGGATGGGTGTGTTATATAAACACTGGGATGAGGGTGTGTGTGTTATATAAACACTGGGATGGGTGTGTTATATAAACACTGGGATGAGGGTGTGTGTGTTATATAAACACTGGGATGGGTGTGTTATATAAACACTGGGATGTGTGTGTTATATAAACACTGAGATGGAGGTGTGTGTGTTATATAAACACTGGGATGTGTGTGTTGTATAAACACTGGGATGAGGGTGTGTGTGTGTTATATAAACACTGCGATGTGTGTGTTATATAAACACTGGGATGAGTGTGTGTGTGTTATATAAACACTGGGATGTGTGTGTTATATAAACACTGGGATGAGGGTGTGTGTGTGTTATATAAACACTGGGATGTGTGTGTTATATAAACACTGGGATGACGGTGTGTGTGTGTTATATAAACACTGGGCTGGGTGTGTGTGTTATATAAACACTGGGATGTGTGTGTTATATAAACACTGAAATGGGTGTGTGTGTTAAATAAACACTGGGATGGGTGTGTGTATTATATAAACACTGGGATGGGTGTGTGTGTGTGTGTTATATAAACACTGGGATGGGTGTGTGTGTTATATAAGCACTGGGATGAGGGTGTGTGTGTATTATATAAACACTGGGATGGGGGTGTCGGTGTTGTATAAACACTGGGCTGGATGTGTGTGTTATGTAAACACTGAGGTGGGGGTGTGTGTTATATAAACACTGGGATGGGTTTGTGTGTTATATAAGCACTGGGATGTGGGTGTGTGTTATATAAACACTGGGATGGGTGTGCGTGTTGTATAAACACTGGGATGGGTGTGTGTGTTATATAAACACAGGGATGGGTGTGTTATATAAACACTGGGATGAGGGTGTGTGTTATATAAACACTGGGATGGGTGTGTTACATAAACACGAGGATGAGGGTGTGTGTGTGTTACATAAACACTGGGATGGGTGTGTTATATAAACACTGGGATGGGTGTGTGTGTGTGTTATATAAACACTGGGATGTGTGTGTTATATAAACACTGGGATGAGGGTGTGTGTGTGTTATATAAACACTGGGATGTGTGTGTTATATAAACACTGGGATGACGGTGTGTGTGTGTGTTATATAAACACTGGGCTGGGTGTGTGTGTTACATAAACACTGGGATGAGTATGTTATATAAACACTGGGATGAGTGTGTGTGTGTGTTATATGAACACTGGGATGGGTGTGTTATATAAACACTGGGATGAGGGTGTGTGTGTTATATAAACACTGGGATGGGTGTGTTATATAAACACTGGGATGGGTGTGTTATATAAACACTGGAATGAGGGTGTGTGTGTGTTATATAAACACTGGGATGGGTGTGTGTGTTATATAAACACGAGGATGTGTGTGTTATATAAAGACTGGGATGAGGGTGTGTGTGTTATATAAACACTGGGATGGGTGTGTTATATAAACACTGGGATGGGTGTGTGTGTGTTATATAAACACTGGGATGGGTGTGTTATATAAACACTGGGATGAGGGTGTGTGTGTGTTATATAAACACTGGGATGGGTGTGTTATATAAACACTGGGATGAGGGTTTGTGTGTGTGTTATATAAACACTGGGATGGGTGTGTTATATAAACACTGGGATGAGGGTGTGTGTGTGTTATATAAACACTGCGATGGGTTTGTCTGTTATATAAACACTGGGATGGGTGTGTTATATAAACACTGGGATGGGTGTGTGTGTGTGTTATATAAACACTGGGATGGGTGTGTTATATCAACACTGGGATGAGGGTGTGTGCGTGTTATATAAACACTGGGATGGTTGTGTTATATAAAAACTGGGATGACGGTGTGTGTGTGTTATATAAACACTGAGATCGAGGTGTGTGTGTTATTTAAACACTGGGATTGGGGTGTGTGTTATATATACACTGGGATGGATGTGTGTGTTACATAAACACTGGGATGAGGGGGTGTCGGTTTTAAATAAACACTGGGATGGGTGTGTGTGTTATATAAACACTGGGATGGCGGTGTGTGTGTTATATAAACACTGAGATGGGTGTGTTATATAAACACTGTGATGTGTGTGTTATATAAACACTGGGATGGGTGCGTTATATAAACACTGGGATGAGGGTGTGTGTGTGTGTTATATAAACACTGGGCTGGGTGTGTGTGTTATATAAACACTGGGATGGGTGTGTTATATAAACATTGGGATGAGGGTGTGTGTGTGTGTTATATGAACACTGGGATGGGTGTGTGTTATATAAACACTGGGATGAGTGTATGTGTTATATAAGCACTGGGATGAGGGTGTGTGTGTATTATATAAACACTGGGAGGGGGTGTCGGTGTTGTATAAACACTGGGCTGGATGTGTGTGTTATGTAAACACTGAGGTGGGGGTGTGTGTTATATAAACACTGGGATGGGTTTGTGTGTTATATAAGCACTGGGATGTGGGTGTGTGTTATATAAACACTGGGATGGGTGTGCGTGTTATATAAACACTGGGATGGGTGTGTGTGTTATATAAACACTGGGATGGCTGTGTTATATAAACACTGGGATGAGGGTGTGTGTGTGTTATATAAACACTGGGATGGGTGTGTTATATAAACACTAGGATGAGGGTGTGTGTGTGTTATATAAACACTGGGATTGGGATGAGTGTGTTATATAAACACTGGGATGAGGGTGTGTGTGTGTTATATAAACACTGGGATGGGTGTGTTATATAAACACTGGGATGGGTGTGTGTGTGTGTGTTATATAAACACTGCGATGGGTGTGTGTGTTATATAAACAGTGGGATGGGGGTGTGTGTGTTATATAAACACTGGGATGTGTGTGATATAAACACTGGGATGGGTGTGTCATATAAACAATGGGATGAGGGTGTGTGTGTGTTATATAAACACTGGGATGGGTGTGTTATATAAACACTGGGATGGGTGTGTGTGTGTGTGTGTTATATAAACACTGGGATGGGTGTGTTATATAAACATTGGGATGAGGGTGTGTGTGTGTGTTATATGAACACTGGGATGGGTGTGTGTGTTATATAAACACTGGGATGAGTGTATGTGTTATATAAGCACTGGGATGAGGGTGTGTGTGTATTATATAAACACTGGGAGGGGGTGTCGGTGTTGTATAAACACTGGGCTGGATGTGTGTGTTATGTAAACACTGAGGTGGGGGTGTGTGTTATATAAACACTGGGATGGGTTTGTGTGTTATATAAGCACTGGGATGTGGGTGTGTGTTATATAAACACTGGGATGGGTGTGCGTGTTATATAAACACTGGGATGGGTGTGTGTGTTATATAAACACTGGGATGGCTGTGTTATATAAACACTGGGATGAGGGTGTGTGTGTGTTATATAAACACTGGGATGGGTGTGTTATATAAACACTAGGATGAGGGTGTGTGTGTGTTATATAAACAGTGGGATGGGGGTGTGTGTGTTATATAAACACTGGGATGTGTGTGATATAAACACTGGGATGGGTGTGTCATATAAACAATGGGATGAGGGTGTGTGTGTGTTATATAAACACTGGGATGGGTGTGTTATATAAACACTGGGATGTGTGTGTGTGTGTGTGTTATATAAACACTGGGATGTGTGTGTTATATAAGCACTGGGATGAGGGTGTGTGTGTGTGTTATATAAACACTGGGATGGGTGTGTTATATAAACACTGAGATGGGTGTGTGTGTGTGTGTTATATAAACACTGCGATGGGTGTGTTATATAAACACTGGGATGAGTGTGTATGTGTGTTATATAAACACTGGGATGGGTGTGTTATATAAACACTGAGATGAGGGTGTGTGTGTTATATAAACACTGGGATGGGTGTGTTGTATAAACACTGAGATGGGTGTGTGTGTGTTATATAAACACTGCGATGGGTGTGTTATATAAACACTGGGATGAGTGTGTATGTGTGTTATATAAAGACTGGGATGGGTGTGTTATATAAACACTGAGATGAGGGTGTGTGTGTTATATAAAGACTGGGATGGGTGTGTTATATAAACACTAGGATGAGGGTGTGTGTGTGTTATATATACACTGGGATTGGGATGAGTGTGTTATATAAACACTGGGATGAGGGTGTGTGTGTTATATAAACACTGGGATGGGTGTGTTATATAAACACTGGGATGGGTGTGTGTGTGTGTTATATAAACACTGGGATGGGTGTGTTATATAAACACTGGGATGAGGGTGTGTGTGTGTTATATGAACACTGGGATGGGTGTGTTATATAAACACTGGGATGAGGGTGTGTGTGTGTTATATAAACACTGGGATGGGTGTGTGTGTTATATAAATTCTGGGATGGGTGTGTTATATAAACACTGGGATGGAGGTGTGTGTGTGTGTTATATAAACACTGGGATGGGTGTGTGTGTTATATGAACACTGGGATGGGTGTGTTATATAAACACTGGGATGACGGTGTGTGTGTTATATAAACACTGGGATGGGTGTGTTATATAAACACTGGGATGAGGGTGTGTGTGTGTTATATAAACACTGGGCTGGGTGTGTGTGTTATATAAACACTGGGATGGGTGTGTTATATAAACACTGGGATGAGGGTGTGTGTGTTATATGAATACTGGGATGGGTGGGTTATATAAACACTGGGATGCGGGTGTGTGTGTTATATAAACACTGGGATGGGTGTTTTATATAAACACTGGGATGGGTGTGTTATATAAACACTGGGATGAGGGTGTGTGTGTGTTATATAAACACTGGGATGGTTGTGTGTGTTATATAAACACTGGGATGTGTGTGTTATATAAACACTGAAATGGGTGTGTGTGTTAAATAAACACTGGGATGGGTGTGTGTATTATATAAACACTGGGATGGGTGTGTGTGTGTGTGCTATATAAACACTGGGATGGGTGTGTGTGTTATATAAGCACTGGGATGAGGGTGTGTGTGTATTATATAAACACCTGATGGTTGTGTGTGTTATATAAACACTGGGATGTGTGTGTTATATAAACACTGAAATGGGTGTGTGTGTTAAATAAACACTGGGATGGGTGTGTGTGTTATATAAACACTGGGATGTGTGTGTTGTATAAACACTGGGATGAGGGTGTGTGTGTGTTATATAAACACTGCGATGTGTGTGTTATATAAACACTGGGATGAGTGTGTGTGTGTTATATAAACACTGGGATGGGTGTGTGTGTTATATAAACCCTGGGATGGGTGTGTGTGTTATATAAACACTGGGCTGGGTGTGTGTGTTATATAAACACTGGGATGGGTGTGTTATATAAACACTGGGATGAGGGTGTGTGTGTGTTATATGAACACTGGGATGGGTGTGGTATATAAACACTGGGATGAGGGTGTGTGTGTTATATAAACACTGGGATGTGTGTGTTATATAAACACTGAGATGGAGGTGTGTGTGTTATATAAACACTGGGATGTGTGGGTTGTATAAACACTGGGATGAGGGTGTGTGTGTGTTATATAAACACTGCGATGTGTGTGTTATATAAACACTGGGATGAGTGTGTGTGTGTTATATAAACACTGGGGTGGGTGTGTGTGTTATATAAACACTGGGATGTGTGTGTTATATAAACACTGGGATGAGGGTGTGTGTGTGTTATATAAACACTGGGATGTGTGTGTTATATAAACACTGGGATGACGGTGTGTGTGTGTTATAAAAACACTGGGATGGTTGTGTGTGTTATATAAACACTGGGATGTGTGTGTTATATAAACACTGAAATGGGTGTGTGTGTTAAATAAACACTGGGATGGGTGTGTGTATTATATAAAGACTGGGATGGGTGTGTGTGTGTGTGTTATATAAACACTGGGATGGGTGTGTGTGTTATATAAGCACTGGGATGAGGGTGTGTGTGTATTATATAAACACTGGGATGGGGGTGTCGGTGTTGTATAAACACTGGGCTGGATGTGTGTTATGTAAACACTGAGGTGGGGGTGTGTGTTATATAAACACTGGGATGGGTTTGTGTGTTATATAAGCACTGGGATGTGGGTGTGTGTTATATAAACACTGGGATGGGTGTGCGTGTTGTATAAACACTGGGATGGGTGTGTGTGTTATATAAACACTGGGATGGGTGTGTTATATAAACACTGGGATGAGGGTGTGTGTTATATAAACACTAGGATGAGGGTGTGTGTGTGTTACATAAACACTGGGATGGGTGTGTTATATAAACACTGGGATGGGTGTGTGTGTGTGTGTTATATAAACACTGGGATGTGTGTGTTATATAAACACTGGGATGAGTGTGTGTGTGTGTTATATGAACACTGGGATGGGTGTGTTATATAAACACTGGGATGTGTGTGTTATGTAAACACTGGGATGAGGGTGTGTGTGTGTTATATAAACACTGGGATGGGTGTGTTATATAAACAGTGGGATGGGGGTGTGTGTGTTATATAAACACTGGGATGTGTGTGATATAAACACTGGGATGGGTGTGTCATATAAACACTGGGATGAGGGTGTGTGTGTGTTATATAAACACTGGGATGGGTGTGTTATATAAACACTGGGATGGGTGTGTGTGTGTGTGTGTTATATAAACACTGGGATGTGTGTGTTATATAAGCACTGGGATGAGGGTGTGTGTGTGTGTTATATAAACACTGGGATGGGTGTGTTATATAAACACTGAGATGGGTGTGTGTGTGTGTGTTATATAAACACTGCGATGGGTGTGTTATATAAACACTGGGATGAGTGTGTATGTGTGTTATATAAACACTGGGATGGGTGTGTTATATAAACACTGAGATGAGGGTGTGTGTGTTATATAAAGACTGGGATGGGTGTGTTATATAAACACTAGGATGAGGGTGTGTGTGTGTTATATATACACTGGGATTGGGATGAGTGTGTTATATAAACACTGGGATGAGGGTGTGTGAGTTATATAAACACTGGGATGGGTGTGTTATATAAACACTGGGATGGGTGTGTGTGTGTGTTATATAAACACTGGGATGGGTGTGTTATATAAACACTGGGATGAGGGTGTGTGTGTGTTATATGAACACTGGGATGGGTGTGTTATATAAACACTGGGATGAGGGTGTGTGTGTGTTATATAAACACTGGGATGGGTGTGTGTGTTATATAAATTCTGGGATGGGTGTGTTATATAAACACTGGGATGGAGGTGTGTGTGTGTGTTATATAAACACTGGGATGGGTGTGTGTGTTATATAAACACTGGGATGGGTGTGTTATATAAACACTGGGATGACGGTGTGTGTGTTATATAAACACTGGGATGGGTGTGTTATATAAACACTGGGATGAGGGTGTGTGTGTGTTATATAAACACTGGGCTGGGTGTGTGTGTAATATAAACACTGGGATGGGTGTGTTATATAAACACTGGGATGAGGGTGTGTGTGTTATATGAACACTGGGATGGGTGGGTTATATAAACACTGGGATGCGGGTGTGTGTGTTATATAAACACTGGGATGGGTGTGTTATATAAACACTGGGATGGGTGTGTTATATAAACACTGGGGTGAGGGTGTGTGTGTGTTATATAAACACTGGGATGGTTGTGTGTGTTATATAAACACTGGGATGTGTGTGTTATATAAACACTGAAATGGGTGTGTGTGTTAAATAAACACTGGGATGGGTGTGTGTATTATATAAACACTGGGATGGGTGTGTGTGTGTGTGTTATATAAACACTGGGATGGGTGTGTGTGTTATATAAGCACTGGGATAAGGGTGTGTGTGTATTATATAAACACCTGATGGTTGTGTGTGTTAAATTAAAACTGGGATGTGTGTGTTATATAAACACTGAAATGGGTGTGTGTGTTAAATAAACACTGGGATGGGTGTGTGTGTTATATAAACACTGGGATGTGTGTGTTGTATAAACACTGGGATGAGGGTGTGTGTGTGTTATATAAACACTGCGATGTGTGTGTTATATAAACACTGGGATGAGTGTGTGTGTGTTATATAAACACTGGGATGGGTGTGTGTGTTATATAAACACTGGGATGGGTGTGTGTGTTATATAAACACTGGGCTGGGTGTGTGTGTTATATAAACACTGGGATGGGTGTGTTATATAAACACTGGGATGAGGGTGTGTGTGTGTTATATGAACACTGGGATGGGTGTGGTATATAAACACTGGGATGAGGGTGTGTGTGTTATATAAACACTGGGATGTGTGTGTTATATAAACACTGAGATGGAGGTGTGTGTGTTATATAAACACTGGGATGTGTGTGTTGTATAAACACTGGGATGAGGGTGTGTGTGTGTTATATAAAGACTGCGATGTGTGTGTTATATAAACACTGGGATGGGTGTGTTATATAAACACTAGGATGAGGGTGTGTGTGTGTTATATAAACACTGGGATTGGGATGAGTGTGTTATATAAACACTGGGATGAGGGTGTGTGTGTGTTATATAAACACTGGGATGGGTGTGTTATATAAACACTGGGATGGGTGTGTGTGTGTGTGTTATATAAACACTGCGATGGGTGTGTGTGTTATATAAACAGTGGGATGGGGGTGTGTGTGTTATATAAACACTGGGATGTGTGTGATATAAACACTGGGATGGGTGTGTCATATAAACAATGGGATGAGGGTGTGTGTGTGTTATATAAACACTGGGATGGGTGTGTTATATAAACACTGGGATGGGTGTGTGTGTGTGTGTGTTATATAAACACTGGGATGGGTGTGTTATATAAACATTGGGATGAGGGTGTGTGTGTGTGTTATATGAACACTGGGATGGGTGTGTGTGTTATATAAACACTGGGATGAGTGTATGTGTTATATAAGCACTGGGATGAGGGTGTGTGTGTATTATATAAACACTGGGAGGGGGTGTCGGTGTTGTATAAACACTGGGCTGGATGTGTGTGTTATGTAAACACTGAGGTGGGGGTGTGTGTTATATAAACACTGGGATGGGTTTGTGTGTTATATAAGCACTGGGATGTGGGTGTGTGTTATATAAACACTGGGATGGGTGTGCGTGTTATATAAACACTGGGATGGGTGTGTGTGTTATATAAACACTGGGATGGCTGTGTTATATAAACACTGGGATGAGGGTGTGTGTGTGTTATATAAACACTGGGATGGGTGTGTTATATAAACACTAGGATGAGGGTGTGTGTGTGTTATATAAACAGTGGGATGGGGGTGTGTGTGTTATATAAACACTGGGATGTGTGTGATATAAACACTGGGATGGGTGTGTCATATAAACAATGGGATGAGGGTGTGTGTGTGTTATATAAACACTGGGATGGGTGTGTTATATAAACACTGGGATGGGTGTGTGTGTGTGTGTTATATAAACACTGGGATGTGTGTGTTATATAAGCACTGGGATGAGGGTGTGTGTGTGTGTTATATAAACACTGGGATGGGTGTGTTATATAAACACTGAGATGGGTGTGTGTGTGTGTGTTATATAAACACTGCGATGGGTGTGTTATATAAACACTGGGATGAGTGTGTATGTGTGTTATATAAACACTGGGATGGGTGTGTTATATAAACACTGAGATGAGGGTGTGTGTGTTATATAAACACTGGGATGGGTGTGTTGTATAAACACTGAGATGGGTGTGTGTGTGTTATATAAACACTGCGATGGGTGTGTTATATAAACACTGGGATGAGTGTGTATGTGTGTTATATAAAGACTGGGATGGGTGTGTTATATAAACACTGAGATGAGGGTGTGTGTGTTATATAAAGACTGGGATGGGTGTGTTATATAAACACTAGGATGAGGGTGTGTGTGTGTTATATATACACTGGGATTGGGATGAGTGTGTTATATAAACACTGGGATGAGGGTGTGTGTGTTATATAAACACTGGGATGGGTGTGTTATATAAACACTGGGATGGGTGTGTGTGTGTGTTATATAAACACTGGGATGGGTGTGTTATATAAACACTGGGATGAGGGTGTGTGTGTGTTATATGAACACTGGGATGGGTGTGTTATATAAACACTGGGATGAGGGTGTGTGTGTGTTATATAAACACTGGGATGGGTGTGTGTGTTATATAAATTCTGGGATGGGTGTGTTATATAAACACTGGGATGGAGGTGTGTGTGTGTGTTATATAAACACTGGGATGGGTGTGTGTGTTATATGAACACTGGGATGGGTGTGTTATATAAACACTGGGATGACGGTGTGTGTGTTATATAAACACTGGGATGGGTGTGTTATATAAACACTGGGATGAGGGTGTGTGTGTGTTATATAAACACTGGGCTGGGTGTGTGTGTTATATAAACACTGGGATGGGTGTGTTATATAAACACTGGGATGAGGGTGTGTGTGTTATATGAATACTGGGATGGGTGGGTTATATAAACACTGGGATGCGGGTGTGTGTGTTATATAAACACTGGGATGGGTGTTTTATATAAACACTGGGATGGGTGTGTTATATAAACACTGGGATGAGGGTGTGTGTGTGTTATATAAACACTGGGATGGTTGTGTGTGTTATATAAACACTGGGATGTGTGTGTTATATAAACACTGAAATGGGTGTGTGTGTTAAATAAACACTGGGATGGGTGTGTGTATTATATAAACACTGGGATGGGTGTGTGTGTGTGTGCTATATAAACACTGGGATGGGTGTGTGTGTTATATAAGCACTGGGATGAGGGTGTGTGTGTATTATATAAACACCTGATGGTTGTGTGTGTTATATAAACACTGGGATGTGTGTGTTATATAAACACTGAAATGGGTGTGTGTGTTAAATAAACACTGGGATGGGTGTGTGTGTTATATAAACACTGGGATGTGTGTGTTGTATAAACACTGGGATGAGGGTGTGTGTGTGTTATATAAACACTGCGATGTGTGTGTTATATAAACACTGGGATGAGTGTGTGTGTGTTATATAAACACTGGGATGGGTGTGTGTGTTATATAAACCCTGGGATGGGTGTGTGTGTTATATAAACACTGGGCTGGGTGTGTGTGTTATATAAACACTGGGATGGGTGTGTTATATAAACACTGGGATGAGGGTGTGTGTGTGTTATATGAACACTGGGATGGGTGTGGTATATAAACACTGGGATGAGGGTGTGTGTGTTATATAAACACTGGGATGTGTGTGTTATATAAACACTGAGATGGAGGTGTGTGTGTTATATAAACACTGGGATGTGTGGGTTGTATAAACACTGGGATGAGGGTGTGTGTGTGTTATATAAACACTGGGATGGGTGGGTTATATAAACACTGGGATGCGGGTGTGTGTGTTATATAAACACTGGGATGGGTGTGTTATATAAACACTGGGATGGGTGTGTTATATAAACACTGGGGTGAGGGTGTGTGTGTGTTATATAAACACTGGGATGGTTGTGTGTGTTATATAAACACTGGGATGTGTGTGTTATATAAACACTGAAATGGGTGTGTGTGTTAAATAAACACTGGGATGGGTGTGTGTATTATATAAACACTGGGATGGGTGTGTGTGTGTGTGTTATATAAACACTGGGATGGGTGTGTGTGTTATATAAGCACTGGGATAAGGGTGTGTGTGTATTATATAAACACCTGATGGTTGTGTGTGTTAAATTAAAACTGGGATGTGTGTGTTATATAAACACTGAAATGGGTGTGTGTGTTAAATAAACACTGGGATGGGTGTGTGTGTTATATAAACACTGGGATGTGTGTGTTGTATAAACACTGGGATGAGGGTGTGTGTGTGTTATATAAACACTGCGATGTGTGTGTTATATAAACACTGGGATGAGTGTGTGTGTGTTATATAAACACTGGGATGGGTGTGTGTGTTATATAAACACTGGGATGGGTGTGTGTGTTATATAAACACTGGGCTGGGTGTGTGTGTTATATAAACACTGGGATGGGTGTGTTATATAAACACTGGGATGAGGGTGTGTGTGTGTTATATGAACACTGGGATGGGTGTGGTATATAAACACTGGGATGAGGGTGTGTGTGTTATATAAACACTGGGATGTGTGTGTTATATAAACACTGAGATGGAGGTGTGTGTGTTATATAAACACTGGGATGTGTGTGTTGTATAAACACTGGGATGAGGGTGTGTGTGTGTTATATAAAGACTGCGATGTGTGTGTTATATAAACACTGGGATGGGTGTGTTATATAAACACTAGGATGAGGGTGTGTGTGTGTTATATAAACACTGGGATTGGGATGAGTGTGTTATATAAACACTGGGATGAGGGTGTGTGTGTGTTATATAAACACTGGGATGGGTGTGTTATATAAACACTGAGATGGAGGTGTGTGTGTTATATAAACACTGGGATGTGTGGGTTGTATAAACACTGGGATGAGGGTGTGTGTGTGTTATATAAACACTGGGATGGGTGGGTTATATAAACACTGGGATGCGGGTGTGTGTGTTATATAAACACTGGGATGGGTGTGTTATATAAACACTGGGATGGGTGTGTTATATAAACACTGGGGTGAGGGTGTGTGTGTGTTATATAAACACTGGGATGGTTGTGTGTGTTATATAAACACTGGGATGTGTGTGTTATATAAACACTGAAATGGGTGTGTGTGTTAAATAAACACTGGGATGGGTGTGTGTATTATATAAACACTGGGATGGGTGTGTGTGTGTGTGTTATATAAACACTGGGATGGGTGTGTGTGTTATATAAGCACTGGGATAAGGGTGTGTGTGTATTATATAAACACCTGATGGTTGTGTGTGTTAAATTAAAACTGGGATGTGTGTGTTATATAAACACTGAAATGGGTGTGTGTGTTAAATAAACACTGGGATGGGTGTGTGTGTTATATAAACACTGGGATGTGTGTGTTGTATAAACACTGGGATGAGGGTGTGTGTGTGTTATATAAACACTGCGATGTGTGTGTTATATAAACACTGGGATGAGTGTGTGTGTGTTATATAAACACTGGGATGGGTGTGTGTGTTATATAAACACTGGGATGGGTGTGTGTGTTATATAAACACTGGGCTGGGTGTGTGTGTTATATAAACACTGGGATGGGTGTGTTATATAAACACTGGGATGAGGGTGTGTGTGTGTTATATGAACACTGGGATGGGTGTGGTATATAAACACTGGGATGAGGGTGTGTGTGTTATATAAACACTGGGATGTGTGTGTTATATAAACACTGAGATGGAGGTGTGTGTGTTATATAAACACTGGGATGTGTGTGTTGTATAAACACTGGGATGAGGGTGTGTGTGTGTTATATAAAGACTGCGATGTGTGTGTTATATAAACACTGGGATGAGTGTGTGTGTGTTATATAAACACTGGGGTGGGTGTGTGTGTTATATAAACACTGGGATGTGTGTGTTATATAAACACTGGGATGAGGGTGTGTGTGTCTTATATAAACACTGGGATGTGTGTGTTATATAAACACTGGGATGACGGTGTGTGTGTGTTATAAAAACACTGGGCTGGGTGTGTGTGTTATATAAACACTGGGATGTGTGTGTTATATAAACACTGAAATGGGTGTGTGTGTTAAATAAACACTGGGATGGGTGTGTGTATTATATAAACACTGGGATGGGTGTGTGTGTGTGTTATATAAACACTGGGATGGGTGTGTGTGTTATATAAGCACTGGGATGAGGGTGTGTGTGTATTATATAAACACTGGGATGGGGGTGTCGGTGTTGTATAAACACTGGGCTGGATGTGTGTGTTATGTAAACACTGAGGTGGGGGTGTGTGTTATATAAACACTGGGATGGGTTTGTGTGTTATATAAGCACTGGGATGTGGGTGTGTGTTATATAAACACTGGGATGGGTGTGCGTGTTGTATAAACACTGGGATGGGTGTGTGTGTTATATAAACACTGGGATGGGTGTGTTATATAAACACTGGGATGAGGGTGTGTGTTATATAAACACTGGGATGGGTGTGTTATATAAACACTAGGATGAGGGTGTGTGTGTGTTACATAAACACTGGGATGGGTGTGTTATATAAACACTGGGATGGGTGTGTGTGTGTGTGTTATATAAACACTGGGATGTGTGTGTTATATAAACACTGGGATGAGGGTGTGTGTGTGTTATATAAACACTGGGATGTGTGTGTTATATAAACACTGGGATGACGGTGTGTGTGTGTTATATAAACACTGGGCTGGGTGTGTGTGTTACATAAACACTGGGATGAGTGTGTTATATAAACACTGGGATGAGTGTGTGTGTGTGTTATATGAACACTGGGATGGGTGTGTTATATAAACACTGGGATGAGGGTGTGTGTGTTATATAAACACTGGGATGGGTGTGTTATATAAACACTGGGATGGGTGTGTTATATAAACACTGGGATGAGGGTGTGTGTGTGTTATATAAACACTGGGATGGGTGTGTGTGTTATATAAACACGAGGATGTGTGTGTTATATAAAGACTGGGATGAGGGTGTGTGTGTTATATAAACACTGGGATGGGTGTGTTATATAAACACTGGGATGGGTGTGTGTGTGTTATATAAACACTGGGATGGGTGTGTTATATAAACACTGGGATGAGGGTGTGTGTGTGTTATATAAACACTGGGATGGGTGTGTTATATAAACACTGGGATGAGGGTTTGTGTGTGTGTTATATAAACACTGGGATGGGTGTGTTATATAAACACTGGGATGAGGGTGTGTGTGTTATATAAACACTGCGATGGGTTTGTCTGTTATATAAACACTGGGATGGGTGTGTTATATAAACACTGGGATGGGTGTGTGTGTGTGTTATATAAACACTGGGATGGGTGTGTTATATAAACACTGGGATGAGGGTGTGTGCGTGTTATATAAACACTGGGATGGTTGTGTCATATAAACACTGGGATGACGGTGTGTGTGTGTTATATAAACACTGAGATCGAGGTGTGTGTGTTATTTAAACACTGGGATTGGGGTGTGTGTTATATATACACTGGGATGGATGTGTGTGTTACATAAACACTGGGATGAGGGGGTGTCGGTTTTATATAAACACTGGGATGGGTGTGTGTGTTATATAAACACTGGGATGGCGGTGTGTGTGTTATATAAACACTGAGATGGGTGTGTTATATAAACACTGGGATGGGTGCGTTATATAAACGCTGGGATGAGGGTGTGTGTGTGTTATATAAACACTGGGATGGGTGTGTTATATAAACACTGTGATGGGGGTGTGTGTGTGTTATATAAACACTGGGATGTGTGTGTTATATAAACACTGGGATGAGGGTGTGTGTGTGTTATATAAACACTGGGATGGTTGTGTGTGTTATATAAACACTGGGATGGGTGTGTTATATAAACAGTGGGATGGGGGTGTGTGTGTTATATAAACACTGGGATGTGTGTGATATAAACACTGGGATGGGTGTGTCATATAAACACTGGGATGAGGGTGTGTGTGTGTTATATAAACACTGGGATGGGTGTGTTGTATAAACACTGGGATGGGTGTGTGTGTGTGTGTGTTATATAAACACTGGGATGTGTGTGTTATATAAGCACTGGGATGAGGGTGTGTGTGTGTGTTATATAAACACTGGGATGGGTGTGTTATATAAACACTGAGATGGGTGTGTGTGTGTGTGTTATATAAACACTGCGATGGGTGTGTTATATAAACACTGGGATGAGTGTGTATGTGTGTTATATAAACACTGGAATGGGTGTGTTATATAAACACTGAGATGAGGGTGTGTGTGTTATATAAAGACTGGGATGGGTGTGTTATATAAACACTAGGATGAGGGTGTGTGTGTGTTATATATACACTGGGATTGGGATGAGTGTGTTATATAAACACTGGGATGAGGGTGTGTGTGTTATATAAACACTGGGATGGGTGTGTTATATAAACACTGGGATGGGTGTGTGTGTGTGTGTTATATAAACACTGGGATGGGTGTGTTATATAAACACTGGGATGAGGGTGTGTGTGTGTTATATAAACACTGGGATGGGTGTGTTATATAAACACTGGGATGAGGGTGTGTGTGTGTTATATAAACACTGGGATGGGTGTGTGTGTTATATAAATTCTGGGATGGGTGTGTTGTATAAACAATGGGATGGAGGTGTGTGTGTGTGTTATATAAACACTGGGATGGGTGTGTGTGTTATATAAACACTGGGATGGGTGTGTTATATAAACACTGGGATGACGGTGTGTGTGTTATATAAACACTGGGATGGGTGTGTTATATAAACACTGGGATGAGGGTGTGTGTGTGTTATATAAACACTGGGCTGGGTGTGTGTGTTATATAAACACTGGGATGGGTGTGTTATATAAAAACTGGGATGAGGGTGTGTGTGTTATATGAACACTGGGATGGGTGGGTTATATAAACACTGGGATGCGGGTGTGTGTGTTATATAAACACTGGGATGGGTGTGTTATATAAACACTGGGATGGGTGTGTTATATAAACACTGGGATGAGGGTGTGTGTGTGTTATATAAACACTGGGATGGTTGTGTGTGTTATATAAACACTGGGATGTGTGTGTTATATAAACACTGAAATGGGTGTGTGTGTTAAATAAACACTGGGATGGGTGTGTGTATTATATAAACACTGGGATGGGTGTGTGTGTGTGTGTTATATAAACACTGGGATGGGTGTGTGTGTTATATAAGCACTGGGATGAGGGTGTGTGTGTATTATATAAACACCTGATGGTTGTGTGTGTTATATAAACACTGGGATGTGTGTGTTATATAAACACTGAAATGGGTGTGTGTGTTAAATAAACACTGGGATGGGTGTGTGTGTTATATAAACACTAGGATGTGTGTGTTGTATAAACACTGGGATGAGGGTGTGTGTGTGTTATATAAACACTGCGATGTGTGTGTTATATAAACACTGGGATGAGTGTGTGTGTGTTATATAAACACTGGGATGAGTGTGTGTGTTATATAAACACTGGGATGGGTGTGTGTGTTATATAAACACTGGGCTGGGTGTGTGTGTTATATAAACACTGGGATGGGTGTGTTATATAAACACTGGGATGAGGGTGTGTGTGTGTTATATGAACACTGGGATGGGTGTGGTATATAAACACTGGGATGAGGGTGTGTGTGTTATATAAACACTGGGATGGGTGTGTTATATAAACACTGGGATGGGTGTGTTATATAAACACTGGGATGAGGGTGTGTGTGTTATATGAACACTGGGATGGGTGTGTTATATAAACACTGGGATGAGGGTGTGTGTGTTATATAAACACTGGGATGGGTGTGTTATATAAACACTGGGGTGGGGGTGTGTTTGTGTTATATAAACACTGGGATGGGTGTGTTATATAAACACTGGGATGAGGGTGTGTGTGTGTTATATAAGCACTGGGATGGGTGTGTTATATAAACACTGGGATGAGGGTGTGTGTGTGTTATATAAACACTGCGATGGGTGTGTTATATAAACACTGGGATGGGTGTGTTATATAAACACTGGGATGGGTGTGTGTGTGTGTGTTATATAAACACTGGGATGGGTGTGTTATATAAACACTGGGATGAGGGTGTGTGTGTGTTATATAAACACTGAGATGGAGGTGTGTGTGTTATATAGACACTGGGATTGGGGTGTGTGTTATATAAACACTGGGATGAGGGGGTGTCGGTGTTATATAAACACTGGGATGGGTCAGTGTGTTATATAAACACTGGGATGAGGGGGTGTCGGTGTTATATAAACACCGGGATGGGTGTGTGTTATAGAAACACTGAAATGGGTGTGTGTGTTATATAAACACTGGGGTTAGGGTGTGTGTGTGTTATATAAACACTGGGATGAGAGGGTGTCGGTGTTATATAAACACTGGGATGGGTGTATTAAATAAACACTGAAATGGGTGTGTGTGTGATATAAACACTGGGATGGGTGTGTGTGTTATATAAGCACTGGGATGTGTGTGGTATATAAACACTGAAATGGTTGTGTGTGTTAAATAAACACTGGGATGGGTGTGTGTATTATATAAACACTGGGATGAGGGTGTGTGTGTGTTATATAAACACTGGGATGGGTGTGTGTGTTATATAAGCACTGGGATGAGGGTGTGTGTGTATTATATAAACACTGGGATGGGGGTGTCGGTGTTGTATAAACGCTGGGCTGGATGTGTGTGTTATGTAAACACTGAGGTGGGTGTGTGTGTTATATAAACACTGGGATGGGTTTGTGTGTTATATAAGCACTGGGATGTGGGTGTGTGTTATATAAACACTGGGATGAGGGTGTGTGTGTTATATAAACACTGGGATGGGTGTGTTATATAAACACTGGGATGAGGGTGTGTGTGTTATATAAACACTGGGATGTGTGCGTTATATAAACACTGGGATGAGGGTGTGTGTGTGTTATATAAACACTGGGATGGGTTTGTTATATAAACACTGAGATGGAGGTGTGTGTTATATAAACACTGGGATGGGTGTGTTATATAAACACTGGGATGAGGGTGTGTGTGTTATATAAACACTGGGATGTGTGCGTTATATAAACACTGGGATGAGGGTGTGTGTGTGTTATATAAACACTGGGATGGGTTTGTTATATAAACACTGAGATGGAGGTGTGTGTTATATAAACACTGGGATGTGTGTGTTATATAAACACTGGGATGATGGTGTGTGTGTGTTATAAAAACACTGCGATGGGTGTGTGTGTTATATAAACACTGGGATGGGGGTGTGTGTGTGTTATATAAACACTGGGATGGGTGTGTTATATAAACACTGGGATGAGGGTGTGTGTGTGTTATATAAACACTGGGATGGGTGTGTGTGTGTTATATAAACACTGGGCTGGGTGTGTGTGTTATATAAACACTGGGATGAGGGTGTGTGTGTGTGTTATATGAACACTGGGATGGGTGTGTTAAATAAACACTGGGATGGGTGTGTGTGTTATATAAACACTGGGGTTAGGGTGTGTGTGTGTTATATAAACACTGGGATGAGAGGGTGTCGGTGTTATATAAACACTGGGAGGGGTGTATTAAATAAACACTGAAATGGGTGTGTGTGTGATATAAACACTGGGATGAGGAGGTGTCGGTGTTATATAAACACTGGGATGGGTGTGTGTGTTATATAAACACTGGGATGTGTGTGGTATATAAACACTGAAATGGTTGTGTGTGTTAAATAAACACTGGGATGGGTGTGTGTATTATATAAACACTGGGATGAGGGTGTGTGTGTGTTATATAAACACTGGGATGGGTGTGTGTGTTATATAAGCACTGGGATGAGGGTGTGTGTGTATTATATAAACACTGGGATGGGGGTGTCGGTGTTGTATAAACGCTGGGCTGGATGTGTGTGTTATGTAAACACTGAGGTGGGTGTGTGTGTTATATAAACACTGGGATGGGTTTGTGTGTTATATAAGCACTGGGATGTGGGTGTGTGTTATATAAACACTGGGATGAGGGTGTGTGTGTTCTATAAACACTGGGATGGGTGTGTTATATAAACACTGGGATGAGGGTGTGTGTGTTATATAAACACTGGGATGTGTGCGTTATATAAACACTGGGATGAGGGTGTGTGTGTGTTATATAAACACTGGGATGGGTGTGTTATATAAACACTGAGATGGAGGTGTGTGTTATATAAACACTGGGATGTGTGTGTTATATAAACACTGGGATGAGGGTGTGTGTGTGTTATATAAACACTGCGATGGGTGTGTTATATAAACACTGGGATGAGGGTGTGTGTGTTATATAAACACTGGGATGGGTGTGTGTGTTATATAAACACTGGGATGGGTGTGTTATATAAACACTGAGATGGGTGTGTGTGTATGTGTTATATAAACACTGCGATGGGTGTGTTATATAAACACTGGGATGAGTGTGTATGTGTGTTATATAAACACTGGAATGGGTGTGTTATATAAACACTGAGATGAGGGTGTGTGTGTTATATAAAGACTGGGATGGGTGTGTTATATAAACACTAGGATGAGGGTGTGTGTGTGTTATATATACACTGGGATTGGGATGAGTGTGTTATATAAACACTGGGATGAGGGTGTGTGTGTTATATAAACACTGGGATGGGTGTGTTATATAAACACTGGGATGGGTGTGTGTGTGTGTGTTATATAAACACTGGGATGGGTGTGTTATATAAACACTGGGATGAGGGTGTGTGTGTGTTATATAAACACTGGGATGGGTGTGTTATATAAACACTGGGATGAGGGTGTGTGTGTGTTATATAAACACTGGGATGGGTGTGTGTGTTATATAAATTCTGGTATGGGTGTGTTGTATAAACACTGGGATGGAGGTGTGTGTGTGTGTTATATAAACACTGGGATGGGTGTGTGTGTTATATAAACACTGGGATGGGTGTGTTATATAAACACTGGGATGACGGTGTGTGTGTTATATAAACACTGGGATGGGTGTGTTATATAAACACTGGGATGAGGGTGTGTGTGTGTTATATAAACACTGGGCTGGGTGTGTGTGTTATATAAACACTGGGATGGGTGTGTTATATAAAAACTGGGATGAGGGTGTGTGTGTTATATGAACACTGGGATGGGTCGGTTATATAAACACTGGGATGCGGGTGTGTGTGTTATATAAACACTGGGATGGGTGTGTTATATAAACACTGGGATGGGTGTGTTATATAAACACTGGGATGAGGGTGTGTGTGTGTTATATAAACACTGGGATGGTTGTGTGTGTTATATAAACACTGGGATGTTTGTGTTATATAAACACTGAAATGGGTGTGTGTGTTAAATAAACACTGGGATGGGTGTGTGTATTATATAAACACTGGGATGGGTGTGTGTGTGTGTGTTATATAAACACTGGGATGGGTGTGTGTGTTATATAAGCACTGGGATGAGGGTGTGTGTGTATTATATAAACACCTGATGGTTGTGTGTGTTATATAAACACTGGGATGTGTGTGTTATATAAACACTGAAATGGGTGTGTGTGTTAAATAAACACTGGGATGGGTGTGTGTGTTATATAAACACTGGGATGTGTGTGTTGTATAAACACTGGGATGAGGGTGTGTGTGTGTTATATAAACACTGCGATGTGTGTGTTATATAAACACTGGGATGAGTGTGTGTGTGTTATATAAACACTGGGATGAGTGTGTGTGTAATATAAACACTGGGATGGGTGTGTGTGTTATATAAACACTGGGCTGGGTGTGTGTGTTATATAAACACTGGGATGGGTGTGTTATATAAACACTGGGATGAGGGTGTGTGTGTGTTATATGAACACTGGGATGGGTGTGGTATATAAACACTGGGATGAGGGTGTGTGTGTTATATAAACACTGGGATGGGTGTGTTATATAAACACTGGGATGGGTGTGTTATATAAACACTGGGATGAGGGTGTGTGTGTTATATGAACACTGGGATGGGTGTGTTATATAAACACTGGGATGAGGGTGTGTGTGTTATATAAACACTGGGATGGGTGTGTCATATAAACACTGGGGTGGGGGTGTGTTTGTGTTATATAAACACTGGGATGGGTGTGTTATATAAACACTGGGAGGATGAGGGTGTGTGTGTGTTATATAAGCACTGGGATGGGTGTGTTAGATAAACACTGGGATGAGGGTGTGTGTGTGTTATATAAACACTGCGATGGGTGTGTTATATAAACACTGGGATGGGTGTGTTATATAAACACTGGGATGGGTGTGTGTGTGTGTGTTATATAAACACTGGGATGGGTGTGTTATATAAACACTGGGATGAGGGTGTGTGTGTGTTATATAAACACTGAGATGGAGGTGTGTGTGTTATATAAACACTGGGATTGGGGTGTGTGTTATATAAACACTGGGATGGATGCGTGTGTTACATAAACACTGGGATGAGGGGGTGTCGGTGTTATATAAACACCGGGATGGGTGTGTGTGTTATATAAACACTGGGATGAGGGGGTGTCGGTGTTATATAAACACTGGGATGGGTCAGTGTGTTATATAAACACTGGGATGAGGGGGTGTCGGTGTTATATAAACACCGGGATGGGTGTGTGTTATAGAAACACTGAAATGGGTGTGTGTGTTATATAAACACTGGGGTTAGGGTGTGTGTGTGTTATATAAACACTGGGATGAGAGGGTGTCGGTGTTATATAAACACTGGGATGGGTGTATTAAATAAACACTGAAATGGGTGTGTGTGTGATATAAACACTGGGATGAGGAGGTGTCGGTGTTATATAAACACTGGGATGGGTGTGTGTGTTATATAAGCACTGGGATGTGTGTGGTATATAAACACTGAAATGGTTGTGTGTGTTAAATAAACACTGGGATGGGTGTGTGTATTATATAAACACTGGGATGAGGGTGTGTGTGTGTTATATAAACACTGGGATGGGTGTGTGTGTTATATAAGCACTGGGATGAGGGTGTGTGTGTATTATATAAACACTGGGATGGGGGTGTCGGTGTTGTATAAACGCTGGGCTGGATGTGTGTGTTATGTAAACACTGAGGTGGGTGTGTGTGTTATATAAACACTGGGATGGGTTTGTGTGTTATATAAGCACTGGGATGTGGGTGTGTGTTATATAAACACTGGGATGAGGGTGTGTGTGTTATATAAACACTGGGATGGGTGTGTTATATAAACACTGGGATGAGGGTGTGTGTGTGTTATATAAACACTGGGATGTGTGCGTTATATAAACACTGGGATGAGGGTGTGTGTGTGTTATATAAACACTGGGATGGGTTTGTTATATAAACACTGAGATGGAGGTGTGTGTTATATAAACACTGGGATGGGTGTGTTATATAAACACTGGGATGAGGGTGTGTGTGTTATATAAACACTGGGATGTGTGCGTTATATAAACACTGGGATGAGGGTGTGTGTGTGTTATATAAACACTGGGATGGGTTTGTTATATAAACACTGAGATGGAGGTGTGTGTTATATAAACACTGGGATGTGTGTGTTATATAAACACTGGGATGATGGTGTGTGTGTGTTATAAAAACACTGCGATGGGTGTGTGTGTTATATAAACACTGGGATGGGGGTGTGTGTGTGTTATATAAACACTGGGATGGGTGTGTTATATAAACACTGGGATGGGGGTGTGTGTGTGTTATATAAACACTGGGATGGGTGTGTGTGTGTGTTATATAAACACTGGGCTGGGTGTGTGTGTTATATAAACACTGGGATGAGGGTGTGTGTGTGTGTTATATGAACACTGGGATGGGTGTGTTAAATAAACACTGGGATGGGTGTGTGTGTTATATAAACACTGGGGTTAGGGTGTGTGTGTGTTATATAAACACTGGGATGAGAGGGTGTCGGTGTTATATAAACACTGGGAGGGGTGTATTAAATAAACACTGAAATGGGTGTGTGTGTGATATAAACACTGGGATGAGGAGGTGTCGGTGTTATATAAACACTGGGATGGGTGTGTGTGTTATATAAACACTGGGGTTAGGGTGTGTGTGTGTTATATAAACACTGGGATGAGAGGGTGTCGGTGTTATATAAACACTGGGATGGGTGTGTGTGTTAAATAAACACTGGGATGGGTGTGTGTATTATATAAACACTGGGATGAGGGTGTGTGTGTGTTATATAAACACTGGGATGGGTGTGTGTGTTATATAAGCACTGGGATGAGGGTGTGTGTGTATTATATAAACACTGGGATGGGGGTGTCTGTGTTGTATAAACGCTGGGCTGGATGTGTGTGTTATGTAAACACTGAGGTGGGTGTGTGTGTTATATAAACACTGGGATGGGTTTGTGTGTTATATAAGCACTGGGATGTGGGTGTGTGTTATATAAACACTGGGATGAGGGTGTGTGTGTTCTATAAACACTGGGATGGGTGTGTTATATAAACACTGGGATGAGGGTGTGTGTGTTATATAAACACTGGGATGTGTGCGTTATATAAACACTGGGATGAGGGTGTGTGTGTGTTATATAAACACTGGGATGGGTGTGTTATATAAACACTGAGATGGAGGTGTGTGTTATATAAACACTGGGATGTGTGTGTTATATAAACACTGGGATGAGGGTGTGTGTGTGTTATATAAACACTGCGATGGGTGTGTGTGTTATATAAACACTGGGATGGGGGTGTGTGTGTGTGTTATATAAACACTGGGATGGGTGTGTTATATAAACACTGGGATGAGGGTGTGTGTGTGTAATATAAACACTGGGATGGGTGTGTTATATAAACACTGGGATGAGGGTGTGTGTGTTATATAAACACTGGCTGGGTGTGTGTGTTATATAAACACTGGGATGGGTGTGTTGTATAAACATTGGGATGAGGGTGTGTGTGTGTGTTATATGAACACTGGGATGGGTGTGTTAAATAAACACTGGGATTGGTGTGTGTGTTATATAAACACTGGGATGAGTGTATGTGTTATATAAGCACTGGGATGAGGGTGTGTGTGTATTATATAAACACTGGGAGGGGGTGTCGGTGTTGTATAAACACTGGGCTGGATGTGTGTGTTATGTAAACACTGAGGTGGGGGTGTGTGTTATATAAACACTGGGATGGGTTTGTGTGTTATATAAGCACTGGGATGTGGGTGTGTGTTATATAAACACTGGGATGGGTGTGCGTGTTATATAAACACTGGGATGGGTGTGTGTGTTATATAAACACTGGGATGGGTGTGTTATATAAACACTGGGATGAGGGTGTGTGTGTGTTATATAAACACTGGGATGGGTGTGTTATATAAACACTAGGATGAGGGTGTGTGTGTGTTATATAAACACTGGGATTGGGATGAGTGCGTTATATAAACACTGGGATGAGGGTGTGTGTGTGTTATATAAAAACTGGGATGGGTGTGTTATATAAACAATGGGATGAGGGTGTGTGTGTGTTATATAAACACTGGGATGGGTGTGTTATATAAACACTGGGATGACGGTGTGTGTGTGTGTTATATAAACACTGGGCTGTGTGTGTGTGTTATATAAACACTGGGATGGGTGTGTTATATAAACACTGGGATGAGGGTGTGTGTGTGTGTTATATGAACACTGGGATGGGTGTGTTATATAAACACTGGGATGAGGGTGTGTGTGTTATATAAACACTGGGATGGGTGTGTTATATAAACACTGGGATGGGTGTGTTATATAAACACTGGGATGAGGGTGTGTGTGTTATATAAACACTGGGATGTGTGCGTTATATAAACACTGGGATGAGGGTGTGTGTGTGTTATATAAACACTGGGATGGGTGTGTTATATAAACACTGAGATGGAGGTGTGTGTTATATAAACACTGGGATGTGTGTGTTATATAAACACTGGGATGAGGGTGTGTGTGTGTTATATAAACACTGCGATGGGTGTGTGTGTTATATAAACACTGGGATGGGGGTGTGTGTGTGTGTTATATAAACACTGGGATGGGTGTGTTATATAAACACTGGGATGAGGGTGTGTGTGTGTAATATAAACACTGGGATGGGTGTGTTATATAAACACTGGGATGAGGGTGTGTGTGTTATATAAACACTGGGCTGGGTGTGTGTGTTACATAAACACTGGGATGGGTGTGTTATATAAACATTGGGATGAGGGTGTGTGTGTGTGTTATATGAACACTGGGATGGGTGTGTTAAATAAACACTGGGATTGGTGTGTGTGTTATATAAACACTGGGATGAGTGTATGTGTTATATAAGCACTGGGATGAGGGTGTGTGTGTATTATATAAACACTGGGAGGGGGTGTCGGTGTTGTATAAACACTGGGCTGGATGTGTGTGTTATGTAAACACTGAAGTGGGGGTGTGTGTTATATAAACACTGGGATGGGTTTGTGTGTTATATAAGCACTGGGATGTGGGTGTGTGTTATATAAACACTGGGATGGGTGTGCGTGTTATATAAACACTGGGATGGGTGTGTGTGTTATATAAACACTGGGATGGGTGTGTTATATAAACACTGGGATGAGGGTGTGTGTGTGTTATATAAACACTGGGATGGGTGTGTTATATAAACACTAGGATGAGGGTGTGTGTGTGTTATATAAACACTGGGATTGGGATGAGTGCGTTATATAAACACTGGGATGAGGGTGTGTGTGTGTTATATAAAAACTGGGATGGGTGTGTTATATAAACAATGGGATGAGGGTGTGTGTGTGTTATATAAACACTGGGATGGGTGTGTTATATAAACACTGGGATGACGGTGTGTGTGTGTGTTATATAAACACTGGGCTGTGTGTGTGTGTTATATAAACACTGGGATGGGTGTGTTATATAAACACTGGGATGAGGGTGTGTGTGTGTGTTATATGAACACTGGGATGGGTGTGTTATATAAACACTGGGATGAGGGTGTGTGTGTTATATAAACACTGGGATGGGTGTGTGTGTTATATAAACACTAGGATGGCTGTGTTATATAAACACTGGGATGGGTGTGTTATACAAACACTGCGATGGGGATGTGTGTGTGTTATATAAACACTGGGATGGGCGTGTTAAAATAAACACTGGGATGAGGGTGTGTGTGGTATATAAACACTGGGATGGGTGTGTTATATAAACACTGGGATGAGGGTGTGTGTGTGTTATATAAACACTGGGATGTGTGTGTTATATAAACACTGGGATGAGGGTGTGTGTGTGTTATATAAACACTGGGATGGGTGTGTTATATAAACACTGGGATGAGGGTTTGTGTGTGTGTTATATAAACGCTGGGATGGGTGTGTCTGTTATATAAACACTGGGATGGGTGTGTCTGTTATATAAACACTGGGATGGGTGTGTTATATAAACACTGGGATGGGTGTGTGTGTGTGTTATATAAACACTGGGATGGGTGTGTTATATAAACACTGGGATGAGGGTGTGTGCGTGTTATATAAACACTGGGATGGTTGTGTTATATAAACACTGGGATGAGGGTGTGTGTGTTATATAAACACTGGGATGGTTGTGTGTGTTATATAAACACTGGGATGTGTGTGTTATATAAACACTGAAATGGGTGTGTGTGTTAAATAAACACTGGGATGGGTGTGTGTATTATATAAACACTGGGATGGGTGTGTGTGTGTGTGTTATATAAACACTGGGATGGGTGTGTGTGTTATATAAGCACTGGGATGAGGGTGTGTGTGTATTATATAAACACTGGGATGGGGGTGTCGGTGTTGTATAAACACTGGGCTGGATATGTGTGTTATGTAAACACTGAGGTGGGGGTGTGTGTTATATAAACACTGGGATGGTTTTGTGTGTTATATAAGCACTGGGATGTGGGTGTGTGTTATATAAACACTGGGATGGGTGTGCGGGTTGTATAAACACTGGGATGGGTGTGTGTGTTATATAAACACTGGGATGCGTGTGTTATATAAACACTGGGATGAGGGTGTGTGTGTTATATAAACACTGGGATGGGTGTGTTATATAAACACTAGGATGAGGGTGTGTGTGTGTTATATAAACACTGGGATTGGGATGAGTGTGTTATATAAACACTGGGATGAGGGTGTGTGTGTGTTACATAAACACTGGGATGGGTGTGTTATATAAACACTGGGATGGGCGTGTGTGTGTGTGTTATATAAACACTGGGATGTGTGTGTTATATAAACACTGGGATGAGGGTGTGTGTGTGTTATATAAACACTGGGATGTGTGTGTTATATAAACACTGGGATGACGGTGTGTGTGTTTTATATAAACACTGGGCTGGGTGTGTGTGTTACATAAACACTGGGATGAGTGTGTTAAATAAACACTGGGATGAGGGTGTGTGTGTGTTATATGAACACTGGGATGGGTGTGTTATATAAACACTGGGATGAGGGTGTGTGTGTTATATAAACACTGGGATGGGTGTGTTATATAAACACTTGGATGGGTGTGCTATATAAACAGCGGAATGAGGGTGTGTGTGTGTTATATAAACACTGGGATGGGTGTGTGTGTTATATAAACACGAGGATGTGTGTGTTATATAAAGACTGGGATGAGGGTGTGTGTGTTATATAAACACTGGGATGGGTGTGTTATATAAACACTGGGATGGGTGTGTTATATAAACACTGGGATGAGGGTGTGTGTGTGTTATATAAACACTGGGATGGGTGTGTTATATAAACACTGGGATGAGGGTTTGTGTGTGTGTTATATAAACACTGGGATGGGTGTGTTATATAAACACTGGGATGAGGGTGTGTGCGTGTTATATAAACACTGCGATGGGTGTGTCTGTTATATAAACACTGGGATGGGTGTGTTATATAAACACTGGGATGGGTGTGTGTGTGTGTTATATAAACACTGGGATGGGTGTGTTATATAAACACTGGGATGAGGGTGTGTGCGTGTTATATAAACACTGGGATGGTTGTGTTATATAAACACTGGGATGACGGTGTGTGTGTGTTATATAAACACTGAGATCGAGGTGTGTGTGTTATTTAAACACTGGGATTGGGGTGTGTGTTATATATACACTGGGATGGATGTGTGTGTTTAATAAACACTGGGATGAGGGGGTGTCGGTTTTATATAAACACTGGGATGGGTGTGTGTGTTATATAAACACTGGGATGGGGGTGTGTGTGTTATATAAACACTGAGATGGGTGTGTTATATAAACACTGGGATGTGGGTGTGTGTGTGTTATATAAACACTGGGATGGGTGTGTTATATAAACACTGGGATGAGGGTGTGTGTGTGTTATATAAACACTGGGATGGGTGTGTTATATAAACACTGGGATGAGGGTGTGTGTGTGTGTTATATAAACGCTGGGATGGGTGTGTCTGTTATATAAACACTGGGATGGGTGTGTCTGTTATATAAACACTGGGATGGGTGTGTTATATAAACACTGGGATGCGTGTGTGTGTGTGTTATATAAACACTGGGATGGGTGTGTTATATAAACACTGGGATGAGGGTGTGTGCGTGTTATATAAACACTGGGATGGTTGTGTTATATAAACACTGGGATGAGGGTGTGTGTGTTATATAAACACTGGGATGGTTGTGTGTGTTATATAAACACTGGGATGTGTGTGTTATATAAACACTGAAATGGGTGTGTGTGTGTTATATAAACACTGGGATGGGTGTGTTATATAAACACTAGGATGAGGGTGTGTGTGTGTTATATAAACACTGGGATTGGGATGAGTGCGTTATATAAACACTGGGATGAGGGTGTGTGTGTGTTATATAAAAACTGGGATGGGTGTGTTATATAAACAATGGGATGAGGGTGTGTGTGTGTTATATAAACACTGGGATGGGTGTGTTATATAAACACTGGGATGACGGTGTGTGTGTGTGTTATATAAACACTGGGCTGTGTGTGTGTGTTATATAAACACTGGGATGGGTGTGTTATATAAACACTGGGATGAGGGTGTGTGTGTGTGTTATATGAACACTGGGATGGGTGTGTTATATAAACACTGGGATGAGGGTGTGTGTGTTATATAAACACTGGGATGGGTGTGTGTGTTATATAAACACTAGGATGGCTGTGTTATATAAACACTGGGATGGGTGTGTTATACAAACACTGCGATGGGGATGTGTGTGTGTTATATAAACACTGGGATGGGCGTGTTAAAATAAACACTGGGATGAGGGTGTGTGTGGTATATAAACACTGGGATGGGTGTGTTATATAAACACTGGGATGAGGGTGTGTGTGTGTTATATAAACACTGGGATGTGTGTGTTATATAAACACTGGGATGAGGGTGTGTGTGTGTTATATAAACACTGGGATGGGTGTGTTATATAAACACTGGGATGAGGGTTTGTGTGTGTGTTATATAAACGCTGGGATGGGTGTGTCTGTTATATAAACACTGGGATGGGTGTGTCTGTTATATAAACACTGGGATGGGTGTGTTATATAAACACTGGGATGGGTGTGTGTGTGTGTTATATAAACACTGGGATGGGTGTGTTATATAAACACTGGGATGAGGGTGTGTGCGTGTTATATAAACACTGGGATGGTTGTGTTATATAAACACTGGGATGAGGGTGTGTGTGTTATATAAACACTGGGATGGTTGTGTGTGTTATATAAACACTGGGATGTGTGTGTTATATAAACACTGAAATGGGTGTGTGTGTTAAATAAACACTGGGATGGGTGTGTGTATTATATAAACACTGGGATGGGTGTGTGTGTGTGTGTTATATAAACACTGGGATGGGTGTGTGTGTTATATAAGCACTGGGATGAGGGTGTGTGTGTATTATATAAACACTGGGATGGGGGTGTCGGTGTTGTATAAACACTGGGCTGGATATGTGTGTTATGTAAACACTGAGGTGGGGGTGTGTGTTATATAAACACTGGGATGGTTTTGTGTGTTATATAAGCACTGGGATGTGGGTGTGTGTTATATAAACACTGGGATGGGTGTGCGGGTTGTATAAACACTGGGATGGGTGTGTGTGTTATATAAACACTGGGATGCGTGTGTTATATAAACACTGGGATGAGGGTGTGTGTGTTATATAAACACTGGGATGGGTGTGTTATATAAACACTAGGATGAGGGTGTGTGTGTGTTATATAAACACTGGGATTGGGATGAGTGTGTTATATAAACACTGGGATGAGGGTGTGTGTGTGTTACATGAACACTGGGATGGGTGTGTTAT
Organism: Chiloscyllium punctatum; assembly: GCF_047496795.1. NCBI lineage: Eukaryota > Metazoa > Chordata > Chondrichthyes > Orectolobiformes > Hemiscylliidae > Chiloscyllium > Chiloscyllium punctatum. The sequence goes on from NC_092774.1 coordinate 50,346,984, forward strand.
ATAAACACTGGGATGGGCGTGTGTGTGTGTGTTATATAAACACTGGGATGTGTGTGTTATATAAACACTGGGATGAGGGTGTGTGTGTGTTATATAAACACTGGGATGTGTGTGTTATATAAACACTGGGATGACGGTGTGTGTGTTTTATATAAACACTGGGCTGGGTGTGTGTGTTACATAAACACTGGGATGAGTGTGTTAAATAAACACTGGGATGAGGGTGTGTGTGTGTTATATGAACACTGGGATGGGTGTGTTATATAAACACTGGGATGAGGGTGTGTGTGTTATATAAACACTGGGATGGGTGTGTTATATAAACACTTGGATGGGTGTGCTATATAAACAGCGGAATGAGGGTGTGTGTGTGTTATATAAACACTGGGATGGGTGTGTGTGTTATATAAACACGAGGATGTGTGTGTTATATAAAGACTGGGATGAGGGTGTGTGTGTTATATAAACACTGGGATGGGTGTGTTATATAAACACTGGGATGGGTGTGTTATATAAACACTGGGATGAGGGTGTGTGTGTGTTATATAAACACTGGGATGGGTGTGTTATATAAACACTGGGATGAGGGTTTGTGTGTGTGTTATATAAACACTGGGATGGGTGTGTTATATAAACACTGGGATGAGGGTGTGTGCGTGTTATATAAACACTGCGATGGGTGTGTCTGTTATATAAACACTGGGATGGGTGTGTTATATAAACACTGGGATGGGTGTGTGTGTGTGTTATATAAACACTGGGATGGGTGTGTTATATAAACACTGGGATGAGGGTGTGTGCGTGTTATATAAACACTGGGATGGTTGTGTTATATAAACACTGGGATGACGGTGTGTGTGTGTTATATAAACACTGAGATCGAGGTGTGTGTGTTATTTAAACACTGGGATTGGGGTGTGTGTTATATATACACTGGGATGGATGTGTGTGTTTAATAAACACTGGGATGAGGGGGTGTCGGTTTTATATAAACACTGGGATGGGTGTGTGTGTTATATAAACACTGGGATGGGGGTGTGTGTGTTATATAAACACTGAGATGGGTGTGTTATATAAACACTGGGATGTGGGTGTGTGTGTGTTATATAAACACTGGGATGGGTGTGTTATATAAACACTGGGATGAGGGTGTGTGTGTGTTATATAAACACTGGGATGGGTGTGTTATATAAACACTGGGATGAGGGTGTGTGTGTGTGTTATATAAACGCTGGGATGGGTGTGTCTGTTATATAAACACTGGGATGGGTGTGTCTGTTATATAAACACTGGGATGGGTGTGTTATATAAACACTGGGATGCGTGTGTGTGTGTGTTATATAAACACTGGGATGGGTGTGTTATATAAACACTGGGATGAGGGTGTGTGCGTGTTATATAAACACTGGGATGGTTGTGTTATATAAACACTGGGATGAGGGTGTGTGTGTTATATAAACACTGGGATGGTTGTGTGTGTTATATAAACACTGGGATGTGTGTGTTATATAAACACTGAAATGGGTGTGTGTGTTAAATAAACACTGGGATGGGTGTGTGTATTATATAAGCACTGGGATGAGGGTGTGTGTGTATTATATAAACACTGGGATGGGGGTGTCGGTGTTGTATAAACACTGGGCTGGATATGTGTGTTATGTAAACACTGAGGTGGGGGTGTGTGTTATATAAACACTGGGATGGTTTTGTGTGTTATATAAGCACTGGGATGTGGGTGTGTGTTATATAAACACTGGGATGGGTGTGCGGGTTGTATAAACACTGGGATGGGTGTGTGTGTTATATAAACACTGGGATGGGTGTGTTATATAAACACTGGGATGAGGGTGTGTGTGCTATATAAACACTGGGATGGGTGTGTTATATAAACACTAGGATGAGGGTGTGTGTGTGTTATATAAACACTGGGATTGGGATGAGTGTGTTATATAAACACTGGGATGAGGGTGTGTGTGTGTTACATAAACACTGGGATGGGTGTGTTATATAAACACTGGGATGGGCGTGTGTGTGTGTGTTATATAAACACTGGGATGTGTGTGTTATATAAACACTGGGATGACGGTGTGTGTGTTTTATATAAACACTGGGCTGGGTGTGTGTGTTACATAAACACTGGGATGTGTGTGTTATATAAACACTGGGATGACGGTGTGTGTGTTTTATATAAACACTGGGCTGGGTGTGTGTGTTACATAAACACTGGGATGAGTGTGTTATATAAACACTGGGATGAGGGTGTGTGTGTGTTATATGAACACTGGGATGGGTGTGTTATATAAACACTGGGATGAGGGTGTGTGTGTTATATAAACACTGGGATGGGTGTGTTATATAAACACTTGGATGGGTGTGTTATATAAACACTGGAATGAGGGTGTGTGTGTGTTATATAAACACTGGGATGGGTGTGTGTGTTATATAAACACGAGGATGTGTGTGTTATATAAAGACTGGGATGAGGGTGTGTGTGTTATATAAACACTGGGATGGGTGTGTTATATAAACACTGGGATGGGTGTGTGTGTGTTATATAAACACTGGGATGGGTGTGTTATATAAACACTGGGATGAGGGTGTGTGTGTGTTATATAAACACTGGGATGGGTGTGTTATATAAACACTGGGATGAGGGTTTGTGTGTGTGTTATATAAACACTGGGATGGGTGTGTTATATAAACACTGGGATGAGGGTGTGTGCGTGTTATATAAACACTGCGATGGGTGTGTCTGTTATATAAACACTGGGATGGGTGTGTTATATAAACACTGGGATGGGTGTGTGTGTGTGTTATATAAACACTGGGATGGGTGTGTTATATAAACACTGGGATGAGGGTGTGTGCGTGTTATATAAACACTGGGATGGTTGTGTTATATAAACACTGGGATGACGGTGTGTGTGTGTTATATAAACACTGAGATCGAGGTGTGTGTGTTATTTAAACACTGGGATTGGGGTGTGTGTTATATATACACTGGGATGGATGTGTGTGTTACATAAACACTGGGATGAGGGGGTGTCGGTTTTATATAAACACTGGGATGGGTGTGTGTGTTATATAAACACTGGGATGGGGGTGTGTGTGTTATATAAACACTGAGATGGGTGTGTTATATAAACACTGGGATGTGGGTGTGTGTGTGTTATATAAACACTGGGATGGGTGTGTTATATAAACACTGGGATGAGGGTGTGTGTGTGTGTTATATGAACACTGGGATGGGTGTGTTATATAAACACTGGCATGAGGGTGTTTGTGTTATATAAACACTGGGATGGGTGTGTGTGTTATATAAACACTAGGATGGCTGTGTTATATAAACACTGGGATGGGTGTGTTATATAAACACTGCGATGGGGATGTGTGTGTGTTATATAAACACTGGGATGGGCGTGTTAATATAAACACTGGGCTGAGGGTGTGTGTGTTATATAAACACTGGGATGGGTGTGTTATATAAACACTGGGATGAGGGTGTGTGTGTGTTATATAAACACTGGGATGGGTGTGTTATATAAACACTGGGATGAGGGTGTGTGTGTGTTATATAAACACTGAGATGGAGGTGTGTGTTATATAAACACTGGGATGGGTGTGTTATATAAACACTGATATGGGTGTGTGTGTGTTATATAAACACTGCGATGGGTGTGTGTGTTATATAAACACTGGGATGGGGTGTGTGTGTTATATAAACACTGGGATGGGTGTGTTATATAAACACTGGGATGAGGGTGTGTGTGTGTTATATAAACACTGGGATGGGTGTGGTATATAAACACTGGGATGAGGGTGTGTGTGTTATATAAACACTGGGATGGGTGTGTTATATAAACACTGGGATGTGTGTGTGTGTTATATAAACACTGGGATGGGTGTGTTATATAAACACTGGGATGTGTGTGTTATATAAACACTGAGATGGAGGTGTGTGTGTTATATAAACACTGGGATGTGTGTGTTGTATAAACACTGGGATGAGGGTGTGTGTGTGTTATATAAACACTGCGATGTGTGTGTTATATAAACACTGGGATGAGTGTGTGTGTGTTATATAAACACTGGGATGGGCGTGTGTGTTATATAAACACTGGGATGTGTGTGTTATATAAACACTGGGATGACGGTGTGTGTGTGTTATATAAACACTGGGCTGGGTGTGTGTGTTATATAAACACTGGGATGTGGGTGTGTGGGTGTTATATAAACACTGGGATGTGTGTGTTATATAAAAAATGGGATGGGTGCGTTATATAAACACTGGGATGAGGGTGTGTGTGTGTTATAGAAACACTGGGATGGGTGTGTTATATAAACACTGTGATGGGGGTGTGTGTGTGTTATATAAACACTGGGATGTGTGTGTTATATAAACACTGGGATGAGGGTGTGCGTGTGTTATATAAACACTGGGATGGGTGTGTGTGTTATATAAACACTGGGATGGGTGTGTTATATAAACAGTGGGATGGGGGTGTGTGTGTTATATAAACACTGGGATGTGTGTGATATAAACACTGGGATGGGTGTGTCATATAAACACTGGGATGAGGGTGTGTGTGTGTGTTATATAAACACTGGGATGGGTGTGTTATATAAACACTGAGATGGGTGTGTGTGTGTGTGTTATATAAACACTGCGATGGGTGTGTTATATAAACACTGGGATGAGTGTGTATGTGTGTTATATAAACACTGGGATGGGTGTGTTATATAAAAACTGAGATGAGGGTGTGTGTGTTATATAAAGACTGTGATGGGTGTGTTATACAAACACTAGGATGAGGGTGTGTGTGTTATATATACACTGGGATTGGGATGAGTGTGTTATATAAACACTGGGATGAGGGTGTGTGTGTGTTATATAAACACTGGGATGGGTGTGTTATATAAACACTGGGATGGGTGTGTGTGTGTGTGTTATATAAACACTGGGATGGGTGTGTTATATAAACACTGGGATGAGGGTGTGTGTGTGTTATATAAACACTGGGATGTGTGTGTTATATAAACACTGGGATGAGGGTGTGCGTGTTATATAAACACTGGGATGTGTGTGTTATATAAACACTGGGATGACGGTGTGTGTGTGTTATATAAACACTGGGCTGGGTGTGTGTGTTATATAAACACTTGGATGTGTGTGTTATATAAACACTGGAATGAGGGTGTGTGTGTGTTATATAAACACTGGGATGGGTGTGTGTGTTATATAAACACGAGGGTGTGTGTGTTATATAAAGACTGGGATGAGGGTGTGTGTGTTATATAAACACTGGGATGGGTGTGTTATATAAACACTGGGATGTGTGTGTGTGTGTTATATAAACACTGGGATGGGTGTGTTATATAAACACTGGGATGAGGGTGTGTGTGTGTTATATAAACACTGGGATGGGTGTGTTATATAAACACTGGGATGAGGGTTTTTGTGTGTGTTATATAAAGACTGGGATGGGTGTGTTATATAAACACTGGAATGAGGGTGTGTGTGTGTTATATAAACACTGCGATGGGTGTGTCTGTTATATAAACACTGGGATGGGTGTGTTATATAAACACTGGGATGGGTGTGTGTGTGTGTTATATAAACACTGGGATGGGTGTGTTATATAAACACTGGGATGAGGGTGTGTGCGTGTTATATAAACACTGGGATGGTTGTGTTATATAAACACTGGGATGACGGTGTGTGTGTGTTATATAAACACTGAGATCGAGGTGTGTGTGTTATTTAAACACTGGGATTGGGGTGTGTGTTATATAAACACTGGGATGGATGTGTGTGTTACATAAACACTGGGATGAGGGGGTGTCGGTTTTATATAAACACTGGGATGGGTGTGTGTGTTATATAAACACTGGGATGGGGGTGTGTGTGTTATATAAACACTGGGATGTGGGTGTGTGGGTGTTATATAAACACTGGGATGTGTGTGTTATATAAAAAATGGGATGGGTGCGTTATATAAACACTGGGATGAGGGTGTGTGTGTGTTATATAAACACTGGGATGGGTGTGTTATATAAACACTGTGATGGGGGTGTGTGTGTGTTATATAAACACTGGGATGTGTGTGTTATATAAACACTGGGATGAGGGTGTGTGTGTGTTATATAAACACTGGGATGGGTGTGTGTGTTATATAAACACTGGGATGGGTGTGTTATATAAACAGTGGGATGGGGGTGTTTGTGTTATATAAACACTGGGATGTGTGTGATATAAACACTGGGATGGGTGTGTCATATAAACACTGGGATGAGGGTGTGTGTGTGTTATATAAACACTGGGATGGGTGTGTTATATAAACACTGGGATGGGTGTGTGTGTGTGTGTTATATAAACACTGGGATGGGTGTGTTATATAAACACTGGGATGAGTGTGTATGTGTGTTATATAAACACTGGGATGGGTGTGTTATATAAAAACTGAGATGAGGGTGTGTGTGTTATATAAAGACTGTGATGGGTGTGTTATATAAACACTAGGATGAGGGTGTGTGTGTTATATATACACTGGGATTGGGATGAGTGTGTTATATAAACACTGGGATGAGGGTGTGTGTGTGTAATATATAAACACTGGGATGGGTGTGTTATATAAACACTGGGATGGGTGTGTGTGTGTGTTATATAAACACTGGGATGGGTGTGTTATATAAACACTGGGATGAGGGTGTGTGTGTGTTATATAAACACTGGGATGGGTGTGTTATATAAACACTGGGATGAGGGTGTGTGTGTGTTATATAAACACTGGGATGGGTGTGTGTTTTATATAAATTCTGGGATGGGTGTGTTATATAAACACTGGGATGGAGGTGTGTGTGTGTGTTATATAAACACTGGGATGGGTGTGTGTGTTATATAAACACTGTGATGGGTGTGTTATATAAACACTGGGATGAGGGTGTGTGTGTTATATAAACACTGGGATGGGTGTGTTATATAAACACTGGGATGAGGGTGTGTGTGTGTTATATAAACACTGGGCTGGGTGTGTGTGTTATATAAACACTGGGATGGGTGTGTTATATAAACACTGGGATGAGGGTGTGTGTGTTATATGAACACTGGGATGGGTGTTTTATATAAACACTGGGATGAGGGTGTGTGTGTTATATAAACACTGGGATGGGTGTGTTATATAAACACTGGGATGGGTGTGTTATATAAACACTGGGATGAGGGTGTGTGTGTGTTATATAAACACTGGGATGGTTGTGTGTGTTATATAAACACTGGGATGTGTGTGTTATATAAACACTGAAATGGGTGTGTGTGTTAAATAAACACTGGGATGGGTGTGTGTATTATATAAACACTGGGATGGGTGTGTGTGTTATATAAGCACTGGGATGAGGGTGTGTGTGTATTATATAAACACTGGGATGGGGGTGTCGGTGTTGTATGAACACTGGGCTGGATGTGTGTATTATGTAAACACTGAGGTGGGGGTGTGTGTTATATAAACACTGGGATGGGTTTGTGTGTTATATAAGCACTGGGATGTGGGTGTGTGTTATATAAACACTGGGATGGGTGTGCGGGTTGTATAAACACTGGGATGGGTGTGTGTGTTATATAAACACTGGGATGGGTGTGTTATATAAACACTGGGATGAGGGTGTGTGTGTTATATAAACACTGGGATGGGTGTGATATATAAACACTAGGATGAGGGTGTGTGTGTGTTATATAAACACTGGGATTGGGATGAGTGTGTTATATAAACACTGGGATGAGGGTGTGTGTGTGTTACATAAACACTGGGATGGGTGTGTTATATAAACACTGGGATGGGGGTGTGTGTGTGTGTTATATAAACACTGGGATGTGTGTGTTATATAAACACTGGGATGAGGGTGTGTGTGTGTTATATAAACACTGGGATGTGTGTGTTATATAAACACTGGGATGACGGTGTGTGTGTTTTATATAAACACTGGGCTGGGTGTGTGTGTTACATAAACACTGGGATGAGTGTGTTATATAAACACTGGGATGAGGGTGTGTGTGTGTTATATGAACACTGGGATGGGTGTGTTATATAAACACTGGAATGAGGGTGTGTGTGTTATATAAACACTGGGATGGGTGTGTTATATAAACACTTGAATGGGTGTGTTATATAAACACTGGAATGAGGGTGTGTGTGTGTTATATAAACACTGGGATGGGTGTGTGTGTTATATAAACACGAGGATGTGTGTGTTATATAAAGACTGGGATGAGGGTGTGTGTGTTATATAAACACTGGGATGGGTGTGTTATATAAACACTGGGATGGATGTGTGTGTGTTATATAAACACTGGGATGGGTGTGTTATATAAACACTGGGATGAGGGTGTGTGTGTGTTATATAAACACTGGGATGGGTGTGTTATATAAAAGCTGGGATGAGGGTTTGTGTGTGTGTTATATAAACACTGGGATGGGTGTGTTATATAAACACTGGGATGAGGGTGTGTGTGTGTTATATAAACACTGCGATGGGTTTGTCTGTTATATAAACACTGGGATGGGTGTGTTATATAAACACTGGGATGGGTGTGTGTGTGTGTGTTATATAAACACTGGGATGGGTGTGTTATATAAACACTGGGATGAGGGTGTGTGCGTGTTATATAAACACTGGGATGGTTGTGTTATATAAACACTGGGATGACGGTGTGTGTGTGTTATATAAACACTGAGATCGAGGTGTGTGTGTTATTTAAACACTGGGATTGGGGTGTGTGTTATATATACACTGGGATGGATGTGTGTGTTACATAAACACTGGGATGAGGGGGTGTCGGTTTTATATAAACACTGGGATGGGTGTGTGTGTTATATAAACACTGGGATGGGGGTGTGTGTGTTATATAAACACTGAGATGGGTGTGTTATATAAACACTGGGATGTGGGTGTGTGTGTGTTATATAAACACTGGGATGTGTGTGTTATATAAACACTGGGATGGGTGCGTTATATAAACACTGGGATGAGGGTGTGTGTGTGTTATATAAACACTGGGATGGGTGTGTTATATAAACACTGTGATGGGGGTGTGTTTGTGTTATATAAACACTGGGATGTGTGTGTTATATAAACACTGGGATGAGGGTGTGTGTGTTATATAAACACTGGGATGGGTGTGTGTGTTATATAAACACTGGGATGGGTGTGTTATATAAACAGTGGGATGGGGGTGTGTGTGTTATATAAACACTGGGATGTGTGTGATATAAACACTGGGATGGGTGTGTTATATAAACACTGGGATGAGGGCGTGTGTGTGTTATATAAACACTGGGATGGGTGTGTTATATAAACACTGGGATGGGTGTGTGTGTGTCTGTGTTATATAAACACTGGGATGGGTGTGTTATATAAGCACTGGGATGAGGGAGTGTGTGTGTTATATAAACACTGGGATGGGTGTGTTATATAAACACTGAGATGGGTGTGTGTGTGTTATATAAACACTGCGATGGGTGTGTTATATAAACACTGGGATGAGTGTGTATGTGTGTTATATAAACACTGGGATGGGTGTGTTATATAAACACTGAGATGAGGTTGTGTGTGTTATATAAAGACTGAGATGGGTGTGTTATATAAACACTAGGATGAGGGTGTGTGTGTGTTATATATACACTGGGATTGGGATGAGTGTGTTATATAAACACTGGGATGAGGGTGTGTGTGTGTTATATAAACACTGGGATGGGTGTGTTATATAAACACTGGGATGGGTGTGTGTGTGTGTGTTATATAAAGACTGGGATGGGTGTGTTATATAAACACTGGGATGAGGGTGTGTGTGCGTTATATAAACACTGGGATGGGTGTGTTATATAAACACTGGGATGAGGGTATGTGTGTGTTATATAAACACTGGGATGGGTGTGTGTGTTATATAAACACTGGGATGGGTGTGTTATATAAACACTGGGATGAGGGTGTGTGTGTGTTATATAAACACTGGGATGGTTGTGTGTGTTATATAAACACTGGGATATGTGTGTTATATAAACACTGAAATGGGTGTGTGTGTTAAATAAACACTGGGATGGGTGTGTGTATTATATAAACACTGGGATGGGTGTGTGTGTGTGTGTTATATAAACACTGGGATGGGTGTGTGTGTTATATAAGCACTGGGATGAGGGTGTGTGTGTATTATATAAACACTGGGATGGGGGTGTCGGTGTTGTATAAACACTGGGCTGGATGTGTGTGTTATGTAAACACTGAGGTGGGGGTGTGTGTTATATAAACACTGGGATGGGTTTGTGTGTTATATAAGCACTGGGATGTGGGTGTGTGTTATATAAACACTGGGATGGGTGTGCGGGTTGTATAAACACTGGGATGGGTGTGTGTGTTATATAAACACTGGGATGGGTGTGTTATATAAACACTGGGATGTGGGTGTGTGTGTTATATAAACACTGGGATGGGTGTGTTATATAAACACCAGGATGAGGGTGTGTGTGTGTTATATAAACACTGGGATTGGGATGAGTGTGTTATATAAACACTGGGATGAGGGTGTGTGTGTGTTACATAAACACTGGGATGGGTGTGTTATATAAACACTGGGATGGGTGTGTGTGTGTGTGTTATATAAACACTGGGATGTGTGTGTTATATAAACACTGGGATGAGGGTGTGTGTGTGTTATATAAACACTGGGATGTGTGTGTTATATAAACACTGGGATGACGGTGTGTGTGTTTTATATAAACACTGGGCTGGGTGTGTGTGTTACATAAACACTGGGATGAGTGTGTTATATAAACACTGGGATGAGGGTGTGTGTGTGTTATATGAACACTGGGATGGGTGTGTTATATAAACACTGGGATGAGGGTGTGTGTGTTATATAAACACTGGGATGGGTGTGTTATATAAACACTTGGATGGGTGTGTTATATAAACACTGGAATGAGGGTGTGTGTGTTATATAAACACTGGGATGGGTGTGTGTGTTATATAAACACGAGGATGTGTGTGTTATATAAAGACTGGGATGAGGGTGTGTGTGTTATATAAACACTGGGATGGGTGTGTTATATAAACACTGGGATGGGTGTGTGTGTGTTATATAAACACTGGGATGGGTGTGTTATATAAACACTGGGATGAGGATGTGTGTGTGTTATATAAACACTGGGATGGGTGTGTTATATAAACACTGGGATGAGGGTTTGTGTGTGTGTTATATAAACACTGGGATGGGTGTGTTATATAAACACTGGGATGAGGGTGTGTGTGTGTTATATAAACACTGCGATGGGTTTGTCTGTTATATAAACACTGGGATGGGTGTGTTATATAAACACTGGGATGGGTGTGTGTGTGTGTTATATAAACACTGGGATGGGTGTGTTATATAAACACTGGGATGAGGGTGTGTGCGTGTTATATAAACACTGGGATGGTTGTGTTATATAAACACTGGGATGACGGTGTGTGTGTGTTATATAAACACTGAGATCGAGGTGTGTGTGTTATTTAAACACTGGGATTGGGGTGTGTGTTATATATACACTGGGATGGATGCGTGTGTTACATAAACACTGGGATGAGGGGGTGTCGGTTTTATATAAACACTGGGATGGGTGTGTGTGTTATATAAACACTGGGATGGGTGTGTGTGTGTTATATAAACACTGAGATGGGTGTGTTATATAAACACTGGGATGTGGGTGTGTGTGTGTTATATAAACACTGGGATGTGTGTGTTATATAAACACTGGGATGGGTGCGTTATATAAACACTGGGATGAGGGTGTGTGTGTGTTATATAAACACTGGGATGGGTGTGTTATATAAACACTGTGATGGGGGTGTGTGTGTGTTATATAAACACTGGGATGTGTGTGTTATATAAACACTGGGATGAGGGTGTGTGTGTGTTATATAAACACTGGGATGGGTGTGTGTGTTATATAAACACTGGGATGGGTGTGTTATATAAACAGTGGGATGGGGGTGTGTGTGTGTTATATAAACACTGGGATGTGTGTGATATAAACACTGGGATGGGTGTGATATATAAACACTGGGATGAGGGTGTGTGTGTTATATAAACACTGGGATGGGTGTGTTATATAAACACTGGGATGGGTGTGTGTGTGTGTGTGTTATATAAACACTGGGATGGGTGTGTTATATAAGCACTGGGATGAGGGTGTGTGTGTGTGTTATATAAACACTGGGATGGGTGTGTTATATAAACACTGAGATGGGTGTGTGTGTGTGTGTTATATAAACACTGCGATGGGTGTGTTATATAAACACTGGGATGAGTGTGTATGTGTGTTATATAAACACTGGGATGGGTGTGTTATGTAAACACTGAGATGAGGGTGTGTGTGTTATATAAAGACTGGGATGGGTGTGTTATATAAACACTAGGATGAGGGTGTGTGTGTGTTATATATACACTGGGATTGGGATGAGTGTGTTATATAAACACTGGGATGAGGGTCTGTGTGTGTTATATAAACGCTGGGATGGGTGTGTTATATAAACACTGGGATGGGTGTGTGTGTGTGTGTTATATAAACACTGGGATGGGTGTGTTATATAAACACTGGGATGAGGGTGTGTGTGTGTTATATAAACACTGGGATGGGTGTGTTATATAAACACTGGGATGAGGGTATGTGTGTGTTATATAAACACCGGGATGGGTGTGTGTGTTATATAAACACTGGGATGGGTGTGTTATATAAACACTGGGATGAGGGTGTGTGTGTGTTATATAAACACTGGGATGGTTGTGTGTTTTATATAAATTCTGGGATGGGTGTGTTATATAAACACTGGGATGGAGGTGCGTGTGTGTGTTATATAAACACTGGGATGGGTGTGTGTGTTATATAAACACTGTGATGGGTGTGTTATATAAACACTGGGATGAGGGTGTGTGTGTTATATAAACACTGGGATGGGTGTGTTATATAAACACTGGGATGAGGGTGTGTGTGTGTTATATAAACACTGGGCTGGGTGTGTGTGTTATATAAACACTGGGATGGGTGTGTTATATAAACACTGGGATGAGGGTGTGTTTGTTATATGAACACTGGGATGGGTGTGTTATATAAACACTGGGATGAGGGTGTGTGTGTTATATAAACACTGGGATGGGTGTGTTATATAAACACTGGGATGGGTGTGTTAAATAAACACTGGGATGAGGGTGTGTGTGTGTTATATAAACACTGGGATGGTTGTGTGTGTTATATAAACACTGGGATGTGTGTGTTATATAAACACTGAAATGGGTGTGTGTGTTAAATAAACACTGGGATGGGTGTGTGTATTATATAAACACTGGGATGGGTGTGTGTGTTATATAAGCACTGGGATGAGGGTGTGTGTGTATTATATAAACACTGGGATGGGGGTGTCGGTGTTGTATGAACACTGGGCTGGATGTGTGTATTATGTAAACACTGAGGTGGGGGTGTGTGTTATATAAACACTGGGATGGGTTTGTGTGTTATATAAGCACTGGGATGTGGGTGTGTGTTATATAAACACTGGGATGGGTGTGCGGGTTGTATAAACACTGGGATGGGTGTGTGTGTTATATAAACACTGGGATGGGTGTGTTATATAAACACTGGGATGAGGGTGTGTGTGTTATATAAACACTGGGATGGGTGTGTTATATAAACACTAGGATGAGGGTGTGTGTGTGTTATATAAACACTGGGATTGGGATGAGTGTGTTATATAAACACTGGGATGAGGGTGTGTGTGTGTTACATAAACACTGGGATGGGTGTGTTATATAAACACTGGGATGGGGGTGTGTGTGTGTGTTATATAAACACTGGGATGTGTGTGTTATATAAACACTGGGATGAGGGTGTGTGTGTGTTATATAAACACTGGGATGTGTGTGTTATATAAACACTGGGATGATGGTGTGTGTGTTTTATATAAACACTGGGCTGGGTGTGTGTGTTACATAAACACTGGGATGAGTGTGTTATATAAACACTGGGATGAGGGTGTGTGTGTGTTATATGAACACTGGGATGGGTGTGTTATATAAACACTGGGATGAGGGTGTGTGTGTTATATAAACACTGGGATGGGTGTGTTATATAAACACTTGAATGGGTGTGTTATATAAACACTGGAATGAGGGTGTGTGTGTGTTATATAAACACTGGGATGGGTGTGTGTGTTATATAAACACGAGGATGTGTGTGTTATATAAAGACTGGGATGAGGGTGTGTGTATTATATAAACACTGGGATGGGTGTGTTATATAAACACTGGGATGGATGTGTGTGTGTTATATAAACACTGGGATGGGTGTGTTATATAAACACTGGGATGAGGGTGTGTGTGTGTTATATAAACACTGGGATGGGTGTGTTATATAAACACTGGGATGAGGGTTTGTGTGTGTGTTATATAAACACTGGGATGGGTGTGTTATATAAACACTGGGATGAGGGTGTGTGTGTGTTATATAAACACTGCGATGGGTTTGTCTGTTATATAAACACTGGGATGGGTGTGTTATATAAACACTGGGATGGGTGTGTGTGTGTGTGTTATATAAACACTGGGATGGGTGTGTTATATAAACACTGGGATGAGGGTGTGTGCGTGTTATATAAACACTGGGATGGTTGTGTTATATAAACACTGGGATGACGGTGTGTGTGTGTTATATAAACACTGAGATCGAGGTGTGTGTGTTATTTAAACACTGGGATTGGGGTGTGTATTACATATACACTGGGATGGATGTGTGTGTTACATAAACACTGGGATGAGGGGGTGTCGGTTTTATATAAACACTGGGATGGGTGTGTGTGTTATATAAACACTGGGATGGGGGTGTGTGTGTTATATAAACACTGAGATGGGTGTGTTATATAAACACTGGGATGTGGGTGTGTGTGTGTTATATAAACACTGGGATGTGTGTGTTATATAAACACTGGGATGAGGGTGTGTGTGTGTTATATAAACACTGGGATGGGTGTGTTATATAAACACTGTGATGGGGGTGTGTGTGTGTTATATAAACACTGGGATGTGTGTGTTATATAAACACTGGGATGAGGGTGTGTGTGTGTTATATAAACACTGGGATGGGTGTGTGTGTTATATAAACACTGGGATGGGTGTGTTATATAAACAGTGGGATGGGGGTGTGTGTGTTATATAAACACTGGGATGTGTGTGATATAAACACTGGGATGGGTGTGTTATATAAACACTGGGATGAGGGCGTGTGTGTGTTATATAAACACTGGGATGGGTGTGTTATATAAACACTGGGATGGGTGTGTGTGTGTCTGTGTTATATAAACACTGGGATGGGTGTGTTATATAAGCACTGGGATGAGGGAGTGTGTGTGTTATATTAACACTGGGATGGGTGTGTTATATAAACACTGAGATGGGTGTGTGTGTGTGTTATATAAACACTGCGATGGGTGTGTTATATAAACACTGGGATGAGTGTGTATGTGTGTTATATAAACACTGGGATGGGTGTGTTATATAAACACTGAGATGAGGGTGTGTGTGTTATATAAAGACTGAGATGGGTGTGTTATATAAACACTAGGATGAGGGTGTGTGTGTGTTATATATACACTGGGATTGGGATGAGTGTGTTATATAAACACTGGGATGAGGGTGTGTGTGTGTTATATAAACACTGGGATGGGTGTGTTATATAAACACTGGGATGGGTGTGTGTGTGTGTGTTATATAAACACTGGGATGGGTGTGTTATATAAACACTGGGATGAGGGTGTGTGTGTGTTATATAAACACTGGGATGGGTGTGTTATATAAACACTGGGATGAGGGTATGTGTGTGTTATATAAACACTGGGATGGGTGTGTGTGTTATATAAACACTGGGATGGGTGTGTTATATAAACACTGGGATGAGGGTGTGTGTGTGTTATATAAACACTGGGATGGTTGTGTGTGTTATATAAACACTGGGATGTGTGTGTTATATAAACACTGAAATGGGTGTGTGTGTTAAATAAACACTGGGATGGGTGTGTGTATTATATAAACACTGGGATGGGTGTGTGTGTGTGTGTTATATAAACACTGGGATGGGTGTGTGTGTTATATAAGCACTGGGATGAGGGTGTGTGTGTATTATATAAACACTGGGATGGGGGTGTCGGTGTTGTATAAACACTGGGCTGGATGTGTGTGTTATGTAAACACTGAGGTGGGGGTGTGTGTTATATAAACACTGGGATGGGTTTGTGTGTTATATAAGCACTGGGATGTGGGTGTGTGTTATATAAACACTGGGATGGGTGTGCGGGTTGTATAAACACTGGGATGGGTGTGTGTGTTATATAAACACTGGGATGGGTGTGTTATATAAACACTGGGATGTGGGTGTGTGTGTTATATAAACACTGGGATGGGTGTGTTATATAAACACCAGGATGAGGGTGTGTGTGTGTTATATAAACACTGGGATTGGGATGAGTGTGTTATATAAACACTGGGATGAGGGTGTGTGTGTGTTACATAAACACTGGGATGGGTGTGTTATATAAACACTGGGATGGGGGTGTGTGTGTGTGTTATATAAACACTGGGATGTGTGTGTTATATAAACACTGGGATGAGGGTGTGTGTGTTATATAAACACTGGGATGTGTGTGTTATATAAACACTGGGATGATGGTGTGTGTGTTTTATATAAACACTGGGCTGGGTGTGTGTGTTACATAAACACTGGGATGAGTGTGTTATATAAACACTGGGATGAGGGTGTGTGTGTGTTATATGAACACTGGGATGGGTGTGTTATATAAACACTGGGATGAGGGTGTGTGTGTTATATAAACACTGGGATGGGTGTGTTATATAAACACTTGGATGGGTGTGTTATATAAACACTGGAATGAGGGTGTGTGTGTTATATAAACACTGGGATGGGTGTGTGTGTTATATAAACACGAGGATGTGTGTGTTATATAAAGACTGGGATGAGGGTGTGTGTGTTATATAAACACTGGGATGGGTGTGTTATATAAACACTGGGATGGGTGTGTGTGTGTTATATAAACACTGGGATGGGTGTGTTATATAAACACTGGGATGAGGGTGTGTGTGTGTTATATAAACACTGGGATGGGTGTGTTATATAAACACTGGGATGAGGGTTTGTGTGTGTGTTATATAAACACTGGGATGGGTGTGTTATATAAACACTGGGATGAGGGTGTGTGTGTGTTATATAAACACTGCGATGGGTTTGTCTGTTATATAAACACTGGGATGGGTGTGTTATATAAACACTGGGATGGGTGTGTGTGTGTGTGTTATATAAACACTGGGATGGGTGTGTTATATAAACACTGGGATGAGGGTGTGTGCGTGTTATATAAACACTGGGATGGTTGTGTTATATAAACACTGGGATGACGGTGTGTGTGTGTTATATAAACACTGAGATCGAGGTGTGTGTGTTATTTAAACACTGGGATTGGGGTGTGTGTTATATATACACTGGGATGGATGCGTGTGTTACATAAACACTGGGATGAGGGGGTGTCGTTTTTATATAAACACTGGGATGGGTGTGTGTGTTATATAAACACTGGGATGGGTGTGTGTGTGTTATATAAACACTGAGATGGGTGTGTTATATAAACACTGGGATGTGGGTGTGTGTGTGTTATATAAACACTGGGATGTGTGTGTTGTATAAACACTGGGATGGGTGCGTTATATAAACACTGGGATGAGGGTGTGTGTGTGTTATATAAACACTGGGATGGGTGTGTTATATAAACACTGTGATGGGGGTGTGTGTGTGTTATATAAACACTGGGATGTGTGTGTTATATAAACACTGGGATGAGGGTGTGTGTGTGTTATATAAACACTGGGATGGGTGTGTGTGTTATATAAACACTGGGATGGGTGTGTTATATAAACAGTGGGATGGGGGTGTGTGTGTTATATAAACACTGGGATGTGTGTGATATAAACACTGGGATGGGTGTGTTATATAAACACTGGGATGAGGGTGTGTGTGTTATATAAACACTGGGATGGGTGTGTTATATAAACACTGGGATGGGTGTGTGTGTGTGTGTGTGTTATATAAACACTGGGATGGGTGTGTTATATAAGCACTGGGATGAGGGTGTGTGTGTGTGTTATATAAACACTGGGATGGGTGTGTTATATAAACACTGAGATGGGTGTGTGTGTGTGTGTTATATAAACACTGCGATGGGTGTGTTATATAAACACTGGGATGAGTGTGTATGTGTGTTATATAAACACTGGGATGGGTGTGTTATATAAACACTGAGATGAGGGTGTGTGTGTTATATAAAGACTGGGATGGGTGTGTTATATAAACACTAGGATGAGGGTGTGTGTGTGTTATATATACACTGGGATTGGGATGAGTGTGTTATATAAACACTGGGATGAGGGTCTGTGTGTGTTATATAAACGCTGGGATGAGTGTGTTATATAAACACTGGGATGGGTGTGTGTGTGTGTGTTATATAAACACTGGGATGGGTGTGTTATATAAACACTGGGATGAGGGTGTGTGTGTGTTATATAAACACTGGGATGGGTGTGTTATATAAACACTGGGATGAGGGTGTGTGTGTGTTATATAAACACTGGGATGGGTGTGTGTGTTATATAAACACTGGGATGGGTGTGTTATATAAACAGTGGGATGGGGGTGTGTGTGTGTTATATAAACACTGGGATGTGTGTGATATAAACACTGGGATGGGTGTGATATATAAACACTGGGATGAGGGTGTGTGTGTTATATAAACACTGGGATGGGTGTGTTATATAAACACTGGGATGGGTGTGTGTGTGTGTGTGTTATATAAACACTGGGATGGGTGTGTTATATAAGGACTGGGATGAGGGTGTGTGTGTGTGTTATATAAACACTGGGATGGGTGTGTTATATAAACACTGAGATGGGTGTGTGTGTGTGTGTTATATAAACACTGCGATGGGTGTGTTATATAAACACTGGGATGAGTGTGTATGTGTGTTATATAAACACTGGGATGGGTGTGTTATATAAACACTGAGATGAGGGTGTGTGTGTTATATAAAGACTGGGATGGGTGTGTTATATAAACACTAGGATGAGGGTGTGTGTGTGTTATATATACACTGGGATTGGGATGAGTGTGTTATATAAACACTGGGATGAGGGTCTGTGTGTGTTATATAAACGCTGGGATGGGTGTGTTATATAAACACTGGGATGGGTGTGTGTGTGTGTTATATAAACACTGGGATGGGTGTGTTATATAAACACTGGGATGAGGGTGTGTGTGTGTTATATAAACACTGGGATGGGTGTGTTATATAAACACTGGGATGAGGGTGTGTGTGTGTTATATAAACACTGGGATGGGTGTGTGTGTTATATAAATTCTGGGATGGGTGTGTTATATAAACACTGGGATGGAGGTGTGTGTGTGTGCTATATAAACACTGGGATGGGTGTGTGTGTTATATAAACACTGGGATGGGTGTGTTATATAAACACTGGGATGAGGGTGTGTGTGTTATATAAACACTGGGATGGGTGTGTTATATAAACACTGGGATGGGTGTGTGTGTGTGTGTGTTATATAAACACTGGGATGGGTGTGTTATATAAGCACTGGGATGAGGGTGTGTGTGTGTGTTATATAAACACTGGGATGGGTGTGTTATATAAACACTGAGATGGGTGTGTGTGTGTGTTATATAAACACTGCGATGGGTGTGTTATATAAACACTGGGATGAGTGTGTATGTGTGTTATATAAACACTGGGATGGGTGTGTTATATAAACACTGAGATGAGGGTGTGTGTGTTATATAAAGACTGGGATGGGTGTGTTATATAAACACTAGGATGAGGGTGTGTGTGTGTTATATATACACTGGGATTGGGATGAGTGTGTTATATAAACACTGGGATGAGGGTCTGTGTGTGTTATATAAACGCTGGGATGGGTGTGTTATATAAACACTGGGATGGGTGTGTGTGTGTGTTATATAAACACTGGGATGGGTGTGTTATATAAACACTGGGATGAGGGTGTGTGTGTGTTATATAAACACTGGGATGGGTGTGTTATATAAACACTGGGATGAGGGTGTGTGTGTGTTATATAAACACTGGGATGGGTGTGTGTGTTATATAAATTCTGGGATGGGTGTGTTATATAAACACTGGGATGGAGGTGTGTGTGTGTGCTATATAAACACTGGGATGGGTGTGTGTGTTATATAAACACTGGGATGGGTGTGTTATATAAACACTGGGATGAGGGTGTGTGTGTTATATAAACACTGGGATGGGTGTGTTATACAAACACTGGGATGAGGGTGTGTGTGTGTTATATAAACACTGGGCTGGGTGTGTGTGTTATATAAACACTGGGATGGGTGTGTTATATAAACACTGGGATGAGGGTGTGTGTGTTATATGAACACTGGGATGGGTGTGTTATATAAACACTGGGATGAGGGTGTGTGTGTTATATAAACACTGGGATGGGTGTGTTATATAAACACTGGGATGGGTGTGTTATATAAACACTGGGATGAGGGTGTGTGTGTGTTATATAAACACTGGGATGGTTGTGTGTGTTATATAAACACTGGGATGTGTGTGTTATATAAACACTGAAATGGGTGTGTGTGTTAAATAAACACTGGGATGGGTGTGTGTATTATATAAACACTGGGATGGGTGTGTGTGTGTGTGTTATATAAACACTGGGATGGGTGTGTGTGTTATATAAGCACTGGGATGAGGGTGTGTGTGTATTATATAAACACTGGGATGGGGGTGTCGGTGTTGTATAAACACTGGGCTGGATGGGTGTGTTATGTAAACACTGAGGTGGGGGTGTGTGTTATATAAACACTGGGATGGGTTTGTGTGTTATATAAGCACTGGGATGTGGGTGTGTGTTATATAAACACTGGGATGGGTGTGCGGGTTGTATAAACACTGGGATGGGTGTGTTATATAAACACTGGGATGAGGGTGTGTGTGTGTTATATAAACACTGGGATTGGGATGAGTGTGTTATATAAACACTGGGATGAGGGTGTGTGTGTGTTACATAAACACTGGGATGGGTGTGTTATATAAACACTGGGATGGGGGTGTGTGTGTGTGTTATATAAACACTGGGATGTGTGTGTTATATAAACACTGGGATGAGGGTGTGTGTGTTATATAAACACTGGGATGGGTGTGTTATATAAACACTGGGATGACGGTGTGTGTGTTTTATATAAACACTGGGCTGGGTGTGTGTGTTACATAAACACTGGGATGAGTGTGTTATATAAACACTGGGATGAGGGTGTGTGTGTGTTATATGAACACTGGGATGGGTGTGTTATATAAACACTGGGATGAGGGTGTGTGTGTTATATAAACACTGGGATGGGTGTGTTATATAAACACTTGGATGGGTGTGTTATATAAACACTGGAATGAGGGTGTGTGTGTTATATAAACACTGGGATGGGTGTGTGTGTTATATAAACACGAGGATGTGTGTGTTATATAAAGACTGGGATGAGGGTGTGTGTGTTATATAAACACTGGGATGGGTGTGTTATATAAACACTGGGATGGGTGTGTGTGTGTTATATAAACACTGGGATGGGTGTGTTATATAAACACTGGGATGAGGGTGTGTGTGTGTTATATAAACACTGGGATGGGTGTGTTATATAAACACTGGGATGAGGGTTTGTGTGTGTGTTATATAAACACTGGGATGGGTGTGTTATATAAACACTGGGATGAGGGTGTGTGTGTGTTATATAAACACTGCGATGGGTTTGTCTGTTATATAAACACTGGGATGGGTGTGTTATATAAACACTGGGATGGGTGTGTGTGTGTGTGTTATATAAACACTGGGATGGGTGTGTTATATAAACACTGGGATGAGGGTGTGTGCGTGTTATATAAACACTGGGATGGTTGTGTTATATAAACACTGGGATGACGGTGTGTGTGTGTTATATAAACACTGAGATCGAGGTGTGTGTGTTATTTAAACACTGGGATTGGGGTGTGTGTTATATATACACTGGGATGGATGCGTGTGTTACATAAACACTGGGATGAGGGGGTGTCGGATTTATATAAACACTGGGATGGGTGTGTGTGTTATATAAAGACTGGGATGAGGGTGTGTGTGTTATATAAACACTGGGATGGGTGTGTTATATAAACACTGGGATGGGTGTGTGTGTGTTATATAAACACTGGGATGGGTGTGTTATATAAACACTGGGATGAGGGTGTGTGTGTGTTATATAAACACTGGGATGGGTGTGTTATATAAACACTGGGATGAGGGTTTGTGTGTGTGTTATATAAACACTGGGATGGGTGTGTTATATAAACACTGGGATGAGGGTGTGTGTGTGTTATATAAACACTGCGATGGGTTTGTCTGTTATATAAACACTGGGATGGGTGTGTTATATAAACACTGGGATGGGTGTGTGTGTGTGTGTTATATAAACACTGGGATGGGTGTGTTATATAAACACTGGGATGAGGGTGTGTGCGTGTTATATAAACACTGGGATGGTTGTGTTATATAAACACTGGGATGACGGTGTGTGTGTGTTATATAAACACTGAGATCGAGGTGTGTGTGTTATTTAAACACTGGGATTGGGGTGTGTGTTATATATACACTGGGATGGATGCGTGTGTTACATAAACACTGGGATGAGGGGGTGTCGTTTTTATATAAACACTGGGATGGGTGTGTGTGTTATATAAACACTGGGATGGGTGTGTGTGTGTTATATAAACACTGAGATGGGTGTGTTATATAAACACTGGGATGTGGGTGTGTGTGTGTTATATAAACACTGGGATGTGTGTGTTATATAAACACTGGGATGGGTGCGTTATATAAACACTGGGATGAGGGTGTGTGTGTGTTATATAAACACTGGGATGGGTGTGTTATATAAACACTGTGATGGGGGTGTGTGTGTGTTATATAAACACTGGGATGTGTGTGTTATATAAACACTGGGATGAGGGTGTGTGTGTGTTATATAAACACTGGGATGGGTGTGTGTGTTATATAAACACAGGGATGGGTGTGTTATATAAACAGTGGGATGGGGGTGTGTGTGTTATATAAACACTGGGATGTGTGTGATATAAACACTGGGATGGGTGTGTTATATAAACACTGGGATGAGGGTGTGTGTGTTATATAAACACTGGGATGGGTGTGTTATATAAACACTGGGATGGGTGTGTGTGTGTGTGTGTGTTATATAAACACTGGGATGGGTGTGTTATATAAGCACTGGGATGAGGGTGTGTGTGTGTGTTATATAAACACTGGGATGGGTGTGTTATATAAACACTGAGATGGGTGTGTGTGTGTGTGTTATATAAACACTGCGATGGGTGTGTTATATAAACACTGGGATGAGTGTGTATGTGTGTTATATAAACACTGGGATGGGTGTGTTATATAAACACTGAGATGAGGGTGTGTGTGTTATATAAAGACTGGGATGGGTGTGTTATATAAACACTAGGATGAGGGTGTGTGTGTGTTATATATACACTGGGATTGGGATGAGTGTGTTATATAAACACTGGGATGAGGGTCTGTGTGTGTTATATAAACGCTGGGATGAGTGTGTTATATAAACACTGGGATGGGTGTGTGTGTGTGTGTTATATAAACACTGGGATGGGTGTGTTATATAAACACTGGGATGAGGGTGTGTGTGTGTTATATAAACACTGGGATGGGTGTGTTATATAAACACTGGGATGAGGGTGTGTGTGTGTTATATAAACACTGGGATGGGTGTGTGTGTTATATAAACACTGGGATGGGTGTGTTATATAAACAGTGGGATGGGGGTGTGTGTGTGTTATATAAACACTGGGATGTGTGTGATATAAACACTGGGATGGGTGTGATATATAAACACTGGGATGAGGGTGTGTGTGTTATATAAACACTGGGATGGGTGTGTTATATAAACACTGGGATGGGTGTGTGTGTGTGTGTGTTATATAAACACTGGGATGGGTGTGTTATATAAGCACTGGGATGAGGGTGTGTGTGTGTGTTATATAAACACTGGGATGGGTGTGTTATATAAACACTGAGATGGGTGTGTGTGTGTGTGTTATATAAACACTGCGATGGGTGTGTTATATAAACACTGGGATGAGTGTGTATGTGTGTTATATAAACACTGGGATGGGTGTGTTATATAAACACTGAGATGAGGGTGTGTGTGTTATATAAAGACTGGGATGGGTGTGTTATATAAACACTAGGATGAGGGTGTGTGTGTGTTATATATACACTGGGATTGGGATGAGTGTGTTATATAAACACTGGGATGAGGGTCTGTGTGTGTTATATAAACGCTGGGATGGGTGTGTTATATAAACACTGGGATGGGTGTGTGTGTGTGTTATATAAACACTGGGATGGGTGTGTTATATAAACACTGGGATGAGGGTGTGTGTGTGTTATATAAACACTGGGATGGGTGTGTTATATAAACACTGGGATGAGGGTGTGTGTGTGTTATATAAACACTGGGATGGGTGTGTGTGTTATATAAATTCTGGGATGGGTGTGTTATATAAACACTGGGATGGAGGTGTGTGTGTGTGCTATATAAACACTGGGATGGGTGTGTGTGTTATATAAACACTGGGATGGGTGTGTTATATAAACACTGGGATGAGGGTGTGTGTGTTATATAAACACTGGGATGGGTGTGTTATATAAACACTGGGATGGGTGTGTGTGTGTGTGTGTTATATAAACACTGGGATGGGTGTGTTATATAAGCACTGGGATGAGGGTGTGTGTGTGTGTTATATAAACACTGGGATGGGTGTGTTATATAAACACTGAGATGGGTGTGTGTGTGTGTGTTATATAAACACTGCGATGGGTGTGTTATATAAACACTGGGATGAGTGTGTATGTGTGTTATATAAACACTGGGATGGGTGTGTTATATAAACACTGAGATGAGGGTGTGTGTGTTATATAAAGACTGGGATGGGTGTGTTATATAAACACTAGGATGAGGGTGTGTGTGTGTTATATATACACTGGGATTGGGATGAGTGTGTTATATAAACACTGGGATGAGGGTCTGTGTGTGTTATATAAACGCTGGGATGGGTGTGTTATATAAACACTGGGATGGGTGTGTGTGTGTGTTATATAAACACTGGGATGGGTGTGTTATATAAACACTGGGATGAGGGTGTGTGTGTGTTATATAAACACTGGGATGGGTGTGTTATATAAACACTGGGATGAGGGTGTGTGTGTGTTATATAAACACTGGGATGGGTGTGTGTGTTATATAAATTCTGGGATGGGTGTGTTATATAAACACTGGGATGGAGGTGTGTGTGTGTGCTATATAAACACTGGGATGGGTGTGTGTGTTATATAAACACTGGGATGGGTGTGTTATATAAACACTGGGATGAGGGTGTGTGTGTTATATAAACACTGGGATGGGTGTGTTATACAAACACTGGGATGAGGGTGTGTGTGTGTTATATAAACACTGGGCTGGGTGTGTGTGTTATATAAACACTGGGATGGGTGTGTTATATAAACACTGGGATGAGGGTGTGTGTGTTATATGAACACTGGGATGGGTGTGTTATATAAACACTGGGATGAGGGTGTGTGTGTTATATAAACACTGGGATGGGTGTGTTATATAAACACTGGGATGGGTGTGTTATATAAACACTGGGATGAGGGTGTGTGTGTGTTATATAAACACTGGGATGGTTGTGTGTGTTATATAAACACTGGGATGTGTGTGTTATATAAACACTGAAATGGGTGTGTGTGTTAAATAAACACTGGGATGGGTGTGTGTATTATATAAACACTGGGATGGGTGTGTGTGTGTCTGTTATATAAACACTGGGATGGGTGTGTGTGTTATATAAGCACTGGGATGAGGGTGTGTGTGTATTATATAAACACTGGGATGGGGGTGTCGGTGTTGTATAAACACTGGGCTGGATGTGTGTGTTATGTAAACACTGAGGTGGGGGTGTGTGTTATATAAACACTGGGATGGGTTTGTGTGTTATATAAGCACTGGGATGTGGGTGTGTGTTATATAAACACTGGGATGGGTGTGCGGGTTGTATAAACACTGGGATGGGTGTGTTATATAAACACTGGGATGAGGGTGTGTGTGTGTTATATAAACACTGGGATTGGGATGAGTGTGTTATATAAACACTGGGATGAGGGTGTGTGTGTGTTACATAAACACTGGGATGGGTGTGTTATATAAACACTGGGATGGGGGTGTGTGTGTGTGTTATATAAACACTGGGATGTGTGTGTTATATAAACACTGGGATGAGGGTGTGTGTGTTATATAAACACTGGGATGGGTGTGTTATATAAACACTGGGATGACGGTGTGTGTGTTTTATATAAACACTGGGCTGGGTGTGTGTGTTACATAAACACTGGGATGAGTGTGTTATATAAACACTGGGATGAGGGTGTGTGTGTGTTATATGAACACTGGGATGGGTGTGTTATATAAACACTGGGATGAGGGTGTGTGTGTTATATAAACACTGGGATGGGTGTGTTATATAAACACTTGGATGGGTGTGTTATATAAACACTGGAATGAGGGTGTGTGTGTTATATAAACACTGGGATGGGTGTGTGTGTTATATAAACACGAGGATGTGTGTGTTATATAAAGACTGGGATGAGGGTGTGTGTGTTATATAAACACTGGGATGGGTGTGTTATATAAACACTGGGATGGGTGTGTGTGTGTTATATAAACACTGGGATGGGTGTGTTATATAAACACTGGGATGAGGGTGTGTGTGTGTTATATAAACACTGGGATGGGTGTGTTATATAAACACTGGGATGAGGGTTTGTGTGTGTGTTATATAAACACTGGGATGGGTGTGTTATATAAACACTGGGATGAGGGTGTGTGTGTGTTATATAAACACTGCGATGGGTTTGTCTGTTATATAAACACTGGGATGGGTGTGTTATATAAACACTGGGATGAGGGTGTGTGCGTGTTATATAAACACTGGGATGGTTGTGTTATATAAACACTGGGATGACGGTGTGTGTGTGTTATATAAACACTGAGATCGAGGTGTGTGTGTTATTTAAACACTGGGATTGGGGTGTGTGTTATATATACACTGGGATGGATGCGTGTGTTACATAAACACTGGGATGAGGGGGTGTCGGATTTATATAAACACTGGGATGGGTGTGTGTGTTATATAAACACTGGGATGGGTGTGTGTGTGTTATATAAACACTGAGATGGGTGTGTTATATAAACACTGGGATGTGGGTGTGTGTGTGTTATATAAACACTGGGATGTGTGTGTTATATAAACACTGGGATGGGTGCGTTATATAAACACTGGGATGAGGGTGTGTGTGTGTTATATAAACACTGGGATGGGTGTGTTATATAAACACTGTGATGGGGGTGTGTGTGTGTTATATAAACACTGGGATGTGTGTGTTATATAAACACTGGGATGAGGGTGTGTGTGTGTTATATAAACACTGGGATGGGTGTGTGTGTTATATAAACACTGGGATGGGTGTGTTATATAAACAGTGGGATGGGGGTGTGTGTGTTATATAAACACTGGGATGTGTGTGATACAAACACTGGGATGGGTGTGTTATATAAACACTGGGATGAGGGTGTGTGTGTTATATAAACACTGGGATGGGTGTGTTATATAAACACTGGGATGGGTGTGTGTGTGTGTGTGTTATATAAACACTGGGATGGGTGTGTTATATAAGCACTGGGATGAGGGTGTGTGTGTGTGTTATATAAACACTGGGATGGGTGTGTTATATAAACACTGAGATGGGTGTGTGTGTGTGTGTTATATAAACACTGCGATGGGTGTGTTATATAAACACTGGGATGAGTGTGTATGTGTGTTATATAAACACTGGGATGGGTGTGTTATATAAACACTGAGATGAGGGTGTGTGTGTTATATAAAGACTGGGATGGGTGTGTTATATAAACACTAGGATGAGGGTGTGTGTGTGTTATATATACACTGGGATTGGGATGAGTGTGTTATATAAACACTGGGATGAGGGTCTGTGTGTGTTATATAAACGCTGGGATGGGTGTGTGTGTGTGTGTTATATAAACACTGGGATGAGGGTGTGTGTGTGTTATATAAACACTGGGATGGGTGTGTTATATAAACACTGGGATGAGGGTATGTGTGTGTTATATAAACACTGGGATGGGTGTGTGTGTTATATAAACACTGGGATGGGTGTGTTATATAAACACTGGGATGAGGGTGTGTGTGTGTTATATAAACACTGGGATGGTTGTGTGTGTTATATAAACACTGGGATGTGTGTGTTATATAAACACTGAAATGGGTGTGTGTGTTAAATAAACACTGGGATGGGTGTGTGTATTATATAAACACTGGGATGGGTGTGTGTGTGTGTTATATAAACACTGGGATGGGTGTGTGTGTTATATAAGCACTGGGATGAGGGTGTGTGTGTATTATATAAACACTGGGATGGGGGTGTCGGTGTTGTATAAACACTGGGCTGGATGTGTGTGTTATGTAAACACTGAGGTGGGGGTGTGTGTTATATAAACACTGGGATGGGTTTGTGTGTTATATAAGCACTGGGATGTGGGTGTGTGTTATATAAACACTGGGATGGGTGTGCGGGTTGTATAAACACTGGGATGGGTGTGTGTGTTATATAAACACTGGGATGGGTGTGTTATATAAACACTGGGATGAGG
This sequence comes from Chiloscyllium punctatum, assembly GCF_047496795.1. Lineage (NCBI taxonomy): Eukaryota > Metazoa > Chordata > Chondrichthyes > Orectolobiformes > Hemiscylliidae > Chiloscyllium > Chiloscyllium punctatum. The sequence continues at coordinate 50,375,941 of NC_092774.1, forward strand.
GTGTGTGTGTTATATAAACACTGGGATGGGTGTGTTATATAAACACCAGGATGAGGGTGTGTGTGTGTTATATAAACACTGGGATTGGGATGAGTGTGTTATATAAACACTGGGATGAGGGTGTGTGTGTGTTACATAAACACTGGGATGGGTGTGTTATATAAACACTGGGATGGGGGTGTGTGTGTGTGTGTTATATAAACACTGGTGTGTGTGTGTTATATAAACACTGGGATGAGGGTGTGTGTGTGTTATATAAACACTGGGATGTGTGTGTTATATAAACACTGGGATGACGGTGTGTGTGTTTTATATAAACACTGGGCTGGGTGTGTGTGTTACATAAACACTGGGATGAGTGTGTTATATAAACACTGGGATGAGGGTGTGTGTGTGTTATATGAACACTGGGATGGGTGTGTTATATAAACACTGGGATGAGGGTGTGTGTGTGTTATAAACACTGGGATGGGTGTGTTATATAAACACTTGGATGGGTGTGTTACATAAACACTGGAATGAGGGTGTGTGTGTTATATAAACACTGGGATGGGTGTGTGTGTTATATAAACACGAGGATGTGTGTGTTATATAAAGCCTGGGATGAGGGTGTGTGTGTTATATAAACACTGGGATGGGTGTGTTATATAAACACTGGGATGGGTGTGTGTGTGTTATATAAACACTGGGATGGGTGTGTTATATAAACACTGGGATGAGGGTGTGTGTGTGTTATATAAACACTGGGATGGGTGTGTTATATAAACACTGGGATGAGGGTTTGTGTGTGTGTTATATAAACACTGGGATGGGTGTGTTATATAAACACTGGGATGAGGGTGTGTGTGTGTTATATAAACACTGCGATGGGTTTGTCTGTTATATAAACACTGGGATGGGTGTGTTATATAAACACTGGGATGGGTGTGTGTGTGTGTTATATAAACACTGGGATGGGTGTGTTATATAAACACTGGGATGAGGGTGTGTGCGTGTTATATAAACACTGGGATGGTTGTGTTATATAAACACTGGGATGACGGTGTGTGTGTGTTATATAAACACTGAGATCGAGGTGTGTGTGTTATTTAAACACTGGGATTGGGGTGTGTGTTATATATACACTGGGATGGATGCGTGTGTTACATAAACACTGGGATGAGGGGGTGTCGGTTTTATATAAACACTGGGATGGGTGTGTGTGTTATATAAACACTGGGATGGGTGTGTGTGTGTTATATAAACACTGAGATGGGTGTGTTATATAAACACTGGGATGTGGGTGTGTGTGTGTTATATAAACACTGGGATGTGTGTGTTATATAAACACTGGGATGGGTGCGTTATATAAACACTGGGATGAGGGTGTGTGTGTGTTATATAAACACTGGGATGGGTGTGTTATATAAACACTGTGATGGGGGTGTGTGTGTGTTATATAAACACTGGGATGTGTGTGTTATATAAACACTGGGATGAGGGTGTGTGTGTGTTATATAAACACTGGGATGGGTGTGTGTGTTATATAAACACTGGGATGGGTGTGTTATATAAACAGTGGGATGGGTGTGTGTGTGTTATATAAACACTGGGATGTGTGTGATATAAACACTGGGATGGGTGTGTTATATAAACACTGGGATGAGGGTGTGTGTGTTATATAAACACTGGGATGGGTGTGTTATATAAACACTGGGATGGGTGTGTGTGTGTGTGTGTTATATAAACACTGGGATGGGTGTGTTATATAAGCACTGGGATGAGGGTGTGTGTGTGTGTTATATAAACACTGGGATGGGTGTGTTATATAAACACTGAGATGGGTGTGTGTGTGTGTGTTATATAAACACTGCGATGGGTGTGTTATATAAACACTGGGATGAGTGTGTATGTGTGTTATATAAACACTGGGATGGGTGTGTTATATAAACACTGAGATGAGGGTGTGTGTGTTATATAAAGACTGGGATGGGTGTGTTATATAAACACTAGGATGAGGGTGTGTGTGTGTTATATATACACTGGGATTGAGATGAGTGTGTTATATAAACACTGGGATGAGGGTCTGTGTGTGTTATATAAACGCTGGGATGGGTGTGTTATATAAACACTGGGATGGGTGTGTGTGTGTGTTATATAAACACTGGGATGGGTGTGTTATATAAACACTGGGATGGGGGTGTGTGTGTGTTATATAAACACTGGGATGGGTGTGTTATATAAACACTGGGATGAGGGTGTGTGTGTGTTATATAAACACTGGGATGGGTGTGTGTGTTATATAAATTCTGGGATGGGTGTGTTATATAAACACTGGGATGGAGGTGTGTGTGTGTGCTATATAAACACTGGGATGGGTGTGTGTGTTATATAAACACTGGGATGGGTGTGTTATATAAACACTGGGATGAGGGTGTGTGTGTTATATAAACACTGGGATGGGTGTGTTATACAAACACTGGGATGAGGGTGTGTGTGTGTTATATAAACACTGGGCTGGGTGTGTGTGTTATATAAACACTGGGATGGGTGTGTTATATAAACACTGGGATGAGGGTGTGTGTGTTATATGAACACTGGGATGGGTGTGTTATATAAACACTGGGATGAGGGTGTGTGTGTTATATAAACACTGGGATGGGTGTGTTATATAAACACTGGGATGGGTGTGTTATATAAACACTGGGATGAGGATGTGTGTGTGTTATATAAACACTGGGATGGTTGTGTGTGTTATATAAACACTGGGATGAGTGTGTTATATAAACACTGAAATGGGTGTGTGTGTTAAATAAACACTGGGATGGGTGTGTGTATTATATAAACACTGGGATGTGTGTGTGTGTGTGTGTTATATAAACACTGGGATGGGTGTGTGTGTTATATAAGCACTGGGATGAGGGTGTGTGTGTATTATATAAACACTGGGATGGGGGTGTCGGTGTTGTATAAACACTGGGCTGGATGTGTGTGTTATGTAAACACTGAGGTGGGGGTGTGTGTTATATAAACACTGGGATGGGTTTGTGTGTTATATAAGCACTGGGATGTGGGTGTGTGTTATATAAACACTGGGATGGGTGTGCGTGTTGTATAAACACTGGGATGGGTGTGTGTGTTATATAAACACTGGGATGGGTGTGTTATATAAAAACTGGGATGGGTGTGTTATATAAACACTAGGATGAGGGTGTGTGTGTTATATAAACACTGGGATTGGGATGAGTGTGTTATATAAACACTGGGATGAGGGTGTGTGTGTGTTATATAAACACTGGGATGGGTGTGTTATATAAACACTGGGATGGGTGTGTTATATAAACACTGGGATGAGGGTGTGTGTGTTATATAAACACTGGGATGGGTGTGTTATATAAACACTCGGATGAGGGTGTGTGTGTGTTATATAAACACTGGTATTGGGATGAGTGTGTTATATAAACACTGGGATGAGGGTGTGTGTGTGTTATATAAACACTGGGATGGGTGTGTTATATAAACACTGGGATGAGGGTCTGTGTGTTATATAAACACTGGGATGGGTGTGTTATATAAACACTGGGATGACGGTGTGTGTGTGTTATATAAACACTGGGCTGTGTGTGTGTGTTATATAAACACTGGGATGGGTGTGTTATATAAACACTGGGATGGGTGTGTTATATAAACACTGGGATGAGGGTGTGTGTGTGTTATATAAACACTGGGATGGGTGTGTGTGTTATATAAACACTAGGATGGGTGTGTTATATAAACACTGGGATGAGGGTGTGTGTGTTATATAAACACTGGGATGGGTGTGTTATATACACACTGGGATGGGGGTGTGTGTGTGTTATATAAACACTGGGATGTGTGTGTTATATAAACACTGGGATGAGGGTGTGTGTGTTATATAAACACTGGGATGGGTGTGTTATATAAACACTGGGATGAGGGTGTGTGTGTGTTATATAAACACTGGGATGGGTGTGTTATATAAACACTGGGATGAGGGTGTGTGTGTGTTATATAAACACTGAGATGGAGGTGTGTGTGTTATATAAACACTGGGATGTATGTGTTATATAAACACTGGGATGAGGGTGTGTGTGTGTTATATAAACACTGCGATGGGTGTGTGTGTGTTATATAAACACTGGGATGGGTGTGTTATATAAACACTGGGATTAGGGTGTGTGTGTGTTATATAAACACTGGGATGAGGGTGTGTGTGTGTTATATAAACACTGGGATGGGTGTGTTATATAAACACTGGGATGAGGGTGTGTGTGTGTTATATAAACACTGGGATGGGTGTGTTATATAAACACTGGGATGAGGGTGTGTGTGTGTTATATAAACACTGGGATGGATGTGTGTGTTACATAAACACTGGGATGAGGTTGTGTGTGTTATATAAGTACTGGGATGAGGGTGTGTGTGTTATATAAACACTGGGATGTGTGTGTTATGTAAACACTGAAATGTGTGTGTGTTATATAAGCACTGGGATGGGGGTGTGTGTTATATAAACACTGAGATGGGAATGTGTGTTATATAAACACTGGGATGGGGATGTGTGTGTTATATAAACACTGAGATGGGTGTGTGTGTGTTATATAAACGCTGGGATGGGTGTGTGTGTTATATAAACACTGGGATGAGGGTGTGTGTGTGTTATATAAACACTGGGATGGGTGTGTTATATAAACACTGGGATGAGGGTGTGTGTGTGTTATATAAACACTGAGATGGAGGTGTGTGTGTTATATAAACACTGGGATGTATGTGTTATATAAACACTGGGATGAGGGTGTGTGTGTGTTATATAAACACTGCGATGGGTGTGTGTGTTATATAAACACTGGGATGGGTGTGTTATATAAACACTGGGATGAGGGTGTGTGTGTGTTATATAAACACTGGGATGAGGGTGTGTGTGTGTTATATAAACACTGGGATGGGTGTGTTATATAAACACTGGGATGAGGGTGTGTGTGTGTTATATAAACACTGGGATGGGTGTGTTATATAAACACTGGGATGAGGGTGTGTGTGTGTTATATAAACACTGGGATGGATGTGTGTGTTACATAAACACTGGGATGAGGGTGTGTGTGTTATATAAGTACTGGGATGAGGGTGTGTGTGTTATATAAACACTGGGATGTGTGTGTTATGTAAACACTGAAATGGGTGTGTGTTATATAAGCACTGGGATGGGGGTGTGTGTTATATAAACACTGAGATGGGAATGTGTGTTATATAAACACTGGGATGGGGATGTGTGTGTTATATAAACACTGAGATGGGTGTGTGTGTGTTATATAAACGCTGGGATGGGTGTGTGTGTTATATAAACACTGGGATGAGGGTGTGTGTGTGTTATATAAGCACTGGGATGAGGGTTTGAGTGTGTTATATAAACACTGGGAGGGGGTGTTGATGTTGTATAAACACTGGGCTGGATGTGTGTGTTATATAAACACTGGGATGGGTGTGTGTGTTATATAAACACTAGGATGGGTGTGTGTGCAATGTAAACACTGGGATGTGTGTGTGTTATATAAACACTGGGATGGGTGTGTGTGTTATATAAACACTAGGATGGGTGTGTGTGTTATGTAAACACTGGGGTGTGTGTGTGTTATATAAACACTGGGATGGGTGTGTGTGTGTTATATAAACACTAGGATGGGTGTGTGTGTTATATAAACACTGGGCTGGGTGTGTGAATGTGTTATATAAACACTGGGATGGGTGTGTGTGTGTTATGTAAGCACTGGGATGAGGGTGTGTGTGTTATATAGGTACTGGGATGAGGGTGTGTGTGTTATATAAACACTGGGATGTGTGTGTTATATAAACACTGAAATGGGTGTGTGTTATATAAGCACTGGGATGGGGGTGTGTGTTATATAAACACTGAGATGGGAATGTGTGTTCTATAAACACTGGGATGGGGATGTGTGTGTTATATAAACACTGGGATGGGGTGTGTGTGTTATATAAACTCTGGGATGGGTGTGTGTTATATAAACACTGGGATGGCGTGTGTGTTATATAAACACTGCAGTGGGTGTGTGTGTTATATAAACACTGGGATGTGTGTGTGTGTTATACAAACACTGGGATGAGGGTGTGTGTTATATAAACACTGTGATGGGGGTGTTGTGTTATATAAACACTGGGCTGCATGTGTGTGTTTGTTATATAAACACTGGGATGGGTGTGTGTTATATAAACACTGGTCTGGGTGTTTGTGTGTTATTTAAACACTGGGCTACTGGATGCTGCTATAAAATTACTGTGTGGTGTGGGTTATATAACACTGGGTGGGGGGGCTGGTATAAAATTACTGTGGGGTGTGTGTTATATAAACACTGGGCTTTGGAGGCTGTTATAAAATGACATTTAAAAATTCCTGGCAGGTGTTTATATAAACACTGGATTGGAATTGTTCATTGTAAAATTACTGGGGGTTGTGTTACATATCGACTGTTTTGGGAGGGTTGTAATGAAATTACTGGGGGTTTATGTTATTTACACAGTGGACTGGAAGGATTGTTATAACATTATTTCGGGTTTTATATAAATACTTGGTTTGGCATTTTTTATAAAATTACTTGGGGGTGTGAATGTCATACAAACACTGACATTTGGAGCTGTTATAAAATTACTGGAGCAATGTTATATCAATGCTGCTGGGGGAGGTTGTTATAAAATGACTGGGGAAGCATTATATAAACACTGTTGCTAGGAGTGTTAGAAAATTACACTGGCAGGTATTGTAGAATCACGGGACTGGGCGGCTTATATGAACATTAGACAGGGTGGTTGAGTAGACACTAGGTAGGGTGGTTGTGTGAAAATTGGATGCATGCTATATAAACACAGGGCTGAGGGTTTCTATTATCGGTGGGCTGGCGGTACTTTACAAACACTGGATTGGGGTTCTTTGTTATAAAATGATTGGGAGGGTTACAAGAACACTAGCCTGTTTGTAGGCGAGTGGAATGAAAATCAAGGGCTCCAGCTGTCGGCTTGAGGGCTGTGCTGGTCCCTGCTGGTCCCCGTTCCAAGCTTCAGAAGATTGAGATTGAAGGCACCCAGGAGACGGGTTAAGTAGTGCCCATGCCTTGGTTGCTGGAGCTGTGCGAGCAGGAGAGGTCAAGCGAAGTATGAGAAGGGGAGGGAAGATAGGTATAGGAGGGAGGTCAGGCAGGTATTGTGTACTCAGGCAGTTGTAGACCAGGTCACCACTGCCATCTTGCCATTCCCTCTTCCAAACACCAAGTGTCACTTTGTACCGCGGTTCGACCTGTCCTCTGTGCTGCCAAAGAAGGGACTGGCTTTCCTGTTGTGGAACGCTGCAAGGAGTTGGACCATACTATGTCACCCGTCCCTTGTGGAGAAAATTTCAAAGAGGTCCATCAGGAGATCGTCAGCACATAGTGTCCTCAAGACCCAGTGGGGATAGGATCCTGTCAGTTTGTTCCCTCAGCAGACTGTCAATGTCATTACCCAGAATGCCTCATCACCAGAACCTTTTAACCAGCACCAAAACATTGCTTGCCTGGTAGTGAGAAATTCTGTGAGATTCTCCTTGTATGCTTGGTCTTCCTGCTCCACCACACATCACCCTTGAAGTGGCTGCGGGTGACGGTGAGACTCTCACCCATTTCCTCCTGGACCGTGCCTTTGCAGAAAAAGGCTGGAAAAAGATGCAGCAGTTTGTGTCGAGGTTCATCCCGAGCAGCTCCACGACACGGTACTCTTGCGCTATCGAGTCTGTTCCTTGAGATGCATACCGAGACAAAGGTCAATTGCACCTGGAGGGCCATCAACTCAGTGAAAGGCGCTCTAGGGTCTGCCCGAAACCTGTTGGTCTTCCTGACCTAGGGGTAGTCCTCGACTGAGTGTTGCAGGCTGGCACATTCTGAGGTGCAGGACTCTGTGCTGAGGGATGCACTAAAGTTTAAGGCAGCTACCCCCAACATACAATGGGGAGACTCTACCATCTGAAGTCTTTCTTCTGAAGTGAAATGTGAGTCCATTCAGTTAACTTGCCCCCCGAGGCAAATATAGGTAAATATAATCTTGTACAAGTAAGAGCTGTCTACGGTTTGTATGATGGATACTATGCTCTTGTCCTTTGACTGAAGTAACGTATCAGTAAACATTATTGTCACAGCCATTTTAACCTTGCATCAATTTGTGGTCATTGCTTGCCAGAAGCTGAAAAGAAAATGTTGCACGGAGAGAAAAGCAGGGCTGATGATAGGGATCATGTCCAGACTAGCCTCTCTATAGTGACAACACTATGGCTTTAGAAGATGCATTTTGTTCTTGTTTTTAAATAGAGAGGTTGAAACAGATGTATCTGACCTGTATTCCAAGCCAATTAAATAATTAGTTTGTGAGGCCTTGGAGCTTTTTTTGTTAAAATTAAAACAATAGAAGCAGCTCCCAGAGAACTCTTATCTCAGTTTAAGTTTCAGTCGCTGTTGGGGGTTGGAAGCTTCTGTACATCTCTTCCTTCTACAGCAAAAATCTTGAGTTATCTCTCTCAGAGATTTCTCTAGATGTTTTTTCACCCTGGACTGGAAAATTGCATCTGTAGTTTTCTAACATCTTTCCTTGGTCTGCATTTTAACTATAGTGCAAGAATTAATGTGTTTTGCATCAAGCCTGGTAGTTTGACCAGTCGAATTGCATCTGTAACACACCTTACACTTGCCTTTAAAACTCGGAAAAATTTGGGGTCTCGGCAACCTTCTTAATATATTTTGATGGGGTATGATCTGGGCCATAACAATATTATATATATCAGTTTGGTCCATAACAATATTAATTTGGACAGAGATTTTGATACTTGGTTGATACATATGTATTTTTTGTGTGAACCAATGTATGTAATCAACAATATTTCTCAATGAATAAACATATTACACATTACTTGCATGGACTGTATATATGACTGTATATACCTCCTGCTCCTCAGATGCTGCCTGACCTGCTGTGCTTTTCCAGCACCACTCTAATCTAGATCCTGAATTTGGTCTATTTTAACCCCTCTTCTACCTTTCATTCTGATTTTACTGTTCAATGTCCCGATTGTCAGACACATTCTAGTGGCCAATATCGCCCAGCAAAGACTCCGGGCACAAACCAATGTGGAGAACCAGAGGGACCTAGAAATGGAGAAACAGGTTAATTCTATTGTTTTTCTCTTCCTCATCTCGGGAAGATTCGCCCTGTTATCTTTGTTACAGCCTCTACAGATTACTTATATTGTAAATTGCCAATGTCTTTTATTCTCCTGTTTTTGATTTCAGGAATTCCACACTTGTCCTCCAACAAAGTGGATATATACTTCAACTATTGAGTGTTTGCATCAATCATTCATTTGTACAGGCAATGTTATCATCCCATATGGTGCTAACACTGAGCAGAGCAGATCCCAGAGCAAAATCTTACTTTTGTCGGCAAGGGATATCCCGGTTCATTCCCGGTTTCCAGTTGAGGAACATGTGGATTAACTTAAATGGCACGCAATCTTTTCCACACTTGATAATTAAATCTGTAACTGGAGTCACATGGTTATTTACGTCAGCCAATGTGTTCTTGAATATGGGCCAGTCTCCCAATTCCATGATTACAAGTTTTATTTTTGAAGTTTTACTGTATCAGAGATTCAGTAAAATTATTCCCAAAATGAAACAAATTTGTTGACAATTAATAAGCAACAAATAGCAAAAATTATTCATTTCCCCATAAATATCATTTGCAGCCCTTCAACCCGAATGAAATGTCACTGCTATTTCGCTTTGAGATGTCTTACTGAAACAACTAGCCACACCTTTACCAGATGCTGTTCTTCCTATTTCTTCCAAGAAAGCAGACCAGATCACAAACTCCTCACATTCCAATATCTGGCATTTGAGAACGACTCTGACTTTCCAGTTCTGATAATCTGAATTTAAGTTCAGTTCCAGCAGCTTATAAATTGACTTCACAGACCAGAGGCTCACAGCAAAGAAAGAAAAACCTGTCCTGTTACTAATATGAAACATTTCTTCTGAACTGAACCTGTTCTTCCCTTGTCGCTGTGTCTCATTGTAAGGTTGCAGACGTTCAAATTTATGAACGGATCATTAGGTATTCGCTTCTGTACCTTCCTCGTGACTTGCCCTAAATTACACAGTCCCCTGAAATCGACGTCTTCAGCGAAATGGTCCAAAAGAATTTCCGGCCTCCTCTTATGTTATGCAGAGCGATCAGACCCTAAAGGCACAAATCATTGGCCACTTTTCTCCACAGTCTGCAGTGCTGCTGGAAGATTCCAGTTCGCAGGCAGTCATGAATTGGCTGACTATTACTTGACAATGTCGACTGATGCCAACGTTTATAACTTTGGATGCAGTTTGAACGTCGAATATGTTTAGGAAAAAAGTGGGAAACCCTATGTGTGTGGGCTTGTGTTGTGTCCCTGTGTGTGTGTCCATATATTATATATAATCCCTAACTGCAATGCAATCACACAGTCACTCGAGAAATATAGACTCAATCATTGAAAATATTTTATACGGACTTAGAACTCTGGTACATCGTGCTTCCAGTTCAAATCTGTAAATTTCAGATTGGCTGTTTAAATGTCAGATAGTTACACAGAAGAACACGCAATAATATCAGCTTAAATCATAATCAATATTGTCTATTGCCCATGAGTAAGAGAATGTTTTGCGATGAATTACACTCAGATGTCGATGATGGCCACAAATATTCTGATGATTATATCTAACTTGGCCTTACAATCATCTTAATGTTCTTCACTTAAATTCTGACATGATGGGATTGTAGTCAATTTGGAGTTGCCACAAGTGAAAGCCAACCGCCATGATGCGCATAATCTGCAGCATTGACCTCGCAACAATAGAAAGTGGAGTGGCAAATGGAATTTCCTGAACTCATTAATGTCTGTCGAGACGTCCTGCTTCCCGCTGCAATGGTTCATATGAGTTCATATGGAAAAATAAATGTGGCGAGTTCTGACGTAGAGTCAAAAGGCAGTTGAAGACGATGCAGGACTTCTTTCAAGCCGAAAGAGAAGCCAGGATTTGGAATCGCAAAGGGAAGTGAGTGCAGAGCTTTCAGTAACTCCCACGCCCGAAAAATAAATACACATTTAAAAGTACAAACTAATCACTATTTATATATATACAAAATTCCATCCATCAATTAATCCATTATTTGAAGTTGTGCGACTCATCAACGTCCAATTACAAATCCTGAAATGTGGGGTGGGGCGGGGGTGCAATGTCCTCTGTTCATTCTTTGGGTGAAGATTCAAACCGACTGCACTTGTAATATATATGCCATGGTCAGTAGGTGAACATGCTGGACAATGATATACAGCTCGTGACGATTTGCCTATCTTCAGATTTGGAGTGTTTGAATGAATAGTCTCAGCGGATATTTCAGCCCATTCCTTAACTCGACTCTGATTTTCCTTTGAGTCCCACCATAAATGAATGGATGGATACAGGAAGTCAAGAAGACAAGCATGTATCCGGTTTCTTCAAGGAGGAATGATTCTTCACTTAAATCAGATCCTGAGAAGTAAGCAACCTTCGCAACTCGGACACAGATAATCGTTATTACAAATAACAAATAGAACAGGATAAAAGTGCCTGAGATGGTGAAAAGTAAAACAATTGATTTTCTTCGCTTTTCCATTTCTGGGTCACCATGATTCATCCTGTTGTTGTGGGCCCGCAGTCTCCTGCGGGATCTGTTAGACAATAGAATGTGCCTGACGGTCAGAATATTCAGCAGTAAAATCAGAATAAAGGGGAGACAAGGGTTTACAATGGGCGGCATCCAGTCATACACAGTCCAAGCTGGTGAAGTGTAAAAAATTAATCTTACACTGCAAAACCAAGGTATAGTCTTAACTATGTACATGGGTTCGTATACAAAATACCCAAAGGCATTTTTTAAACAGGTCAGTGCAGATACAATTCCGATCACACGCACTGCCACCTTCTCTGTGCAATATTTTGTTTTTAGATTCTGGCAACAAATAGCCACAAATCTATCAAAGGTGAAAGCCACTGTGAACCAGGCAGAGCTGTCAATAGCTGCATAATTAAAGACCAAACGAAGGCTGCATACTGGGGTGATAAACAGGAAGCTGTATGAGAAATAAATCCCAGCAATCCGGTTTAATAGTACAGCCGTGACTATGACCATGAGGTCCGTTATTGCCATGGACACCAGGTAATATATAATACATGAAGAGAGACCGCATCTTCTTTGGCACAGGATGACAATCACTGCCAGATTAGCTGGAATAGAGACAGCAAGACAGACAGTCTGACATATAGAATGTATGTGTGTGACACTGTGTAAATCTACAAGTTACATTTTGATTCCAAATGGAATCATACATTTTAACGTTCCTGTCTATTTTTGTGATCTTGATTTTTACATTTATACGCATTTAAAACAGGAAATGGAAAATGTGGGGAATGATGGATTCTCAGGGGAACGTAGCATGAACAGCCAAGTTTCTGGTACTGAGACAGACTCTAATGCAACGAGGGGTACCTCCGGTTCCAAGAGATCAATTGTGTTAGGGGATTCTCTAGTCCGAGGTATAGATAGATGTTTCTGTGGCCATCTGCGAAAAATCGGAATGATGTGTTGCTGTCTTGGTTCCAGGATCAAGGATGTCTCGGGGGGTGCAGAATGTTCTCAAGGGGGAGAGGGGCCAGCAAGAGGTCTTTGTCCACATTGGAACCAATGACATAGGAGGGGAAAATTTTGAGATTCTGACAGATGATTGCAGAGAGTTAGGCAAGAATTTGAAAAGGAGGCCATTAAGAGTATAATATCTGGATTACTCCCGGTGCTACGAGCTAGTGAGGGCGGAAATAAGAGGATAGAGCAGGTGAATGCATGGCTGAGGAGCTGGTGTTTGGGAGAAGGCTTCCCGTTTTTGGGGTAGAAGTGCAAGAAGGACGGATTGAACTTAAATTGGCAGGGGACTATTATACTGGCAGGGAGATTTGCTAGAGCTGCTCAGGAGCATTTAAACTCGTAAGGAGGAGGAAGGGTGGCGGGGGGCGGGGGGGGGGGGGGGGGGGAGGTGGGACCCAGGGAGATAGTGAGGAAACTGATCAAGCTGAGACTGGTACAGTTGAGAACAGAAGAGTGTCAAGCAGTCAGGGCAAGCAGGGACAAGGTCGGAGGAAGAAATTAAATTGCATTTATTTCAATGCAAGGGGCCTAACAGGGAAGGCACATGAACTCAGGGCGTGGTTAGAAACATGGGACGTAACAATTACTGAAACATGGCGCAGGGATGGGCAGTAATGGCAGCTTAATGTTCCAGGAGAGAAATGTTACAGGAAGGACAGATAGGGAGGCGAGAGAGGCGAGAGTGTGGCGTTTTTGATGAAGGATAGCATTACAGCTGTGATGGAAAGGATACACCAGATCGAAAAGTTGAAGTTCTAAATTGGAGAAAGGCCAATTGGACGTCATTGGGCAAGAACTTTCAAAAGCTGATTGGGGGCAGATGTTCCTAGGTAAAGGGATAGCTGGAAATGCAAAACCTTCAGGAATAAGTTAACGAGAATCCAGAGAACGCATATTCCTGTTTGGGTTAAAGGAAAGGCTGGTTGTATGGGGAATACTGGATGACTAAAGAAATTGAGTGTTTGGTTAAGAACAAGACGGAAGCATATGTAAGGTTTGCACATGATAGATTGAGTGAAACCTTAGAAGAGTATAAAGGCAGTTTAAGTACACTTAAGAGGGAAATCAGGAGGGCAAAAAGAGGACATGAGATAGCTTTGGCAAATAGAATAAAGGAGAACCCAAAGGGTTTTTACAAATGCGATAAGGATAAAAAGGTAACTAGGGAGAGAATAAGAGACCTCAAAGATCAGCAATGCGGCCTTTGTGTGGAGCCGCAGAAAATGGGGGACATACTAAACGAATATTTACTGTGGAAAAGGATATGGAAGATATAGACTGTAGGGAAATAGATGGTGACACATTGCAAAATGTCCCGATTACAGAGGAGGAAGTGCTCGATGTCCTGAAACGCATAAAGGTGGATAAATCCTCAGGACCGGATCAGGTGTAACCTAGAACTCTGTGGGAAGCCAGAGAAGAGATTGCTGGGCCACTTGCCAAGGTATTTGTATCATCGATAGTCACTGGTGAGGTGTCGGAAAACTGGAGGTTGGCTAATGTGGTGCCACTGTTTAAGAAGGGTGGTAAGGAAAAGCCAGGGAACTATAGACCAGTGAGCCTGACGTCGGTGATGGGCAAGCTGTTGGAGGGAATCCTAAGGGGCAGGATGTACGTATATTTGGAAAGGCAATGACTGATTAGGGATAGTCACCATGGATTTGTACGTGGGAAATCATGTCTCACAAAACTGACTGAGTTTTATTGAAGAAATAATAAAGAGGATCGATGAGGGCAGAGAGGGAGTTATGATCTACATGGACTTCAGTCAGGCTTTCGACAATGTTCCCCATGGGAGACTGGTTAGCAAGGTGAGATCTCACAGAATACAGAGATAACTAGCCATTGGACACAAAACTGGCTCAAAGGCAGATGACAGAGCATTATGGTGGAGGGTTGTTTTTCAGACCGGAGGCCTGTGGTCAGTGGTGTGCCACAAGGGTTAGTGCTGGGTCCACTAAATTTTGTCATTTACATAAATGATTTGGATGCGAGCATGAGAGGTACAGTTAGCACGTATGCAGATGACACCAAAATTGGAGGTGTCGTGAACAGCGAAGAGGGTTACCTCAGATTACAACAGGTTCTTGACCAGATGGGCCAAAGGGCTGAGAAGTGGCAGATGGTGTTTAATTCAGATGAATGCGACGTTCTGCAATTTGGGAAAATAAATCTTAGCAGGACTTATACACTTAATGGTAAGGACATCGGGAGTGTTGCTGAACAAAGAGACCTTGGAATGCAGGTTCATAGCTCCTTGAAGGTGGAGTCGCAGATAGATAGTATAGTGAGGAATGTGTTTGGTCAGAGTATTGAGTACACGAGTTGGTAGGTTATGTTGCAGCTGTACATGACATTGGTTAGGCCACTGTTGGAGTATTGCGTGTTATTCTGGTCTCCTTCTTATGGAAAAGCTGTTGTGAAACTTGAAAGGGCTCAGAAAAGGTTTGCAAGGATGTTGCCAGGGTTGGAGGATTTGAGCTATAGGGAGAGGCTGAACAGACTGGGGCTGTTTTCCCTGGAGTGTCGGACGTTGAGGGATGACCTCATAGAGGTTTACAAAGTCATGAGGGACATAGATACGGTAAATAGACAAAGTCTTTTCCCTGGGGTGGGGGAGTCCAGAACTAGAGGGCATAGGTTTAGGGTGAGAGGGGAAAGATATAAAGAGAGCTAAGGGGCAACGTTTTCACACAGAGGGTGGTACGTGTATGGAATGAGCTGCCAGAGGAAGTGGTGGAGGCTGTTACAATTGCAACATTTAAAAGGCATTTGCAAGGGTATATGAATAGGATGGGTTTGGAGGGATATGGGTGGGGTGCTGGCAGGTGGGACAAGATTGGTTTGGGATATATGGTCGGCATTGACGCGTTGGACCGAAGGGTCTGTTTCCGTGCTGTACATCTCTATGACTCTGTGACTCTATAATGTGTGTCAAAGACAATTGAACCGACAAATCACATACATTGGAAGACAAAGAAAAAAGTTGTATACTCATTGAAAGTAACACAATCTCAAATACAGAAAAAATTATCAGATGACATCACTTAATTGATGAAAATGCTAACGTGGTTTCAAAATGCTAAACTTTAAGTATGGAGACCAACAAACTCGTGGACGATGTCTCAGCGGTGATCAAATGTGGCTGCTTCCAATGATTTGCTGTGAAATTGTTCACTCTGGGCAACTTTGGCAGACAATTTACTCAACAATACTGTGGGTTTCCCGTCAGGTGCTCCAATTTAATCCCACTGTCCAAGGATGTAAAGGGGAATTGGATTGGCCATGCTGTATTGCCTGTATTGTCCAGGAATATGCACTGGATGTGAATTACCCTTTATTAATGTAGAGTTACAGGAAAAGCTACGGATGAGCCTGGGTGGCATGGTATTTGTATATTTATTTTGTAAGTGGCTTCTTTCCACACGCTGTGGATTGTCTAATTCTGGAAATGCGTTCAACAAGAATGAAATGAATAGCGATTAAATTTAAGTACATCGGCATTGGGAAAACTAATGAAATACTGAGATTTTCTCCTAAATACTTGAGAGTTTTGGTGTCAATCTGGAAATTGGACATGAGAGATGTTGCAGTCTAATTTGGATATATCGACTTCTCTGATGTAACGCTTCCTTGGTTGGGAATTGGGTGGTACAAATAACTGATCTATGTCATTCTGTTATGATTAGATTCCCTACAGGGGTGTGGAAAAAGGCCCATCGGCCCAACAAGTCCACACTGACCCTCCAAACAGCAAACCACCCATACCCATTCCCCTACATTTACCCCTCACTAATGCATCTAACACTACGTGCAATTTATCATGGCCAATTCACTAACCTGCACATATTTGGTCTGTGGGAGGAAACCCATGCAGACAAGGGGAGAATGTGCAAACTCCACACAGACAGTTGCCCGAGACAGGAATTGAACCCAGGTCACTGGTGCTGTGCTAACCACTGAGCCACCGTGCCTCCCCTGAACGCTTAAAACAGAAAAAATGCAAGTGGTACTATCAGCTGTGATACATCTTGAATGCAGAGAAACTGTCGAAGATATGAACAATGTGAAATAATGTCCAATTCAAGGACGAGAAGGAAATCTCAATTCAGCAGTAAGAAATTCAGAATCTTCAGTGAAAGAACATGTGAAAGAGGAGAGATCGGTTGAAACAGTGACTATTAGTGATAGAGGACAGAAATATTGTGTTGTGAGTTCTGGCCAAACCCATACCAGTCAGGATAAGGTGTTGTTCAGATTACTCATGTATCTATTAATCGTTCAAGGCTTAATGATGCTCCTTCAACAAATTCATCCGGAAACTGATTGAGATAGATACGATTAACATGAAAGATGACATTTAATCTATTCACCTACATTGCGTGGAGCACAAAGAAATGCTGTGAGACCTAAACATGGAACTTCGGGTCAATGAGCAAAACTACGACTGACAATGTTTCAAGTCACGTCAGATGGAGAGAATTTTCGTGTTTCAGCCAAATGGGTCAGTGACTAATTTGATATTTACTGTGTCATCGTCGAAGACAATGCTGTGATAGATCTACATTGATAGCGTGATATCATTATAAGAATTCACTTATTGTGAAGTCATAGACTCGCTAACATTGAGGGCATTTAAATGGGTATTGGATAATCACACGGATGAAAATGCAATAGTGTGGGTTAGATGGCCTTCAGATTGGTTGCACAGGTCGGTTCAGCACCGAGAGCCAAAGGCCCTCGACCACGTTGCATTGTTCTATATTCTATACGACAATGGAAAGACACCATTGGTCCACATCAGCATGTTAATTACGGTACAGTCATTCGCCACACGGACTGTGTGAAAAATACAATGGCCCTCCATTTACAAAGAAGTAATAATTTGATCGGCACGTTTAATTACAATACTGACATCGTTTGCAACACAGCTTCAAACGTGTATGAGAATTTTTCTTCAGGAATATTCCCAATGCCACAATGGGACTGGGTTTACATCAAAATAGTTTAGCCGAATTCGGCAGGAGGAGGGGCCACAGACTGTTAGCAGAATACGGGGGCCGCATTGTATGGGAAACAATCAAGACAATGAGAGTGCAACAATATCAATTTTCAAGGGGCTAATGCATGGCTGGTTGGCTTTTACTGTAATTCTGAGAGTATCACAGACAAACAGATGAACTAAAGTCATGAAAGTCTGAGATTGTAACTATCCTCACGACGTGGTTGAGGGATGGACAGGATTGATAACCTAACATTCGAGAATATAGAACCTCCAGGCGAGATACAAGGAGGTAAAAGAGGAGGAGGTTTTGCATGACTATTTCATCAGTCAATTCCTGCAATACAGAGAGATGATATCTTGGAGGGTGCGTTGTTGATTTCGGGATACAGCATAGGAATTAAAAAGGAAGTAAAAAGCGTCATCTGCATTGTGACGTGTTTATTATAGACTTCCAGTTTGTCAACAGGAAACTGTGGGGCACATAGGTGATTAAAAATAAAACCAAAAGGAGCAGTGATTTAATCGTTCCCATCGTTAACTGCTGTAGACACAGTGTTAAGGAATTGGATCGAGTGGATTTCTTGAAATGTGACGACAAGAGGTTTCAGAGCAATATGCACAGAGTACAAAATGGACAAAGTTGGTTTGGAACTAATTTTGGGGAATGAAGCCGGGCAGCTAATGCAGGTGGTAATGTGGGAGTGGTGGGTGCTCGCATTTCCATGACAGCGATCGAAGCATGGTAAAAAATAAGATTCTTCAGGACAAAAACAGACAGTTAAGTTTAAAAAACGGAAGTTTTGGATTGGGAGGGTGCAGCGCTTAGTTAAATGACGAAGGGTCTGTCCGAGGTAGATGGAGCAGAAATGCATTTGGATTGATTCAAAAGGGAATGGGAAGGATAGCAGCCCAACATTCTTGTTGGACGGAGGTAACAAGATTAACAAGCCAGGAGACCTGTGAATGAACTGTCGGTACTTTCATCAGAGAGAGATCATGGCTTTCAAATTTTATAGATTTTTTGTGCATATGGACAGGTGTGTACATGAGGGTAGTGCAGTGAATACAGTTCATATGGAGCATAACAAAGCTTTTGACAATGTCCACATTGGTGACTTACCAAAAAGGCCTAAGCACATGGGAAACAAGGAAATTTGATCAAGTGGATTCAAAATCGGTTCATTTCCAGGAGACTAGTCCTGAAGTTTAGATCACATGCAGTCCAAGGAGAGCGAGATGATTGGATTCGAAGTTGGCTCAATGGTAGGGCACAGCGAGAATGGTTGTGGACTTCAGGCCTGTGACTAATGTTGTGCCAATGGGGTAGGAGCGGAGGTCTTTGTTCCTTGTTATTTCCATAAATGATCTGTGTGTGAATGCAGTCGGCATGATCAGTAAGATTGCAGATAAAACAAAATTAGGAGGTATTGTTGATAGCAAGGAAGGTCATTAAAAATTTCAGAGGGATCTTGGTCAGATGGGGAAGTGGGAAGAGGATTGGCAAATGGGATTCAGGACAGAGAAATGTGAGGTGTTGCACTCTGGAAAGTCAAACCACGACAGAACTTGTACAGAAAACGGTCAGTTCCTGAGGAGAAGGAGAAAGTGAGTACTGCAGATGCTGTAGAACCAAATCAAACGGTGTGGTACTTGAATAGCACAGCTGGCCAGGCAGCATCCGAGGAGCAGGAGAGTCAACGTTTTGAGAATATGCATTCCTGATGACGAGCTGATGCTCGGAAAGTCGACTATCCTGCACATCGGATGCTGCCTGACTGTTTGTGCTTTCCCAGTACTACAGACCCTGAGGAGTGCTGTCGAACTGAGGAGAACATGTACATTGTTTGGAGAAACAGTGTGGTGAAAAGGGATTTAGCTCGCTGGCCTTCATCAGTCAAGGCATTGAGTAAAGAAATGGAACTTGATGTTACAGTTGTCTCAGTTATTTGTGAGGTGGTACTTAGAGTATGTAATCCATGTTATACAAAAGACATTGTTAGACCTAAATATGTTACAAGAATGTTTACCCTTAATTCAGAGAAAATGAAATCATCAAACTTAATGAATTACAGATGCTTTAAGATGGAAAGAATTTAAAAAACATCCCAAACACAAACACATCAGTAAAATGAAGTAAATCTACTCACGGAGTGGAATAGTACATCACATGAAACGGGACAAAGAGTAAAGACTCTTTGAAGATGGATGACTGTGTCAGTTCGAGAATAGATACAGCTAACCAATGATTCCCGCAGTGAGTAACTAACTACAATGATTACCTGGAAGGCCAATAGCTGCAAGGACGAGATAGCAAATGGCAAACAGCAGCCCTCTTGGTATTCCATGCATTTCTAAGAGAAACTCTGACCATGTTCAACACAACATTGAAACCCTGGCAAATTTATACAAGGTTTCAGACTCCAGGGAGCTAATTAAACTGTTTTGTTTCTACAGTAACCAATTTAGCAAGTGTCTTGCTATTCACCCTGTCTATATCTCTCATGATTTTGTCGACCTCAATCAGGCTCCCCCGACAACCTCCATTTCTCTAATGAAAATAATCCAAATCTTCATAGCAACCTCTCATTATAGGAACAAAAGTCCCTGTCCATTATTTTTCAACGAAACGTAACATGTATGAAACAAGACAAACAAAAAGAGACAACGAGAGTTATATAGGATTGTTATGAGACTTACAATGCCCACAATGTGGCAGAAACACTTACAATGGGCAGCACGGTCGCTCAGTGGTTAGCACTGCTGCCTCACTGCGTCAGGGACCCCGGGTTCATTTCTCGCCTCAGGCTGTGTGGAGTTTGCACATTCTCCCTGTGTCTGTGTGGGTTTCCTTCAGGTGCTCCAGTTTCCCCCCACAATCTAAAGATGTGCAGGTCAGGGTGGATTGGCCGTGCTAAATTGCCCCATAGTGTCAGGTGCATTCGTCAGGGGTAAACATAGGGTAGGGGAACGGGTCTGGGCGGGTTAATCTTCGGAAGGTCAATGTGGAATTGTTCGGCCAAACGGCCTGTTCCCATACTCTAGAGAATCTAATCTAATTATGCTAACCACAAGCCTTTCGTTGTTTCGAAGAAAATTTGGACAACTCCTTATCTTCATTTCAATTCAATAATCACATAATTTGAAATCGCTCACGCATCTGTAAACCAAAACCCATCTGTGCTGGGTTGATGATTGAGAGGACACATGAAAGATAGAGTAGCCCAACCTGCATACTGTGATGTGAAATATGATTGTTGTAAAATTCACTGTATGATTAGTATCAAACTGTTGTTACAGTTAACGTGACAAAGAAAATGTGAAGATATTTTTGACGTGGAATGCTGATGCCTTTTAAAGATGCTTTTTTAAAATTATTCATTGAAGAGAAGCATGGCGTAAGTTGTATGAAAAAAAAGCATTACTTGAAGTCTTTTATTTTAAAGTATGGATTCTGAACAAATACCTTCCAGTTTTTGTTCGTGTATGCTTGAGAGGGTTTAATTATTAAGCACAATCTACTTCTTTGGCCATGGCGTTTTTGTTTTAAACGCAGAGCCGTGTGAGAAGGAAACGTACCCGATAGAAAGACGGCTGCGGTTTCATTTGGGAGAGTTTTACAGGATAAACAGCTGAGTGCATTGGCTTCCAATACAAGTGGTTGGTTTTGTTATTTTTTTCACGGAACGAAACCACCCAAAGCTTGAGTAAGTTGCCTGGTTCTTTTAAAATATTTGACCCTGAAGAAAATTAAATAATTTAGATTAGATTCCCTACAATATGGAAACAGGTCCTTCGGCCCAGCAAGTTCTCACCGGCCCTCTGAAGAGTAACCCACCCAAAGCTATTCCCCTAATCTATATTTACCACTGACTAATGCCCCTAACACTATGCGTAATTTAGCATGGCCAACTCACCCTAACCTGCACCTCTTTGGACTGTGGGAGGAAACCGGAGCATCCAGAGGAAACCCACACAGACACGGGGGGAGAATGTGCAAACTCCACACAGACAGTCACCTGAGGCTGGAATCAAACCCGGGTCTCTGGTGCGTGCTGTGAGGCAGCAGTGCTAACCACTGAGACACCGTGATTTAGATACCTTAAGAAAATGGGCTCACTTACGTTCAGGAATTCAGTTTGCAATTTCCAAATCTTAGCTCAAAATCCCGAAGGGGATTTGGGAAACAGAGAACCTTTAAACTGATAAACGAGTATTCAGGAATCTATCAGGTTTATAACACAGGGACTGGAAGTCATCGCTGCAGGGTTTCAGTGAATCATGGCTCCAGTTGGAGGAGAAACATCTCAGCTTCAATCTGGGCTTCTGGACTCAATGTTGAGTTCAACACCTTCAAATTGTCAACCCACTTCCCTTTCATCCCTTTGCTTTAGCTTGTTTCATTCTGTTATCATTTCCTCGCTCCCCTCCCCCATCCCAGTTAGTGGGACTGTCTGCCCTATCATGCTGCTGTTCTCACTTTTGGATCACTTCATCTGAACTATCTACAACCTCTTCCATCGGGGAGAAGGCACAGAAGCTTGAACACACACACACACACCAGCCCGTTTGGAACAGTTACTACCCTACTGCTGGTAGAGTCCCGAATGGACTCACAAACTTTTAACATTCGCCTGTAACTGTGTTTTTGTTTTGCCGCTGTTTCCCTGTTATTTACTTATCTATGCGACTTAACTCTGTGATCTGCCTGTATTGCTCGCAAGACAAAGCTTTTCACTGTGCCTCGGTACACATGAGAATAAATTCAATTCAATTCAACTGTCGACATCTTTTCTCCAACAGTACCCCACACCATCGATCCCCCGCCCCCCTCCAAACTATATCATAAATGCTGTTCCCTCTCACACGACACTACAGCTCTGATGAAGAGTCATCAGAGCAATGTGAAGTGATACTGTAGGAGTTAATGCCATTGTACTTTCACGTGTGTTTCAGTCATTGAAATGATGTTTTATGTGCGAATAGATGGGTTAGTTCAGTTTAGTTTTTAGAATCATTATAGTGTGAAAACAGACCCTTCAGCCCAACAAGTCCACACCGACCTTCTAGTGAGTATCTCACCCACACGCTTTCTCCTAACCCCCAAACTAAAACACCCAACCCACACTGTGGGAACATAGCATGGCCAACTCACCCGGAGTTGCACATCTTTCGAATGGGGGAAAGAAATCAGAGCACCCGGAGGAAACCCATGCAGTTATGGGGAGAACGTGCAAACTCCCGACATACAGTCACCCCAGAGGCTGGAATCGAACCCAGGGCCCTGGTGCTGCGAGGTAACAGTGCTAACCGCTGAGCCACCAGGCCACCCACCTGGGCTTTTGTGGAATTGTTTAATTTATCATCAAGCAAATTCTGCAGCTTAGCATGCTTGTCTTTCACTGAATTACCACCTTGTTCAAATAATATCCGATCTGACTGGTATAGCAATAATATCAAAAGGGAGCATAATATACTCCAGGCACAAGGTACCAAAGCGACACAATATTGTAGGCCTGTGCCAATGAATGTAGACTTCTCTTCTATGTTCCATTTTCTTTGCCATGAAGGTAAACATTTCATTTTGCTTCCAAATTGCTTTTGGTGTGAGTTTGCGTATGAGTTTCAGGTTCAAAGACATCAATGTTCCTTCTGAAATAATACACTACAGTATCTCTCTATTGCAGATCATCAGATCATAGAGAAATACAGCAGAGGAGAAGCCCTTTGACCATACCAGTCACGCTGACTTGTCTGCACTCATTCCACTGTCCTGGTCTATAACCTTGAAAATTATGACTTTCAGGTGCTCATCAAAGTAGACTTTATAGGTTGTATGGTTTTCCATCTTACTGGCCGGGAGATTTGCTCGGGTTGTTTGGGAGGATTTAAACCAGTAAGGTGGAGGGGAGGGGGTGGGACCCAGAGACATAGCGAGGAAAAAGATCAATCTGAGACTGTTACAGTTGGGAAAAGGAGCGAGTCAAACAGTCAGTGCAGCCAGGAAGAAAGCATAGAATTAGGTAGGACGGATAAATTAATCTGCATTTATTTCAATGCAAGATGCCTAGCAAGGAAATGACCTTCCGTCAGCCCCACCCGCTAGCCCTCGAGCCCTCAAGCTTCATTCCAGATGAAGGGCTTTTGCCCGAAACGTCGATTTTCCTGCTCCTCAGATGATGCCTGGGCTGCTGTGCTTTTCCAGCACCACACTCTCTCGACTCTGATCTCCAGCATCTGCAGTCCACACTTCCGTCTCTGGGCTGAACAATCCATCTTGTGTGATCTAGGGAGAAGGGTATTGTTTTATCAAAATGTTTAAAAATCTTCTGTTTCCTTAATGGTCATGGAGATTGTGGAAGCTAACATCAGGTAAACAAACTGGTAAGTTGTACGAAAAGACATGAAAAAGAAACAAAAAAACCCCAGTAGAAATGCAAAATGAAACCTGAGAATGTGTGAGAAAAGAGGATTGTGATCAGAAAACAAATTACATGGATTACGCAAACACATGGAGATCGAATAAAGTAGATTTTAAAAGAGAAATTGTTCAAATCATATGCATTGCAGTTCAAGGTGCAGGAATACAATGCACCAAACCTCATGGTTTTGATATTGGAACAACAGTTTGACGGTGGCTCAGTCGTTAGCACTACTGCCTCATAGCGCCAGGGACCTGGGTTTGATCCTCGCCTTGGGGTGACTGTCTGTGTGGAGGTTGCATGTTCTCCCCGAGTCTGCGTGGGTTTCCTCCCACAATCCAAAGATGTGCAGGTTAAGGTGAATAGCCTATAGTGTACAGGGATGTATAGGTTAGGTGCATTAGTATTAGATTAGATCTAATGCTTACAGTGTGGAAACAACAAGTCCACAATGCCCGCCGAAGCGCAATCCACCCATGCCCCTACATTTACCCCTTACCTAACACTACGGGCAATTTAGCATGGACAATTCACCTAACCTGCACATCTTTGGACTGTAGGAGGAAACCGGAGCACCCGAAGGAAACCCATGCAGACACGGGGAGGATGTGCAAACTCCACACAGTTAGTCGCCTGAGGCGGGAATTGAACCTGGGTCTCTGGCACTGTGGTGCTATCCACTGTGCCACCGTGCCGCCCATAGTCAGCGTCAAATGCAGTGTAATAGGGGTAGGGGAACGGGGCTGGGTGGACTGGTTGGGTCGAAGTGTTTGTTTGCACACTGTAGGGATTTTGATTGATGATAATACCCAAACCAAAGGCAAATGGTGAACGAAAATATTGTGTACGTGTAATGACTCGACTGTGATCAGGTGACTATGATAAATTAATCACTGTTATCTTCAATATCTATGAATTAGTTCGCTTGCTTGATACGTGTTGTCAGCCAATGAAGCTTGAAGAAAATCTGACAAGTTTACTTCGAGCGGTTGACGAATTTAAAAATTATATTTGGGGAAAATAAAGTTGCAACTAGATTTTTTAAAAAAGAAATTCTTTAAAATAATGGATTCTGATATAACAACTGGTGTTTACCAACTCATTTACAAGCGTAAAGAACCATGTCTCAGAGTGTAAATTCACAAAGTAATTGGACAGATAAGGGGGCTACGAAATCATAAAGGAACGATTTTCTCTTGAGGAACAGGGTCACCTTGACAAGATTTTAGGATGCCAAATCGAATGTTGTCCACCGGTGCAAGAGGAGTTCAACATGCGTCTAGAAAAGTTGTCTACGAAGTTGCCAGACTCATGATTTCCAATGTCCAACTTAATAAATGACATAACTGACCTGGAAGTAGCTCCTGGAATGTTCAGTAAGCGGACTTCAATGTTTAGGAGGGTGCAATATAAAGATAGTTAAAAATCACGTCACACCAGGTCATCGTCCAACAGGTTTATTTGGGATCACCAGCTTTTGGAGCGCTGTTTTTTCATCAAGTGGTTGTGGAGTATAAGATCCCAACACAGATATTATACCAAATTTTTACAGTGTGGTGTAACTGAAATGATATATTGAAAAAGACCTGGATTGCTTGTTTAGTCTCTCATCTTTATAATGACTGTGTTGGTTTCAGTTCTTTCATATATAAATTCCACAACGTTTCTTAAAAGTTACATTCTCAAGTGAACTTAAACAATAGGTGCCATGTCGGCCCATATGAAGCATTTAAGGTAGGAGGTGCCCTGTGTGATCCTGTCTGTGCCCCACAGTTCAGACTGATTCTTTTTTCAAAAAAGGCGATTTACAAAATCTTACATGGATTAATTCTTTTTTGAGCAAAATAGGCTATAATTCTGCAAGTACAAATTCACCCCAAAGACTTATATGTGTGTGTTTGTGTGTATGTCTCTGTATGTGTGTATCTGTGTGTGTGTATATGTCTGTGTATCTGTGTATATGTATGTGTGTATCTGTGTGTATGTCTGTGTGTGTATCTGAGTGTGTCTGTGTGTATATTTGTGTGTATCTCTGTGTGTGTATCTGTGTATGTGCATCTGTGTATGCTTGTGTGTGTGTCTGTGTGTGTATCTGTGTATATGTGTGTGTGCCTGTGTGTGTGAATCTGTGTGTGTGTATCTGTGTGTGTCTGTGTGTGTGTATCTGTGTTTGTGTATCTGTGTGTGTATCTGTGTATATCCACGTGTGTGTGTTTTTGTGTGTGTGTATGTGTATCTCTGTGTGTGTGTGTGTATGTCTGTGTGTATATCTGTGTGTATCTGTGTGTGTATCTGTGTGTGTGTATCTGTGTTTGTGTATCTGTGTGTATATCTGTGTGTATCTGTGTTTGTGTATCTGTGTGTATATCTGTGTGTGTTTTTGTGTGTGTCTGTGTGTGCATCTGCGTGTGTCTGTGTGTTTATCTGTGTTTGTGTATCTGTGTTTGTGTATCTGTGTGTATATCTGTGTGTATCTGAGTGTGTATATCTGTGTGTATCTGTGTGTGTGTATCTGTGTGTGCGTGTATCTGTGTGAGTGTCTGTGTGTGTGTGTATCTGTGTATATGTGTGTGTGAATCTGTGTGTGTCCGTGTGTGTGTTTGCATACCTGTGTGTGATTCTGTGTGTGTATGTGTATATGTGTGTGTGTGTCTGTGTGTCTGTGTGTGTATCTGTGTGTATATCTGTGTGTATCTGTGTGTGCATCTGTCTGTGTGTATCTGTGTGTGTATCTGTGTGTGTGTATCTGTGTTTGTGTATCTGTGTTTATCTCTGTGTGTGTGTTTTTGTGTGCATCTGCGTGTGTCTCTGTGTGTGCATCTGTGTTTGTGTATCTGTGTGTATATCTGTGTGTATCTGAGTGTGTGTATCTGTGTGTGTCTGTGTGTATCTGTGTTTGTGTATCTGTCTATATCTGTGTGTATCTGTGTGTGTGTATCTGTGTTTGTGTATCTGTGTGTATACCTGTGTGTATCTGTGTGCGTATCTGTGTGTGCGTGTATCTGTGTGAGTGTCTGTGTGTGTGTATCTGTGTATATGTGTGTGTGTATCTGTGTGTGTTTGTGTGTGTATCTGTGTTTGTGTATCTGTGTGTGATTATGTGTGTATCCGTGTGTGTGTGTTATTTTGTGTGTATGTGTATATGTGTGTGTCTGTGTGTGTATCTATGTGTGTCTGTGTGTGTGTATCTGTGTTTGTGTGTCTGTGTGTATATCTGTGTGTGTATCTGTGTGTGTATGTGTGTTTGTGTATCTGTGTGTATCTCTGTGTGTGTTTTTGTGTGTGTGTGTGTGTGCATTTGCGTGTGTCTGTATGTGTGTATTTCTGTGTTTGTGTATCTGTGTGTATATCTGTGTGTATCTGAGGGTGTGTATCTGTGTGTGTCTGAGTGTATCTGTGTATATCTGCGTGTATCTGTGTATGTGTGTGTGTCTGTGTTTGTGTATCTGTGTGTATGTGTGTATCTGTGTTTGTGTATCTGTGTGTGTCTGTGTGTGTATCTGTGTTTGTGTATCTGTGTGCATATCTGTGTGTGTCTGTGTGTATGTATCTGTGTATGTGTGTGTGTCTGTGTGTGTGTATCTGTGTGTGTCTGTGTGTGTCTGTGTTTGTGCATCTGTGTGTGTGTATCTTTGTGTGTATCTATGTATATGTGTGTGTATCTGTGTGTGTGTTTGTGTGTATCTGTGTATGTGTGTGTATCTGTGTGTGTGTTTGTGTGTATCTGTGTATGTGTGTGTATCTGTGTGTATATATCTGTGTGTGTATCTGTGTATATGTGTGTGTGCATCTGTGTGTGTGTTTGTGTGTGTATCTTTGTATATGTGTGTGTGTGTGTGCGTTTGTGAGCGTGCATGTGGGTGTGTGTGGTGGGGCAGATGAGTGTCTTTGAGCGACTGTGTTGTACGTGTAGATGAAGAAAGCATGGTCAAACAGCTCAGTTGGAAATCAGAAGCGTTAGAGCTGATCCCTATTAAAACCTATAAATCCGATGGGAACTTGACAAGGTCGAGAGTGAGAAGATCCTTCCGCTGGTGGGGAGAGAGAACAGAATGGAATGTAAAACCCGATCCTGGTATAATGGTGCAGGAGGAAGCCTGAAAAGCTGAGAGGCAAGAGGCAGTTTAATCAGCGAAATTCAGAATGCTGTATTGTTTGGAGTGCACTAAGGAGTGGGGTAGCAGCATTGGAAAGAATTGAGGTAGGACCAGAAAATAGATTTGATTTGTGGAATTAACCACAGACAGAAACAAAACTGAATATTGAATCTTATAATAGACAAATCTTCCGCCAATCTCGGGCACATGACAAGTTGCATGGCAAAAGCTTGACCCTCACTGGTTACTTGCCCATACCTACTGGTCCAACGGGAAGGTGAATACCTAGCAGCTTGCCAGTCCCAGCGATGCGTACTTATTTTTAAAAAAGTCTTGCAACAGGCTGCTGGAGAGGTGGGTATTAGATGAAAGAATCACTGAATCCCTAAAGAGTGGGAATGGGCCGTTCGGCCCCATGTGGTCCATACCACCCCTCCAAACGGCATCCCACACAGACCCACCTCCTCACCCTATGCCTATAAGCCCGAATTTCCCATGTCAAATTCCCCTGAACCTGCACATCGTCCGACTGTTGGAGGAAGCTCAGAGCATCGGGAGGAAATCCATGCAGACACGGGAGACATAGAGCTTTACAGTGTGGAAACAGGCCCTTCGGCCTAACTTGTCCACGCTGTCCACTTTTCACAATCCATCCAATCCCATTCACCTTCATTTGGTCCATATCCCTCAATCCCTACTCCATCACGTACCTGCCCAAATGTTTCTCAATTGTGAAAATTCACTTGCCTCCACCAACACTGCTGAGCCCATTTCAGACAATCACCACCTCCTGTTTGAAAAAAATTCCCCTCTGGACTTTTTTGTATCTCTCTCTCTCTCTCTCAACTTAAACCTATGCCCTCTAGTTTTAGACTGTCCTCCCTTGGGGGAAGCCTGTTGGCTGACCACTTTATCTATGTCTCTCCTAATTTTAGAGACCTCTCCAAGTCGCCTCTTATTCCCCTACACTTCAGGGAAAACAATCCCAGCCTATCCAGCTTCTCATATAACTTAGTGAGTTTTGAGAAGACTTGTAGTCCAGGTTGAGCTTCTCGATGTAGGTTTGCTCTCTGAACTGGAAGGACAAGCCAAACAGAGACATGCACGAGAATTCCTAGAAGCATGGCATTCCAACCGGAACTCTATAAACAAACACATTGACTTGGCTCCCATTTACCACCCCCTGAGAAAAAGAGCCGGAAATGACATCACCACAGAAAATGATGTCACCACAGGAACTGACATCACAAACCTGAGGAAACTCAAACATATAAATAGCAAATGGGCCACGCTACCAGTGCTCACTGAAGATGTTACCTAGTATGGTGATGAAACATCTGAAAACGAACCTTCCAGCTCAGCGAGCAAACCTACATCCAGAATCTCATATAACTCAATGCAAACTCCACACAGACAGTCACCCAAGGCTGGAATCCAACCCTGGCACTAACAGGCAGCAGTTCCAACCACTGAGCCGCTGTGCCACCCCACACATCACTATTACCAACTTGTACACGATTGCTAGCTGTTCACCCTCCCCCATTCAATTTGTAATCTCTGAATGAGTTCTGATGCCTCTGTAATTGAGCACTGGCACATGAAGATAGGTCGGATGAGAGCTTGGTAAAAGGGGAGGCGAAATCTCCAAAGTTTGGATGATTGGGACAGCTTTTAAAGTAAGTGGACCGATTCAGTGCAAGCTGGAATGTTGCAGCCGAATCAGAATGAGTTCAATATCCTCGCTGGGAGGTTTGCTCTTGCTGTGCAGGAGGTTTATGATGGGTTTAGAGGCGTGGGGGAGAGGAGGTGGCATCGAATCGATGTAAAGTTTGCAGCAAAGTTTAGCCACATGTTGGAAGGAATATTAGGGCTATCCAACAGTTGGAGAAGATGCAGACACGATGACGCACGTGGGAGGACCAGAAAACTAAAACGCATTGATTTTGAAACAAGGTTCTCACAAACCAGCAGAGACTTGGTTGAGAGAGAGAGAGGACTGGCTGCTCAATGTTCCAGGGTTTCCTTGTTTTCCACCAGATAGAGAGGAAAGTATAAGAGGTGGAGGAGTTGCATTATCAATCAACGAGCATGTTACCTCTGCACTCAGAGAGGACATGCTGGAGGGCCCATCCACTGTGACAATATGCATAGAGCTCAAAAATAAGGTGGGGGCAATCACTCTGATACAGTTATACTCCAGGCTCCGCCCAACAGCCATTGAGGGATGGAGGAACAAATATGGAGGCAGCTTGTGGAAAGATGCAATCGAAACTAAAGTTGTCATTAACTTCCCCAATATTGGCTCAGACTCATAGAGATGCACAGCACGTACCAAGCTGTCCATGCTGACCAGATATCCCAACCTAATATAGTTCCTATTCATCTCACCATCCAGATGCCTTTTAAACGCTGTTATAGTAACAATCTCCACCACTTCTTCTGACAACTCATTCCATATATGCACCGCCCTCTGCATCAAAACGTTGCCCTTTAGGTCCCTTTTATATCTTTCACCTCTCACCCCAAACCTATGCCCCCTTGTTCTGGGCTCCCCCACCCCAGGGAAAAGACTTTGTCTATTTATCCTCTCCATGCCCCTCGTGATTTTATAAACCTCTGTCAGATCACCCGTCAGCCTCCGATGCTCCAGGGAAAACAGCCCCAGCCTGTTCAACCTCTCCCTGTAGCTCAAACTGTCCAACCCTGGCAACATCCTTGTAAATCTTTTCTGAACCCTTTCAAGTTTGCTTTCATTCTTTATCTCAGACAGCATAGAAATCAGTTCGCTGTTCTTCCATCCTAAGTCATCACCTGTCTGAACAAGGCAGACAAGGACGGGATCGGCAAGATTGTAAACTTAAAAGGGTTTACTGGGGAAAACAATTAGTTTCATCAGGACATCAATTCGCTCAGCTGGCTTCCCTACACTCCTTCTCTGAGACTGCGCCTTCCTCGCCAAAGCAGCCTATTTTACAATAACGTTCAGTAAACAAAATCATGATACCCTACTTCCCTTCTACTCCACCACTGAAAAACCTCAATCCATCCCACTTCCAATTAAGGAGAAACCGAGGAATCGCAGTTTTTTGATTAATTGACCTTGAAGGTGGGAATTGAAGTCGCTTTAACATGGTACCAAACTCAGCCTGTGTGGTTATTTGACATCAGACACCCCCATTGGTGGAAAGGCTGATGGTCTTGATGACCCTGCTGCCTGCTGCTTCGTTCTCAGGGAACCTGACTTTGGGCTCTGCTGCCGACTCCAACCCGCACATCTCAGTGATGAGTAGAAAGTAAACCTGGTGACCACACTCTGGCGGAAGCATCGGTAGCTGATATCCGCCCACAGACATAATGCAGAGTCATGCAGTTAACGTGACGATAAAATTCCTAATAAGGTGTCAGGGCTGACTTTCGAGCATCTTTCCAGGATTGATGTTTGCATCAGTCACTGATTCCACTTGGTTCTCAGAGATTCAGAACTGACTGCACCACCCCAGCGTTTTTATTTCAATTTCGTGAGTGAGTGAAGAAATGTGCCTGAGGGGATTTGTGTCTTCCTGCTCGGTCTTGGTCTTCATTTCACAAAGCCCTGGCCTTCTATTCATATTTAATATTCATCCATCCCATGTTATTCTTTTGCTCTCATATGTATGGTCACTGAATGGAGTGTTCATACTTCAAGAAGGCCTTCACAGGGCGTTTCAGCCCAGACTAGTTGAAATCACAGGAGAACTACGAGACACCGATTTACTTTGATTGAACATAAAGGCAAGAGGACAACGGGTTTGTACCTTTAAAGCCTGCAACTGTTGGAACTGTTCCAACTGGAAGACAGGGTTTGAAAGCATAATGAAATCAGAGTTATTTCTAAATTTCACTAGAGTTAAATAAAAGCGGGAAATATTCGACCTTCGAATGAGAACCGAGAACGAGATCAATGGTATAGTCCAGAAAATGATTGTCTCAGTGGATGCTCACTGTCCAGCTCCATTTTCCATTGATGACAAATGAAATGCAATAATTCTCTTTCCTTTTTGTCAATTTTGTCTGTTGAGGTGAGTGAGTGCTGGACGGGTGGGAGGTAGTTAATATAGTTTATATGGATTTCAGCAAAGCCTTTGACAAGATCCCACATGGGAAACTGATAAAGAAGGTGAAAGCTCATGGGATCCAGATTGATTTGTCAAGATAGATCCAAAATTGGTTAGTGATAGTAGACTGAGGGTGGCGTTAGAAGGGAACTTGTGTAATTGGAGCTGCTGAGCAATTGCGTAATACAAGGATGTGTACTGCGTCCCGTACTGTTTGTGATAACATAAGAGCTGTTCGATGACAACATATGAGCATAAGGCTTGGGGAATCGAGGACTAGAGAGCATCAATTTAAACTTACAGGGGAAAGAATAAAAGGGACAACGTTTTTACACAGCGGGTGATCAGTTATGGAACAAGCTGCCAGAGGAAGTAGCTGAGGTGGGTACATTAACAACGTTTCAAAGGCATTTGGACAAATACATGGATAGGAAAGGATTGGAAGGAAATGGGCTCACGTGCAGGGAAATGGGGTTAGCTTAGATTGAGATTTTGGTCGGCATGGACCAGTTTGGGCCAAAGGGCATGTCTCCGTGCTGTAGGACTCCATGACTATGATAATGGCAAGTAAACTTACCGAAGACACAAAAAATGTGGCAGATGGTTGATAGTGAGGAGGAAGGTGTGAGGTTAGAGAAAGATATAAATGAATTCCTCGGGTGGGCAGATCAGTTGCAGACAGAAGTTGATCCTGATAAATGTGAGATGGCATGCTTTGTTAGAAGGAACCAGGCATGGGGAGGTACTCATGAATCACAGAATTCTTTAACTGAAATCCGAAAAGCTCCGAAATCCAAAGTCTCTTTCGTGAAGGTTTTTTCTCCATAACAAGGTTGTTTGGCGGGCAAACAGCTAACCCAACTCCACACCCACACGACCACGTCATGCTGTGGTCGTGGCCTAGCACTGGCAGGCGTCAATACTGTCTCAGGGTCCCTAGTACTCACAGCTGGGTCTGCTGTTTGGTAAGATTTTACTTCCATGTCACCGCGAAACTGTCACTTATTCCAAAAACTGAAAAATTCTGAATTCTGAAAACCAGCTGTTCCTGAGGGTATCCGATAAAGGATTGTGTGCCAGTATGAGGAACAGGAGGCTCTTTGGATACTTGTCCATAGACAACTCAAGGTAACATGACAGGTTATTTGGGTAGTTAAGAAAGCATACAGGATGCTTGCTTTTATCAGTTGTTTAACAGATTAGAGGAGACAATGGTCTTTTGGTATTATTGCTGCATTGTTAATCCAGAGACCAACGCAATGTTGTGGAGACCTGGGTTCAAATCCTACGATGGTGAAATTTAAATTTTTTTAAAAATCGGGAATTAAGAGTCTAATGATGCTGTGAATCCATTCTCAATTGTCAGAAAACTCCTTTTGGTTCACCAATGTCCTTTAGGGAAGGAGACTGCCATCCTTAACTGGCCAGGTCTACATGTGACTGCACACCCACAGCAAAATGGTTGTCTCTTAACTACCTCTGGACAATTAGGGATGGGCAATAAATGCTCGCCTAGCCAGAGACGCCCTTATCCTGTGAATGATTAAAAATATCAAATCATAAGAGAAGTATGGTCGTTTTGGAGGTGTATGAAACCTTGTCTAAGCCACACCTGGAGTACTGTGTGCAGTTCTGGTAAATAGATAGGAAGGATGAGATTGGAGCATGTAACATAGAACATAGAAAAATACAGCACAGAACAGACCCTTAAGCCCACGATGTTTTGCCGAGGTTTATTCCTAATGTAAAATATAATATCTTAACCTACATACCCCTCAACTCACTGCACATCCATGTGCATGTCCAGCAGTCACTGAAATGTCCCCAATGACTCTGCTTCCACCACCACCGCTGGCACAACTCTCTGCGTAAAGAACCTACCTCTGACGACTCCTCTATACCTTTATCCTAATATCTTAAAACTATGACCCCTCGTCCCAGTCAATGCTGCCCTGGGGAAAATTCTCTGGCTATTGACTCTATCTTTTCCTCGCATTATTTTGTACACCTCGATCAGGTCTCCTCTCTTCCTCCTTCTCTCCAGAGAGAAAAGTCCGAGCTTATTCAACCTCTCTTCATAATGCAAGCCCTCCAGTCCAGGCAGCAGCCTGGTAAACCTCTCCAGAGAGAAAAGTCCGAGCTTATTCAACCTTTCTTCATAATGCAAGCCTTCCAGTCCAGGCAACATCCTGGTAAACCCTCACCAAACCCTCTGTATCTTTCCTATAGTAGGGTGACCAGAACCAGACACGATATTCCAAGTGTGGTCTCACCAGGGACTTGTAGATTTGCAGCAAAACCTCGCGACTCTTAAACTCAATCCCCATGTTAATGAAATCCAAAGCACCAAATGCTTTCTTAACAACCCTATCCACTTGGGTGGCAACCTTTGTGGGATATATGTACTTGTACACCCAAATCCCACTATTTCCCCACACTGCCAATAATCCTGTCTTTAATCCTATATTCAGCATTCGAGTTCGACCTTCCAAGATGCATCACGTCGCATTTATCCAAGTTGAACTCCATCTGTCATTTTCAGCCCAGATCTGCATCCTGTCTATGTCGCGCTGCAGCCTGCAATAGCCCTGAGTACTATTGATGGCACCACCAACCTTGTGTTATCTGTAAATTTACTAACCCACCCCTTAACCTCCTCGTCAAAGTCATTTATAAAAACTACGACGAGCTGAGGCCCAAGGAGAGAGCCCTGAGGGACCCCACTCAACACTGTCCTCCAGGCAGAATACTTTCCACCTACAACCACTCTCTGCCTTCTGTTAGCCAACCAATTCTGAATCCAGATAGCCACATCTCCCTGTATCCCATACTTCCTGACTTTATAAATGAGCCTCCAATGGGGAACCATATCAAATGCCTTGCTGAAGTCCACATCCACTGCTCGACCTTCGTCGACCTGTCTTGACACCTCCTCAAAGAACTCAATAAGTTTTGTGAGGCATGATCTGCCCCTCACAAAGCCATGCTGACTGCCTTTAATCACACTATGCTTTGCCAAATAGTCATAAATCCTATCCCTCAGAAATATTTCCAAATCCACAGAGGTAAGACTGACTGATCTGTAAATGCCAGGGATTTCCCTATTACCCTTCTTGAAAAGAGGAACAACATTCACCTCGTTCCAATCCTCTGGTACAACTCCCGTGGAGAGTGAGGAGGCAAATATCCTCACCAGCGGCTTAGTAATCTCCTACCTCACTTCCCGGAGCAGCCTAGGATAAATCTGGTCTGGCCCTGTGGACTTACCAGTCTTAATGTTTTCCTAAATTTCCAGCACATCAACTTCATCAATCCTGATCTGGTCAAGACTGTATCCCAGCTCCTCAAAGTTTTCATTGTTGTCACAGGTTGGTGCAATCTGAAGCCCATCGAATCAACACTACTCCATTCTCGTCCATATGCCTATCCACTGACCATTTGAATGCCCTTAAAGTTGGTGAGTCTACTACCATTGCAAGCAGGGCATTCCATGCCCCAACTACTCTCTGAGTAAAGAAACCACCTCTGACATCGTCCTGTATCTATCACCTCTCAATTTAAAGCTGGAAGTTTTGTTGTTAGAGGTGAGGATGTAGGAAACAGGGGAGAAGGAGAGGCTTTCGGAAGAGACTGAATTATGTGGGACAAAGTACAAAGCCTTGCTTAAATTTGTAGTTAACACACAGCAAGTGTGTTTGCCTTTATCCAGAGGACTGATTGAATTCCTGCAGTACAGAAAGAAGCCATTTGACTCACCTAGGCTGCACTGACCCTCTGAGTGTACCCACCCAGCCTCAGGCCCATCCACCTTCTCCCCGCATTTAACGTGGCTAATCCACCTAGCCTGCACCTCCGTGAATACTGTGGGGCCATTTAGCATACACAATCCAAATAACCTGCACATCTTTGGACTGAAGGAGGATACTGGAGCACTCGGTGGAAACAATGCATACACAAGGTGAACACGTCAATTCCACATAGACAGTTACCCAAGGACCCAGGGCCCTAGCACTGTGAGTCAGCAGTGCTAAGCACTGTGTCTCCTGTTATGGACGAGGCCAGACCACTCAAAACATTCTTAAGCAGTCAGCCCAGACTGTAACTTTGCAATTTGTTTCAGTAAGTGCACAGTGAGAATTACCCAGAGTCAGTTAGCTCGGTTGACTACCAGGTTTTAAAACAGACAAGAAGTTATTCACAAAATTACACCATGAAACACACAGTACCGAATTTAAAAACCCTACAGAACTCAAGTCTATCCAAACTAGACTTAAAGATGCTGTTCCGAATATACATAACAGTCCCAATAAGCAAACCACTAAAACCAGTAAAAATGGAACAAAGGCTTACAGGTGAAAGTTATAAGGGCAGAAGGAGAGAGAGTCTAGTAGCAGGTTTCCCCACAGCTGAACTCTTAAATTCTGAACTGAACTGCTCAGCGAGAGAGTTCGCCATGACCCCTTGACTAATACAGGTTACTTCTAAATACATAAAAGCTTTGGCCTGAAGACTCATGTGTTTACTTATGAACAAAAAGACCTTTCATCTCTCGACCAAACCCAGCCGTTTCGGAGCCTGGCCTGTTTATGACCCCTCCGAAAGAAACCAAGGACACTGCATCCTTGAGAAAAGGAATTGCTTTGTGACGCACCGTGTCACCAACCATCTCTGTAACTGGCATCTATTCACATCAGCAGAAAGGGCCTAAAGAACACAGTTGAGCCCTGAATGTGATTGGCAATCAATTCAATTGTTTTCATTACTTGTTATCTCTCTGGTGTTTCAGACAGTGGGAAAACTGAGTGCACCCGTTGTCACACCCTGAGCTGGGGAATCGTTGCCCCCCAGTGTGGATTCGCTGGTGTACTGTAAGGTTAGATGATTTTTTTTTAAAACCCAATTCTGCACTGGAAGCATTTGGACATTCTTTCCTCAGTAGGAACCCAAATCATGAGAAAACAGTTTCTCAAATTTTAAAGCACTTCCCACAGTTTGGACACTGAAAAGTCTCTCGATAGCGTGAATTTGTCGCTGTGTTGTCAGATTTCCGGAAGATATATGAAGCATTTTCCACACCCAAGAAGTCTTTCCCCAGTGTGGAAGCCACGTGTCAGTAGATTATATGATGGAGGGAATGCCTTTCTACATTCAGAGCAGATGAACAGTCTCTCCCAGTCGGCGAGATTATCATATGTTGAAAGATTGGAGCGAGTGGGCTTGTATACACTTGAGTTTAGAAGGATGAGAGACGGATAAGAGTATTAAAGGATTGAACACTCTGGAGGCAGGAAGCATGTTTCTGCTGATGGGTGAGTCCAGAACCAGAGGACACCGTTTAAAAATAAAGGGTAGGCCATTTAGAACAGAGTTAAGGAGAAACGTCTTCACCCAGAGAGTTTTCGGGTTGAGTGACCCTTTACCGGTTCTGAGGAAGGGTCACGCTTCCTGAAGTGTTAACTTTGATTTCTCTCCACAAATGCTGCCAGACCCGCTGAGCTTTTCCAGCGATTTCTCTTCCTGTATCTGATTTACAGCATTTGCAGTTCTTTCTGTTTTTACATAGTGTGTGTCTTACGAATTACCAAGTTGAAGTGGTCCTGAAAGCTGTCATAAAAATCCAACTGGTTGAGGAAGATGACCCTGCCATCCAATCTACTTGTCTATGGGAATAGATATAAACAGAGGAGAAGCTGATGAAGGTAGAGGGAATTTATTTTGAACAGAATCTCTCAATCCCTCACCGTCAAGAAGGATCAGGGGAGCAGGTGTATTTGAATGTCTTCAAGTTTGTTTTCAATCCCACATTGTCCTGACTTGTTTGATATCCAGGACTAGAGGAAAAGTTCTTCCATCAAATACTGGGAAGACTGAAGTCTTTAGACGCCATGACAAACTGCAGTGTTTTTTTCCCTCTCTTGGTAACTGTCTCAAGTCAGACTTTTCACAACCAAAGCAAAATATTACACCCACATATCTCACCCATCATCGCAAGAGCATCTGGTCGCACCTCAGTAATGAGAATAGAAGGTGTTAGAACTATTCAGCAGGTCAGATGGTGTCTGTAGAGGGAGAGTAAAACCTTTAGCTCACAACGACTTCCATCAGAGCTCAGGGAAGGTGAATAAATCGCAGGGTTTGAGGAAGGGAACAGGACTTGGGGATCAGAAAAAGTGGCTGTGTGATAGAGTGGATGCACTTCATTAACATCAGTAACTTTACCTCAACCTCAGTTCAACTGTTTCTGAATCTCTCATCCTTCCTTCTGTAGGCCCGTAGCCTGTTTAACACTGACACCTTTTTGTCTAACCTCCGACATTTTACCACCACAAGTGGGTGATAATCCAAACCCAAAAGATGTTAGTAACAAGATATCCCTTTTCAACAATGATCATTTTGTCCACTGATCGACAGCTCAAGCAACATTTCAATTTTAACATTTGCACTCTTGCAATCCCAGAAGCAACAGACAACTTACAGTGTGGAAACAGGCCCTTCGGCCCAACAAGTCCACACTACCCCGGCGAATTGTAACCCACCCATACCCCTAATATCGACCTAACACTACAGGCAATTTAGCATGAAACCAGAGCAAACCCATGCAGACACAGGGACAATGTGCAAACTCCACACAGTCAGTCGCCTGAGGTGAGAATTGAACCCAGGTCTCTGGCGCTGTGAGGCAGCAGTGCTAACCACTGTGCCCCCATGCCCGATGACTTCCACGTTCAAAGGCCAATGATATGATATGGTGGATCAGTGGTTAGCACTGCTGCCACACAGCACCAGGGATCTGGGTTCAATTCCACCCTCGGGCAACTCTGTGTGGAATTTGCACATTCTCCATCCCCCCCCCCCGTGTCTGCGTGAATTTCCTCTGGGTGCTCCGGTTTCCTCCCACAATCCAAAGATGTATAGGTCAGGTGAATTGGCCATACTAAGTTGCCCGTAGTGTTAGGTCAGGGGTAAATGTAGAACAGAGAAATGGGACTGGGTGGGTTACTCTTCAGAGGGTCGGTGTGGACCAAAGGGTATGTTCCCATACTGTAGGGAATCTAATATGATATCCAGGGTCCAGTGAATGCAGTGAGTTCTGACAGTCTTGATCTCATATTTAGGTTGAGCTCCCCATCTACAGATACTTCTTGTTTAATATCACGTGGCAGGAAGTTACCAAAAAAAAGCTGATAGAAATTCACAACATCGCTTCTGTACTGAAGATGAGTCACAGAGATTTGGCAACACAAAGAAAGGCCCTTCAGCCTATTGCCTCCATGCCGATCAAACAGAACCACCTAACTGCTCCAATCCATTTTCCAACCCTTGACTATAACCTTATACAGAGAAACCTCGATTATCCGAACGAGCTGTGTGAGCACTATTTTGTTTGGATAATTGATTTTACCTTAAACATGGGAAGCCATGCTGTTCTAACGCTGTGCTGTCCTGGAGAATTTGTTTAAACCTAATATTCTTATGAGTCTGCCATTGCAACATACTAATTCTTTCAGTCTTCAAATCTCAGGTTAAAATGAGAAGGACTAAATCCTTACAATCACGTAAATGCTGTATGCGAAATCCCAGCATTAAACAAGGTCCCAGTGAGCTTCTGCGATCGCAAGAGCATTTCTCAGTTTCCGCGAGTTCAGTGTCACGATAGGAAGACAGAAGCACAGCCTCAGGCATGCGTTTACTTTCCCAGCCTTGTTTTTAATGACCCGTAAAGTGATAGGAATACCCCGCACTGTACTGTAAAACACTTACTTTGCAAAGGGCTGTGTAACTAACTCTTACCTAAAATAAAAATCCAGTCGCTGATGCTGGAGCTGCTTGTGTTTCTTTGTCCTTCCCAGCATTTTCATCGGTTCTTCTTTCATCAGAATACACTTGCCACTTGGATGTAACGTTTTTATGGGATCTTGAGATCTTCTTTGGATAGTCCAAAATTCGGATAATCGAGGTTCCTCTACATACCTTGGCATTGCAAGTACCCATCTGAATACTTCTTAAAGACCAGAGGGTTTCTGCCTCTAACTTGCTTACGGGAATTGCATTCCAGATTCCCACTGCGTTCCGGGTGAAAATATCTCCTCACATTTCCTCTAAGTCTCTTGCCCATTACCTCCAATCTATTCCTCCTGGTCACTGATCCCTCTCTCAAGGGTAAAAGTTGCTTCCTGCATACTCTATCTATGCCCCTCATACTTTGATGTATCTCAATCGCGTCTCCCCTCAATCCCTTCTGCTCTGGGGCAAACGACTACAGCCTGTCCAATCTCTCTTTGTAATTGAAGTTCTCCAGCCTGGGCAACACTCTTCTGTAAATCTCTTCTGCACAGTCCTGTCACCTCCCTCCAGAACTGGACACAGTACTCATAACTGCGCTGTCTGCAACATTTCGGACAGGTCCAAAATCGCCTACTTGATCTTAAACTCTCTGCCTCGGTGATATCCCACATTCCTTGTTAACCAATTTATTCTGGAACTGGTGGATATGTACACCAAGGTCCCTTTGATCCTTGGTGCGTTCCAGTGTCCCATGGTTTATCATAGCTCGTTTGCCTTATCCAAGTGCACCATCTCTCATTTATCCAATTGAATTCTGTTTGCCGCTGATCAGTCCAAATAATCACTCTCCTCTGACTAAGGCAACTCTCATCATTAGTTCCAACTACACCCATTTAGAGTCATAGTGATGTACAGCACGGAAACAGACCCTTTGATCCAACTCGTCCAGGCCGACCAGATATCCAAAATGAATCTAGTCTCAGTTGCCAGCATTGAGCCTATATTGCTCTAAACCCTTCCTATTCATGTACACACGTTAAGTGTTGCAAGTGTACCAACCTCCACCATCTCCTCTGGCAGCTCACTCCATACCTGCACTACCATCTGCATGACCACGTTTCCTCTCAGGACTTCACCCCTCTCACCTTAGACCCACGCCTTCTAGTTTTTTTTTCCTTTTGTAGCATCTGCAAATTTACTGATCAACCCTCCTGTTTTCAAGTTTAAATCGCTTGTATAACCACAAATGACAAGCGACCCAACACTGATCCATGTGGTACCTCATTGAATGCAAGCTTGAATTTGGAAGAAAACACTCCTCAACCATAACTCTCCACTTGCTGCCACTGAGCCAATTGTGAATCAATTTTGCTAAATTTCCTTGGATCCTTTAGTCTGACAGTTTTGCCATCTCACTGTAGGAGACTGACAATGTTTGCAACCTCACATATTTCATTGTTGTCAACAGCTCCTCAACTGCGTTTCCGCGTTCAGTTTGATTAGCGACACCATCAAAGTAAAAGAAACTGCTACAAATCTGAAAACAAACAAAACAAAAAACTTTTGGGATGTGAGGAGGGATCGGGAATAAAAGTAGGGTAGGATTTGAAGGTGGATACGCACTCTGAAGTGCAAGAAAAAAGTCCAAGGTGTGAAAGATCGTGTGGGGAAAATAGCACGACACCAGGTTATAATCCAACAGGTTTATTTTTGAAGCACTAGCTTTTGTAGCACCGCTCCTTCATCAGGTGGTTGGGGAGAGATAAAGCAGATACATCTGCAGGACATGGTCAGGCGATGAGCAGCAGTAGAAACCTCACTTAACAGTGTCAACAAGAGCGAAATAGTAAGTGGAGCCAAGTTAGCCAAGGCCACAAAGGTTGATGGAGTGTTGGATAGTGTAGAGGGATGTTGTAGGTCACAATGCGGCATTGACAGGATGCAGAGCTGGACTGTGAAGTAGCAGATGGGGTTCAAACTGGAAAAGTGTGAAGTGATTCACTTTGGAATTACAGTGTTAAAGGAAGGACTGTGAAGGAGCGGATGAATCTTGGGGTCCATGTCCATAGATCCATAAAGTTGCCACCCAAGTTTAGATTAGATTAGATTCTCCTACTGCTTGGAAACAGGTCCTTCGGCCCAACCAGTCCACACCGACCCACCGAAGAGTAGCCCACCCAGACCCATTTCCCTCTGACTAATGCAGTTAGCACTATGAGCAATTTAGTATGGCGAATTCACCTAACCTGCACGTCTTTGGACTATAGGAGGAAACCAGAGCACCTGGAGAAAACCCACGCAGACTCAGGGAGAATTTTAAGGTTTTGAGGAAGTTATAGAGGAG
This sequence comes from Chiloscyllium punctatum, assembly GCF_047496795.1. Lineage (NCBI taxonomy): Eukaryota > Metazoa > Chordata > Chondrichthyes > Orectolobiformes > Hemiscylliidae > Chiloscyllium > Chiloscyllium punctatum. Next base: position 50,418,432 of record NC_092774.1, read on the forward strand.
ATGTCAGAGGTAGGTTCTTTATTCAGAGAGTGGAACACACTGCCAGAGGAAGTGTTGAAGACAGACACAATACCAGCATTCAAGAAACACCTGGACAGATACGTGAATAGGAAAGGAATAGAGGTATAAGTGAAGATGGTTCCAGTATGGAAGGGAAACTTGTATTGGTGCAGGCTTGGAGAGCTGAAGGGCCTGCTCCTGTACTCTATTGTCCTTTGTTCTTTGCTGTTATAAACTTCTGTAAGGTCATCTCGCAACGTCCTACAATCCAGTTAACAAAGTCCCGGCCTTTCTTTGTAACTCAAACCTTCCATACCAGGCAAAATCCAGGTAAATCTCATCCGATAACCCTCTCCAGCTTAATAATACCTTTCCTATAACGGACCACCAGAACTGCACACAGTATTCCAAACGGGACCTCCCCAATGTCCTGTAGAACATGAACATGATTTCCCAACCACTGTATTCAAAGAGCTGAACTGCTAAATGCCTTTTTAACTATCCTGTCCAGATCTAACGCAAACTTCAAAGAATTATGTATCTGCACCCCTAGGTCCCTCTGCTGTACAAATCTACCCAAAGCCCTTCCATGAATTCTGTAAGCCCTACCCCAAAATGTTGTCCCAAAATGCATACCTCTCATTTATCGAGATTGAACTCCATCTGCCATTCTTCAGCACATTGACCCATTTTGATCAAGATCCCTTTGCAATTTTAGAAAACCTTCTTCACGGTCTATTATGACACCAGTTTGGCATCGCCCACAACTAACCTCTATGTTCTTATCCAAATCTTCACATAAATGACAAACAAAAGAGGATCCAGAACCGATTCCCATGGAACACCGCTGGTCACAGGCCTCCAGTCTGCAAAACAACTCAACACCACCACTCTGTGTCTCCTGCCATTAGGCCAATTATCTATCCAATTGGCAAGCTCACCCTGAATCCCATGTGTCCTAACTTTACTGATTAGTCTACCATGTGGAACCTTGTCAAAGGTTTTACGAAAGTCCAAGTCAGCATTCATTCCTGATGAAGGGCTCTTGCCTGAAACATCAGTTCTCCTGCTCCTCGGATGCTGCCTGACCAGCTGCGCGTTTCCAGTACCACAACACTCCACTCTGATCTCCAGCATCTGCAGTCCTCACTTTCTCCAATTAAACAATGTCTACTGCTCTGCCCTCATCAATCATTTTGGTAACTTCCTCAAAAAAAAACTCAATCAAGTTTGAGAGACATGACTTTCCTTGCACAAAACCCTGCTGACTATCCCTAATCAATGCCTCTCGAAAAGTCTTTAAATCCTACCTTTTAAAATCACCTCCAACAATTTATCCACAACTGAAGGCAGACTCAGGTCTATAGCTCCCCAGTTTCTCCGTAAAATCTTTCACAAACAATGGTACAACATTAGCGACCCATTCATTGGGGACCTCGCCTGTACTCATACATGATGCAAATATTTCTGCATGGCAATTTTCTTCCTTACTTCTCACAACATTCTGGAATACATCTGATTAGGTCCCAGAGATTTATCCAACTTTCTGTGCTCTAAGACCTCCATAACTTACACTGCTGTGATGTGAACTATTTTTGAAACATCACTATTTGTCTTCCTATATTTTCTAGCCTCAATTTCTTCCTCCACAGTAAAAACTGATGCAAAATATTCATTTAACATTTCTCCCATCTCCTGGGATTTACCAGAAAGGATTTACCTCCTTGATCTTTAAGGGGCCCTCCCCTCTTTCGAGTTACCCTCTTTCTCTTAATGTACTTGAAAAATCTGTTTGGATTATCCTTAACCTTACCTGCCAATACTATCTCATATCCCCCTTTGCCTTCCTGGTTTCTTTCTTAAGAAAACGTCGCACTGTCTATATTGATTAAGAGTTGCGATTGAACCAAGTTGTCGATATCTAAAAGAAGATTTTCTTATATTCTTGATGAGAACCTCAATATCTTTATTCATCCATTGTTCCTTAATCTTACCAGCCTTACCCTTCACTCCAAAGGAACCTAATACCTATCAACTCCCATGATCACACTCTTGAAGGCCTTCCACTTGTCAGACGTCCATTTACCTGTGAACAGTCTATTCCAATCAACATTTAAAGTTTGTGCCTCATACCATTAAAATTTGCCTTACTCCAATTAAAACGATTAACTTCTATGGAAGGCTTATCCTTTTCCACAACCATTTTGAAACTAATAGAATTATGATCGCTAGACCCAAGGAGCTGCCCCCCACTTGTACCTCAGTCACCTGCACTGCCTTAGTTTTGCAAGGTTATGATGGTTTAGATAACCCAGGTGATGAAAACGTTTTCCCATTAGCTGGTCATCAAAGATTAGTGGACAAAGGTTTCAGGTATTTAGAAGTATCTGCAGGGGAGAAATGAGCGAGATGTTCTTACCATGCAAGAAGCAAAAACCTGGACCTCAAATGTCCCGCATATCCAAGGTCTGAAGAATCGAGCCATAGTATCGGATATTAAGGTGGTAATTGATTTCAATTTCCCGAATGCATATCCTCCACTTGCAATATCCTGAAAAAGGAGTTTATAGACGCTATCGTTCTTAGTCCAGGAGAAAAATTCTCTCTTTTGGTAGCTGTTAAAATCTGGGCTCATTCTGGACAGAAACCCAGTGATTGGCAAACAGCAGCTCTGTCTTGCCAGTTTGTGACCTCCAGCGAGTGGTTTTAAAGCCTCCCAGGCAACTGCAGAGCTGCATTTCTCCTCTGGCTCTCTCTGTTCCTCTTGTGCTCTCCTCACTTGCTAGAGCTCACTGTCTGTGCGCCAAGGATACAGTCACTGCCCGATAGGGCATCTGCACAATGTCCCCTCCAAGAGTATAGTGTACTTAGGCCCTTCAGCCCAAACTGCTCCATACTGACCACTCAGCTAGTTTCAATTGCCTGCATTTGATCTGTAGCCCTCTCAATCCTTCCCATCCATGTACCTATTGTACGTCCCTCAACCACTTTCTCTGACAGCCCTTCCTGGTACACACCACTCTCTGTGTGAAGATGTTATCTCTCAGGTCCTCCTTAAATCTTTCCCCTCTCACCTTAAACCTGTGCCCTCATTTTCAATTCCCCGTCTCTTGGGGAAGAAAAGCTATTTGCATTCATCCTGTCTATGCCCCCCATGATTTTATACACCCCAATAAGGTCACTCCTCATTCTCATATGTTTCAAGGAATTAAGTCCCTTTAATTCAGGCCCACTAGTTCTGGAAACATCCTTGTAAATCTTCTTCGCACTCTTTCCGGTTTAACTCTGGCATTCCTATAACAGGCTGACCAAAGCTGTACACTATTATCCAATTGCAGCATCACCAATGACTAGTACGACGGTAACATTACGTCCCAACTCTTATACTCAGTTCCTTGACCGATGAGGGCCTGCATGCTAATTCATACCCTGTCTATCTGTGATGCTGCTTTCAAAGAACTATGAACTTATGCTCTTAATTTTGCACAGTGCAATACCTCATGCTTACCTGTACTGAATCCTACTCTGAAGTGCAAAGAGACTTGAGAGATCTAGCCCAGGATTCTCTCAAGGTAAACTTGCAGGTTGAGTTGTAGAACACTAGATGGCACAGTACAAGCCCTTCAAATCCTGATGTTTTGCCGGGCATTGATCTTAATTGCTATGAAGGTTCTTCACTGAGCAAGGAGAGAGAGAAGAAAGGGAGACGGAAAGCGAGGGAAAGAGTGAGGGGAAAAGAGAGAAAAGGTTCTTAACTGAACAAAAAGAGAGAGAATTTAACCTTGAGAAGTTGTGACTTAGTCAGCAAAGTCAAGTTAACAGGATGGAGATTATCCACAATTACATCAAAACTCGGCCACATTTTGACGAGAAAGATGTTGAAGCCTTCTTTATTTCAATTGAAAAATTGGCTTGGTAAATGGAGTAGTTTGAGGATTATGGGTAATGCTAGATCAGACTAAACTGGTCGGCTGCTCTCGTGAGGTAATTGCCGCACAGTCGGATGAGGTGTCAAGAGATTATGAAGAGGTTAACAGGCTATTTTAAGTGCTCATGAATTGGTAGCAGAAGCACACAGACAGCGGTTCAGAAACACAATGAAGGATCCAGGTCGGACTTATGTTGAGTTCAAAAGAATTAAACATAATCATTTTGATAGATGGGTGCGTGCTTTGAAAATAGATAAGACCTTTGAGGCTCTATGAGAGATTATTCTGCTGGAGGGGTTTAAAAACACACTTCCAGAGGCGGTAAGAATTCACATGGAGGAACAGAAAGTTCAGGAAGTGAGAAGGGCTGCAGAAATGGCAGGTGAATACATGTTGGTGAGTATGACAAGCTTCCGGCCAGAATTTCATCCTGTGAGGGATAGAAGTTGGGAGTACGGGATGTTTATATGATGAAACCAAGAGTAGAGAGCACTGGTAAGAATTTACCGCAGGATAAAAAAGAAGCCCAAGAGGGTGGAAAGGAGATGAAAGGCCTCAGGTGTTTCCACTGTAGTAAACTGGGACAAGAAAAGACACAATGATAGTTATTAAAGAAAGGTGATGTGGGAAAAGAAGCTACGCCCGTGGCATTCATGGGGGGAGTAACCAACAAGAGCCTAGGAGCTGTAGCAGAGTGCACAGCCTAGAAAAGGGCTGGGTATGTGGTTAGTACCTGATCTCTACAAAGATCTCGCCTCTGTGGGTAAAGTTTCCTCAGAAAGAGCAGGGGGATAAAGACAAGAAGTTATCATTCTGAGAGATACAGGATCTAAGCAGTGGCTGAGAGTATGGGAATGAGTGAATATGCATTCTTTCTGATGTGTTACCTGTGAGTGTGGTAATGTGTGGAATAGATCGACAGAAATTTAGTGTTCCCCGATCTAAGATCAAGTTGGCGTGCCAACTCAAGACGGGAAATTACAGTGAGAGTGATTGACAAGAGTGTCAGTTCCAGGAATTCTTGGGAATGATTTGGCAGGATCCAAGGTGGGAGTGACACCTCTTGTTGTGGAGAAGCCCAAGGAAGGCCAAGAAACTGAGGACTTAACACAGAAATATCCTGGTATTTTCCCAGACTGTGTGGTAACCAGATCCCACTATCATCATTCACAGCACGAAGTGAAAAGTAAAGAGAAAGATGAAGGGGTTGAAGTTGAGTTGGCGGATACCCTGTTTGATGTAATAGTGCGGGAAACGCCTGAACAGGCAGAGGGTCATACAGAAGCTTTTAGTCCTGAAAAGCTAAGAGATCTACAACAGCAAGACATGACGACAAAAATAATATATGTGAGTGCGTACTCTGAAAAGGAGGGAGAGAATATTCTGGAGGGTTATTATCTGAAAGATAGAATCCTCAGACAGAAATAGAGACCAGGCTAAGGTACAAAAACATATTTATTGGCCTGAAATGCACAAGAATGTGGTTAACCTTTGCCGTATGTGTCATACATGCCAAATGGTGGTAAGCCACAGGCAGTAATAAAACCAGTAGCTTTGTTCCCAATTACCACATTTGAGGAACTTCCATGTGGGTTATAATTGGTTGTGTAGGTCCCCTTCCGAGAACTAAAAGTGGGAACCAGTACTCATTCACCATAATGGGTGTGTCTTCCAGATTTCCGGAGGAAATTCCGTTATGGAGTATCAAGGCAAAAAGGGCGGATGAGGAGTTAGTAGTTTTCTTCACACGGCGTGGGCGACCCAGAGAGATTCAGTCTGACCAAGGGTCAAAGTTTACTGCTAGGTTGTTTAAAGAGGTTATAGATAGCTTAGACATACATCACTTTAAATCTGGTGCACAGCATCCTGAATCCCAGGGAGCTTTTAAAAGGTGGTATCAGACCTTAAAAACCATGATGACTGTATACTACCAGGAGTAGCCGAATGATTGGGATAAAGATATCCCATTCATAATGGTTGCCATTCGAGATGCTTCAATCTACTCAGTTTGCTCCCTTTGTGTTAATATTCGGGCATGAAGTGAGAGGTCGTTTAAAATTAACTTTTTAAAAAATTGACAGGACCAAAGTCGGAGATCTCACACTTAGATTATGTATCGGAGGTGAGGGAGAGATTAAATCGAGTAGGTGAGTTATTTAAACAGCGGCTAAATAGGACACAGGGTAGAACGAAGCAGGTGGCAGATAAAAGCTCTGAGACTCTGACATTTTCCTGACGGGATGACGTATTAGTACTGTTTCCAGTGATAGAAGATCCCTTCAAAACCAGGTTTCATGGTCCCTATCAAATTGAGAAAAAGTTAAGTCAGGTGAACTATTTCGTAAAGATGCCAGGTAGGAAAAAAATGTATTGGGTATGTCACGTGAACATGCTGAAACAGTCTTACACTACAGAGATAGAACTGGAGAAACAGGTGTGAGTTACTGTCCCATAGAGTGAGGAATCAAATCCAGATGATATGGATTTTGATGTGCCTCAAAATAGATTAAGGTCCTTGAGGAGTGGGATACGTTAGTAAGCTATCTGTCTCCAGAGCATGGAACATAGTTGAAAGATCTGTTACAACAGTATAAGACATATGTAAGAATCAGATGTGGAGGTCTAATTCTATGGCACATGAAGTACAACAACCCTACCGACTTAATCCTTTCAAAGCCAGACAGGTCGCAATGGAGGTGGAGGCCATGCTCGAAAAGGATGTTATCAAACCGAGCCAGAACAAGTGGAGTTCGCCGATCGTCTTAGTTCCCAAACCGGACGGGACTCAACGATTCTGTGTGGATTATTCGAAGGTCAACGCCGCTACAAAATCTGACTATCCAATTTGTAGATTGGAGGACTGTATCCAGAAAGTCGGACAAGTCAGTTACATCACCAAGTTGGACTTTATGTGTGGTTACTGGCAGGCATCTTTTATCAGAGATGGCGAAAGACATTTCTGAGTTTGTAACCTCAAATAGTCTACATCAGTTTAAAGTGATGCACTTTGGAATGAAGAATGCACCTGCCACATTCCAAAGACTCATGGACAGAGTTGTGAATGGGTTAACAAACTGTGCAGAGTATTTGGACAATGTGGTGATCTTTTGTAAGTCCTGGAAAGATCACATGGCAAAGTTGACAAAGCTCTTTGAGTGAGTACGAGAAGCAAAACTGATGATAAACTTAAATAAAACTGAATTTGTGAGAGCAGAGGTGATGTTTTTGGGACATAACATCGGTCATGTAAGGTTGACCCCACGGAACGCAGAGATGAAGGCCATCAAGGAATTTCCATGGCCAACCTCGAATAAAAAAAGTGCTTCGATTCTGAGGCCTCGGCAGATTTTATTCGAAGTTTGTTCCAAACTTCAGCAGCATAGTGGCACCGTTAACAATTTTGTTGAAGAAGAACACCAAGTTTCTCCAGGCGGTGTTTGACCATTTGAAAGTCATATAAATCACCAAATCAGTTTCGGCCACACCAAACTTTTTATAAACCTTTTAAAGTCGCCATTGTTGCTAGTGACATAGGAGTTGGAGCTGTACTCTGACAGGAAGGTGAGGATGGAATTGAATTCTCAGTTGGTTACTTTTTGAAGATCAACATCAACCAGAGGAAATACTCCAAAATTAAAAAAAGAACTATTGAGTTTGGTATTGGCCTGACAACATTTTAATGTGTATGTCATGAACAGTGTGTACACAGATCACTATCCACTTACATTCTTAGAATGTTTTAAAGACAAGAATATGAGACTATTTCATTGGAGACTTGTGTTACAGACTTTTAATTTAGATAAGATACATTTACGGTCATAAGCGTGTAACTGCAGATGCATTATTGTGGATTTAACTGATAAAGTTTAGATGATATTTGTTTTTATTTAATGTTATAAATACACAGTTATATGGGAAGAAGTTAAGGTGAACTTAGTTAAAAGGATGTTAGGATAATGTGTTTAAAGAATAAAAAGAAGCCATCTTTTCATTATGATGGTTCTTTTTTTCTTAAGGGGTTGTGTTATGAAGATGTGGGTGAACTGTACTTTTGAGAGTTAAAAGCCAACAGAACTACCTGATAGCAGCAAGTGTTCTGAATAAGATACAATGTAATGTGGGCCAGCAGCTAGAGTAGCTGGGTTGCTTGGAGACAAAAACAAATTTGAATTAGTCCAATCAGTTTAAAGGAGATGCCAAAAAAACTCTAATCAAGTTTGAATTAAGTATGTTGGCAATCTTAAAAAGCAATGACACAAACTGACGCTTTGGGGATATAATACTGGGGAAAATTGAAAAGCTGAGAGGAGAACTGCCAAAAGACCAACAGATGTAGGCTGCTAGTCAGATCTCTCTGTGAGAGACCTGTCTAGAGAAGATGTTTGCATAGAGATAAACATCAACACCAACCTAGAGAGCAAATCTACAGAGGAAGATAAAGAGATTCGATCACTGACTAGTTTTGAAACATCAGTTTTTCAGTAAATCTTAATCGGGGGTTTTATCAGACGAGTATTATTGAAGGGAATGTAAAATGTAGGTTAGAGGACGGAGTTGTGAATAGCTGTTAGTTAATTATTATCCATTATATTTCGAGAAATAAAGTTGTTAATTTTTACTTTAGATAGTTCTTGACCTCTCGAATTTTCACAGATTACTGCATGGGATAATTCTTTTCTGTGTTGCTGGTTTAAAATAATCAGGAGGGTTTACCCGTATCATAACATAATCTCAGATCAACCTAATCTCCACACCTCTCAATCTATGCTGTCCACGTGTTTCTCCAGCAGTTGCTAAAATGTCTCGAATGTCTCTGAGTCTACTACCACCGCTGGCAGTACATTCCATGCACCCACTCTCTGTATAAAGTACATACCTTTGACATCTCCCCTATACCTTCCTCCAAGCACCTTAAAATTATGCCCCCCCCCCAACCCGATGGTCATTTCTGGCTTGGGGAAACATCTCTGGCTATCCACTCTATCTATGCCTCTCATTACCTTGTACACCTCTGTCAAGTCACCTCTCTCCCTTCTCTCCAAATTAAAAAGCCCGAACTCACTCAATCTTTCTTCATAAGACATGTCCTCCAATCCAGGCAACATCCTGGTAAATCTCCCAACATCTGCACCCTCTCCAAAGCACTGACATCCTTCTGATAATAAGGCAACCAGAACTGGACACAATATTCCAAGTGTAGTCAAACCAGAGCTTTGTAGAGATGCAGGATAACCTCATGGCTCCTAAACTGAAGCCGCTTGCTAATGAAAACCAACACACCATATGTCTTCTGAACAACCCTGTCAACTTGGGTGGCAACTTTCGGGGATATATTGACATGGACCCCAAGATCCCACTGTTCCACCACACTGCCAAGAATCCTTCCTTTAATCCTGTATTCTGCAATCAAATTTGACCTTCCAAAATGAATCACTTCACACTTTTCCAGGTTGAACTCCATCTGCCACTTCTCAGCCCAGCTCTGCATCCTGTCAATGTCCCGTTGCAACCTACGACAGCCCTCCACACTACCCACTGGTCCATCAACCTTCATGTCATCAGCAAACCTACTAACTCACCCCTCAACTTCCTCATCCTGGTTATTTATAAAAATCACAAAGAGCAAATCCACCCTTTCACTTCCCCATCACCGAGCTCCAGGCTGAATACTTTCCAACTAACACCACCCTCTGTCTTCTATAGGCCAGCCAATTCTGTATCCAGTCATATAGTTTTCCCTTTATCCGTTGCCTCCCTACTCTCTGAATAAGGCGATCATGGGGAACCTTATCAAACACCTAGCTAAAGTCCACATACACCACATCCACTGCGTGACCTTCATCAACTTGTCTCATCACATGCTCAAAGAACTCAATATGATTTGTGAGGCATGACCTGCCCCTCACAAAGCCATGCTGACTATCTCTAATCAAACTATGATTTTCCAAGTAATCATAAAATCTGTCTCTCAGACTCCTATCCAATACTTTGCCCATCACTGATATATGACTGACTGGTCTGTAATTCCTAGTCTTATCCCTATTCTCTTTCTTCAACAAGGAAATAACATTTGCCACCCTTTAATCACCTGACACTACTGCTGCAGACAGTGAGGATGCAAAGATCGTCGCTAAAGATGCATCAACCTCTTCCCTCACTTCCTGGGGTGACCGAGGGTATATCCCCTCTGGCTGTGGGGATTTATCTATCCTTAAGTCTTTAAAAATTTCAGCACATCTTCCTTCCTAACATCAAGCTGTTCAAGTGTATCTGTTTCACGCTGTCCTCTGAAACATCGGCGTCCCTCGCAGTAGTGAATACTGAAGCAAAATATTCATTAAGGACCTCCCCTACTTCCTCCGACTCCAGGGTTCAGTTTATCTTTTTCATTGTTGAAAATACATTCATTCATTTTTTAAAGCTTACAGATTTATTTTGAACAATAAATGAATTAAGGGATATGATGAGATCACGAGTAAGTGGAGGTGAGTCACGAGATCATCAGCCATAAACTTAATCAATGGTGGAGCAGGCTTGAACTACTCTTGCTCCTAGTTCTTGCGTTCTTGCCTTTATTGTTCGGGGTATTGAGTACAGAGGCAGGATGTCATGTTGCAGCTTTATAAGACATTGGTTAGGCCACACTTAAGAGCATCGCATTCACTTCTTGTTGCCACATTACAGGAAGGATGTGGAGGCTTTGTTGAGGGTGCAGAGGATGTTTCCCAGGATGCTACCTGGATTAGAGGGTACAGGCTATAAGGAGAGGCTAGTAAAACTCTGATTGTTTTCTCTGGAGTGGTGGAGGATGAGGGGACGCTTGACAGATGTCTATAAGATCATGAGATGCATGGACAAGGTTGACGGTCAGAATCTTTTTGTCAGTGTTGAAATTTCTAATACTAGGGGGCATGCGTTTAAGGTGAGGGGGTAATATTCAGAGGAGATGTGACAGGTAAGTTTTTTACACAGAGGCAGGGGTCTGAAACATTGTGCCGTGGTAGTGGTAGAGGCCGATATGATAGGGTCATTTAAGGAATAAGTACACGAATAAGATACAAATGGAGGGAGATAGGCCAAGGAAAGCAGAAGGGATTAGTTTAATTTGGCATCATTTTCGGCAAACATCTTCAGCTGCAAGTCCAAGATCTCCCTCCCCTTCCTTGACCTCTCCATTTCCATCTTCAGCGACAATCTACAGTCTGACATTTACTATAAACCCACAGACCCCCAGAACTACCTGGACTACCTTTCCACCCACCCGTATCTCACAAAATCTCCATCCCATTTTCCCCTTCCTCTGCCTTTATCGCATCTGCTCGGACAAGGAGAGGTTCCGCTCCCAAGCATCCCAGATGTCCATCTGTTTTAAAGAATGTAATTTTCCCTCCTCTGTCATCCAGACAACGTACCACTGCTCCAAATGCTCTCCCCACCAAAAAACATATTAAAGACAGGCTCCCCCTTGTCCTAATTTTGCAACCCACTAGTCTCTACATCCAATCTATCATCCTTAACCGCGTCCAGTAACGCCAATTTGATCCAAACTTCCAGAACATCTTCCCCTCCCCACCCCTCCCTGCCATCTGCAAGGACCATACCCTTCGCCAATCTTTGGTTAGCGCCACTCTCCCCACCAAACTCCAGATACCCCACTTATCTTCTCCTGAAACCAGAAAAGATGCAAAACTGGCCGATGCACCACCTCCTCACCCCCATCCAGGGAGCCAGTCAGTCCTTCCAGGTGAGACAGAGGTTCACCTGCCTCTCGTCCAACCTTGTTTACTGTATCTGGTGCTCGCAATGTGGTCTTCTCTACAGCGGGGAAACCAAACATAAACTTAGGCTTTGCTGAACCTCACAGCCAGGCCAACAAGGGCCACCTTGACTTCCTAGTCACCGCCCATTTCAATCCCCTTCCCGTGTCCTTCCTCTGACATGTCCTTCCTCAGCCTCCTCCATTACTACAGTGAATCGGACCGCAAACTGGAGGAACAACACCTCCTCTTCCACCTGAGCAGCCTACAGCCCGGAGGACTCAACATCAAGTTCTCCAAATCCAAATGCCATCCCTCCCCATGCCCTGAATCCCTTTCCAGCGCTGCCTCCTCCCTTCCATTCCACTGACCAACCTTCCTGCCACCAACCGCACTCACTCCTCCCCTCGACCAACAAGATCATACCCTCCACCTGTGTCCACCTATCACTACCTCACCATTCAGATACACCCCACATAAAACCTTCCCCCTCTTTCTCTTCAGCTCCCTCTACTGCCACCTCCAGTCCTGCAGAAGGGGAAGTTCTGTGATTTACATATGAAAGAACTGAAACCATCATGTCATTCTAAAAGATGAGAGACTTCACAATCAATCTGGGTCTTTTTCAATCTATGGTTTCAGTTACATCACACTGTAAACTTTTGCTATAAATTTTGTGACTTACAATCTTATATTTCACAACCACCTGATGAAGGAGCAGCTCTCCGAAATCTAGTGCTTCCAAATAAACTTGTTGAATGATAACACTGGCATCTACCCAACAATGTTAAAAATTATCCAGGTATGTCCTGTCCATGAAAGCAGGACAAAATCAACAATGGCAATTGCTGGTCAATCAGTCAACTCGCCGTAATCAGTAAGGTAGTGGAAGGTGTCATTCACAGTTGTGATGAACCTGCTCCTTTAACAAGGTGACGCTGTCCTCAATAATTTTTTCAGCGAGGTCGTAAAAGACATGAACTCAGAAAAGTCTTGCCTTGGATGGGTTTTAGGGCTAATTTGCTTCGAGCTAACGAATACTGTCTCAGGCAACAGGCTATCATGTTTTTATAAAATACTGCACTTGTACAATGAAAGGAGAGTGGCCAGTTCTCCCAGCACAGTCTTTGTCTGGTTTGGCTTGGTTTTAGCACATTAGTGCTGTATAGCCGCTGGATACAGAGAAGCAGGTCCGCCCTGGGACTTTCTGTCTGACATCTCTCCTGTAAAACCCTGTGTTTGATTTTATGTTTTGTGCCAAGGGTTGTTTATGGGGATTGGTGCAAGTCATTGGAACAACATGATTAAGTTGGGAGAATCCGTTGGGTGTTTGTATAGGTTAAGTTATTCTGTATTCTGTTTTCTGTCGTTTGTGTTTCCTTCAGTAATCTTGTAAATAAAGTGTTTTGTTTAAAACTGAGCGGTTTGAGCAACTGCACCCCTCCCTGCAATATCCGCATTACACCTGCTGAAAACAACTAGCAAAGCGGGGCAACTTTCTTGAAATGTTTTGAGGCGGTCTGGCCTGGTCTATAACACAGTGCAAACAAACAGCACCTGCTCAGCATTAAACTGCTCAGTGATGCCCAGTTTGGGTTCCACCAGGGCCACTAATCTCCTGACCTCATTACAGCCTTGGTTCAAACATGGACAAAAGAGCTGAATTCCAGGGTTGAGGAAGGAGTGACAGCCCTTGACATCAAGGCTCCATTCAACAAAGTGTGCCTTCAAGAAATCCCATTAAAACTGGAATGAATGGGTATCAATGGGCAAACTCACTGCTAGCTGAAATTGTACTGTATATGTAGGAAGATGGGTGTTGTTTTGGATGTCAGAATATTATCTGCAGGATATCTCCACTGGAGTTCCTCAGTGGTGGCACAGTGGTTCCCTTAACTGTGCAGAGCAAAGGCATCTGCCCAATGAGCTTCTAACAAACGGCTCCAGAGAAGATGCACAAGCAATATCAATGTTAAATTTAAAATTGGAGGGGTCCATTCAGAAGTACAATAGCAGTGGGGAAGAAGTTTTTCGTGAGTCTGTTAGTACATGTATGTAACCTTTTGTATGTTCTGCCCAACGGAAGAGGTTGGAAGAGATTCCAAGTGTAGTGCTGGAAAAGCGCAGCCTGTCAGGCAGCATCAGGAGCAGGAGAATCGACATTTTGAGGATAAGCTCTTCATCAGGCATCTTCGATTATGTTGGCTGTCTTCCCGAGGCAGAGAGAAGTGTAGGGGGAGTCAATGGATGAAAGGCTGCCTTGCATGGTGGATTGGGCTGTGTTCACAACTTTCTGTAATTTCTTACGGTTCTGGGCATAGCAGTTGCATGATACATCCATGATGCATCTGGATAGAATGCTTCCTTTGGTGCATCTATAAACATTGTTAAGCGTCTTTACTGATGTGCCAAATTTCCTTAATCTCCTCAGGACATTGAGGCCTTGTGCTTTCTTGGTGGTCGCATCAAAGTGGGTTGACGAGGTTAGATTCGTGGTGAGCATCACTCCGAGGAACTTGACCTAATCGACATGACTGATGTAAACAGTTATGCGCCCTCCACCTTGCTTCCTGAAGTCAATGACCTGCTCTCTCATTTTGCTGACATTGAGGGAGAGATTTGTATCGTTATACCATGCCAACAAGCAGTCTATCTCTTGCCTGTATTCTGTTTCGTCATTGTCTGAGATCCTGCCCACAATGGTGGTGACATCAGCGAACTTGTAGGTGGTGTTAGTATAGAAGGATCATAGCGATGGGCTGTGTACATAGCTTTGTCTGGCACTGGTGTTAAAGATTATCGCAGAGGAAATTTTGTTGCCTATTGTCACTGATTGGGGTCTGTCAACCAAGAAATCATAGATCCAGTTGCAGAGGGCAGATCAATGACCTTGGTGTCAGAGACTGGAGATTAGATTGGTTGGAATATGGCGTTAAAGGCAGAACTTTAGTCAAAAGTAGGAGACTGATGTATGGATCCTTCCTATCCAGACCTTCCAGGAATGTCGGGGCAGGAAATCTCATTTCCCCGACTTACTGTTGAAAGCGAGCATAAACTGTAATGGGCGCATCAGGGAGGGATGTATTTTTGTCCACTCTTCTGTTCCACTTCACCTTGTAGCCTATTTAGTCACGTAAACCTCGTCACAAACAGTAGGAGTCCCTGTGGTTAGTGTGGGTCTCTCGTCTAGTCTGATATTGCCTCTTGGCATCTCTAATGGCATTACGGAGGTCGTGTCTGGATCTCCCACCAAGGTCAGGGTCATCTGATTTGAACACCTCACACCCGGACTTCAGTGGGCAAGGGAACTCCTAGTTCGTCCACGGTTTCCGGTTGGGGAACATTCAAATTAACTTCTTTGGACCACCATCTTCTACACACATGCTAATGGAATCTGCAGCGGTCCAGGCATATTCATTTAAGTTCGCAACTGAGTTCTTGAATATGGACCAGTCTCCCAATTCCAAGCAGTTTCTTCAAGGCTGTTCCATTGTCTCAGACCAGCGCTCTACCACTTTCTGCACTGGGTGCTTGTAAGTCAGAGGGAAGAACACAGCATTGTGATCTGGTTTTCTGAAATAGTGACAAGGTATGGTCTGGTAGGAGTTTTGACGGCTGTGTAGTGTGGTTGTTTACATGACTCTGCAAATTGAGTAAATGTGGTTGCCTTCATGATCAAAATCAATTTATGATGATTTTAAAATCTCATCAATTGCAAACTGGACTCCCTGGAAAAAAATGTGTTTGTTTTCATGTGTTTTGCGAGTCAGACTCTCAGGATGATGTGACTGTTGATGCAAGTAGTGAAGACTGTATCTGCTCTTAACTTGAACCGTCAATGAAATGCAACATTTACCATGATACAGACTTTGACCGAAACGTTACACAATGTTATTATCCAATATGGTGCTAACACAGAACAAATCAGATCCCAAGCCCGATATCTTGCTTGATTGATCGCAGGTTTTATTTTTCAAGTTTTGTCTTGGTTTGTCACTAAAAATATTCCCGAAATGAAACCAGTTTCTAGTGAATTAATAAACAACAAATAGTCAGGCAAACTCTTTTCCCCCCGAAATATCATTGACAGACCTTCAATCCTAATGATGTATTACTGCTATTTTTTGCTTTAAGATGTCGTACAGAAACAACTCTCGTCACACATTCACAGATGCTATTCTGTCCATTTCTCCCTGAGACATTGAAATGGAGAGTAACTCACAGACCCCTCACATCCGACCCTCTAACATTTGGAAAAGCAGAAGACTTTTCAGTTCTGATGGTTTGAATTACAAATCAATTTTCTCAGCTTAGAAACTGTCTTCACAGAAAGGAGACTTCCAGCAAAGAAAAAGAAATCTGCCCCTTTGTTAATATTTCTTCTTAACTGAACCTGTTTGTAGCCTCTGAGTATGTCTCTTTTTTTAAGGTTGCAGAAGTTCATGCTTGTAAACCGATCATAAAATGATTTTTTCTTTAGCTTCCCGGCGACATAACCTAAGTTATACATCTCCCTGTAATCGAAGTCTTCATTTGAATGTTCCATTTGAATTTGTGACCTCCTGTTTTGTGCAACCTTGGCACTCTTGAGATGACATTTTCCTATCATGAACAGAGACAAATTTTGCAAATTGTTGGCCACTTTTCTACATAGGCTGCATTGCTATTGGCAGTCTTCTCATCGAAGACAGTGAAGCACTGGCTGGCTGTTACTTGTGAAGGTCGATTAGTTCCAATGTTTACAACTTACAATGCAAAATGACATGTTAAGTGGAGGAATCCATGTTCAGAAATGTCTTTGGAATTGCAGATATATATATATATATATATATATATATATGTAGAGCTAGCGTTTCCAATCCATACATTTCTAATTGGCTGTTTAACTTAAATGTCAACTAGTTACAGCTTCCACCTTAATCGATATTATCAATTGGCCCTTAAGAAAGCAATGTTTCATGATGAAATGGTCCTAGATTTCAATGATGGCCACACAGTTTGCGACGATTGCACCTAAATTGGGTAATGGGTCTGCAGGAGTAGAAATAAGATTAGCACTTTATCATTGTTTTGCAATTTAGTGCTAATGCATTGGGATGGTCGTCAATTGGGAGTTGCCACAAGTGAAGGCCAGCTACTATTATTTTCAAAGATGCAGCATTGACCGAGAAACAAAAGAAAATGGAATGGAAAAAGATAGATTTTCCTGAAGTCATTAATGTCGGTGGAGACGGTCTGCTTCCCGCTGCAGTGGATCATAGGAGTTTATTGTTCGGCCATGGTGGGCAAACGAGATAATAACATGGAAACCGGTCTGCAGAGTGATAGTAGAGAAGGTGAGGAACTGTGTCATGGTTCCACAGACTTAAATGTCAGCAGATTTCAAAAATGTACCAGGTCTCTAAAGCCTTCAGGCCTGGTGTGTGCACAATATAAAACTTGCATCTTGAATTCAATGAAATGGGGTTGATGTGATCAGCAAGAATTGGCCCAGAGCATTCTTTGCCAGAGCAGTGTCAGGTCCACTTTTCACTACAGTGCACTGTTAAGCTAACAGTGATTTTTACACAGTCAGTGCTGAGAGGACATAAAAGGATCATGGCTTTTGCACCATACCTTCGTGAATATGGGGGTTACGTTCATGTGTCTATGTCTGCATGTGTGTACGTGAGAGAGGGAGAGTTTTGTGTAACCTTGTGTTTCTCTTCATGTATGTTTACTGGGCGCTTAGGAGGTTGCATATTAGCAAGGGAAAGAAGGCTCGGACGCAAATGGAAATACATGGCAGTGTGTTATCTTCACAACTCAGAAGGAAATGGCTTTATGGCTGCAATGAAAGGAGGGAGAATAGGACCATTTACTAATGATGATACAGATGGGAAGCCCAAGCGATTGAATTAACAAATGGATAGGCTGGAGAGGCATGGTGTAGGTCGCAAGGTATAGTGTTCATCTGTGCACCGCAGGGAGACAAGATCTAAATATTAAACCGTCCGAACCTGAGTGTCCTCTCTTCACTTTTCTCTCTCTTGCAGGTTATGAAAACTGCATCTGCATTCTGAGTCTGTGGAACTTTCCTGCACTTCTTAAGGCCAGAAAGAGATTTGAAAGTGCATATTGTGTAATTGCTGTGAATTTTCCACCTGTTTAAATCCCCACATTTATAGGGCAAGGAGTGTCGTGGGAGCGATAATAGGACCAGAAACAGACAGAGATGGTTCCAGCTATTCATATTATGAAAAATGAATGAGTGTTCGGGAATACTTAGCTTGAAGTTGATGAACTGCCTTGAAATTATAATGAAGGTCACGGTGCAATTTATTGCAAAGAAGTGTGTAGATTTCTGGTGATAGATTCAAAGGCACGTGAAGGTGGTACAGAACTTCATCCAGACAGAAAGAGTAGCCAGAATTCTGACTGGAAAAAAGGAATGAGTGCTGCCCTTTACAGTATGCCCCCAATCTATAAATGTTTAAACATACAAACCAATAAATAATCATAAATATAAATAATTCACTCGACCCATTAATCCATCAAGTGATTCAGTAATCATTCAATCAATGAAACCATGAATGCTGTTTTGTCTGTCTGACCAAGCACCATCTGATTACGGAGCCTTTGAAACCAGCTCTTAATCCCTTGCGAAAGGGAATGGATCAGGCCTGATCAACCATGGCTCAGATATTCAGAAATTACCTGAGATTAATTAATTTTCTGAAATGTGGGGTATGCCATGTTCGTTAATCTTTCTTAAACCCTCACTTTGGGTGAAGATTGAACAGACATATTAACGCATATGCCATGGTCAGTCGGTGAACATGCTGGACAATAATGTACAGCTAGTGAGGATTTGCCTACCTTCAGATTTGGAGTGTTTGAATGAATAGTCTCAGCGGATATTTCAGCCCATTCCTTAACTCGACTCTGATTTTCCTTTGGGTCCCAGCATAAATGAATGGATTGATACAGGAAGTCAAGAAGACAAGCATGTATCCGGTTTCTTCAAGAAGGAATGATTCTTCACTTAAATCAGATCCTGAGAAGTAAGCAATCTTCGCAACTCGGACATAGATAATCGTTATTACAAATAACAAATAGAACAGGATAAAAGTGCCTGAGATGGTGAAAAGTAAAACAATTGATTTTCTTCGCTTTTCCATTTCGGGATCACCATGATTCATCCTGTTGTTGGGGACCCTCAGTCTCCTGCGGGATCTGTTAGCCAATAGAATGTGCCTGACGGTCAGAATATTCAGCAGTAAAATCAGAATAAAGGGGAGACATGGTGTTACAATAGGCCGCATCCAGTCATAAACAGTCCAAGCTGGTGAAGTGTAAAATATTACCTTTGTCCGACAAAACCAAGGAGTATTGTTAATTATATACACGGGTTCAAATAGAAAATACACAAAGGCATTTTTTAAACAGGTCAGTGCAGATACAATTCCGAGCACACGCACTGCCACCTTCTCTATGCAATATTTTGTTTTTAAATTCTGGCAACAAATAGCCACAAATCGATCAAAGGTGAAAGCCACTGTGAACCAGGCAGAGCTATCAATAGCTGCCAAATTAAAGACCATGCGAAGGCTGCATACTGGGGTGATAAACAGGAAGCTGTATGGGAAATAAATCCCAGCAATCCGGTTTAATATTACAGCAGTGAATATGAGCATGAGATCTGCTATTGCCATGGACACCAGGTAGTAGGTAATACACGCAGAGAGGCCGCATCTTCTTTGGCACAGGACGATAATCACTGCCAGATTAGCTGGAATAGAGAGAGAAAGTCAGTCTGACATATAGAATGTATGTGTGAGACACTGTGCATATCGTCAAGTTACATTTTGACTCCAAATGGAATCATACATTTTAACGAGGCTGTCTATTTTTGTGATCTTGATTTTTACAGAAGTGATATTAATGAAAGTCTGCAGTAGCGAGTAGAGTG
This sequence comes from Chiloscyllium punctatum, assembly GCF_047496795.1. Classification (NCBI taxonomy): domain Eukaryota; kingdom Metazoa; phylum Chordata; class Chondrichthyes; order Orectolobiformes; family Hemiscylliidae; genus Chiloscyllium; species Chiloscyllium punctatum. The sequence continues at coordinate 50,438,069 of NC_092774.1, forward strand.
CGCTCTTTCTTGATTATATGGTTTTTGAGATATATCTCTTGATTAAACTTGAAATATAAGCCGTATTTATTAATCTAACCTGGGGCAGTGTTTCATAGAGGAATAAGACGGTGTTATTTTCTGTGTCTGGAGATTGTGAAGGAGAAAACATGACCTTTAGTAGAGTGATATGCGCTTCTTTTCAGATGTGGGAGTTTAAACAGAGTTGAGGGTTACTGCAGATTACATTTGCCATAAATGCTGTTGGGTGCGAATCTTATCTGAAAGAATGGATTGGTTAGAGAGACAGTTATAGGGAGGGGGTGAAGTCACAGATACAGTCACAAAGATGGGTTACTTCAGGAAAGGTAAGAGAGGCAGGCAGCTCGTGCAGGAGCCTTCTGTGCCTATACCTATTTCAACCAGGTATGCTGTTTTGGAAAATTTAAGCAGTCATGGACTCTCAGGGGAACGTAGCACGAACAGCCAAGTTTCTGGTATTCAGACAGGCTCTAATGCAACGAGGAGTACGTCCAGTTCCAAGAGATCAATTGTGTTGGGGGATTCTCTAGTCCGAGGTATACACGGACGTTTCTGCGGCCAGCAGCGAAACGTCACAGGAGCGTGTTGCTTCTCTGATGCCTGGATCAAGGGTGTCTCTGGGAGGTTGCAGAATGTTCTCAAGGGGGAGAGGGGCCAGCAAGAGGTCATTGTCCACATTGGAACCAACGACAGAGGAAGGGAAAAGATTGAGATTCTGAAGTGTGATAACAGCGAGATAGGCAGGGATTTAAATCGGAGGTCCTCAAGCGTAGTAATATCTGGATTACTCCTGGTGCTGCAGATGAATGCATGGCTGAAGAGCTGATGTACGGGAGAAGGATTCACATTTTTGGATCATTGGAATCGCTTTTCGGGTAGAAGTAACCTGTTCAAGAAGGACGGATTGCATCTAAACTGGATGGAGACTAATATACTGGCAGGGAGATTTGCTAGAGCTGCTCGGGAGGATATACACTAGCAAGGAGGAGTGGGGTGGGACCGAGGGAGATAGTGAGGAAAGAGATCAATCTGAGACTGAAACAGTTAAGAACAGAAGAGAGACAAACAGTCAGTGCAGGCAGGGACAAGGTAGGACTAATAAATTAAACTGCATTTATTTCAAAACAAGGGGCCGAACGGGGTAGGCAGAAGAACTAAGGGCGTGGTTAGGAACATGGGACTGGGATATCACAGTAATTACAGAAACATGGCTCAGGATGGGCAGAACTGGCAGCTTAATGTTCCAGGATACGAATGTTAAAGGAAGGACAGAATGGGAGGCAAGAGAGGAGGGGGAGTGGTGTTATTGATAAGGGATAGCATTACAGCAGTGCTGAGGGAGGATATTCCCGGAAATCCATCCAAGGAAGTTATTTGGGTGGAACCGATAAAGAAGAAATGGAAGATCACCTTATTGGGATTGTATTGTAGACCTCCTAATAGTCAGAGGGAAATTGAGAAACCAATTTACAAGGAGATCTCAGCTACCTTTAAGAATAATAGGGTGGTTATAGTAGGGGATTTTAACTTTAGAAACATATACTGAGATTGCCATAGTATTAAGAATAATCTGTTAAGTGTGTACAAGAAACTTTTCTGATTCAGTATGTGGATGTACCTAGTAGAGAAGCTGCCAAATTTGACCTACTCTTGGGAAATAAATTTGTCAGTGGGGGAGCACTTTGGGGCCAGCGACAATAATTAGATTGGATCTAAGATAGTGATGGAAAAGGATAGGCTAGATCTAAAAGTTGAAGTTCTAAATTGGAGAACGGCCAATTTGGTCGGTATTAAGCAAGAACTTTCAAAAACTGATTGGGGGCAGATGTTTGCAGGTAAAGGGGCGGTTGGAAAATGGGAACCCTTCAGAAATAAGTTAACGAGAATCCAGAGAAAGTATATTCCTGTTAGGGTGAAAGGAAAGGCTGGTAGGTATAGGGAATACTGGAAGACTAAAGACATTGAGGGGTTGGTTAAGAAAAAGAAGGAAGCATATGTATGATATAGACAGGATAGATCGAGTGACTCCTTAGAAGAGTATAAAGGAAGTAAGAGAAAACTAAGAGGGAAATCAGGAGGGCAAAAGGGGGATATGAGATAGCTTTGGCAAATAGAACTAAGGAGAATACGAAGATTTTTACAACTGCATTAAGGACAAAAAGGTAACTAGGGTGAGAATAGGGCTCCTCGAAGATCAGCAAGGAGGGCTTTGGGTGGAGCTGCAGAAAATGGGGGCAATACTAAACGAGTATTTACTGTCAAAAAGGATATGGAAGATATAGACTGTCGGGAATTAGATAATGACATCCTGCAGAATGTCCGTATTACAGAGGAGGAAGTGCTGGATGTCTTGAAACACATAAAGTTGGATAAATCTCCAGGACCTGATCGGGTGTACTCTAGAACTCTGTGGGAAGCTAGACAAGTGATTGCTGTGCCACTTGACGAGATATGTCTGGCATCGATTGTCACAGGTGAGTTGCCAGAAGATTGGAGGTTGGCTACCATGGTGCCACTGTTGAAGAAGGGTGGTAAGGTCAAGCCTGGGAACTATAGACCGGTGAACCTGACTTTGGTGGCGGGCAAGCTGTTGAAGGGTATCCTGAGGGACAGGATTATAGATGTATTTGGAAAGGCAAGGACTGATTAGAGATAGTCAACATGGCTTTGTGCATGGGAAATCATTTCTCACAAACTTGACTGAATTTTTTTGAAGAAGTCACAAAGAGGATTGATGAGAGCAGAGCGGTAGATGTGATTAGTATGGACATCAGTAAGATGTTCGACAAGATTCCCCATGGGATATTGGTTAGATCGAACGGAAAACAAGGAGAACTAGCCATTGGATAGAGAAAAGGTAGAAGACAGAGGGTGATTGTGGAGGGTTGTTTTTCAGACTCGAGGCCCGTGACCAGTGGAGTGCCACAAGGATCGATGCTGGGTCCACTAATATTTTCCATTTACACAAATTATTTGGATGTGAGCATAAGAGGTACAGTTAGTAAGTTTGCAGATGACACCAAAATTGGAGGTGGACAGCGAAGAGGGTTACCTCAGATTACAACAGGATCTGGACCAGATGGGTCAATGGGCTGAGACGTGGCAGATGGTGTTTAATTCAGATAAGTGCAAGGTGTTGCATTTTGGGAAAGCAAATCTGAGCAGGAATGATACTCTTAATGGTAAGTTAAGTGTTGCTGAACAAAGAGACCTTGGAGTGCAGGTTCATAGCTCCTTGAATGTGGAGTCGCAGGTGGATAGGATAATGAAGAAGGTCTTTGGTCTGCTTTACTTTATTGATCAGAGTATTGAGTATAGGAATTGGTAGGTCATGTTGGGTTGTACAGGCCATTGGTTAGGCCACTGTTGGAATATTGTGTGAAGTTCTCGTCTCTTTCTTATTGAAAAGCCGTTGTGAAACTTGAAAGGTTTCAGAAAAGATTTACAAGGATGCTGCCAGGGTTGGAGAATTATTGGGTAAATGGCTTCTTTCCACACGCTATGGATTGTCTAATTCTGTGAATATGTTCAAGCGGAATGAAGTGAATGGCGATTAGTTTTTTCCAAAAATGCAGAGTGCATCAGCATCAGGAAACTAATGAATTACTGCGATTATCTCCTAAACATCGGTGATTTTTGGTGTAGATCTGGACCACCGGACATGAAAGATGTTGCAGTCTAATTCGGATGTATCTACTTCTCCGGTGTAATGCTTGCTTGGTGGGGCATTGTGTAGTTACAAAAAGTGATCGACGTCATTCTGTTTTGAATAATTAAACAAAAAACATGCAAGTGGTACTACCAGCTGTGAAACATGTTCAATGCAGAGAAACTGTAGAAAATATCAACAATGTGAAATAATGTGCAATTGTAGGACGAGAAGGAAATCTCAACTCAGCAGGAAGAAATTCAGGAGCTTCAGTGACAGCGCATGTGAAAGAGAAGAGATCGGTTGAAACAGTGACTATTAGAGACTGAGGACAGAAGTATTAAGGCGTGAGATGCGGAGAAACACGAACCAGACAGTAAAAGGTGTTCTTCAGATGATTCATGTATCCATTAACCTTTCAATGCTTAATGATACTTCTTCAACAAATTCATCCAGAAACTGATTGAGATAACTAGGATTAACATGAAAGATGACATTTAATCTATTCACCTACATTATGAACGCACAATGCGTGGAGCACAAAAAATGCAGTGAGACCCAAAGATGGAACTTCGGGTCAATGAGCAAAAATGCTGCTCACAATGTTTCAAGTCACGTCAGATGGAGAGAATTTTCGTGTTTCAACCAAATGGGTCAGTGACTAATTTGGTATTTACTGTGACAGCGTCGAAGTCAATGCTGTGATAGATCTACATTGATAGCATGATATCATTATAAGAATTCACTTATTGTGAAGTCATAGACTCGCTAACATTAAGGGCATTTAAATGGGCATTGGATAATCACACGGATGAAAATGCAATAGTGTGGGTTAGATGGCCTTCAGATTGGTTGCACAGGTCGGTTTAGCACCGAGGGCCAAAGGCCCTGTACCACGTTGCATTCTATGCGACAATGGAAAGACACCATGGGTCCACATCAGCATGCTGAGTGCGGTACAGTCATTCGCCACATGGACAGTGCGAAAAATACTGTGGCCCTCCATTTCCAAAGAAGCATTAATTTGATAGGAACATTTAATTACAATACTGACATCATTTGCAACACAGCTTTAAACGTGTGTGTGCATTTTTCTTCAGGAATATTGCCAATGCCACAATGGAACTGGGATTACATCAAAATAGTTTAGCCGAATTCGGCAGGAGGAGGAGCCACAGACTGTTAGCAGAATAAGGGCACCGCATTGTATGGGAAACAATCAAGTCAATGAGATCGCAACGATATCAATTTTCAAGGGGCTAAGGCATGGCTGGTTGGCTTTTACTGCAATTCTGAGAGGATCACAGACAAACAGATGAACTAAAGTCATGAAAGCCTGAGATTGTAACTATCCTCACGACGTGGTTGAGGGACGGACAGAGTTCATAACCTAACATTCCAGAATATAGAATCTCCAGGCGGCAAACAAGGAGGTAAAAGAGGAAGAGGTTTTGCATTACTATTTAAGTAGTCAATTCCTGCAAGAGCGAGAGATGATATCTTGGAGGGTGCGTTGTTGATTTCTGGGTACAGCATAGGAATTAAAAAGGAAGTAAAAAGCATCATCTGCATTGTGACGTGTTTATTATAGACTTCCAGTTTGTCAGCAGGAAACTGAGGAGCACATTTGTGCCCAATACATGGAGGTGATTAAAAATAAAACTAAAAGGAGCAGTGATTTCATCGTTCCCATCGTTAACTGCTGAAGACACAGTGTTAAGGAATTGGATCGAGTGGATTTCTTGAAATGTGTCGACAAGCAGTTTCAGAGCAATATGCACAGAGTGCAAAATGGACAAAGTTACTTTAGAACTAATTCTGGTGAATGAAGCCAGGCAGCTAATGCTGGTGGTAATGTGGGAGTGGTGGGTGTTCGAATTTCCATGACAGCGATCGAAGCATGGTAAAAATTAAGATTCTTCAGGACAAAAACAGACAGTTAAGTTTAAAAACAGAAGTTTTGGATTGGGAGGGTGCAGCGCTGAGTTAAATAAGGAAGGGTCTGTCCGAGGTAGATGGAGGAGAAAAGCATTTGGATCGATTCAAAAGGAAATGGGTAGGATCGCAGCCCAACATTCTTGTTGTACAGAGGTAACAAGATTAACAAGCCAGGAGACCTGTGAATGAACTGTCCGTACTTTCATCAGTGAGAGATCATGGCTTTCAAATTTTATAGATTTTACGAGGATATGATTTGGTGTGTACATGAGGGTAGTGCAGCGAACACAGTTTATATGTATTAAAACAAAGGTTTTGACAATGTCCACATTGGTGACTTACCAAAAAGGCCTAGGCACATGGGAAACAAGGGAATTTGATCAAGTGGATTCAAAATCAGTTCATTTCCAGGAGACTATTCCGGAAGGTTAGATCACATGCAATCCAAGGAGAGCGAGATGATTGGATTCGAAGTTGGCTCAATAGTAGGGCACAGCGAGAATGGTTGTGGACTTCAGGCCTGTGACTAATGTTGTGCCCAAGGGGTAGGTGCTGAGAAGTTTGTTATTTGTTATTTCCATAAATGATCTGTATGTGAATGCAGTCGGCATGATCAGTAAGATTGCAGATAAAACAAAATTAGGATGGTATTGTTGATAGCGAGGAAGGTCAATAAAAATTAGAGACTGATCTTGGTCAGATGGGGAAGTGGGAAGACGATTGGTAAATGGAATTCAGGACAGAGAAATGTGAGGTGTTGCACTCTGGAATGTCAAACCACGACAGAACTTGTACAGAAAACGGTCAGTTCCTGAGGAGAAGGAGAAATTGAGTACTGCAGATGCTGGAGATCCAAATCAAAAGGTGTGGTACTTGAATAGCACAGCTGGTCAGGCAGCATCCGAGGAGCAGGAGAGTCAACGTTTTGAGAATATGCATTCCTGATGACGAGCTGATGCTCGAAGCGCCGACTATCCTGTACATCGGATGCTGCCTGACTGTTGGTGCTTTCCCAGTATTACAGATCCTGAGGAGTGTTGTCGAACTGAGGAGAACATGTACATTGTTTGGAGAAAACTCCTTCAAAGGAAACAGAATGGTGAAAAGGGATTTAGCCCGCTGGCCTTCATCGGTCAAGGAATTGAGTAAAGGAAATGGAACATGATGTTACAGTTGTCTCAGTTACTTGTGAGGTGGTACTTAGAGTATGTTATCCATGTTATACAAAAGACATTGTTAGACCTAAATATGTTTCAAGAATGTAAACTCTTAATTCAGAGAGAATGAAATCATCAAATTGAATGAAATATAGATGCGTTAAGACATTGAAATCATTTAAAAAACATTCCAAACACAAACAGTAAAATGAAGTCAATCTACTCACGGAGTGGAATAATACATCACATGAAACGGAACAAAGAGTAAAAGCTCTTTGAAGACTGGTGACTGTTAAAGTGGGAGAATAGATGCAGCTAACCAATGATTCCCGCAGCGAGTAACTAACTACAATAATTACCTGGAAGGCCAATAGCTGCAAGGACGGGATAGTAAATGGCAAACACCAGCCCTCTTGGTATTCCATGCATTTCTGAGAGAAACTCTGACCATGTCCAACACAACATTGAAAACCTTGCAAATTTATACAATGTTTCAGCCTCCAGGGAGCTAATTAAACTGTTTTGTTTCGACAGTAACCAATTTACTGTAAGGAAAGAGGTGGCACCAGCTACTGTTCAGCTGGTCCTTATGCTTTGACAGAATAGTTTTTTTTTCCATAGAACCAGGGATGTGTCTAAAAGAATGTTCGGCATAATCCAGTTAGTAAATCGTTTTCTTTGAAAAAAGAGCTCGTTGTTTCGATGCTGGAAACAGACCAAATCAATGGGATTAACCACTGACTTCAGTCAGAAATGTACATTTTTCTTGAAAAACTCGAGCAAGTTCAAGTAGACTGCTCTCAGAGAGTGTGACCACCAATGAGGCACAATGTATTTCTAACTCTCTGTCAGGATAATTTCGACACTTGGAGAAGCACTGAGGGTGGCAAGGGTGCAGAATGCATTCTGGCCGGGGAATTCAGTGTTTGACATGAAGAGTGACTCACCAGTTTCAGAGCAATCAGTTCGAACTGGTTGTTTCATAATGTCCATGATCGCTAAACTAGTTTGTGATTGGTGGGGAGTGAACCAACCAGAGGGAAATACATATTCGACCTCATCCTTGCCAGCTGCAGATGCACTTGTCATGACAGTATCAGTAAGAGTGACCACCGCACAGTTCTTGTGACGGTAAGGTAGTGCCTTCACATTGAGAATGCTCTCCATGGTGTTGTGTAATACCATCACCGTACTAAATGGGACAAGATTTGTACAGATCCACCAATTCAATTCTGGGCACCAGGAGGCGCTATGAGCATCAATAGCAGTCGAATGGCACTCCAGCGCAGTTTTGAACCTCATCGCACGTCATATTTGAAGATTATTGTGCGGAAAGTTTGGGTGCCCATTCTCACTGATTGCTGTCTGTGGTCAGGAAGTCAAGGGTCCAGTTTTAGAGGGCGGAATTGAGGTCTCAATGTCTGGAGATGAGTTTCATTAGAATTATGGCATTGACGGTGGAAATTTAAGTCAATAGGAGGGAGACTGAGTTAGTAACCCCTTTTATCCAAGAATGAGTGCAGTTCCAGGTAGATGGCATCTGTCAGGTGGATCTGTTGCCATGGTAGGTGACCTGCAAGGGTTTCAAGGTAGGCTGTGAGGCTCGGGTTGATGTGAGCCTTGACTAACCTCTTGCAGCACTTTATAATAATGGAGGTAAGCGGCACTGGTCTGCAGTCACTGGGAATACTGAAGAAGATTTCTGTGGCACTGGGATGATGGCGATGTTCTTGAAGCAGGTGGAGTCTTCAATTCATAATAAGGAGAGATTAGTAATGTCAGCAAATAGGGAAGTGATTGCTGTGCCTCGTATAAGATATTTGTATCATCGATAGTCACAGGTGAGGTGCCGGAAGACTGGAGGTTGGTTAATATGGTGCCATTGTTTAAGAAAGGTGGCAAGGATAAGCCGCTGGAGCCATAGACCAGTGATCCTGACGTCAGTGGTCGGTAAGCTGTAGGAGGGAATCCTGAGGGACAGGATGTACATGTATTTGAAAAGGCAAGGACTGATTAGGGATAGTCAACATGGCTTTGTGCGTGGGAAATCATGTCTCACAAACTTGATTGAGGTTTTTTTTGAATAACTAACAAAGAGGATTGATGAGGGCAGAGCGGTAAATGTGATCTATATGGACTTCAGTAAGGCGTTCGACACAATTCCCCATGGGAGACTGGTTAGCAAGGTTAGAGCTCATGGAATACAGGGACAACTAGCCATTTGGACACAGAACTGGCTCAAAGGTAGAAGACAGAGGATGGTGGTGGAGGGTTGTTTTTGGACAGGAGGCATGTGACCAGTGGAGTGCCACAAGGATTAGTGCTGCGCCCACTATTCAATTATATAAATGATTCGGATGTGAGCATATGATGTATAGTTAGTACTTTTGCAGACTACAACCAAAATTGGAGGTGTAGTGGACAGCGAATAAGGTTACCTCAGATTACAATAGGATCTTGGTCAGATGGGCCAATGGGCTGAGAAGTGGCAGATGGAGTTGAATTTAGATAAATGTGATGTGTTGCATTTTGGGAAAGCAAATCTTAACCAGATTTATAAACTTAATGTTAAGGTCCTATGGAGTGTTGCTGAACAAAGATAACTTGGAGTGCAGGTTCATAGCTCCTTGAAAGTGGAGTCGCAGGTAGATAGGATAATGAAGAAGGCGTTTGGTATGCTTTCCTTTATTGGTCAGAGTATTGAGTACATGAGAGGTCATGTTGCAACTGTACAGGACATTGGTGAGGCCACTGTTGGAATATTGTTTGCAATTCCAGTCTCCTTCCTATTGGAAAGAAGGTGTGAAACCTGAAAGGGTTCAGAAAAGATTTACAAGGATGTTGCCAGGGTTGGAGGGTTTGAGCTATAGGGAGAGGTTTAATAGGCGAGGGCTGCTTTCTCTGAAGCGTCAGAGGCTGAGGGGTGACCTTATAGAGGTTTACAAAATCATGAGGGGCATGGATTAGATACATCGAAAAAATATTTTCCTTAGTGTGGCGGAGTCCTGAACTGGAGGACATAGTTTTATGGTGAGATGGGAAAGATATAAAACAAGCCCAAGGTGTAATGTTTTCATGCAGAGAGTGATACGGAATGTATCGAATGAGCTGCCAGAGGAAGTGGTGGAGGCTGATACAATTGCGACTTTTAAAAGGCATCTGAATAGGTATATGAATTGGAAGGGTTTGGAGCGATATGAGCTAGGTGAGGCAGGTGGGACTATGTTGGGTTGGGTTATCTGGTCAGCATGGACGAGTTGGACCAAATGTGCTGTACATCTCTATGTCTCTATGACTCTATAAGAGGTTGCACCACTTGGGGCTGAACACGCTAGAATTTGGAAGACTGAGAGGGGATCTTATAGAAACATTAAAAATGATGAAAGGGACAGATAAGATAAAGGCCAACAAACTGTTTCCCCTGGTGGATGAAACTAGGACTAGGGAATATGGACTCAAGATTAGGGGGAGGAGATTTAAAACATAGATGAGGATGAACTTTTTTTCTCTCGGAAATTAGTCAATCTATGGAATTCTGTGCCCAAGGAAGCATTAGAGGCAGCTTCCTTCAATATATTCCAGACACAGTTGGATGGGATTTTCATGGTCAGAGAATTAAGGATAATGGGTGTATTGCAGGAAGGAGGAGCTGAGACGATGTCGAGCTCAACCATGACCTTAATGAATGGCAGAGCAGGCTCAATGAGCGAAATGGCTTGCTGCTGGTTCTATTAATATGATACTATCAAAGTCTGAATCTGCAATGGCATATTCAGTTACGCTGGCTCTTGAGTTCTTGAATATGGAGAGTCTGCCATTTCCAAACAGTTCCATCGAAGCTGTTCCATCGCCTCCGATCAGCACTGTACCACTTTCTGTACTGGGTGCTTATTAGCCAGGAAGAGGAACACAGCATTGTGTTCTGATTTTCTGAGAAACAAACGAGATATGTCGTGGTAGGATCTTTGACGGTTGTGTACCGGGGTTGTTCAGATGGTTCTGTAAATATACTGAATGTGGCTGTCCTCATGATTAAAACCAACTTCTCATTTAGGTCACTGAAGAATTCATAATGGTTTTAAAATCTCGTCAATTGCAAACTGAACTCACTGGAAAAAAATATGTTTATTTTCATGTTTTTTTGCGAGCTAGTGTCTTGGGGTGACGTGGACGTTGGTGCAAATAAAGCTCTTGACCTGAACAGAAAATGAACTGCAACATTCATCATGATACAGACTTTGAGAGAAATGTAACACAATGTTATGATCCCATATGGTGCTAACACTGAACAAATCAGAACGCAGAGTGAAATCTTTCTTCAGTAGGCAAGGGATATCCCGGTTCATTTACAGTCTCCAGTTCAGGAACATGGGGATTGACTACCCTGGTATGCAATCTTTTCCACACTTGCTAATGAAGTCTGTAACTGGAGTGGTATATGTTATTTCGGTCAGCCATTGTGTTCTTGAATATGGGCCAGTCTATCTTTTCCATGATTATACGTTGTATTTTTGAAGATTTACTGTGTCAGTTTTTCGCGAAAATTATTCTCAAAAGGAAACAAATTTCGTTAGAATTAATAAATGAAAAGTGGTAAAAATTACTTATTTCCCCAGAACCATCATGTCCACACCTTCAACTCCAATCAAGTATCACTGCTACTTTCGCTTTACGATGTCTCACTGAAACAATTGGCCACACCTTCACCAGATGCTATTCTTTCTATTTCTTCCAGAGAAACATAAATGCATAATATCTCACAGACTCCTCACATTCCACCAGCTGGCAGTTGAGAACGAGTCTGACTTTCCAGTTCTGATTATCTGAGTATAAATCTGGTTCTAGCAGCTTAGAAATTTACTTCAAAGATCAGAGGCTTCAGGCATAGAAAGAAATAACTGTCGTGTAGCTAATATGAAATACTTCTTCTGAACTGAACCTGTTCTTCACTTGTGGCTGTGTCTCATTATAAGGTTGCTGACGTTCAAGTTTGTGAACGCATCATCAAATACTCTTCCGTACCTTCCTAGTGGCTTGACCTAAAGTACACAGTGCCCTGAATTCGAGGTCTTTAGTCCAATGTTCCAGATGAATTTCCGGCCTCCTGTAATGTGCAGCATCACATCACACTGTCCTATTGTGAACAGACCCAAAAGGCACGAATCACTGGCCACCTTTCTCCACAGTCTGCATTGCTGTTGGTTGTCTTCTCTTTGCAGACAGTGATGCACTGGTTGACTGTTACATGACAACGTGGACTGGTGCCAACTGTTATAACTTAGGATGCAGTCTGAACGTCGAATTGTTTAGAAATAAATGGAGATCTATATATGTGTGTGCATATGCAAATATATTATATATATTTTTAAAATTCTAACTGCAATGCAATGACACAATAACTGGAGAAATCTCGATTCAAATGGTGAAATACTGTGTATGGAATTAGAACTATTTAAACAGTGCTTCCATTTCAAATCTGTAAATTTCAGATTGGCTGTTTAACTGAAATGTCAGGTAGTTACACAGAGGAACTCTAAACAGTATCAGCTCAAGTCATATTCAATATTGTATATTTCCCATTAGTAAGATAATGAAATACACCTCGATTTCAATGGTAGCCACAAATATTGTGATGATTATACCTAAATTGGGATAGGTCTATATTCGCAGCAATGAGATTGCCGTTCTCTTAATGTTCATCGCTTAAATTCTGACATGTTGGGATGGTAGTCAATTAGGGGTTGCCACAAGTGAAAGCCATCTGCCATGATTCGCAAACTCTGCAGCATTGACCTCGCAACTAGAGAAACGGGAATGGCAAAGGGATTTTCCTGGATTCATTGATGTCTGTCGATACATTCTGCTTCCCGCTGCAATGGTTCATACGGGTTTACTGCTGTGTTACGGTGGGGAAAACGAGATGCTTTCACCAATAGCAACACCGAAACCGGCGGAGAGAGTCATATTAGAGGAGGTGAGAAACTGCGTTATGATTCCACATCCCTAAATGTCTGCAGAATCCAAAGAGAGATCAGGGGCCTCAAGTATTCAGGCCAGGACAGTGTACAATATTAAATTTGCATCCTTTAATTCGTCTGATTGGCATTAATGTGATCAGCAAGAAATGTCCCAGATAGTATCAGCATTCGTTGCCAGAACAATGTCAGATTCACGTTACACCACAGTCCAGTGTGAATTTCTCAGTGATTCTTACACAATCAGTGCAGAGAGGACGGGCAAGGGTCATGCCCTTTACAGAATCACGTCTGCCTTCAAGAACATGGGCGTTATCTGCGTGTGTGAGAGTTGATTTGGTTTCATTAATAGTACTCACATGTACCTGAGCACAGTGAAACGTTTTATTTTGTGAGTATTGCAAAAACATCAGAGCTAACAAGGACGTGCACATTCCAAGCCGTTAGACAGAAGAAGGTTATGTTTGTGCAAGGGGTGCAAAAATAAGATCCACATTAGTAAGATCAGCAGTATTTAAAGTTGGAGAGGTTTGTTCAGCAGTCTTAATAACAGCAAGGAAGTTGTTCGTCAACTTGTTGCTGCTTGAGTTCCAGCTTCTGTGTCTTCTGCCTGACGGAAGAGGGTCGTGAGAGAGTCTGTTTTTGTTGAATGTTTGTGTTTATGTTCATGTGTGTTTAAGGGGTGCTTAGGAGGAAATTATATACCTGCAGGGGAAGTTAGCTAAAACAGAAATGAACGGACAAGAATCAGAGGGAGCATGGTCACCCCCACGTCTTTGAAGGTCATGGCCCTACGTCGGGAAGGAAAGGAGGTAGACAATTTACTAATTGTGATGCGGATGTGACATCACAATATCGTCAATTGCCGAATGGAGAGGCTTGAGAGGCAAGCTGTGGGTTAATCGGTGTATTGCTCATATGTGCACGACCAGGAGCTAAAGACCTAAATGATGGCCAGTCAGAAGCTTCCTTTGTCCTCGCGTAAACTTTCTCTCTCTTGCAGGTTATGTAAATCTGCAGCTCTATTCTGAGCCCCGAGAAAGCTCCCCACTTCTTGACACAGGAACAGATCTCATGGTACATATTGTGTAGTCCTCGTGAATTTCTCACCTGTAAACATCCCCTCAAGTAGGCAAGGGTGTTATGGAAGTGGTAATAGGCGTACAAGCAGCTGAGTGCAGAACAGACAAAATGCAGGAACAGAAACAGACAGACATGGTTCCAGACATTCTCATTCTGAAAAATGTCGCATGAGTAGTCAGCCTAAAGCCGATGAACTACCTTGAAGTTAGTTTGAAAGGTGCAGAAGAGAGTATTGGAAAGAAATGTGGCGAGTTCTGACATAAATTCCAAAGGCATGTGAAGACGATACAGGACTTCTTTCAAGCCGAAAGAGAAGCCAGGATTTGGAATCGCAAAGGGAAGTGAGTGCAGAGCTTTTCAGTAACTCCCACACCCTATGAATGAATACATGTTTAAACATGCAAAATAATAAATATTTATATATATAAACAATTCCATTCATCAATTAATCCATCATTTGATTTTTTCTGACTCATCAACAACCGATTACAAATCCTGAAATGTGGAGTGGGGCGGGAGGTGCAATGTCCTCTGTTCATTCTTCAACTCTCACTTTGGGTGAAGGTTTAAGCCGAGTTCACTTGTGGTACATGTTGGACAATACTGTACAGCTAGTGAGGATTTGCTTATCTTCAGATTTTGAGTGTTTGAATGAATAGTCTCAGCGGATATTTCAGCCCATTCCTTAACTCGACTCTGATTTTCCTTTGGGTCCCAGCATAAATGAATGGATTGACACAGGAAGTCAAGAAGACAAGCATGAATCCGGTTTCTTCAAGAAGGAATGATTCTTCACTTAAATCAGATCCTGAGAAGTAAGCAACCTTCGCAACTCGGACATAGATAATCGTTATTACAAATAACAAATAGAACAGGATAAAAGTGCCTGAGATGGTGAAAAGTAAAACAATTGATTTTCTTCGCTTTTCCATTTCGGGATCACCATGGTTCATCCTGTTGTTGTGGACCCTCAGTCTCCTGCGGGATCTGTTAGCCAATAGAATGTGCCTGACAGTCAGAATATTCAGTAATAAAATCAGAATAAAGGGGAGACATGGGTTTACAATGGGCTGCATCCAGTCATACACAGTCCAAGCGGGTGAAGTGTAAAATATTAATCTTACACTGCAAAACCAAGGTATGCTGTTAACTATGTACATGGGTTCATATGCAAAATATGCAAAGGCATTTTTTAAACAGGTCAGTGCAGATACAATTCCGAGCACACGCACTGCCACCTTCTCTGTGCAATATTTTGTTTTTAGATTCTGGCAACAAATAGTCACAAATCTATCAAAGGTGAAAGCCACTGTGAACCAGGCAGAGCTGTCAATAGCTGCATAATTAAAGGCCAAACTGAGGCTGCATACTGGGGTGATAAACAGGAAGCTGAATGGGAAATAAATCCCAGCAATCCGGTTCAATATGACAGCTGTGACTATGAGCATGAGATCCGTTATTGCCATGGACACCAGGTAGAAGGTAATACATGCAGAGAGACCACAGCTTCGTCGACACAGGATGACAATCACTGCCAGATTAGCTGAAATAGAGAGAGGAAGAGAGCCAGATGAACTGGCATGCAGAATTTATGTGATAGAGGCATTGTGGATAGTCAAATTACTTATTCAACTCGAAAGGAAATCAGCAGCTGTAATGACACATCTCTACATTTCCGCAAAATGTTCTTGTTCCAAATAATTCAATCAATGACAATGTTGACATTTACTGTGCCACCATGTAATCCAATACTGTAATTGATCCCCGTTTATACCTGGTATTATTGTAAAAATTGACCCATAGTGACTATAGAAATAACACCATGAACCGACATCAGCAAGTTAATTATGGTCTAGTTAGTCTCCTCATAAACTGTGCAAGGAACACAGCAGCCTTTCAAGTACACGGAAATAATCATTCAGTTAGGCACTTTTTGTAGCAGCACTGACACATTTGCTTTTTTAAACGTGTGTGAGAATTCATCAATAGGAAAATTGCCTAATCCACAATGTAACTGGATTTACATCATAACAGATTAGCCCACATTGGCAGGAGGTGTCGGCACAGACTGTTAGCAGAATAAGGGCACTGCATCACCCAGTAAAATAATCAAGTCATGGAGTGTGCAGCTTTATTAATTTTCACCGGGGTAAGGCGTGGCTGGAGGGCCTTTAATTTCACCGGTAAAACGCATGAGCTAAAGGCATGAAATTGTGATATAATATCTATCCCAATGAGATGGTTGTGGGAGGGGGAGGGTTGTTTGCTCAACATTCCAGGATGTGGAAGCTCCAGGCTAGACAGAGGAGATGGTAAAAGAGGAAATGGCATTGCATTATTAGTTAAGGAAATAACTACTGCAAGAGGGAGAGGTGATATCTTGGAGCGGGTATTGAATGACGCCTTCTGGATACAGCATAGGAATAAACAAAAGGAGCAGCCACTTTGTTAGATGTTTATTATAGACCTCCAGAGAGTCATCGGGAAATTGAGGAGCGGATTTGTACCCAATACACGGAGGTGTGCAAACGTAATAACAAAATGGCTGGCGATTTCAACTTTCCGGACATGAACTGAAGTAGACACGGTGTTGACGGATTGGATTTCTTGAAATGTATACACAAGAACCTTTAGACCAATATGTAAAGAGTTAAACAAGGGATGGATGTACTTGACCAAATTCTGGGAAATGAAGCTGGACAGGCAGTTGAGGTGATAATTGGGAGAGTTTTTCAGGATAGCGATCAAAGCATGGTCCGATTTAACTTTCTGCTAGAAAAAAAAAGACACGTTGCAACAAAATCTTTTGGATTGGAGAGAAGAGCTGAGCTAATAAGACAGCATCTGACGAAGGTCGGTACAGGAAATAAACAAAATAGCAGTAGGGCCGTTCATAAAGGAAGTGGGAGGATACAAGCCAAGCATGTTCCCTCAAGGGTGATCCGAAGATTAACAAGCTCAAAGAACTCTGGATGACCAAAGATATTCAGAATACAATGCGAAGGAAAAGAGAGCTTTTTAATGAGGTACATGGGGACCAAATCAATAGAAAATGCTGGATGGAGCTTGAGAAAGCAATTAGGAAAGCAAAAACGGAATATGATAACGCTCTGGTTGGTAAAAATAGGGCAAGTCTCAAAATCGTCAATGAGTATGTCAATGGGAAGAGGATAACCAAGAATAGAATAGGGCCCAGTAGGGAACAAGGGGGCAATCTGTGTATGGGGCCAGAGGAAATCTGGTAGAGCTTTGAACTAATGTTGTATGTGCATATTCACCTGAGAGAATGGGGATGGAGCTATGGAATCCAAGGGGAGAGAGTGCGAGGTTCCTGGAGTTATTTAAAGTGTTTACAGGCTTAAAAGTGAACAAATAACTCGGTCCAGATGAATTGTGTTCCAGATTGTTGTGGGAGGCAAGGGAAGAGTTGCAGAGGCACTCTCCTGAATTTTGTAATTCCAGTATGTGCCCGGAGGTGGGGGTGCCAGAGGAGCAGAGAACAGCTAATGAGGATCCAATACTTAAAAAGGGTTGTAAAGAAAAGTCAGAGTCCTACAGACCAGTGGTCTCATGTCAGTGGTAGAGAAAATATTAGACAAAATTCTGAATAAGAATATCTATCCCTACTTGGAGATACAAATGCTGCTCGAGGATAGGCAGTCATGCCTATCAAAATTTATCGACTGTTTGAGGAGATGACCAGATGTATAGAGCAGATAGTGCATCTGATGTAGTACGTATGGATTACAACAAAGCTTTTGACAAAATTGGTTCAGTTGTAGGAAATAGAGGGTGGTGATAAAAGAATGTTTTAGTGACTGAAAGCCAGTGTCTACTGGCATATCACAGGGGTCTGTGCTCAGTTCACTACTATTTGTCATTTATAGAAATGCTATAGATGACGTATGGGTGACAAGTGACATACAGTTTGGTCAGGTGGTTAACAGTGAGGTTGAGTGTCTGAGGCTACAAGAGGCGATGCATTTTGGAAAGAGTAATTTGACAAGGGAGTACTCAATTAACAGTGTGACTCTAGGAAATTCAATTGAACAAAGGAACCCTGACATGTTTGCCCATAAATCTCTGAAGGTAGAAGGGCATGTTGGTAGAATGATGACAACAGCAGATGGGACATACGCCTTTATCAATCGGGCAATAGGTTACATGAGCAGGGGAATCATCCGGGAGTTGCATGGAACATTGGCAAGATCACAGCGGGAGTACGGTGTGTACTGCTGGTAGCCACATTACAGGATGGATGCGATTGTACTGGAGGGGGTTGTGGGAGGGGGCAGAGCAGATTCAGCAGGATGCAGCCTGGGATGGAAAATTAAAGTTCGGAAGACAGATGGATCGGCTTGGATTGATTTTTTTAGGAGCTGAGAAAACCCAGGAGCGGTCTGAGAATGTGCAAAATTAAGGGGTGTATGGACAGAATGGATAAGAAAGCAGCTGTTCCTTTAAGCTCAAGTGTCATTCACTAGGGGACACAGGTTTAAGGTGACCGGTAGAAGGTTTAGAGAGAATGTGACGAATAACTATTTCTGTATGTTGACGTTCTGGAATTCACTGGGCGGGTTGATACAGGAGAGTTACCTCACATTCTTTACAACGTACCCATGTGAGCACTAGACACGTCCTAACATTCAAGGCTGTGGGCCAAGTTCTGGCTAATGGGATCAGGTTGAAAGTCAGGTGATTCTCACCTGTGGAAGGGCCTGTTATGGACGCATGATGCTATGACACAACGATAATAGCTGAATAAATTCACCCACCATAACAAGGTCAGTAAGGCAACATAAATGCTCTGCAGAAGCAAAACAAAACATGATGCGAATTCACTCGTACTTACAATGCCAATACTGCAATATAACCGCATTTATATCGTGAGGTGGCAGCAAATCGACAAATAGTATAAATTCAACGTTTGAAGGAAATAAATGGAAGGCAACAGAAGACGGCATTTCGACATTAAACAGGGAATATCTCCCACATAATGAGAAGAACCTGTGTTCATAAAGGGAAAGAATGCATTTCACGAATACATGTCGTTAGTTCGAACAGAATGACCTTATAACCTTTATAGAGGTGTTAAGACAGGGAAAGCATAAAAAAGATCCATCCGAAGAAAAATACCTCAGTCAAATGAAGTAAGCATACAGTACAAACTGAAAGATGCATCACATGAAATGGAACAAAGAGTATAGACATTCTGAAGATGCACAACTGTAAAAGTGGGAGAATCAATCCAGCTAACCAATGATTCCCGCAGCGAGTAACTAACTACAATAATTACCTGGAAGGCCAATAGCTGCAAGGACGGGATAGTAAATGGCAAACACCAGCCCTCTGGGTATTCCATGCATTTCTAAGAGAAACTCTGACCATATCCAACACAACATTGAAAACCTGGCAAATTTATACAAGGTTTCAGATTCCAGGAAGTTAATTAAACTGTTTTGTTTCTACAGTAACCAATTTACTGGAAGGAAAGAGGTGGCATCAACTGTTGCTCAGCTGGCCCTTCTGTTTTGATCAAATACAGTTTTGTTTTGCTTTTCCCACGGAATCAGAGATGTCTCTAAACTAAAATGCACAGCATAACCCAGGTTATATTTCATCGCTTTTCTTAAAAACAAAAGCTGATTGTTTCCACACTGGAGCCAGACCAAATCAATGGGATTCACCATTGACTCCAGTGAGAAATGCACGATTTTCTTGAACAACGCAAGAAAGTTCTGGCACGCTGCTCTCAGAGAGTGTGATCACCAATCAGGCACAATATGTTTTGAAATCTCTGTGAGATTAACTCAGACAACTGACTTTATTCTCATCCTGGATAGATGAGCATGTTAAAGTACCTTAGCTTCATTG
Source organism: Chiloscyllium punctatum (assembly GCF_047496795.1). Classification (NCBI taxonomy): domain Eukaryota; kingdom Metazoa; phylum Chordata; class Chondrichthyes; order Orectolobiformes; family Hemiscylliidae; genus Chiloscyllium; species Chiloscyllium punctatum. The sequence continues at coordinate 50,457,766 of NC_092774.1, forward strand.
CAGAAACCATAAGTCTTCAGCTCTTATCAACGTGTTCAGGTCAGTGTCGTTATATTCAGTATTGGGGAGGGTCGTAGTTCACTGGGAAACTATGCAGTCCAATGCAGTTACACTTAGTGTCAATATGCCCCGGCCAGTTTGTGTGAATTCAGTTCACTGCAGTAGTTACACGCTATGTCTGTTTAATATGGCTCCATTTAGAATACAGCGGATTCACTCCAGCTCCATCTCATCGGTCATGAAATTGCCGACTTCAGCACGCTTACAATCACAACACAAAGCCCAATATATACTGTGTGTTTCTCGGCAAACAACCATATAGAAAACAATTAATTGTTGTCAAGAAATTGAACAATGGTCTCAAGTACAACAGATGAATGACGAGAGTAAGGAGCTATTACGGACAGTTTGATGGGATGCGCCGAGCACGTGTGTGAAGAGAAGCTGATTTAATCTAATTTCCAGCACACAGTGCCAAATTTTTAACTGAGCTAATTTTTAAATTTTTCCACTCGGCAGTGCACAGTCTTTGCATTGGCAACTTCGTCCTGGTACCTCTTGTTGGCAGCAAACTGCTCTGCTCGTCCCAGCATGACATTCCTGAGAGTTGGTGCAGATTTAATTCCAAATAAGCAACATGGAGATTAGATCAGATTCCCTGCAGTATGGAAACAGGCTCTTCAACCCAATAAGTCCACACCGACCCTCTGAAGAGCAACCCATCTAGACCGACTCCACATTTACCCCCTTACTCATGCACCTAACACTATGGTTAACAGGAACTAATACCTAACACTACGGGCAATTTAGCATGGCCAATTCACCTTGACCTGCACATCTTTGGATTGTTTTAGGAAGCCGGAGCACCTGGAAGAGGTTCATGCAGACACAATGAGAATGTGCAAACTCCACACAGACAGTCGCCCAGAGGCTGGAATTGAACCTGGGTCCCTGGCGCAGTGAGGCAGCAGTGCTAACCACTGAGCCACTCGAGATAATGTGCGGCGAATAAATTAACTCCCTCACATGGACACCTTGTCCTATTGCTGAAACGTAAGGAGCCTGAAAGGACTAGAGTAGATCTATTCCACATGGCTACATTCAAGAGTGTGAATTATCATTTGTAGCAGTGCTCAATGGACCGAGTGCTGGCAGATGGAGTTTAATTTAGAAAAATGTGACTTACTGTTGCAGTGCAGAGATTGAACCTTTCTGCCAATTAAGCAGAAAGCTCACCTCACCTCCTAATATGTTAAAACTGTGAGTGAAAGAAGATTGCTGATTTCCACTGCATAAATAAAAAGTAACAACTTATTTATTTAACCCTAACAGGCAACACTGAGCAAAAGTATTAACAAACCGAACACTCTTTCCTGAACTAACCACTAGCCCTCTGCTGAGAACCATTCAATTAATATGTTGTTCCAATAAAACAGTTAGAAAACTTTACACTAATTAAATTTCTCAACTTTCAAGCAGCCTCTATGTTGTCTTCCTCTGGTGTTCCCTCTGGTCTTCTGATGCTGCTGTCTCATCCCTGAGTCATCTTCCTACTTTTTTATTGCTTTTACGAGAAACGGCACCTTTTGATAGATAGTGCCTTCAGAGATTTCTTTGAGAGCAAGATGCTTATTTCTTTGGATAGCATTTGATCTCCAGATCAGTTGCGCTGACCAGTTTTCAAAATGCCCGCTTTTTTATATACCCTCAACATGATTCCCTCTCATTGGTCCGACGTTGTCAATACTCAAACTCAACTGGGCTTTGGTACCCGGGGGAATAATCTAAATGGATTGGTTAAACTTGAATTGTTGTATAAACTCAGGAATCCATTTAACAGCCAATTGTCACATATATTTATTTCGCAACATCTCAACTCTTAGCTGTACTGTAAACTGGTAGCTATACGTTAAAACCAGAAAACACTTGCTATCTTAAAGTGACCATCCACTCTTTCGACTTCATAGCACTTAGTGGTAAGGATCTGAGGAGTGCTGCTGAGCAATGAGACCTTGGAGTGCAGGTTCATACTTCATTGAAAGTAGCGTCACAGGTAGATAGGATGGTGAAGAAGGCGTTCGGTATGCTTTCCTTTATTGATCAGAGTATTGAGTACAGGTGTTGGGAGGTCACGTTACAGTTGTACAAGACATTGGTTAGGCCACTGTGAAGTACAGCACGCAATTCTGGTCTCCGTGCTTTAAGAAGGATGTTGTGGAACTTGAAAGAGGTCGGAAAAGATTTACGAGGATGTTGCCAAGGTTGGAGGTTTGAGCTCTAGGGAGAGGTTGAATAGGCTAGGGATGTTTTCCCTGGAGCGTCGGAGGCTGAGCGGTGCCCTTACAGAGGTTTATAAAGTCAGAGGGGCATGGATAGGGTAAAGAGACAAAGTCTTTTTCCCTGGATGGGGGAGTCCAGAACTAGAGGGTATAGGTCTAGGGTGAGAGGGCAAAGAATAAAAAGGGACCTAAGGGCAACGTTTTCACACAGAAGGTGGTGCGGTTATGGAATGAGCTGCCAGAGGAAGTGGTGCCGGCTGGTACAATTACAATACTGAAAAGGCACCTGGATGGGTGGATTAAAGGGAAGGATTTAGAGTGGTGTGGGCCAAATGCTGGAAATGGGACTAGATTAATGTAGGATATCGAATCAGCATGGACGAGTTGGGTGTATCCATGTATACAACTCTATGATTCTAGTGACATTGTTATAATAATAACAAAAAAACACAAATAAGAAGGCTACGAATATTGATAATAAAACAATAATAACAGCAGCAGTATTACCAGAAAATAATAGGAGTACTAGCAATAACAAGATAGCACTCGTGCCTGGCTCATCGCCTGCTGATTTTAATTCCATAGTGGCTTCCACGAATCTGGACAAAAGTGTTGTGAGTGTGCAGACAGTAAAGAAAAAAAAAGACAAGAGAATTCGAAATTAACAGGACAGATTTCAGAATTGTATTTAGCATTCATTCTATATTCTTTGACTGACACATCAGGGAAGATTTGAAAGCAACTGTACGTTGGAAGTGAGAATTCATGGGGCTTGGACAATGTAAAGCATAGTTCATACTGTCCTATTCCTAAAGTTACAACTTTAACCAATAGGTGATATGGATATTTCACCTTATTCTTCAACTCAGATCTGAGTTTGCCTGGACAAATGAATGACTGATACAAACACTCAATATTTGAAGTATATATCCACGTTGTTGGAGGACAAGTGTGGAATTCCTGAAATCAAAACAGTAGAATAAAAGACATTGGCAATTTACAATATAAGTAATCTGTAGAGGCTGTAACAAAGATAACAGGACGAATCTTCCCGAGATGAGGAAGAGAAAAACAATAGAATTAACCTGTTTCTCCATTTCTGGGTCCCTCTGGTTCTCCAAATTGGTTTGTGCCCGGAGTCTTTGCTGGGCTATATTGGCCACTAGAATGTGTCTGACAATCGGGACATTGAACAGTAAAATCAGAATGAAAGGTAGTAGAGGGGTTAAAATAGACCAAATTCAGGATCTAGATTAGAGTGGTGCTGGAAAAGCACAGCAGGTCAGGCAGCATCTGAGGAGCAGGAGGTATATACAGTCATATATACAGTCCATGCAGGTAATGTGTAATATGTTTGTGCATTGAGAAATATTGTTGATTACATACATTGGTTCACACAAAAAATACATATGTATTCAACCAAGTATCAAAATCTCAATCCAAATTAATATTGTTATGGACCAGACTAATATATATAATATTGTTATGGCCCAGATCATACCCCATCAAAATGTATTAAGAAGGTTGCCGAGACCCCAAATTTTTCTGAGTTTTAAAGGCAAGTGTAAGGTGTGTTACAGATGCAATTCGACTGGTCAAACTGCCAGGCTTGATGCAAAACACATTAATTCTTGCACTATAGTTAAAATGCAGACGAAGGAAAGTTGAATTGGAATAACAGCACTGTTAGAAAACTACAGGTGCAATTTTCCAGTCCAGGGTGAAAAAACATCTAGAGAAATATCTGAGAGAGATAACTCAAGATTTTTGCTGTAGAAGGAAGAGATGTACAGAAGCTTCCAACCCCCAACAGCGACTGAAACTTAAACTGAGATAAGAGTTCTCTGGGAGCTTGACACCACCCCTTCGTGCTGCTTCTATTGTTTTAACTTTACCAAAAAAAGCTCCAAGGAATCACAAACTAATTATTTAATTGGCTTGGAATACAGGTCAGATGCATCTGTTTCAACCTCTTTTTATTAAAAAACAAGAACAAAATGCATCTTCTAAAGCCATAGTGTTGTCACTATAGAGAAGCTAGTCTGGACATGATCCCTATCATCAGCCCTGCTTTTCTCTCCGTGCAACATTTTCTTTTCAGCTTCTGGCAAGCAATGACCACAAATTGATGCAAGGTTAAAATGGCTGTGAACCCCGATAGGACAGACTAGAAATGCAAAATCTATGACAGAATGTCCACTGTCGATTGATGCGATAGATAAGAAGCTGGATGAGAAATAAATATCACCAATTCGTTTCAAATCTGCCACTGTCAACAGTGCAAGGAGACCTGCCACTGCCAAGGTCTCACCACATAACGAGTCAGGCATTCAGAGAGATCACATGGGTTTCTTTGACGCAGGATCACAGTCACCGCCAATTTGCTGTATGAGAGAGAGAGGTAAGTAGAACAGACACGTTCGCTGTTTATCTTGCAACAAAATCATATAATGACACTTTTGAGACATGAGGCAAAGTTGGAAGTGATCTCTTTTGTGGCGGATATGATTTACTGGTGTAAACATAATTATTCTGGGGAGAAGAAAATAGCTTAATCTATTGCAAATAATGTTGATGAAATGTTTATGTAAAAACATCGATTTTTGTACTCTGTTTGGAATAACAAGCAGAGAGACCTGGCCTTCATGAGAAGTGGGTGAGGTTGTATAATCAGTTCCAGGATTGCTGTCTGTCGTGGGGAAGGTTGAAATGACAGGAGGACGCGGCCCCACAGAGTGGCCCTCTCCCAAGCTGTTAGAAGTCAGGATCATTTCCAGCGTCTGTGCTGACTGCTGCATGCAGGAGATGGGTTCAGCTGCCACTCCTGATTTCCTGTATGGAGCACCTGATTCTATGGATGGACTCAGGATAGAGCATCCACAAGGATGAAAATGTCATGCATAGCACGTTTAGCACGTTTAGAATCTCCTGTCTGTCCCTCACCCCCTAACTATTGAGTCTTGTATCACTAAGGTCCTGTTTATCCTTTCCCTTTTCCACTGTGCCCCAGAACCAGTCGTAGTGCTACTGACCTGGCTTCTGCTGCTTTCCCTGAACGGTCATTCTGCCCCCATCTCTCCACAGGGGGATCCCTGCATTCTTACTTTCCTGATGGTCATCTGAGCACTCTCTGGCTGCACCTTCGGTGTGACCACCTCACGAAAACTCCTATCAATGAAACACTCAGCATCTCGGATGACCGTGAGAACATCTAGTTCCAGCGCCCTCAGACGGCCTCCCAGGAACTGCAGCTGGGCGCTCTTCCCACTCGATGGACGATGGAAGTGTCCACTGAGCTCCCACATCCAGCAGGCTGTGGGAGTGTGACTGCCCTAACTCCCACCTCAACTGCTATAACACTAAGACGGGAAGTTAAAGGGACTTTAACTGAGTTTAGCGCGACTTTACCTCTATCCCAGGGAGGAGGGAGATGAGGGACTTCCTCGGGCCTTGTACGAAATCCTTACATCTGCTTTAGTCACAGGAAAGGGCCAGAGAACTCGAGAAGAAACAACATTGTCCATTTGTGTCAGAATGGCAGCAGGGATAATCTGGGAAGTAACAGGTCAATAGCCTTCTGTCAGTGGTATGTAAATCATTGGAGAAGATTCTCACGGATCGGATGTATTCAAATTTGGAAAAAAACATGGGCTTATTAGCGATAGCAGCATGGCGTTGAATAGGGATGTTCATGTCTCACAAAGCTGATTGAGTCTTTTGATGAAGGGATGATGACGAATGTTGGGGCTGAGTGGTAGTTCTTATCAATAGGGATTTTAGCAAGGCTTTTGACAAGGTCACTTGTGTCAGGTTGACGCACAAGGCAAAGTCATATGGGCCCAGCAGAAAGCTGATAAGACGGATACAGAACTGGCTTCGTCATGGAAGACAGAAAGTGGCAATGCAAGCGTGGATTTTTTAAAATTGGATTCTGTGGCCAGTGGCGTTTCACAGAGATCAGGTCTGAGACTCTGCCATATCCATAAATGATCTGGAGGAGAATGTAGGTGGCCTGATTAGTAAAGTTGCAGACAACACAAAGATTGAGAGAGCTGCAAATAGTGAAGAGGATTGTGATAGTGAAAGGCGGCCAACATCATCAAAGACCCATCACACCCTGGTAATGCTCTCTACAACCTCTTCGGTCAGGCAGAAGATACAAAAGCTTTGACACATTCACCAACAGATTCAGGGACAGTTTCTTTCCTTACGTTATCAACTGACGAATGGTCTCTCTAACTTCAATTAATGCTGATCTTACCAATGTTAATCTTGCTTCGTGCATGCCCTGTATGATGTGACTTGTGTGTCTCTGTCCAAGCTTTTCACCCTATGATCCCTATTTCCTTGCTCTCGATGAACTTCCAGGACCACTCATAAACAAAGCTTTTCCCTGTACTTAGGTGCACAAAAAATAAATCAAATCAAAATCAAATCTGACTCAAATCAGATTGGACGCATATTGCTTATTTTCACTTGAATGTCAACGGTCCACTGCTGTTTGTCATTTTCACAAATGGGACAGGCGGAGAAGGATGGGTTTGTAAATTTGCGGATGACAATAAGATCGGTGGAGTTGTGGATATTGCCAAAGGATGTTGTAGGTTACAAAGGGACATAGAAAAACCACAGAACTGGGCTGAGAGGTGGCAAATGGAGTTTAATGTGGATACGTGAGAGGTGTTTCGCTTTGCAAGGAGCAACAGGGATGCAGAGTACTGGGCTAATGATAAGATTCCTGGTAGTGTCGATGAGCAGAGAGATCTCGATGTCCATATACATGGATCTTTGAAAGATGACATCCAGGTTGATAGGGCTGTTAAGAAGGCATACGGTGTGTTGGCTTTTATTGGTAGAGGGACCGAATTTTGGAACCATGAGGTCAAACTGCAGCTGTACAGAACTGGTGCAGCCACACTAGGAGTATTGCGTAAGGTTCTGGTCACTGGATTACAAGAAGAATATGGAAGTGTCAGCAAGGGTTCAGAGGAAATTTACAAAGTTGTTGCCTGGTAGGGGGGAAACGTCTTATGTGGAAAGCCTACAGAACTTCCGTTAGAGTGAAGAAGCTGAAAGGTGATTTAATTGAGACTTATGAGATAATGAGAGGGTTAGATGGGGTGGACAGTGAGAGCCTTTTTTCTCGATGTCGATGCTTAACATGAGGGGACATAGCTTCAAATTGAGGAGTGATAAATATAGGAGGATATCAGAGATGGTTTCTTTACTCAGAGAGTAGTAGGGGCGTGGAACACACTGAATGCAACCTTAGTAGACACGCCAACTTTCAGGGCATTTAAACTGTCATTGGATAGGCATTTGGACGAGAATGGAATAATGTAGGTTAGATGGGCTTCAGATTGGTTTCACAGGTCAGCGCAACATCTAGGGCCGAAGGGCTTGCATTGCGTTGCATTGTTCTATGTTGAAGGGTGACCTGATACATGGTTGCAAAATTATGAGAGACAAAAATGTCATCAAAAAAAGACATTTTTGGAGTCTTTTTCCTAGATTAGAAATACCAAACTACTAGAAGTCATATGTTTAGGTAAAAGGGGATAAGTACAAATGAATTAGAGAGGCACGCTTTCTTTCACAGAAGATGGCAAGTGCCTGGAATGTGCTGCTAGAGGAGGTGGAGGTGAATACAATAGAATGTTTAAGAGGCATCTTGATCAATAGATGAATAGGCGTGGAGTTTGCACATTTGCCTCGTCTGTGCAAGTGTTTCCTCCAGGTGCTCTGGTTTCCTCCCACAGTCCAAAGATTTGCAGGTCAATTGAATCGGCCATGCCACATTGCCCATAGTGTTCAGGGAATGTATAGATCAGGTGCATTAGTCAGGGGTAAATGTAGAGCAATAGGGTAGGGGAATAGGTCTGCGTGGGATAGTTTTCAGAGGGTTGGACTTGTTGGGCCAAATGGCCTGTTTCCACAGTGTAGGGATTCAATAATGTTTCGGCTGTTTGAAATCAGGACCAAATACTATAATTGCGACAGTCCTAGACACTGCTGACTGCTTGTAACAGAACCAAATCTCGCAATTTAGGATCATTAACCAATCGGAACAGATTACCTGTGCTCACACTGACCTACAGACTGACAGCAGTGCTCTGGGATTTAGTGGCAAACATGCAGCAAAGGGCATTTCATTCATATATTCTTTCAACTGAATTGCTAACTTTCAATGGATCTATCCTTCCAACAAATGACTCTATTGTGGGAGTTATTCAGATGTTTTGATGGCCGTATGATAACACTTCCACATGTATGCACCGATAATATTGTGATAACTCATCCACTGTAACAGCAACAATAACACATTGCAATCGACCGAGCAGTTTGATAATGGTGAGAGGATTCACCAGTGGGACCATTTTAAAATAAAAACAGAACTACGTTTGCACTTTTTCTTTTGTTAGCATTTTGCCATCAACGGTTGAAGAGTGTGGGGCTGGAAAGGCACAGCGGGTCAGGCAGCATCCCAGGAACAGGAGAGTCGACATTTCGGGCATAAGCCCTTCATCAGGACTGAGGCTTGTGGGTCAAGGAGGCTGAGAGATAAATGGGAGGGGTATGGGGCTGGGAAGGAGGAGGGGGGGAAAGATAGCTAGGAATGTGACAGGTCAAGGAAGGTAATGCAGAAGGCGACAGGTTGGAAAAGAGGGTGGAGCGGATAGATTGGAAAGGTGAAGGACAGATCAAGAGGGTGGTGCAGAGTTGGAGGCTTGGGACTGGGATAAGGTGAGGGGAATGGGGAAACTGGTGAAATTCACATTGATCCAGTGGAGGTGTAGGGTCCCAAGTCGGAAGATGAGGCGATCTTCCTCCAGGTGTCAAGTGGTTATGGAGGAGGCCGAGGAGCTGCATGCCCTTGGGTGGAGTGGGAGGGGAAGTTGAAGTGTTCAGCCACAGGGCGATGAAGTTGGTTGGTTGGTGCGGGTGTCCGAGAGATATTCTCTGAAATGATCTGTAAGCTGGCACCCTGTCTCCCTGACGGAGAGGAGATCACATCGGATGCAAAAGATGAAGGTGCCATCAGCAACATATTCAAGAACTCACTAGAATTGTCTTTGCAAAATTGTACAAACATGATAATTCATCTTGTGTCAAAGCTGACAAGGTATATATGTAATATGAAGGAATAAATGAAGGCAATAGGAAATGAGAAGATATAATGGATGCAAAACAACAATGTTTACTGATACGTTACTTCAGTCAAAGGACAAAAGCATGGTATCCAGCATACAAACCGTAGACAGCTCTTACTTGTACAAGATTATATTGACCGATATTTGCCTCGCGGGGCAAGCTAACTGAATGGACTCACATTTCACTTCACAAGAAAGACTTCAGATGGTAGATTCTCCCCATTGTGTGTTGGGGGTAGCTGCCTTAAACTTTAGTGCATCCCTCAGCACAGAGTCCTGCACCTCAGAATGTGCCAGCCTGCAACACTCAGTCGAGGACTACCCCTAGGTCAGGAAGACCAACAGGTTTCGGGCAGACCCTAGATCGCCTTTCACTGAGTTGATGGCCCTCCAGGTGCAGTTGACCTTTGTCTCGGTATGCATCTCAAGGAACAGACTCGATAGCGCAAGAGTCCCGTGTCGTGGAGCTGCTCGGGATGAACATCGACACAAACTGCTGCATCTTTCTCCAGCCTTTTTCTGCAAAGTCACGGTCCAGGAGGAAATGGGTGATAGTCTCACCGTCACCCGCAGCCAATTCAAGTGTGATGTGTGGTGGAGCAGGCAGACCGAGCATACAAGGAGAATCTCACAGAATTTCTCACTACCAGGCAAGCAATATTTTGGTGCTGGTTAAAAGGTTCTGGTGATGAGGCATTCTGGATAATGACATTGACAGTCTGCTGAGGGAACAAACTGACAGGATCCTATCCCCACTGGATCTTGAGGACACTATGTGCTGACGATCTCCTGATGGACCTCTTTGAAATTTTCTCCACAAGGGACGGGTGACATAGTATGGTCCAACTCCTTGCAGCGTTCCACAACAGGAAAGCCAGTCCCTTCTTTGGCAGCACAGAGGACAGGTCGAAGCGCGGTAGAAAGGGAAGAACTGGTTCAATTCAGAAGAAATATTTCATATTAGTAACAGGACAGGTTCTTCTTTCTTTGCTGTGAGCCTCTGGTCTGTGAAGGCTATTTTTAAGCTGCTGGAAGTGAACTTAAATTCAGATTATCAGAACTGGAAAGTCAGAGTCGTTCTCAAATGTCAGATATTGGAATGTGAGGAGTTTGTGATCTGGTCTGTTTTCTTGGAAGAAAAAGGAAGAACAGCATCTGGTAAAGGTGTGGCTAATTGTTTCAGTTAGACATCTCAAAGCGAAATAGCAGTGATATTTCATTCGGGTTGATGGGCTGCAAATGATATTTATGGGGAAATGAATAATTGTTGCTATTTGTTGTTTATTAATTGTCAACAAATATGTTTCAGTTTGGGAATAATTGTAGTGAAACTCTGATAGAGTAAAACTTCAAAAATAAAACTTGCAATCATGGCATTGGGAGACTGGCCCATATTCAAGAACCCATTGGCTGACGTCAATAACCATGTCGCTCCAGTTGCAGATGTAATTATCAAATGTGGAAAAGATTGCGTGCAATTTAAGTTAATCCACATGTTCCTCAACTGGAAATCGGGAATGAACCGGGATATCCCTTGCCGACAAAAGTAAGATTTCACTCTGGGATCTGATCTGTTCAGTGTTAGCACCATATGGGATGATAACATTGTGTTACATTTGGAATGGTTGGTCTAACATATGAGGAACGGCTGAGGATCCTGGGATTGTATTCATTGGAGTTCAGAAGATTAAGTGGAGACTTAATAGAGACGTACAAGATAATACATGGCTTGCAAAGAGTGGACGCTAGGAAAATGTTTCCGTTAGATGAGGAGACTAGGACCCGTGGACACAGCCTTAAAATCAGAGGGGGTAAATTCAGAACAGAAATGCAGAGACATTTCTCCAGCCCGAGAGTGGTGGGCCTGTGGAATTCATTGCCGCAGAGTGCAGTGGAGGCCGGGACGCTAAATGTCTTCAAGACAGAGATTGATAGATTCTTGTTGTCTCGAGGAATTAAGGGCTACGGGGAGAATGCGGGTAAGTGGAGTTGAAATGCCAATCAGCCATGATTGAATGGTGGAGTGGACTCGATGGGCCGAATGGCCTTACTTCCACTCGTATGTCTTATGGTCTTATGGTCTTATGGTCTTACAGTTCTCTCAAACTCTGTATCATGATAAACGTTGCAGCTCATCATTTGTTCAAGTCAACAGCAGACATATTGGACTTGATTGAACCAACGGCAATGTTAGCCTGAGACACTGTCTTGCTAAACAGATGAAAACAAATATTTTTTCCAATGACTTCAGTTTGCAATTGATAAGATTTTAAAACCATCAGGAATTCTTCGGTGAAGTAAATGGTGAGTTGATTTTAATCATGAAGACAGCCACATTCACTATATTTACAGAACCATCTGAACAACCCCGGTACACACCCGTCAAAGATCCTACCATGACATATGTCGTCGGTACTTCAGAAAATCAGCATACAATGCTGTGTTCCTCCTTCTGGCTTATAAGCACCCAGTATAGCAAGTGGTACAGTGCTGATCTGAGGCGATGGAACGGTTTCTATGGAACTGATGGGCTTGGTAGACTGTCCATATTCATGAACCCAGAAGCCAATGTAACCGAATATGCCAAACAGTCACACACCCAGTTTCCTCTTCCAAACCATTTATACATGGCACGAACAGTTGCTGGGCCAACACTGACGCCTGTTGCACCCTGGACACCACTCATCTACCACCAGAGAAAGATCCATTTATCCCCACTCTCTGCTTTCTTTTGATTAATCAGTCCTTTATCCACGCCAGTACATTCCCTATAACTCCATGCGTTCTTAATTTATAGATGATTCTTTTATGCAGCATCTTCCCGAACGCCTTCTGGAAATCCTAGTATACAACATCCACCTGTTCCCCTCTATCCACCGTGCTTGTCACATTCTCGAAGAACTCTAGTGAATTTATCAAATACGACCATCCTTTCCTGTATATATGCTGCTCGTACCTGATGCAACCGTCTCTATCCAGGCATCTCACTTTTTCTTCTTTAATGATAACCATCTGAATTTTCTCGATAACAGATGTAAAACTGACTGGCTGATCGGTACCAGCCTCTTGCCTACATGTGTTTTCAAACAACTGGGCGACACTCGCTGTCTTTCAATCCACTGAGACCTGCCTGGAGTCCAGTGAATTTTCGTCAGTTACCACTAATGCATCTACTATAGCTTCCACCATTTCTTTGTGTAACGTGGAATGCATTGCATCAGGGCCAGGGAACCTATTTACCTTTAGGTCCTCAGGTCTGCTGAACACTATCACTGTAGTGTTAACAATTGACTTGTGGTCCGCACCTCCTGACATATCCTTAACATCATTCTTTGGCATTAAAAAGTGTGGAAAAGATTGAGTGCCAAAGGCGTTAACCTGTATGTTGCTGAACTGGTCACAATGGATGAAGTGGGAGATTCCTTCCCTCCTGAGGTCTGGTTGTGAGGTGTTCAAATGTGATGATCCTGACCTTTCGTAGGAAATCCAGAATGGCCAAATGAGCTCCAGAGCAAAATGGAACAGAATAGTAGACAAAAACACATCCCTGCCTAATGCGCCAAACGCAATTTATGCTCAGTAGGTCATTCAAATGATGCCCCCGTGTCCCAGAGGCTTCGACATGCCTCTTCCACCGGTTCCCGCAGCAGATACAGAGAGGTTTTTGAGAGTGAACCCAACTGAGGCGATGGGCCCAGGTGGAGTCTCTGGCCAATAATTCAGATCCTGTGCTTACCAGCTGAATGGCATATTTGCTGACATTTCTAACCTCCCCTTGTTATGAATTGAAGACTCCACCTGCTTCAAGAACATCGCCATTATCCCAGTGCCACAGAAATCTTCTTCAGTATTCCCAGTGACTGCAGCCCAGGGTCTCTGACCTCCATTATTATAAAGTGCTACAAGAGGTTCGTCAAGTCTCACATCAACCCTAGCCTCCCAGCCTACCTTGATCGCTTGCAAATCACCTGCCATGGCAACAGATCCACATGACAGATGCCATCTACCTGGAACTGCACTCATTCCTGAATAACAAGGGTAACTAAGCCAGTCTCCCACCTATTGACTTAAATTTCTGCCTTCAACGTCACACTTCCAACGGAACTAATCTGCAGACTCCGACACCTCTGTTTCTATTCTGCTCTCTATAACTGGACCCTTGACTTCCTGACCACAGACAGCTATCAGTGAGAATGAGCACCCACACATTCCGCACAATAATCTTCAAACTCGCCACTCCACTCCCTTTGCTACGCTGCCTCTGTACTAATGACTGTGTGACCACATTCTGTGCTAGCCCGATCTGCAAGATCATTGATGATACCGCCATCATAAGCAAGATCTCGAACAAAGACGAGAAAGAATATAGGTAAATGATAGAGTGCTTGTACACATGGCGTAAAAATACCAATCGGTCCCTGAATGTCTGCAAGACGAAAGCACTGGTCATTGGTGCCTTTGGGGGATGGGGCGAGGGAGTGGATCAAGGCGCTATATGCATTAAAGGTGCTGAGGTGCTGAGGTGAATGAAATGGTTGAGTTTAGATTACTGGTTGTCAGCTTGTTTCACTCTGACCATCACTTGCTGCTGATGCTGCTTTCATGTACAAGTGATCATGTCGTCATAGATTCATATAGTCCTACAGCTCGGGGACAGGCCTTTTGTCCCAAACTGTTCCATTCTGACCAACATGTCCTATTTGGTAGCTTAACCAAGGAGACACCTCATTGTTATAAATTTTTGGTGCTGCTCCTGGAGTGTCCTCCTGCACTCTCCATTGAACTGGATTTAATTGCAATGGTTGATTCGGGTATATGACGTGCGATGAGGTTGAAAATTGCGCTGGAGTGCCATTCGACTGCTATTGATGCTCATTGCGCTGCCTAGTGACCAGAATTGAATTAGTGGATCTGGACAAATCTTGTCCCATTTAGTACGGTGATGGTATGACACAACACCATGGAGAGCATTCTCAATATGAAGGCACTACGTTACCCTCACAAGGAGTGTGCGGTGGTCACTCTTACTGATACTGTCATGACAAGTGCATCTGCAGCTGGCAAGGATGAGGTCGAATATGTATTTCCCTCTGGTTGGTTCACTCCCCACCAATCACAAACTAGTTTAGCGATCATGGACATTATGAAACAACCAATTCGATCTGAATGCTGCTGCTGCTGCTGAGTCACTCTTCATGTCAAACACTGAAATCCCCGGCCAGAGTGCATTCTGCGCCCTTGCCACCCTCAGTGCTTCTCCAAGTGTCTACGTTATCCTGACAGAGAGTTAGAAACACATTGTGCCTGATTGGTGATCACACTCTCTGAGAGCAGTCTACTTGAACTTGCTCGAGTTTTTCAAGAAAAATGTGCGTTTCTGCCTGAAGTCAGTGGTTAATCCCATTGATTTGGTCTGTTTCCAGCATCGAAACAACGAGCTCTTTTTTCAAAGAAAACGATTTACTAACTGGATTATGCCGAACATTCTTTTAGACACATCCCTGGTTCTATGGAAACAAAACTATTCTGTCAAAGCATAAGGACCAGCTGAGCAATAGTTGGTGCCACCTCTTTCCTTACAGTAAATTGGTTACTGTAGAAACAAAACAGTTTAATTAGCTCCCTGGAGGCTGAAATCTTGTATAAATTTGTCAGGTTTTCAATGCTGTGTTGGACATGGTCAGAGTTTCTCTTAGAAATGCATGGAATACCAAGAGGGCTGGTGTTTGCCATTTACTATCCCGTCCTTCTAGCGATTGGCCTTCCAGGTAATTATTGTAGTTAGTTACACGCTGTGGGAATCATTGGTTAGCTGCATCTATTCTCCCACTTTAACAGTCACCAGTCTTCAAAGAGCCTTTACTCTTTGTCCCGTTTCATGTGTTGTATTATTCCACTCAGTGAGTAGATGTACTTCATTTTACTAATGTGTCTGTGTTTGCAATGGTTTTTAAACGCTTTCAATGTCTTAACGCATCTATAAGTCATTCAATTTGATGATTTCATTCTCTCTGAATTAAGAGTGCACATTCTTGTAACATATTTAGGTCTAACAATGTCTTTTGTATAACATGGATAACATACTCTAAGTACCACCACACAAATAACTGAGATGGGGAAGTGGGAAGACGATTGGTAAATGGAATTCAGGACAGAGAAATGTGAGGTGTTGCACTCTGGAATGTCAAACCAGGTCAGAACTTGTACAGAAATCGGTCAGTTCCTGAGGAGAAGGAGAACATCATGTTCCATTTCCTTTACTCAATGCCTTGACTGATGAAGGCCAGCACGCTAAATACCTTTTCACCACTCTGTTTCGTTTGAAGGCGTTTTCTCCAAACAATGTACATGTACTCCTCAATTCGACAACACTCCTCAGGATCTGTAATACTGGGAAAGCACCAACAGTCAGGCAGCATCCGATGTGCAGGATAGTCGGCGCTTCGAGCATCAGCTCATCATCAGGAATGCATATTCTCAAAACGTTGACTCTCCTGATCCTCGGATGCTGCCTGACCAGCTGGGCTATTCAAGTACCACACCTTTTGATTTGGATCTCCAGCATCTGCAGTACTCACTTTCTCCTTCTCCTAAGCAACTGACCGTTTTCTGTACAAGTTCTGACCTGGTTTGACATTCCAGAGAGCAACACCTCACATTTCCCTGACACTGATGAAAGTACGGACAGTTCATTCACATGTCTCCTGGCTTGTTAATCTTGTTACCTCCGGACAACAAGAATGTTGGGCTGCGATCCTACCCATTTCCTTTTGAATCGATCCAAATGCGTTTCTCCTCCATCTACCTCGGACAGACCCTTCCTTCTTTAACTAAGCGCTGCACCCTCCCATTCCAAAACTTCCGTTTTTTAAACTTAACTGTCTGTTTTTGTCCTGAAGAATCTTAATTTTTACCATGCTTCGATCGCTGTCATGAAAATGCGAGCACCCACCACTCCCACATTACCACTTGCATTAGCTGCCCGGCTTCGTTCCCCAGAATTAGTTCCAAAGCAAATTTGTCCATTTTGCACTCTGTGCGTATTGCTCTGAAACTTCTTGTCGGCAAATTTCAAGAAATCCTCTCCATCCAATTCCTTAACACTATGTCTACAGCAGTTAACGATGGGAACGATGAAATCACTGATCATTTTGGTTTTATTGTTAATCACCTCCATGTATTAGGCACAAATCTGCTCCTCAGTTTCCTGCCTTCAAACTGGAAGTCTATAATAAACACGTCACAATGCAGATGATGCTTTTTACTTTCTTTTTAATTCCTATGCTGTATCCAGAAATCAACAATGCACCCTGAAAGATATCATCGCTCGCTATTCCAGGAAATGACTACTTAAATAGTACTGCAAAACCACCTCCTCTTTTACCTCCTTGTATCTCGCCTGGAGGTTCTATATTCTCGAATGTTAGGTTATCAATCCTGTCCATCCCTCAACCACGTCGTGAGGATAGTTACAATCTCAGACTTTCATGACTTTAGTTCATCTGTTTGTCTGTGATACTCTCAGAATTACAGTAAAAGCCAACCAGCCATGCATTAGCCCCTTGAAAATTGATATCGTTGCACTCTCATTGACTTGATTGTTTCCCATACAATGCGACGCCATTATTCTGCTCACAGTCTGTGGCCCCTCCTCCTGCCGAATTCGGCTAAACTATTTTGATGTAAACCCAGTTCCATTGTGACATTGGCAATATTCCTGAAGAAAAATTCTCGCACACGTTTAAAGCTGTGTTGCAAATGATGTCAGTATGGTAATTAAACGTGCCTATCTAATTGTTACTTCGTTGTAAATAGAGGGACATTGGATTTTTCAAACAGTCCATGTGGCGAATGACTGTACCGTCATTAGCATGCTGATGTGGACCCATGTTGTCTTTCCATTGTCGCATAGAATATAGAAGAATGCAACGTGGTACAGGGCCTTTGGCTCTCGGTGGTGAACTGACCTGTGCAACCAATCTGAAGGCCATCTAACCCACACTATTGCATTTTCATCGGTGTGATTATCCAATGCCCATTTAATTGCCCTTAATGTGAGCGAGTCTATGACTTCACAATAAGTGAATTCTTATAATGATATCACACTATAAATATAGATCTATCACAGTAGATCTATCTTCGACGGTGTCACAGTAAATATCAAATTAGTCACTGACCCATTTGATTGAAACTCGAAAATTTTCTCCATCTGACGTGACTTGAAACATTGTCAGCAGCATTTTTGCTCATTGACCCGAAGATCCATCTTTGGGTCTCACCGCATTTTTTTGTGGTCCACGCAATGTGCGTTCATAATGTAGTTGATTAGATTAAATGTCATCTTTCATGTTAGTTATCTCAATCAGTTTCTGGATGAATTTGTTGAAGAAGCATCATTCAGCATTGAAAGGTTAATGGATACATGAATCATGTGAAGAAAACCTTATATTGTCTGGTTCGTGTTTCTCCGCTTCTCAAGGCTTAATACTTCTGTCCTCAGTCTCTAATAGTGACTGTTTCAACTGATCTCTTCTCTTTCACATGCGCTGTCACTGAAGCTCCTGAATTTCTTACTGCTGAGTTGAGATTTCCTTCTCGTCCTACAAGTGCACATGATTTCAAATTGTTCATATTTTCTACAGTTTCTCTGCATTGAACATGTTTCACAGCTGGTAGTATCACTTGCATGTTTTTTGTTTAAATTATTCATAACAGAATGACGTCAATCACTTACTTGTAACTCCCCAATGCCCCACCAAGCAAGCATTACACCGGAGAAGTAGATATATCCGAATTAGATTGCAACATCCGTCATGTCCAGTGGTCCAGATCTACACCAAAAATCACCAATGTTTAGGAGATAATCGCAGTAATTCATTAGTTTCCTGATGCCGATGCACTCTGCATTTTTGGAAAAAAATAATCGCCATTCACTTCATTCACTTGACGATATTCACAGAATTAGACAATCCATAGCGTGTGGAAAGAAGCCATTTACCCAATAAGTCTGCAACTTCCATGCCACCCAGATCCATCCGAAGCTCCTCCTGGAAGGCGTGCATTTATAAAGGGTACTCTACATCCATTGCATATATCTGGAGAATACAGGCAATACCCCATGGCCAATCCACATCTCTGCACATCCTTTGACAGTGGGAGTAAATTGGAGCACCTGAAGGAAATCCACAGTATTGTTGAGTAAATTGTATGCCAAAGTTGTCCAGAGCGAAAAGTTTCACAACAGTTCATTGGAACAGGCACATTTGATCACCACTGAGACATTGTCCACGAGTTTGTTCACCAACTAAGTGATGTCATCTGATTATTTCTTCTGTATTTGAGTTTGCGTTACTTTCAATGCTTTTTCAATTTTTTTCTTTGTCTTCCAATATATGTTATTTGTCGGTTCAACTGTCTTTGAAACACATTATAGAGTCATAGACCCATGGATTTATAGAGCATGGAAACAGACCCTTCTGTCCAACTCGTCCATGCGACCAGATATCCTAACCCAATCTAGTCTCACCTGCCAGCACTAGGCCCATATCCCTCCAAACGCTTCCTATTCATATAGCCTTCCAAACGCCTTTTAGATGTTGCAATTGTATCAGCCTCCACCACTTCCTCTGGCAGCTCATTCCATACAAGTACCACACTCTGCGTGAAAAAGTTGCCTCTTAGGTCTCTTTTACATCTTTCCCCTCTCACTGTAAACCTATGCCCTCTAGTTCGGACTCCCCGACCCCAGGGAAAAGACTTTGTCTACTTATCTTTTCCATGCCCCTTATGACTTTGTATACCTCCATGAGGTCACCCCTCAACCTCTGACACTCCAGGGAAAACAGCCCGAACCTGGTTAGATAGGGTTGACAGTGAGAACCTTTTTCCACGTATGGAGTCAGCTATTACAAGGGGGAATAGCTTTAAATTAAGGGGGGGGTAGATATAGGACTGATGTAAGGGGTAGGTTCTTTACTCAGCGAGTCGTAAGTTCATGGAATGCCCTGCCAGTAGCAGTGGTGGACTCTCCCTCTTTATGGGTATTTAAGCGGGCATTGGATAGGTATATGGAGGATAGTGGGTTAGTGTAGGTTAGGTGGGCTTTGATCGGCGGAACATCGAGGGCCGAAGGGCCTGTACTGCGCTGTATTCTTCTCTGTTCTATGTTCTATGTTCTGTTCAGCCTCTCGCTATAGCTCAAATTCTTCAAACCTGGCAACATCCTTGTAAATCTTTTCTGAAACTTTTCAAGTTGCACAACAGCTTTACAATAAGAAAAAGACCAGAATTGCACACAATATTCCAACAGTGGCCTTACCAATGTCTTGTACAACCGCAACATGACCTACCAATTCATATACTCATTACTCTGACCAATAAAGTAAAGCAGACCAAACACCTTCTTCAGTCTCCTATCTACCTGCGACTCCACTTTCAAGGAGCTATGAACCTGCATTCCAAGGTATCTTTGTTCAGCAACACTTAACTTACCATTAAGTGTATCATTCCTGCTAAGATTTGCTTTCCCAAAATGCAACACCTCGCATTTATCTGAATTAAACACCATCTGCCACGTCTCAGCCCATTGACCCATCTGGTCCAGATCCTGTTGTAATCTGAGGTAACCCTCTTCGCTGTCCACCTCCAATTTTGCTGTCATCTGGAAACTTACTAACTGTACCTCTTATGCTCACATCCAAATAATTTATGTAAATGGAAAATATTAGTGGACCCAGCAACGATTCTTGTGGCACTCAACTGGTCACAGGCCTCGAGTCTGAAAAACAACCCTCCACAATCATCCTCTGTCTTCTACCTTTGAGGCTTTTCTGTATCCAATGGCTAGTTCTCCCTGTATTCCATGCGATCTAACCAATATCCCATGGGGAATCTTATCGAATACCTCACTTAAGTTCATACTGATCACATCTACCGCGCTGCCCTCATCAATCCTCTTTGTGACTTCTTCAAAAAAATTCAGTCAAGTTTGTGAGAAATGATTTCCCAAGCACAAAGCTATGTTGACTATCTCTAATCAGTCCTTGCCCTTCGAAATACATCTATAATCCTTTCCCTCAGGATACCCTTCAACAACTTGCCCATCACCGAATTCAGGCTCACCTGTCTATAGTTCCCAGGCTTGTCCTTACCACAATGCTTAAACAGTGGCACCACGGTAGCTAACCTCCAATCTTCTGGCAACTCATCTGTGACAATTGATGCCAGACATATCTCGTCAAGAGGCCCAGCAATCACTTGTCTAGCTTCCCACAGCGTTCTAGAGTACACCTGATCAGGTCCTGGAGATTTATCCGACTTGATGCGTTTCAAGACATCCAGCACTTTCTCCTCTTTCATGTGGACTGTCTGCAAGATGTCACTATCTATTTCCCGACATTCTTTATCTTCCATATCCTTTTTGACAGTAAATACTTGTTTCGTATCGCCCCCATTTTCTGCAGCTCCACGCAAAGGCCTCCTTGCTGATCTTCGAGGAGCCCTATTCTCACCCTAGTTACCTTTTTGTCCTTAATATATTTGTAAAAACCTTCGTATTCTCCTTAGTTCTCGTTGCCAAAGCGATCTCATGTCCCCCTTTAGCCCTCCTGATTTCCCTCTTAGTTTTCTCTTACTTCCTTTATACTCTTCTAAGGAGTCACTCGATCTATCCTGTCTATATCATACATATGCTTCCTTCTTTTTCTTAACCAACCCCTCAATGTCTTTAGTCTTCCTGTATTCCCTGTACCTACCAGCCTTTCCTTTAACCCTAACAGGCATATACTTTCTCTGGATTCTCGTTAACTTATTTCTGAAGGGTTCCCATTTTCCAGCCGCCCCTTTACCTGCAAACAACTGCCCCCAATCAGTCTTTGAAAGTTCTTGTCTAATACCGTCAAAATTGGCCGTTCTCCAACTTAGAACTTCGACTTTTAGATCTGACCTATCCTTTTCCATCACTATTTTCGATCCAATCTAATTATTGTCGCTGTCCCCAAAGTGCTCCCCCACTGACAAACTCAGTCACCTGCCCTGCCTTATTTCCCAAGAGTAGGTCAAGTTTTGCAACTTCTCTAGTAGGTACATCCACATACTGAATCAGAAAAGTTTCTTGTACACACTTAACAAATTCTTCTTACTTCTATGGCAATCGCAGTATATGTTTGTAAAGTTGAAATCCCCTAACATAACCACCCTATTATTCTTAAAGGTAGCAGAGATCTCGTTGCAAATTGGTTTCTCAATTTCCCTCTGACTATTCGGGGGTCTACAATACAATCCCAATAAGGTGATCATCCATTTCCTATTTTTCAGTTCCATCCAAATAAGTTCCCTCGATGTATTTCTGGGAATATCCTCCCTCAGCACAGCTGTAATGCTATCCCTTATCAATAACGCCACTCCCCCTCCTCTCTTGCCTCCCATTCTGTCCTTCCTTTAACATTTGTATCCTGAAACATTAAGCTGCTAGTTCTGTCCATCCCTGAGCCATGTTTCTGTAATCCAGTTTAGATGCAATCCGTCCTTCTTGTACAGGTTACTTCTACCCGAAAAGAGATTCCAATGATCCAAAAATGTGAATCCTTCTCCCATACAACAGCTCTTCAGCCATACATTCATATGCAGCACCAGGAGTAATCCAGATATTACTACGCTTTAATTACCTCGGATTTAAATTCCTGCCAATCTCTCTGTAATCACCCTTCAGAATCTCAACCTTTTCCCTTCCTATGTCGTTGGTTCCAATGTGGACAATGACCTCTTACTGGCGCCTCTCCCCCTTGAGAACATTCTGCAACCTCCCAGAGACACCCTTGATCCAGGTATCAGTGAAGCAACACGCTCCTGTGACGTATCGCTGCTGGCCACATAAACGTCTGTCTATACCTCGGACGAGAGAATCCCCCAACACAATTGATCGCTTGGAACCGGACGTGCCCCACGTTGCATTAGAGCCTGTCTGAATACCAGAAACTTGGCTGTTCGTGCTACGTTCCCCTGAGAGTGCATGACTCCCTACATTTTCCAAAACAGCACACCAGGTTAAAATAGGTATAGGCACAGAAGGCTCCTGCACGAGCTGCCTGTCTTTCTTACCTTTCCTGAAGTTAACCCATCTATGCGACTGTGGCTGTGACTTCACCCCCTCCCTGTGACTGCTATCCATCACATACTGTTGTTCTTAATTGCTTCTAACTGTCTCTCTAACTGATCCTTTCTTTCAGTTAAGATTCGCAACCAACAGTATTTATGGCAGATGTAATCTGCAGGAACCCTTAAACTCTGTTTAAACTCCCACATCTAACAAGAAGCGCATATCACTCTACTAAAGGCCATGTTTGCTCCTTCACAATCTCCAGACACAGAAAATAACACCGTCTTATTCCTCTACGAAACACTGCCCCAGGTTAGATTAATAGGTACGGCGTATATTTTATGTTTAATGAAGAGATATATCTCAAAAACCATATAATCAAGAAAGAGCGCACTCTACCCACTACTGCAGACTTTCATTAATATCACTGTTGTAAAAATCAAGATCACAAAAATAGACAGCCTCGTTAAAATGTTTGATTCAATTTGGAGTCAAAATGTACCTTGACGACTTGCACACTGTCTCACACATACATTCTATATGTCAGACTGACTTGCTCTCTCTATTCCAGCTAATCTGGCAGTGATTATAATCCTGTGCCAAAGAAGATGCGGTCTCTCTGCGAGTATTACATACTACCTGGTGTCCATGGCAATAGCAGATCTCATGCTCATATTCACTGCTGTAATATTAAACCGGATGGCTGGGATTTATTTCCCAGACAGCTTCCTGTTTATCACCCCAGTATGCAGCCTTCGCATGGTCTTTAATTTGGCAGCTATTGATAGCTCTGCCTGGTTCACAGTGGCATTCACCTTTGATAGATTTGTGGCTATTTGTTGCCAGAATCTGAAAACAAAATATTGCACAGAGAAGGTGGCAGTGCGTGTGCTCGGAATTGTATCTGCACTGACCTGTTTAAAAAATGCCTTTGTGTATTTTGTATTTGAACCCGTGTACACAGTTGACAATACTCCTTGGTTTTGCAGTCTAAGATTAATATTTTACACTTCACCAGCTTGGACTGTTTATGACTGGATGCGGCCTATTGTAACTCCATGTCTCCCCTTTATTCTGATTTTACTGCTGAATATTCTGACCGTCAGGCACATTCTATTGTCTAACAGATCCCGCAGGAGACTGAGGGTCCACAACAACAGGATGAATCATGGTGATCCCGAAATGGAAAAGCGAAGAAAATCAGTTGTTTTACTTTTCACCATCTCAGGCACTTTTATCCTGTTCTATTTGTTATTTGTAATAACGATTATCTATGTCCGAGTTGCGAAGGTTGCTTACTTCTCAGGATCTGATTTAAGTGAAGAATCATTCCTTCTTGAAGAAACCGGATTCATGCTTGTCTTCTTGACTTCTTGTATCAATCCATTCATTTATGCTGGGACCCAAAGGAAAATCAGATTCGAGTTAAGGAATGGGCTGAAATATCCGCTGAGAATATTCATTCAAACACTCAAAATCTGAAGATAGGCAAATCCTCACTAGCTGTACATTATTGTCCAGTATGTTCACCTACTGACCAATGCATTTATGTTACCACAAGTTCACTCGGCTTAAACCTTCACCCAAAGTGAAAGTTGAAGAATGAACAGAGGACATTGCACCCACAGTACAAGATTTGTATTCAGATGTTGATGATTCGGACAAAATCAAATGATGAATTATTTGATGGATGTAATTATTTATGCATGTATATATACTTATTGGTTTGTATGTTTCAGCATGAATTCTTTCATAGGTTGTGGGTGTGACTGAAAAACACTGCACTCACTTCCCTTTTCGAGTCAGAATCCTGGCTGTTCGTTAGGCTTGGCAGATGTCCTGCATCATCTTCGCATTCCTTTTGAATCTAAGTCAAAACTCCCCATATTTCTTTCCAATACATTCCTCTGTACCATTCATGCTAACTTCATGCTAATATCAGCTCCAGACTAACGATTCCCCTGACGGTCTTCTATTTTTCAGAATGTGAATGGCCGGAGCCATCACTGTCTCT
Organism: Chiloscyllium punctatum; assembly: GCF_047496795.1. Lineage (NCBI taxonomy): Eukaryota > Metazoa > Chordata > Chondrichthyes > Orectolobiformes > Hemiscylliidae > Chiloscyllium > Chiloscyllium punctatum. The sequence goes on from NC_092774.1 coordinate 50,482,306, forward strand.
TTCTGCTCCTGCATTTTGTCTGTTCTGCACTCAGCTCCCTGCATGCCTATTAACACTTCCATGGCACACCTGCGTACTTGAGAATACGTTTACTGGTGGAAAATTTACAAGTGTTATCCAATATGTACCATGAGGTCTTTTGGTCTTTTGAAGAAGCGGAGGAACTTTCCAAGGACTCAGAATCGAGCTGCAGATTTACATGATCTGCAAGAGTGTCAAAAATTACGAGAGGGCAAAAGAAGTTTCTGACTGACCATCATTTAGATCTTTAGCTGCTGGTCTTGCATATGTGAGCAATATACCTTTTGACCCACAGCTTGTCTCTCAAGCCTCTCCATTCGGTAATTTCCTCTCTTGTGACGTCACTTGTGTAGCATCATTAGTAAATGGTCTACCTCCTTTCCTTCCCACCGTAGGGCCATTACCTTCCCAAATCTGGGGGTGAACATACTGCCTCCTGCCCTTAGCCATTCACTTTTTGTTTTAGTTCTCTTCCCCTGCTGGTATATAATTTCTCCAAAGCACATATTGAACATACATGAACATAAACACAAACGTTCAACAATAAACACACAAAAACAGGCAGCAACAGCTTGATGAACAACCTCCTTGCTGTTTTTATACAGCTGAACCAACCTCTTCCAATTCAAATACCATTGATCTTACTAATGTTGTCCTTATTTGTGCGCCTCCTGCACAAACATAATCTTGTTCTGTCTGAACAGCTTAGAATCTTTCTGTCCTTGTTAAGTCTGATCTTCTTGCAACGATCACAATACAAAAATTTACATTGTACTCAGGTACTTGTGAGTACAATTAAAGAAATCAAATCAACACTCTCACAGGCACATGACTCCCATGTTCTTGTAGGCAGACGTGATTCTGTAAAGGGCGTTACCCTTGCCTGTCCTCTCTGCACTGATTCAGCAAAGATCACTGAGAAATTCTCACTGTACTGTGGTGTAACGTGAATCTGACATTGTTTCTGCAACGAATGCTGATACTATCTGGGACATTTCTTGCTGATCACATCAATGCCATTCAGTCGAATTACAGGCTGCAAATTTAATATTGTCCACTATCCTGGTCTGAATGTTTGTGGCCCCTGATCCCTCTTTGAATTCTGCAGATATTTCGGGATGTGGAATCATAACACAGTTTGCCCACTGTCACAGAGCAGTAAACCAGTATGCACCTCTTCAGCGGGAAGTAGAATGTCTCAACACACATCAATGAGTTCAGGTAAATCCATTTGCCATTCCAGTTTCTTCTGTGGCGAGGAACAATGCCCTAGTTTTTGCAATTTATGGCAGCTGGCTTTCACTTGTGGCAACTCCGAATTGACTACTATCCCAACATGTCAGAATTAAAGTGAAGAACATTAAGAAGATGGTAATCTCATTTCTGCTTCTATAGATATGCACTCAACTAACGTACAGGGGAGAATCATTACAATCGTTGTGGCAACCTTTGAATCTAGGTGTACTTCATTATGAAACATTCTCTTCCTAATGGGCAATAGACAATATTGATTATTAATTAAGCTGATATTATTTAGTGTTCCTCTGTGTAACTACCTGACATTTCAATTAAACTGCCAATCTGAAATTCAAGAGACTTGAAATGGAAGGTGACATGCATAGTTCTAGCTCCAAACAGAGTAATTGCACTGATTGAAACTAGGTTCTCCAGTTTTTGTGTCATTGAATTACAATTAGAGATGCATACACACACAGACACACACATCCACATAGTTCTCCGTTTATTTTAAAACGTATTGACGTTCAGACTTCGTCATAAGTTCTAAAAGTTGGCATCAGTCAAGTAACAGTCTGCAAAGAGAAGACTTCCAACAGCAATGCAGACGGTGGAGAAAGGGGGCCAGTGATTTGTGCCTTTTGGGTCTGTTCACAACAGGACAGTGTGATATGATGCTGCGCATTACAGGAGGCCGGAAATTCATTTGCAGCATTTAACCTCGATTTCAGAAGACTGTGCAATTTAAGTCCAGTTACTAGGAAGGTGAAGAAGCGAATACTTGATGATGTGTTCACAAATTTGAACGTCTGCAACATCGCCACAAGTGAAGCACAGGCTCAGTTCAGAAGTAATACATTATATTCGCAACAGGACAGATTTTTCTTTCTTTGTTGTAAGCATCTTATATGCGAAGTGAATTTCTGAGCTGCAAGAACTGGACTTAAAATCAGATTATCAGAACTGAAAAGTCTTACTCGTTCTCAAATGCCAGACCAGTGGAATGTGAGGCGTGTGTGAGTTATTATGCATTCATGTTTCTTTGGAAGAAATAGAAAGAATAGCATCTGGCGAATGTGTGGCCAATTGTTTCAGTGAGACATCTTAAAGTGAATGAAGCAGTGACACGTCATTGGGGTTGATGGGCAACACATGATATTTCTGGGGAAATGAGTAATTTTTGCAATTTGTTGTTTATTAAATCTCGACAAATTTGTTTCATTTTGGGATTAACTGTGTTGAAAAACTGACACAGTAAAAGTTCAAAAATTAAATTGGTAATCATGGAGACTGGCCGATATTTGAGAACACAATGGCTGACTGAAATATCTATGCCACTCCAGTTACAGATGTCATTAGCAAGTGTGGAAAAGATTGCGTGCCAAAAAGTCAACTGGAAAACGTGAATGAACCGGGATATCCCTTATCTACTCAAGTAAGATTTCATTCTGGGATCCGCTTTGTTCAGTGTTAGCACCAAAGGGATAATAATATAGTGTTACATTTCTGTCAAAGTCTGTATCATGCTAAGTGTTGCAGTTCATTGTCTGTTGAAGTCAACAGCAGACATATTGGACTTTATTTGTACCAACGTCCATGTTATCCTGACACACTGTCTTGCGAAACACATGAAAACAAGAAATTTTCCAGTGATTTCAGTTTGCAACTGATGAGATTTTAAAATCACCATGCGTTCTTCAGTGATCTAAATGGAAAGTTGATTTTAATCATGAGGACAGCGACATTCTATATATTTACAGAACAATCTGAACAACCATGATACACAGCCAACAAAGATGCTACCACTCCATACCTGGATGTTACTTCAGAATATCAGAACACAATGCTGTATTCTTCTTTCTGGCTTACAAGCACCCAGTACAGGAAGTGGAACAGTGCTGATCTGAGGCGATGGAACAGTTTCTATGGAACTGTTTGGAATTGTTAGACTGGTGTATATTTAAGAACTCAGGAACCACTGTAACTGAATATGCCTCTGCAGTTATAGAGTTTGACAGCATCATAGTAATAGAAATAGCAGTAAGCAGTCACACACACCAGGGGAAACAGTCTGCCTGCCTCAATCTTATCTATCTCTTTCATCATTTTACATATTTCTATAAGATCTCCTCTCAGTCTTCCAAATTCTAGTGAGAACAGGCCCGAGCAGCTCGACTTCTCTTCATACGGTAACCACCTCATCTCCATCATCAATCTGGTGAAGCTTCTCTGCACCACCTCCAAAGCCAGTATATCCTTCCTTAAGTAAGGTGCACAGTACTACGCACAGTACACCAGATGAGGCCTCAAAACCACCTTCTATGTTTGCAGCAGAACCTCCCTGCTCTTAAATACAATCTCTCCAGCAATGAAACCCAATGTTCCATTTGCTTTCCTGATCACCTGCAGCCCCTGTAAATCAACTTTTAGCGATTTATTTACGAGCTTTACTGAGTTCCTCTGCACAGCAGCATGCAGCGACCATTCACAATTTAAATAATAGCTTTAACTGCTACTTTTACTTCCAAAGTGGACAACCTCACTTTTACCAACATTGTAATCCATCTGCTAGACCCTTGACCACGCACTTATCCTCTCGAAGTCCCTCTGCGCAGTTTACTTTTCCACTCAATTTAGTTCCATCAGCAAACTTGGATACATTACACTCTGGGTCCTCTTCTGAATCATGTATATATTCCATGAACAGTTGTGAGCCCAACACCGACCCCTGCATCACCCTGCTCACCACTGTTCTCCAACCAGAGAAACACTCATCTCTTCCAACTCTCTACTTTCTATTGGTTAACCAGTTCTCTGTCCATTCTAGCGCACTCTCCTCAACGCCATGCATTTTGAATTTATATGTGAGCCTTCTATGCAGAAGCTTCTCGAGCGTTTTCTAGAAAACCTAGTACACTCCATCCACCTGTTCCCCTCCATCCACCGCACTTGTTCCATCCTCAAAAGTGAATTTGTCAAACTCGACCTTCCCTTCCTGAATCCATGTTTCACCTGCCTGATGGAACCCTTTCCTTCCAGATGTCTCAGTGTTTCCTCTTTAATGATAAACACCAACATTTTCCCAAATACAGTGGTAACGCTGACTGACTGATCATTACAAGCCTTTGGCCTGCATCCCTTTTTAAACAGCAGCATGACATTTGCTGTCTTCCAGTCCACTGGGACCTGTCCATAGTCAAGTGAAATTTAGTAAGTTATGACTAACGCATCTACTCATGCTGTCGTTCAATACCCTGCTCGGTATTTCTTCAGGATCAGGGGACCTATCTGTTTTCAGACCCGCAAGTTTCTTCAACGCTATCCTTGCAGTGTTAACAATTGAATTGCGGTCCTTACGTCCTAACATATCCTTAACATTATTTAGATGAGATTACATTACTTACAGTGTGGAAACAGGCCCTTCGGCTGAACAAGTCTACGCCGACCCTCCGAAGAGTGACCCACCCCCCCAACATTTACCGCTTCACCTAACTCTACGGGAAATTTAGCACAGCCAATCCACCCTAACCTGCACATCTTTGGACTGTGGGAAGAAATCGGAGCACTCGGAGTAAACCCACGCAGACACGGGGAGAATGTGCTGCCTTATTGCCTTGCAAATAACCTCCCATCGCAACAGTTCCAATGAGCAGGTGTTATCCCCCTGGCCCTACATAATGGTGGAGCCTCTTGCTCGAGTTGTCGGCCGCCATTCATGAGTGGATCTGGCAGCACTGCAGTGTTTAAGTTGTTGGTTGAAGGCTTGTTTTGGTCTGACTGTCATTTCCTGCTGGTACTACTTCGATAGTCAAGTGGTCATATAGTCTTTGTGTCATTGAATCCTACAGCTCGGGAACATCATGGATGATCTGTAACATCATCTCAGCTCCTCCTGCCTGCATTATCCTCATACCCTTTAATTCCCAGACCATGAAAAGCCCATCCAACTGTTTCTTGAATTTATTTAATGAAGCTGCCTCTACTACTTTCTTGGGCACAAAATTCCACAGATTCACTACGTTCTGGGAGAAGCTGTTCTTCCTCATTTCTGTCTTGAATCTACTCTCCTCATCTTGAGTCCATGTTCCCTAGTCCTAGTCCCACACATCCTGGAAAACAATTTGCCGGCCTTTATCTTATCTATCTATTTCATCATTTTACATGTTTCGATAAGATCCCCTCTCATTCCTCCAAATTTAAAAGAGTACAGTTCCAGGCGGCTCAACGCTTCACAGAGGCATAGAGTAATAGAGTCATAGAGAAAAACAGCACGGAAATAGACCCTTTGGCCCAACTCGTCCATGCTGACCAGACATCTCAACCCAATCTAGTCCCAATTGCCAGCAGCTGGCCAATAACCCTCCAAACCCTTCCTATTCATATACCAATCCAGATGCTGTTTACATGTTGCAATTGTACCAGCCTCCACCACTTCCTCTGAAGGCTCATTCCATGCATGTATCACCCTCTGTGTGAACAGATTGATCCTTGGCATTCTTTTGTACCTATTCCCTCTCACCCTAAAACTCTGCCCTCCAGTTGAAATTGTCCAATCCATGCCCCTCATGATGTTGTAAACCTCGAATAGATTAGCCCTCATCCACCGACACTCCATGGAAAACAGTCCCAGCATATTCAACTTCTCACTATACCTCAAATTCTGCAACCCTGACAACATACTTGCAAATATTTCAAGTTTCACAACATCTTTCCGATAGGAAAGAGATTAGAATTACAAGCAATATCCCAAATGTGGCCTCACCAATGTCCTGTACAGCCGCAACATGACCTCCCGACTCCTGTACTCAATACTCTGACCAATAAAGGAAAGCATACCAAACTCCTTCTTCACTATCCTATCTACCTGCGACTCCACTTTTAAGGAGCTATGAACCTGCACTCCAAGGTCTCTTTGTTCAGCAACACTCCATAGGACCTTACCACTAATTGTATAAGCCCTGCTAATACTAGCTTTCCAAAAATTCAGCACCTCAAATTCATCTAAATATAACTCCATCTGCCACTTCTCAGCCCATTGGCCCACCCGATCAAGATCCCATTGTAATCTGAGGTAACCTTCTTCGCTAACACCTCCAATTTTGGTGTTATCTGCAGACTTACTAACAATACCTCTTATGCTCACATCCAAATCATTTACATAAATAATGAAAAGTAGTGGACCAAGCACCGATTCTTGTGGCAATCCACTGATCACAGGCCTCCACTCTGAAAAACAAACTTGTACCACGACCCTCTGCCTTCTACCTTTAAAGCAGTTCTGTATCTAACTGGCGAATTGTCCGTGTATTCCGTGAGATTTAACCTTGCTAACCAATCTTCCATGGGGAACCTTTTCGAACGCCTTACTGAAGTTCATATAGATCACATCGACCGCTCTGCCCTCTTCTATCCGCTTTGTTACTTCGTCAAAAAAATCCAATCAAGTTTGTGAGACATGATTTCTCACGCACAAAACCATCTTGACCACCCTAATTAGTCCTTGCCTTTTCAAATACATACACATCTTGTCCCTCAGGATTCCCTCCAACACCTTGCCCACCACTGACGTCAGGCTCACTGGTCTATGATTCCCTGGTTGTCGTGGCTACATTTCTTAAACAGTGGCACCATATTCGCCAACCTTCAGTCTTCTGGCACCTCAGCTGAGAAGTATTGATGATACAAATATCTCAGTAACAGGCATAGCAATCACATGCTAGCTTCCCACAGAGTTCGATGGTACACCTGATCAGGTCCTGGTAATTTATCCATTTTCATGCATTTCAAAATATTCAGCAGTTCCTCGTCTGAAATATGGACATTTTTCAAACGTAGCCATCTATTTCCCGAGATTCTATATGTTCCATGTCCTTTTCCACAGCAAATACTGATGAAAAATGCTCTCCTCAAAGGGTAACTCCCTCATCATCTGGAATCAACTTGGAGAACCTCCTCTGCACCTCCTCCAAAATCATTATATTCGTCCTCAAGTAAGGAGAATAAGAAATGCGCACAATACACCAGGTGCAGCCACAGCATCACCTTGTGGCATTGCAGCAGATCCTCCCTGCTCTTAAATTGAATCCCAATATCAATGAAAGCCAATATCCCGTTTGCCTTCCTGATTACTTGTTGCACCCTCAAATCAACTTTTACCAATTCATGTTTCACCACTCCCAAGTCACTCTGAACAACGGCATGCTGCAACCTTTCACCATTTAAATAATATTCTGACCAACTATTTTGACTTCCACAGCGGGCACTCTCCCATTTACCGACTTTTTAATTACATCTGGCAGACCCTTACCCACTCCCTTAAACTCTCTAAATCTCTCTGCACAGTTTGTCTTTCCACTCCATTCAGTGTCACCGGCAAACCTGAACAGGCCAGACTCAGTTTTCTCTTCCAAACCATTTATACATAGCATGAACAAGTGCTGGGCCAACACTGACGCCTGTTGCACCCTGGACACCACTGATCTCCAACCAGAGAAAGATCCATTTATCCCCACTCTCTGCTTTCTGTTGATTAATCTGTCCTCTATCCATGCTAGTACATTCCCTCCAATTCCAATCGTTCTTATCTTATAGATGATTCTTTAATGCAGCACCTTCCCGAACACCTTCTGGAAATCCTAGTATACAACATCCACCTGTTCCCCTCTATCCACCGCGCTTGTCACATTCTCGAAGAACTCCAGTAAATTTATCAAACACGACCATCCTTTCCTGTATCTATGCTGCCTGTACCTGATGTAACCGTCTCTATCCAGATATCTCGCTTTTTCTTCTGTAATGATAACCATCTGCATTTTCCCGATTGCAGATGTAAAACTGACTGGCCGATAGATACCAGCCTCTTGCCTACATGTGTTTTCAAACAACTGGGCAACACTCGCTGTCTTCCAGTCCACTGGGACCTGCCCGGAGTCCAGTGAATTTACGTCAATTACCACTAATGCATCCACTATAACTGCCACCATTTCTTTCTGTAACCTGGAATGCATTGCATCAGGACCAGGGAACCTATTTACCTTTAGGTCCTCAGGTCTGCTTAACACTATTGCTGTAGTGTTAACAGTTGAGTTGTCGTCCTCACCTCCTGATATATCCTTAACATCAGTCTTTGGCATTAATAAATGTGTAAAAGATTGAGTGCCAAAGGCGTTAACCAGTATAGCAAGTGGTACAGTGCTGATCTGAGGCGATGGAACAGTTTCTATGGAACTGATGGGTTTGGTAGACTGTCCATTTTCAAGAACCCAGAAGCCAATGTAACCGAATATGCCAAAGAGTCACGGACTTTGATAGTATCATAGTCATCGCAACAGTAGCAAACCATTGGGCCCATTGAGCCTCCTCTGTTATTCATTAAGATCATGGCTGATCTATACATCATCTCAGCTCCTCCTACCTGCATTATCCCTATACCCTTTAATTCCCCTACCATGAAAATCCCATCCAACTGTGTCTTGAATATATTTAATGAAGCTGCCTCTACTACTTTCTTGGGCAGAAAATGCCACAGATTCATTACGTTCTGGGAGAAGCTGTTCTTCCTCATTTCTATCTTAAATCTACTCTCCTCATCTTGAGTCCATGTTCCCTCGTCCGAGTCTCACCCAACAGGGAAACAGTTTGTCGGCCTTTATCATATCTATCCATTTCATCATTTTATGTTTATCTCGAATATCCCGTCTCAGAATTCCAACTTTTAGCGAGTACAGTCCCAGGCGGCCGAACCTTTCACAAAGGAATAGAGTAATAGAGTCATAGAGATTTACAACACGGAAACAGACCCTTCGGTCCAACTCGTCCATGCTGACCAGATATTCCAACCCAATCTAGTCCCACTTTCCAGCACCCAGCCCATACCCCCCCCCGCCCAAACCTTTCCTATTCATATACCCATCCAAATGCGTCTGGACCTGCCTGGAGTCCAGTGAATTTTCGTCATTTACCACTAATGCATCTACTATAACTTCCACCATTTCTTTCTGTAACCTGGAATGCATTGCATCAGGACCAGGGAACCTATATACCTTTAGGTCCTCAGGTCTGCTTAACACTATCGCTGTAGTGTTAACAATTGACTTGTGGTCCTCACCTCCTGACATATCCTTAACATCATTCTTTGGCATTGACAAGGATGGAAAAGATTGAGTGCCAAAGGCGTTAACCTGTATGTTGCTCAACTGGTCACAATGGATGAAGTGGGAGATTCCTTCCCTCCTGAAGTCTGGTTGTGAGGTGTTCAAATGTGATGATCATGACCTTTGATAGGAAATCCCGATAAGGCCTCTGTCAAGCCAGTAGAAATGTCAAGTGTCAATTCCGGACTACATTAGTGACCCAAAATAACTGCATGACCCCTACCATCTGTGGGAAGGCGTGTGTGACCAAATGAGCTACAGAGTAGAATGGAACAGAATAGGAGACAAAAAGACATCCCTGCCTATTGCGCCAAACGCATTTTCTGCTCCATTCAAATGATGCTCCCGTGTCCCATAGACTTCGACATGCCTCTTCACCAGTCCCCGCAGCAGATACAGAGAGGTTTTTTTGAGTGAACCCAACTGAAGCGAAAGGCCCAGTTGGAGTCTCTGGCCATGCATTCAGATCCTGTGCTAACCAGTTGAAGGGAATATTTGCTGACATTACTAACCTCCTCTTAATGTGAATTGAAGACTCCACCTGCTTCAAGAACATCGCCATCATCCCAGTGCCACAGAAACCTTCTTCAGTATTCCCAGTGACTGCAGCCCAGGGCCGCTGACCTCCATTATTATAAAGTGCTACAAGAGATTCGTCAAGGCTCACATCAACCCTAGCCTTCCAGCCTACCTTGATCGCTTGCAAATCACCTGCCAAGGCAACAGATCCACGTGACAGATACCATCTACCTGGAACAGCACTCATTCCTGAATAGCAAGGGCAACTAAGCCAGTCTCCCAAATATTGACTAAAATATTTGCCTTCAACACCATAATTCCAACGGAACTAATCTGCAGACTCCGACACCTCTGTTTCTATTCCGCTCTCTATAACTGGACCCTTGACTTCCTGACCACAGACAGCTATCAGTGAGAATGGGCACCCACAAATTCCGTACAATAATCTTCAAACTCCCCACACCACCCCCTTTGCTACGCTGCCTCTGTACTAATGACTGTGTGACCACATTCTGTGTTAGCCCCATCCACAAGATCATTGATGATACCGCCATCCTAAGCAAGATCTCGCAAAAAGACGATAAAGAATACAGGTAAATGATAGAGTGCTTGTACACATGGTCAAAATTACCAATCGGTCCCTGAATGTCTGCAAGACGAAAGCACTGGTCATTGGTGCCTTTGAGTGCGGGGGCGGGGGTGGAGCAAGGCGCTATATGCATCAATGGTGCTGAGGTGGAGATGCTCGAGTCCTGAGAAGTGCTGATCACCAACAATCTGCCCTGGTCAACCCAGTTTGTGACTAATGTTAAGAAAGCACAACACTGCCTCCATTCCTCCAGAGGTGAATGTAATGGTTGAGTTTAGATTACTGGTTGTCAGCTTGTTTCACTCTGACTATCACTTGCTGCTGATGCTGCTTTCATGTACAAGTGATCATGCAGTCATAGATTCATAGAATCCTACAGCACGGGGACAGGCCTTTTGTCCCAAACTGTTCCATTCTCACCAACATGTCCAATTTAGTACCTTAACCAAGGAGACACCTCATTGTTATATATTTTTGGTGCTGCTCCTGGAGTGCCCTCCTGCACTCTCCATTGAACTGGATTTAATTGCAATGGTTGATTCGGGTGTATGACGTGCGATGAGGTAGAAAATTGCGATGGAGTGCCATTCGACTGCTATTGATGCTCATAGCGTGTCCTGGTGCCCAGAATTGAAATGGTGGATCTGTACAAATCTTGTTCCCATTTGGTACGGTGATGTTATTACACAACACCATGGAGAGCATTCTCAATATGAAGGCACTACCTAACCCTCACAAGGACTGTGCGGTGGTCACACTTACTAATAATATCATGACAAGTGCATCTGCAGCTGGCAAGGATGAGGTCGACTGTGTATTTCCCTCTGGTTGGTTCACTCCCCACCAATCACAAACTAGTTTAGCGATCATGGACATTATGAAACAACCAGTTCGATCTGAATGCTGCTGTTCCTGCTGAGTCACTCTTCATGTCAAACACTGAATTCCCCGGCCAGAGTGCATTCAGCGCCCTTGCCACCCTCAGTGCTTCTCCAAGTGTCTACGTTATCCTCACAGAGAGTTCGAATCACATTGTGCCTCATTGGTGATCACACTCTCTGAGAGCTGTCTACTTGAACTTGCTCGCGTTTTTCAAGAAAACGTGCATTTCTGACTGACGTCAGTGGTTAATCCCATTTATTTGATCTGTTTCCAGCATCGAAACAACGAGCTCTTTTTTCAAACAAAACGAGATACTAATTGGATTATGCCGAAAATTCTTTTTGACACATCCCTGGTTCTATGGAAAAAAAACTATTCTGTCAAAGCATAAGGACCAGCTGAGCAATAGTTGGTGTCACCTCTTTCATTACATTAAATTGGTTACTGTAGGAACAAAACAGTTTAGTTAGCTCCCTGGAGGCTGAAACCTTGTATAAATTTGGCAGGTTTTCAATGCTGTGTTGGACATGGTCAGAGTTTCTCTTAGAAATGCATGGAATACCAAGAGGGCTGGTGTTTGCCATTTACTATCCCGTCCTTGCAGCGATTGGCCTTCCAGGTAATTATTGAAGTTAGTTACCCGCTGCGGGAATCACTGGTTAGCTGTATCTATTCTACCACTTTAACCATCTTCAAAGAGTCTTTACTCTTTGTCCCGTTTCATGTGATGTACTATTCCACTCCGTGAGTAGATTTACTTCATTTTACTGATGTGTTTGTGTTTGGGATGCTTTTCAAATGCTTTCAATCTTAAAGCATCTGTAATTCATTCAGTTTGATAATTTCATTTTTTCTGAATTAATGGTAAACATTCTTGTAACATATTTAGGTCTAACAATTTATTTTGTATAACATGGACAACATACTCTAAGTACCACCTCACAAGTAACTGAGACAACTGTAACATCATGTTCCACTTCCTTTACTCAATGCCTTGACTGATGAAGGCCAGCGGGCTAAATCCCTTTTCACCACTCTGTTTCCTTTGAAGGCGTTTTCTCCAAACAATGTACATGTACTCCTCTGTTCGACAACACTCCTCAGGATCTGTAATACTGGGAAAGCACCAACAGTCAGGCAGCATCCGATGTACAGGATAGTCGGCGCTTCGAGCACCAGCTCGTCATCAGGAATGCATATTCTCAAAACGTTGACTCTCCTGCTCCTCGGATGCTGTCTGACCAGCTGTGCTATTCAAGTACCACACCTTTTGATTTGGATCTCCAGCATCTGCAAAACTCACTTTCTCCTTCTCCTGAGGAACTGACCGTTTCCTGTACAGATTCTGCCGTGGTTTGACTTTCCAGAGGGCAACACCTCACATTTCCCTGTCCTGAATTCCATTTGCCAATCGTCTTCCCACTTGCCCATCTGAGCAAGATCCCTCTGTAATTTTTAATGACCTTCCTCGCTATCAACAATGCCTCCTAATTTTGTTTTATCTGCAATCTTACGGATCATGCCTACTGCATTCACACACAGATCATTTATGGAAATAACAAGGAACAAAGTGCTCAGCACCTTCCCCTTTGGCACAACATTAGTCACAGGCCTGAAGTCCACAACCATTCTCGCTGTGCCCTACCATTTAGCCAACTTCGAATCCAATCATCTCGCTCTCCTTGGATTGCATGTGATCTAACCTTCAGGACTAGTCTCCTGGAAATGAACTGATTTTGAAACACTTGATCAAATTCCCTTGTTTCCCTTGTGGTTTGTCCTTTTTGGTAAGTCACCAATGTGGACATTGTCAAAAGCTTTGTTATGCTCCATATGAACTGTATTCACTGCACTACCCTCATGTACACACCTGTCCATATGCACAAAAAATCTATAAAATTTGAAAGCCATGATCTCTCTCTGATGAAAGTACCCACAGTTCATTCACAGGTCTCCTGGCTTGTTAATCTTGTTACCTCCGTACAACAAGAATGTTGGGCTGCGATCCTACCCATTTCCTTTTGAATCAATCCAAATGCATTACTGCTCCATCTACCTTGGACAGACCCTTCGTCATTTAACTAAGCACTGCACCCTCCCAATCCAAAACTTCCGTTTTTTAAACTTAACTGTCTGTTTTTGTCCTGAAGAATCTTATTTTGTACCATGCTTCGATCGCTGTCATGAAAATGCGAGCACCCACCACTCCCACTTTACCACCTGCATTAGCTGCCCGGCTTCATTCCCCAGAATTAGTTACAAACCAACTTTGTCCATTTTGTACTCTGTGCATATTGCTCTGAAACTTCTTGTCGACATATTTCAAGAAACCCACTCCATCCAATTCCTTAACACTGTGTCTACAGCAGTTAACGATGGGAACGATGAAATCACTGCTCCTTTTGGTATTATTTTTCATCACCTCCATGTATTAGGCAGAAATGTGCTCCTCAGTTTCCTGCTTACAAACAGGAAGTGTATAATAAACACGTCACAATGCAGATGACGCTTTTTAAGTCCTTTTTAAATCCTATGCTGTATCCAGAAATCAACAACGCACCCTCCAAGATATCATCTCTGTCTCTTGCAGGAATTGACTGATTAAATAGTAATGCAAAACCTCCTCCTCTTTTACCTCCTTGTTTGTCGCCTGGAGATTCTATATCCTGGAATGTTAGGTTATCAATCCTGTCCGTCCCTTATCCTCGTCGTGAGGATAGTTACAATCTCAGACTTTCATGACTTTAGTTCATCTGTTTGTCTGTGATACTCTCAGAATTCCAGTAAAAGCCAACCAGCCATGCCTTTGCCCCTTGAAAATTGATATCGTTGCACTCTCATTGACTTGATTGTTTCCCATACAATGCGACGCCCTTATTCTGCTAACAGTCTGTTGCCCCTCCTCCTGCCGAATTCGGCTAAACTATTTTGATGTAAACCCAGTTCCATTGTGACATTGGCAATATTCCTGAAGAAAAATTCTCATACACGTTTAAAGCTGTGTTGCAAATGATGTCAGTATTGTAATTAAACGTGCCTCTCAAATTATTACTTTTTTGTAAATGGAGGGCCATTGTATTTTTCACACAGTCCATGTGGCGAATGATTTTACCGTAATTGACATGCTGATATGGACCAATGGTGTCTTTCCATTGTCGTATAGAATATAGAACAATGCAACGTGGTACAGGGCCTTTGGCCCTCGGTGCTGAACCGACCTGTGCAACCAATCTGAAGGCCAATAACCCACACTATTGCATTTTCATCGGTGTGATTATCCAATGCCCATTTAAATGCCCTCAATGTTAGCGAGTCTCTGACTTCACAATAAGTGAATTCTTATAATGATATCACGCTATCAATGTAGATCGATCACAGCATTGTCTTCGACGGTGACACAGTAAATATCAAATTAGTCACTGACCCATTTGGCAGAAACAAGAAAATTCTCTCCATCTGACGTGACTTGAACCATTGTCAGTCGTAGTTTTGCTCATTGATCCGAAGTTCCATGTTTAGGTCTCACAGCATTTCTTTGTGCTCCACGCAATGTAGGTGAATAGATTAAATGTCATCTTTCATGTTAATCGTACCTATCTCAATTCGTTTCCGGATGAATTTGTTGAAGGAGCATCATTCAGCCTTGAACGATTAATAGATACATGAGTAATCTGAACAACACCTTATACTGACTGGTATGGGTTTGGCCAGACCTCACAACACAATATTTCTGTCCTCTGTTACTAATAGTCACTGTTTCAACCGATCTCTCCTCTTTCACATGTTCTATCACTGAAGATTCTGAATTTCTTACTGCTGAATTGAGATTTCCTTCTCTTCCCTGAATTGGACATTATTTCACATTGTTCATATCTTCGACAGTTTCTCTGCATTCAAGATGTATCACAGCTGATAGTACCACTTGCATTTTTTCTGATTTAAGTGTTCAGGGGAGGCACGGTGGCTCAGTGGTTTGCACAGCGCCAGTGACCTGGGTTCAATTCCTGTCTCGGGCAACTGTCTGTGTGGAGTTTGCACATTCTCCCCGTGTCTGCACGGGTTTCCTCCCACAGACCAAATATTTGCAGGTTAGTGAATTTACCATGATAAATTGCACGTAGTGTTAGGTGCATTAGTGAGGGGTAAATGTAGGGGAATGGGTATGGGTGGGTTGCTGTTTGGAGGGTCAGTGTGGAGTTGTTGGGTCGATGGGCCTGGTTCCACACCCCTGTAGGGAATCTAATCATAACAGAATGACATAGATCAGTTATTTGTACAACCCAATGCCCAACCAAGGAAGGGTTACATCGCAGAAGTCGATATATCCAAATTAGACTGCAACATCTCTCATGTCCAATTTCCAGATTGACACCAAAAATCTCAAGCATTTTGGAGAAAATCTCAGTATTCCATGAGTTTCCCAATGCCGATGTACTTGCACAAATTTAATCGCTATTATTATGATCATTTAAGCGGGCATTGTCTCTTATCTCAAGAGGGTTGGAATATAAAAGCAGAGATGTACTACTAAGACTTTATAAAGCTCTGGTTAGGCCCCATTTCGAGTACTGTGTCCAGTTTTGGTCCCCACACCTCAGGAAGGACATACTGGCACTGGAACGTGTCCAGCGGAGATTCACACGGATGATCCCTGGAATGACAGGTCTAGCATATGAGGAACGGCTGAGGATACTGGGATTGTATTCGTTGGAGTTTAGAAGATTAAGGGGAGATCTAATAGAGACGTACAAAATAATACATGGCTTTGAAAAGGTGGATGCTAGAAAAATGTTCCTGTTAGGCGAGGAGACTAGGACCCGTGGACACAGCCTTAGAATTAGAGGGGGTCATTTCAGAACGGAAATGCGGAGACATTTCATCAGCCAGAGAGTGGTGGGCCTGTGGAATTCATTGCCACGGAGTGCAGTGGAAGCCGGGACGCTAAATGTCTTCAAGGCCGAGATTGATAGGTTCTTGTTGTCTCGAGGAATTAAGGACTCCGGGGAGAACGCTGGCAAGTGGAGCTGAAATGCGCATCAGCCATGATTGAATGGCGGAGTGGACTCGATGGGCCGAATGGCCTTACTTCCACTCCTATGTCTTATGGTCTTATGGTCTTATGGACAAGCATATGGAGGTTATTGGGCTAGTGTAGGTTAGGTCAGCTTCTTTCGGCGCAACATCGAGGGCTGAAGGGCCTGCACTGCGCTGTATTTTTCTATGTTCTATGTTCTATATTCACTTCATTCTTGTTGAATGTATTCACAGAAATAGACAATCCACAGCGTGTGGAAAGAAGCCACTTACACAATTAATATAGAAATACCATGCCACACTGGCTCATCCGTAGCGATTCCTGTAACTTACATTTATAAAGGGTAATATACATCCAGTGCATATTCCTGGACAATACAGGCAATACAGCATGGCCAATCCAATTCCCCTTAACATCCTTGGACAGTGGGAGTAAATTGCAACACTTGAAGGGAAACCCACAGTATTGTTGAGTAAATTGTCTGCCAAAGTTGCCCAGAGTGAACAATTTCACAGCAAATCATTGGAAGCAGCCACATTTGATCACCACTGAGACATCGTTCAAAGTTTGTTGGTCTCCTTACTTAAAGTTTAGCATTTTAAAACCACGTTAGCATTTTCATCAATTAAGTGATGTCATCTGATAGTTTCTTCTGTATTTGAGATTGTGTCCCTTTCAATGAATATACAACTTTTTTCTTTGTCTTCCAATATATGTTATTTTTCGTTTCAATTGTCTTTGACGCACAGTATAGAGTCACAGAGTCATAGATATGTACAGCACGGAAACAGACCCTTCGGTCCAACCCGTCAATGCCGACCAAATATCCCAAACCAATCTTGTCTCACCTGCCAGCACTCGGCCCATATCCCTCCAAGCCCTTCCCATTCATATACCCTTTCAAATGCCTTTAAAATGTTGCAATTGTACCAGCCTCCACCACTTCCTCTGGCAGCTCATTCTGTACACGTACCACCCTCTGTGTGAAAACGTTGCCTCTTAGCTCTCTTTATATCTTTCCCCTCTCACCGTAAACCTATGCCCTCTAGTTCTGGACTCCGCCACCCCAGGGAAAAGACTTTGTCTATTTACCCTATCTATGCCCCTCATGACTTTGTAAACCTCTATGAGGTCACGCCTAAACGTCCGACACTCCAGGGAAAACAGCCCCAGTCTGTTCAGTCTCTCTCTATAGCTCAAATCCTCCAACCCTGGCAACATCCTTGTAAATCTTTTCTGAGCCCTTTCAAGTTTCACAACAGCTTTCTAATAGGAAGGAGAACAGAGTAACACGCAATACTCCAACAGTGGCCTAACCAATGTCATGTACAGCTGCAACATAACCTACCAACTCGTGTACTCAATACTCTGACCAAACACCTTCTTCGCTATACTATCTATCTGCGACTCCACTTTCAAGGAGCTATGAGCCTGCACTCCAAGGTCTCTTTGTTCAGCAACACTCACGACGTAATTGCTCTTTAGTGTAAACTTCCTGCTAAGATTTATTTTCCCAAATTGCAGAACGTCGCATTTAACTGAACTAAACACCATCTGCCACTTCTCAGCCCTTTGGCCCATCTGGTCAAGAACCTGTTGAAATCTGAGGTAACCCTCTTCGCTGTTCACGACACCTCCAATTTTGGTGTCATCTGCATACGTGCTAACTGTACCTCTCATGCTCGCATCCAAATAATTTATGTAAATGACAAAAGTTAGTGGACCCAGCACTAACCCTTGTGGCACACCACTGACCACAGGCCTCCAGTCTGAAAAACAACCCTCCACCATCATGCTCTGTCATCTGCGGTTAAGCCAGTTTTGTGTCCAATGGCTAGTTATCTCTGTATTCTGTAAGATCTAACCTTGCTAACCAGTCTCCCATGGGGAACATTGTCGAAAGCCTTACTGAAGTCCATGTAGATCATATTTACCTCTCTGCCCTCATCGATCCTCTTTGTTATTTCTTCAATAAAACTCAGTGTTGTTTGTGAGACATGATTTCCCACGTACAAATCCATGGTGACTATCTCTAATCAGTCCTTGCCTTTCCAAATATACGTACATCCTGCACCTTAGGATTCCCTCCAACAGCTCGCCCATCACTGACGTCAGGCTCAATGGTCTATAGTTCTCTGGCTTTTCCTTCCCACCCTTCTTAAACAGTGGCACCACATTAGCCAACCTCCAGTTTTCCGACACCTCACCAGTGACTATCGATGATACAAATCCCTTGGCAAGTGGCCCAGCAATCTCTTCTCTAGCTTCCCACAGAGTTCTAGGGTACACCTGATCAGGTCCTGGGGATTTATCCACCTTTATGCGTTTCAGGACACCGACCACTTCCTCCTCTGTAATGGGGACATTTTACAATGTGTCACCATCTATTTCCCTACAGTCTATATCTTCCATATCCTTTTCCAAAGTAAATATTCGTTTAGTATGTCCCCCATTTTCTGCAGCTCCACTCAAAGGCCGCTTTGCTTATCTTTTCGGTGCCGGACTCGCTCCCTAGTTATCCTTTTGTCCTTAATGCATTTGTAAAAACCCTTTGGGTTCTCATTAATTCTATTTGCCAAAGCTATCTCCTGTAC
The DNA here is from genome assembly GCF_047496795.1 of Chiloscyllium punctatum. NCBI lineage: Eukaryota > Metazoa > Chordata > Chondrichthyes > Orectolobiformes > Hemiscylliidae > Chiloscyllium > Chiloscyllium punctatum. The sequence continues at coordinate 50,501,335 of NC_092774.1, forward strand.
CCTTTTTGCCCTCCTGATTTTCCTCTTAAGTATACTTAAACTGCCTTTATAGTCTTCTAAGGTTTCACTCAATTTATCCTGTGCAAACCTCACATATGCTTCCGTCTTGTTCTTAACCAAACACTCAATTTCTTTAGTCATCCAGTATTCCCCATACAACCAGCCTTTCCTTTAACCCGAACAGGAATATACTTTCTCTGGATTCTCGTTAACTTATTCCTGAAGGTTTTGCATTTCCAGCTATCCCTTTACCTATGAACATCTGCCCCCAATCAGCTTTTGAAAGTTCTTGCCTAATGCCGTCAAATTTCCCTTTCTCTAATTTAGAACTTCAACTTTTAGATCTGGTCTATCCTTTCCATCACAGCTGTAATGCTAACCTTTATTAAAAACGCCACTCTCTCGCCTCTGTCGTCTCCCTATTTGTCCTTCCTGTAACATTTCTCTCCTGGAACATTAAGCTGCCATTACTGCCCATCCCTGCGCCATGTTTCAGTAATTGTTATGTCCCATGTTTCTAACCACGCCCTGAGTTCATGTGCCTTCCCTGTTAGGCCCCTTGCATTGAAATAAATGCATTTTAATTTCTTCCTTCGACCTTGTCCCGGCTTTCCCTGACTGCTTGACACTCTTCTGTTCTCAACTGTACCAGTCTCAGCTTGATCAGTTTCCTGACTATCTCCCTGGGTCCCATCCTCGCCCCCCCCCCCACCCTTCCTCCTCCTTACGAGTTTCAATGCTCCTGAGCAGCTCTAGCAAATCTCCCTGCCAGTATAATAGTCCCGTGACAATTTAGGTTCAATCCGTCCTTCTTGTACAGTTCACTTCTACCCTCAAAAACGGGAAGCCTTCTCCCATACACCAGCTCCTCAGCCATGCATTCACCTGCTCAGTCCTCTTATGTCCGCCCTCACTAGCTCATAGTACCGGGAGTAATCCAGATATTATACTCTTAAGGACCTCCTTTTCAAATTCCTGCCTAACTCTCTGCAATCATCTTTCAGAATCTCAACATTTTGCCTACCTATGTCATTGGTTCCAATGTGGAGAAAGACCACTTGCTGGCCCCTCACCCCCTTGAGAACATTCTGCACCCCCTGAGACATCCTTGATCCTGGAACCATGACAGCAACACACCATTCCGAGTTTTCGCTGCGGGCCACAGAAACATCTATCTATACATTGGACGAGATAATCCCCTAACACAATTGATCTCTTGGAACTGGACGTAACCCGCGTTGCATTAGAGCCTGTCTCTATCCCAGATATTGGCTGTTCATGCTACTTTCCACTGAGAATCCATCATTCCCTACATTTTCCAAAACAGAATACCTGTTTTAAATGCGTAATGCCACAGGAGACTCCTTCACAAGCTGCCTATCTCTCTTACCATTCCTGGAGTTAACCCATCTCTGTGACTGTGGCTGTGACTTTCCCCCCTTCCTATAACTACCATCCAACACATATTGTTTCTGTTGCAAATTGCTCATTGCTTCTAAGTATCTCTCCAATCGATTCATTCGATCGGATAAGATTCGCAACCAACAGCATTTATGGCGGGTGTAATACACTGTAACCCTTAAACTCTGTTCAAAACCCCCAAATCTATCAAGAAGCGCATATCACTCTTCTAAAGGCCATTTTTTCTCCTTCACAATCTCTTGACCCAGAAAATAACACCGTCTTATTTCTCGATAAAACACTGCCACAGTTTAGATTAATAAATACGGCTTATATTTTAAGTTTAATCAAGAGATATATCTCAAAAACTATATAATCAAGAAAGAGCGGACTATACTCACTACTGCAGACTTTCATTAATATCACTGTTGTAAAAATCAAGATCACAAAAATAGACAGGAACGTTAAAATGTATGATTCCATTTGGAATCAAAATGTAACTTGTAGATTGACACAGTGTCACACACATACATTCTGTATGTCAGACTGTCTGTCTTGCTGTCTCTATTCCAGCTAATCTGGCAGTGATTGTCATCCTGTGCCGAAGAAGATGTGGTCTCTCTGCATGTATTACGTACTACCTGGTGTCCATGGCAATAACGGACCTCATGGTCATAGTCACGGCTGTACTATTAAACCGGATTGCTGGGATTTATTTCCCATTCAGCTTCCTGTTTATCACCCCAGTATGCAGCCTTCGCTTGGCCTTTAATTATGCAGCTATTGACAGCTCTGCCTGGTTCACAGTGGCTTTCACCTTTGATAGATTTGTGGCTATTTGTTGCCAGAATCTAAAAACAAAATATTGCACAGAGAAGGTGGCAGTGCGTGTGATCGGAATTGTATCTGCACTGACCTGTTTAAAAAATGCCTTTTTGTATTTTGTATATGAACCCATGTACATAATTAAAAATATTCCTTGGTTTTGTCAGGCAAAGTTAATATTTTACACTTCACCCGCTTGGACTGTTTATGACTGGATGCGGCCTATTGTAAGCCCATGTCTCCCCTTTATTCTGATTTTACTGCTGAATATTCAGACCGTCAGGCACATTCTATTGTCTAACAGAGCCCGCAGGAGACTGAGGGTCCCCAACAACAGGATGAATCATGGTGACCCAGAAATGGAAAAGCGAAGAAAATCAATTGTTTTACTTTTCACCATCTCAGGCACTTTCATCCTGTTCTATTTGTTATTTGTAATAACGATTATCTATGTCCGAGTTGCGAAGCTTGCTTACTTCTCAGGATCTGATTTAAGTGAAGGATCATTCCTTCTTGAAGAAACCGGATTCATGCTTGTCTTCTTGACTTCCTGTATCAACCCATTCATTTATGCTGGGACCCAAAGGAAAATCAGAGTCGAGTTAAGGAATGGGCTGAAATATCCGCTGCGACTATTCATTCAAACACTCAACATCTGAAGATAGGCAAATCCTCACTAGCTGTACAGTATTGTCCAGCATGTTCACCGACTGACCATGGCATATATGTTGCAAGTGCACTCGGTTTGAACTTTCACCCAAAGAATGAAGAGAGGACATTGCACCCCCGCCCCACCCCACATTTCAGGATTTGTAATCGGACGTTGATGAGTCGCACAACTTCAAATAATGGATTAATTGATGGATGGAATTTCGTACATATATAAATAGTGATTAGTTTGTACTTTTAAATGTGTATTTATTTATCGGGCGTGGGAGTTACTGAAAGCTCAGCACTCACTTCCCTTTGCGATTCCAAATCCTGGCTACTCCTAATTGACGACCATCCCATCATGTCAGAATTTAAGTGAAGAACATTAAGATGATTGTAAGGCCAAGTTAGATATAATCATCAGAATATTTGTGGCCATCATCGACATCTGAGTGTAATTCATCGCAAAACATTCTCTTGCTCATGGGCAATAGACAATATTGATTATGATTGAAGCTGATAGTATTTCGTCAGCCAATCTGAAATTTACAGATTTGAATTGGAAGCACTACGTACCAGAGTTCTAAGTCCATATAAAATATTTTCGATGATTGAGTCTATACTTCTCGAGTGACTGTGTGATTGCATTGCAGTTATGAATTATATATAATATATGGACATACACACACACGGACACAACACACGCACCCACACATAGGGTTTCCCATTTTTTCCTCAACATATTCGACGTTCAAACTGCATCCTAAGTTATAAACGTTGGCAACAGTCGACATTATCAAGTAATAGTCAGCCAATTCATGACTGCCTGCGAACTGGAATCTTCCAGCAGCAATGCAGACTGTGGAGAAAAGTGGCCAATGATTTGTGCCTTTAGGGTCTGATCGCAATAAAACAATGTGGTATGATGCTCTACATAACATAACAGGATGCCGGAAATTCTTTTGGACCATTTCACTGAAGACGTCGATTTCAGGGGACTGTGTAAGTTAGGTCAAGTCACGAGGAAGGTACAGAAGCGAATACCTGATGATCCGTTCATAAATTTGAACGTCTGCCAGCTGACAATGAGACACAGCCACAAGGGAAGAACAGGTTCAGTTCAGAAGAAATATTTCATATTAGTAACAGTACAGGTTTTTGTTTCTTTGCTGTGAGCCTCTGGTCTGTGAAGTCAATTTATAAGTTGCTGGAACTGAACTTAAATTCAGATTATCAGAACTGGAAAGTCAGAGTCGTTCTCAAATGCCAGATATTGGAATGTGAGGAGTTTGTGATCTGGTCTGCTTTCTTGGAAGAAATAGGAAGAACAGCATCTGGTAAAGGTGTGGCTAGTTGTTTCAGTAAGACATCTCAAAGCGAAATAGCAGTGATATTTCATTCGGGTTGAAGGGCTGCAAATGTTATTTATGTGCAAATGAATAATTTTTGCTATTTGTTGCTTATTAATTGTCAACAAATTTGTTTCATTTTGGGAATAATTGTACTGAAACTCTGACACAGTAAAACTTCAGAAATAAAACTTGTAATTTTGGAATTGGGAAACTGGCACATATTCAAGAAACACATTGGCTGACGTAAATAACCATGTGACTCCAGTTACACATTTAATTATTAAGTGTGGAAAAGACTGCGTGCAATTTATGTTAATCCACATGTTCCTCAACTGGAAACCGGGAATGAACCGGGATATCCCTTGCCGACAAAAGTAAGATTTCAATTTGGCATCTGATCTGCTCAGTGTTAGCACCATATGGGATGATAACATTGTGTTACATTTGGAATGGTTGGTCTAACATATGAGGAACGGCTGAGGAACCTGGGATTGTATTCATTGGAGTTCAGAAGATAAAGGGGAGACTTAATAGAGACGTACAACATAATGCATGGCTTGGAAAGGGTGGACACTCGGAAATTTTTTCCGGTAGGTGAGGGGACTAGGACCCGTGGACACAGCCTTTAAATTAGAGGTTGTCAATTCAGAACAGAAATGCGGAGACATTTCTTCAGCCAGAGAGTGGTGGGCCTGTGGAATTCATTGCCACAGAGTGTAGTGGAGGCCGGGACGTTAAATGTCTTCAAGGCAGAGATTGATAGATTCCTGTTGTCTAGCGGAATTCAGGGCAATGGGTAGAATGCGGGTAAGTGGAGTTGAAATGCCCATCAGCCATGATTGAATGGTGGAGTGAACCCGATGGGCCGAATGGCCTTACTTCCTCTCCTATGTCTTATGGTCTTATGGTCTTAATATCTTATGGTCTTACATTTCTCTCAAACTCTGTATCATGATAAACGTTGCAGCTCATCATTTGCTCAAGTCAGGAGCAGACATATTGGACTTTATTGTACCAAATGCAATGTTATCCTGAGAGACTGTCTTGCTAATCAGATGAAAACAAATGTTTTCTCCAATGAGTTCAGTTTGCAATTAATAAGATTTTAAAACCATCAGCAATTCTTCGGTGAACTAAATAGTGAGTTGGTTTTAATCATGAAGACAGCTACATTCACTATATTTACAGAACCATCTTAACAACCCCGGGACACAGCCGTCAAAGTACCGACATATCTCGTCGGTACTTCAGAAAATCCGCATACAATGCTGTGTTCCTCCTTATGGCTTATAAGCACCCAGTATAGCAAGTGGTACAGTGCTGATCTGAGGCGATGGAACAGTTTCTATGGAACTGATTAGTTTGGTCGACTGTTCATTTTCAAGAACCCAGAAGCCAATGTAACCGAATATGCCAAAGAGTCAGGGACTTTGATAGTATCATAGTAATCGCAACAGTAGCAAACCATTGGGCCCATTGAGCCTCCTCTGTTATTCATTAAGATCATGGCTGACCTATACATCATCTCAGCTCCTCCTGCCTCCATTACCCCAAAACCTTTAATTCCCCTACCATGAAAATCCAATCCAACTGTGTCTTGAATATATTTAATGAAGCTGCCTCTACTACTTTCTTGGGCAGAAAATGCCAGAGATTCATTACGTTCTGGGAGAAGCTGTTCTTCCTCATTTCTGTCTTAAATCTACTCTCCTCATCTTGAGTCCATGTTCCCTAGTCCTGGTCTCACCCAACAGGGAAACAGTTTGTCGGCCTTTATCATATCTATCCATTTCATCAGTTTATGTTTATCTCTAATATCCCGTCTCAGAATTCCAACTTTTAGCGAGTACAGTCCCAGGCGGCCGAACCTTTCACAAAGGAATAGAGTAATAGAGTCATCGAGATTTACAACACGGAAACAGACCCTTCGGTCCAACTCGTCCATGCTGACCAGATATTCCAACCCAATCTAGTCCCACTTTCCAGCACTCAGCCCATACCCCCCCCGCCAAACCTTTCCTATTCATATACCCATCCAAATGCGTCTTAAATGTTGCATTTGTACGAGCTTCCACCACTTCCTCTGGCAGCTCATTCCATACACGTATCACATTCAGTGTAAAAATATTGCTCTTTGGGTTTCTTGTGTACCTATTCCCTCTCACCCGAAAACTCTGCCCTCCAGTTCAATTTATCCAATCCATGCCCCTCATGATTTTGTAAACCTCTAGAAGGTTAACCCTCAGCCTCCGACACTCCAAGGAAAACAGTCCCAGTGTATTCAGCTTCTCCATATACCTCACATTCTGCAACCCTAGCAACATACTTATAATGTGTACTGAACCCTTTCAAGTTTCACAACATCTTTCCGATAGGAAGGAGAACAGAATTGCAAGCAATATTCCTTAAGTGGCCTAACCAGTGTCCTATACAGCCACAACATGACCTCCCAACTCTTGTATTCAGTCCTCTGACCGATAAAGGAAAGCAGACAAAACGCCTTCTTCACTAACCTATCTACCTGCCATTTCACTTTCAAGGAGCTATGAACCTACACTCCAAGGTCTGTTTTTTCAACATCACTCCTCGAACCTTACCATTATGTGTATAAGTTCTGCTCAGATTTGCTTTCCCAAAATGCAGCACCTCAAATTTATCTAAATAAACTCCATCTGTCACTTCTCAGCTCATTGGCCCACCCGATCAAGATTCTTCAAAAAACTCAATCAAGTTTGTGAGACATGATTCCGCACGCATAAAGCCATCTTGACCACCCTAATTAGTCCTTGCCTTCGCAAACACCTGTACATCCTGTGCCTCAGGATTCCCTCCAACATTGACGTCATGCTCACTGGTCTATGGTTCCCTGGCTTGTCCTTACCACCTTTCTTAAACAGTGGCGCCATATTATACAACCTCCAGTCTTCTAGTGCCTCAGCTGAGACTATCGATGATGCAAATATCTCAGTAACAGGCCCAGCAATCACTTTGCTACCTTCCCACATATTCCTGGGGTTGACCTGATCATGCCCTGGTGGTTTATGCACTTTCATGCGTTTCAAGATATCCAGCAGTTCCTCCTCTGAAATATGGACATTTTTCAAGACGTAGCCATCTATTTCCCGAGATTCTATAAGTTCCATGTCCTTTTCCACAGTTAATACTGATGCAAAATGCTCTCCTCAACGGGTAACTCAGGAATAAACCTGGAGAACCTCCTCTGCACCTCCTCCAAAATCATTATATTCTTCCACAAGTAAGGGGCACAACAAATGCGCACAATACACCAAGTGTGGCCACACCATCGCCTTTTGCCAATGCAGCAGATCCTCCCTGCTCTTAAATTGAATCCCAATATCAATGAAAGCCAATATCCCGTTTGCCTTCCTGATTACTTGTTGCACCCACAAATGAACTTTTAGCAATTCATGTATAACCACTCCCAAGTCACTCTGAACAACAGCATGCTGAAATCTTTCACCATTTAAATAATATTCTGACAAACTATTTTGACTTCCACAGATGGCACTCCCGCATTAACCGACTTTTTAATTACATCTGGCAGACCCTTACCCACTCTTTAAACTCTCTAGATCTCTCTGCACAGTTTGTCTTTCCACTCCATTCAGTGTCACTGGCAAACCTGAACAGGCCAGACTCAGTTTTCTCTTCCAAACCATTTATACATAGCATGAACAGTTGCGTGGCCAACACTGACGCCTGTTGCACCCTGGACACCACTGATCTCCAACCAGAGAAAGATCCATTTATCCCCACTCTCTGCTTTCTTTTGAATAATCTGTCCTCTATCCATGCGAGTACATTCCCTACAACTCCATGCGTTCTTATCTTGTAGATGATTCTTTTATGCAGCACCTTCCCGAACACCTTCTGGAAATCCTAGTATACAACATCCACCTGTTCCCCTCTATCCACCGCGCTTGTCACATTCTCGAAGAACTCCAGTGAATTTCTCAAACACGACCATCCTTTCCTGCATCTATGCTGCCTGTACCTGATGCAACCGTCACTGTGCACACATCTCGCTTTTTCTTCTATGATGATAACTATCTGCATTTTCTCGATTACAGATGTAAAACCGACTGGCCGATCGATACCAGCCTCTTGCCTACACGTGTAGGCAGGGTGACAGTCGCTGTCTTCCAGTCCACTGGGACCTGCCCGGAGTACAGTGAATTTTCGTCATTTACGACTAATGCATCTACTTTCACTTCCGCCATTTGAGCGGCACGGTGTCACAGTGGTTAGCACTGCTGCCTCACAGCGCCAGAGACCCGGGTTCAATTCCAGCCTGGGGCGACTGACTGTGTGGAGTTTGTACGTTCTCCCCGTGTCTGCGTGGGTTTCCTCCGGGTGCCCCGGTTTCTTCCCACAGTCCAAAGATGTGCAGGTCAGGTGAATTGACCATGCTAAATTGTTAGGAAAGGGGTAAATGTCAGGGTATGGATGGGTTGCGCTTCGGCGGGTCGGTGTGGACTTGTTGGGCTGAAGGGCCTGTTTCCACACTGTAATCCCATCTAATCTAATTTCTTTCTGTAACCTGGAATGCATTGCGTCAGGACCAGGGAACCTATTTACCTTTAGGTCCTCAGGTCTGCTTAACACTATCGCTGTAGTGTTAACAGTTGACTTGTGATCCTCACCTCCTGACATATCCTTAACATCATTCTTTGGCATTAATAAGTGTGGAAAAGATTGAGTGCCAAAGACGTTAAACTGTATATTGCTGAAATGGTCACAATGGATGAACTGGGAGATTCCTTCCCTCCTGAAGTCTGCTTGTGAGGTGTTCAAATGTGATGATCATGACCTTTCATAGGAAATTCAGACATGGCCTCGGTGAAGCCATTAGAAATGTCAAGTGACAATACTGGGCTACATTAGTGACCCAAACTAACTGCATGTCTCCTACCATCTGTGGGAAGGCGTGTGTCACCAAATGAGCTACAGAGCAGAATGGAACAGAATATCAGACAAAAACCCATGCCTGCCTCATGCGCCAAACGCATTTTATGCTCAGTAGGTCATTCAAATGATGTCCCCTCCCCCCCACAGACTTCGACATGCCTCTTCCACCAGTCCCCGCAGCAGACACAGAGAGGTTTTTTGAGAGTGAACCCAACTGAAGCGATGGACCCAGGTGGAGTCTCTGGCCATGCATTCAGATCTTGTGCTTACCAGCTGAAGGGCATGTTTGCTGACATTTCTAACCTACCCTTATTGTGAACTGAAGACTCCACCTGCTTCAAGAACATCGCCATCATCCCAGTGCCACAGAAACCTTCTTCAGTATTCCCAGTGACTGCAGCCAAGGGTCGCTGACCTCCATTATTATAAAGTGCTACAAGAGGTTAGTCAAGTCTCACATCAACCCGAGCCTCCCAGCCTACCTTGATCGCTTGCAAATTACCTACCATGGCAACAGATCCACCTGACAGATGCCATCTCCCTGGAACGGCACTCATTCCTGAATAACAAGGGTAACGAAGTTAGTCTCCCAAATATTGACTTCAATTTTTGCCTTCAACGCCATAATTCCAACGGAACTCATCTGCAGACTCTGACCCCTCTGTTTCTATTCTGCCCTCTATAACTGGACCCTTGACTTCCTGACCACAGACAGCGATAAGTGAGAATGGGCACGCACACTTTCCGCACAATAATCTTCAAACTCGCCACTCCACTCCCTTTGCTACGCTGCCTCTGTACTAATGACTGTGTGACCACATTCTGTGTTAGCCCCATCTGTAAGATCATTGATGATACCGCCATCATAAGCAAGATCTCGAACAAAGACGAGAAAGAATACAGGTAAATGATAGAGTGCTTGTACAGATGGCGTAAAAATACCAATCGGTCCCTGAATGTCTGCAAGACGAAAGAACTGGTCATTGGTGCCTTTGAGGGATGGGGCGAGGGGGTGGACCAAGGCGCTATATGCATCAATGGTGCTGAGGTGGAGATGCTCGAGTCCTGAGAAGTGCTGATCACCAACAATCTGCCCTGGTCAACCCAGTTTGAGACTACTGTTAAGAAAGGACAACACTGCCTCCATTCCTCCAGAGGTGAATGTAATGGTAGAGATTAGATTACTGGTTGTCAGCTTGTTTCGTTCCGACTATCACTTGCTGCTGATGCTGCTTTCATGTACAAATGATCATGTCGTCATAGATTTATAGAGTCCGACAGCCTTTTGTCCCAAACTGTTCCATTCTTACCAACATGTCCTATTTGGGAGCTTAACCAAGGAAACACCTCATTGTTATATATTTTTGATGCTGCTCCTGGAGTGTCCTCCTGCACTTTCCATTGAACTGGATTTAATTGCAATGGTTGATTCGGGTATATGACGTGCGATGAGGTTGAAAATTGCGCTGGAGAGCCATTCGACTGCTATTGATGCTCAAGCCCCTCTTGGTACAGAATTGAATTGGTGGATCTGTACAAATCTTGGACCATTTCGTACGGTGATGTTATTACACAACACCATGGAGAGCATTCTCAATGTGAAGGCACTACCTTACCCTCACAAGGACTGTGCGGTGGTCATCTCACTGATACTGTCATGACAAGTGCGTCTGCAGCTGGCAAGGATGAAGTCGAATGTGTCTTTCCCTCTGGTTGGTTCACTCCCCACCAATCACAAACTAGTTTAGCGATCATGGTCATTATGAAACAACCAGTTCGATCTGAATAATGCTGCTGCTGCTGAGTCACTCATCATGTCAAACACTGAATTCCCCGGCCAGAGTGCATTCTGCGCCCTTGCCACCCTCAGTGCTTCTCCAAGTGTCTAAGTTATCCTGACAGAGAGTTAGAAACACATTGTGCCTGATTGGTGATCACACTCTCTGAGAGCAGTCTACTTGAACTTGATCGCGTTTTTGAAGAAAAATGTGCGTTTCTGCCTGAAGTCAGTGGTAAATCCCATTGATTTGGTCTGTTTCCAGCATCGAAACAACTAGCTCGTTTTTCAAAGAAAACGATATACTAACTGGATTATGTCGAACATTCTTTTAGACACATCCCTGGTTCTATGGAAAAAAAAACGATTCTGTCAAAGCATAAGGACCAGCTGAGCAATAGTTGGTGTCACCTCTTTCCTTACAGTAAATTGGTTACTGTCGGAACAAAACAGTTTAATTAGCTCCCTGGAGGCTGAAATTTTGTATAAATTTGTCAGGTTTTCAATGCTGTGTTGGACTTGATCAGAGTTTCTCTTAGAAATGCATGGAATACCAAGAGGGCTGGTGTTTGCCATTTACTATCCCGTCCTTCTAGCGATTGGCCTTCCAGGTAATTATTGTAGTTAGTTACACGCTGTGGGAATCATTGGTTAGCTGCATCTATTCTCCCACTTTAACAGTCACCAGTCTTCAAAGAGCCTTTACTCTTTGTCCCGTTTCATGTGTTGTATTATTCCACTCAGTGAGTAGATGTACTTCATTTTACTAATGTGTCTGTGTTTGCAATGGTTTTTAAACGCTTTCAATGTCTTAACGCATCTATAAGTCATTCAATTTGATGATTTCATTCTCTCTGAATGAAGAGTGCACATTCTTGTAACATATTTAGGTCTAACAATGTCTTTTGTATAACATGGATAACATACTCTAAGTACCACCACACAAATAACTGAGATGGGGAAGTGGGAAGACGATTGGTAAATGGAATTCAGGACAGAGAAATGTGAGGTGTTGCACTCTGGAATGTCAAACCAGGTCAGAACTTGTACAGAAATCGGTCAGTTCCTGAGGAGAAGGAGAACATCATGTTCCATTTCCTTTACTCAATGCCTTGACTGATAAAGGCCAGCACGCTAAATACCTTTTCACCACTCTGTTTCGTTTGAAGGCGTTTTCTCCAAACAATGTACATGTACTCCTCAATTCGACAACACTCCTCAGGATCTGTAATACTGGGAAAGCACCAACAGTCAGGCAGCATCCGATGTGCAGGATAGTCGGCGCTTCGAGCATCAGCTCGTCATCAGGAATGCATATTCTCAAAACGTTGACTCTCCTGATCCTCGGATGCTGCCTGACCAGCTGTGCTATTCAAGTACCACACCTTTTGATTCGGATCTCCAGCATCTGCAGTACTCACTTTCTCCTTCTCCTAAGCAACTGACCGTTTTCTGAACAAGTTCTGACCTGGTTTGACATTCCAGAGAGCAACACCTCACATTTCCCTGTCACTGATGAAAGTACGGACAGTTCATTCACATGTCTCCTGGCTTGTTAATCTTGTTACCTCTGGACAACAAGAATGTTGGGCTGCGATCCTACCCATTTCCTTTTGAATCGATCCAAATGCGTTTCTCCTCCATCTTGCTTGGACAGACCCTTCCTTCTTTAACTAAGCGCTGTACCCTCCCATTCCAAAACTTCCGTTTTTTAAACTTAACTGTCTGTTTTTGTCCTGAAGAATCTTAATTTTTACCATGCTTCGATCGCTGTCATGAAAATGCGAGCACCCACCACTCCCACATTACCACTTGCATTAGCTGCCCGGCTTCGTTCCCCAGAATTAGTTCCAAAGCAAATTTGTCCATTTTGCACTCTGTGCGTATTGCTCTGAAACTTCTTGTCGGCAAATTTCAAGAAATCCTCTCCATCCAATTCCTTAACACTGTGTCTACAGCAGTTAACGATGGGAACGATGAAATCACTGATCATTTTGGTTTTATTTTTCATCACCTCCATGTATTAGGCACAAATGTGCTCCTCAGTTTCCTGCCTACAAACTGGAAGTCTATAATAAACACGTCACAATGCAGATGATGCTTTTTACTTTCTTTTTAATTCCTATGCTGTATCCAGAAATCAACAATGCACCCTGAAAGATATCATCGCTTGCTATTCCAGGAAATGACTACTTAAATAGTACTGCAAAACCTCCTCCTGTTTTACCTCCTTGTATGTCGCCTGGAGATTCTATATACTGGAATGTTAGGTTATCAACCCTGCGCGTCTCTTATCCACGTCGTGAGGATAGTTTCAATCTCTGACTTTCATGAAATTAGTTCATCTGTTTGTCTGTGATACTCTCAGAATGACAGTAAAAGCCAACCAGCCATGCCTTAGCCCCTTGAAAATTGATATCGTTGCGATCTCATTGACTTGATTGTTTCCCATACAATGCGACGCCATTATTCTGCTAACAGTCTGTGGCCCCTCCTCCTGCCGAATTCGGCTAAACTATTTTGATGTAAACCCAGTTCCATTGTGACATTGGCAATATTCCTGAAGAAAAATTCTCGCATACGTTTAAAGCTATGTTGCAAATGATGTCAGTATGGTAATTAAACGTGCCTATCAAATTGTTACTTCTTTGTAAATGGAGGGCCGTTGTATTTTTCACACAGTCCATGTGGCGAATGACTGTACCGTAATTGACATGCTGATGTGGACCCATGGTGTCTTTCGATTGGCGCATAGAATATAGAACAATGCAATTTGGTACAGGGCCTTTGGCCCTCGGTGCTGAACCGACCTGTGCAACCAATCTGAAGGCCATCTAACCCACACTATTGCATTTTCATCCGTGTGATTTTCCAATACCCATTTAAATTCCCTCAATGTTAGCGAGTCTATGACTTCACAATAAGTGAATTCTTATAATGATATCACGCTATCAATGTAGATCGATCACAGCATTGACTTCGACGATGACACAGTAAATATCAAATTAGTCATTAACCCATTTGGCTGAAACACGAAAATTCTCTCCAACTGACGTGACTTGAAACATTGTCAGTAGTAGTTTTGCTCATTGACCCGAAGTTCCATGTTTAGGTCTCACAGCATTTCTTTGTGCTCCACGCATTGTAGGTGAATAGATTAAATGTCATCTTTCATGTTAATCGTATCTATCTCAATCAGTTTCCGGATGAATTTGTTGAAGGAGCATCATTATGCCTTGAAAGATTAATAGAAACATGAGTAATCTGAACAACACCTTATACTGACTGGTACGGGTTTGTCCAGACCTCACAACACAATATTTCTGTCCTCTGTTACTAATAGCCACTGTTTCAACCGATCTCTCCTCTTTCACATGTTCGATCACTGAAGATTCTGAATTTCTTACTGCTGAATTGAGATTTCCTTCTCGTCCTTGAATTGGACATTATTTCACATTGTTCATATCTTCGACAGTTTCTCTGCATTCAAGATGTATCACAGCTGATAGTACCACTTGCATGTTTTCTATTTTAGTTATTCTGGGGAGGCACGGTGGCGCAGTGGTTAGCTCAGCGGTAGGGACCTGGGTTCAATTCCTGTCTCGGGCAACTGTCTGTGTGGAGTTTGCACATTCCCCCCGTGTCTGTATGGCTTTCCTCCCACAGACCAAATATGTGCAGGTTAGTGAATTGGCCATGATAAATTGCACGTAATGTTAGGTGCATTAGTGTGGGGTAAATGTAGGGGAATGGGTATGGTTGGGTTGCTGTTTGGTGGGTCAGTGTGGACTTGTTGGGCCGATGGGCCTTTTTCCACATCCCTGTAGGGAATCTAATCATAACAGAATGACATAGATCAGTTATTTTTACCACCCAATGCCCAACCAAGGAAGCGTTACATCGGAGTAGTCGATATATCCAAATTAGACTGCAACATGTTTCAATTCCAATTTCCAGATTGACACCAAAAATTTCAAGTATTTAGGAGAAAATCTCAGTATTTCACTAGTTTCCCAATGCCGATGTACTTGGACAAAGTTAATCGCTATTCACTTCATTCTGGTTGAACGCATTTACAGAATTAGACAATCCACAGCGTGTGGAAAGAAGCCACTTACACAATGAATATACAAATACCATTCCACCCAGGCTCATCCGTAGCTATTCCTGTAACTCTACATTTATAAAGGTAATTCACATCCACTACATATTCGTGGACAATACAGGCAATACAGCATGGCCAATCCAAGTCCCCATAACATCCTTGGATAGTGGGAGTAAATTGCAACACCTGGAGGGAAACCCACAGTATTGTTGAGTAAATTGTATGCCAAAGTTGCCCAGAGTGAACAATTTCACAGCAAACCATTGGAGCAGCCACAATTGATTACCACTGAGACATCGTCCACGAGTTTGTTGGTCCCCACACGTAAAGTTTAGCATTTTGAAACCACGTTAGCATTTTCATCAATTAAGTGATGTCATCTGATAGTTTCTTCTGTATTTGAGATTGTGTTACTTTCAATGAGTATCCAACTTTTTTCTTTGTCTTCCAATATATGTTAATTGTCGGTTCAATTGTCTTTGACACACATTATAGAGTCACAGAGTCATAGAGATGTACAGCACGGAAACAGACACTTCAGTCCAACCCGTCAATGCCGACCATATATCCCAAACCAATCTTGTCTTACCTGCTAGCACCCAGCCCATATCCCTCCAAGCCCTTCCTATTCATATACCCTTTGCAAATGCCTTTTAAATGTTGCAATTGTTCCAGCCTCCACCACTTCCTCTGGCAGCTCATTCTGCACCCGGACCACCCTTTGTGTGAAAACGTTGCCCCTTCGCTCTCTATATATCTTTCCCCTCTCACCCTAAACCTATGCCCTCTCGTTATGGACTCCCCTACCCCAGGGAAAAGACTTTGTCTATTTACCCTATCTATGCCCCTCATGACTTTGTAAACCTCTATGAGGTCATCCCTCAACTTCCGACAGTCCAGGGAAAACAGCCTCTGTCTGTTCTGTCTCTCCCCATAGCTCAAATCCTCCAACCCTGGCAACATCCTTGTAACTGTTTTCTGAGCCCTTTCAAGTTTCACAACAGCTTTCCAATAGGAAGGAGACCAGAATAGCATGCAAAACTCCAACAGTGGCCTAAACAATGTCATGTACAGCTGCAACATAACCTACCAACACCTGTACTCAATACTCTGACCAAAGGCCTTCTTCACTATCCTATCTATCTGCGACTCCACTTTCAAGGAGCTGTGAACCTGCACTCCAAGGTCTCTTTGTTCAGCAACACTCCCGATGTCCTTACCATTAAGTGTATAAGTCCTGCTAAGATTTATTTTCCCAAATTGCAGAACCTCGCATTCATCTGAATTAAACACCATCTGCCACTTCTCAGACCTTTGGCCCATCTGGTCAAGATCCTGTTGTAATCTGAGGTAACCCTCTTCGCTGTTCACGACACCTCCAATTTTGGTGTCATCTGCAAACATACTAACAGCACCTCTCATGCTCGCATCCAAATCATTTATGTAAATGACAAAAGGTAGTGGACCCAGCACCAACCCTTGTGGCACTCCACTGATCACAGGCCTCCAGTCTGAAAAACAACCCTCCACCATCATGCTCTGTCATCTGCGGTTAAGCCAGTTTTGTGTCCAATGGCTAGTTATCTCTGTATTCTGTGAGATCTAACCTTGCTAAGCAGTCTCCCATGGGGAACATTGTCGAACGCTTTACTGAAGTCCATGTAGATCATAACTCCCTCTCTGCCCTCATCGATCCTCTTTGTTATTTCTTCAAAAAAAACTCAGTGTCGTTTGTGAGACATGATTTCCCACGTACAAATCCACGGTGACTATCCCTAATCAGTCATTGCCTTTCGAAATATACGTACATCCTGCACCTTAGGATTCCCTCCAACAGCTTGCTCACCACTGATGTCAGGCTCACTGGTCTATAGTTCTCTGGCTTTTTCTTACCACCCTTCTTAAACAGTGGCACCACATTAGCCAACCTCCAGTCTTCCGACACCTCACCTGTGACGATCGATGATACAAATCCCTTGGCAAGTGGCCCAGCAATCTCTTCTCTAGCTTCCCACAGGGTTCTAGGGTACACCTGATCAGGTCCTGGGGATTTATCCACCTTTATGCGTTTCAGGACATCGAGCACTTCCTCCTCTGTAATAGGGACATTTTGCAATGTGTCACCATCTATTTCCCGACAGTCTATATCTGAATATCCTTTTCCACAGTAAATATTTGTTTAGTATGTCCCCCATTTTCTGTGGCTCCACACAAAGGCCACCTTGCCGATCTTTGTGGTGCCTTATTCTCTCCCTAGTTACCCTTTTGTCCTTAATGCATTTGTAAAAACCCTTTGGGTTCTCCTTAATTGTATTTGCCAAAGCTATTTCATGTCCCCTTTTTGCCCTCCTGATTTCCCTCTTAAGTATACTTAAACTGCCTTTATATACTTCTTAGGTTTCACCCAATCCATCCTGGGCAAACCTTACATGGCTACTGCAAAAAATACGGAGATATGGCATTGAGGGTGAGTTGGAGGTTTGGATTACGAATTGGCTGGCTGGAAGAAGACAGAGGGTAGTAGTTGATGGTAAAGTTTCATCTTGGAGTGCCATTACTAGCAGTTTTCCGCAAGGTTCTGTTTTGGGACCATTGCTGTTTTGCATTTGTATAAATGACCTGAAGGAGGGGTTAAAATTTTGGGTGAGCAAGTTTGCGGATGATAGAAAAGTCGGAGGAATTGTTGACAGTGAGGAAGGATGTGGCAGGTTACAGCGGGATATAGATAAGCTGCAGAGCTGGGCAGAAATGTGGCAAATGGAGTTCAATGTAGCTAAGTGTGAGGCGATTCACTTTGGTAAGAGTAACAAAAAGATGGGGTACTGGGCTAATGGTCGGATACTTGGTAGTGTGGATGAGCAGAGAGATCTTGGTGTCCATGTACACTGATCTCTGAAAGTTGCCACCCAGGTAAATAGTGCGTGAAGAAGGCATATGGCGTAATGGCTTTTATTGGTCGAGGAATTGAGTTCCGGAGTCCTGAGGTCATGTTGCAGTTGTATAAGACTCTGGTGCGGCCGCATCTGGAGTATTGTGTGCAGTTTTGGTCGCCATACTATAGGAAGGATGTGGAGGCACTAGAACGGGTGCAGAGGAAGTTTACCAGGATGTTGCCAGGTATGGTAGGAAGATCGTATGAGGAAAGGCTGAGGCACTTGGGGTTGTTTTCATTGGAGAAAAGAAAGTTTAGGGGTGACTTGATAGAGGTGTACAAGATGATTAGGGATTTAGATAAGGTTGACCGTGAGAACCTTTTTCCATGTATGGAGTCAGTTATTACAAGGGGGCATAGCTTTAAATTAAGTGGTGGTACGTATAGGACAAATGTTAGGGGTAGGAAATTTACTCAGCGAGACGTGAGTTCATGGAATGACCTGCCAGTAGCAGTGGTGGACTCTCCCTCTTTATGGGCATTTAATCGGCCATTGGATGGGCATATGGAGGATAGTGGGCGAGTGTAGGTTAGGTGGGCTTAGATCGGCGCAACATCGAGGGCCAAAGGGCCTGTACTGCGCTGTATTCTTCGATGCTCTATGTTCTATGTTCTATATTATATGTTCTTTTTCTTAACTAAACGCTCAATTTCTTTAGTCATCCAGTATTCCCCATACAACCAGCCTTTCCTTTACCCCGAACAGGAATATACTTTCTCTGGATTCTCGTTAACTTATTCCTGACGATTTTGCATTTTCCAGCTATCCCTTTACCTATGAACATCTGCCCCAATCAGCTTTTGAAAGTTCTTGCCTAATGCCGTCAAATCTGCCTTTCTCCAATTTAGAAATTCAACTTTTAGACTGGTGTATGCTTTCCATCACAGCTGTAACGCTATCCTTCATCAAAAACGCCACTCTCTCGCCTCTCTCGCCTCCCTATCTGTCCTTGCTGTAACATTTCTTTCCTGGAATATTAAGCTGCCAGTACTGCCCATCCTTGAGCCAGGTTTCTGTAATTGCTATGATATCCCAGCCCCATGCTCCTAACCACGCCCTGAGTTCATATGCCTTCCCTGTTAGGCTCCTTGCATTGAAATAAATGCTGTTTAATTTATTCCTCCGACCTTGATCCTGCTTGCCCTGATTGCATGACACTCTTCTGTTGTCAACTGTACCAGTCTCAGCTTGATCGGTTTCCTCACTGTCTCCCTGGGTCCCACCCTGCCCTCCCCCCCACCCTTCATCCTCCTTTCTAGTTTAAATGCTCCTGAGCAGCTCTTGCAAATCTCCCTGCCAGTATAATAGTCCTCTGCCAATTTAGGTTCAACCCGTCCTTCTTGAACAGGTCACTTCTACCCCAAAAGAGATTCCAATGATCAAAAAACGGGAAGCCTTCTCCCATACACCAGCTCCTCAGCCATGCATCCATCTGCTCTGTCCTCTCATTTCCGCCCTCACTAGCTCGAAGCACCGGGAGTTATCCAGATATTATACTCTTAAGGATCTCCTTTTCAAATTCCAGGCTAACTCTCTGCAATCACCATTCAGAATCTCAACATTTTCCCTTCCTATGTCATTGGTTCCAATGTGGACAAAGACCTCTTGCTGGCCCCTCTCACCCTTGAGAACATTCTGCACCCCCTGAGACATCCTTGATCCTGGAACCATGAAAGGAACACCCCATTCCGATTTTTCGCTGCTGGCCACAGAAACGTCTACCTATACCTCGGACTAGAGAATCCTCTAACACAATTGATCTCTTGGAACCGGACGTACCCCTCGTTGCATTAGAGTCTGTCTCAGTACCAGAAACTTGGCTGTTCATGCTACGCTCCACTGAGAATCCATCATTCCCTTCATTTTCCAAATCAGTATACCTGTTTTAAATGCGTATAGACACAGGAGACTCCTTCACAAGCTGCCTGTCTCTGTTACCTTTCCTGGATATAAACCATCAATGCGACTGTGGTTGTGACTTTCCCCCCTCCTATAAATACCATCCAACACATACTGTTGCTGTTGCAAATTCCTCATTGCTTCTAAGTGTCTCTCCAACCGATCCATTCTTTCGGATAAGATTCGCAACCAACAGCGTTTAAGGCAGATGTAATCCACAGTAACCCTTAAACTCTGTTTAAACTCCGAATCTGTCAAGAAGCGCATATCACTCGACTAAAGGCCATTTTTTCTCCTTCACAATCTCCAAACCCAGAAAATAACACCGTCTTATTTCTCGATAAAACACTGCCCCAGGTAAGATTAATAAATACGGCTTATATTTTAAGTTTAATCAAGAGATTTATCTCAAAAACCATATAATCAAGAAAGAGCGCACTACACTCACTACTGCAGACTTTCATTAATATCATTGTTGTAAAAATCAAGATCACAAAAATAGACAGGAACGTTAAAATGTATGACTCCATTTGGAATCAAAATGTAACTTGTAGATTGACACAGTATCACATATATACGTTCTGTATGTCAGACTGTCTGTCTTGCTGTCTCTATTCCAGCTAATCTGGCAGTGATTGTCATCCTGTGCCGAAGAAGATGCGGTCTCTCTGCATGTATTACGTACTACCTGGTGTCCATGGCAATAACGGATCTCATGGTCATAGTCACGGCTGTCCTATTAAACCGGATTGCTGGGATTTATTTCTCATACAGCTTCCTGTTTATCACCCCAGTATGCAGCCTTCGCTTAGTCTTTAATTATGCAGCTGTTGACAGCTCTGCCTGGTTCACAGTGGCTTTCACCTTTGATAGATTTGTGGCTATTTGTTGCCAGAATCTAAAAACAAAATATTGCACAGAGAAGGTGGCAGTGCGTGTGCTCGGAATTGTATCTGCACTGACCTGTTTAAAAAATGCCTTTGGGTATTTTGTATATGAACCCATGTACATAATCAATAATACTCCTTGGTTTTGCAGTGTAAGATTAATATTTTACACTTCACCAGCTTGGACTGTGTATGACTGGATGCGGCCTATTGTAGCACCATGTCTCCCCTTTATTCTGATTTTACTGCTGAATATTTTGACCGTCAGACACATTCTATTGGCTAACAGATCCCGCAGGAGACTGAGGGTCCCCAACAACAGGATGAATCATGGTGATCCCGAAATGGAAAAGCGAAGAAAATCAATTGTTTTACTTTTCACCATCTCAGGTATTTTTATCCTGTTCTATTTGTTATTTGTAATAACGATTATCTATGTCCGAGTTGCGAAGGTTGCTTACTTCTCAGGATCTGATTTAAGTGAAGAATCATTCCTTCTTGAAGAAACCGGATTCATGCTTGTCTTCTTGACTTCCTGTATCAATCCATTCATTTATGGTGGGACCCAAAGGAAAATCAGAGTCGAGTTAAGGAATGGGCTGAAATATCCGCTGAGACTATTCATTCAAACACTCAAAATCTGACGGTAGGCAAATCCTCACTAGCTGTACATTATTGTCCAGCATGCTCACCGACTGACAATGGCATATATCTTCCAAGTGGACTCGGTTTGAATCTTCACCCAAATAATGAACAGAGGACATTGCACCCCCGCCCCACCCCACATTTCAGGATTTGTAATCGGACGTTGATGAGTCGCACAACTTGAAATAATGGATTAATTGATGGATGGAACTTTGTATATATATAAATATTGATTAGTTTGTACTTTTAAATATGTATTTATTCATCGGGCGAGGGAGTTACTGAAAGCTCTGCACTCACTTCCCTTTGCGATTCAGAATCCTGGCTGCTCTTTCGGCTTGAAAGAAGTCCTGCATCGTCTTCAACTGCCTTGTGAATCTACATCAGAACTCGCCACATTTATTTTCCCTTATGAACTCATATGAACCATTGCAGCGGGAAGCAGGACGACTCGACAGAAATTTATGAGTTCAGGAAATTCCATTTGCCAATCCACTTTCGATTGTTGCGATGTCAATGCTGCAGATTATGCACATCATGGCGGTTGGCTTTCACTTTGTGGCAACTCCTAATTGACTACCACCCCATCATGTCAGAATTTAAGTGAAGAACATTAAGATGATTGTAAGGCCACGTTAGATATAATCATTAGAATATTTGTGGCCATCATCGACATCTGAGTGTAATTCATCGCAAAACATTCTCTTACTCATGGGCAATAGACAATATTTATTATGATTGAAGAAGATATTATTTCGTCAGCCAATCTGAAATTTACAGATTTGAATTGGAAGCACTACGTACCAGAGTTCGAAATCCATATAAAATATTTTCAATGATTGAGTCTATACTTCTCGAGTTACTGTGTGATTGCATTGCAGTTATGGATTATATATAATATATGGACATACACACACACGGACACAACACACGCACACACACATAGGGTTTCCCATTTTTCTCTAAACATATTCGACGTTCAAACTGCATCCTAAGTTATAAACGTTGGCAACAGTCGACATTATCAAGTAATAGCCAATTCATAACTGCCTGCGAACAGAAATCTTCCAGCAGCAATGCAGACTGTGGAGAAAAGTGGCCAATGATTTGTGCCTTTAGGGTCTGATCGCAATAAAACAATGTGGTATGATGCTCTACATAACATAACAGGAGACCGGAAATTCTTTTGGACCATTTCGCTGAAGACGTCGATTTCAGGGGACTGTGTAATTTAGGTCAGGTCACGAGGAAGGTACAGAAGCGAATACCTGATGATCCGTTCATAAATTTGAACGTCTGCAACCTTACAATGAGACACAGCCACAATGGAAGAGCAGTTTCAGTTCAGAAGAAATATTTCATATTAGTAACAGTACAGGTTTCTGTTTCTTTGCTGTGAGCCTCTGGTCTGTGAAGTCAATTTATCAGCTGCTGGAACTGAATTTAAATTCAGATTATCAGAACTGGAAAGTCTGAGTCGTTCTCAAATGCCAGATATTGGAATGTGAGGAGTTTGTGATCTGGTCTGCTTTCTTGGAAGAAATAGGAAGAACAGCATCAGGTAAAGGTGTGGCTAGTTGTTTCAGTAAGACATCTCAAAGCGAAATAGCAGTGATATTTCATTCGGGTTGAAGGGCTGCAAATGTTATTTATGTGCAAATGAATAATTTTTGCTATTTGTTGCTTATTAATTGTCAACAAATTTGTTTCATTTTGGGAATAATTGTACTGAAACTCTGAAGCAGTAAAACTTCAAAAATAAAACTTGTAATCATGGAATTGGGAGACTGGCCCATATTCAAGAAACACATTGGCTGACGTAAATAACTCTGCCACTCCAGTTACAGATTTAATTATCAAGTGTGGAAAAGACTGCGTGCAATTTAAGTTAATCCAAATGTTCCTCAACTGGAAACCGGGAATGAACCGGGATATCCCTTGCCGACTTAAGAAAGATTGCACTTTGGCATCTGATCTGCTCAGTGTTAGCACCATATGGGATGATAACATTGTGTTACATTTGGAATGGTTGGTCTAACATATGAGGAACGGCTGAGGAACCTGGTATTGTATTCATTGGAGTTCAGAAGATAAAGGGGAGACTTAATAGAGACGTACAACATAATGCATGGCTTGGAAAGGGTGGACGCTAGGAAATTGTTTCCGTTAGGTGAGGGGACTAGGACCCGTGGACACAGCCTTTAAATTAGAGGTTGTCAATTCAGAACAGAAATGCGGAGACATTTCTTCAGCCAGAGAGTGGTGGGCCTGTGGAATTCATTGCCGCAGAGTACAGTGGAGGCTGGGACGCTAAATGTCTTCAAGGCAGAGATTGATAGATTCTTGTCGTCTAGAGGAATTAAGGGCAATGGGGAGAATGCGGGTAAGTGGAGTTGAAATGCCCATCAGCCATGATTGAATGGTGGAGTGGGCTCGATGGGCCGAATGGCCTTACTTCCTCTCCTATGTCTTATGGTCTTATGGTCTTAATAGCTTATGGTCTTACATTTCTCTCAAACTCTGTATCATGATAAACGTTGCAGCTCATCATTTGCTCAAGTCAGGAGCAGACATATTGGACTTTATTGTACCAAATGCAATGTTATCCTGAGACACTGTCTTGCTAAACAGATGAAAACAAATGTTTTCTCCAATGAGTTCAGTTTGCAATTAATAAGATTTTAAAACCATCAGCAATTCTTCGGTGATCTAAATAGTGAGTTGGTTTTAATCATGAAGACAGCTACATTCACTATATTTACACAACAATCTTAACAACCCCGGTACACAGCCGTCAAAGTACCGACATATCTCGTCGGTACTTCAGAAAATCAGCATACAATGCTGTGTTCCTCCTTCTGGCTTATAAGCACCCAGTATAGCGAGTGGTACTGTGCTCATCTGAGGCGATGGAACAGTTTCGATGGAACTGATGGTTTTGGTAGACTGTCGATATTCAAGAACCCAGAAGCCAATGTAACCGAATATGCCAAACAGTCACGGACTTTGATAGTATCATAGTAATCGCAACTGTAGTAAATAATTTGGCCCATTGAGCCTCCTCTGTTATTCATTAAGATCATGGCTGACCTATACATCATCTCAGCTCCTCCTGCCTGCATTATCCCCATAAACTTTAATTCCCCTACCATGAAAATCCCATCCAACTGTGTCTTGAATATATTTAATGAAGCTGCCTCTACTACTTTCTTGGGCAGAAAATGCCACAGATTCATTACTTTCTCGGAGAAGCTGTTCTTCCTCATTTCTGTCTTAAATCTACTCTCCTCATCTTGAGTCCATGTTCCCTAGTCCTAGTCTCACCAACAGGGAAACAGTTTGTCGGCCTTTATCATATCTATCCATTTCATCATTTTATGTTTATCTCTAATATCCCGTCTCAGAATTCCAACTTTTAGCGAGTACAGTCCCAGGCGGCTGATCCTTTCACAAAGGAAGAGAGATATAGAGTCATAGAGATATACAACACGGAAATAGACCCTTCGGTCCAACTCGTCCATGCTGACCAGATATTCCAACCCAATCTAGTCCCACTTGCCAGCACCCAGCCCATATCCCCCCCAAACCTTTCCTATTCATATACCCATCAAAATGCGTCTTAAATGTTGTATTTGTACAAGCCTCCACCACTTCCTCTGGCAGCTCATTCAATACACGTATCACATTCAGTGTAAAAAGATTGCTCTTTGGGTTTCTTTTATATCTATTCCCTCTCACCCTAAAACTCTGCCCTCCAGTTCAATTTATCCAATCCATGCCCCTCATGATTTTGTAAACCTCTACAAGGTTACCCCTCAGCCTCCGACACTCCAAGGAAAACAGTCCCAGCGTATTCAACTTCTCCCGATACCTCACATTCTGCAACCCTGGCAACATACTTGTAAATGTGTACTGAACCCTTTCAAGTTTCACAACATCTTTCCGATAGGAAGGAGAACAGAATTGCAAGCAATATTCCTTAAGTGGCCTAACCAGTGTCCTATACAGCCGCAACATGAACTCCCAACTCTTGTATTCAGTCCTCTGACCGATAAAGGAAAGCATACCAAACACCTTCTTCACTGTCCTATCTACCTGCCATTTCACTTTCAAGGAGCTATGAACCTACATTCCAAGGTCTGTTTGTTCAACATCATTCCAAGAACTTTACCATTATGTGTGTAAGTTCTGCTAAGATTTGCTTTCCCAAAATGCAGCACCTCAAATTTATCTAAATAAACTCCATCTGCCACTTCTCAGCTCATTGGCCCACCCGATCAAGATTCTTCAAAAAACTCAATCAGGTTTGTGAGACATGATTTCCCACGCACAAAGCCATCTTGACCACCCTAATTAGTCCTTGCCTTTGTAAACACCTGCACATCCTTTCCCTCAGGATTCCCTCCAACAGCTAGCCCACCACTGACGTCAGGCTCACTGGTCTATGGTTCCCTGGCTAGTCCTTACCACCTGTTTTCAGAAGTGGCACCATATTAGCCAAATTCCAGTCTTCTGGTACCTCAGCTGAGAATATCGATGATACAAATATCTCAGTAACAGGCCCAGCAATCACTTCGCCAGCTTCCCACAGGTTCCTGGGGTGTACCTGATCATGCCCTGGTGATTAATCCACTTGCATACTTTTCAAGGGATCCAGCAGTTCCTCCTCTGAAATATGGACATTTTTCAAGACATAACCATCTATTTCCCGAGATTCTATATGTTCCATGTCCTTTTCCACAGTAAATACTGATGCAAAATGCCCTTCTCAACGGGTAACACTGGAATAAACCAGGAGAATCTCCTCTGCACCGCCTCCAAAATCATTAGATTTTTCCTCAAGTAAGGGGCACAAGAAATGCGCGCAATACACCAGGTTTGGTCACATCATCACCTTGTACAATTGCAGCAGATCCTCCCTGCTGTGAAATTGAATCCCAATATCAATGAAAGCCAATATCCCGTTTGGCTTCCTGATTACTTGTTGCACCCACAAATGAACTTTTAGCAATTCATGTTTCACCACTCCCAAGTCACTCTGAACAACGGCATGCTGCAACCTTTCACCATTTAAATAATATTCTGACAAACTATTTTGACTTCCACAGCTGGCACTCCCGCATTAACCGACTTTTTAATTACATCTGGCAGACCCTTACCCACTCCTTTAAACTCTCTAGATCTCTCTGCACAGTTTGTCTTTCCACTCCATTCAGTGTCACCGGCAAACCTGAACAGGCCAGACTCAGTTTTCTCTTCCAAACCATTTATACATAGCATGAACAAGTGCTGGGCCAACACTGACGCCTGTTGCACCCTGGACACCACTGATCTCCAACCAGAGAAAGATCCATTTATCCCCCCTCTCTGCTTTCTATTGATTAATCTGTCCTCTATCCATGCGAGTACATTCCCTATAAATCCATGCGTTCTTATGATATAGATGATTCTTTTATGCAGCATCTTCCCGAACGCCTTCTGGAAATTCTCGATTACAACATCCACCTGTTCCCCTCTATCCACCGCGCTTGTCACAATCTCGAAGAACTCCAGGGAATTTGTCAAACACGACCATCCTTTCCTGTATCTATGCTGCTCGTACCTGATGCAACTGTCTCTATCCAGATATCTCACATTTTCTTCTTTAATGATAACCATTTGAATTTTCTCGATTGCAGATGTAAAACTGACTGGCCGATCGGTACCAGCCTCTTGCCTACACGTGTTTTCAAACAACAGGGCGACACTCGCTGTCTTTCAGTCCACTGGGACCTGCCTGGAGTCCAGTGAATTTTCGTCATTTACCACTAATGCATCGACTTTCACTTCCACCATTTTTTTCTATAACCTGGAATGCATTGCATCAGGACCAGGGAACCGATTTACCTTTAGGTCCTCAGGTTTACTGAACACTATTGCTGTAGTGTTAACAACTGACTTGTGGTCCTCACCTCCTGACATATGCTTAACCTCATTCTTTGGCATTAAAAAGTGTGGAACAGATTGAGTGCCAAAGGCACCTGTATGTTGCTCAACTGGTCATAATGATGAACTGGGAGATTCCTTCCCTCCTGAAGTCTGGTTGTGAGGTGTTCAAATGTGATGATCCTGACCTTTTGTAGGAAATCCAGATATGGCCTCTTGTCAAGCCATTAGAAATGTCAAGTGTCAATACCGGACTACATTAGTGACCCAAAGTAACTGCATGTCTCCTACCATCTGTGGGAAGGCGTGTGTGAACAAATGAGCTACAGAGCAGAATGGAACACAATATCAGACAAAAACACATCACTGCCGAATGCGCCAAAAGCATTTTCTGCTCCAGTAGTTCATTCAAATGATGCCCCCGTCTCCCAGAGACTTCGACATGCCTCTTCCAATATTCCCCGCAGCAGATACAGAGAGGTTGTTTTGAGTGAACCAAACTGAAGCGATGGGCCCAGGTGGAGTCTCTGGCCATGCATTCAGATCCTGTGCTTACCAGCTGAAGGGCATATTTGCTGACATTACTAACCTCCCCTTATTATGAATTGACGACTCCATCTGCTTCAAGAACATCACCATCATTCTATTGCCAAAGAAAACTTCTTCAGTATTCCCAGTGACTGCAGCCCAGTGCCGCTGACCTCCATTATTATAAAGTGCTACAAGAGGTTAGTCTAGGCTCACATCAACCCTAGCCTCCCAGCCTACCTTGATCGCTTGCAATTCACCTACCATGGCAACAGATCCACCTGACAGATTCCATCTACCTGGAACGGCACTCATTCCTGAATAACAAGGGCAACTAACTCAGGCTCCCACCTATTGACTTAAATATCCACCGTCAATGTCATAATTGCAAGGAAACTAATCTCCAGAATTTGACACCTCTGTTCCGTCCTCTATAACTGGACCCTTGACTTCCTGACCACAGACAGCAATCAGTGAGAATGGGCACCACACTTTCCGCACAATAATCTTCAAATTCGCCACTCCACTCCCTTTGCTACGCTGCCTCTGTACTAATGACTGTGTCACCACATTCTTTGTTAGCCCCATCTACAAGATCATTGATGATACCGCCATCATAAGCAAGATCCCGAACAAAGACGATAAAGAATACAGGTAAATGAGAGAGTGCTTGCACACATGGTGTAACAATACCAATCGGTCCCTGAATGTCTGCAAGACGAAAGCATTGGTCATTGGTGCCTTTGGGTTGGGCTGGGGGTGGGGGGGTGGGGGTAGGGGGGCAAGGCGCTATATGCATCAATGGTGCTGAGGTGGAGATGCTCGAGTCCTGAGAAGTGCTGATCTCCAACAATCTGCCCTGGTCAACCCAGTTTGAGACTAATGTTAAGAAAGCACAACACTGCCTCCATTCCTCCAGAGGTGAATGTAATGGTTGAGTTTAGATTACTGGTTGTCAGCTTGTTTCACTCTGACTATCACTTGCTGCTGATGCTGCTTTAATGTACAAGTGATCATGTAGTCATAGATTTATAGAGTCCTACAGCACGGGGACAGGCCTTTTGTCCCAAACTGTTCCATTCTCACCAACATGTCCAATTTACTACCTTAACCAAGGAGACACCTCATTGTTATATATTTTTACTGCTGCTCCTGGAATGCCCTCCTGCACTCTCCATTGAACTGGATTTAATGGCAATGGTTGATTCGGGTATATGACGTGCGATGAGGTTGAAAATTGCGCTGTAGTGCCATTCGACTGCTATTGATGCTCCTTGCGCCTCCTGGTGCCCAGAATTGAATTGGTGGATCTGTACAAATCTTGTCCCATTTAGTACGGTGATGGTATTACACAACACCATGGAGAGCATTCTCAATGTGAAGGCACTACCTTACCCTCAAAAGGACTGTGCGGTGGTCACTCTTACTGATACTGTCATGACAAGTGCGTCTGCAGCTGGCAAGGAAGAGGTCTAATGTGTATTTGCCTCTGGTTGGTTCACTCCCCACCAATCAAAAAATAGTTTAGCGATCATGGTCATTATGAAACAACCAGTTCGATCTGAATGCTGCTGCTGCTGCTGAGTCACTCTTCATGTCAAACACTGAAATCCCCGGCCAGAGTGCATTCTGCGCCCTTGCCACCCTCAGTGCTACTCCAAGTGTCTAAGTTCTCCTGACAGAGAGTTAGAAACACATTGTGCCTGATTGGTGATCACACTCTCTGAGAGCAGTCTACTTGAACCTCCTTGCGTTTTTCAAGACAAATGTGCGTTTCTGACTGAAGTCAGTGGTTAATCCCATTGAGTTGGTCTGTTTCCAGCATCGAAACAAGTAGTTCGTTGTTTCAAAGAAAACGAGATAGTAACTGGATTATGCCGAACATTCTTTTAGACACATCCCTGGTTCTATGTAAAAAAACGTTTCTGTCAAAGCATAAGGATCAGCTGAGCAATAGTCGGTGCCACCTCTTTCCTTACAGTAAATTGTTTACAGGAGAAACAAAACAGTTTAATTAGCTCCCTGGAGGCTGAAACCTTGTATAAATTTGTCAGGTTTTCAATGTTGTGTTGTACATGGTCAGAGTTTCTCATAGAAATGCATGGAATGCCAAGAGGGCTGGTGTTTGCCATTTACTATCCTGTCCTTGCAGCGATTGGTCTTCCAGGTAATTATTGTCGTTAGTTACTCGCTGCGGGAATCATTGGTTAGCTGTATCTACTCTACCACTTTAACAGTTATCCATCTTCAAAGAGTCTTTTCTCTTTGTCCCGTTTCGTGTGATGTATTATTCCACTCCGTGAGTAGATTTACTTCATTTTACTGATGTGTTTGTGTTTGGGATGTTTTTCAAATGCTTTCAAACTTAAAGCATCTGTAATTGTTTCAGTTTGATGATTTCATTTTCTCTGAATTAAGGGTAAACATTCTTGTAACATATTTAGGTCTAACAATGTCTTTTGTATAACATGGATAACATACTCTAAGGACCACCTCACAAGTAACTGAGATAACTGTAACATCATGTTGCATTTCTTTACTCAATGCCTTGACTGATGAAGGCCAGCGGGCTAAATCCCTTTTCACCTGTTGTTTCATTTGTAGGCGTTTTCTCCAAACCATGTACATGTACTCCTCTGTTCGACAACACTCCTCAGGATCTGTAATACTGGGAAAGCACCAACAGTCAGGCAGCATCCGATGTACAGGATAGTCGGCGCTTCGAGCACCAGCTCGTCATCAGGAATGCATATTCTCAAAACGTTGACTCTCCTGCTCCTCGGATGCTGCCTGACCAGCTGTGCTATTCAAGTACCACACCTTTTGATTTGGATCTCCAGCATCTGCAAAACTCACTTTCTCCTTCTCCTCAGGAACTGACCATTTCCTGTACAGATTCTGCCGTGGTTTGACTTTCCAGAGGGCAACACCTCACATTTCCCTGTCCTGAATTCCATTTGCCAATCGTCTTCTCACTTGCCCATCTGAGCAAGATCCCTCTGTAATTTTTAATGACCTTCCTCGCTATCAACAATGCCTCCTAATTTTGTTTTATCTGCAATCTTACGGATCATGCCTACTGCATTCACATACAGATCATTTATGGAAATAACAAGGAACAAAGTGCTCAGCACCTTCCCCTTTGGCACAACATTAGTCACAGGCCTGAAGTCCACAACCATTCTCGCTGTGCCCTACCATTGAGCCAACTTCGCATCCAATCATCTCGCTCTCCTTGTATTGCATGTGATCTAACCTTCCGGACTAGTCTCCTGGAAATGAACTGATTTTGAAACACTTGATCAAATTCCCTTGTTTCCCTTGTGGTTTGTCCTTTTTGGTAACTCACCAATGTGGACATTGTCAAAAGCTTTGTTATGCTCCATATGAACTGTATTCACTGCACTACCCTCATGGACACACCTGTCCATATGCACAAAAAATCTATAAAATTTGAAAGCCATGATCTCTCTCTGATGAAAGTACCGACAGTTCATTCACAGGTCTCCTGGCTTGTTAATCTTGTTACCTCCGTACAACAAGAATGTTGAGCTGCTATCCTTCCCATTTCCTTTTGAATCAATCCAAATGCATTTCTGCTCCATCTACCTCGGACAGACCCTTCGTCATTTAACTAAGCGCTGCACCCTCCCAATCCAAAACTTCCGTTTTTTAAACTTAACTGTCGGTTTTTGTCCTGAAGAATCTAAATTTTTACCATGCTTCGATCGCTGTCATGAAAATGCGAGCACCCACCACTCCCACATTACCACCTGCATTAGCTGCCCGGCTTCATTCCCCAGAATTAGTTCCAAACCAACTTTGTCCATTTTGTACTCTGTGCATATTGCTCTGAAACTTCTTGTCGACATATTTCAAGAAATCCACTCCATCCAATTCCTTAACACTGTGTCTACAGCAGTTAACGATGGGAACGATGAAATCACTGCTCCTTTTGGTATTATTTTTCATCACCTCCATGTATTAGGCAGAAATGTGCTCCTCAGTTTACTGCTTACAAACAGGAAGTCTATAATAAACATGTCACAATGCAGATGACGCTTTTTAAGTCCTTTTTAATTCCTATGCTGTATCCAGAAATCAACAACGCACCCTCCAGGATATCATCTCTGTCTCTTGCAGGAATTGACTGATTAAATAGTAATGCAAAACCTCCTCCTCTTTTACCTCCTTGTTTGTCGCCTGGAGATTCTATATCCTGGAATGTTAGGTTATCAATCCTGTCCGTCCCTTATCCTCGTCGTGAGGATAGTTACAATCTCAGACTTTCATGACTTTAGTTCATCTGTTTGTCTGTGATACTCTCAGAATTCCAGTAAAAGCCAACCAGCCATGCCTTAGCCCCTTGAAAATTGATATCGTTGCGATCTCATTGACTTGTTTGTTTCCCATACAATGCGACGCCCTTATTCTGCTAACAGTCTGTTGCCCCTCCTCCTGCCGAATTCGGCTAAACTATTTTGATGTAAACCCAGTTCCATTGTGGCATTGGCAATATACCTGAAGAAAAATTCTCATACACGTTTAAAGCTGTGTTGCAAATGATGTCAGTATTGTAATTAAACGTGCCTCTCAAATTATTACTTTTTTGTAAATGGAGGGCCATTGTATTTTTCACACAGTCCATGTGGCGAATGACTTTACCGTAATTGACATGCTGATATGGACCAATGTTGTCTTTCCATTGTCGTATAGAATATAGAACAATACAACGTGGTACAGGGCCTTTGGCCCTCGGTGCTGAACCGACCTGTGCAACCAATCTGAAGGCCAATAACCCACACTATTGCATTTTCATCCGTGTGATTATCCAATGCCCATTTAAATGCCCTCAATGTTAGCGAGTCTCTGACTTCACAATAAGTGAATTCTTATAATGATATCACGCTATCAATGTAGATCGATCACAGCATTGACTTCGACGATGACACAGTAAATATCAAATTAGTCAGTGACCCATTTGGCTGAAACAAGAAAATTCTCTCCATCTGACGTGACTTGAACCATTGTCAGTAGTAGTTTTGCTCATTGACCCGAAGTTCCATGTTTAGGTCTCACAGCATTTCTTTGTGATCCACGCAATGTAGGTGAATAGATTAAATGTCATCTTTCATGTTAATCGTACCTATCTCAATTCGTTTCCGGATGAATTTGTTGAAGGAGCATCATTCAGCCTTGAACGATTAATAGATACATGAGTAATCTGAACAACACCTTATACTGACTGGTATGGGTTTGGCCAGACCTCACAACACAATATTTCTGTCCTCTGTTACTAATAGTCACTGTTTCAACCGATCTCTCCTCTTTCACATGTTCTATCACTGAAGATTCTGAATTTCTTACTGCTGAATTGAGATTTCCTTCTCTTCCCTGAATTGGACATTATTTCACATTGTTCATATCTTCGACAGTTTCTCTGCATTCAAGATGTATCACAGCTGATAGTACCACTTGCATTTTTTCTGATTTAAGTGTTCAGGGGAGGCACGGTGGCTCAGTGGTTTGCACAGCGCCAGTGACCTGGGTTCAATTCCTGTCTCGGGCAACTGTCTGTGTGGAGTTTGCACATTCTCCCCGTGTCTGCACGGGTTTCCTCCCACAGACCAAATATTTGCAGGTTAGTGAATTTACCATGATAAATTGCACGTAGTGTTAGGTGCATTAGTGAGGGGTAAATGTAGGGGAATGGGTATGGGTGGGTTGCTGTTTGGAGGGTCAGTGTGGAGTTGTTGGGTCGATGGGCCTGGTTCCACACCCCTGTAGGGAATCTAATCATAACAGAATGACATAGATCAGTTATTTGTACAACCCAATGCCCAACCAAGGAAGGGTTACATCGCAGAAGTCGATATATCCAAATTAGACTGCAACATCTCTCATGTCCAATTTCCAGATTGACACCAAAAATCTCAAGCATTTTGGAGAAAATCTCAGTATTCCATGAGTTTCCCAATGCCGATGTACTTGCACAAATTTAATCGCTATTATTATGATCATTTAAGCGGGCATTGTCTCTTATCTCAAGAGGGTTGGAATATAAAAGCAGAGATGTACTACTAAGACTTTATAAAGCTCTGGTTAGGCCCCATTTCGAGTACTGTGTCCAGTTTTGGTCCCCACACCTCAGGAAGGACATACTGGCACTGGAACGTGTCCAGCGGAGATTCACACGGATGATCCCTGGAATGACAGGTCTAGCATATGAGGAACGGCTGAGGATACTGGGATTGTATTCGTTGGAGTTTAGAAGATTAAGGGGAGATCTAATAGAGACGTACAAAATAATACATGGCTTTGAAAAGGTGGATGCTAGAAAAATGTTCCTGTTAGGCGAGGAGACTAGGACCCGTGGACACAGCCTTAGAATTAGAGGGGGTCATTTCAGAACGGAAATGCGGGGACATTTCTTCAGCCAGAGAGTGGTGGGCCTGTGGAATTCATTGCCACGGAGTGCAGTGGAAGCCGGGACGCTAAATGTCTTCAAGGCCGAGATTGATAGGTTCTTGTTGTCTCGAGGAATTAAGGACTCCGGGGAGAACGCTGGCAAGTGGAGCTGAAATGCGCATCAGCCATGATTGAATGGCGGAGTGGACTCGATGGGCCGAATGGCCTTACTTCCACTCCTATGTCTTATGGTCTTATGGTCTTATGGACAAGCATATGGAGGTTATTGGGCTAGTGTAGGTTAGGTCAGCTTCTTTTGGCGCAACATCGAGGGCTGAAGGGCCTGCACTGCGCTGTATTTTTCTATGTTCTATGTTCTATATTCACTTCATTCTTGTTGAATGTATTCACAGAAATAGACAATCCACAGCGTGTGGAAAGAAGCCACTTACACAATTAATATAGAAATACCATGCCACACTGGCTCATCCGTAGCGATTCCTGTAACTTACATTTATAAAGGGTAATATACATCCAGTGCATATTCCTGGACAATACAGGCAATACAGCATGGCCAATCCAATTCCCCTTAACATCCTTGGACAGTGGGAGTAAATTGCAACACTTGAAGGGAAACCCACAGTATTGTTGAGTAAATTGTCTGCCAAAGTTGCCCAGAGTGAACAATTTCACAGCAAATCATTGGAAGCAGCCACATTTGATCACCACTGAGACATCGTTCAAAGTTTGCTGGTCTCCTTACTTAAAGTTTAGCATTTTAAAACCACGTTAGCATTTTCATCAATTAAGTGATGTCATCTGATAGTTTTTTCTGTATTTGAGATTGTGTTACTTTCAATGAGTATACAACTTTTTTCTTTGTCTTCCAATATATGTTATTTTTCGTTTCAATTGTCTTTGACACACATTATAGAGTCACAGAGGCATAGATATGTACAGCACGGAAACAGACCCTTCGGTCCAACCCGTCAATGCCGACCAAATATCCCAAACCAATCTTGTCTCACCTGCCAGCACTCGGCCCATATCCCTCCAAGCCCTTCCCATTCATATACCCTTTCAAATGCCTTTAAAATGTTGCAATTGTACCAGCCTCCACCACTTCCTCTGGCAGCTCATTCTGTACACGTACCACCCTCTGTGTGAAAACGTTGCCTCTTAGCTCTCTTTATATCTTTCCCCTCTCACCGTAAACCTATGCCCTCTAGTTCTGGACTCCGCGACCCCAGGGAAAAGACTTTGTCTATTTACCCTATCTATGCCCCTCATGACTTTGTAAACCTCTATGAGGTCACGCCTAAACGTCCGACACTCCAGGGAAAACAGCCCCAATCTGTTCAGTCTCTCTATATAGCTCAAATCCTCCAACCCTGGCAAGATCCTTGTAAATCTTTTCTGAGCCCTTTCAAGTTTCACAACAGCTTTCCAATAGGAAGGAGAACAGAGTAACACGCAATACTCCAACAGTGGCCTAACCAATGTCATGTACAGCTGCAACATAACCTACCAACTCGTGTACTCAATACTCTGACCAAACACCTTCTTCGCTATACTATCTATCTGCAACTCCACTTTCAAGGAGCTATGAGCCTGCACTCCAAGGTCTCTTTGTTCAGCAACACTCACGACATAATTGCTCTTTAGTGTAAACTTCCTGCTAAGATTTATTTTCCCAAATTGCAGAACGTCGCATTTAACTGAACTAAACACCATCTGCCACTTCTCAGCCCTTTGGCCCATCTGATCAAGAACCTGTTGAAATCTGAGGTAACCCTCTTCGCTGTTCACGACACCTCCAATTTTGGTGTCATCTGCATACGTGCTAACTGTACCTCTCATGCTCGCATCCAAATCATTTATGTAAATGACAAAAGTTAGTGGACCCAGCCCTAACCCTTGTGGCACACCACTGACCACAGGCCTCCAGTCTGAAAAACAACCCTCCACCATCATGCTCTGTCATCTGCAGTTAAGCCAGTTTTGTGTCCAATGGCTAGTTATCTCTGTATTCTGTGAGATCTAACCTTGCTAACCAGTCTCCCATGGGGAACATTGTCGAAAGCCTTACTGAAGTCCATGTAGATCATATTTACCTCTCTGCCCTCATCGATCCTCTTTGTTATTTCTTCAATAAAACTCAGTGTTGTTTGTGAGACATGATTTCCCACGTACAAATCCATGGTGACTATCTCTAATCAGTCCTTGCCTTTCCAAATATACGTACATCCTGCACCTTAGGATTCCCTCCAACAGCTTGCCCATCACTGACGTCAGGCTCAATGGTCTATAGTTCTCTGGCTTTTCCTTCCCACCCTTCTTAAACAGTGGCACCACATTAGCCAACCTCCAGTTTTCCGACACCTCACCAGTGACTATCGATGATACAAATCCCTTGGCAAGTGGCCCAGCAATCTCTTCTCTAGCTTCCCACAGAGTTCTAGGGTACACCTGATCAGGTCCTGGGGATTTATCCACCTTTATGCGTTTCAGGACACCGACCACTTCCTCCTCTGTAATGGGGACATTTTACAATGTGTCACCATCTATTTCCCTACAGTCTATATCTTCCATATCCTTTTCCAAAGTAAATATTCGTTTAGTATGTCCCTCATTTTCTGCAGCTCCACTCAAAGGCCGCTTTGCTTATCTTTTAGGTGCCGTATTCGCTCCCTAGTTATCCTTTTGTCCTCAATGCATTTGTAAAAACCCTTTGGGTTCTCATTAATTCTATTTGCCAAAGCTATCTCCTGTACCCTTTTTGCCCTCCTGATTTTCCTCTTAAGTATACTTAAACTGCCTTTATAGTCTTCTAAGGTTTCACTCAATTTATCCTGTGCAAACCTCACATATGCTTCCGTCTTGTTCTTAACCAAACACTCAATTTCTTTAGTCATCCAGTATTCCCCATACAACCAGCCTTTCCTTTAACCCGAACAGGAATATACTTTCTCTGGATTCTCGTTAACTTATTCCTGAAGGTTTTGCATTTCCAGCTATCCCTTTACCTATGAACATCTGCCCCCAATCAGCTTTTGAAAGTTCTTGCCTAATGCCGTCAAATTTCCCTTTCTCTAATTTAGAACTTCAACTTTTAGATCTGGTCTATCCTTTCCATCACAGCTGTAATGCTAACCTTTATTAAAAACGCCACTCTCTCGCCTCTGTCGTCTCCCTATTTGTCCTTCCTGTAACATTTCTCTCCTGGAACATTAAGCTGCCATTACTGCCCATCCCTGCGCCATGTTTCAGTAATTGTTACGTCCCATGTTTCTAACCACGCCCTGAGTTCATGTGCCTTCCCTGTTAGGCCCCTTGCATTGAAATAAATGCATTTTAATTTCTTCCTTCGACCTTGTCCCGGCTTTCCCTGACTGCTTGACACTCTTCTGTTCTCAACTGTACCAGTCTCAGCTTGATCAGTTTCCTGACTATCTCCCTGGGTCCCATCCTCGCCCCCCCCCCCCACCCTTCCTCCTCCTTACGAGTTTCAATGCTCCTGAGCAGCTCTAGCAAATCTCCCTGCCAGTATAATAGTCCCGTGACAATTTAGGTTCAATCCGTCCTTCTTGTACAGTTCACTTCTACACTCAAAAACGGGAAGCCTTCTCCCATACACCAGCTCCTCAGCCATGCATTCACCTGCTCAGTCCTCTTATGTCCGCCCTCACTAGCTCATAGTACCGGGAGTAATCCAGATATTATACTCTTAAGGACCTCCTTTTCAAATTCCTGCCTAACTCTCTGCAATCATCTTTCAGAATCTCAACATTTTGCCTACCTATGTCATTGGTTCCAATGTGGAGAAAGACCTCTTGCTGGCCCCTCACCCCCTTGAGAACATTCTGCACCCCCTGAGACATCCTTGATCCTGGAACCATGACAGCAACACACCATTCCGAGTTTTCGCTGCGGGCCACAGAAACGTCTATCTATACATTGGACGAGATAATCCCCTAACGCAATTGATCTCTTGGAACTGGACGTAACCCGCGTTGCATTAGAGCCTGTCTCTATACCAGATATTGGCTGTTCATGCTACTTTCCACTGAGAATCCATCATTCCCTACATTTTCCAAAACAGAATACCTGTTTTAAATGCGTAATGCCACAGGAGACTCCTTCACAAGCTGCCTATCTCTCTTACCATTCCTGGAGTTAACCCATCTCTGCGACTGTGGCTGTGACTTTCCCCCCTTCCTATAACTACCATCCAACACATATTGTTTCTGTTGCAAATTGCTCATTGCTTCTAAGTATCTCTCCAATCGATTCATTCGATCGGATAAGATTCGCAACCAACAGCATTTATGGCGGGTGTAATACACTGTAACCCTCAAACTCTGTTCAAAACTCCCAAATCTGTCAAGAAGCGCATATCACTCTTCTAAAGGCCATTTTTTCTCCTTCACAATCTCTTGACCCAGAAACTAACACCGTCTTATTTCTCGATAAAACACTGCCACAGGTTAGATTAATAAATACGGCTTATATTTTAAGTTTTATCAAGAGATATATCTCAAAAACTATATAATCAAGAAAGAGCGCACTACACTCACTACTGCAGACTTTCATTAATATCACTGTTGTAAAAATCAAGATCACAAAAATAGACAGGAACGTTAAAATGTATGATTCCATTTGGAATCAAAATGTAACTTGTAGATTGACACAGTGTCACACACATACATTCTGTATGTCAGACTGTCTGTCTTGCTGTCTCTATTCCAGCTAATCTGGCAGTGATTGTCATCCTGTGCCGAAGAAGATGTGGTCTCTCTGCATGTATTACGTACTACCTGGTGTCCATGGCAATAACGGACCTCATGGTCATAGTCACGGCTGTACTATTAAACCGGATTGCTGGGATTTATTTCCCATTCAGCTTCCTGTTTATCACCCCAGTATGCAGCCTTCGCTTGGCCTTTAATTATGCAGCTATTGACAGCTCTGCCTGGTTCACAGTGGCTTTCACCTTTGATAGATTTGTGGCTATTTGTTGCCAGAATCTAAAAACAAAATATTGCACAGAGAAGGTGGCAGTGCGTGTGATCGGAATTGTATCTGCACTGACCTGTTTAAAAAATGCCTTTTTGTATTTTGTATATGAACCCATGTACATAATTAAAAATATTCCTTGGTTTTGTCAGGCAAAGTTAATATTTTACACTTCACCCGCTTGGACTGTTTATGACTGGATGCGGCCTATTGTAAGCCCATGTCTCCCCTTTATTCTGATTTTACTGCTGAATATTCAGACCGTCAGGCACATTCTATTGTCTAACAGAGCACGCAGGAGACTCAGGGTCCCCATCAACAGGATGAATCATGGTGACCCAGAAATGGAAAAGCGAAGAAAATCAATTGTTTTACTTTTCACCATCTCAGGAACTTTCATCCTGTTCTATTTGTTATTTGTAATCACGATTGTCTATGTCCGAGTTGCGAAGCTTGCGTACTTCTCAGGATCTGATTTAAGTGAAGGATCATTCCTTCTTGAAGAAACCGGATTCATGCTTGTCTTCTTGACTTCCTGTATCAATCCATTCATTTATGCTGGGACCCAAAGGAAAATCAGAGTCGAGTTAAGGAATGGGCTGAAATATCCGCTGAGACTATTCATTCAAACACTCAAAATCTGAAGATAGGCAAATCCTCACTAGCTGTACAGTATTGTCCAGCATGTTCACCGACTGACCATGGCACATATGTTGCAAGTGCACTCGGTTTGAACTTTCACCCAAAGAATGAATAGAGGACATTGCACCCCCGCCCCACCCCACATTTCAGGATTTGTAATCGGA
Source organism: Chiloscyllium punctatum (assembly GCF_047496795.1). Taxonomy (NCBI): domain Eukaryota; kingdom Metazoa; phylum Chordata; class Chondrichthyes; order Orectolobiformes; family Hemiscylliidae; genus Chiloscyllium; species Chiloscyllium punctatum. The sequence continues at coordinate 50,541,422 of NC_092774.1, forward strand.
CGTTGATGAGTCGCACAACTTCAAATATTGGATTAATTGATGGATGGAATTTCGTACATATATAAATAGTGATTAGTTTGTACTTTTAAATGTGTATTTATTTATCGGGCGTGGGAGTTACTGAAAGCTCAGCACTCACTTCCCTTTGCGATTCCAAATCCTGGCTACTCCTAATTGACGACCATCCCATCATGTCAGAATTTAAGTGAAGAACATTAAGATGATTGTAAGGCCAAGTTAGATATAATCATCAGAATATTTGTGGCCATCATCGACATCTGAGTGTAATTCATCGCAAAACATTCTCTTACTCATGGGCAATAGACAATATTGATTATGATTGAAGCTGATAGTATTTCGTCAGCCAATCTGAAATTTACAGATTTGAATTGGAAGCACTACGTACCAGAGTTCTAAGTCCATATAAAATATTTTCGATGATTGAGTCTATACTTCTCGAGTTACTGTGTGATTGCATTGCAGTTATGAATTATATATAATATATGGACATACACACACACGGACACAACACACGCACCCACACATAGGGTTTCCCATTTTTTCCTCAACATATTCGACGTTCAAACTGCATCCTAAGTTATAAACGTTGGCAACAGTCGACCTTATCAAGTAATAGTCAGCCAATTCATGACTGCCTGCGAACTGGAATCTTCCAGCAGCAATGCAGACTGTGGAGAAAAGTGGCCAATGATTTGTGCCTTTAGGGTCTGATCGCAATAAAACAATGTGGTATGATGCTCTACATAACATAACAGGACGCCGGAAATTCTTTTGGACCATTTCACTGAAGACGTCGATTTCAGGGGACTGTGTAAGTTCGGTCAAGTCACGAGGAAGGTACAGAAGCGAATACCTGATGATCCGTTCATAAATTTGAACGTCTGCCAGCTGACAATGAGACACAGCCACAAGGGAAGAACAGGTTCCGTTCAGAAGAAATATTTCATATTAGTAACAGTACAGGTTTTTGTTTCTTTGCTGTGAGCCTCTGGTCTGTGAAGTCAATTTATAAGTTGCTGGAACTGAACTTAAATTCAGATTATCAGAACTGGAAAGTCAGAGTCGTTCTCAAATGCCAGATATTGGAATGTGAGGAGTTTGTGATCTGGTCTGCTTTCTTGGAAGAAATAGGAAGAACAGCATCTGGTAAAGGTGTGGCTAGTTGTTTCAGTAAGACATCTCAAAGCGAAATAGCAGTGATATTTCATTCGGGTTGAAGGGCTGCAAATGTTATTTATGTGCAAATGAATAATTTTTGCTATTTGTTGCTTATTAATTGTCAACAAATTTGTTTCATTTTGGGAATAATTGTACTGAAACTCTGACACAGTAAAACTTCAGACATAAAACTTGTAATTTTGGAATTGGGAAACTGGCACATATTCAAGAAACACATTGGCTGACGTAAATAACCATGTGACTCCAGTTACACATTTAATTATTAAGTGTGGAAAAGACTGCGTGCAATTTATGTTAATCCACATGTTCCTCAACTGGAAACCGGGAATGAACCGGGATATCCCTTGCCGACAAAAGTAAGATTTCACTTTGGCATCTGATCTGCTCAGTGTTAGCACCATATGGGATGATAACATTGTGTTACATTTGGAATGGTTGGTCTAACATATGAGGAACGGCTGAGGAACCTGGGATTGTATTCATTGGAGTTCAGAAGATAAAGGGGAGACTTAATAGAGACGTACAACATAATGCATGGCTTGGAAAGGGTGGACACTAGGAAATTTTTTCCGTTAGGTGAGGGGACTAGGACCCGTGGACACAGCCTTTAAATTAGAGTTTGTCAATTCAGAACAGAAATGCGGAGACATTTCTTCAGCCAGAGAGTGGTGGGCCTGTGGAATTCATTGCCACAGAGTGTAGTAGAGGCCGGGACGTTAAATGTCTTCAAGGCAGAGATTGATAGATTCCTGTTGTCTAGAGGAATTCAGGGCAATGGGGAGAATGCGGGTAAGTGGAGATGAAATGCCCATCAGCCATGATTGAATAGTGGGGTGGACTCGATGGGCCGAATGGCCTTACTTCCTCTCCTATGTCTTATGGTCTTATGGTCTTAATATCTTATGGTCTTACATTTCTCTCAAACTCTGTATCATGATAAACGTTGCAGCTCATCATTTGCTCAAGTCAGGAGCAGACATATTGGACTTTATTGTACCAAATGCAATGTTATCCTGAGAGACTGTCTTGCTAAACAGATGAAAACAAATGTTTTCTCCAATGAGTTCAGTTTGCAATTAATAAGATTTTAAAACCATCAGCAATTCTTCGGTGAACTAAATAGTGAGTTGGTTTTAATCATGAAGACAGCTACATTCACTATATTTACACAACCATCTTAACAACCCCGGTACACAGCCGTCAAAGTACCGACATATCTCGTCAGTACTTCAGAAAATCCGCATACAATGCTGTGTTCCTCCTTATGGCTTATAAGCACCCAGTATAGGAAGTGGTACAGTGCTGATCTGAGGCGATGGAACAGTTTCTATGCAACTGATGGGTTTGGTAGACTGTCCATTTTCAAGAACCCAGAAGCCAACGTAACCGAATATGCCAAAGAGTCACGGACTTTGATAGTATCATAGCAATCGCAACAGTAGCAAACCATTGGGCCCATTGAGCCTCCTCTGTTATTCATTAAGATCATGGCTGACCTATACATCATCTCAGCTCCTCCTGCCTCCATTACCCCAAAACCTTTAATTCCCCTACCATGAAAATCCCATCCAACTGTGTCTTGAATATATTTAATGAAGCTGCCTCTACTACTTTCTTGGGCAGAAAATGCCACAGATTCATTACGTTCTGGGAGAAGCTGTTCTTCCTCATTTCTGTCTTAAATCTACTCTCCTCATCTTGAGTCCATGTTCCCTAGTCCTAGTCTCACTCAACAGGGAGACAGTTTGTCGGCCTTTATCATATCTATCCATTTCATCATTTTATGTTTATCTCGAATATCCCGTCTCAGAATTCCAACTTTTAGCGAGTACAGTCCCAGGCGGCCGAACCTTTCACAAAGGAATAGAGTAATAGAGTCATAGAGATTTACAACACGGAAACAGACCCTTCGGTCCAACTCGTCCATGCTGACCAGATATTCCAACCCAATCTAGTCCCACTTTCCAGCACCCAGCCCATACCCCCCCCCCCCCCCCAAACCTTTCCTATTCATATACCCATCCAAATGCGTCTTAAATGTTGCATTTGTATGAGCTTCCACCACTTCTTCTGGCAGCTCATTCCATACACGTATCACATTCAGTGTAAAAATATTGCTCTTTGGGTTTCTTGTGTACCTATTCCCTCTCACCCGAAAACTCTGCCCTCCAGTTCAATTTATCCAATCCATGCCCCTCATGATTTTGTAAACCTCTACAAGGTTAACCTTCAGCCTCCGACACTCCACGGAAAACAGTCCCAGCGTATTCGACTTCTCCCTATACCTCACATTCTGCAACACTGGCAACATACTTGTAAATGTGTACTGAACCCTTTCAAGTTTCACACCATCTTTCCGATAGGAAGGAGAACAGAATTGCAAGCAATATTCCTTAAGTGGCCTAACCAGTGTCCTATACAGCCGCAACATGAACTCCCAACTCTTGTATTCAGTCCTCTGACCGATGAAGGAAAGCATACCAAACGCCTTGTTCACTGTCCTATCTACCTGCGACTTCACTTTCAAGGAGCTATGAACCTACACTCCAAGGTCTGTTTGTTCAACATCACTCCTAGAACATTACCATTATGTGTGTAAGTTCTGCTAAGATTTGCTTTCCCAAAATGCAGCACCTCAAATTTATCTAAATAAACTCCATCTTCCACTTCTCAGCTCATTGGCCCACCCGATCAAGATTCTTCAAAAACTCAATCAAGTTTGTGAGACATGATTTCCCACGCACGAAGCCATCTTGACCACTCTAATTAGTCCTTGTCTTTCCAAACACCTGCACATTCTGTCCCTCAGGATTCCCTCAACAGCTTGCCCACCACTGACGTCAGGCTCACTGGTCTATGGTTCCCTGGCTTGTCCTTACCACCTGTCTTGAACAGTGGCACCGTATTAGCCAAATTCCAGTCTTCTGGTGCCTCAGCTGAGACTATCGATGATACAAATATCTCATTAACAGGCCCAGCAATCACTTCGCTAGCTTCTCACAGATTCCTGGGGTGTACCTGATCATGCCCTGGTGATTAATCCAGTTGCATACTTTTCAAGGGATCCAGCAGTTCCTCCACTGAAATATGGACATTTTTCAAGACGTAACCATCTATTTCCCGAGATTCTATATGTTCCATGTCCTTTTCCACAGTAAATACTGATGCAAAATGGTCTTCTCAACGGGTAACTCTGGAGTAAACCTGGAGAACCACCTCTGCACCGCCTCCAAAATCATGATATTCATCCTCAAGTAAGGAGCACAAGAAATGCGCACAATACACCAGGTTTGGTCACATCATCACCTTGTACAATTGCAGCAGATCCTCCCTGCTCTTAAATTGAATCCCAATATCAATGAAAGCCAATATCCCGTTTGCCTTCCTGATTACTTGTTGCACCCGCACATCAACTTTTAGCAATTCATGTTTCACCACTCCCAAGTCACTCTGAACAACGGCATGCTGCAACCTTTCACCATTTAAATCATATTCTGACCATCTATTTTGGCTCCCACAGCGGGCACTCTCCCATTTCCCGACTTTTTAATTACATCTGGCAGACCCTTACCCACTCCCTTAAACTCTCTAAATCTCTCTGCACAGTTTGTCTTTCCACTTCATTCAGTGTCACCGGCAAACCTGAACAGGCCAGACTCAGTTTTCTCTTCCAAACCATTTATACATAGCATGAACAAGTGCTGGGCCAACACTGACGCCTGTTGCACTCTGGTCGTCACTGATCTCCAACCAGAGAAAGATCCATTTATCCCCCCTCTTTGCTTTCTATTGATTAATCTGTCCTCTATCCATGCGAGTACATTCCCTATAAATCCATGCGTTCTTATGATATAGATGATTCTTTTATGCAGCATCTTCCCGAACGCCTTCTGGAAATCCTAGTATACAACATCCACCTGTTCCCCTCTATCCACCGCGCTTGTCACAATCTCGAAGAACTCCAGTGAATTTGTCAAACGGGACCATCCTTTCCTGTATCTATGCTGCTCGTACCTGATGCAACCGTCTCTATCCAGATATCTCACTTTTTCCTCTTTAATGATAACCATCTGCATTTTCTCGATTGCAGATGTAAAACCGACAGGCCGATAGGTACCAGCCTCTTGCCTGCACGTGTTTTCAAGCAACAGGGTGACACTCGCTGTCTTTCAGTCCACTGGGACCTGCCTGGAGTCCAGTGAATTTTCGTCATTTACCACTAATGCATCTACTATAACTTCCACCATTTCTTTCTGTAACCTGGAATGCATTGCATCAGGACCAGGGAACCTATATACCTTTAGGTCCTCAGGTCTGCTTAACACTATCGATGTAGTGTTAACAGTTGAGTTGTGGTCCTCACCTCCTGATATATCCTTAACATCATTCTTTGGCATTGACAAGGATGGAAAAGATTGAGTGCCAAAGTCGTTAACCTGTATGTTGCTCAACTGGTCACAATGGATGAACTGGGAGATTCCTTCCCTCCTGAAGTCTGGTTGTGAGGTGTTCAAATGTGATGATCATGACCTTTGATAGGAAATCCCGATAAGGCCTCTGTCAAGCCAGTAGAAATGTCAAGTGTCAATTCCGGACTACATTAGTGACCCAAAATAACTGCATGACCCCTACCATCTGTGGGAAGGCGTGTGTGACCAAATGAGCTACAGAGTAGAATGGAACAGAATAGGAGACAAAAAGACATCCCTGCCTATTGCGCCAAACGCATTTTCTGCTCCAGTAGTTCATTCAAATGATGCTCCCGTGTCCCATAGACTTCGACATGCCTCTTCACCAGTCCCCGCAGCAGATACAGAGAGGTTTTTTTGAGTGAACCCAACTGAAGCGAAAGGCCCAGTTGGAGTCTCTGGCCATGCATTCAGATCCTGTGCTAACCAGTTGAAGGGAATATTTGCTGACATTACTAACCTCCTCTTAATGTGAATTGAAGACTCCACCTGCTTCAAGAACATCGCGCTCATCCCAGTGCCACAGAAATCTTCTTCAGTATTCCCTGTGACTGCAGCCCAGGGCCGCTGACCTCCATTATTATAAAGTGCTACAAGAGATTCGTCAAGGCTCACATCAACCCTAGCCTCCCAGCCTACCTTGATCGCTTGCAAATCACCTGCCAAGGCAACAGATCCACGTGACAGATGCCATCTACCTGGAACAGCACTCATTCCTGAATAGCAAGGGCAACTAAGCCAGTCTCCCAAGTATTGACTAAAATATTTGCCTTCAACACCCTAATTCCAACGGAACCAATCTGCAGACTCCGACACCTCTGTTTCTATTCCGCTCTCTATAACTGGACCCTTGACTTTCTGACCACAGACAGCGATAAGTGAGAATGGGCACCCACACTTTCCGCACAATAATCTTCAAACTCGCCACTCCACTCCCTTTGCTACGCTGCCTCTGTACTAATGACTGTGTCACCACATTCTGTGTTAGCCCCATATACAAGACCATTGATGATACCGCCATCATAAGCAAGATCTCGAAAGAAGACGAGAAAGAATACAGGTAAATGATAGAGTGCTTGTACACATGGTCAAAATTACCAATCGGTCCCTGAATGTCTGCAAGACGAAAGAACTGGTCATTGGTGCCTTTGAGTGCGGGGGCGGGGGTGGAGCAAGGCGCTATATGCATCAATGGTGCTGAGGTGGAGATGCTCGAGTCCTGAGAAGTGCTGATCACCAACAATCTGCCCTGGTCAACCCAGTTTGAGACTAATGTTAAGAAAGCACAACACTGCCTCCATTCCTCCAGAGGTGAATGAAATGGTTGAGTTTAGATAAGTGGTTGTCAGCTTGTTTCACTCTGACTATCACTTGCTGCTGATGCTGCTTTCATGTACAAGTGATCATGTCGTCATAGATTCATAGAGTCCTACAGCTCGGGGACAGTCCTTTTGTCCCAAACTGTTCCATTCTGTCCAACATGTCCAATTTAGTACCTTAACCAAGGAGACACCTCATTGTTATATATTTTTGGTGCTGGTCCTGGAGTGCCCTCCTGTACTCTCTATTGACCTGGATTTAATTGCAATGGTTGATTCGGGTATATGACGTGCGATGAGGTTGAAAATTGCGCTCGAATGACATTCGACTGCTATTGATGCTCATAGCGCCTCCTGGTGCCCAGAATTGAATTGGTGGATCTGGACAAATCTTGTCCCATTTAGTGGGGTGATATTATTACACAACACCATGGAGAGCATTCTCAATGTGAAGGCACTATCTTACCTTCACAAGGACTGTGCAGTGGTCACTCTTACTGATACTGTCATGACAAGTGCATCTGCAGCTGACAAGGATGAGGTCGAATGTGTATTTCCCTCTGGTTGGTTCACTCCCCACCAATCACAAACTAGTTTAGCGATCATGGTCATTGTGAAACAACCAGTTCGATCTGAATGCTGCTGCTGCTGCTGAGTCACTCTTCATGTCAAACACTGAAATCCCCGGCCAGAGTGCATTCTGCGCCCTTGCCACCCTCAGTGCTTCTCCAAGTGTCTAAGTCCATCCTCAAGAGAGTTAGAAACGCATTGTGCCTGATTGGTGATCACACTCTCTGAGAGCTGTCTACTTGAACTTGCTCGAGTTTTTCAAGAAAAATGTGTTTTTCTGACTGAAGTCAGTGGTTAATCCCATTGATTTGGTCTGTTTCCAACATCGAAACAACTAGCTATTTTTTCAAAGAAAACAAGATACTAACCGGATTATGCTGAACATTCTTTTAGACACATCCCTGGTTCTATGGAAAAAAACCTATTCTGTCAAAGCATAAGGACCAGCTGAGCAATAGTTGGTGCCACCTCTTTCCTTACAATAAATTGGTTACTGTAGAAACAAAACAGTTTAATTAGCTGCCTGGAGCCTGAAACCTTGTATAAATTTGCCAGGTTTTCAATGTTGTGTTGGACATGGTCAGAGTTTCTCTCAGAAATGCATGGAATACCAAGAGGGCTGGTGTTTGCCATTTACTATCCCGTCCTTTCAGCTATTGGCCTTCCAGGTAATTATTGTAGTTAGTTACTCACTGCGGGAATCATTGGTTAGCTGTATCTGTTCTCGCACTGACACAGTCACCCGTCTTCAATATGTCTCTGCTCTTTGTCCCGTTTCATGTGATGTATTATTCCACTTTCTCAGTAGATTTACTTCATTAGTCTGATGTGTTGGTGTTCAGAAGATTCATTTTATGATTTCAATGCCTTAACGCCTCTAGTTAGTTTATAGTTCATTCAATTTGATGATTTCATTTTCTCTGAATTAAGGGTATACATTCTTGTAATATATTTAGGTCTAACAATGTCTTTTGTATAACATGGATAACATACTCCAAGTACCACCTCACAAGTAACTGAGACAACTGTAACAGAATGTTTCAATTCCTTTACTCAACGCCTTGAACGATGAAGACCAGCACGCTAATTCCCTTTTCACCACTCTGTTTTCCGTCAAGCCGTTTTGTCTGAAAAATGTACATGTACTCCTCAGGTCGACAACACTCCTCAGGGACTGTGGCGCTGGGAAAGCACCGCCGGTCAGGCAGCATCCGAGGAGCACGACAGTCGATGTTTCTAACATCAGCTCTTCATCAGGAATGCATATTCTCAAAACGTTGACTCCCCTGCTCCTCGGGTGCTGCCTGACTAGCTGTGCTATTCAAGCACCACGCCTTTTGACTGTGACCTCCTGCACCTTCAGCCCTCACTTTCTCTTACTCTTCAGGAACTTACCATTTTCTGTACAAGTTCTAGCTTGGCCTGACTTGACAAAGCGCGGCACCTCACATTTCTGTGTTCTGAATTGCGTTTGCCAATCCTCAGCCCACTTCCCCATCTGACCAAGGTCCCTCTAATTTTTAATAGCCTTCCTCGTATCCACAATGCATCTTACTTTTGTATCATCTGTAAACTTACTGACCATGTCTTGTACATTCACATCCAGATCATTTATGTAAATAACAAATTCAAAGATCTCAGCACCTACCCCTTTGACACAACAATAGTCACAGGCCTCCAGTCCACGAATGAATCCTCAACCATCACGGTCTGTTTCCTACAATCCAGTCAATTGTGAATCCAATCAGCTAGCTCTCTTTGGAAACCGTGCGACCCAACCTTCTCTTTTATTCTCCTGGATCTGAGCCAATTTTGAACCACCTGATCAAATTAACTTGCACCCCATGTGCATTGGCCTTCCTGATAAGTTAACATTGTCAAAAGTTTTGATGTAATCCATATAAAGCACATCAACTGCACTACCCTCATGTACACACCTGGACATACTCTCAAAAGAAACAATCAAATTTGAAAGGCATGTCCTCGCTCTGATGCCATCCACAGTTCATCCACAGGTCTCTAGGCTTGTTAATCTTCTTACCACCCTAGAAGGAGAATTCTAGACTTCTCTCCTCCCCATTTCGTTTTACTTTTTACCATGCTTTGATCGCTGTCATTAAAATGCTCTCACCTCACAACCTGCATTACCTGTCCAGCTTCATTCCCCTAGAATTAGGTCCAAAACAACTTTGTACCTTGTTGTAGTCTGTGCATATTACTCTGAAACGTCTTGTCTACACATTTCAAGAAATCCACTCCATCCAATTCCCTAACATTGTGTCTATAAGCAGTTAATGATAGGAACCTTGAAATCACTGCCCCCTTTACTTTTATTTTTACGCACCTCCATTTATTGGGCTCAAATGTGCTCATCAGTTTCCTGCCCACACTCGAGAAGTCTATAATAAACACCTTAGAAAACAGATGACGCTTTTTAATTCCTATGCTGTATCCAGAAAGCAACAATACATCCTCCATTATCCCATGTCTCGCTATTGCAGGAATTGACTACTTAAATAGTACTGCAAAACCTTCCTCTCTTTTACCTCCTTGTATGTCGCCTGGAGATTCTATATCCTGGAACGTTAGATTATCAAACCTGCCCATCCCTTATCCACGTCGTTGGGATGATTACTATATCAGACTTTCATGACTTTAGGTCATCTGCTTGTCTATGATACTTTCAGAATTAAAGGAAAAACCAAGCAGCCATGCCTTAGTCCCTTAAAAATTGATATCGTTGCACTCTTATAGACTTGTTTATTTACCATACGATGCGGCGCCCTTATTCTGCTTAGTCATTGGCCCCTCCCCGCTGCCGATTTAGGCTCATCAATTTTGATGTGAACCCAGTTGCATTGTGGCACTGGCAAGATTCCTGTCGATAAATTCTCATACACGATTAAAGCTGTGTTGCAAATGATGTCAGTGTTGCAACTAAAAGTGCCGACCAAATTATTATTTCCATGCAAATGATGGGCTGCTGTATTTTTCACACAGTCCATGTGGCGAATGACTGTACGGTAATTAGCATGCTGATGTGGACCCATGGTGTTATTTCCATTGTCACATAAAAAACATAGGACAATACAACGTGGTACAGGCCCTTTTGCCCTTGGTGTTGAACCAACCTGTGCAACCAATCTGAAGGCCATCTTACCTGCACTACTGAATTTTCATCTGTGTGTTTTCTCAATGCTCTTTTAAATGCCCTTAATGTTAACGAGTCTACGACTTCACGTTGAGTGAATTCTTCAAATGATATCACGGAGTGAGTATAGATCTATTACAGCATTGGTTTTGACAGTGACACAGTAAATGTCAAATTTATCACGGATACATTTGTTTGAAACCATAAAATTGTCTTTGTCTGATGGGTCTTGCACCATTGTGAGTAGCATTTTTGCTCATTGACCGGAAGTTCCAAATTTGGATCTCATTCCATTTGTTTTGGGGCCCACGCAATGTACATTCATAATGTATATGAATAGGTTAAATGCCATCTTTCATCTTATTTCCAGCTATCTCAATCAGTTTCTGGATGAATTTGTTGAACGTGCATCATTAAGCATTGAAAGGTGAACATATATATATACAATATATATATTAATATATATGTGTGTGTAATCTGAACAGCTCCTTACACTGACTGGTTCGTGCTTGTCCGGAACTCACAGGGCTATATTTCTGTCCTCAGTCTCTAATAGTCACTCTTTCAACCCATCTCTCCTTTTTCACATGCACTATCACGGAAGATTCTGAATTTCTTACTCTGAATTGAGATTTCCTTCTCGTCCTAGAATTGGACATTATTTCGCATTGTTCAAATATTCTACAGTTTCTCTGCATTAAATATGCTTTACAGCTGGTAATACCTCTTGCATGGTCTCTGTTTTAATTATCCATGACAGAATGACGTTGATCAGTTATTTGTACCACGTAATGCCTCACCAAGCAAGCATTACTTCATAGACGTCAATATATCTGAATTAGACTGCAATACCTGTCATGTCCAATGGTCCACATCGACACCAAAAATCCCAAGTAATTCGGAGAAAATTTCAGTGTATCATTATTTTCCAGAAACCGATATTCTCTCCATTGTTGGACAAATTTAATTGCCATTCACTTCATTCTGTTTGAACGTATTCATGGAATCACGCCTGTCCAGACAGTGCGAAAAGTAGCTATTTACCCAATAAGTCTGCAAAGACCATGCCACCAGACTATTCCTCTCACTCTATTTTTACCGTAGGTAGTCCACCTCGCCTGCAAATTCCTGGACAATACAGGCATTTTAGCATGGCCAGCCCAGTTCTCCTGCACATCCTTGGATTGTGGGAGTAAAGTGGTGGATGCCGACAGTATTGTTGAGCAAATTGAATGCCAACGCTGGCCAAAGTGAATAGTTTCACAGCAATTCATTGGAAGGAGTCATATTTGATCACCACTGAGACATTGCCCACGAGTTTGATAGTCTCCATATTGAATGTTTTGGTGTATGAACACGTTAAAATTTTCATCTATTATGTGATGTCATCAGATTATTTCTTCTGTATTTGAGTTTGTGTTTCTTTCAATGAGTTTATATTTTTTCTTAATCTTCCATATCTGTATTTGTCGATTCAATTCTCGTTGACACACATTAATATCACTGCTGTAAAATTCAAGATCATATCACAAAAATATACGCAGTATCGGTAAAATGTATAATTTCATTTGGAGTCAAATATGCAACTTGACGTTTTGCACAGTGTCTCACATACATTCTACATGGCAGACAGGCTTTCTCCCTTGCTTTCTCTATTCCAGCTAATCTGGCAGTGATAATAATGCTGTGTCGCAGGAGATGTGGTCTCTCTGCGTGTATTATCTACTACCTGGTGTCCATGGCAATAACGGATCTCATGGTCAGAGTCACGGCTGTAATATGAAACCGGATTGCTGGGATTTATTTCCCATACAGCTTCCTGTTTATCACCCCAGTATGCAGCCTTCGCTTCGTCTTTAATTATGCAGCTATTGACAGCTCTGCCTGGTTCACAGTGGCTTTCACCTTTGATAGATTTGTGGCTATTTGTTGCCAGAAGGTAAAAACAAAATATTGCACAGAGAAGGTGGCAGTGCGCGTGATTGGAATTGTATCTGCACTGACCTGTTTAAAAAATGCCTTTTTGTATTTTGTATACGAACCCATGTACATAATTGGCAATATACCTTGGTTTTGTAGTCGAAAGTTAATATTTTACACTTCACCAGCTTGGACTGTTTATGACTGGATGTGGCCCATTGTAAACCCATGTCTCCCCTTTGTTCTGATTTTTCTGCTGAATATTCTGACCGTCAGGCACATTCTATTGTCTAACAGAGCCCGCAGGAGACTGAGGGCCCCCAACAACAGAATGAATCATGGTGATCCCGAAATGGAAAAGCGAAGAAAATCAATTGTTTTACTTTTCACCATCTCAGGCACTTTTATCCTGTTCTATTTGTTATTTGTAATAACGATTATCTATGTCCGAGTTGCGAAGGTTGCTTACTTCTCCGGATCTGGTTTAAGTGAAGAATCATTCCTTCTTGAAGAAACCGGATACATGCTTGTCTTCGTGACTTCCTGTATCAATCCATTCATTTATGGTGGGACCCAAAGGAAAATCAGAGTCGAGTTAAGGAATGGGCTGAAATATCCGCTGAGACTATTCATTCAAACACTCCAAATCTGAAGATAGGCAAATCCTCACGAGCTGTACATTATTGTCCAGCATGTTCACCGACTGACCATGGCATATGCGTTAATATGTCTGTTCGATCTTCACCCAAAGTGAGGGTTTAAGAAAAATTAACGAACATGGCATACACCACATTTCAGAAAATTAATTATTCTCAGGTAATTTCTGAATATCTGAACCATGGTTGATCAGACCTGATCCATTCCCTTTCGCAAGGGATTAAGAGCTGGTTCAAAGGCACTGTAATCAGATGGTGCTTGGTCAGACAGACAAAACAGCATTCATGGTTTCATTGATTGAATGATTACTGAATCATTTGATGGATTAATGGGTCGAGTGAATTATTTATATTTATGATTATTTATTGGTTTGTATGTTTAAACATTTATAGATTGGGGGCATACTGTAAAGGGCAGCACTCGTTCCTTTTTCCCAGTCAGAATTCTGGCTACTCTTTCTGTCTGGATGAAGTTCTGTACCATCTTCACGTGCCTTTGAATCTATCACCAGAAATCTACACACCTCTTTGCAATAAATTGCACAGCGATCTTCTGATAATTTCAAGGCAGTTCATCAACTTCAAGCTAAGTATTTCCGAACACTCATTCATTTTTCATAATATGAATAGCTGGAACCATCTCTGTCTGTTACTGGTCCTATTATCCCTCCCACGACACTCCTTGCACTATAAATGTGGGGATTTAAACAGGTGGAAAATTCACAGCAATTACACAATATGCACTTTGAAATCTCTTTCTTGCCTTAAGAAGTGCAGGAAAGTTCCACAGACTCAGAATGCAGATGCAGTTTTCATAACCTGCAAGAGAGAGAAAAATGAAGAGAGGACACTCAGGTTCGGACGGTTTAATATTTAGATCTTGTCTCCCTGCGGTGCACAGATGAACACTATACCTTGCGACCCACAACATGCCTCTCCAGCCTATCCATTTGTTAATTCAATCGCTTGGGCTTCCCATCTGTATCATCATTAGTAAATGGTCCTACCCTACCTCCTTTCATTGCAGCCATAAAGTCATTTCCTTCTGAGTTGTGAAGATAACACACTGCCATGTATTTCCATTTGCGTCCTCGCCTTCTTTCCCTTGCTAATATGCAACCTCCTAAGCGCCCAGTAAACATACATGAAGAGAAACACAAGGTTACACAAAACTCTCCCTCTCTCACGTACACACATACAGACACAGACACATGCACCTGACCCCCATATTCACGAAGGTATGGTGCAAAAGGCATGATCCTTTCATATCCTCTCAGCACTGACTGTGTAAGAATCACTGATAACTTAACAGTGCACTGTAGTGAAAAGTGGACCTGACACTGCTCTGGCAAAGAATACTCTGGGCCAATTCTTGCTGATCACATCAACCCCATTTCATTGAATTCAAGATGCAAGTTTTATATTGTGCACACACCAGGCCTGAAGGCTTTAGAGCCCTGGTTTATTTTTGAAATCTGCAGACATTTAAGTCTGTGGAACCATGACACAGTTCCTCACCTTCTCTACTATCACTCTGCAGACCGGTTTCCATGTTATTATCTCGTTTGCCCACCATGGCCGAACAATAAACTCCTATGATCCGCTGCAGCGGGAAGCAGAACGTCTCCACCGACATTAATGACTTCAGGAAAATCTATCTTTTTCCATTCCATTTTCTTTTGTTTCTAGGTCAATGCTGCATCTTTGAAAACAATAGGAGCTGTCCTTCACTTGTGGCAACTCCCAATTGACGACCGTCCCAATGCATTAGCACTAAAGTGCAAAACCTTGATAAAGTGCTCATCTTATTTCTACTCCTGCAGACCCATGACCCAATTTAGGTGCAATCGTCGCAAACTGTGTGGCCAACATTGAAATCTAGGACCATTTCATCATGAAACATTGCTTTCTTAAGGGCCAATAGATAATATCGATTAAGGTGGAAGCTGTAACTAGTTGACATTTAAGTTAAACAGACAATTAGAAAGGTATGGATTGGAAACGCTAGCTCTCTCTCTCTCTCTCTCTCTCTCTATATATATATATATCTGCAATTCCAAAGACATTTCTGAACATGGATTCCTCCACTTAACATGTCATTTTGCATTGTAAGTTGTCAACATTGGAACTAATCGACCTTCATAAGTAACAGCCAGCCAGTGCTTCACTGTCTTCGACGAGAAGACTGCCAATGGCAATGCAGCCTATGTAGAAAAGTGGCCAACAATTTGCAAAATTTGTCTCTGTTCATGATAGGAAAATGTCATCTGAGGGTGCCAAGGTTGCGCAAAACAGGAGGTCACAAATCCAAATGGAACATTGAAATGAAGACTTCGATTACAGGGAGATGTATAACTTAGGTTATGTCGCCGGGAAGCTAAAGAAAAACTCATTTCATGATCGGTTTGCAAGCATGAACTTCTGCAACCTTAAAAAAGAGACATACTCAGAAGCTACAAACAGGTTCAGTTGAGAAGAAATATTAACACGAGGGCAGTTTTTTTTTTTCTTTGCTGGAAGTCTCCTTTCTGTGAAGACAGTTTCTAAGCTGCGAAAATTGATTTGTAATTCAAACCATCAGAATTGAAAAGTCTTCCGCTTTTCCAGATGTTAGAGGGTAGGATGTGAGTTACTCTCCATTTAAATGTCTCAGGGAGAAATAGACAGAATAGCATCTGTGAATGTGTGACGAGAGTTGTTTCAGTACGACATCTTAAAGCAAAAAATAGCAGTAATACTTCATTAGGATTGAAGGTCTGTCAATGATATTCCAGGGGAAAAAGAGTAAGCCTGACTATTTGTTGTTTATTAATTCACGAGAAACTGGTTTCATTTCGGGAATATTTTTAGTGACAAACCAAGACAAAACTTGATAAATAAAACTTGCGATCAATCAAGCAAGATATCGGGCTTGGGATCTGATTTGTTCTGTGTTCGCACCATATTGGATAATAACATTGTGTAACGTTTCGGTCAAAGTCTGCATCATGGTAAATGTTGCATTTCATTGACGGTTCAAGTTAAGAGTAGACACAGTCTTCACTACTTGCATCAACAGTCACATCATCCTGAGACTCTGACTCGCAAAACACATGAAAACAAATTTTTCCCAGGGAGTCCAGTTTGCAATTGATGAGATTTTAAAATCATCATAAATTGATGAGATTTTAAAATCATCATAAATTGATTTTGATCATGAAGGCAACCTCATTCACTCAATTTGCAGAGTCATGTAAACAACCACACTACACAGCCGTCAAAACACCTACCAGACCATACCTTGTCACTATTTCAGAAAACCAGATTACAATGCTGTGTTCTTCCCTCAGACTTACAAGCACCCAGTGCAGAAAGTGGTAGAGTGCTGGTCTGAGACAATGGAACAGCCTTGAAGAAACTGCTTGGATTTGGGAGACTGGTCCATATTCAAGAACTCAGCTGCCAACTTAAATGAATATGCCTCGACCGTTACATGTGTGTAGAAGATGGTGTTCCAAAGAAGTTAATTTGAATGTTCCCCAACCGGAAACCATGGACGAACTAGGAGTTCCCTTGCCCACTGAAGTCTGGGTGTGAGGTGTTCAAATCAGATGACCCTGACCTTAGTGGGAAATCCAGACACGACCTCCGTAATGCCATTAGAGATGCCAAGAGGCAATATCAGACTAGACGAGAGACCCACACTAACCACAAGGACTGCTGTTGTTTGTGACGAGGTTTACGTGACTAAATAGGCTACAAGGTGAAGTGGAACAGAAGAGTGGACAAAACTCCATCCCACCCTGATGCGCCCATTGCAGTTTATACTCGTTTTCAACAGTAAGTCGTGGAAATGAGATTTCCTGCCCCGACATATTTGGAAGGTCTGGATAGGAAGGATCCATACATCAGTCTCCTACCTATTGACTAAAGTTCTGCCTTCAACGCCCTATTCCAACCAATCTAATCTCCAGACTCTGACACCAAGGTCATTGATCTGCCCTCTGCAACTGGATCTTTGATTTCCTGGTTGACAGACCCCAATCAGTGACAATAGGCAACAAAATTTCCTCTGCGATAATCTTTAACACCAGTACCAGACAAAGCTATGTACACAGCCCATTGCTATGATCCTTCTATACTAACACCATCTACAAGTTCGCTGATGACACCACCATTGTGGGCAGGATCTCAGACAATGACGAAACAGAATACAGGCAAGAGATAGACTGCTTGTTGGCATGGTGTAAAGATATAAATCTCTCCCTCAATGTCAGCAAAATGAGAGAGCAGGTCATTGACTTCAGGAAACAAGGTGTAGGGCGCATAACTGTTTACATCAGTCATGTCGATTAGGTCAAGTTCCTCGGAGTAATGCTCACCACCAACCTAACCTCGTCAACCCACTTTGATACGACCATCAAGAAAGCACAAGGCCTCAATGTCCTGAGGAGATTAAGGAAATTTGGCACATCAGGAAAGACTTTTAACATTGTTTATAGATGCACCGAAGGAAGCATTCTATACAGATGCATCATGGATGTATCATGCAACTGCTATGCCCAGAACCGTAAGAAACTACAGAAAGTTGTGAACACAGCCCAATCCATCATGCAAATCAGCCTTTCATCCATTGACTCCTCCTACACTTCTCTCTGCCTCGGGAAGACAGCCAACATAATCGAAGATGCCTGATGAAGAGCTTATCCTCGAAATGTCGATTCTCCTGCTCCTGATGCTGCCTGACAGGCTGTGCTTTTCCAGCACTACACTTGGAATCTCTTCCAACCTCTTCCGTTGGGCAGAAGATACAAAAGGTTACATACATGTACGAACAGACTCAAGAACAGCTTCTTCCCCACTGCTATTGTACTTCTGAATGGACCCCTCCAATTTTAAATTTAACATTGATATTACTTGTGCATCTTCTCTGGAGCCGTTTGTTAGAAGCTCATTGGGCAGATGCCTTTGCTCTGCACAGTTAAGGAAATCTCTGTGCCACCATTGAGGAACTCCAGTAGAGATATCCTGCAGATAAGATTCTGACATCCAAAACAACGCCCATCTTCCGACATATACAGTACAATTTCAGCTAGCAGTGAGTTTGCCCAATGATACCCATTCATTCCAGTTTTAATGGGATTTCTTGAAGGCACACTTTGTTGAATGGACCCTTGATGTCAAGGGCTGTCACTCCTTCCTCAACCCTGGAATTCAGCTCTTTTGTCCATGTTTGAACCAAAGCTGTAATGTGGTCAGGTGCTTGGGGGCCCTGGTGGAACCCAAACTGGGATCACTGAGCAGTTTAATGCTGAGCAGGTGCTGTTTGTTTGCACTGTGTTACAGACCAGGCCAGACTGCCTCAAAAATTTCAAGAGAGTTGCCCAGTTTTCAGCAGGTGTAATGCGGATATTGCAGGGAGGGGTGCAGTTGGTCAAACCACTCAGTTTTAAACAAAACACTTTATTTACAAGATTACTGAAGGAAACACAAACAACAGAAAACAGAATGCAGAATGACTCAACCTATACAAACACCCAACGGATTCTCCCAACATTAATAATGTTGTTCCAATTACTTGCACCAATCCCCATAAACAACCCTTGGCACAAAACATAAAATCAAACACAGGGTTTTACAGGAGAGATGTCAGACAGAAAGTACCAGGGCGGGCCTGCTTCTCTGTATCCAGCGGCTATACAGCACTAATGTGCTAAAACCAAGCCAAACCAGACAAAAACTGAGCTGGGAGAACTGGCCACTCTCCTTTCATTGTACAAGTGCAGTGTTTTATAAAAACTTGATAGCCTGTTGCCTGAGACAGTATTCGTTAGCTCGAAGCAAATTAGCCCTAAAACCCATCCAAGTCAAGACTTTTCTGAGTTCATGTCTTTTACGACCTCTCTGAAAAAATTATTGAGGACAGCCTCACCTTGTTAAAGGAGCAGCGTCATCACAACTGTGAATGACACCTTCCCCTACCTTACTGATTCCCGCGAGTTGACTGATTGACCAGCAATTGCCATTGTTGATTTTGTCCTGCTTTCATGGACAGGACATACCTGGATAATTTTTAACATTGTTGGGTAGATGCCAGTGTTATCATTCAACAAGTTTATTTGGAAGCACTAGATTTCGGAGAGCTGCTCCTTCATCAGGTGGTTGTGAAATATAAGATTGTAAGTCACAAAATTTATAGCAAAAGTTTACAGTGTGATGTAACTGAAACCATAGATTGAAAAAGACCCAGATTGTGTGTTAAGTCTCTCATCTTTTTGAATGACATGATGGTTTCAGTTCTTTCATATGTAAATCACAGAACTTCCCCATCTGCAGGACTGGAGGTGGCAGTAGAGGGAGCTGAAGAGAAAGAGGGGGAAGGGTTTCGTGTGGGGAGTATCAGAATGGTGAGGTAGTGATAGGTGGACACAGGTGGAGGGTATCATCTTGTCGGTCGATGGGAGGAGTGAGTGTGGTTGGTGGCAGGAAGGTTGGTCAGTGGAATGGAAGGGAGGAGGCGGCGCTGGAAAGGGATTCAGGGCATGGGGAGGGATAGCATTTGGATTTGGAGAACTTGATGTTGAGTCCTCCGGGCTGTAGACTGCTCAGGTGGAAGAGGAGGTGTTGTTCCTCCGGTTTGCGGTCCGATTCACTGTAGTAATGGAGGAGACTGAGGAAGGACATGTCCGAGGAAGGACACGGGAAGGGGATTGAAATGGGCGGTGACTAGGAAGTCAAGGTGGCCCTTGTGGGCCTGGCTGTGAGGTTCAGCAAAACCTAAGTTTATGTTTGGTTTCCCCGCTGTAGAGAAGACCACATCGCGAGCACCAGATACAGTAAACAAGGTTGGACGAGAGGCAGGTGAACCTCTGTCTCACCTGGAAGGACTGACTGGCTCCCTGGATGGGGGTGAGGGCGTGGTGTATCGGCCAGTTTTGCATCTTTTCTGGTTTCAGGAGAAGATACGTGGAGTATCTGGAGTTTGGTGGGGGAGAGTGGCGCTATCCAAGGATTGGCGAAGGGTATGGTCCTTGCAGATGGCAGGGAGGGGTGGGGAGGGGAAGATGTTCTGGAAGCTTGGATCAATTTGGCGTTAGCGGACGCGGTTAAGGATGAAAGATTGGATGCAGAGACAAGTGGCTTCGAAAATTAGGACAAGGGGGACCCTGTCTTTATTATGTTTTTTGGTGGGGAGAGCATTTGGAGCAGTGGAGCGTTTTCTGAATGACAGAGGAGGGAAAATTACATTCTTTAAAACAGATGGACATCTGGGATGCTTGGGAGCGGAACCTCTCCTTGTCCGAGCAGATGAGATGGAGGCAGAGGAAGGGGAAAATGGGATGGAGGTTTTGTGAGACACGGGTGGGTGGAAAGGTAGTCCAGGTAGTTGTGGGGGTCTGTGGATTTATAGTAAATGTCAGACTGTAGATTGTCACTGAAGATGGAAATGGAGAGGTCAAGGAAGGGGAGGGAGATCTTCGACTTCCAGCTGAAGATGTTTGCCAAAAATGATGCCAAATTAAACTAATCCCTTCTGCTTTCCTTGGCCTATCTCCCTCCATTTGGAGCATATTCTTGCACTTATTCCTTAAATGACCCTATCATATCGGCCTCTACCACTACCACGGCAGAATGTTTTAGACCCCTGCCTCTGTGTAAAAAACTTACCTCTCACATCTCCTCTGAATATTTCCCCCTCACCTTAAACGCATGCCCCCTAGTATTAGAAATTTCAACACTGACAAAAAGGTTCTGACCGTCAACATTGTCCATGCATCTCATGATTTTATAGACATCTGTCAAGCGTCCCCTCATCCTCCACAACTCCAGAGAAAACAATCAGAGTTTTACTAGCCTCTCCTTATAGCCTGTACCCTCTAATCCAGGTAGCATCCTGGTAAACATCTGCTGCACCCTCACCAAAGCCTCCACATCCTTCCTGTAATGTGGCAACCAGAAGTGAATGCGTTGCTCCTCAGTGTGGTCTAACCAAGGTCTTATAAAGCTGCAACATGACATCCTGACTCTGTACTCAATACCCCGACCAATAAAGGCAAGAACGCAAGAACGAGGAGCAGGAGTAGTTCAAGCCTGCTCCACCATTGATTAAGTTTATGGCTGATGATTTCGTGACTCACCTCCACTTACCTGTGATCTCATCATATCCCATAATTCATTTATTGTTCAAAATAAATCTGTCAGCTTTAAAAAATGAATGAATGTATTTTGAACGATGTAAAAGATAAACTGAACCGTGGAGTCGGAGGAAGTAGGGGAGGTCCTTAATGAATATTTTGCTTCAGTATTCACTACTGCCGATGTTTCAGAGGACAGCGTGAAACAGATACACTTGAACAGGTTGATGTTAGAAAGGAAGATGTGCTGAAATTTTGAAAGACTTAAGGATAGATAAATCCCCACAGCCAGAGGGGATATACCCTCGGTCACCCCAGGCAGTGAGGGAAGAGGTTGATGCATCTTTAGCGACGATCTTTGCATCCTCACTGTCTGCAGCAGTAGTGTCAGGTGATTAAAGGGTGGCAAATGTTATTTCCTTGTTGGAGAAAGGGAATAGGGATAAGCCTAGTAATTACAGACCAGTTTGTCATATATCAGTGATGGGCAAAGTATTGGATCGGAGTCTGAGAGACAGAATTTCTGATTACTTGGAAAATCATAGTTTGATTCGAGATAGTCAGCATGGCTTTGTGAGGGGCAGGTCATGCCTCACAAATCTTATTGAGTTATTTGAGGATGTGATGAGACAAGTTGATGAAGGTCGAGCAGTGAATGTGGTGTATATGGACTTTAGCTAGGTGTTTCATAAGGGTCCCCATGATAGGCTTATTCAGAAAGTAAGGAGGCATGGGATACAGGGAAACCTATCTAACAGGATACAGAATTGTCTGGCCGATAGAAGGTGGTGTCAGTTGGAAAGTATTCAGCCTGGAGCTTGGTGATGGGGAAGTGAAAGGGTGGATTTGCTCTTTGTGATTTTTATAAATAACCTGGATGAGGAAGTGGAAGGGTGAGTTAGTAGGTTTGCTGATGAAATGTAGGTTGGTGAAATTGTGGGTAGTGTGCAGGGCTGTTGTAGGTTGCAACGGGACATTGACAGGATGCAGAGCTGGGCTGAGAAGTGGCTGATGGAGTTCAACCTGGAAAAGTGTGAAGTGATTCATTTTGGAAGGTCAAATTTGATTGCAGAATACAGGAATAAGGGAAGGATTCTTGGCAGTGTGGTGGAACAGTGGGATCTTGGGGTCCATGTCAATATATCCCCGAAAGTTGCCACCCAAGTTGGCAGGGTTGTTAAGAAGACATATGGTGTGTTGATTTTCGTTAGCAAGCGGCTTCAGTTTAAGAGCCATGAGGTTATCCTGCATCTCTACAAAGCTCTGGTTTGACTACACTTGGAATATTGTGTCCAGTTCTGGTTGCCTCATTATCAAAAGGATGTCAGTGCTTTGGAGAGGGTGCAGATGTTGGGAGATTTACCAGGATGTTGCCTGGATTGGAGGACATGTCTTATGAAGAAAGATTGAGTGAGTTCGGGCTTTTTAATTTGGAGAGAAGGGAGAGAGGTGACTTGACAGAGGAGTACAAGGTAATGAGAGGCATAGATAGAGTGGATAGCCAGAGATGTTTCCCCAGGCCAGAAATGACCATCGGGGTGGGGGGGCGGGGCATAATAATTTTAAGGTGCTTGGAGGAAGGTATAGGGGAGATGTCAAAGGTATGTACTTTATACAGAGAATGGGTGCATGGAATGTGCTGCCAGCGGTGGTAGTAGAGTCAGAGACATTAGAGACATTTTAGCAACTGCTGGAGAAACACGTGGACAGCATAGATTGAGAGGTGTGGAGATTAGGTTGATCTTAGATTATGTTATGATACGGGTAAACCCTCCTGGTTATTTTAAACCAGCAACACAGAAAGGATTTATCCCATGCAGTAATCTGTGAAAATTCGAGAGGTCAAGAACTGTCTAAAGTAAAAATTAACAACTTTATTTCTCGAAATATAATGGATAATAATTAACTAACAGCTATTCACAACTCCGTCCTCTAACCTATCTTTTACATTCCCTTCAATAATACTCGTCTGATAAAACCCCCGATTAAGATTTACTGAAAAATTGATGGTTCAAAGCTAGTCAGTGGTCGAATCTCTTTATCTTCCTCTGTAGATTTGCTTTCTAGGTTGGTGTTGATGTTTTTCTCTATGCAAACGTCTTCTCTAGACAGGTCACTCACAGAGAGTTCTGACTAGCAGCCTACATCTGTTGGTCTTTTGGCAGTTCTCCTCTCAGCTTTTCAATTTTCCCCAGTATTATATCCCCAAAGCGTCAGTTTGTGTCATTGCTTTTTAAAATTGCCAACATACTCAATTCAAATTTGATTAGAGTTTTTTTTGGCATATAATTTAAACTGATTGGACTAATTCAAATTTGTTTTTGTCTCCAAGCAACCCAGCTACCCTAGCTGCTGGCCCACATTACATTGTATCTTATTCAGAACACTTGCTGCTAACAGGTAGTTCTGTTGGCTTTTCACTCTCAAAAGTACAGTTCACCCACATCTTCAAAACACAACCCCTTAAGAAAAAAAGAACCATCATAATGAAAAGATGGCTTCTTTTTTTCTATTCTTTAAACACATTATCCTAACATCCTTTTAACTAAGTTCACCTTAACTTCTTCCCATATAACTGTGTATTTATAACATTAAATAAAGACAAATATCATCTAAACTTTATCAGTTAAATCCACAATAATGCATCTGCAGTTACATGCTTATGACCGTATATGTATCTTATCTAAATTAAAAGTCTGTAACACAAGTCTCCAATGAAATAGTCTCATATTCTTGTCTTTAAAGCATTCTAAGAATGTAAGCGGATAGTGATCTGTGTACACACTGTTCATGACATACACATTAAAATGTTGTCAGGCCAGTACCCAACTCAATAGTTCTTTTTCAATTTTGGAGTATTTCCTCTGGTGGATGTTGATCTTCAAAAAGTAACCAACTGACAATTCAATTCCATCCTCACCTTCCTGTCAGAGTACAGCTCCAACTCCTGTGTCACTAGCAACGCTGGCGACTTTAAAAGGTTTTTAAAAAGTTTGGTGTGGCTGAAACTGATTTGGTGGTTTATATGGCTTTCAAAGGGTCAAACACCGCCTGGAGAAACTTGGTGTTCTTCTTCAGCAAAACTGTTAACGGTGCCACTATGCTGCTGAAATCGACCGAGGCCTAAGAATCGAAGCACTTTGTTTATTCGAGGTTGGCCATGGAAATTCCTTGATGGCCTTCGTCTCTGCGTTCCGTGGGGTCAACCTTACATGACCGATGTTATGTCCCAAAAACATCACCTTTGCTCTCACAAATTCAGTTTTATTTAAGTTTATCATCAGTTCTGCTTCTCGTACTCACTCAAAGAGCTTTGTCAACGTTGCCATGTGATCTTTCCAGGACTTACAAAAGATCACCACATTGTCCAAATACTCTGCACAGTTTGTTAACCCAGTCACAACTCTGTCCATGAGTCTTTGGAATGTGGCAGGTACATTCTTCCTTCCAAAGTGCATCACTTTAAACTGATGTAGCCTATTTGAGGTTACAAACACAGAAATGTCTTTCGCCATCTCTGATAAAAGATGCCACACATGAAGTTCAACTTGGTGATGTAACTGGCTTGTCTGACTTTCTGGATACAGTCCTCCAATCTACAAATTGGATAGAGTCAGATTTTGCAGCGGCGTTGACCTTCGAATAATCCACGCAGAATCGTTGAGTCCCGTCCGGTTTGGGAACTAAGACGATCGGCGAACTCCACTTGTTCTGGCTCGGTTTGATAACATCCTTGTCGAGCATGGCCTCCACCTCCATCGCGACCTGTCTGGCTTTGAAAGGATTAAGTCGGTAGGGTTGTTGTACTTCATGTGCCATAGAATTAGTCCTCCACATCTGATTCTTACATTTGTCTTATACTGTTGTAACAGATCTTCCAACTGTGTTCTATGCTCCGGAGACAGATAGCTTACTAACGTATCCCACTCCTCAAGGACATTAATCTATTTTGAGGTACATCAAAATCCACATCATCTGGATTTGATTCCTCACTCTTTGGGGCAGTAACTCACACCTGTTTCTCCAGTTCTATCTCTGTAGTGTAAGACTGTTTCAGCATGTTCACGTGACATACCCGATACCTTTTTTTCCTCCCTGGCATCTTTACTAAATAGTTCACCTGACTTAACTTTTTCTAAATTTGATAGGGACCATGAAACCTGGTTTTGAAGGGATCTTCTATCACTGGAAACAGTACAAATACGTCATCCCGTCAGGAAAATGTCAGAGTCTCAGAGCTTTTATCTGCCACCTGCTTCGTTCTACTCTTTGCCCTATTTCGGCGCTGTTTAAATAACTCACCTACTCGATTTAATCTCCCCCTCACCTCCGATACATAATCTAAGTTTGAGATCTCCGACTTTGGTCCTGTCAATTTAAAAAAGAAAATTTAAACGACCTCTCACTTCATGCCCGAATATTAACTCAAAGGGAGCAAACTGAGTACATTTGTTTGAAGCACCTCGAATGGCAAACATTATGAATGGGATAACTTTATTCCAATCATTCGGCTAGTCCTGGCAGTATGCGGTCATCATGATCTTTAAGGCCTGATACCACCTTCCAAAAGCTCCCTGGGATTCAGGATGCTATGCACCAGATTTTTAAGTGCTGTATGTCTAAGCGATCTATAACCTCCTCAAACAACCTAGCAGTAAACTTTGACCCTTGGTCAGACTGAATCTCTCTGAGTAGCCCACACCATGTGAAGAAAGCTACTAACTCCTCATCCGCCCTTTTTGCCTTGATACTCCATAACGGAATTTCCTCCGGAAGTGTGGTAGACACACCCATTATGGTGAATGAGTACTGGTTCCCACTTTTAGTTCTCAGAAGGGGACCTACACAACCAATTATAACCCACATGAAAGTTTCTCAAATGTGGTAATTGGCAACAAAGCAACTGGTTTTATTACTGCCTGTGGCTTACCCACCATTTAGCATGTATGACACATACGGCAAAAGTTAACCACATTCTTCTGCATTTCAGGCCAATAAATATATTTTTGAACCTTAACCTGGTCTCTATTTCTGTCTGAGGATTCTATCTTTCAGATAATAACCCTCCAGAATATTCTCTCCCTCCTTTTCAGAGTATGCACCCACATATATATCTTTTATCGTCATGTCTTGCTGTTGTAAATCTTTTAGCTTTTCAGGACTAAAAGCTTCTGTATGACCCTCTGCCTGTTCAGGTGTTTCCCGCACCATGACATCAAACAGGTTATCCGCCAACTGAACCTCAACCCCTTCATCTTTCTCTTTACTTTTCACTTCGTGGTGTGAATTATGATAGTGGAATCTGGTTACCACACAGTCTGGGAAAATACCAGGATATTTCTGTGTTAAGTCATCAGTTTCTTGGTCTTTCTTGGGCTTCTCCACAACAAGAGGTGTCACTCCCACCTTGGATCCTGCCAAATCATTCCCAAGAATTCCTGGAACTGACACTCTTGTCAATCACTCTCACTGTAATTTCCCACGTCTTGAGTTGGCACGCCAACTCGATAGGGGAACACTAAATTTCTATCGATCTATTCCACAAATTACCACACTCACAGGTAACACATCAGAAAGAATGCATATTCACTCATTCCCATACTATCAGCGACTGCTTAGATCCTGTATCTCTCAGAATGATAACTTCTTGTCTTTATCCCCCTGCTCTTTCTGAGGAAACTGAACCCACAGAAACGAAATCTTTGTAGAGATCAGGTACTAACCACATACCCAGCCCTTTCCTAGGCTGTGCATTCTGCTACAGCTCCTAGACTCTTGTTGGTTACTTCCCCCATGAATGCCACTGGCGTAGCTTCTTTTCCCACATCACCTTTCTTTAATAACTATCATTGTGTCTTTCCTTATCCCACTTTAATACAGTGGAAACACCTGAGGTCTTTCATCTCCTTTCCACCCTCTTGGGCTTCTTTTTTATCCTGTGGTAAATTCTTACCAGTGCTCTCTACTCTTGGTTCATCGTATAGGATCTCTCGTTCTCCCAACTTCTATCCCTCACAGGATGAAAATCTGGCTGGAAGCATGTCTTATGCACCAACATGTATTCACCTGCCATTTCTGCAGCCCTTCTCACTTCCTGAACTTTCTGTTCCTCCATGTGAATTCTTACCGCCTCTGGAAGTGTGTTTTTAAACCCCTCCAGCAGAATAATCTCTCATAGAGTCTCAAAGGTCTTATCTATTTTCAAAGCACACACCTATCTATCAAAATGATTATGTTTAATTCTTTCGAACTCAACATAAGTCCGACCTGGATCCTTCATTGTGTTTCTGAACCGCTGTCTGTGTGCTTCTGCTACCAATTCATGAGCACTAAAAGTAGCCTGGTAACCTCTTCATAATCTCTTGACACCTCATCTGACTGTGCGGCAATTACCTCACGAGATCAGCCGACCAGTTTAGTCTGAACTGAACTAGCATTACCCAAAATCCTCAAACTACTCCACCTACCAAGCCAATTTTTCAAATGAAATAAAGAAGGCTTCAACATCTTTCTCGTCAAAATGTGCCGAGTTTTGATGTAATTGTGGATAATCTTCATCCTGTTAACTTGACTTTGCTCAGTCACAACTTCTCAAGTTTAAATTCTCTCTCTTTTTGCTCAGTTAAGAACCTTTTCTCTCTTTTTCCCTCACTCTTTCTCTCGCTTTCTGTCTCCCTTTCTTCTCTCTCTCCTTGCTCAGTGAAGAACCTTTATAGCAATTAAGATAAATCTTCTTCAGGATTTGAAGGGCTTGTACTGTGCCATCTAGTGTTCTGCAACTCAACCTGCAAGTTTACCTTGAGAGAATCCTGGGTTCGATCTCCCAAGTCTCTTTGCACTTCAGAGTAGGATTCAGTACAGGTAAGCATGAGGTATTGCACTGTGCAAAATTAAGAGCATAAGTTCATAGTTCTTTGAAAGCAGCATCACAGATAGACAGGGTATGAATTAGCATGCAGGCCTTCATCGGTCAAGGAACTGAGTATAGGAGTTGGGACGTAATGTTACCGTCATATTAGTCATTGGTGATGCTGCAATTGGATAACAGTGTACAGCTTTGGTCAGCCTGTCATAGGAATTCCATAGTTAAACCGGAAAGAGTGCGAAGAAGATTTACAAGGATGTTTCCAGAACTAGTGGGCCTGAATTAAAGGGACTTAATTCCTTGAAACATATGAGAATGAGGAGTGACCTTATTGGGGTGTATAAAATCATGGGGGGGCATAGACAGGATGAATGCAAATAGCTTTCCTTCCCCAAGAGACGGGGAATTGAAAATGAGGGCACAGGTTTAAGGTGAGAGGGGAAAGATTTAAGGAGAACCTGAGAGATAACATCTTCACACAGAGAGTGGTGTGTACCAGGAAGGGCTGTCAGAGAAAGTGGTTGAGGGAGGTACAATAGGTACATGGATGGGAAAATTGACAGGGCTATAGATCAAATGCAGGCAATTGGAACGAGCTGAGTGGTCAGTATGGAGCAGTTTGGGCTGAAGGGCCGAAGTACACTATACTCTGGGAGGGGACATTGTGCAGATGCCCTATCGGGCAGTGACTGTATCCTTGGCGCATAGGCAGTGAGCTCCACCACGTGAGGAGAGCACAAGAGGAACAGAGAGAGCCAGAGGAGAAATGGAGCTCTGCAGTTGTCTGGGAGGCTTTAAAACCACTCGCTGGAGGCAACAAACTGGCAAGGCAGAGCTGCTGTTTGACAATCACTGGGTTTCTGTCCAGAATGAGCGCAGATTTTAATAGCTACCAAAAGAGAGAATTTTTCTCCTGGACTGAGAAGGATAACTTCTATAAACTCCTTTTTCAGAATATTGCAAGTGGAGGATATGCATTCGGGAAATTGAAATCAATTACCACCTTAATATCCGATACTATGGCTCGATTCTTCAGACCTTGGATATGCGGGACATTTGAGGTCCAGGTTTTTGCTTCTTGCATGGTAAGAACATCTCGCTCATTTCTCCCCTGCAGATACTTCTAAATATCTGAAACCTTTGTCCACTACTCTTTGATGACCAGCTAATGGGAAAACGTTTTCATCACCTGGGTTATCTAAACCATCATAACCTTGCAAAACTAAGGCAGGGCAGGTGACTGAAGTACAAGTGGGGGGTAGCTCCTTGGGTCTAGCGATCATAATTCTATTAGTTTCAAAATGGTTGTGGAAAAGGATAAGCCTTCCATAGAAGTTAAACTTTTTAATTGGAGTAAGGCAAATTTTAATGGTATGAGGCACAAACTTTAAATGTTGATTGGAATAGACTGTTCACAGGTAAATGGACGTCTGAAGTGGAAGGCATTCAAGAGTGTGATCATGGGATTTGATAGGTATTAGGTTCCTTTGGAGTGAAGGGTAAGGCTGGTAAGATTAAGGAACAATGGATGAATAAAGATATTGAGGTTCTCATCAAGAATATAAGAAAATCTTCTTTTAGATATCGACAACTTGGTTCAATCGCATCTCTTAATCAATATAGACAGTGCGACTTTTTCTTAAGAAAGAAACCAGTATTGGCAAAGGGGGATACGAGATACTATTGGCAGGTAAGGTTAAGGATAATCCAAACAGATTTTTCAAGTACATTAAGAGAAAGAGGGTAACTCGAAAGAGAGGAGGGCCCCTTAAAGATCAAGGAGGTAAATCCTTTGTGGTAAATCCCAGGAGATGGGAGAAATGTTAAATGAATATTTTGCATCAGTTTTTACTGCGGAGGAAGAAATTGAGGATAGAAAATATAGGAAGACAAATAGTGATGTTTCAAAAATAGTTCACATCACAGCAGTGTAAGTTATGGAGGTCTTAGAGCACAGAAAGTTGGATAAATCTCAGTGACCTAATCATATGTATTCCAGAATGTTGTGAGAAGTAAGGAAGAAAATTGCCATGCAGAAATATTTGCATCATGTATGAGTACAGGCGAGGTACCTAATGAATGGCGGGTGACTAATGTTGTACCATTGTTTGTGAAAGACTTTACGGAGAAACTGGGAAGCTATAGACCTGAGTCTGCCTTTAGTTGTAGATAAATTGTTGGAGGTGATTTTAAAGGGTAGGATTTAAAGACTTTTCGAGAGGCATTGATTAGGGAAAGTCAGCAGGGTTTTGTGCAAGGAAAATCATGTCTCTCAAACTTGATTGAGTTTTTTTTGAGGAAGTTACCAAAATGATTGATGAGGGCACAGCAGTAGACTTTGTTTAATTGGAGAAAGTGAGGACTGCAGATGCTGGAGATCTGAGTGGAGTGTTGTGGTACTGGAAAAGCGCAGCTGGTCAGGCAGCATCCGATGAGCAGGAGAACTGATGTTTCAGGCAAGAGCCCTTCATTAGGAATGAATGCTGACTTGGACTTTCATAAAACCTTTGACACGTTTCCACATGGTAGACTAATCAGTAAAGTTAGGACACATGGGATTCAGGTTGAGCTTGCCAATTGGATAGATAATTGGCCTAATGGCAGGAGACATAGAGTGGTGGTGGAGAGTTGTTTTGCAGACTGGAAGCCTGTGACCAGCGGTGTTCCATGGGAATCGGTTCCGGATCCTCTTTTGTTTGTCATTTATGTGAAGATTTGGATAAGAACACAGAGGTTAGTTGTGGGCGATGCCAAACTGGTGTCATAATAGACCGTGAAGAAGGTTTTCTCAGATTGCAAAGGGATCTTGATGAAAATGGGTCAATGGGCTGAAGACTGGCAGGTGGAGTTCAATCTGGATAAATGAGAGGTATGCATTTTGGGACAACAAACGGGGTAGGGCTTACAGAATTCATGGACGGGCTTTGGGTAGTTTTGTACAGCAGAGGGACCTAGGAGAGCAGATATATAATTCTTTGAAGTTTGCATCAGATCTGGACAGGATAGTTAAAAAGGCATTTAGCAGTTCAGCTCTTTGAATACAGTGGTTGGGAAATCATGTTAAGGTTCTACAGGACATTGGGGAGGTCCCGTTTGGAATACTGTGTGCAGTTCTGGTGATCCGTTATAGGAAAGGTATTATTAAGCTGGAGAGGGTTATCGGATGAGATTTACCTGGATTTTGCCTGGTATGGAAGGTTTGAGTTACAAAGAAAGGCTGGGTAGGCCGGGATTTTGTTAAGTGGATTGTAGGACGTTGCGAGATGACCTTATAGAAGTTTATAACAGCAAAGAACAAAGGACAATAGAGTACAGGAGCAGGTCATTCAGCTCTCCAAGCCTGCACCAATACATGTTTCCCTTCCATACTGTAACCATCTTCACATATACCTCTATTCCTTTCCTATTCATGTATCTGTCCAGGTGTTTCTTGAATGCTGGTATTGTGTCTGTCTTCAACACTTCCTCTGGCAGTGTGTTCCAGGCACTCACCAAACCTTGCATGAAAAATGTGCCGCACACATCTCTTTTAAACATTTCCCCTCCCCACCCTGTACCTTGAACCTGTGTCCCCTAGTAACTGACCCCCTTCCTCCAGGGAAAAAGCCTCATACGTTCTACTCTATCCATGACATTCACAGAATCTTAGGAACGTTTCTCAGGTCGCCCTTCAAACACCTGTGAAAACAAACCCAGCTTATCAAACCTTTCTTCACAGCTAAAATCCCCCATATCAGGTAGTGTCCTGCTAAACCCTTCCTGTATCCTCTCCAATGTTTTCACATCTTTCTGTTAGTGTGGTGACCAGAACTGTATGTATTATTCCCAAGTGTGGCCTCGCTGAAGTTCTATAAAGCTGCAGCATAACTTGTTTATCTTTATTCTCAAAACCCTTTACAATGAAGGCAAGCGTGCCGCAGGGCTTTTTGACTGCCTTATCTACTTGTGCTGCTGCCATCAGTGATCTGTGGACCTGCACCCCCAGATCCCTCTGCATATCAATACTCCTTAGGGTTCTGCCATTCACTGTAACATTTCCACCTGTACTTGACCATCCAAAATGCATCACCTCACATTTGTCCGGATTAAACTCCATCTGCCATTTTTCTGCCCGTGCCTCCAATTGATCTGCATCCTGCTGTATGCTCTGACAATCCTCCTCACTATCAGCAACTCCACCAATCTTTATTTCATCCGCAAGCTTAGTCATTAGACCAGCCACGTTTTCCCTCGAACTCATTTCTGACAGCTCCGAACAGCAGAAGTCCCACCACTGAAGCGTGTGGACCACCATTAGTCACAAACCTCCAATCTGAAAAGCATCCACCGCTACACTCTGTCTCTAATGAAGCCAGTTCTGTATCCATCTTACCGGCCCTGATACCATGTGACTTCACCTTTTGTACCAGTCTGCCGAGAGGGACCTTTTCAACGGCTTTACGTAGTCCACGTAGACAATAAAATCATGAGGGAGATCGATAGGATGAATGGTAGGTGCCTTTTGCCTGGGATGGGGCATTTCAACACTAGGGGGAAGACATTTTAAGGGAAGAGGACAGAGGATTGAAAATGCATAAGGGCCAAGTTTTTACAGAGGGTTGTTTGCGTGTAGAATGAACTCCCTGAGGATGTTGTGAATGTGGGCGCAATTATATTTAAAAGACATTTGGATGAGTTCATGAAGTTTGAAGGGATATGGGCCAGGATTAGACAGGTGAGACCAGTTTAGTTTGGCATTATGAACTTGTTGGACCGACGAGTCTGTTTGTGTGGTGTACGATTCTATGACTTGATAACTGCGTCAAATCTCCCTCCAAATGAAAAGAAGACTAGAAACTGCTGGAGATACTCAGCAAGTCTGACAGTGTCTGAAGTGAAAACAGAGTTAACGTTTCAGTCTCAGTGAATGTTGTTCAGAAATGCTCCCTCCAATTGGTGTTGCTTCAAGGGTAAGCACTTCATTTGTTCCGAATTAACCTTCCAATTAAATTCCCCCATCCGACTAACCATTCAGGTAAATCTCCTCTGCCTATCACTCTCAGGGACCTTCCCATCCATCACAACGTATGGTGAGCTCTGGTTTGCCCAGATCCAGCTGCTGAGTAGATTGTCATCATGCAGCGGCGATCGCATGGCAATTGACATCACCCACTCCCCACGTGCTGTGAAGTTGGGGAGAGTATTTGTGGATTGGAAGGCAGGACATCAGAAGTTGATGTTGTAAAATGTGAAGGGAGAAAGAATGTGTGGCCCCTTTAAAAGACGAAGCGTATTTTCCAAGGTTAGAAATTCTGAAGGCAAAATCTGAGGTGCGCAGATCTGAAATGGAAACAGTTGTATCAAAGGCTGTGTGGTTTAGCACCCAGGCAGCAGTTTGGTTTTGTTAGTAAGGCAACCAGTTTGAATATCAGCCAATTAATTTAAACCTTGCACTTAGAGACAAAAAACCAATAGAATTTAAATCTGATGGTTTTGACAACACAGGACCAATCCTACTGTAAAAAGAAAACTGGTATGTCTTCAAACGTATAAGAGGAGAGGGCATTTCAAAGTTAGCATGAGAGCAAATGATCGAGTTAATAACCATCAGCTTTAAAGAGAAAGTCACTGGCTCCTGCAGAATTCTCGAAGCTCGCCGAAAAAAAATCATCTGATGAAAGGTGCAGTGGTACTCTTAGTTAATATTCCTGACACAAGAATTCAATGGAGAAAGGCATTCCTAACTGAAGATCAATAGAGAAGGCACAGACCATTCCAGAAGAACACCCTTGCCAACTTTTATAGGTACGCCATCAAGAGCCATTCTATCTGGATGTATCACTCCCTAGTATGGCAACTGTACCATTCAAGATCGGAGACGGTTACAGAGAGTGTGGTGAACTCGGCCCGGACGATCACAAAGGCCAACCTCCCATCTATAGAATCCGTCTACCAGGCCCGCTGTCAAGAAAAGGCCGCCAGCATTCTCAAAGATCCATCCCACCCTGGCGATGTTTTTCTACAACCTCTACCATCGGGGAGAAGGTACAGAAAGCTGACCACACGCACCAGCCGGTTTCAAAACAGTTTCTACTCAACTGTTGTTAGAATACCGAAGGGACTCTCAAACTCCTAACATTCGCCTGTACCTGTGTTTTTGTTTTTGCTGATGTTTACCTATTATTTACTATCTGTGCTACTTAACTCTGTGATCTGCCTGTATTGCTCGCAAGACAATGGTTTTCACTGTGCCTCGGTACAAGTGCAAATAAATTTAATTCAATTCAAGACGTATCCTAGCTATAATTTTGAGGAACTGAATTCTAATTTTTTTTTTACTATTTTGGTTTATACAAGTGGGACTTGTATTTTTTTGGAACAGTATATCATTAGGATTTTAGAACATAGAACAGTATAGCACAGTACAGGCCCTTCGGCCCTCAATGTTGTGCCGACCTTTTGTCCTACTCTAAGATCAAGCCAACATACATACACTTCATTTCACTATCATCCACGTGCCTATCCAAGACCCACTTAAATGCCCCTAAGGTATCTGACTAGACTACCACTGTTCGCACTGTATTCCATGCACGCAGCACTCTCTGAATAAAGAACCTACCTCTGACATCTCCTCTATAACTTCCTCAAAACCGGAAAATTCTCCCTGAGTCTGCGTGGGTTTTCTCCGGGTGCTCTGGTTTCCTCCTATAGTCCAAAGACATGCAGGTTAGGTGAATTGGCTATACTAAATTGCTCATAGTGATAACTGCATTAGTCAGAGGGAAATGGGTGTGGGTGGGCTACTCTTCGGAGGGTCGGTGTAGACTGGTTGGGCCGAAGGGCCTGTTTCCATGATGGAGGAGAATCTAATTTAATCTAAACTTGGGTGGCAACTTTATGGATCTATGGACATGGACCCCAAGATTCATCCGCTCCTTCACAGTCCTTCCTTTAACACTGTAATTCCAAAGTGAATCACTTCACACTTTTCCAGTTTGAACCCCATCTGCTACTTCGCAGTCCAGCTCTGCATTCTGTCAATGCCGCATTGTGACTTCCAACATCCCTCCACACTATCCAACACTCCATCAACCTTTGTGGCCTTGGCTAACTTGGCTCCACTTAGTTTTTCGCTCTTGTTGACACTGTTAAGTGAGGTTTCTACTACTGCTCATCGCCTGACCATGTCCTGCTGTTGTATGTGCTTTATTTCTCCCCAACCACCTGATGAAGGAGCGGTGCTACAAAAGCTAGTGCTTCCAAATAAACCTGTTGGACTATAACCTGGTGTCGTGCTATTTTCCCCACACGATCTTTCACACCTTGGACTTTTTTCTTGCATTTCAGAGTGCGTATCCACCTTCAAATCCTACCCTACTTTTATTCCCGATCCCTCCTCACATCCCAAAAGTTTTTTTTGTTTGTTTTCAGATTTGTAGCAGATTCTTTTACTTTGATGGTGTCACTAACCAAACTGAACGCGGAAACGCAGTTGAGGAGCTGTTGACAACAATGAAGTATGTGAGGGTGCAAACATTGTCAGTCTCCTACAGTGAGATGGCAAAAGTGTCAGACTAAAGGATCCAAGGAAATTTAGCAAAATTGATTCACAGTTGGTTCAGTGGCAGCAAGTGGAGAGTTATGGTTGAGGAGTGTTTTCTTCCAAATGCAAGCCTGCATTCAATGAGGTACCACATGGATCAGTGTTGGGTCGCTTGTCACTGATGGTTATACAAGCGATTTAAACTTGAAACCAGGAGGGTTGATCAGTAAATTTGCAGATGCTACAAAAGAAAAAAACTAGAAGGCGTGGGTCTAAGGTGAGAGGGGTGAAGTCCTGAGAGGAAAATTGGTCATGCAGATGGTAGTGCAAGTATGGAGTGAGCTGCCAGAGGAGATGGTGGAGGTTGGTACACTTGCAACACTTAAAGTGTGTACATGAATAGGAAGGGTTTAGAGCAATATAGGCTCAATGCTGGCAACTGAGACTAGATTCATTTTGGATATCTGGTCGGCCTGGACGATTTGGATCGAAGGGTCTGTTTCCATGCTGTACATCACTATGACTCTTAACTGGTGTAGGTGGAACTAATGATGAGAGTTGCCTTAGACAGAGGAGAGTGATTAGGTGGACTGATCAGCGGCAAACAGAATTCAATTGGATAAATGAGAGATAGTGCACTTGGATAAGGCAAACGAGCTATGATAAACCATGGGACACTGTAAAGCACCAAGGATCAAAGGGACCTTGGTGTACATATCCACCAGTTCCAGAATAAATTGGTTAACAAGGAATGTGGGATATCACCGAGGCAGAGAGTTTAAGATCAAGTAGGCGATTTTGGAACTGTCTGAAATGTTGCAGACAGCGCAGTTATGAGTACTGTGTCCAGTTCTGGAGGGAGGTGACAGGACTGTGCAGAGGAGATTTACAGAAGAGTGTTGCCCAGGCTGGAGAATTTCAATTACAAAGAGAGATTGGAAAGGCTGTCGTCGTTTGCCCCAGAGCAGAAGGGATTGAGGGGAGACGCGATTGAGATACATCAAAGTATGAGGGGCATAGATAGAGCATGCAGGAAGCAACTTTTACCCTTGAGAGAGGGATCAGTGACCACGAGGAATAGATTGAAGGTAATGGGCTTAGAGGAAATGTGAGGAGATATTTTCACCCAGAGCGCAGTGGGAATCTGGAATGCAATTCCCGTAAGCAAGTTAGAGGCAGAAATCCTCTGGTCTTTAAGAAGTATTCAGATGGGTACTTGCAGTGCTAAGGTATGTAGAGGAACCTCGATTATCCGAATTTTGGACTATCCAAAGAAGATCTCAAGGTCCCATAAAAACGTTACCTCCAAGTGGCAAGTGTATTCTGATGAAAGAAGAACCGATGAAAATGCTGGCAAGGACAAAGAAACACAAGCAGCTCCAGCATCAGCGACTGGATTTTTATTTTAGGTAAGGGTTAGTTACACACCTGCTGTGTGATAACTACAAATTTAAGCCATGCTTTATATTTTGTCCCACATAATTTAGTCTCTTCCGAAAGCCTCTCCTTCTCCCCTGTTTCCTACATCCTCACCTCTAACAACAAAACTTACAGCTTTAAATTGAGAGGTGATAGATACAGGACGATGTCAGAGGTGGTTTCTTTACTCAGAGAGTAGTTGGGGCATGGAATGCCCTGCTTGCAATGGTAGTAGACTCACCAACTTTAAGGGCATTCAAATGGTCAGTGGATAGGCATATGGACGAGAATGGAGTAGTGTTGATTCGATGGGCTTCAGATTGCACCAACCTGTGGAACCAACACCGAGGGCTCAAGGGCCTGGACTGACCTGGACTGTTCTATGTGAGGATCTCACAGTATTTAAGACAATCCAATCAGCTGCCTCACGTACTCCCACTCATCCCTCGGGCCAAAGTACCTATAAAAGTGTTCCTTGGCTGAGTGTTGAACAGATACCTTTCTCTAATTTATCTCCCATGTACTCTGTCCTCTCAGTACTCATTCACTTCCTGCATCTTTAACTTGACTCTTACTAAACGGTTGACTATACAACTTCTCCATATTCGTTAACTTGTTAACAGTTCCCTTGCTCAGGCCAGTTTTACTTACCTCGAATCTACTGTTACCATGCTGTTGGTGAAATAAATAAACCCTGACTCCATCATTCTTGCAAACTGCTTTCTCATTTGACTGTTGTCTGCTGTCTTGGCATCTCTGTGGTTGTAGTTGAGTCCCTTGGCCAATATTGTTCTTTCCGTGTCTGTGAGCTGTCTGTGGGAGAGGTTTCTAACCCAGGTGTGTGTTGTGGTGTCCTCTCTGTTGTGTGTTAGTTTGGCCATTTTTTCTTTTAGTGCCTTTTTTTGCGGTGTGTGGACCTATTCTGTCCTATGGTGACGGCCTGTTCTATGGTCCGGGTCCATTCCTGATGGGTGTTTTTTGAAATTAACAATTTTTGGCGCGCAATTTCTTGTCTGTATTTGTGTAGACTGTTGAGTGCGTCTGTAATCATTACCTGGATCATCCTGAATCCGTTCTGTCTGTCTGTGTCCCTGACTTGGGTTGTTGACTGGTGTTCTGTATCTGACACATGGTGGAAAGATTCGATTCTTTTGGCACTATGCAGGAACCCGAGATGTTCGTACGTGGCGCTTAGGCGGTTGGCACAGGATTCCCAGTTCCTGGCTTGTCTTGGCGTCTCTCGCCCGTCAGTGTTCAAAGTTTGTGAGAAGATTTGTAGCTCGGGTGCCCATTGTTGTGGTTCTGTTCGTCGGGCTGGGAATTTGTGTTGCAGACGTTTCGTCCCCTGTCTAGGTGACATCCTCAGTGCTTGGGAGCCTCCTGTGAAGCGCTTCTGTGATCTTTCCTCCGGTATTTGTAGTGGTTTGAATCTGCCGCTTCCGGTTGTCAGTTCCAGCTGTCCGCTGCAGTGACTGGTATATTGGGTCCAGGTCGATGTGCTTATTGATTGAATCTGTCGATGAGTTCCATGCCTCTAGGAATTCCCTGGCTGCTCTCTGTTTGGCTTGTCCTATAATAATAGTGTTGTCCCAGTCGAATTCATGTGGCTTGTCAACTGCGTGTGTGGCTACTAAGGATAGCTGGTTGTGTCGTTTCGTGGCTAGTTGGTGTTCATGGATGGGTGTCGTTAGCTGTCTCCTGTTTGTCCTATGCAGTGTTTTGTGCAGTCCTCGCATGGGATTGTGTACACTACATTGGTTTTGCTCCTGCTGGGTATTGGGTCCTTTGTCCTGGTGAGTTGTTTGAGAGTGGCTGTTGGTTTATGTGCTGTTATGAGTCCTCGTGGTTGTAGTAGTCTGGCTGTCAGTTCAGAAATGTTCTTCATGTATGGTATTGTGGCTAGTCCTTTGGGTTGTGGCATGTCCTCGTTCCGTTGTCTTTCCCTTAGGCATCTGTTGATGAAATTGCG
Organism: Chiloscyllium punctatum; assembly: GCF_047496795.1. NCBI lineage: Eukaryota > Metazoa > Chordata > Chondrichthyes > Orectolobiformes > Hemiscylliidae > Chiloscyllium > Chiloscyllium punctatum. The sequence continues at coordinate 50,580,596 of NC_092774.1, forward strand.
GTAGGGAGATAAATAAGAGGGAGGGGTAAGGGAAAGATGGCTGGGAAGGTGATAGATTCAGGACTGAGGTGATACTGATAGGTCGGAGAGGAAGGTGAGGCAGATAGGTGGGAAAGACGATGGACAGTTCAAGAGGGCAGTGCTGAGTTGGAGGATTGGATGTGGGATGAGGTGGGAAGAGGATAGAGGAGTGAAGTGGTGAAATTGATGTTGATGTGGGGTGGTTGGAGGGTCCCAAGGTGGAAGATGAGGTGTTGTTCCACCAGGCATTGGGTGGCTTGGATTTGGCGATGGAGGAGGACCAGGACGTGCATGTCCTTGGCAGAGTGGGAGGGGGAGTTTAAGTGGTTGACCACAGGGCAGCAGGGTTGTCTGACCCCCCCACCTCATTCCAGATCCAGCCCTCCAACACAGCACCATCCTCTTGAACTGTCCTACTTGTCCATCTTCCTTTCCACCTATCTGCTCCATCCTCCACACTGATTTATCACTATTACCCCCATTCTGCATCTACATATCGCCTTCCCCACCCCCAATCCCAACCTCCTATTCATCTCTCAGTCCCCTTTCCTCCCTCCCCTCCACATTCCTGATGAAGGACTTATGATTAGATTAGATTAGGTTCCCTTCAGTGTGGAAGCAGGCCCTTCAGCCTATCAAGTCCACACCACCCCTCCGAAGAGCATCCCACCCAGATCCTTTTTCCCTCTGACTAGTGCACCAAACACTACAGGCAATTTTGCCTGGCTAATTTACCTTAACCTGCACATGTTTGGATAGTGGGAGTAAACCGGAGCACCCGGAGGAAATCCATGCAGACATGGGGAGAATGTGCAAACTCCATACAGACAGTCGCCTGAGGTCGGCATTGAACCCGGGTCCCTGGCGCTGTGAGGCAGCGAACATCCTGGGGAATCTCCTCTGCAGCCCAGAGACCGATGCATGGATCACCCAAGGCTGGAATCGAACCTCAGTCCCTGGCACAGAACTATCATGTTAACCCGTAGCTACGGTGGTGCCCAAAATGTCGACTCTCCTGCTCCTTGGATGCTGCCTGACTTGCTGTGCTTTGCCAGGCCACACTCTTTGCTTCTGATTGCAATATCTGATAATCATCAGGAGATCATGAGGAACATAGGAGTGTCCATCACTTGATTTGATTTATTGTAGTCATGTGTGCCCAAGTATATTGAAAAGCTTTGTTTATGAGCAGTACATGCAGATCATAGCAAACAAAGACATACAGATCAATTACAGAGGCAGATACATGGATCAGAGACATAGATCATATACAGAGTGAGGCATCTAGGTTGCACTGGACAGGAGGTGTGCGAAGCAAGACCAACGTTAACAAGATCAACATTACTTGAGGTTAGAGAGTCCATTCATCAGTTTAATAACGGCAGGGAGGAAACTGTTCATGAACCTGTTGGTGCATGTGTACAAGCTTTTTGATCTTCTGCCTGACCAAAGAGGTTGTAGGAGAGCATTACCAGGGTGTGATGGGTCTTTGATGATGCTGGCAGCCTTTCTGCAGCAATGAGAAGGGTAAATGGTGTCCATAGGTGGGAGGTTGGCTGATCTGGGATGTGAACACTTCCGTAGTTTTTTATGGTTATGCGCAAAACAGTTGCGATACAGGCCATTATGCACTTGGACGGTATGCTTTCTATGGTGCATCTGTAAACGTTGGTGGGGTCCCTTGCAAACAAGCTGAATTTCCGAGGTGTTTCACAGGATCGGATGTGTCGATTGAGGGGGAAGGAACAATAACAATGCTGCATGTAATTACTGTAACGCGAAATGTATAAAAATGCTGTATAACACTGGGGAAAACAGAGTGTCACTGAACTCTCCTCCGACCTGAGCTTTAATTAAGAGGGCAATTGCATCCTATGTCAAAGCTAAATCTGGAGCAGTCTCTGGCCTCTCCCATACGTGTGGTAAAGAGCTTGAATAAAGATTGGTTGTATTGCTGAACACAGAGATTCCTCTTTGACATTTCTCCCTAACAGTCATGTTGGGCTGAAGGATTTCCCCCTGCACCATAACAATTCGGTGTTGCTGAAACCCCTGATGGGAGATCACAAGGGATCTCCAGTAGATCACTTGAACCCCCTCAGCCATGTCTCCAGGCCTGTATTTACACTAGAGTAAACATCCCCAGGTTTGTTGTTTTGTAGGAACGTTTACATGTCAAAAATCCAGTCCTTCAAAGATATCTGGTCAGGTCGCTTTGTAAACTGTCAGGAAGGGTCATTTAACAATCCTGCCTGAAGGATCAGAAGTTGCATTGAATATGACCTGAGTGTTATTCAGAGCAGGCACACAGCCATCCAGAAATAAAGCCTCATAAGGAAACCTTGGTAATAACATTATTGATTATTCTGGATGCTGTATTAATTTCTTTTGTACAATAAATCTATCAAAAATATTGAGTGTAATTTGGAAGAAAAATTAACTAGTTAAAATGTCAGTATTTTAGCACTGGTCTTTCCATAATGGGAAAAGGAATATTTGGTGCACTCCAAAAATCTAATTTGGAAAATAAATTTGGCTAGATTTATTTTCACATAATGCGGTGCAGATACATGTTATGATTGATGCAGAAAAATAATCATCCCGACGGACAACTAAACTGGGAGAAAAGGAGCTTTAAAGGTCTCTCAACATTTCGCTTCAATCCTGGTATTAGAAAAAGATACTGTGAAAAGCAAAGTCTGAAGCAGTGTAATGATCTACTGGGATGTTTGCTATAAATTAAAGGGATTCCTATTGAACAAAGCATCTAACATTATACTTCATCAACTGAAAATGCTCCCGAAAAAGGTTTAACGTTAATCAAGCATTTTAACGTTGACCATCACCTGAGGACGTAAGAGCTTGCTTTCTTTTTCTGTTCTGTTTAAACATTGTTGCACTGATGCATATTAAAACTTAGGATCAATTCCTGTGCACATCATTTGATGCTTAAAATATTTATATGCATTTTTAATACTTTAAAATATTTTCAAGTATGAAAAAGTGTTAAATTAATAGGCAAGTTTCAAAGTTAAAGTATTCGCAGTTGTAATAAAGCACACGCATCTAAGTGATGTAAACTGTCCCCAGTGGAAATGGGGGAGAGAGGTGGAAGTGGTGCTGATATAAAGGTTGTGGAAACTCTCTGTGGCCTGATGTGACCTATCCCAGTTTGCTATGGGAGGTAAGGGAGGAGACTGCTGGCAGAGCGAGTTAATATTTTGCTGTCCACAGATGATGTGCCAGGTGACTGGAGCATGGATAATCTGGCTCCTTGGTTCAAGGTGGTCGAAAGGGATAGTCCAGGTAATTGCAACCTAGCTGTCTGACACCAGTGACGGGGATAATATTGGGAAAATAAAACTGAGGAACAAGATAAGTGAACGTTTGGAAAGGTAAGGATGATCAGGAATAATCAGCATGGAATTGCTAGTCGGGAGATACTGTCTGACGAATGTATTTGAGTTTTTTTTATCAAGTAACAATATATTGATTAGTGTAATAAAGTTAAGGAGGTTTACGTCAAATTCAGTCTGACCTTTGACAAGGTGCCACATTGAAGGCTTGTCCAGAAGAGCAAAATTGGCTTGGAAATGAAAGCAATGGATGATGGTGCAATGGCATTTTTTTTGTAATCAGCAAGATCTGAAAGGCATTGGGGCTGGGACCCATCCTGTTTGTCATTTCCACTAACGACTTGGATGTGAATGAAGCAGGCATAATTTGTATGATTGGAGATTGGTGGCATCATTGATTGTGAGGAAGATGATCTCAGGCTGCAGTCTGAAATGAATCAGCTGGCAAATTGATCAGAACAGCAGCAGGTGAAAATTAATCCTGATACGTGTGAAGTGATGCAATTTTGGAAAGTCTAAAAAGAGAAGAATATACAAAATGAATGGTAGGCTTCCAGGGAGTATCAGGTCTGACGATACTGTGGCCTTAAGAGGTGTGTTTTGTCCTGGTTTCTGTAAGAGGGAAATTGGGTACAGGTGCTGAGCAAACTCAGAGAAGATAAGCAACTTGTGAAGCCTTGGCTTTTTGTTGAAACAATAGATACAGCCTGAATGGGTGTGGTCAAGGTCCCACTCAAAGAACTGGGGATCCATAGTTTAGCTTTTGGCAGTTGCTGTTGAGGTGTTGAAGAAGTGGAAGGTATGTTGCCCTCTTTCCATTAAAAAAGTGGGGGTTGGTGGGGTGGGGAGGGTGGGTTCTCTTCCTGGGCTGCTACATTGCATGTGAGTCTGTTTCGTGAATTTTCCTTTTGCCAAGAGTGTGTCTATGGGATGTTCCTAGATTAGAACAGTTAATTAATATTAGTCACTATCTATTCTATTAAGTTGTTCATTATAATTAAGTTACTTCACGTTCTTCTTTCGTTCGTTGTATTTTAATTGTAGTGTTTGAATACATTGTTTTGTTTAATGTCGAGCAGATGGACCAATCAAATTGCACCTTGAACACAGCACCCAACTTTTTCTTCTTTTAAAGGAAAATGTCAGGGTCCAGGCTACCTTAACATAGAATAGTACAGGCCCTTCGGCCCTCGATATTGTGCCTACCTGTTATCCTATTCTCAGATCAAACTAACCCACCTGTCATTCATTTTGCTATCTTCAGTGTGCCTATGCAAGAGTCGCTTAAATATCTCTAATGTCTCTGACTCTATTACCAACGCTGGCAGTGCATTCCACCCACCCACCATTCTCTGCATAAAGAACCTACCTCGGGCATCTCCCCTAAACCTTCCTCCAATCACCTTGCCTTTATTGCCCCTTTTGTTAGCCATTTCTGCTCTGGAAAAGTCTCTGGCTATCCACTCCATCTGTGTCTCTCATTATCTTCTGCACCTCTATCAAGTCATGTCTCATTCGCCTTCACTCCAAAGAACAAAGTCCTAGTTCTCTCAACCTTTCTACATGAAACAAGCCCTCCAGTCCAGGCAGCATCCTGGTAAAACTCCTCCGCACATTCTTCCTACATTATGGACAAACTGGGGGCACTTGTCAAGATCAAACTCTCTAATTCCAGGTTGGGTTTAGGATTATTGGACTCAAGGCAGAGAGTGATATGCATCAGTGTCATTTATTTCAGCTGTTGAATTCAGTTGGTTTAAACACGGTCTGCCTTGTGTAGCAACGGCTCTTCCAGTCACTAAAGGTTTCCTGGGGATGGGAGAATTAAATTGGGGAGTTTTACAGGAGGTGAGCGAGGTGAGACTTGTTAACATAGCAAACAGGCTGGAGTCTGTGAGGAAAAGGGAAGTAAAGTCGTAGAGTCCTACAGCTTGGAGACAGGCCCTTCAGCCCAACCTGGTCCACGCTGACCAAAATGTACATGATTTGCAGGAGCTGATGTTGGACTAGGGTGTAGAAAGTTAAATATCTCACACCACCGACAGTTTTGTTTGGAAGCACTAACTTTCTGAGCGCTGCTCCTTCATCAAGTGGTTGTGGAGTACAAGATCGCAAGACACGGAACTTACAGCAACAGTCTCCACTGTGATGCAGCTGAAATGGTGTATTGAAAAAGACCTGGACGTTGTTAAGTCTCTTTTTTTGTTTGGAATGTCCATGTTGAAGGAACTGAAACTAACATGGTCATTCTGAAAGATGAGACGTAACAAACAATCTAGATCTTTTTCAATATATCATTTCAGTTGCATCACACTGGAAACTTTTGCTATAAATTCTGTGTATTGCAATTTTATAGTCTGCAACCACTTGATGAAAGAGCAGCGATCTGAAAGCTAGTGCTTTCAAAAAATCCTGTTGGACTACAGCCTTGTGTTGTGTGATTTTTAACAAAATGCCCTTTAACCCCATTTCCCTGCATTTGACCCGTATCCTTCCAAACCTTTTCTATTCATAAATTTGTCCAAATGCCTTTTAAATGTTGTCAATGTGCCCAACTCAACCACTTCCACTGACAGCTCATTCCATATATGTATCCCTTCTCTGTAAATAAATGGATTAGATTACTTTGTGCGGAAACAGGCCCTTTGGTCCAACAAGTCCCCACTGAACAGCAACCCACTCACCCCTGCATTTAACACTACGGGTAATTTAGCATGCCCAATTCACCGAACCGGCGCATTTTTGGACTAGGAGGAAACCCATGCATACACGGGGAGAATTTGAAAACTCCACAGTCGCCTGAGACGGGAATTGAACCCGGGTCTACTGGCGCTGTGAGGCAGCAGTGCTAACCACTGTGCCACCATGCCACCCACCGTTGGCTCTCAGATTCCCTGTTGTTCTTTCTCCTCTAACATCAAACCTCTAGTCCTTGATTCCCTAACCCTGGGTAAAAGACTGAGTGCATTCACCCTATCCATACCTGTCATGATCTTATACACTTCTTTAAGATCCCCCTTACTCTATGCTTCAGACAGGCCTAGCTTGTCCAGCGTTTCCCTATAATTTGGACCGTTGAGTCCAGGCAACATCCTTGTATTTTTCTCCTGCACTGTTTTCAGTTGATTAACATCCTTCCTATTACAAGGTGATGAAAACTGAACATAATACTCCAAATGCAGCCTCACCAATGTCCTGTACAACTGTAATATAACTTTGCATTTCTATACTCAGTGCCCTGACTGATGAATGCCAGTGTGCCAAAAGCCGCCTTCACTGCCCTGTCTACCTGTGGCTCCATTTTCAAAGAACACCATCACGTTCAACTTGCTGTCTGAGCCACTCCTCATCCTGACATGGAAATACATCATTCCTTCACTCTTGCTAGGTCAAAATCCTGGGCTTCGCTCTGTAATGGCATTGTAGGTTAACCCACAGCAGGTGGACTGCAGCGATTCAAGAAGTCAGCTCCCCACCACCTTCTCAAGGGCAACTAGAGACTGACAATAAAGCTGGTCCAGCCAGTGACACCCACATCCCACAAAATGAATAAATAAGGAAAACACTTGTTCACATTGCCAGGAAAAGTAGTGAAAATGATTAATATTTAAATGGAGACAATTGTACACCAATGAAGTTAAGATGTTTTTGCAGGTACAGCAAGTTCTCCTTCATTACAGAATTGAATATGAAAGCAAGGTATTTTGTTCAATGTTTTGGAAGAATGTTTTGTACAGGGTGTCGGTGAGATTACATCTGAAATATCGTGTACAGTTTTAGTCTCCTTTTTTTCAGACAAGGTCCGTGTCTGTTGGAAGTACTTCGGACAAGATTCACTCAAACGATTGCTGGTATGGGACTGTGTTGTCATGGCAAGTTGGGGTTGTGTCCTGTTTTGAGGAATGGGAAGTGGATGCTCAACGGTTATTTCTTCTTGTAATTGAAACTAGAACAAGAGGGTGCACTTGGACATAGGAAGACCCATCTTAATATGGGGGCGAGGCGAATGTTTTATGTAATAGGGCAATGAATCTTTAGAACTCTGCCCCACAAATTGACGGGGGCAAGGTCATTGCACATATTTACCACAGAGATAGATAGATTATTGACAGATAAGGCAGTGAAAGGATGTCTGGGGAATGTGGGAATCAGTAGTTGAGACCACAATAAGTTCTTCCAAGATTTTAATAAGTAGGAACTAACTAGCCTGCTCTGCTGCACTCCTATGTATATTAATATAAGATCCAAATGCACCAGTTTCACACTGGGGAAATAGGGTGCTGAACCTTCTTAATTTCTCCAATGCAAATTAGTTCCTTTTGAAGGAACTTTCCCTATCTCTCTCTCTTGTGTGTGCATGGAGCTCCTGAAACTTGTTGTTTAGGGCTTTTGTGGTATTGTGCCTAACGTGTCTAATAAAGTCATGCTGACTGTCCCGGATAAAACTTTGCTCTAAAACAAGATTGACTTCCTCCTTCAGTATTTTCTCCAATGGTTTCCACTGTGCTGGAGTCAGTTGTCTATCTCTACCACCATTCTGGCAAAGTCGAACCACGTAAGCTATCCTCGAGTCCTCTGGTACCTGCCCTATTGCCGGCGAAATTTCAAAATTTGAGACAGGGTTCCTGTAGATTCCTCCCTTGTCTCCCACTTCAACCTGGGATGTAAGTAATGTCTAGGGACTTCGTAGTTATTGTTCAGTTGTTTTGTCTGCTCCATGTCTCTCTTTTCCTTTACATCCAGTCATTTCGAAAACCTGTCCAGCTTCATTTCGAGAATTAGGTCCATCGATTCACCATCCTTTGTTGGACATGCAAAGCTATCTGGTACACATTTCAAGAAATCTCCCCCCTTTAATCATGTGTATTTTGATAATCCCAGTTAATATTGGGGTAATTGAAATCCCGTAATGTATTCACTGTCATTATTCTTACATGCCTCAGAGAATTGACTGCAGTGCAACCTCAATTCTCTGAATGTTAATTATCCGAATTTTGGATGATCCAAACATGTTCTCAACATCCTTTAAAAACAGCATTAGGCAACTCAGCATTCAGTTATCAGTTAAATGGCATTATGGCGTACATTGTCAGGTAACAGTCACTCACAAATTACTGCTTGTTTACAATCAGATCAATTATCTGAACAAAATACCCCCCGCCCATCTCCTTTGGATAATCGAGGTTGTCCTGCATATATATGCTTCACAACTGCTCGCTGACTGTTTGCAGCCGTATAGCATACTTCTCTAGTTGAGAGCCCCTTGCTATTCTTACATTCTACCCATGACAGCTCATTTGACAAACTTTCCAACATACCATTCTTTCTTACTGCAGGAACTGACGTTTGAACTAATAATGTAGCACCAGGAATGTCTGGGGAACGTGGCAATATGTTGTTGAGGCCACACTAAGATTTTAATAAATAGCAGCAGAGGCTTGAGGGACTAAACTAGCCTGGTCCACTTCTATGTTTGTTGATATAAAATCCAAATACAGTTTCATGCTGGAAAAAGGGTGCTGAACCTTTTCTAACATCTCTAAAACAAATTATTTCCTTATGGAGGAACCTTCTCTGTCTCTCCATTGTGCGTGGAGCTCTTGAAACCTGCACCGTCCCCTATCCTGCCTGAAGGTCCTGTACCGTGGAATGTTGAGTTGCCAGTCTTAATCATATCACTGGAATGGCAACAGCATTGGAGTACCATGTGTCAAATGTTATATCTTGTGCCTAATACTCGTGACATTAAAGTAGAGGCTATGCAGAATTTCCTTACTCCCAAGAGACAGCACATGGCTGAACCAGCTTTGCCTTGGATCCTTTTCTCAGTCATGGTGTGTTAGTTATCCTATAGTTGCACTGTGATCCCCTTGTCCCTGCTAGTCAACACTAGCCAAATCCTCCTCCAATGATGTTCATCCTATTCTTTGCAGTGGACACACTTCCCCAGAAGCGGTCCTAGAGATTTGGGTATCGAAAGCCATGTCTTCTGCACCTTCTATTGAACAATGCATTAATCTGCTCTATCATCTTCTTTCGCTCAGCTATGGAAGCAGGAATATTCCTGAGATTAGAACCTTTGAAGTCCTGCTTCTAAATCTGTTGTTTAACTTCCTGAATCCTTGATGCAAGAACTCATCCCTCATTCTAGTTATGTCTTGGTTCCAATGTATACCACAACTGAGTGATCCTCCGTATTCTTCACACTGTCCAGCTGTTCAGTGGCTTTTCTGACCATGGTATTAGCAAGGTAACACCCCATCCTGGAGTTACGTCTGAGGCCACGGTAATGCCTGTCAGTCCCCCATCTAACAAATTCCCTGTACTGTGACTCTGCCAATGTTATCTGTCTCATACACTTCAGGTAAGGATGCCCCAAGGCTTGGTACAAATGCGAGAGCAAACAGATGTCACAACAATGAATGAATGGGCACTGCACAACAACCACGAGACAGGGATGTTCCCTTACAGTCAGGGAACACTTCAGTGGTCAGGGGGCATTCAGCCTCAGATCTTCAGGTGCCCTCCAAGGCGGAATTGAGGACATGCAACAACGCAGAATGGCCGAGCAGTGGCTGATACCCAAGATTGGTACCTGAGAGGATGGCCTTGACAGGGACCATGGGTTCATGTCACATTACAGGTGACCCCACTACACTATATACTCTCTCACACAAGCGCACATACGCATGCGCTGGAGCACACTCACGCAGACCCGCTCTCATGCACATGCTCTCTCACACACTCTCTCACACACTCTCCTACGAGTGCACACACAGGTCTATAGGGTGAATTTGCATTTGCAGATATATATTTGCAGGTGCGTTCTATTTTGTTCAAAAAGCCTGTAATCAGTCAGTCCACGTGACATTTTATACATTCCTACTTTGGAAATAGAACCAGTCTGACTCAAGGCTGGGATACAGTTAGACTCTAACCTCAGACCTTTAGTGCCTTGACTGAGCTGAGATGACACCTTTCTTTTTAATAAATTCTGAAGTTATCTCGGAACCGTGACTTGAAAGAAGTTCCGAGATTTGCATATTAATCCATTGAAACCTGCATCCCCAATTATAAGTGATGAAAGACTTAACAGCAATCTAGCTTAGTTCAATATATCATATCAGTTGTATGACACTTTGATCTTTTGCTATAAATTCTGTGTCCTATGATCCTGCCCCACTAGCTCACTGATGAAGGAGCAGCGCTCCAAAAGCTAGTGCTTCGAATTAAACCTGTTGGACTCTAACCTGGTGTTGTGTGATTTTTAACTTTGTCCACCCCTGCACCTCCACATCAGGAATTCCATTTGGTTATTGCTCCTGCTTTCTTCTTCCTCCCCTCTGTACTCTGGCTAGTGGTGCCAGAAGCTTGGCTCTGACCACACACCCTTGATGTACCTGTACTCTCCTCAGTTTCCACAGCTCCTGCACAACCTGCCTGTGTCTGTCTGGCTGCCTGGTGTTCATCAATTATCTTCTTTCCTTCATCCCCTTCAGTGCGACCACATTCCAAAGCGTTTTGTTGAAGTACCTCTCAGTCTCACGGATAAGTCGCATTATCTCCAGGCACTTCTTGAGCTCCAAAACCTGGAGATCATGTTGTGTAGCACTTCCTGCACACACAGTCTTCTTGGTGCAGGAAGGGGGTGGTGATAGAACTCAGAGAGAGAAGAGCAGTTAGACAGGCAAAGGAGTGTTTAATGATCTGGCTAGGAGAGTGAGATTGTTAGTGGCTAACAATGGATTGTGTGTAATAGCAGGCTGTGTGATCACAAGGCCTGGTGTGTGGGGGTGATGGCTAGGACATAAGATAGTTCATGCCTTAAAGTTATCAAACTCCATATTGAGCCCTGCAGAGTCCCCAAGTGAAAAAATGAGATGCTGTTCTTCCAGCTTCCACTGAGCTTCACTGGAGCACTGCAGCAAGCCTGAGACAGAGATATGTGAAGTGGTCACCCAATCTACGCTTCATTTCCCACACTGTGACCTGCGAATGCAGGAGACCAGATTGTGTGAATTGTAAGAAAAGCACTGCTTCACCTGGAAGGTATGTTTGGATCCTTGGATACTGAGGAGGGAGGAGGTAATTGGGCAGGTGTTACACCTTCGGCAGTTGCAGGGAAAGGTACCGTGGGGCTTTGGGTATGTGCGAGGAATGAAGGAAGTGGAGACCAGGGTGTCCCAGAGGGAGCAGTCCATGCAGGAGGCAGACAAAGGAGGGGAGAGGAATACGTGTCTGGTGGTGGCATCTCACTGGAGGTGGCAGAAATGGTGGCTGATGATCTTCTGGATGTGGATGGTAGGTAATGACGAAGGGAACGCTATCACTGTTGAGGGAGGGCAGAGAGAGGGGTGAGGGTCGAAGTACAGGAGATAGGACCCAGTTGAGGGCCCTGGCAACAATGCTGCTGGAGAATCCTTGGGTGAAGAAGAAGGTGGTCATTTTGGATGTACCCTCGTCAAAGTTGGCATCATTGGAACACGTGAGATGGAGATGGAGGAATTGGAGAATGGACTCGTCTTTCCATGACTTTATATTCACTTTCAGGCCACTTGGTCCTTCACCAGTCCTTGGTTTGTGTCACTCTCCCCACCAAACCCCCTAAACCCCTCAGTACCTTCCCCTGCAACCAGAAAAGATGCAAAGCCTGCCGATACATCACCCCCTACACTTCCATCCAGTGCCCCAAACAGTCCTTCCAGGTGAGACAGAGGTTCACCTGCCTCTCCTCCAACCTAGTTTACTGCATCAGGTGCTCCCGATGTGGTCTTCTCTACCTCAGGGAGACCAAAAGTAAGCTTAGGGAACAGTTTGCCGAGCATCGCAGCTGGGCTTGTAGGGCTGACTGGACCTTCCAGTCACCATCCATTTTAATTCCCCTTCCCACTCCCTCTCTGACATGACCATCCTTGGCCTCCTCCATTGCCACAATGAGCCAAACCGCAATTTGGAGGAACAACACCTCAACTTCCACTTGGGCAGCCTACAGCCTGGAGGTCTCAACATTGAGTTCTCCAGTTTCAAATAACCTCACGTCCCTTCCCCCGAATTTTTTCCCATCGCCGACTCCCTCTCACTCCTCCCTGCCACCTACCGGATCCATTCCTCCCGTTGACCAACCAGGTCGTACCTTTGACCTGTCTTCACCAATCCTCACATCACCACCCTGCCCCCGCCACCCCCTTTATCTTCGGCTCCCTCCACACCCACCCCCAGTCCTGATGAAGGGTTACACCCGTAACGTCAGCTTCTCCACCTCCTGATGCTGCCTGGCTTGCTGTCTTCTTTCAGATTAGAGTGGTGCTGGAAAAGCACAGCAGGTCAGCCATCATCTGAGGAGCAGCAAAATTGATGTTTTGGGCAAAAGCCCTTCATCAGGAATTCCTGCTGGAGGGCGTTTGTTTGAAATGTCGATTTTTTCTGCTCATCGGATGCTACCTGACCTGCTGTGCTTTTCCAGCACCACTCTAATCTTGACTCCAATCTCCAGCATCTGCAGTACCCACTTCTGCCCTGCTGTGTTTTTCCATCCTCCTTTTTGTCTGATGGATAACTTACAGCAGTGTACTGATAAGTGCCCACATGGAGACTGCAGTTTCCTCAGGGTATATACATTTCTTCACACGGTTAGCCGTTAACACCATTGATTTGTCTGGCATTTCCATTCAGGCTGCTATGAGTGAATGAATGATGAAATGTGCGTGACTGTATATTTCACATTAGATATGTGTCCAATCTCCTGAAAAAGAACGAAGTTCATTCTTCCAAACACGCACCAGCTGCAATAAATTATTTGTTGCAAAAAGTTTAATTAAATTAAGAAAAACAGACCTGAACCCAACTAATTACTTCCCTGGAGATGGTCCTGAACGATAAAACTGGTAATGTTTCAGTCCATTTCAGAATACACGCGGAAAGACTGATAGAAATGCATGGAGTACCACAAGGCTTGGTGTTTGCAATTTATTATCCTATCATTGGAGCTATCGGGGTTCCAGGTAAAGTCGTGTAGTTTATTCAGGATATGAGAAATATTGCTTAGCTGTGTTCATTCTCTTCGTTTACTTGCAGTGCATTACCATCTCTTGCTCGGACATGCACGCAAACACACGTCCTTTCTCCAATTTAATGGGAAATAATTATTACTGCTTAACATTTAACCCGCTGTAATTTCTCCTCCTTTTGGTATTTCCACTTCGACAGTACTAACACACAATTGTGCCTTTAAACTTTATTCAATTTATTGTTATGATTTTTTTTATATTAACAGTGTTATTACTGACCTTTAACCGTGCCATTTCTCTCCTTTTATGAGCATAGATTATTCACGTTGGTTTTACAGTTCTACTACTTATTGCATTGTTACTAGGTGTTAATGTAATAATATCATCTTCCTGGCATTGCTAAGGTGTGTGATGCGTCAAAGTTTTAGCTTTGTATTGCATTGTTTGGAATATTTACCACAATCGAAATCTAATTTTGCTGTATTTTTGAACTGTTATTGAAGTTTCATGATCACTCTACTCTCCCTGTGAAAGTGTAAGCCAATCTGCTTTGAATAATCTTCCATTGTGTGAGTTACTAACCGTAAGCAAGGTGCAAATTGTGGAGACATTGTGTTGTCACTGTTCAAAGGTATACAAACCAATTGTTGGGATGGTGTAAATTTACTTTTACATTTCCCCTTCAACTATAGCGAATAATGACCCAAAATGAGCTACTGATTGATAGGAATAAGCTGCGTGAATATCTTCCACTTGGGAACTAATGAAGGGACATGAATATGCCAATACATTCACTGAATATGTTCAATTGCGATTGGATTTTCCATTTGGTAAGTTCTCACCACTGACTGAGAGAAAACAAAACAATCAACAAAATTGATCATAACGTAAGGAAGTCAACATTAAAATTGCAACTTCTGTAACGTTATGTCTGAAAATTTAAAGTGGTGTCAATTGCCCACTCATTCCCTTCTCTTTGTGATTTTTTTTTGAAAACGTGACCGCTAGTTTCAACAATCCAATATACGTTTAAGTTCTGAGGAAAGGTCACCGGACCTGAAACGTTAACTCTGCTTTCTCTTTACAGATGCTGGCAGACCTGCTGAGCTTTTTTGTCAGCAACTTCTTTTTTTGTTCATGATTGTGCAGAACTCACAGTTCTTTCGGTTTTTATTTTATAATTTTACATTTGTTTCAAGGAGTTGGCTTTCAACCTCAGTGAGACATATAACATATTCTTCCATGTTTCCACGCATAGTCTGCAATTTATTCACAATGAATCTTTCTCTTATTCTTAAATGATGTTATTCTTCGATGCTGAGTGTTCATTTGTGTTTCCAGTTCCTTCTTCATCTTCTTTGGTTCTCATTCTATAATTTTATGTCAATATTTCAGTAGCACAGGTATTAAGATGTCATTGAGTTCATGCATCAACACAATTATTTTCACAATGATCCACATTAATTTGGAGGGAAAAGAGATAAAAATATGTTTTTTTTTCAAAATGGAGGCAGGGTAATCCATAATTAATTGTGCGCCCTTTTCGAAATTTTCTTGCTCCTTATGCTATGACTAGCGTTTCATTCTTTTTATAATGTACAATGTTCAAGTAAGAATGTGCAGGAAAAGCTGTGTTATCCGGAACAGCAGGCTATTAGTTTCCAGTTCACCTGCAGTTGCTAATTTGGGGACTGTGCATCCCTATTAGCCCCGATAGTTCTACAGAGCTCTACAGCAATGCGATCAACATGGGCTGAATTATGCAGACAGGTATTGTACACTGTTACGTTCTAGGGGTGGTAATGACAAAAGCAGCATCTCGAAATTGCCTTTTTAACCCCGATTTCTGACTGCACACATTCCTGAGATGCAATCCTCCATCGTTCATGTAAGGGTGCCCTATCCGCACACCCTGTGCCAGAGCTTCGCAGATATGCCACAGCAGAATCTGCAGCTGCAGGTTCAGTCAGAACCTCCATTGCCACGTGTTCTTTCTGAAGATGGGCATCGTCCAGCCCTTCTCGAGTCTTCCAGACGTGAACAGTTCTGACTGGCAAAACTGCTGCCAGCTGCGCCATTTTGTTTTTGCTGTGTTCATTGGATGTCAACCCCGTTGGAATCGCTTGAGGAAACAACATATCTGGTGTAAGGGAGGATGCAACACAATAGGGTGTTGTGCACCCCTTTCACCTCCTTAGTGGGGAGAAGGGAATTGCACATCATTAGCATCCAACTGCTCTTATTCTTGACATTTTAAGTGTGAAGTGATTGAAGAGTGGACAGTTTTGCCTTGTAACCACTTAATGTTCAGAGCTCTATCTGATCAATGAAACATGAATGCACATCATGCATTTCACCAAAGTCTTTTAGGGCATGACTGTTAGATATTTTGCCCACTATTAATTAATTAATTAATTATTGTCTTCCTTGTACTTATGGCTCTTTAGTTATGCTCCAGTGTTTTTCTTTTGTTTTCCTTTTATATGAAAATTCTTGAACATGATATGACGGCTCTTCTCAATTTAACCTTATAATTAACTGCTATTGCAGATATAATTTATCTATATATGCCAAACTGTCTCAAAATATCTTTTCCACTATTTACAAGCAAGTGTTATTCCCCTGGACTACAGAACTTCCCCACCCCTCCCAGGTTAATGCTGTTACTTGATTTTGTGACCAGTCCCAATTATGCCTTTGGTCACACATGTTCTCTCATTTACTGTTCATTTCCTATTTCTTAAATTGAAAATATAACAGAATAACCTGAATCGTATTCTGTTAATTGTGTTGTAACTGAGTGAGAAGAGCTGCACAGTTTTCCTCCAGGAGATTTATCACAATTTTATTAAGAATTGAAATAAAATAAATGTCCGTTTTTCTCTTTTGGTACTGGCTCTGTTGGTGAATTATCATTCACATATCACAAACAAATTGTGTTTTGTTGACAGTGTTTCTATTATGCTACTTCACGTGTTGGAGAGTGAATTGCATTGTTGTCATTGTCTAAATGTAGCTGTCTTGTACAATTGGCATTGACAGGGAGAGCCAAATTTCCACAAATAGTTTACTGATTCAATTATTAAAATTTCCAGTCATTCTGACTGATTTTTTTTTTGTATAGATTTATTGAAAGAAACCTGTCTTGTTAGTGATCATTCATAGATGTATAAGGAAAAGAGCAGGAGCTGTTTCATGAATGTTCAGCATTTGTTCTAAATTTGCATTTTCATTTTTGGTCAACAGCACATTGAAGAAAAACATGTCTCTATGTTTCCAATGGAAAAAAAAGAGAGAGTAAATGTTTGAGTATGCTATTTTCAATCCTCAGCAAGTTGTAATCAGTTTCATCATAAAATTGCAAGCATATTGGTGATTATTTGGTTCATCACCTGTATTAAAATGTTCTGTAACATTTCGTCAATACAGATGCTTTGTTATTACTTTCCTTTCAATCATTCTGTTTTCTTGCTGTTTTCTGTTTGGTTTAGTCACATAATGAAGTAAAATAATGTAATTGATTTGCCTTAATTGTAATAGTGATAATTGCTCAATTTTTTTTCCCTAATGTAAGTTATATATCACAGGACAGGACCTGTTTCAAATGCATCAAATGCACATATTTACAGTTTTCTATGATATTTTAAGAGTCAAACTAGTAGCAATCACTTGCTCTTGAGTATATACACAGCCTTTCTCTTCCACTCTATTTATGTTTCTATCATTTTCAGCCAATGTGGCAGTGATTGTGATCCTGTCTCGAAGCAAATGTGGTCTCTCTAGATGTATCACATACTATCTCGTGTCCATGGCAGCAACGGATCTCTTGGTGATGATTACTGCTGCAATATTAAGTCGAATTGCTGGAATTTTCTTCCCATTGAGTTTTTTGTCCATCACACCACTGTGCAGTCTCCGCGCTACCTTAATATATGCAGCTATTGACAGCTCCGCGTGGTTAACAGTAGCTTTCACCTTTGATCGGTTTGTGGCCATTTGCTGTCAAAAGCTGAAAATGAGATATTGCACCAAGAAAACTGCAGCGTGGGTTATAGGAATTGTGTCAATTCTGAGCTGTGTAAAAAGTTCCTTCATGTATTTCATATCAGAGCCAATATACATAATTGACAATATACCCTGGTTCTGTAAGATTACAAAAGAATTTTATACATCACTTGCTTGGGCTGCATATGATTGGATTCGAACAATTGTAACCCCTTGTCTTCCATTCATTCTGACTTTGCTGCTCAATGTTCTAACTGTCAGACACATTCTCACAGCAAGTAGAGCCCGCAAGAGACTTCGGAGCCAGAACAATGGAGATAATCAGGGTGACCCAGAGATGGAGAAACGAAGAAAGTCCATTGTGTTACTCTTCGCCATTTCAGGCACCTTCATCCTGTCATCTTTCCCGTTTTTTATAACAGTGCTCTATTTCCGGATTGCAGATCTGACTTACTTTTCAACATCTAATCAATCTGCATTTATTCTGGAGCAAAGTGGGTATATACTTCAGTTTATGAGTTCGTGCATCAACCCATTTATTTATGCAGGGACACAGAGCAAATTCAGAGAGGAGTTAAAGAAAGGTCTGACTTATCCATTGAATCTATTCATTAAATTATTCAAACTTTAACCAGTGATAATCTCCATTATTTTTCGAGATGAAATCTATATTAAATTCCAAGGTATCCTCTTCTGATCTGTTTTCTTTTTGTTTCTCCCGCAGTGTGTGTGTTTAAGAATGCATGCAGCACCTTAATTCCTGCATCGTTCAGTTTGATTAAGATTTCCTATGTTAATTCCCAGTTGTCTGCTTTTTGCTAACTCAGAGAGATGTGTTCCATATGCCCCACAGGCTTTTGAAACAAGCCTAAAATTATGAATAAGCATGCCATACTTCATGATGGTGTTAGAACATTTTGAAAACTATATTGGTGTAATCATCACTAGTAAAGTTATTGGTTTTTGCCAATAAATAAATTACTTTTCAAGTCACATTCATCATTGAACCCTTGGTCTGGATGGATTCTGTCTTTCATACAAGCACTGCAAATCCATCTGGAAATTATGCCAGATGATGTAGTTCTTGCTGAGACTGTTCCAGGTGTACTTTAAGAGTTTCATCCTGAGAATCGTGCTGTGATCTGACGGACAGTGAAAGACTCAAAATTAACATGCCTGCATTATCTGTTCAACTGAGTATGACTATACAATTTATAATATATATAAATGACCTGTATAAGGGAATCGAATAAAACATGCCCAGTTTTGTTGACAATAGAAAACTGGGGACGATTGTGTTTGATGAGGAAGAGGCACAGAGACTTCAAGGTGGTTTAGACGAGTTCAGTGAGCAGTCAAGCACAAACAGATGGAATACAACAGGGATTACCATGTATTTAAAAATAAGAACCATGCATACAAAGAAGGGATCTGTGTATCCTTGTAAACCATTTAATTAAAATAAACAGGCAAGCACAGTAAGCAATTGGGTAAACAATGGCATTTCATTGCAGGCTAATCGGGTTCAGAAGTAGGGATTTCTTACTGCAGTTGTACAGGCCTCTGGTAGGATCACAATGGAAAATTACACACAGTGTTTGTCCCCTACCTTAGAAAGATATACTTGGAAGAGATGCAGTGCAATGGCGCTTCACTGGCATGATATGGGGTGGGCAGGACTACACGATGGGAAGAGGTTAGTTTAGTTGCATCGCTATTCAATTGAAGGTTGAATCATCAGCGTGCATCTGACTGAAACAGATACAATTCTGAAAGTGCTGAGCAGAGTAGATGCGAAGGCGATATTTTCCTTGGCTGGGAGGTTCAGAACCAGGGAACACAGTCTCAAGATCCGGGATTGAATCACAAGGCCGGTCTGTCGAACAAGTCTGTACTGCCAAAGATATAGCACCAACAGCACGAGATCCACTTTCCCACATTAGCACTTCAGTCTTGAATTTCAGAACACTTCATGTGCCCAAGTACTTTTGAAGGTTGGGAGGTTACCCACCTCAACTACTCACCCAGGCAATGTCTTCCAGGACTCCACCACTGTCTGGATGATCATTTTTCTCAAATCCCCTCTAAACCCCATGCCTTTCACATTTGTTTATTAAATCTACTAAATATTGACCCTTATACACCAGTCAAGGTACCATGTCAAGTTATTTGGGTAGTTCAGAATGCATACAGGACGCTTGTCTTTATCAGTTGTGATATAACTTAGAGGAGGCGATGGTCTTGTGGTATTGTCATTGGATCGCTAATCCAGAGACTGTTGTAATGTTGCGGGGAACTGGGTTCTAATCTTGCCACGACAGATGGTGGAATTTGAATTCCAGAAAAATCGGGAATTTAGTTGAAAGGTATGGCTGTGAATCCATTGCTGATTGTTGGAAAGCCCCATCTGGTTCACCAATGTCCTTCAGGGAAGGAAGCTGCCATCCTTACCTGGTCTGGCCTACATGTGACTGCAGACCCTCAGTTACTTTATCTTCACTCTCTCTATGCCCTCCATAATCTTATATATTTCTCAGGTTTTCCTTCAACTTTCTCTGTGTTTAAGGACATAACCCGAGTTTATCCAGCTTCATTTCATAGCAGAAAGGATCCACCCCAGACGACATTTGATTCCCTACAGTGTGCGAACAGGACATTCTGCCCAACAAGTCCACACCGACCCACCAAAGAGCAACCCACCCAGACTCATCTCCTTCTGACTATTGCACCTCACACTATGGGCAATTTAGCATGATCCATTCACCCTTTCTTGCATACATTGTGATAGTAAACCGGAGCACCCAGAGGAAACTCACACAGACATGGGGAGAATGTGCAAACTTCACCCAGACAGTCGCTTTAGGCAGGCAACAAACCCAGGTCCCTGGTGCTGTCAGGCAGCGAACATCCTGGCGAATATCCGCTGCAGCCCCTTCCTCTGCATTACTGCAACAGAAACGAAGGTTGTTGAGGAACGTTTGTCTACTGATTAAGTATTGGTGCAAGTTAGGAACAGCAAGGAAACAGCCACCGCATTGGGGTTTTTCTACAGACCACCTAATAGAGGAAGAGAGATTGAAGATTTCATAGGCAGGCAGATTCTGTAAAAATGCAGATGTAGCAGGGTTGTTGTTATGGGTGATTTCAACTTTCCCAATATCGACTGGAATCTCCTAAGTGCAGGTTGATTTGGATGGAGCCGTTTTTGTCAGGTGTGTTCAGGAGGGTTTCCTTACTCAGTATGGAGACAGGCTGACAAGGGGAGAGGCCATTTTGGATTTGGTGCTTGGCAATGAGCCAGGACAGGTGTCCGATCTCATGGTGGGAGAACACTTTGGTGACAGTGATCACAACTGTCTCACATTTAACATAACCTTAGAGAAGGAAAGGAGCAGTTACTGAGGGGAAGATATTTAACTGTGGAAAAGGAAATTATGAATCTATTAGACAGGAGTTGTAAAGTACACACTGGGAGCAGTTGTTCCACAGAAAGGGCCCAGCAGACGTGTGGAGACTATTTAAGGCGCAGTTGTCACGAGTGATGCATGAATTTGTTCCTCTGAGACAGGTAAGAAAGGGTAAGATTAAGGAGCCTTGGATAACGAGAACAGAGGAGCTTCTCATCAAAAGGAAGAAGGCAGATTATGTAAGGTGG
This sequence comes from Chiloscyllium punctatum, assembly GCF_047496795.1. NCBI lineage: Eukaryota > Metazoa > Chordata > Chondrichthyes > Orectolobiformes > Hemiscylliidae > Chiloscyllium > Chiloscyllium punctatum. The sequence continues at coordinate 50,601,640 of NC_092774.1, forward strand.
AGGAAGCAGGGATCTAGTACAGCTTTAGAGGATTACAGGCTTGCTAGAAAGGAGCTCATAAATGGACTGAGGAGAGCCAGGAGGGGGCACAAAAGAGGCTTGGCAAGAAGGATTATGAAGAACCCAAAGGCATTTTACTCATACGTGTGGAATAAGAGAATGACCAGGGAGAAGATAGGACCAATCAGAGATAGCAGAGGGAACTTGTGCGTGGAGTCTGAGCAGATAGGGGTAGTCCTAAATGAGTTCTGTGCTTTGGTTTTCACCAAGGAAAGGGGCCTTGTTGTGAATGAAAACTTTGAGGAGCTGGGCTACAGGCTTGACCAGATCAGGATTGATGAAGTTGATGTGCTCGAAATTTTGGAAAACATGAAGACTGGTAAGTCCACAGGGCCAGACCAGATTTATCCTAGGCTGCTCCGGGAAGTGAGGTAGGAGATTACTAATCCGCTGGTGAGGATATTTGCCTCCTCACTCTCCACGGGAGTTGTACCAGAGGATTGGAACGAGGTGAATGTTGTTCCTCTTTTCAAGAAGGGTAATAGGGAAATCCCTGGCATTTACAGATCAGTCAGTCTTACCACTGTGGTCAGCAAAGATTTGGAAATAATTCTGAGGGATAGGATTTATGACTATTTAACATCGCGTAGTGTGATTAAAGGCAGTCAGCATGGCTTTGTGAGGGGCAGGTCATGCCTCACAAATATTATTGAGTTCTTTGAGGAGGTGACAAGACAGGTCGACGAAGGTCGAGCAGTGGATGTGAACTTCAGCAAGGCATTTGATATGGTTCCCCATTGGAGGCTCATTTATAAAGTCAGGAAGTATGGGATACAGGGAGATTTGGCTATCTGGATTCAGAATTGGTTGGCTAACAGAAGGCAGAGAGTGGTTGTAGGTGGAAAGTATTCTGCCTGGAGGACAAGTGTTGAGTGGGGTCCCCATGACAGATGGAGTTCAACTTGGATAAATGCGAAGTGATGCATCTTGGAAGGTCGAACTCGAATGTTGAATACCGGATTAAAGACAGGATTATTGGCAGTGTGGGGGAATAGTGGGATTTGGGTGAACAAGTACATATATCCCTCAAAGGTTGCGACCCAAGTTGATAGGGTTGTTAAGAAAGCATGTGGTGCTTTGGATGAAATTAACATGGGCATTGAGTTTAAGAGTCGTGAGGTTTTGCTGCAAATCTACAAGTCCCTGGTGAGACCACACTTGGAATATCGTGTCTGGTTCTGGTCACCCTACTATAGGAAAGGTACAGAGGCTTTGGAGAGGGTTTACCAGGATGCTGTCTGGACTGGAGGGCTTGCATTATGAAGAAAGGTTGAATAAGCTCGGACTTTTCTCTCTGGAGAGAAGGAGGAAGAGGGGAGGTCTGATCGAGATGTACAAGATAATGCGAGGAATAGATAGAGTCAATAGCCAGAGAATTTTCCCCAGGGCAGCATTGACTGGGACGAGGGGGTCATAGTTTGGAGATATTAGGAGAAAGGTATAGAGGAGTCGTCCGATGTAGGTTCTTTACGCAGAGAGTTGTGAAAGCATGGAATGGGTTGCCAGCGGTGGTGGTGGAAGCAGAGTCATTGGGGACATTTAAGTGCCTGCTGAACATGCACATGGATAGCAGGGAGTTGAGGGGTGTGTAGGTTAAGATATTATATTTTACATTAGGAATAAACCTCGGCAAAACATCGTGGGCTTAAGGGTCTGTTCTGTGCTGTATTTTTCTATGTTCTATGTTATATGCTCCAATCTCATCCTTCCCATCTCGTAACCAGATCTGCACACAGTACTCCAGGTGTGGCTTAGACAAGGTTTCATACACCTCTAAAACGACCATACTTCTCTTATGATTTGATATTTTTAATCATTAACAGGATGAGGGCGTCTCTGGCTAGGCGAGCATTTATTGCCCATCCCTAATTGTCCAGAGGTAGTTAGGAGACAACCATTTTGCTGTGGGTCTGCAGTCACATGTAGACCTGGCCAGGTAAGGATGGCAGTCTCCTTTCCTAAAAGACATTGGTGAACCAAAAGGAGTTTTCTGACAATTGAGAATGGATTCACAGCATCATTAGACTCTTAATTCCCGATTTTTTTTAAAATTCAAATTTCACCATCGTAGGATTTGAACCCAGGTCTCCACAACATTGCATTGGTCTCTGGATTAGCAATGCAGCAATAATACCAAAAGACCATTAAACAACTGATAAAAGCAAGCATCCTGTATGGTTTCTTAACTACCCAAATAACCTGATTGTTACCTTGAGTGGTCTGTGGACAAGTATCCAAAGAGCCTCCTGTTTCTCATACTGGCACACAATCCTTTATCGGATACCCTCAGGAACAGCTGGTTTTCAGAATTCAGAATTTTTCAGTTTTTGGAATAAGTGACAGTTTCGCGGTGACATGGAAGTAAAATCTTACCAAACAGCAGACCCAGCTGTGAGTACTAGGGACCCTGAGACAGTATTGACGCCTGCCAGTGCAGGGCCACGACCACAGCATGATGTGGTCGTGTGGGTGTGGAGTTGGGTTAACTGTTTGGCGCCAAACAACCTTGTTATGGAGAAAAATCCTTCACGAGACACTTTGGTTTTTGGAGCTTTTCGGATTTCAGATAAAGAATTCTGTGATTCATGAGTACCTCCCCTTGCCTGGTTCCTTCTAACAAAGCATGCCATCTCACATTTATCAGGATCAACTTCTGTCTGCAACTGATCTGCCCACCCGAGGAATGCAGTTATATCTTCCTCTAACCTCACACCTTCGTCCTCACTATCAGCCATCTGCAACATTTTTTGGGACTTCGGTAAGTTTACTTGCCATTATCATAGTCATGGAGTCCTACAGGACGGAGACATGCCCTTTGGCCCAAACTGGTCCATGCTGACCAAAATCTCAATCTAAGCTAACCCCATTTCCCTGCACGTGAGCCCATTTCCTTCCAATCCTTTCCTATCCATGTATTTGTCCAAATGCCTTTGAAACGTTGTTAATGTACCCACCTCAACTACTTCCTCTGGCAGCTTGTTCCATAAATGATCACCCTCTGTGTAAAAAATGTTGTCCCTGTTATTCTTTCCCCTGTAAGGTTAAATTGATGCTCTCTAGTCCTCGATTCCCCAAGCCTTATGCTCATATGATGTCATCGAACAGCTCTTATGTTATCACAAACAGTACGGGACGTAGCACACATCCTTGTAATACGCAATTGCTCAGCAGCTCAAATTACACAAGTGCCCTTCTAACGCCACCCTCAGTCTACTATCACTAACCAATTTTGGATCTATCTTGACAAATCAATCTGGATCCCATGAGCTTTCACCTTCTTTATCAGTTTCCCATGTGGGATCTTGTCAAAGGCTTTGCTGAAATCCATATAAACAGCAAGGAGGGGACATGAAAGGTCCTTAGTTGGTCGGATTAGGGAAAACCCTAAGGCTTTCTATAGGTATGTTAGGAATAAAAGAATGACTAGGGAAGGAATAGGTCCAATCAAGGATAGTAATTGCGTGTGGAGGCTGAAGAGATTGTGGAGGCGCTGAATGAATACTTTTCGTCAGTATTCACTCAGGAACAGGACATTGTTGTCGATATAAATACTGAGGCAGGAATAAGTAGAATGGATGGCTTTGAGATATGTAGAGAAGAGGTGTTGGAAATTCTGGCAAGGGTGAAAATAGATAAGTCCCCTGGGCCTGATGGCATTTATCCTAGGATTCTCTGGGAAGCAAGGGAGGAGATTGCAGAGCCATTGGCCTTGATTTTTGTGTCCTCTTTGTCGACAGGAGTAGTGCCAGAGGACTGGAGGCTAGCAAACGTGGTTCCCTTGTTCAAGAAGGGGAGTAGGGATAATCCTAGTAACTATAGGCCAGTGAGTCTCACTTCTGTTGTGGGCAAAGTCTTAGAGAGAATTGTAAGGGATAGGATTTATGCACATCTGGATAAGAATGATGTGATCAAGGATAGTCAGCATGGTTTTGTGAAGGGCAGGTCGTGCCTCACAAACCTTATTGAATTCTTTGAGAAGGTGACTAAGGAGGTAGATGAGGGGAAAGCGGTAGATGTGGTATATATGGATTTTAGTAAGGCGTTTGATAAGGTCCCCCATGGTAGGCTACTGCAGAAAATACAGAGATATGGCATTGAGGGTGAGTTGGAGGTTTGGATTAGGAATTGGCTCTCTGGAAGAAGACAGAGGGTAGTAGTTGATGGCAAAGGTTCATCTTGGAGTGCCGTCACTAGCGGTGTTCCGCAAGGATCTGTTTTGGGACCATTGCTGTTTGTCATTTTTATAAATGACCTGGAGGAAGGGTTAGAAGGTTGGGTGAGCAAGTTTGCGGATGATACGAAAGTCGGAGGAGTTGTAGACAGTGAGGAAGGATGTGGCAGGTTACAGCGGGATATAGAGAAGCTGCAGAGCTGGGCAGAAAGGTGGCAAATGGAGTTCAATGTAGCTAAGTGTGAAGTGATTCACTTTGGTAAGAGTAATAAAAAGATGGATTACTGGGCTAATGGTAGACTACTTGGTAGTGTGGAAGAGCAGAGGTATCTTGGTGTCCATGTACACAGATCTCTGAAAGTTGCCACCCAGGTAAATAGTGCAGTGAAGAAGGCATATGGCGTACTGGCTTTTATTGGTAGAGGAATTGAGTTCCGGAGTCCTGAGGTTATGCTGCAGTTGTATAAGACTCTGGTGCGGCCGCATCTGGAATATTGTGTGCAGTTTTGGTCACCATACTATAGAAGGATGTGGAGGCACTGGAACGGGTGCAGAGGAAGTTTACCAGGATGTTGCCTGGTATGGTAGGAAGATCCTATGAGGAAAGGCTGAGGCACTTGGGGTTGTTTTCATTGGAGAAAAGAAGGTTTAGGGGTGATTTGATAGAGGTGTACAAGATGATTAGGGGGTTAGATCGGGTTGACAGTGAGAACCTTTTTCCACGTATGAGTCAGCTATTACAAGGGGGCATAGCTTTAAATTAAGGGGGGGTAGATATAGGACTGATGTTAGGGGTAGGTTCTTCACTCAGCGAGTCGTAAGTTCATGGAATGCCCTGCCAGTAGCAGTAGTGGACTCTCCCTCTTTATGGGTATTTAAGCGGGCATTGGATAGGTATATGAAGGATAGTGGGTTAGTGTAGGTTAGGTGGGCTTTGATCGGCGCAACATCGAGGGCTGAAGGGCCTGTACTGCGCTGTATTCTTCTATGTTCTATGTTCTATATTAACTACCTCCCACCCGTCCAGCACTCACTCACCTCAACAGACAAAATTGACAAAAAGGAAAGAGAATTATTGCATTCCATTTGTCATCAATGGAAAATGGAGCTGGACAGTGAGCATCCACTGAGACAATCATTTTCTGGACTATACCATTGATCTCGTTCTCGGTTCTCATTCGAAGGTCGAATATTTCCCGCTTTTATTTAACTCTAGTGAAATTTAGAAATAACTCTGATTTCATTATGCTTTCAAACCCTGTCTTCCAGTTGGAACAGTTCCAACAGTTGCAGGCTTTAAAGGTACAAACCCGTTGTCCTCTTGCCTTGATGTTCAATCAAAGTAAATCGGTGTCTCGTAGTTCTCCTGTGATTTCAACTAGTCTGGGCTGAAACGCCCTGTGAAGGCCTTCTTGAAGTATGAACACTCCATTCAGTGACCATACATATGAGAGCAAAAGAATAACATGGGATGGATGAATATTAAATATGAATAGAAGGCCAGGGCTTTGAGAAATGAAGACCAAGACCGAGCAGGAAGACACAAATCCCCACAGGCACATTTCTTCACTCACTCACGAAATTGAAATAAAAACGCTGGGGTGGTGCAGTCAGTTCTGAATTTCTGAGAACCAAGTGGAATCAGTGACTGATGCAAACATCAATCCTGGAAAGATGCTCGAAAGTCAGCCCTGACACCTTATTAAGAATTTTATCGTCACGTTAACTGCATGACTCTGCATTATGTCTGTGGGCGGATATCAGCTACCGATGCTTCCGCCAGAGTGTGGTCACCAGGTTTACTTTCTACTCATCACTGAGATGTGCGGGTTGGAGTCGGCAGCAGAGCCCAAAGTCAGGTTACCTGAGAACGAAGCAGCAGGCAGCAGGGTCATCAAGACCATCAGCCTTTCCACCAATGGGGGTGTCTGATGTCAAATAACCACACAGGCTGAGTTTGGTACCATGTTAAAGCGACTTCAATTCCCACCTTCAAGGTCAATTAATCAAAAAACTGCGATTCCTCGGTTTCTCCTTAATTGGAAATGGGATGGATTGAGGTTTTTCAGTGGTGGAGTAGAAGGGAAGTAGGGTATCATGATTTTGTTTACTGAACGTTATTGTAAAATAGGCTGCTTTGGGGAGGAAGGCGCTGTCTCAGAGAAGGAATGTAGGGAAGCCAGCTGAGCGAATTGATGTCCTGATGAAACGAATTGTTTTCCCCAGTAAACCCTTTTAAGTTTACAATCTTGCAGATCCCGTCCTTGTCTGCCTTGTTCAGACAGGTGATGACTGAGGATGGAAGAACAGCGAACTGATTTCTATGCTGTCTGAGATAAAGAATGAAAGGAAACTTGAAAGGGTTCAGAAAAGATTTACAAGGATGTTGCCAGGGTTGGACAGTTTGATCTACAGGGAGAGGTTGAACAGGCTGGGGCGGTTTTCCCTGGAACATCGGAGGCTGAGGGGTGATCTTACAGAGGTTGATAAAATCACGGGGCGCATGGAGAGGATAAATAGACAAAGTCTTTTCCCTGGGGTGGGGGAGTCCAGAACAAGGGGGCATAGGTTTGGGGTGAGAGGTGAAAGATATAAAAGGGACCTAAAGGGCAACGTTTTGATGCAGAGGGCGATGCATATATGGAATGAGTTGTCAGAAGAAGTGGTGGAGATTGTGACTATTACAGCGATTAAAAGGCATCTGGATGGTGAGATGAATAGGAACTATATTAGGTTGGGAGATCTGGTCAGCATGGACAGCTTGGTACGTGCTGTGCATCTCTATGAGTCTGAGTGAGTATTGGGAAAGTTAATGACAACTTTAGTTTCGATTGCATCTCTCCACAAGCTGCCTCCATATTTGTTCCTCCATCCCTCAGTGGCTGTTGGGCGGGGCCTGGAGTATAACTGTATCAGAGAGATTGCCCCCACCTTATATTTGAGCTCTATGCATATTGTCACAGTGGATGGGCCCTCCAGCATGTCCTCTCTGATTGCAGAGGTAACATGCTCGTTGATTGATAATGCAACTCCTCCACCTCTTATACTTTCCTCTCTATCTGGTGGAAAACAAGGAAACCCTGGAACATTGAGCAGCCAGTCCTCTCTCTCTCTCAACCAAGTCTCTGCTGGTTTGTGAGAACCTTGTTTCAAAATCAATGCGTTTTGTTTTTCTGGTCCTCCCACGTGCGTCATCGTGTCTGCATCTTCTCCAACTGTTGGACAGCCCTAATATTCCTTCCAATATGTGGCTACACTTTTCTGCAAACTTTACATCGATTCGATGCCACCTCCTCTCCCCCACGCCTCTAAACTCATCATAAACATCCTGCACAGCAAGAGCAAACTTCCCAGCGAGGATATTGAACTCATTCTGATTCGGCTGCAACATTCCAGCTTGCACTGAATCGGTCCACTTACTTTAAAAGCTGTCCCAATCATCCAATATTTGAAAACTTCTCCTCCCCTTTTGCCAAGCTCTCATCCGACCTATCTTCATGTGCCAGTGCTCAATTACAGAGACATCAGAATTCATTCAGAGATTACAAATTCAATGGGGGAGGGTGAACAGCTCGCAATCGCGTGCAAGTTGGTAATAGCGATGTGTGGGATGGCACAGCGGCTCAGTGGTTGGAACTGCTGCCTGTTAGTGCCAGGGTTGGATTCCAGCCTTGGGTGACTGTCTGTGTGGGGTTTGCATTGAGTTATATGAGATTCTGGATGTAGGTTTGCTCGCTGAGCTGGAAGGTTCGTTTTCAGATGTTTCATCACCATACTAGGTCACATCTTCAGTGAGCACTGGTAGCGTAGCCCATTTGCTATTTATATCTTTGAGTTTCCTTAGGTTGGTGATGTCAGTCCCTGCGGTGACATTATTTTCTGTGGTGATGTTATTTCCGGCTCTTTTTCTCAGGGGGTGGCAAATGGGAGCCAAGTCACAATGTGTTTGTTTATAGAGTTCCGGTTGGAATGCCATGCTTCTAGGAATTCTCGTGCATGTCTCTGTTTGGCTTGTCCTTCCAGTTCAGCGAGCGAACCTACATCGAGAAGCTCAACCTCGACTACAAGTCTTCTCAAAACTCACCAAGTTATACGAGAAGCTGGATAGGCTGGGATTGTTTTCCCTGGAGTGTTGGAGAATATGAGGCGACTTGTAGAGGTCTCTAAAATTAGGAGAGACATAGATAAAGTGGGCAGCCAACAGCCTTTCCCCAAGGGAGGACAGTCTAAAACTAGAGGGCATAGGTTTAAGTTGAGAGAGAGAGAGATACAAAAAAGTCCAGAGGGGAATTTTTTTCACACAGGAGGTGGTGATTGTCTGGAATGGGCTCAGCAGTGTTGGTGGAGGCAAGTGAATTTTCACAATTGAGAAACATTTGGGCAGGTACGTGATGGAGTAGGGATTGAGGGATATTGACCAAATGAAGGTGAAGGGGATTGGATGAATTGTGAAAAGTGGGCAGCATAGACAAGTTAGGCCGAAGGGCCTGGTTCCGCACTGTAAAGCTCTATGTCTCCCGTGTCTGCATGGATTTCCTCCCGGTGCTCTGAGCTTCCTCCAACAGTCGGACGATGTGCAGGTTCAGGGGAATTTGACATGGGAAATTCGGGCTTATAGGCATAGGGTGAGGAGGTGGGTCTGTGTGGGATGCCGTTTGGAGGGGTGGTATGGACCACATGGGGCCGAACGGCACATTCCCACTCTTTAGGGATTCAGTGATTCTTTCATCTAATACCCACCTCTCCAGCAGCCTGTTGCAAGACTTTTTAAAAAATAAGTACACATCGCTGGGACTGGCAAGCTGCTAGGTATTCACCTTCCCGTTGGACCAGTAGGTATGGGCAAGTAACCAGTGAGGGTCAAGCTTTTGCCATGCAACTTGTCAGGTGCCCGAGATTGGTGGAAGATTTGTCTATTATAAGATTCAATATTCAGTTTTGTTTTTGTCTGTGGTTAATTCCACAAATCAAATCTATTTTCTTGTCCTACCTCAATTCTTTCCAATGCTGCTACCCCACTCCGTAGTGCACTCCAAACAATACAGCATTCTGAATTTCGCTGATTAAACTGCCTCTTGCCTCTCAGCTTTTCAGGCTTCCTCCTGCACCATTATACCAGGATCGGGTTTTACATTCCATTCTGTTCTCTCTCCCCACCAGCGGAAGGATCTTCTCACTCTCGACCTTGTCAAGTTCCCATCGGATTTATTCAGTTTTAATAGGGATCAGCTCTAACGCTTCTGATTTCCAACTGAGCTGTTTGACCATGCTTTCTTCATCTACACGTACAACACAGTCTCTCACAGACACTGATCCGCCCCACCACACACACCCACATGCATGCTCACAAATACACACACACACATATACAAAGATACACACACAAACACACACACAGATACACACACACATATGCACAGATACACACACACAGATACACACACAGATATACACACACAGATACACACACAGATACACACACAGATACACAAACACAGATACACACACAGACACACACACAGATACACAAACACAGATACACACAGACACACACAGATACACACACAGATACACAAACATAGTCGCACACACATATACACAGATACACACGCACAGACACACACATACACAGATACACACACAGATACATACAGATATACACAGATACACAAACACAGGCACACACCGATACACACACTCAGATACACACATACATACACACAGATACACAAACACAGATACACACACACAGACACACACAAAAACACACACAGAGAGATACACGCAGATATACACACAGATACACACAGATATACACACACAGACACACACACATATATACATACACACACAAAAACACAAACGCAGATACACACGGAATCACACACAGATACACAAACACAGATACACACACACAGACACACAAAGATACACACACACAGACGCACACGCACGCACATACACAGATGCACACACAGATACACACAGATATACATACAGAAACACAAACACAGATACACACACAGACACACACAGATACATACACACAGATTAACACACACAGACACACACACACACAAGCATACACAGATGCACACACACAGATACACACACAGAGATACACACACAGATACACAAACACAGATACACACACAGGTGCACACGCACAGATACACACAGATATACACACAGATACACAAACACAGATACACATAACAGACACACCCAGAAACACACACAGACATACACACACATATACACAGATACACACAGACACACACACATACACAGATACACACACAGACACACAAACACAGATACACACACAGAGACACACACACAGATACACACACACAGACACACACACATACACAGATACACACACAGACCCACACACACAGATACACACAGATATACACACACATATATACACACACAGATACACACAAACACACACATATAAGTCTGTGGGGTGAATTTGAACTTGCAGAATTATAGCCTAATTTGCTCAAAAAACTATGAATCCATGTAAGATTCTGTAAATCGCCTTTTTTAAAAAAAAAAGAATCAGTCTGAACAGTGGGGCACAGACAGGATCACACAGGGCACCTCCCACCTTCAATGTTTCATATGGGCCGACATAGCACCTATTGTTTAAGGTCACTTGAGAATGTAACTTTTAAGAAACGTTGTGGAATTTACATATGAAAGAACTGAAACCAACATAGTCATTCTAAAAGATGAGAGACTAAACAAGCAATCCAGGACAATTTCAATATATCAGTTCAGTTACACCACACTGTAAACTTTTGGTATAAATTCTGTGTGTTGGGATCTTATACTCCATAACCACCTGATGAAGAAACAGCGCTCCAAAAGCTAGTGCTTCCAAATAAACCTGTTGGACGATGACCTGGTGCGACGTGATTTTTAACTATCTTCATATTGCACCCTCCTAAACATTGAAGTCCGCTTACTGAACATTCCAGCAGCTGCTTCCAGGTCAGTTATATCATTTATTAAGTTGGACATTGGAAATCATGAGTCTGGCAACTTCGTAGACAGCTTTTCTAGACGCATGTTGAACTCCTCTTGCACCGGTGGACAACATTCGATTTGGCATCCTAAAATCTTGTCAAGGTGACCCTGTTCCTCAAGAGAAAATCGTTCCTTTATGATTTCGTAGCCCCCTTATCTGTCCAATTACTTTGTGAATTCACAATTTGAGACATGGTTCTCTACACTTGTAAGTGACTTGGTAAACACCAGTTGTTATATGAGCCTCCAATATTTTACAGAATTTCTTTTTTTAAAATCTAGTTGCAACTTTATGTTGCCCAAACATAATTTTTAAATTCGTCAACCGCTCGAAGTAAACTTGTCAGATTTCCTTCAAGCTTCATTGGCTGACAACACGATTCAAGCAAGCGAACTAATTCATAGATATTGAAGATAACAGTGATTAATTTATCATAGTCACCTGATCACAGTCGAGTCATTACATGTACACAATATTTTCGTGTGCCATATGGATTTGGTTTGGTAATTATCATCAATCAAATTCCCTATAGTGTGCAAACAAACCCTTCGACCCCCAGTCCAAGCAGCCCCGTTCCCCTACCCCTATTACTCTGCATTTACCCCTTACTAATGCACCTAACCTACACATTCCTGTACACTGCAGGCAGTTCACCTTAACCTGCACATCTTTGGATTGTGGGAGGAAACCCACGCAGACTCGGGGAGAACATGCAACCTCCACACAGACAGTCACCCCCAGGCGAGGATCAAACCCAGGTCCCTGGCGCTATGAGGCAGTAGTGCTAACGACTGAGCCACCGTCAAACTGTTGTTCCAATATCAAAACCATGAGGTTTGGTGCATTGTATTCCTGCACCTTGAACTGCAATACATATGATTTGAACAATTTCTCTTTTAAAATCTACTTTATTCGATCTCCATGCATTTGCGTAATCCATGCAATTTGTTTTCTGATCACATTCCTCTTTTCTCACTCATTCTCAGGTTTCTTTTTGCATTTCTGCTGGGGTTTTTTTTGTTTCTTTTTGATGTCTTTTCGTACAACTTACCAGTTTGTTTACCTGATGTTAGCTTCCACAATCCGCAGGAGCATTAAGGAAACAGAAGATTTTTAAACATTTTGATAAAACAATACCCTTCTCCCTAGATCACACAAGATGGATTGTTCAGCCCTGAGACGGAAGTGTGGACTGCAGATGCTGGAGATCAGAGTCGAGAGAGTGTGTTGCTGGAAAAGCACAGCAGCTCAGGCATCATCCGAGGAGCAGGAAAATCGACGTTTCGGGCAAAAGCCCTTCATCAGGAATGAGTCTTGAGGGCTTGAGGGCTAGCGGGTGGGGCTGACGGAAGGTAGCTGGTCATTTCCTTGCTAGGCATCTTGCATTGAAATAAATGCAGATTAATTTATCCGTCCTACCTGATTGTATGGTTTGTTCCTGGCTGCACTGACTGCTTGACTCGCTCCTTTTCCCAACTGTACCAATCTCAGATCAATCTTTTTCCTCGCTATGTCTCTGGGTCCCACCCCCTCCCCTCCACCTTACTGGTTTAAATCCTCCCAAACAACCCGAGCAAATCTCCCGGCCAGTAAGACGGAAAACCATACAACCTATAAAGTCTACTTTGATGAGCACCTGAAAGTCATAATTTTCAAGGTTATAGACCAGGACAGTGGAATGAGTGCAGACAAGTCAGCGTGACTGGTATGGTCAAAGGGCCTCTCCTCTGCTGTATTTCTCTATGATCTGATGATCTGCAATAGAGAGATACTGTGGTGTATTATTTCAGAAGGAACATTGATGTCTTTGAACCTGAAACTCATTCGCAAACTCACACCAAAAGCAATTTGGAAGCAAAATGAAATGTTTACCTTCATGGCAAAGAAAATGGAACATAGAAGAGAAGTCTACATTCATTGGCACAGGCCTGCAATAATGGTACCTTGTGCCTGGAGTATATTATGGTCCCTTTTGATATTATTGCTATACCAGTCAGATCGGATATTATTTGAACAAGGTGGTAATTCAGTGAAAGACAAGCATGCTAAGCTGCAGAATTTGCTTGATGATAAATTAAATAATTCCACAAAAGCCAAGGTAGGTGACACGGTGGCTCAGCGGTTAGTGCTTTTGCCTCACAGCACCAGGGCCCTAAGTTCGATTCCAGCCTCAGGGGTGACTGTATGTATGGAGTTTGCACGTTCTCCCCATAACTGCATGGGTTTCCTCCGGGTGCTCTGATTTCTTTCCCCCACTCGAAAGAAGTGCAGCTCAGGGTGAGTTGGCCATGCTATGTTCCCACAGTGTGGGTTGGGTGTTTTAGTGAGGGGGTTAGGAGAAAGCGTGTGGGTGAGATACTCTCCAGAAGGTCGGTGTGGACTTGTTGGGCTGAAGGGTATGTTTTCACACTGTAGTGATTCTAAGAAACTAAACTGAACTAACCAATCTATTTGCATATAAAACATCATTTCAATGATTGAAAAGCACGTGAAAGTACAATGGCATTAACTCCTACAGTATCACTTCACATTCCTCTGACGACTCTTCATCAGAGCTGTAGTGTCATGTGGAGGGAACAGCATTTATGATATAGTTTGGAGGGGTGTGGGAGGTCGATGGTGTGGGGTACTGTTGGAGAAAGGATGTCGACAGTTGAATTGAATTGAATTTATTCTCACGTGTACCGAGGCACAGTGAAAAGCTTTGTCTTGCGAGCAATACAGGCAGATCACAGAGTTAAGTCGCATAGATAAGTAAATAATAGGGAAACAGCAGCAAAACAAAAACACAGTTACAGGCGAATGTTAAAAGTTTGTGAGTCCATTCGGGACTCTACCAGCAGTAGGGTAGTAACTGTTCCAAACGGGCTGGTGTGTGTGTGAGTTCAAGCTTCTGTGCCTTCTCCCCGATGGAAGAGGTTGTAGATAGTTCAGATGAAGTGATCCAAAAGTGAGAACAGCAGCATGATAGGGCAGACAGTCCCACTAACTGGGATGGGGGAGGGGAGCGAGGAAATGATAACAGAATGAAACAAGCTAAAGCAAAGGGATGAAAGGGGAGTGGGTTGACAATTTGAAGGTGTTGAACTCAACATTGAGTCCAGAAGCCCAGATTGAAGCTGAGATGTTTCTCCTCCAACTGGAGCCATGATTCACTGAAACCCTGCAGCGATGACTTCCAGTCCCTGTGTTATAAATCTGATAGATTCCTGAATACTCGTTTATCAGCTTAAAGGTTCTCTGTTTCCCAAATCCCCTTCGGGATTTTGAGGTAAGATTTGGAAATTGCAAACTGAATTCCTGAACGTAAGTGAGCCCATTTTCTTAAGGTACCTAAATCACGGTGTTTCAGTGGTTAGCACTGCTGCCTCACAGCACCAGGGACCCGGGTTTGATTCCAGCCTCAGGTGACTGTCTGTGTGGAGTTTGCACATTCTCCCCCCGTGTCTGTGTGGGTTTCCTCTGGATGCTCCGGTTTCCTACCACAGTCCAAAGAGGTGCAGGTTAGGGTGAGTTGGCCATGCTAAATTACGCATAGTGTTAGGGGCATTAGTCAGTGGTAAATATAGGTTAGGGGAATAGCTTTGAGTGGGTTACTCTTCGGAGGGCCGGTGAGAACTTGCTGGGCCGAAGGACCTGTTTCCATATTGTAGGGAATCTAATCTAAATTATTTAATTTTCTTGAGGATCAAATATTTTAAAAGAACCAGGCAACTTACTCAAGCTTTGGGTGGTTTCGTTCCGTGAAGAAAATAACAAAACCAACCACTTGTATTCGAAGCCAATGCACTCAGCTGTTTATCCTGTAAAACTCTCCCAAATGAAACCGCAGCCGTCTTTCCAACGGGTAAGTTTCCTTCTCACACGGCTCTGCCGTTTAAAACAAAAACGCCATGGCCAAAGAAGTAGATTGTGCTTAATAATTAAACCCTCTCAAGCATACACAAACAGAAACTGGAAGGTACTTGTTCAGAATCCATACTTTAAAATAAAAGACTTCAAGTAATGCTTTTTTTTCATACAACTTACGCCATGCTTCTCTTCAATGAATAATAAAAAAAAAGCATCTTTGAAAGGCATCATCATTCCACGTCAAAAATATCTTCACATTTTCTTTGTCAAGGTTAACTGTAACAACAGTTTGATACTATTCATACAGTGAATTTTACAACAATCATATTTCACATCACAGTATGCACGTTGGGCTACTCTATCGTTAACGTGTCCTCTCAATCATCAACCCAGCATAGATGGGTTTTGGTTTACAGATGCGTGAGCGATTTCAAATTATGTGATTGTTGAATTGAAATGAAGATAAGTACTTGTCCAAATTTTCTTCTAAACAACGAAAGGCTTGTGGTTAGCATAATTAGATTAGATTCTCTAGAGTATGGGAACAGGCCGTTTGGCCGAACAATTCCACATTGACCTTCCGAAGATTAACCTGCCCAGACCCGTTCCCCGACCGTATGTTTACCCCTGATGAATGCACCTGACACTCTGGGCAATTTAGCACAGCCAATCCACCCCGACCTGCACATCTTTAGACTGTGGGGGGAAACTGGAGCACCTGAAGGAAACCCACACAGACACAGGGAGAATGTGCAAACTCCACACAGCCTGAGGCGAGAAATCTGGGTCCCTGACGCTGTGAGGCAGCAGTGCTAACCACTGAGCGACCGTGCTGCCCATTGTAAGTGTTTCTGCCACATTGTTGGCATTGTCAGTCTCATAACAATTGTAAATCTCTATAACTCTCGTTGTCTCTTTTTGTTTGTCTTGTTTCATACGTGTTATGTTTCGTTGAAAAATAATGGACAGGGACTTTTGTTCCTATAATGAGAGGTTCCTATGAAGATTTGGATTATTTTCATTGGAGCAATGGAGGTTGTCGGGGTAGCCTGATTGAGGTGGACAAAATCATGAGAGATATAGACAGGGTGAATAGCAAGACACTTTTTCCCAGAGTGGGGGACTCAATTACTCGCGGCAAGAGTTCAAGGTGAGAGGGGAAAAGTTCAAGGGAGCTATGCATTGAAAGTACTTTACACAGATGGTGGTGGGTGCCTGGAATGTGCTTCCAGCAGAGGTGGTAGAGGCGGGCACCATAGCATGTGGGCAGCACGGTGGCACAGTGGTTAGCACTGCTGCCTCACAGCGCCAGAGACCCGGGTTCATTTCTCGCCTCGGGCTCATTCTCCCCATGTCTGCGTGGGTTTCCTCTGGGTGCTCCAGTTTCCTCCCACAATCACAAAAATGTGCAGGTTAGGTGAATTGGCCATGCTAAATTGCCCGTAGTGTTAGGTGAAGGGGTAAATGTAGGGGAATGGGACTGGGTGGGTTGCGCTTCGGCGGGTCGGTGTGGACTTGTTGGGCCGAAGGGCCTGTTTCCACACTGTAAGTAATCTAATCTAATCATTCAGGATATATCTAGGCAGATACATGAATCGGCAGCAAGTTTAGATCGAGAATCTGGATTAGTATAGGCTTCCAGAGTGGAAGGGCCTGTTCCTGTGCTGCAATTTTCTTTGCTCTTTGTTCTGATAGCAACAGTTGTTTTTAGGGGCTTCGCAGAAATCAATGAGACTAAAATTTGTGCAGTTGTCAGCCCAACTTGGAAATTGTCAAAGGTAGTTTGGCAATCTTGCATTCATATAAACTGTTGCGCTTTCTCAACCAAAGTGTCTAGAGTGACAAAAAAGAAGTGAAGATGTTTTGGGGCAAAATTGTACTTAACTCCACTCATGCTAACAGAATGGACCAGATGACGTTTTGTGTTATCACTGAGTCACAGAATTGTTATGGCCCATTCAGCCAGGTTTGCCTGCACTCCCGGTTCTATTACTTAGTGCCAAACACCTCCCATTTTTTTCCACTTTCCTGACCATTAGGCATAATCAAATAATCATCCAAAGCTTTTGCAAATGCCTCAACTGAACTGAATGTATCTCCACCACATTCCCAGATATACCTTCCATAACTTAACTACTTGGTGTGCAAAAATATTCCTTCCTAACATCAGCTTCGCTTTATTTTCACATAAATTTAAATTTATGGCCTTGCCGTTGTGCCTTCTTTCATCCCTTTCTGAATGGGAACATGGTCTCCCTATCTACCCTGTACAGCCCACGCAATCAACGCTCCTCCCACCCTGCACAATAAAAGGAGAAAAGGTTCGTCATTGTTCAATCTGCCACTTCCAGCCGATCGACTATTTTTCCTCTGTTTCTATAATGAGGCGCCCATCACTGCTGCTCGTGCATCGCTCTGAAAATTAGTGCTTCCAAATAAACCTGTTGGGTTATAACCTGGTGTTGTGTGATTTTTAACTTCGTATACCCCAGTCCAACACTGGCACCTCCAAATCATTCAAGTCTATGTTGTCAGAAATTAGAAAAAGTCTGGTCCTTGTTGTTGCGTCATGGTTTCATAGCAACTTACTATGGCAACTGTCTGGGAACAGAACATTGGAATTTTTACTAAGATACATTCATTCTTGTGGTCACCGATCTTAGCCTTTCAGAAAAGTAATTGTTATTATTGAATTCTTGTAAATATGGTGGATCTTTTCAGCTATTACTTCTTTCATACTTTATCACCAGTGCACAATGTATGCCATCTTGTCTATTCACAGAAATCCACAATTAACACAGAAATAGTTGCGTAAAACTGTGAAATTTGGTTCACTTTGGGCCTGATAACTGATACATCCGTTACTCCCAATGCGGTCTCCTCTACATTGGGGAGACAGGATGCCGACTCGCATAAGGCATCAGGGAACATCTCCGGGACACCCACACCAAACAATCACACCACCCCGTGCCCTCCTACTCCACCATGACGTGCAGGTCCTGGACCTCCTCCATCGTCAGTCCCTAACTACCGGATGCCTGGAGGAAGAACGCCTCACCTTCCACCTCGGGACCCTCCAACCCCATGGCATCAATGTGGACTTTACCAATTTCTTTATTTCCCCTCTCCACACCCTTTCCTCGATAAAACCTTCCGGCTCAGTACTCCCCTCATGACCTGTCCTATCTGTACACCTTCCTTGCATCCTATCCACTCCACCCTCCTCTCCCCATCACTATTAACGCCCACTTCCGCCAACCTCTCGCACTCTCAGCTACCTCCCCCCCGTCCCACCCCTCGCCCATTTATCTCCCAGCACCCTCGGCACACAAACCTCATTCCTGATGAAGGGCTTATGCTCCAAACGTCGACTCTGCTACTCCTCGGATTCTGCCTGACTGGCTATGCTATTCAAGCATCTCGAACTGATACTGCAAGTCCAGGGGTGAAGAATTTCCTTACTTGTCCTCGAGAGCTATAACAATTCTCATCAGTTTTCTTTGCACCCAGCCCGTGTCATTGGTTAAAACAGTAATTGTGATCACTAATGTCATTTTCATTTTGCTGGATTTGTCATGCAAATAGCGTCAAGTGTAGAGACAGTTGCAGACTTCAGCACCAGAAGGGTGGTCCAATAGACAACGAATTCACATCCAAAGATGAATGAGGGCAGTAAGAAGTAGCAGGCCTGAAGGATGTGGTGGCCCGATCCCTCCGATGGTTTGATCCAGTAGCTTTGCAAGGGAGCAGATATGGGCAATTGTGTGATCACTCAAACGATGGGTCAAAAGTCACGTTAAACTTTATGTCTGATATTACCAAGTGAGTAACCAAAAACGATAAGCAGTTACTGGCAGACATAAACTGGCAGCGGCATGGATGGCGAATTGACAGTTTGTTGAGACTTCTTGTGAAATTAACGAAGCCTTCCGTTATAATCTTCAAGCTAACGCTCCCATTGATCTTGTCACACAAAATATCTTGCAAACACATGTCATTCCTCTTTCTTTGTCACATTATTATATATGTCCAGTGGATTGATTTTTTGCAAGAAAATCTTTAGAAACCAATCTTACCTAAGTTTTCTTTTCCCAGCGATGTTGTCCAGTTAGTGTTGCAGTCCTCCCTGAGACTGGAATATGTAGATGGAAGCCATTCGGAGTGCTGAAACGCATCGCCTGCAATCGTCCAAGAAATCACACCAGCGCCGAGAAACAAAGCGAGATTAATGGGCATCACTTCGGTTTAGCTTGTTCGTGTGTAAATAGAAGTTGTATTGTGTGCAGAACCTCAGTAAAACAGGTGGCTTACTCAGAGAGCTTGCCATCATAGTCATAGATACATACAGAATGGAAACAGACCCTTCAGTCCAACCTGTTCATGTTGACCAGATATCCCAACCCAATCTAGTCCCACCTGCCAGCACCCGGCCCATATCCCTCCAAACCCTTCCTATTCACACACCCATCCAGATGCCTTTTTATTCCTGTAATTGTACCAGCCTCCTCCACTTCATCTGGCAGCTCATTCCAAACACATACTACGTTCTGTGTAAAACGTTGCCGCTTAAATCCCTTTTATATCTTTCCCCTCTCACCTTAAACATATGCCCTCTAGTTCTGTACTCGCCTACCCCAGGGAAAAGAACTTGTCTATTTACACTATCCATGCCCCTCATGATTTTATAAACCTCTATAAGGTCACCCCTCAGCCTCCCATGCTCAAGGGAAAACAGCCTTTCCCGATATCTTAAAATCACGCAAAGCCAAGTTATAGTCCAACAGGTTTATTTGAAAGCACTAGCTTTCGGAGCTCCGCTCTCCCTATAGTTACAATCCTGCATTTTGGAAGGTCGAATTTGAAAGCTGAGTACAGGATTAAAGACAGGATTCTTGGCAGTGTGGAGGAGCAGAGGGATCTTGGTGTGCAGGTGCATAGATCCCTTAAAATAGCCATCCAAGCAGACAGGGTTGTTAAGAAAGCATATGGTGTATTGGCTTTCATTAAGAGGGGGATTGAGTTTAAGAGTCGTGAAATCTTGTTGTAGTTCTATAAAACTTTGGTTAGTCCGCACTTGGAATACTGCGTTCAGTTCTGGTCCCCCTATTATAAGAAAGATGTGGATACTTTGGGGAGGGTTCAGAGGAGGTTTACCAGGATGCTGCCTGGACTGGAGGGCTTATCTTATGAGGAGAGGTTGACTGAGCTCGGACTTTTTTCATAAGAGAAAAAGAGGAGAAGAGGGGACCTAATTGAGGTATACAAGATAATGCGAGGCAGAAATGACTAACACGAGCGGTCATAGTTTTAAGCTGGTTGGAGGAAAGTATAGAGGGGATGTCAGAGGTGGGGTCTTTACACAGAGCGTTGTGAGAACATGGAATGCGTTGCCAGCAGCAGTTGTAGAGGCAGGGTCATTGGGGACATTTAAGAGACTCCTGGACATGCGACTCGTGGACATACTTCCCTTGTTCAAGAAGGGGAGTAGGGATAACCCTAGTAACTATAGGCCGGTGAGTCTCACTTCTGTTGTGGGCAAAGTCTAAGAGAGAATTGTAAGGGATAGGATTTATGAACATCTGGATAGGAATAATGTGATCAAGGATAGTCAGCATGGTTTTGTGAAGGGCAGGTCATGCCTCACAAATCTTATTGAATTCTTTGAGAAAGTGACGAAGGAGGTGGACGAGGGGAAAGCGGTAGATGTGGTGTACATGGATTTTAATAAGGCGTTTGATAAGGTTCCCCATGGTAGGCTAATGCAAAAAATATGGAGGTGTGGCATTGACGGTGAGTTGGAGGTTTGGATTAGGAATTGGCTGGCTGGAAGAAGACAGACGGTAGTAGTTGATGGTAAAGGTTCATCTTGGAGTGCAGTTACTAGCGATGTTCCGCAAGGATCTGTTTTGGGACCATTGCTGTTTGTCATTTTTATAAATGACCTGGAGGAGGGGCTAGAAGGTTGGGTGAGCAAGTTTGTGGATGATACGAAAGTCGGTGGAGTTGTTGACAGTGAGGAAGGATGTGGCAGGTTACAACGGGATATAGATAAGCTGCAGAGCTGGGCAGAAAGGTGGCAAATGGAGTTCAATGTGGATAAGTGTGAGGTGATTCACTTTGGTATGAGTAATAAAAAGATGGGGTACTGGGCTAATTATCGGATACTTGGTAGTGTGGATGAGCAGAGGGATCTTGGTGTCCATGTACACAGATCTCGGAAAGTTGCCACCCTGGTAAATAGTGCGGTGAAGAAGGCATATGACGTGCTGGCTTTTATTGGTAGAGGAATTGAGTTCCGGACTCCTGAGGTCATGTTGCAGTTGTATAAGACTCTGGTGCGGCCGCATCTGGAGTATTGTGTGCAGTTGTGGTCGCCATACTATAGGAAGGATGTGGAGGCACTGGAACGGGTGCAGAGGAGGTTTACCAGGATGTTGCCTGGCATGGTAGGAAGATCGTATGAGGAAAGGCTGAGGCACTTGGGGCTGTTTTCATTGGAGAACAGAAGATTTAGGGGTGACTTGATAGAGGTGTACAAGATGATTAGGGGTTTAGATAGGGTTGACCATGAGAACCTTTTTCCACGTATGGAGTCAGCTATTACGAGGGGGCATAGCTTTAAATTAAGGGGGGGTAGGTACAGGACAGATGTTGGAGTGGATTCTTTACTCAGCGAGTCGTGAGTTCATGGAATGCCCTACCAATAGCAGTGGTGGACTCTCCCTCTTTATGGGCATTTAAAAGGGCATTGGATAGGCATATGGAGGATAGTGGGCTAGTGTAGGTTGGGTGGGCTTGGATCGGCTCAACATCGAGGGCCAAAGGGCCTGTACTGCGCTGTAATTGTTTTCTATGTTCTATGTTCTATGCATATGGTCACAGAAATTTGAGGGTGCATACATGAGGATCAGTGGTCGGCACAACATTGTGGGCTGAAGGGCCTGTTCTGTGCTGTACTGTTCTATGTTCTATGTTCTATGTAAAAAGACTGCCTGAAAAATAGCTCTCTTAAAAGGTACATTTATTGATCAGTAACCTGTGAGCAGAATCCCCAAGAAGAAAATAAGACAGGAATTCAGAGAAAACTGAAAGCTGCCTGGGTTTGAGATAAGAAGTGTTGTTTTGTAAACCTTAATTGGGAGTTTTATTGAACTAGTATTAGAAGAAGGAAGGTAAAAGATAGGTTGGAGGGAGGGATTGTAAATAGGTATTAGTTAATGATTCTCTGTTAAACTTAAAGAAATTAATTTGTTAATTTTTACTTTAACTAGTTTTTGGCCCCTTGAATGTTCACAGATTGCTGCATGGGATAAATCTTTTCTGCGTTGCTAGTTTTAATTTAAGGAGAGTTTACCCCATGCCATAACAATATAAATACATTTGAAGTAATCATAACTCATGTCTTTAATAATTCAAGGTGCGTGTCTCCGGCTGTTCTGCATGTGTGTTTATCAAGAACTTGTCTGTCTTTTGACGTATAGAAATGTCTTCTACAAAACCCTGAGATCGACCTAGTCATTCCAGCCAACAGACAAACCAAACTGACAATTGTCAATGTGACCTGGAGGAAATATTTTTTTTATGTTGGCCACGGACAGGGACATGTATACCATTATTTTCTTTAAATGAAGGATTGTAATTCTGATAATTCTGTTACATTTCAATTCAGAATCGTGTGAAATAGCGAGGGGAAAATTGAATTCGGTGAATATGTAAACACCAGTCAGGCAGCAGCTGCACTTTCGTGTTCTTGTTACAATAAACATGATTAATGTTAAATACCCGAATCGTGTAATGAATTCCTCAGAGCCTGACACAACGTATAAATGTGACATTTGCCAGGTTACGTTAAATATGCGGAGTGCTTCTCAAAACAATGCATGCATCGCCAAAAGGATTGGCTTTTGCCATTTATTATCCTATCCTTGCAGCTATTGGTGTTCCAGGTAAATTAATGTACCTAGCGAGTAGCTGTCTGAATTTAGCCACATTGGTGGTGTTAGATTTGTCACTTTACCATGTGTTTATCTTCGCAATATCTTTTCTCAAATGTAATGTTTTACATTCATTTCATGGGACACTTTAACTGTACAATTGTTCACCTTTTATTGTCAATATTTCTTGCCGTTCAACTGAATTAACTCTTCACTTTAACGATCCAGCTGTTGGTAGACTGAGTCAATATTCATCGTATTAATTGTTTCAATTAACCATGCTAATTCTGTCCTATTCCCGCATTGTTTGTTCTCACTGCAACTTCTTCCTGGTACACTTTTTCAATCGTCTTACCAATGACACTGCGTCATCAGTTAAATTATATACTTCTTCCTGTTTATGGTTGACATAGAATCATGGAAGCCCGACAGTATAGCAATAGGCCATTCGGCTCATCAGGTCCACACTGCCCCTCCGAACAGCGTCCCAGCTAGAGCCAGCCCCCTATCCTATCCCTGTAACCCTGCATTTCCCATGGCTAATCCGCCCGGCCTGCACATCCCTGGACACTCTGGGCAATTGAGCATGGTCAATCCATCCAGTCAGCACATCTTTGGACTGTGGGAGGAAACCGGAGCACCTGAACGGAACTCACACAGACACAGGGGGAATGTACAAACGCCACTAAAACTGCGGGAAACTAAGGAAGTCATTGCTGGGCCCCTTGCTGAGATATTTGTATCATTGATAGTCACAGGAGAGGTTCTGGAAGATTGGAGGTCGGCCAACATGGTGCCAGTAATTAAGAAAGGTGGTTCGGACAAGGCAGGGAACTATAGACCGGTGAGCCTGACCTCAGTGGTGGGCAAGTTGTTGGAGGGAATATTGAGGGACCGGATGCACAAATATTTGGAAAGGCAAGGACTGATTACGGATAGTCATCATGGCTTTGTACATGGGAAATCATGTCTCACAAACTTGATTGAGTTTTTTGAAGACATAACAAAGGATTGATGAGGGCAGTGCAGATGGACTTCAGTAAGGAGTTAAACAAGATTTCCCATGGGAGACTGGTTAGTAAGGTTAGATCACAAGGAATACCGGGAGAATTAACCATTTGGATACAGAACTGGCTCACAGGGTGAAGGCAGAGGGTGGTGGTGGAGGGCTGCCTTTCAGACTGGAGGCCTGTGTACCATAAGGATCAGTGCTGGGTCCACTACTTTTCATTCTATATTTAAATGATTTGGATGTGAACACACGGGGTATAGTCAATAAGTTTGCAGTTGACGCCAACATTGGAAGTGTGGTGGACAGCGAAGACGGTTACCTCAGAATACAATGGGATCTTGGCCAGATGGGCCAAAGGGCTGAGGAGTGGCAGATGGAGTTTAATTTAGATAAATGGGAGGTGCTGCATTTTGGAAAGGCAAATCAGGACAGGACTTATACACTTAATGGTAATGTTCTGGGGCATGTTGCTCAACAAAGAGACCTTGGAATGCAGGTGTTTAGCTCCTTGAAAGTGGAGGCGCAGGTAGATAGGATAGTGAAGAAGGCGTTTGGTATGCTTTCCTTTATTGGTCAGAGTATTGAGTACAGGAGTTGAGGGTTCATGTTGCAGCTGTAAAGGACATTAATTGAGCCACTCATAGAATCCCTACACCATGGAAACAGGCTATTCAGCCCACCAAGTCCACACCAATGCTATGGACAGCATCCCACCCCAACGTTATTCCTGTAAACCTGCAATTCCCATGGGCAATCCACCCTACTGACACACCCCCGGACACTACGTGCAATTTAATATGGCAAATCCATCAGACCTGTGGGAGGAAACGCACACAGACATGGGGGAGTGTTCAAACTCCACGCAAACAATCGCCTGAGGCTGGAATTCAAAACTGAGTCCCTGATGCTACAAGGTGGCAGTGCTAACCACTCAGCCTTCATGCCATTTTTGAAATATTGCATGCAATTCTGGCCTCCCTAAGATAGAAAGGATGTTGTGGAATTTGCAAGGGTTCAGAAAAGATTTACAAGAATGTTGCCAGGGTTGGAGGGTTGGAGCTACAGGGAGAGGTTGAATAGGCTGGGGCTGTTTTCCCTGGAGCGTCAGAGGCTGAAGACTCATAGAGGTTTATAAAATCATGAGGCACATGGATAGTGTATTTTCTCCAAGGTGGGCGAGTCCAGAACTAGAGGGCAAGGGTTTAATTTGAGAGGGGAAAGATTTAAAAGAGACCTAAGCGGCAACTTTTTCACGCAGATGGTGGTGCGTGTATGGAATGAGCTGCCAGAGGATGTGGTGGAGGCTGGTACAATTACAACATTTAAAAGGAATCTGGATGGGTTTCTGAATAGGAAGGGTTTAGAGGGATTTGTGCCAAAGGCTGGGACTAAATTTATTTTGTGTATCAGGTCACCATGGACAAATTACACTGAAGGTGTGGTCATAAGCCCTTGGTAATGAAGGTCTTATGTCCGAAACGTGGATTCTCTTGCTCCTCAGATGCTGCCTGACCTGCTGTGCTTTTCAGGTACCGCACTCTCAACTCTGATCTCCAGCATCTGCAGTTCACACTTTCTCCAAGTTGCACTGAACTCTCTGTTTCCATGCTGCATAATTCCCTGACCCCACAGAGACAGTCAGCCAATGGTAAGCACTGAGTCACTGTGCCACCCAAAGTGCCCAATCTGATGATGCAATTTAATTCATCTACTTTCTTTGCTCTGTTAGTTTTAAAAGTACTGTCTTTCGATTAGAGCAATGTTAAAGTCAAGCTATTGCATTGTCATGAATGCTGTTATATGTGATAAACTGCATGCTTACAATCGCGTAAATGGAGATCATTGAGGTACTGACAAAGTTATTGTTAGTGCATTCTGACGAGGTCATCAGAGCATTACTGAAATTTTGTTTTACCGTTAGCACTGATCTTCTGAGTGAATTATTATGTTGCTGTCATTGTGTAAAGGGAGAACTATTTCGTCAATGTCACTGTTAGTAGTCAATGGTCACATTTTTGACACTGAGTAACAGTTTTCATGTTGTGTCCTTGACATGGATAATGCTTGATCAATTCCCATAAATAATTTATTCTGGGAACACATGAATGATTGGAGATGCTTCGGAGAGGGTGCAGAGGAGGTTCGCCAGGATGTTGCCTGGTATGGACGGCACTAGCTATGAGGAGAGATTGAGTAGGTTAGGGATATTTTCATTAGAAAGAAGGAGGCTGACGGGGAGACCTGATTGAGGTCTACAAAATCATGACAGGGTGGATAGCAAGACGCTTTTTTTTTCCCAGAGTGGGCGACTCAATTACTAGGCATCCCGAGTTCAAGGTGAGAGGGGACAGGTTTAAGTGAGAAATGTTTGGAAAGTTCTTTACGCAGAGGGTGTTGGGTGCCCGGATTGTGTAGCCAGTGGAGGTGGTAGGAGCAGGCATGACAGCGTCATTTAAGAGTATCGAGACAGATACACGAATGGACAGGTAGCAGAGGGATATAGATCCTTAGAAAATAGACAATCCGTTTAGATAGAGGATCTGGATTGGCGCAGGCATGGAGGGCCGAAGGGCCTGTTCCTGTGCTGTAATATTGTTTGTTCTTTGTCTGATTTATTCCTAATTGACTTGAAAGTGAATTTATTGTGAATGGAATCATTAACACCGAGATTGCAAAGGCGTTAAGTATTCTAACAGTAATGATTTGCTCTTGTGGAAATACGATCCGGAGTAGGCCGACCTGCCCCTTGAGCCTGCTCCACTGTTCAATGGGGTCATGGCTGATTCGACGTTTCTCATGATCATTTTTCCATGTTTTCCTTGTAATGGTGGATTTCCCTACAGATCAAGAAACCACCAATCTACGACTGATATTCACGTCTTTACTCTCAGTGTTCAAACTCTCAGTTTGCATCCCTCAGGGATGCACATTCAGCAGAAATACAATAGTTGTAGCCAGCACAGGGCTATATCAACCACTGACCAAGAGTGCGCACAGTAGCACAGAAAGTGTGCTGAGTGGTGGGAGTGTTTTCTACAAATCATTCACATCATTTGTCAGCACCATTTTTTTTCCAAATCGATGCAGAGAATCCAAATGACTATCAGGTAGTTAAAGCAGTGTGTCTGACACAACCCTTTCTGTCCTAAGATACAAAAACCATATTGCACAGAATGGCTTCTTTGAGTGATTTGATTTTGATGCATGTTGACGGATCAAACTTTCAGATCCACTTGATTGACTTCTGACCGTCATTGTCTAGAAATCTGTGACCTTGTCACTCCAACACTTTGTTTCACTTCTTAAAAATATGTTCATCAATGGTACATGTATTTTTGTTAATTGCATTTTGCTTTTCTTCCATTTTGCTAGAAATTTGCTGAACAGGATCTTTTTTTCATAATTCAGTTCGTGAATTTCAGTTATTTTGATAACCAGTCATTTGCCTTTCACCAATATTTGTATGATTATACAACTTTTTCTACGATTCCATAAGGGATAGTGTTCAGTCGTTAAACAAGTGACATGGTGGCTCCGTGGTTAGCACAGCAGCCTCACAGTGCCTGGGACCTGGGTTTGTTTCCATGGAATGTCTGCATGGAGTTTGCACGTTCTCCCTGTGTCTGTGTGGGTTTTTTTTTCCCGAAAAACAAAGATGTGCAGGTTAGGGTGAATTGTCCATGCTTAAGTTGCCCATAGTGCTCAGGGACGTGCATCATAACGGTAAATGTAGAGTAATAGTTTTGGGTGGGATACTCTTCGGAGGGTCAGTGTGAACTTGTAGGGCTGAAAGTTCTGTTTTCACACTGTAGCGAGTCTGGATTCTGGTTGGATATATATTCTAACTAGGGTTGTTGATAAATGATTTATTGCAATAGAAGTTGGACAAGTAGAGTCTCTGCTCAGGTGTTGTGTCACAATCACATTAATCATATCTGTCCCTCATTTTCTCTTTCTATTGCAGCTAACTTAGTGGTCATTGTGATTCTGTCCCGAAGACGTTGTGGTCTCTCTGAATGTATTATTTCCTATGTGATATCCATGGCAGTGACGGATCTCCTGGTCATTGTCACTGCAGTGATTCTACACCGGACTTTTGGTATCTATTTCCCATTTAGTTTCTTGTCCATAACACCCGTGTGCAGTCTACTTGTTGCCATAATTTATGTAGCACTAGACAGCTCTGTTTGGTTGACAGTTGCGTTCACCTTTGATCGATTTATTGCCATTTGTTGCCGGAAGCTGAAAATAAAATATTGCACCAAGAAGACTGCAGTGTGGGTTATAGGAATAGTGCCTCCACTGGCCTGTGTGAAAAACATCTTCATGTATTTTATATGTGAACCCGTGTACATAATTGAAAATGTACCCTGGTTTTGCAGAACTAAACCAGTTTTCTATACGTCGCCCGCATGGACTGCATATGATTGGATTCGTTCCATATTAACCCCTTGTCTGCCATTCATTCTGATGTCATTGTTCAATGCTCTTACCGTAAGGTACATCCTAGCCTCAACTACAACCCGCAAGAGACTCCGCGCCCAGAGCAATGTTGAAAATCAAAGTGACCCAGAGGTGGAGAAGCGTCAGAAGTCCATTATTTTACTATTCGCCATCTCTGGTAGTTTCATTCTGCTAAATATGCTATACTTTGTAACGATCCTCTACGTCCGCATTGCTGATGTCTTATATTTCTCAGATTCTGTTTTCAGTCAAACAGCTTTTAACATTGAGGAAACCGGGTATATGCTTCAGTTTCTCAGTTCCTGCACCAATCCTTTCATTTATGCAGGAACCCAGTGTAAATTCAGAGCTGAGTTAAAAAGTGAGGTCACTTATCAACTGAGTCGATTGGTTAAATTATTTAAGTTTTGAAGTGAAGAATAAAACTGCAGATCAACATGGTCTTCCTGAATTATTGGCAATAACATAAAACAGGCACATTTCAAAGCTTAATTTACTTTGAGGGCCGAACACTGCATGAACAAAGTATGTATAAGGAATGCTGTGTGACAAATCAAATCCGTATTCTAGTTTGTAACACATTATTGCCAGTTCATCAAAGAACAGGCACTTCATTCTACCGAGACTGTGCTGACACGTGATGCCTTTTTAAAATTGAAAACCTTTTGCCTCGACATGGTCTCCTTCTGTTCCCTGCCTGTTAAATTGTCTCTTAAACACTGCTGTTGTATCCACCTTCACCATCTACAGTATTCTGGTAGTGCATTCCAGACACTCAATGTAAAAAAAAGTGCCTCTCACATCTTCTTTAAACTTACCCCCTTTTTGCCTTAAACCTGTGTCCCCGCTTACTTGAAGTTTCTACCTTGGGAAAAATCCATAAGACCATAAGACCATAAGATATAAGAGTGGAAGTAAGGCCATTTGGCCCATCGAGTCCCTTCCACCATTCAATCATGGTTGATGGGCATTTCAACTCCACTTACCCGCATTCTCCCCGTAGCCCTTAATTCCTTGTGACATCAAGAATTTATCAATCTCTGCTTTGAAGACATCTAGCGTCCCGGCCTCCACTGCACTCTGTGGCAATGAATTCCAGAGGCCCACCACTCTCTGGCTGAAGAAATGTCTCCGCATTTCTGTTCTGAATTTACCCCCTCGAATTCTAAGGCTGTGTCCACATGTCCTAGTCTCCTCGCCTAATGGAAACAGTTTCCTAGCGTCCACCCTTTCCAAGCCATGTATTATCTTGTAAGTTTCTATTAGATCTCCCCTTAATCTTCTAAACTCCAATGGATACAATCCCAGGATCCTCAGCCGCTCCTCGTATGTTAGACCTACCATTCCAGGGATCATCCGTGTAAATCTCTGCTGGACACGTTCCAGTGCCAGTATGTCCTTCCTGAGGTGTGGGGACCAAAACTGGACACAGTACTCCAAATGGGGCCTAACCAGAGCTTTATAAAGTCTCAGTAGCACAACGGTGCTTTTATATTCCAACCCTCTTGAGATAAATGACAACATTGCATTCGCTTTCTTGATCACTGACTCAACCTGCATGTTTACCTTTAGAGAATCCATCCTATCTTGCCTCTCAATGTTGTAATCATCTATCAGGTCACCCCACAGACTCCGAGTGTTGAAGTGAAAACAAACCAAGGCGTTCCAATCTCTCCTCCTGGCTGATACCTTCCACACCTGACAATGTCCCGGTACACAATTTTAGTAACCTTGCCAAAGCCTTCCAATCCTCCTTGCAGAGTGGAGACCAGAAAGGGACAAAATGTTCCAAATGTTGAACAGCTGCTGCTGGGCAGAGCTGCAACATTGACTTGCCAATGTTTACATTGTATGCCTTAACCGATGGAGGAGACCATGCCTTCTTGGAGAAACTGGGAACTGCAGACGCTGGAGATCAGAGTCGAGACCGTGATGCTGGAAAAGCACAGCAGGTCAGGTAACATCCGAGGAGCAGGAGAGCCGACGTTTCTGGCATAAACCCTTATTCAGGAACGATGCCTTCTTGTCCACCTTATCTACTGGCGTTGCTACTTTCAAGGAACTTCCGACCTTTGCACCTAGATCACTCCGTTTCTAAGCGTTCTGCCATTAACTTTATGCCTCCATCCTGCATTCGACATTCCAGACGTATCTCCCCGCATTTGTGCGGGTTAAAATCCATTTTCCATTTTTTGCCTGTGTCTCCAACTTACCTACTGCCTGCTGTTTCATTGGGCAATGCCCCTGACTGTCCACAGCTCCCCCAGTCTTTGTGTTGCCCATGAACTTATGATGCAAGCCATCTACATGCTCCTGCACACTGTGTTAACATATTACCAATAGCAGGAATCTCAGCACTGATCCCCATGAAAGACCACTGCTCATAGCTCTCCTTTTCCTGCTTCTCTCTGTCTGCGATGACCATCTTACCAGCTCACCGCAGATCCCATATAACTTCCCCTTTTGACCTTGTCAAAAACCTTGCTAAAGCTATTAGCAACAATATCGACTACCCTCTTTCCTGATAAAGGGGTGAGACTCGAAAACCCGACTCTCCTGTCTCTCAAACACTGCCTGACCATTGGTGATTTTCCAGCTCCCCACTTTTCAACTCCACACCTTGAGTCTGGCATGACCTGGAGCCAACCGACCCCAGTACAGGATTGAAATAAGGTCGCGATGCATCCAGCATCTCTTCTTCTGTAACACCTTTCAAGACGTCACTATTTATTTCCCCAACTTTTATATCCTTCTCCACAATAAATACTAACATGAAGTTCTCATTTAGTACCTCACACGTCAGCTCACTCAAGGGTGGGATTGAATCCAGGATCCTGGTGCTGTGAGGTAGCACTGTTAACCACTGAGCCACCGTGCCGCCCAATGTAGTCACTCCAACCTCCCAGACTACCACAAACCCATTCTTCGGACACCCATCTTAATTAGGAACACGAATAGGCAATTCTCCCATCAAGGAGAAAGTGAGGACTGCAGATGCTGGTGATCAGAGCTGAAAATGTGTTGGTGGAAAAGCGCAGCAGGTCAGGCAGCATCCAAGGAACAGGAGAATCGACGTTTCGGGCATGAACCCTTCTTCAGCAATTCCTCTAGAAGGGCTCATTCCTGAAGGAAGGCTCATGCCCGAAACGTCGATTCTCCTGTTCCTTGGATGCTGCCTGACCTGCTGCGCTTTTCCAGCAACACATTTTCAATTCTCCCATCAAACCTGCTTCTCTACTCCTTATTTTCCATAACTATTGAATCCGAAAGCATTATTCTGGCTCTGATATAAGGTTAGCAATCACACTTTTCCACTCTGTGGAGAAACTGTTCTGACCTGAGAGCATTTCCAACACTTCCTGTTTCGAGACCAGATTTCCTGCATTTATAGACATTTGTTTTTGGCTCCTTGTGGATTGGTACGCTTAGACTTAATATGATGTGAACAGGTAAGGAACAAATCGAGCTGTTAAAGGATGAGACAACAGTGGATGTCATCCAGTTCAACAACAACAAAAAAACAAATCTAAAACTTCTGTCCAATACATTGGGGAAATAAAGTGCAAACTTGGTGACTGCTTTGCAGAAGATACGGAAGCTTGAACAGCAGTTTCAGGAACAGCTTCTTCCTGGCAGACTGCGGAATGGACTATCTCGATTCCTGATGAAGGGGTGCTGCCCGAAACGTCGATTCTCCTGCTCCTCGGATACTGCCTGACCTGCTGTGCTTTTCCAGCACCACACTCTCGTCTCTGATTTCCAGCATCTGCAGTCTTCACTTTCTCCTTACATTGATCTTGCCAAGCGCACGCCCTGTGCACTGTAACCTGCATACTTCTGCTTGTCTTTTTTTGAATCTGTTTGCCCTTGCTTACTCAGATCTGTCTGCACTGCTGGTAAACAGAGCTTCTCTCTGTCCTTCGGCACATGTGACAATCAATCAATCAATCAGAACATGGGCATTAGGTCTGCAAAAACAGACCCCGAGCTTACAATTGCCTGCCATTTCGAAGCATCAACGTGTTCCCCGTCCAATGTCTGTTTCGGGTTTTGCCGTGGTGTTTTAGCACAGCTCACGCAAGATAGTGAAGAACAGCACCTCATTTTCTACTTGGGATCCCTGCAGTCTTCTGGACTCAATACTGAATTCAATCGTTTTCAGACTTGAAGAATTCCCCTCGGTCCTTCCCCCAACCCCAGATACCATCTCGTCATCACGTCCAATCCATTGGCCCCATTAGAACAAAGGACAAAGAACAAAGAACATTGCAGCACAGGAACAGGCCCTTCGGCCCTCCAAGCCTGCGCCCATGCAAATCCTCTATCTAAATCTGTCGCCTATTTTCTAAAGGTCTGTATCGCTCTGTTCCCTGCCCATTCATGTATCTGTCCAGATACATCTTAAGTAACGCTATCTTGCCACCTCTACCACCTCCACTGGCAACGCTTTCCAGGCCCCCACTACCCTCTGCATAACAAACGTTTCACACATATCTCCCCTAAACTTTTCCCCTCCCACCTTGAACTCGTGACCTCAAGTAATTGAGTCCCCCACTTTGGGGGAAAAAAAACTCTTGCAATCTACCCTGTTTACACCTCTCATGATTTTGTAGACCTCAATCAGGTCATCCACCCCCCCCCCCCACCCCCACCTGCCAAACTTCTTCTTTCTAATGAAACTAATACTAATCGACTCAACCTATCTTCATAGCTAGCACCCTCCATTCCAGGCGATATCCTGGTGAACCTTCTCTGTGCCCTCTACAAAACAGCCACTGCCAATCAATCTCGCAGGCTGACCTTTACCCACACTTTTGTCAGCACCAAGCCAGGCAGCATCAGGGGGTGGAGAGGTCGATGTTTCGGGTGTAATCCTATTTTAGGACTGGGAGGCGGGTGTGCTGGGGGGATCTGCAGATAAAGGGGGCGGCAGAGAGAGGGTGATGAAGTGGGGATAGGTGAAAACAGGTACAAGGTGCGACCTGGTTGGTTAACAGGAGGAACAGATCTGGTTGGTGGCAGGGAGCCACCTATCTATGCCTCTCATGATGTCATAAACCTCTATAAGGTCACCCCTCAACCTCGTACACTGCAGTGAAAAATGTTCCAGCCTTTTCAGCCTCTCCTTATAACTCAAACCCTCCAGTCTCAGCAACATCCTTCTGCGTTTTCTCTGTACTGTCTCCAATATAATGATACCCTTCCCAAAGTGACCGGAATTGTACACAGTACTCCAAAATTGGCTTCACCCATGTCCTGTATATTCTGAACGTGACTTTGCCAACTCCAATACTCGATGGTCTGAGCAATGAAGGCCAGCGTGCCAAATGTCTTCTTACCAACCCTGCCTACCCATGATGCCACATTCAAGGAACTATGTACCTGAACCCTTCGGTCTCTCCGTTCAACAACGTTCCCCAGTGGAGAAAGTGGAAACTGCAGATGTTGGAGATCAGAGTCGAGAGCGTGGCACTGGAAAAGCACAGCAGGTCAGGCAGCATCCAAGGAGCAGGAGAATCGATGTTTCAGGCATAAGCCCTTACCATCAACTGTGTAAGCCCTGCCCTTCTGCATCTTACCAAAATGCAACACCTCCCATTTACCTAAATCAAACTCCATCTGCCACTCCTCAGTTCTGAAAAAAGGATCACGGGACCTGAGATATTAACTCGGTTTTTTTTCCCACAGATGCTGCCGGACCTGCTGAGTTTTTCCAGCAATTTCTACTTATAGAACATAGAACAGCACAGTAAAGGCCCTTTGGCCCATGATATTGTACCAAGCATTTATCTTAATCTAAGATCAACCTTACCTACACACCCCTCAATTTACTGCCATCCATGTGCTTGTCCAGCAGTTGCTTAAATGCCCCGAATGTCTCTGACTTTACTGGCAATCACTTCCACGCACCCACCACTCTCTGTGTAAAGAACCTACCTCTGATATCTCCCCTATACCTTCCTCCAAACACCTTACAATTATGACCCCTCGTGACAGTCATTTCTGCCCTGGGGAAAGGTCTCGGGCTATCTGCTCTATCAATGCCTCTCATTACTTTGTACACCTCTATCAAGTCATTCTCTTCCTTCTTCTGCTCTCCAAAGTGAAAACCCCAAGCTCATTCAACCTCTCTTCATAAGACATACTCTCCAGTCCAGCCAGCATCCTGGGAAATCTCCTATGCACCCTCTGTAAAGCATCGGCATCCTTTGGATAATGAGGCGACCAGAACTCGACACGATATTCCAAGTGTGGTCTAACCAGGATTTTACAGAGCTACAGCAAAACCTCACAGCTCTTAAACTCAATCCCCCTGTTAATGAAAGCCAAAACACCATATGCCTTGTTAACAACCCTATCAACTTGGGTGACAACTTTGAGGAATCTGTGAACATGAACCCCAAGATCTCGTCGTTCATCCACACTGCCAACAATCCTGCCTTTAACCCTATATTCAGCATTCAAATTCGACCTTCTGAAATGAATCACTTCGCATTTATCCAGGTTGAACTCCAACTGCCACTTCTCAGCCCAGCTCTGCATACTGCTAATGTCTTGTTGTAGCCCGCAACAGCCGTTGACACTATCTACAACACCATTGACCTGTGTGTCATCGCTAAACTTACTAACCCACCCTTCATCCACGTCATTTTCACATTCTTCCCCCGTCTGCTCCAGTTTCCTCCCACAGTTTAAAGATGTGCAGGTTAGAGTGAATTGGCCGTGCTAAATTGCCCCATATTGTTCAGGGATACCGAGGTTAGGTGCATTACTCAAGGATCAATATAGCACAGGGGAATGGGTCTGGAAAGGTTACTCTTCGGAGGGTTAGTGTGAGTTTGTTGGCCTGAAGGGCCTGTTTCCACACTGCAGGGGTTCTATTAAAATAAACCTTGCCTTTCTTAGCCAAGGCACTTTTTAAAAGTGGGGAGATGATGCTGAAAATCTATGATTGCTTTACCCACAATGCCAGTATTCTGTGCAGTCCTGGAATTTACATTGAGGGAGGGATGCAATTGTACTGGAGAGGGTGCAGAGGAGATTTACCAGGGATGGGATGTTGCCTGGGATGGAGAGGTTTAGTTATGAAGAGAGATTAGATAGACTGCAGTTGGATCAGAGGACAGCCAATTGTGAAGGATTAAAGTATAAGAGGCATAGAGCTGTTAGACAGGAAGAATCTTTTCCCCTTTTCACCACGACTGCTGCATTGACAGATAAAACTCCAGACAGTTGATAAGGAAGGATTCCTTTGGTTCCTCACCAGACATGAGTCAGGATACAGAATCTAACTCTCCCTGTGCACCCCCTGAGCCTACCGCCTTCATTGGGGGTCAGTGGCAGAGTTCACATGGGCGTGATCCCCAGAATGATTGTCAGGATCGTATCTCTCATGGACATTCCAAGTTGTGTATCTTCACTTATTCTGGTGTCTAACAGATGTGGAGAATTCTGGCAACAAGCCCACGTGCTCTTCTGTGGAGGTCACAGATCTGTTGTATAGGTTTATCAAAAGGGATTACGCTCCTGTGAAATCCGTCTGCTCTTTTAATGCAGTTTAAATGATTAACTTAAAGGTTAAGATAATTAACATCTGAATTAAAAAGGGGAGGCCCAGGATTGTCACACAGACACATTACACTCTTCACAGAATGATGACCAGTGTCACTATCGAGACTGGAAACCTTGCTGATTCACTTTCTCAGGAGCAGGGCCCAGTTTGATCCCGACCTCTAGTGTGAGAGCATATTTGCAGCATTCTCCATTGTTCTTATTGATTCTAAGCCCCAGTTGTAAAGGAGCAAGTGTTCTGCCTCTAGGAGCCCTGACGCATGGAGGACAGCAGTTTGGACACATTTCTCCCTCAGCAGTGAACCTTGCCAGCAGTGAACAGAGGTGAGAAAGGCCCAAATCCCGTTTGCTCTTTGCTGGTGAAGGACTGTGTCCAGGCTGCTGCTGTACTATTCCCACCCCACACCTCCAACTCCCCACTTCCCCGGATCTGACTTGCTGTGCTCCAGTCAGATGAAGATCCACACTCATGTGGAAAAGACAAACGCTAACAATGGTGTGGTTAGTCCAGGACTGATTCATTTAACAGTTGTCCAGAATATTAAACTTGAGCCAAGTTACAGGGATTATTAAATTAAAAATCACACAGCACCAGGTTAGAGTCCAACAGGTTGATTTAGAAGCACTAGCTTTCAGAGCGCTGCTCCTTCATCAGGTGGTTGTGGAGAATAAGATCATCAGACACAGAATTTATCGCAAATGTTTACAGTGTGATGTAACTGAAATTATGTATTGGTCTTTTTCAGCATATAATTTCAATTACACCACACTGTAGACATTTGCTGCATATTCTGTGTCCTCCAATCTCATGGTCATAACATAAAATTACAACGGATTGTTGGAACAACCGATCAGGTTCAGTAATCTCCTCGAGGGAAGGAAATGTGTTATTCTTTTCCAGAATTAGATTAGAATGGTGTTCAGGGATGTGTCAGTTAGTTGCATTAGTCGAGGCTAAACGTAATGGAATGGGCCTGGGTAGATTACTCTTTGGAAGGTCAGTGTGGACTTGTTGGGCTGAAGGGCCTGTTTTCAGACTGTAGGGATTGTCGGAACAACCGATCTGATTCAACAATGTCCTTAAGGGAAGGAAATATGTTATTCTTTTTCAGAATTAGATTAGAATCCCTACAGTCTGAAAAGAGGCCAAACAGCCCAACAAATCCACATTGACCCACCAAAGAGTAACCCACCATTCCACTTCATTTAGCCCCAACTAATACACCTAACGAACACATCTGTGCACACTCTGGGCAACTTAGCATGGCCAATTCACCCTAATCTGCATATCTTTGGACTGTGGGAGGAAACCAGAGCAAACCCACATGGACACGGGGAGAATGTGCAAACTCCACACAAACAGTCACCTAAGGCTGGAATTGGACCCAGGTCCCTGGCGATGTGAGGCAGCAGGGCTAACCACTGAGCCACCGTGCAGCTGGTCTTGCTGCCATGTAACTTCCGATCTAAAATAATGTGGGTGACTCATAACTGCCCTCTGAAATGGCCCAGTGAACCACAGTATTGTGCAAGAAGGAATAAACAGCCATATCAAACAAAGATAAGTAGAACCTAGTTACTCGATATCTGCAGAAACAGACCCCAGATTCACTGCTGAATGTGATTAACAGCAAAATCCAATCCCATGAGAACTTGTTGGTGTCTCAGCAGGTTGGAAGAATGAGCAATCCTTTTCCACATTCAGAAAACATGAATGGTTTATCACCTGTATGATCTCTCTGGTGAGTTGAGATGATCCCTTGAACGCAGTACTACAGTGACAGCACAAGAATAAACTCTCACCAGTGTGAACATGTCGATGGGTGATCAGGTCCCAGGAACCATAATCACACTTCCCACAGTCCAGTCTTTCCAAAGTGTGGACCTATTGTGTTTTAGCAGGTAGGATGACAAAATTAATTCTTCCCCCACGCTCAGCAGGTGAATGGTCTTTCCCCAGTGTGAACTTGCTGATGCCTGAATAGAGTAGATGAATCATTTAATCTTATCCCACCCTGAGAGCAGATAAATGGTCTCTCCTCAGAGTAAATTTGCGAGTGTAGAATGTGTCAGGGAAGGCAACAGCTGTTTCATCCAGAAATTCAGTTAACATTCCAGGATTAAATTCCACTCCGGCAGATGGTGGAATTTGAATTTAGAGAAAGCGATCTCGAGTTCAGAATGTACTGGTGAACATGAAACCACTGATTATTGTTGCAAAAACCTGTCTGGCTAATTGAAGTCCTTTAGGGAAGGAAAAATGCTGTCCTCATCCTGGTCTGGACTACATGTGACTCCAGACCCACAGCAATGTGGTTGACTCTCTATTGCCCTCTGAAACGGCCTAGCAAGCCACTGAGTTATATCAAACTGTATGAAGTCTCAAAAAACAAAGGAACTGGACAGACCACCTGGCGTCACATGAGGCAGTGGCAAAAGATAATGGCATAACCAGCCCTGTTGACCCTGCAAAATCCAACCTTACTAACATCTGAGGGCTGGGTGAATGGGTCATCTCATAGTCTAGTCATAGAAACTGACCTTCCACTCCAACTTGTCCATGCCAACCAGATATCCCAACCTAATCTAGTCCCATTTGCCAGCACTTGGCCCATATCATTCTAAACCCGTCCTAATCATATACCCATCCAGATGCCTTTTAAATACTGCAATTGTACCAGCCTCCACCACTTCCTCTGGCAGCTCATTCCATACACGTACCACCCTCTGCATGAGAAACAAATGCTCCCTAGGCCCCTTTTAAATTTTTCCTCTCTCACCTTAAACTTATACCCTCTAGTTCTGGACGCCCCAGGGAAAAGAACTTGTCAATTTATCCTATCCACGCCCCTCATGATATTATAAACCTCTATAATGTCACCCCTCAGGCTCTGAAGTTCCAGGAAAAGCAGCCCCAGCCTATTCAGCCTCTCCCTATAGCTCATCCAACCCTGGCAACATCCTTGTAAATCCATTCTGAACCCTTTTAAGTTTCACAACATCCTTCCAGTCGGAAGAAGACCAGAATTGCACGCAATAACCAATGTTCTGTATGGCCACAACATGACCTCCTAATTCCCATACTCAATACTCTGGCCAATAAAGGAAAGCATACCAAATGCCGCCTTCACTATCCTATCTACCTGCAACTCCACTTTCAAGGAGCTATGAACCTGCACTCCAAGGTCTCTTTGTTCAGCAACACTCCCTGGACCTTACCATTAAGTGTATAAGTCCTGCTAAGATTTGTTTTTCCAAAACGCAGCACCTCACTTTTATCCACCACTTCTCAGCCCATTGGCCCATCTGGTCAAGATCCCATTTTTATCTGAGGTAACCTTCTTCACTGTCCACTTCACCTCCAATTTTGGTGTCATCTGCAAACTAACTAACTATATCTCCTATGCTCACATCTAAATCATTTATATAAATGATGAAAAATAGAGGACCCAGCGCCGATCCTTGTGGCACTCCACTGGTCACAGGCCTCCAAACTGAAAAACAACCCTCCACCACCACCCTCTGTCTTCTACCTTTGAGCCAGTTCTGTATCCAAATGGCTAGTTCTCCCTGTATTCCGTGGGATCTAAACTTGCTAACCAGTCTGCAATGGGGAACCTTGTCAAACCCCTTACTGAAGTCCATGTAGATCATCTCCTTTGCTCTGCCCTCATTAATCCTCTTTGTTACTTCTTCAAAAAATCTCAGTCAAAATTGTTGGGCATAATTTCCCACGTGCAAAGCCATGCTGACTATCTCAAATCAGTCCTTGCCTTTCCAAATACATGAAAATCCTGTCCCGCAAGATTCCTTTAAACAGCTTGCCAAGCAGCAGTTTGACATAGTCATCAGTTTGCTGACGTGAATTCAATATAACACAATTGATGAACTGGGGACATTGCTTCTAAAGCGCAATGTTTTAAACTGTTGTATGGGTTGTAACTCGATTCTGGCCCCATGAGTTTAAATGGTGCTGCTGTTAGACCATTTTCTTTTCACATGGGATTGCACGAGAATAGAACTACCATGTTATAGCAGAGCCATGGAATGATACTTTACAGACAGTGTTCCATCTTTGGATAATCCTGTCCAAAAGGCAGGAGAGACCCAGTAGTGGTAGCGTCCAGTGATATACAGTCAGGAATGAGTTGCCCTGGGAGTCGCCAAGATTGATTCCGGGCTGGATGAATTCTCATGGCTTCAGGTTAAACATGAGCAAAGAAACCTCCTTCTGCTCACCGCATACCGTTCTCTCTTGGCTGATGAATCTCTACTCTTCCATGTTGAACAGCATTTGGAGGAAGCTTTCAGAGTGGCAAGGGTGCAAAATGTACTCTGGGTGCGGGATTTCATGGTCCACCACAAACAGTAACTTGGTAGCAACACTCTTGGGCTGGTCGGGTCCGAAAGGAAATAGCTGCTCGACTGGGTGTGCAATAGGTACTGAGGGAAAAATATTCTTGACATCATCCTTACCAATCTGCTGACTGCAGATGTATCTGTCCATGACAGTATCAGTAAGAGTGACCACCGCATAGTATTAGTGGAGGCAAAGTCTCGCCTTCCTGCTGAGAATAAGCTCCATTTTGTTGTGTGGCACTGTCATTGATTTGAATTGTATTGAATTTATTGTCACGTGTCCTGAGGCACAGCGAAGAGCTTTGTCTTGCGAGCAATACAGGCAGATCACTGAGTTAAGTCGCATAGATAAGTAAATAATAGGGAAACAGCGGCAAAAACAAAAACACAGGTACAGGCGAATGTTAAGAGTTTGTGAGTCCATTCAGTATTCTAACAACAGTTGGGTAGAAACTGTTTTGAAACCGGCTGGTGCATGTGTTCAGGCTTCTGTACCTTCTCCCCGATAGTTGTAGAAAAACATTGCCAGGGTGGGATGGATCTTTGAGAATGCTGGCAGCCTTTCCTTGACCACGGGCCTGGTAGATGGATTTTCTCGATGGGAGGTTGGCCTTTGTGATTGTCCGGGCCGAGTTCACCACTCTCTGTAACCGTCTCCGGTCTTGAATGGTACGGTTGCTATACCAGGTAGTGATACATCCAGACAGAACGTTCTCGATGGCGCACCTATAAAAGTTGGCAAGGGTATCACCATCATGCCAAATTTCCTCAGCTGCCTGTGGACGAAGAGATGTTGGGCCTTTGTAACCAGTGCGTCCACATGAAGAGTCCAAGAAAGCTTGACCCTGCTAAACAGAAAAGACTTCAACCAGATCTCGCAACTTAAGACTGGGTATCCATCAAACTCTGTGTGTCATCAACAGCAGCAGTATTGTTCTCCAGCACAATCTGCAACCTCATTGCCTGACATATTCCCCACTCAACGTTTCTCATCCGGCCAGGAGATCAACTGTGGTTCAATGGATAGCGCAGAAAGGCATGCCAGATGCTGCAGCGAACATGCCTAAAAATGAGCTGCCCATATGATGAAACTACCAAGCAGGGCTGCTTGCATGTCAAACCAGCATAAGCCACAAGTGCTAAACCATGTAAAGCCATCCCACAATCAACAGATCGAAGCTCTGCAGTCCTCTCACATCGAGTCATGGATGAAAGTGGACAATTAAACAACTCACTGGAGGAAGAGACTTCACCAGTATCTCTACACTCAATTCATGAAGAGTCATAGAGATGTACAGCATGGAAACCTGACGTACAACTTGTCCATGTTGACTAGATATCCGAACCTAATCCCGTCACATTTGCCAGCACTTGTGCCATATCCTTCCTATTCATATACCCATCCAGAGGCCTTTTTAATGCTCTATTAGTACCAGCCTCCACCATCTTCCTCTGCCAGCTCATTCCGTACACGCACCACCCTCTGCGTGAAAAAGTTGCCGCACCTCACCCTAAACCTATGCCCTCTACTTCTGGACTCCCCCAGCCTAGGGAAAAGACCTTGCCCATTTACCGAATCCATGCCCCCCCATGATTTTATCAACCTCTATAGAGTAGAGCAGGGTACTTTTTATATTTGATATTTCTGTCAGATACAACTGCTATGGTTAAAAATGAGACAGTGTTCCTCCAGGACTGAGGGTGGCACAATTGTACACCATATAAAGTCCATAAGAAGTGCAAAACATGCAAGTTACAGTGTAACAGAAGAATAATGAATCATTAACATTTTTCTAGCAGCAATACCAAAGAATTTCAGATTGGAAAGAGTCCGATTACACTATGTTGAGGAGCTTGAGGGCTTGGGGGAAGAAACTGCTGCATCCCTCAGGCTCCGACACTCCAGGGAAAACAGCCACAGCCTATTCAGCCTCTCCCTGTTGCTCAAGTCCACTAGAACTGGCAACACCCTTGTAAATCCTTTCTGAACCCTTTGATGTTTCACAGCATCCTTCTGATAGGAGGGAGACCAGAAATGTGCACAACATTCCAAAGGTGGCCAAACCAATGTCCTGTACTGCTGCACACGATCTCCCAACTACTGTACTCAGTACACTGAGCAATAAAGGAAAGCGTACCAAACACCTTCTTCACTATCCTATTCACCTGTGACCCCTCTTTCAAGGAACAATGAACACTTTTGTCCGATGATTCTCTCTTCCAGGGCTTCACGGGGAGTGAGACCGGGACCATCAGTAGGATTTTATCCCACGCTCTCCAATTCCCCGCTGCCAGCAGAAAGCAGTGATTGCAGCTTCAATCAGAGGTTTCCTGCCCATCCATGGACACAGATCATCCAACATTGGCTAAACCTCTTCAGAGAACATCTCTGGGACACCCGAACCAACCAACCCCACTGCCCCGTG
This sequence comes from Chiloscyllium punctatum, assembly GCF_047496795.1. Classification (NCBI taxonomy): domain Eukaryota; kingdom Metazoa; phylum Chordata; class Chondrichthyes; order Orectolobiformes; family Hemiscylliidae; genus Chiloscyllium; species Chiloscyllium punctatum. The sequence continues at coordinate 50,644,529 of NC_092774.1, forward strand.
GCTAATCACTTCCACTCCCCCTCCCACTCTGCCAAGGACATGCAGGACCTGGGCTTCCTCTATCGCCAAACACTAACTACCTGACACCTGGAGGAAGAATGCCTCATCTTCTGCCTCGGGACACTCCAATCCGATGGCATCAATGTTGTTTTCACCAGTTTCCCCATTTCTTCTCTCCCCCCCCGCCCCCCCCCCGCCTTATACCAGTTCCAAACTTCTCTCTCAGCACCACCCTCATGACCTGTCAATCTTCCTTCCCACCTATCCTATCCATCCTCCCCTCTGACCTATCACCAATACCCCGACCTTCATCCACCTATCACACTCTCAGCTACCTTCCCCTAGCCCCACCCCCTCCCATTTATCTCTCCACCCCCAAGGCTCCCAGTCTCATTCCTGATGAAGGGCTCCTGCCTGAAATGTTGACACTCCTGCTCCTCGGATGCTTCCTGACCTGCTGTGCTTTTCCAGTGACAAACTCTCGACTCCAAACCTCCGAAAGCACTGGCCGAAGCTCAGGAAAACTCAGGATGATTTCTATCCTACTCACTAAATGTCCGAGCAGCATTGGCAGAATCACTGAGTGAGTGAAACTTCCTCTCACCTTCAAACATGAAACCCTGCCTCATGCAATCGATTGCCTTCACTACTTGCTCATGGAACTCTGTTCCAGTTGCGCCATTAGAATTGCACTCATTCCAACAGGACCAGTGACTGTTCAACCCATTGTCTCTGAGTTGGCACACGGCAGCAACAACTCAACCACTCTCAGTGCCCTTCCTTTTCCCGCTCACCATGCAGTGTTTGCCTTGTCATTGTTTCCTCAGATAACCGAGGTGATACTATTGTTTAGGTTGGCCATCTGTGACAGATTTATTCAGAACTCACAGGTTATAGTCCAACAGGTTTATTTGAAACAAATTTGAGATTCAGGGAGAGGCTGAATAGGCTGGGGGCTGTTTTCCCTGGAGCGTTGGAGGCTGAGGGATGACCTTAGAGATGTTTACAAAATCATGAGGAGCGTGGATAGAGAATATAGACAAAATCTTTTCCCTGGGGTAAGGGAAGTCCAGAACTAGAGGGCATAGGTTCAGTGTGAGAAGGGAAAGATATAAAAGTGACCCAAGGGGCAACTTTTTCACACAGAGAGTGGTACGTGTATGGAATGAGCTGCCAGAGAAAGTGGTGGAGACGAGTACAATTGCAACATTTAAAAGGCATCTGGATGGGTATATGAATAGGAAGGGTTTGGAGGGATATGGGCCGGGTGCTGGCAGGTGGGACTAGATTGGTTTGGGATATCTGGTCAGCATGGATGGTTTGGACCAAAAGGTCTGTTTTTGTGCTGTACATCTCTATGACTCTATGGTCCATACGGAGCGACAGACATCAGGAAGGATGTCATGCAAAGTGATGAATAATTAAACAGATTCACTGAGTTCTGCGAGAAAAAAGAACACGTCCTCGTTTTTCAATGAACCGGAAACTACAGCACAGTGTTCCACACTAGGGTCAGAAACACTGACTGTTTAAGGTGGTAAATGTTCACGCAGATGTGAAGTGTCGCAGGAGGTTTTTGGTCTCCTTACTTGAGAAAAGGTGTACTGGCACTAGAAGGGGTGCAGATGAGGATCTAACTTTTGAATTTAGGCAACAAGTATAGGCAGGTTTTTATTAATCACAAAACAGTTTTTAAAATTTAAAATAACACCAAAAAATGGCTGAGAATACTGGTTGAACTCTGTGAACCTGTACTGCTGATTTGCAGAATTAAGCCGAAATTCAAAGATAAGAGGATAACAGAGTTTTCATAAAATTAATACTGACACATTAATTAACAATTCAAACTAACCTTGAACTGATATATGGCATTACAATTGACATAAATAAAATTATTTTTCAATATCATTGGATTAGCCTGTTGTCAATCATGTTGGCCAATATTATAGTTGCTTGGACTTTTCTTGTAATTAAGAAACCTTTCCCAGGAAATATCATTAGATTAACCTGCTGTCAATCGTGTCACCTTATTATGTGTGATTGGTCTTTCTTGTAATTAACACTGTACCATCTCCTAAGAAAACATATAAATAATGTGTAATTTTCAAATGTAATTGCGCAACTTCACCACGGAACACAGAAGCCTTAACCTCTGTGTTGCTGGATAGAATTGCATCAAAGTACCTTAATTCAATGAAGTAATGACCCTTGCTTTATGAACAGACCATATTCGTTGATTCTTTTGACCGATCTCGAAGGAAGAGGCCCCTCTTGAGGGGTCATAGATCTTCACAGAAGAGGTTTACTAGGTTGATTCCGGAGATTGCGCTGGGCTAGGTGGTTAGCACTGCTGCCTCACAGCGCCAGGACCTGGTTTGATTTCTAAGTCCATAAGACCATAACACATAGGAGTGGAAGTAAGGCCATTCGGCCCATCGAGTCCACTCCGCCATTCAATCATGGCTGATGGGCATTTCAATTCCACTTACCCGCATTCTCCCCGTAGCCCTTAATTCCTTGTGACATCAAGAATTTATCAATCTCTGCCTTGAAGACATTTAGCGTCCCGGCGTCCACTGCACTCTGCGGCAATGATTTCCACAGGAGAAAGTGAGGACTGCAGATGCTGGAGATCAGAGCTGAAAATGTGCTGCTGGAAAAGCACAGCAGGTCAGGCAGCATCCAAGGAACAGGAGAATCGACGTTTTGGGCTTGAGCCCTTCTTCAGGATTCCTGAAGAAGGGCTGATGCCTGAACCATCGATTCTCCTGTTCCTTGGATCCTGCCTGACCTGCTGCACTTTTCCAGCAATGAATTACACAGGCCCACCACTCTCTGGCTGAAGAAATGTCTCCGCATTTCTGTTCTGAATTTACCCCCTCGAATTCTAAGGCTGTGTCCACATGTCCTAGTCTCCTCGCCTAATGGAAACAATTTCCTAGCGTCCACCCTTTCCAAGCCATGTATTATCTTGTAAGTTTCTATTAGATCTCCCCTTAATCTTCTAAACTCCAATGGATACAATCCCAGGATCCTCAGCCATTCCTCGTATGTTAGACCTATCATTCCAGGGATCATCCGTGTGAATCTCCGCTGGACACGCTCCAATGCCAGTATGTCCTTCCTGAGGTGTGGGGACCAAAACTGGACACAGTACTCCAAATGGGGCCTAACCAGAGCTTTTTAAAGTCTCAATAGCATAACGGTGCTTTTATATTCCAACCCTCTTGAGATAAATGACAACATTGCATTCACTTTCTTAATCACGGACTCAACCTGCATGTTTACCTTTAGAGAATCCTCAAATAGCACTCCCAGGTCCCTTTCTACTCTGGCTTTATGAATTTTGTCACTGTTTAGAAAGTAGTCCATGCTTGAATTCTTTTTTCCAAAGTGCAAGGCCTCGCATTTGCTCACATTGAATTCCATCAGCCATTTCCTGGACCACTCTCCCAAACTGTCTAGATCCTTCTGCAGCCTCCCCACTTCCTCAGTACTACCTGCCTGTCCACCTAACTTTGTATCATCGGCAAACTTCACTAGAGTTCCCCCAGTCCCTTCATCCAGATCATTAATATATAACGTGAACAGCTGTGGCCCGAGCACCGAACCCTGCGGGACACCGCTCGTCACTGGCTGCCATTCCGAAAAAGAACCTTTTATCCCAACTCTCTGCCTTCTGTCAGACAGCCAATCCTCAATCCATACCAGTAGCTCACCTTGAACACCATGGGCCCTCACCTTGCTAAGCAGCCTCCCGTGTGGCTCCTTATCAAAGGCCTTTTGGAAGTCTAGGTAGATCACATCCACTGGGTTTCCCTGGTCTAATCTACTTTCACCTCTTCAAAGAATTCCAACAGGTTTGTCAGGCACGACCTCCCCTTACTACATCCATGCTGACTTGTTCTAATCCGACCCTGCTCTTCCAAGAATTTAGAAACCTCATCCATAATGATGGATTCTAGAATTTTACCAACAACTGAGGTTAGGCTAATTGGCCTATAATTTTCCATCTTTTGTCTTGATCCTTTCTTGAACAAGAGGGTTACAACAGCGATCTTCCAATCATCCGGGACTTTCCCTGACTCCAGTGACTTATGAAAGATCTCAACCAAAGCCTCAGCCACCTCCCTCAGAACTCTAGGATTTCTGCCTTGGGTGACTCTCTGTCTGGAGTTTGCACATTCTCCTCGTGTCTGTGTGGGTTTCCTTCCGCTGCTCCAATTTCCTCTCACAATCCAAAGATGTGCAGTTAAGGTGAATTGGCCGTGCTAAATTGCCCATAGTGTTAGGTGCATGGGTCAGAGGTAAATATAGGGTGGGGAATAGGGCTGTGTGGGTTATTCTTTGGAGGGTCGGTGTGGATTTGTTAGGGTAGATGACCTGTTTCCTTACAGTAGGTAATCTAATCTAATATGACGGGGTTGTCTTTCGAGGGTAGACTGGGATTACATTCATTAGAATTCAGAAGAATGAGGGGGGATCTTAAAGAAACATATGAAATTATAAAGGTAGTAAGTAAGATAGATGGAGGGAGGATGTTTCCACTGGTGGGTGAAACGAGGACAAGAGGGCACAGCCCCAAAATTAGGGGGAGCAGATTTCGGACTGAACTGAGAAGGAACTCATTCACCCACAGTGTTGTGAATCTATTGATTCCCTGCCAAGTGAAGTAGTTGATGCAACTTCAGTAGATGCTTCAAAGGCTAACATAGTCAAGGAATTCGGGGTTATGGTGAGAGGGCGGGTGAGTGGAGCTGAGGCCAGGAAAAGATCAGCCGTGATCGCGTTGAGCGGCGGAGCAGGCCTGAAGGGCCAGGTGGCCTCCTCCTGCTCCTGGTTCATATAAGTTTTTTTTATATAATGTTCTGTTGTTGTTGTTGTTATTTGTGGGCGGCGCTGCCTGGGCCATTCTGAAGTGAAGCCCCAGCATGCCCCGCGGTGAAGGACCCTTGTCCACAAACTGGAGAGCACTGCGCAGGCGTAGTAGCCCACCGGTACGGCGCATGCGCGGGGACCGCTCCTGGCGGCGGGCGGACGGACATGTATTCGTTATCGCTCAGACCTCGGTGAGAATGAGGCGGTGTTGCGGGACGGATGGGTTCCGGGGGGGGGGGGATGTCGGGGAGGCGTCGTGGGCATTCCCTGCACGGCGCGACACCAACAGAGCGGGTTTCTGTTCCCTGTGCACGCGGAGTTGAGGGCCGACAGTTAACCGGAGGCTTTGGCCACGTCTAGGCCTCCGAGCGGGCGCCCGCCATCTTTGGTGAGGGAACAGCCGTCGTCAGCGAGGGCGCATGCGCGGCCGCCATCTTTGGTTAGGGGATAGTCTCTTCAGCGAGGGCGCACGCGCGGCGGCCATCGTTGTAGAGGAACGACTGGGCGGCGCTTGCTGCCCATGGTTCAGAATGAAGGCAACTTGTCCATCAGCCTTTCACACGTGACACCTTACTGAGGAAGCAGAAGTGCATTACAAAAGCAAAGAGGGTGGCCTCCTGCACCCATATGCCTTAAGGTCTGTGGTCCTGTTCAGTCTCATGCAGACCAGACCAGGGCAGAAACTCACTGCAAAGGTCATGACTTGGAGATGTTGGTGTTGGACTGGGTTGTACAAAGTTAAAAATCACACAACAATCACAACAGGGGAACCTCGATTATCCAATCGATATGGCGGGCGGTGTTTCGTTCTGATAATTGATTATTCGGATAACTGATTTGACCTCAAACAAATGAAGCCACACTGATCTAACACTGTGCTTGGCCGGAGAGTTTATTTAAATCTATAATTTTGATGAGTCTGCTATTTAAACAAACTAATCTTTGCATCCTGTAAATTGCAGGTTAAACTGAGAAGGACTAAACCCTTGCCCATCACATAAATATATGATATTCCAGCATTAAACAAGATCCCGAACAGCTTCTACAATCACAAGAGCATTTGTGAGTTTCCGCTGAACTTAGTGTTGCAATAAGGAGACAGAAGCACCACCTCGCGCATGCATTTACTTCCTCTACCATTTTTTTGTGAACAGCCCGGTAAAGTGACGGGAATAAAGCACGTACTCTTACAAAGGGCTGTGTAACTAACCCTTGAGGTGCTTGTGTTCTTCGTTTTGCCAGCGTTTTCACATGTTCTTCAGTGCAGGTAATCTGAATTCGCTTACTTCTTTTATGTCCCGTTTTTAATGGGACCTTGATATCTCGTTTGGATAATCCAAAATTCGGATAATTGATATTCAGTTAATCGGGGTTCTACTGTATTGTGACTCAATGTTATTGCTTGAATCGAGTAATTTCCAACAACAATGGGCAGCGTGCTTTGATTGGGAATTAGGAGGGGGGAGACTTAATAACAACAAATTCGAACCAGACAAAATGATTGTCTTTCTGATTTTTTTTTTATCTGGACTGACAGTGATGACTGTTGCAAAATTCCTTCACAGGATATTACATGAGGTTTTGCGGACAAGAAACAGAAACTAAGCATCTCATAAAAAACTGACAGGAAGCAAGCGATTCCACCATCGGCCTTTGCAAGTAAGTGTTGAATTCCAGATCATAAGCAAGTGCTGCATAAAACTTTTCCTCGTGTCTTCCCTGTGGCTGTTTCCCAGAATTTTCAATCCGTGCCCCTTCCTGTTTTATTATGACCGACCAACAGGAATAACTTTTTCAAAGTTGTGGGCGTTGTGGTGGCTCAGTGGTTAGCACTGCTGCCTCGCAGCACCAGGGACTTGGGTTCAGTTCCCACCTCGGGGCAACTGTCTGTGTCTGTGTGGGTTTCCTCCGACAGTCCAAAGATGCGCAGGTCAGGTGAATTGGCCGTGCTAAATTGCCCCTAGTGTTAGGTGCATTCGTCGGGGCAAACGTAGGGGAATGGTTCTGGGTGGGTTGCTCTTTAGAAGGTTGGTGTGGAGTTGTTGGGCCGAAGGACCCGTTTCCCCGCTGTGTGGAATCTCAAAAAAAAACTACTCTATGTTAATCTGCAACTAAAATCCCTCACTTCATGAACTTTTGTGGCAAAAGTTTGCCCCGTCTATGTGACCCTCCAATCCCACATGTTGTCTGGTGATTCCTGATTTGGACACACCCTGTGTGTGATGTCATCACGCAGTCACAGTTGCACAGTGACATCACCCACTAGTGCGGATTTACTCAACGGGAAGATTTTTCTCTGATTTCAGTGTTTCTGATGTCTTTCCAACTGCAGGCCCCAGCAGGAGATTTTAATATTGAATACCGTGGGATTACTTAGGTGATGAATGTTTATGAGCATTCATCATCACTTTGAGGTTCCTCCCATTTACCTGTGCTCCTGTTCTGAGAAATTCTGTGGCTGAAGGGTTGGAGTTGTCGATCTGATTCCATGACCCTCCGTTCACTTATGCCTCCTCCCCGATCATCTTTCAGCCATTGAACTAACTTCATCGGTCTCTTGTAATGCATGTATTTCATCTCTCTTTAGTATTTCACTGTGACTTCTGCTGACAGTGTCTAAGTGAGGCATCCATTGTTGCCTACACTCAGGCCATGTCTTGCCAGCTCACAGAGTCATAGCGACGTACAGTATGGAAACAGACCATTCAGTCCAACCCGTCCATGCCGACCAGATATCCCAACTCAATCTAGTCCCACCTGCCAGTACCCGGCCCATATCCCTCCAAACCCTTCCTATTCATGCACCCATCCAGATACCATTCAAATGCTGTAATTGTACCAGCCTCCACCACTTCCTCTGGCAGCTCATTCCATACATGTACCACCCTCTGTGTAAAAGTTGCCCCTTAGGTCTCTTTTATATCTTTCCCCTCTCACCCTAAACCCACGCCCTCTCGTTCTAGACTCCCTCACCCCAGGGAAAAGGCTGTCTGTTTATCCTATCCGTTGCACCCATGATTTTGTAAACCTCTATAATGTCACCCTTCAGCCTCCGACGCTCCAGGGAAAACAGCCCCAGCCTATTCAGCCTTTCCCTGTAGCTCAAATCCTCCAAACCTGGCAACATCCTTGTAAATCTTTTCTGAACCCTTTCAAGTTCCATAACATCTTTCCGATAGGAAGGAGACCAGAATTGCATGCAATATTCCAACAGTGGCCTAACCAATTTCCTTTACAGCTGCAACATGACCTCCCAACTCCTGTACTCAATACTCTGACCAGTAAAGGAAAGCATACCAAATGCCGCCTTCACTATCCTATTTATCTGCGTCTCCACTTTCAAGGAGCTGTGAAACTGCACTCCAAGGTCTCTTTGTTCAGCAACACTCTCCAGGACCTTAAGTGTATAAGTCCTGCTAAGATTTGCTTTCCCAAAATGCAGCACCTCGCCTTTATCTGAATTAAACTCCATCTGCCAGATCTCAACCCATTGGTCCATCTGATCAAGAGCCTGTTGTGATCAGAGATAACCTTCTTCGCTGTCCACTACACCTCCAATTTTGGTGTCATCTGCAAACTTACTAACGACACCTTTTATGCTCACATCCAGATCATTTATATAAATGACAAAAAGTAGAGGGCCCAGCACCGATCCTTGTGGCACTCCACTGGTCACAGGCCTCCAGTTTGACAAACAACCCTCCACCACCACCCTCTGTCTTCTACCTTTGAGCCAGCTCTGTATCCAAATGGTTAGTTCTCCCTGTATTCTGTGAGATCTAACCGTGCTAACCAGTCTCCCATGAGGAACCTTGTCGAATGCCTTACTGAAGTCCATATAGATCACATCTACCACTCTGCCCTCATCAGTCCTCTTTGTTACTTCTTCAAAAAACTCAATCAAGTTAGTGAGACTAACAGAGTTCTGGGGTACACCTGATCAGGTCCTGGAGATTGCCCAGATTTACCACTTTTATGCATTTCAAGACATCCAGCACTTCCTCCTCTGTAATATGGACATTTTTCAAGATGTAACCATCTATTTCCTCACATTCTATATCTTCCATGTCCTTTTCCACAGTAAATACTGATGCAATATACCCGTTTAGTATCTCCCACATTTTCTCCACACAAAGGCTGCCTTGCTGATCTTTGAGGGGCCCTATTCTCTCCTAGTTACCATTTTGTCCTTAATATTAAAAACCCTTTGGGTTCTCCTTAACTCTATTTGCCAAAGCTATCTCATGTCTCCTTTTTGCCCTCCTGATTTCCCTCTCAAGTATGATCCTACTGCCTTTTTATTCTCTTATAAGGATTCAATCGATCTATCCTGTCTATACCTTACATATGCTTCCTTCTTTTTCTTAACCAAACCCTCAATTTCTTTAGGCATCCAGCATTCCCTATACCTACCTGCCTTTCCTGTCACCCTAACACGAATATACTTTCTCTGGACACTCATTCCTGAAGGCTTCCCATTTCCAGCTATCCGTTTACCTGTGAACATTTGCCCCCAATCAGCTTTCGAAAGTTCTTGCTTAATACCGTCGAAATTGGCCATTCTTCAGTTTAGAACTTTAACTTTTAGATCTGGTCTATCCTTTTCCATCACTATGTTAAAGCTAATAGAATTATGGTCGCTGGCCCCAAAGTGCTCCCCCACTGACACCTCAGTCACCTGCCTTGCCTTATTCCCCAAGGGTAGGTCAAGTTTTGCATCTTCTCCAATAGGTGCATCCACGCACTGAATAATAGATCATAGAACAATACAGCACAGAACAGGCCCTTCGGCCCACGATGTTGTGCTGAACATTTGTCCTAGCTTAAGCACTTATCCATGTACCTATCCAGTTGCCGCTTAAAGGTCACCAATGATGCTGACTCTGCCACTCCCACAGGCAGCGCATTTCATGCCCCCCACCACTCTCTGGGTAAAGAACCCACCCCTGACATCCCCCCTATACCTTCCACCCTTCACCTTAAATTTATGTCCCCTTGTAACACTCAGTTGTACCCGGGGAAAAAGTCTCTGACTGTCTACTCTATCTATTCCCCTGATCATCTTATAAACCTCTATCAAGTCACCCCTCATCCTTCACCGTTCCAATGAGAAAAGGCCGAGAACTCTCAACCTATCCTTGTACGACCTATTCTCCATTCCAGGCAACATCCTGGTAAATCTCCTCTGCACCCTCTCCAAAGCTTCCACATCTTTCCTAAAGTGAGGCGACCAGAACTGCACACAGTACGCCAAATGTGGCCTTACCAAGGTCCTGTACAGCTGTAACATCACCTCACGACTCTTGAATTCAATCCCGCTGCTAATGAACGCTAATACACCATAGGCCTTCTTACAAACTCTATCCACCTGAGTGGCAACTTTCAAAGAGCTATGAACATAGACCCCAAGATCCCTCTGCTCCTCCACCTTACTAAGAACCCTACCGTTAACCCTGTATTCTGCATTCTTATTTGTCCTTCCAAAATGGACAACCTCACACTTGACAGGGTTGAACTCCATCTGCCACTCCTCAGCCCAGCTCTGCATCATATCTAAGTCCCTTTGCAGCTGACAACAGCCCTCCTCACTACCCACAACTCCACCTATCTTCGTATCGTCTGCAAATTTACTGACCCACCCTTCAACTCCCTCTTCCAAGTCATTTGTAAAAATTACAAACAGCAGAGGACCCAGAACTGATCCCTGCGGAACTCCACTTGTAACTGGGCTCCAGGCTGAATATTTACCATCTACCACCACTCTCTGACTTCGACCGGTTAGCCAGTTCTCTATCCAACTGGCCAAATTTCCCTCTATCCCATGCCTCCTGACTTTCCGCATAAGCCTACCATGGGGAACCTTATCAAATGCCTTACTAAAATCCTTGTACACTACATCCACTGCTCTACCCTCATCCACATGCTTGGTCACCTCCTCAAAGAATTCAATAAGACTTGTAAGGCAAGACCTACCCCTCACAAATCTGTGCCGGCTGTCCCTAATCAAGCAGTGTCTTTCCAGATACTCATAAATCCTATCCCTCAGTACCCTTTCCATTACTTTGCCTACCACTGAAGTAAGACTAACTGGCCTGTAATTCCCAGGATTTTCCCTATTCCCTTTTTTGAACAGGGGCACAATATTCGCCACTCTCCAGTCCCCTGGTACCACCCCGTTGACAGTGAAGACGAAAAGATCATTGCCAACGGCTCTGCAATTTCCTCTCTTGCTTCCCACATAATCCTAGGATATATCCTGTCAGGCCCGGGGGACTTGTTGTTCAAAATGCTCAACACATCTTCCTTCCTAACAAGTATCTCCTCTAGCTTACCAGTCCGTTTCATATTCTCCTCTTCAACAATACGGTCCCTCTCATTTGTAAATACTGAAGAAAAGTACTCATTCAAGACCTCTCCTATCTCTTCCGACTCAATACACAATCTCCCACTACTGTCCTTGATCAGACCTACCCTCGTTCTCGTCATTCTCATGTTTCTCACATACGCATAAATGGCCTTGGGGTTACCCTTGATCCTACCCACTAAAGATTTTTCATGCCCTCTCTTAGCTCTCCTAATCTCTTTCTTCAGCTCCCTCCTGGCTATCCTGTATCCCTCCAACTCTCTATCTGAACCTTGTTTCCTCAACCTTATGTAAGCCTCCTTCTTCCTCTTTACTAGACATTCAACCTCCCTCGTCAACCAAGGCTCCCTCACACGACCATCTCTTTCCTGCCTGACAGGTACATACATGTCAAGGACACGTCGTATCTGTACCTTGAAAAAGTTCCACATTTCAACGAATCAGAAAAGTTTCTTGTATTTAACAAATTCCTCTCCGTCTAAACTCTTAACCCTGACAGTCCCAGTCGATGTTTGGAAAGTTAAAATCTCCTAACATAACTACCCTATTATTCTTACAGATAAGAGAGATCATCTTCCAATATGATCTTTCACAGTCAGGAAATGCTTCTTTCCTGCACTATAGTCCATTTCTCTTCTACTACTTAAATTAATTATCAAATTCTACGCTACCTTTATTTTGGCATCAGATATGTAAATCACTTTAAATCTGTTGTTGATCCTTTTACAAATCAGAACAGTTTCTCCCTGCCGAATCAATCCAGACCACTCATTGTTTTAGAACATAGACCATTCCAGCGCAGCACAGGCCCTTTGACCCTCAATGTTGCACCGACCTGTTGAACCAATCTGAAGCCCATCTAACCTACACTTTTTCATTCTCGTCCATATGTCTATCCAATGACCATTTAAATGCCCTCAAAGTTGGCGAGTCTACTACTGTTGCAGGCAGCATGTTCCACGCCCCGACTACTCTCTGAGTAAAGAACTGCCTCTAATATCTGTCCTATGTCTATCACCTCTCCATTTAAAGCTGTGTCCCCTCATGCTCGCCATCACCATCTAAGGAAAAAGGCTCTCCCTGTCCACCCGATCTAACTCTCTGATTACCTTATATGTCTCAAAGAAGTCACCTCTCAGCCTTCTTCTCTCTAACGAAAACAGCCTCAAGTCCCTCAGCCTTTCCTCGTAAGACCTTCCTTCCAGACCAGGCAACATCCTGGTAAATCTCCTCTGAACCCTTTCCAAAGCTTTCACATCCTTCCTATAATGCAGTAACCAGAACTGTACACAATACTCTAAGTGTGGCCACACCAGAGTTTTGTACATCTGCAGCATGACCTCATGGCTCCAAAACTCAATTCCTCTATCAATAAAAGCTAACATTCCGTATTCCTTCTTAACAGCCCTATCAACCTGGGTGACAACTTTCAATGATCTATACGTGGACACCGAGATTTCTCTGTTAATCTACACTACCAAGAATCTTAGCATTGGCCCAGTACTTTGCATTCCTGTTACTCCTTCCAAAGTTTTTTTGTCCAATGTGCTGTACCTTCCTCTCATGCTGATAGATAAGAGATGCCGAATTATTCATAAGTTGATGATTTAGGAATGTCCAAATGTCACATGTTCAAATACAACAAAAATTGAAGGTAGCTAACACCTTGGGACCTGATGAAGTGTATCCCAGGACTTCGAGGGAGGGTAGGGATGAAATTGCAGAGTCCGTGGTGGAGATATTTGTAACATGGGTGAAGTGCCCAAAGATTGGAGGTTTGGCTAATGTTGCGCTATTGTTTAAGATAGGCTCACCGGTGTAGTTCTCGCTGCAGCCTAACGTCTGTGGTGGCTACGTTGTGAGAAGGGTTTCAGAGAGACATGATCTGCAGGCATTTGGAGAGGCAAGGACTCATTTGGGATCGTCACCATTGCTTTGTGTGTAGGAAATTATTTCTCACAAATTTGGTGGAGTTTTTTTTAATGGATGACCAAGACAGTAGATGATGGTAGTGCGGTAGAACATTGTCTACATGGGCATTAACAAGGTGTTTGACAAGGAATCGCTTGGTGTGTTGTTGACTACGGTTAAATCTCTCAGGATTCCAGCAGAGCTGGCCATTTAGATACAAAATTGGCTTGAAGCTGGAAGACAGAAGGTGTTAGTAGAGGGTTGGTTTTCAAACTGGAGACTGTGACCAGCTGCGTCCACTGTTCTTCGCAATTTATACAAATGATTTGGATGTGAATTTAGGGGGTATGGTTAGTACGTTTGTGGATGACACTAAGATCGGTGGTATCGTGGGTCGTGCAGAAGGTTATCTGGGAATATAATGAGATCTTGGTCAATTAGGCAAGTGGGTTGAGGAATGGCAGATGGAATTTAATTTCGATAAATACGTTGTATTGCATTTTGGTAGATCGAACCAGGGCAGGACTTAGACACTCAATGGCCAGCCCTGGGGAATGTCATGGAATAAAGAGATCTAGGGGTACATGCTCATAGTTCCTTTAAGTGGAGTCACAGGTAGACAGGATGCTGGAGAAGGCCTTCAGTATGTGTGCTTTCATTGGGCAGAGCACTGAGTATCGGAGTTGGGATGCCTTGCTGCAGCTGTGTAAGAGATTGGTAAGGTCACATTTTGGAGTTCTGTGTGCAGTTCTGGTCATAGAGTCATAGAGATGTACAGCACGGAAACAGACCCTTCGGTCCATGCCGACCAGATATCCCAACCCAATCTAGTCCCACCTGCCAGCACCCGGCCCATATCCCTCCAAACCCTTCCTAATCATATACCCATCCAAATGCCTCTTAAATGTTGCAATTGTACCAGCCTCCACCACTTCCTCTGGCAGCTCATTCCATACACGCACCACCCTCTGCATCAAAATGTTGCCCCTTAGGTCTGTTTTATATCTTTCCCCTCTCACCCTAAACCTATGCCCTCTAGTTCTGGACTCCCTGACCCCAGGGAAAAGACTTTGTCTATTTACCCTATCCATGCCCCTCATAACTTTATAAACCTCTATAAGGTCACCCCTCAGCCTCCGAAGCTCCAGGGAAAACAGCCCCAGCCTGTTCAGCCTCTCCCTGTAGCTCAAATCCTCCAACCCTGGCAACATCCTTGTGAATCTTTTCTGAACCCTTTCAAGTTTCACAACATCCTTCCGACAGGAAGGAGACCAGAATTGCACGCAATATTCTAACAGTGGCCTAACCAATGCCCTTTAGAGCCACAACATGACCTCCCAACTCCCGTACTCAATACTCTGACCAATAAAGGAAAGCATACCAATCGCTGTCTTCACTATCATATCTACCTGGGACTCCACTTTCAAGGAGCTAGGTCACCCTACTATAGGAAGGATATTATTAAACGAGAAAGAGTGCAGAACAGATGTATGAGGATGCGACCTGAACTGGAGGGTTTGACTTCTATGAGAAGCTGGATAGGCTGGGACTGTTTTCCCTGGAGCGAGGAGACAAAGAGGCGACCTTATTGAGGACTATAAAATTATTCGAGGCATAGATAAATTGCTCAGCCAACAGCTTTTCCCCAAGGGAGGGCGTAGGTTTAAGTTGAGAGGGAGAGATACAAAAGGGTCCAGAGGGACATTTTTTTCCACACAGAAGATGGTGATTGTCTGAAATTGGCTTAGAAGTGGTGGTGTAGGCAAATAAATGTTCACACTTGAGAGACATTTGGACAGGGATGTGATGGAGTAGGGATGGAGGGATGTGGACCAAATGAAGGTGAAGGGGATTGGATGAATTGTGAAAAGTGGGCAGCATAGACAAGTTAGGCCGAAGGGCCTGGTTCCACACTGTAAAGCTCTATGAGTCTATAATAGTCTTCCCCACTCCCTGTTACAAACTCCATTCATTCCATCTCTCTCCCGATAACTGTCTGAAGCTGAACCAGACTGTTCACAATAGAAATTTTTTTTTTCCCCAAGTTGAGCTTCTAACCATCTATCTCCATTATCAGCAAGATTTTGGGAGGCACTGTGGCTCAGTGGTTAGCACTGCTGCCTCACAGCACCAGGGTCCCAGGTTCGATTCCTGCCTTGGGTGACTGTGTGGAGTTTACACACACAAAATCTCTCTCCTTCACTGTCCGCCTTCTCTATCTCTGTCACCTCCTGTTGAGATCAAAGCATTGTGTAGGCCGAGAGTGGTTTGTAGGCTCCCCCCGCTGAAGAACATCAGTGAAGCATTTGTCTGTTTTGCAGTCATAAGGTGTAGGAGTAGATGTTCATCTGTAACCCATCTATTCTGCTCCAGCCATCAATGTGATCATGTCCTATCTGATAATCCTCAACTCTCTTTTTTCTGCCATGTCTAACCTGTCAAGTTCCCTAAGAATCTCGTAGCTGTCAATAAGGTTGCCCATCATTGGCTGATAATCCAGTGAATATGGGGCCAATTTACTCAACCTCTTGTTGTAAGATAGACCCTCCATACCTGGTCGAGAGTGTGGTGCTGGAAAAGCACAGTAGGTCAGGCAGCATCCGAGAAGCAGGAGAATCAACATCTTGGGCAAAAGCCCTTCATCGGGAAGAGCTTTTGCCGGAAACATCGATTCGCCTGCTCCTCGGATGCTGCCTGACCCTGCTGTGCTTTTCCAGCATCACGCTTTCGACTCTAATCTCCAGCATCGACAGTCCTCACTTCCTCCAAACCCGGTATCAGCCAAGTGAACCTTCCCTTGATGACCTCCAATGCCAGTATATCTTGCCTGAGAAAAGAGGCACCAAACTCTCCACAGTATTCCAACTGTAGTTTGACGAGTGCCTTGCATCATTTTAACAAAAGCTCCACACTTTTATGCTCAACTCCCGTTGACTTCCCTGTTACTCACTGAACGTAGATGCGAGCTTTTTTTTGTGATTCACGAACGAGTCCTCCTAAATCCCTCTTATTCCACAGCTTTCTGCAGACTTTCTCTGTTGAAGTAACATTCATCTGTATTGTTCCTGTCAAATTTCGAAACCTCACATTTTCCCACATTATATTGCATATGGCAAGACTTGGTCCGCTAAGTTGACTTGCTTAAGTTGCACTGGGGACTCTTTGTGTCACCCTGAGCACTTACTTTCCCAACTATTTTTGTGTCGCCTGCAAACTTGGCTGTTGAACACTGACTTTCTTCATTGAAGTCCTTAACGTGAATTGAAAATAGCTCTGGCCCCCCCAGTACTGATCCCTCTGGCACTCTACTAATTACCGGTTACCATCCTGAAAACCTTCCCCATGTTCCAACGCTGTCTGTCATGGCTTGATTTGCCATTCATGGAGCTATGGTAATATACCACTTCCAACATCACGAGTTCTTATCTCAATTAATAGCGCAGTGTGTGGGGTCTGATCAGAAGCTTTCTGCTGTTCAAACATATTACAACCACCTTTAACAATCCAGCAGCTTTCGTGGTCACGCATTCCTCATTTGGGCCCCGCAAATAACCAGATTCAGCTTTCACAATATGTTTTGCATCGTGGGTCCTTGCTCACTTGATTTACTCTGTTTTAGATCAATTTGACACGGTGTTGGTTGGAGAGGATTTGTGGTTTGGAAACCGAAACCAAACACCGCATCTGGATCTGATGGAGTCGGACAATTTAGTCGAACCTGAATACCGTGGGATTTTGAGCGTGGAAGGGATAAGCGCCGTTCACAGCGGGGAGAAACCGTACGTGTGTTCTGTGTGTGGACGAGGCTTCAGCCAGTCGTCTGGCTTAACGAGACATAAATGCAGCCACACTGGGGAGAAACCGTGGAAATGTGGGGACTGCGGGAAGGGCTACCGGTCCCCATCAAAGCTAGAAACTCATCGACGCAGTCACACTGGGGAGAGACCGTTCACCTGCTCCACGTGTGGGAAGGGGCTAACTCAGTTATCCAGCCTGCTGGCACACCAACGGGTTCACACCGACGAGAGACCCTTCACCTGCTCAGACTGTGGGAAGGGCTATAAAAGTTCCGGGGACCTGATTTGCCACCAACGTCTTCACACTGAGGAGAGGCCCTTCAGGTGCTCTCACTGTGGGACTGGCTTCAGGCGGTCAGCTCATCTCACTGTGCACCAGCGGGTTCACACCGGGGAGAAACCGTTCGTCTGCTCTGTGTGTGGCAAGGGATTTACTCAGACTTCCACCCTGCTGACACATCAGCTGGTTCACACTGGGGAGAGACCGTTCACCTGCTCCACGTGTTGGAGAGGGTTCACAACCTCATCCCACCTGCTGAGACACCAGCGAGTCCACAAGGAGCAGCAGTGATTGGATTGGGCTGTCAATCGCATCCAGGACGAGCCCATGTTTATCACGGTCTGTGTCAGGTGATGTTACTGAACTTCAGCCCTGTTAAAGGGGTTAGAATACTAGGTAAAGGCTAAATATGTCAACTTTGGTGGCAGAGTGTCGAGTCTTTTTAATATGTCTAACTGCACACTCATTACTTTTGAAGATTCTTCATCTCACTGTCTCCTCCATCCTCACCACCAACAACAGGTGGATGGATCGTCTTTGTCACTATGACTGAGACAGAGCCTCATCAGTTGCTTCTATTGGTGTCCTCCTGTCCACAGCCAAACTGTGTTGAAATGAGCTTCTTATCCACACTGTGAAACCACGTGTTTCACCAGGTTCTTGCTCTTTCCCCTTCATTTACTGTCCGGACTGACCTTGTCCATGCGACCCACTTCCTCTTCCCTCAGTCCCGTGCTAAATTGCCCATCGTGTCCAGGGTGGGTGGGGTTAGCCATGGGGAACGTAGGGTTACAAGGCTAGGGGGCGTGGTTTTGGATGGGATGTTTAAAAAAGAAGATGGCACGGTGGCTCAATGGTTAGCGCCGCGGACCCGGGTTTGATTCCAACCTCAGGTGAATGTCTGTGTGGAGTTTGCATATTCTCCCCGTGTCTGCGTGGGTTTCCTTCCACAATCCAAAGGTGTGTTGGTCAGGTGCATTGGCCATGCTGAATTGCCCATAGCGTTAGGTGCATTAATTAGAGGGAAATGGGACTGGGTGGGTTACTCTTCGGCGGGTTGGTGTGGACTTGTTGGGCCGAAGGGCCTGTTTCCACATTGTAGGGAATCTAATCTAATCTTGTTGCCCCTGAACTACTGACACCATCTGCCAAACTGCTCTTGTTCATAGAATCCATATAGTGTGGAAACAGGCCCATCGGCCCAACAAGTTATTACCGCCCCTCCAAAGACTAACCCATCCAGACCCACTCTGTTACCCCTATTACTCAATATTTACCCCTGACCCACACATCCTTGAACACCATGGCCAATTCATCCTAACGTGCATGTCTTTGGATCGTGGAAGGTAAGTGGAGCATGGGAGGAGACATGGAGAGAATGTGCAAACTCTACACAGTCACCAGAGGCTGGAATCGAACCCAGGACTCTGGCGTTGTGAGGCAGCAGTGCTAACCACTGAGCTGCCCCTGCAATTCTTTATGGTTGTCTGTTTCAGGAGCAGACCCGAATCCCTTTCCCGCTGCTGTCATCAACCCCTTCTCAATGTGAAAGCAGAACTTTGGCTTCTTGCACTATACCTAACCTTCATCCCATCTCAACTTTCCTCTTTCTTCTCAGAACATTATGGCTTGTTCCAAATCTGTCCATTGTTCCCAGAACGCTTTTGTTTCATAACCCTCAATCAGAGTGTTGCCCCTATCACACAAGTAAACATTTTGTGAAGTCAACATTCACTGCTGGTGTAATTGATGAAACTCCACACAGATATTCTGCCTGAGGTGGGAATCGAACCCAGGTCTCTGGCACTGTGAGGTAGCAGCAGTAACCACTGAGCCACTGTGCTGCCTAATGAAGCTAAAGACTCTGGAACCTTCTCCCTAATTCTCCTCCTCCTTTAAGTTATTCATTAGAACTGACCTCTTTGACCACAAATGCAAATTGGAGGTCCTCACCTGGACATATTTTGCAATGTGGATTTCACCAGTTTCCTCATACCCCCTCCTTTCACACCTCCCTCCCCTCCCAATCCCAGTTCCAACCTTCCAACTTGGCACTGTCCTCATGACCTGTCTTACTTGTCCACCTTCCTTCCCACCTATCAGCTCCAGCCTTCTCTCTGACCTCTCACCATTACCCCCACCTCCATCTGCCTATTGCACTCTCAGCTACCTACCCCCCCCCTCCATTTATCTCACCACCCCCTTGACTAACAAGCCTCATTCCTGATGAAGGGCTTTTGCCCGAAACGTTGATTCTCCTGCTCCTCGGATGCTGCCTGACCAGCTGTGCTTTTCCAGCACCGATCTCCAGCATCTGCAGTCCTCACTTTCTCCGTTTATTGCCATTACCTTACCATCGCTGAGGATTTAATCTGTAACTTTTAGCGAACAGCATCATGATAGCACCTTCAGCAGACAGAATGCAGCAGTTTAGGGAGAGTGATTAATGCTAAAAATAGACACATTTTAGATTAGATTCCCGACAGTGCGGAAACAGGCCCTTCGACCCAACCAGTCCACACCGGCCCTCCGAAGAGTAACCCACCCATTTCCCCCTGACTAATGCTCCTAACGCTACGGGCAATTTAGAATGGCCAATTCACCGACCGGCACATCTTTGGACTGTGAGACAAATCCAGAGCTCCCGGAGGAAACCCACACAGACATGGAAAATGTGCAAAAGTCCACACAGACAGTCACCCAAGGCTGGAACTGAATCTGGGTCCCTGGCGCTGTGAGGCAGCAGTGCTAACCACTGAGCCACTGTGTCATCCCTTTTTACAAAAGCCTTTTGCCTTGCTCTCGTTAGAACATTCACAAGAAGTACCAATGGAAAGGGGAACAACATTTTGTACTTGTGTTTTCGGGAAATATCTATTTTAATGAAGCCATATAAACATCTGAATTGTGTACATATTTTTGATACACAAGGTCGATATTGGTATAAAATAATTGATAGGAGACTGCCACATGCCAAAGGCCATCTCAAAAATATCCACAATCAATATGCTATTTACAATCACTCAAATTATATCAAAGACCAGGTGAGGAGAAATTGGACCTTTTTTGATATAACTTTGAACTCTGGTTTCGCCCCTTTCAGGAAACCTTAGTTTAACACACAATGTTACAGAGCCACACCAACATTGATAGTACATAAAATGAAATGCTTTCCTTTTCCCTCAGTGCAATGCTTGGAATTACAGCAGGTAAAGCAGATGACTGACTGTCACCTCCCTCTTAGTGTGTTTATTGTGATGTGGGTCATCAAATTCAGCTCCAAGTCCGACAAGATCAACAGGGAGGGAGGGAGAGGCGAACACCAAATCCATTTACAAAACGTAAAAACGTGTTACTGCTGGACATTGGTCCATACCTGGACAAAGTTACCATTACGTCAAACAAGCAGGGGGAAGAGAACAACACTGTGTACTGTGTGAGAAGAGAGTGCTGATTGGTTGGTAATTGGACATTGATTGGTTGAGACATTGCCATGGTGAATGCAGAGGTCAGGTGATGACTGACAGTTGCTATTCACAGTCTTCAAATATGAACCAAACAGTATGACTCAATCAAGATATTCCCCTGTGTACTGAACCAGAGAATGGTCAGAATCTGTTTTGGTGAGTTAAATCAATGTACAATCCACGTGCATATTCTTTCTGGCTGCAAAGAACAGGGTTGTGTGCAGTAATACATGAAGCTTCCAGTCTGCTCAGATGTGTGCCACAGTGTGAGCCCGACTATCCGAAATGGCTTGTGGGAGTAATACTGAGCAGAGTCGAAGAGCGTGGTGCTGAAAAAGCACAGCTGGTCAGGCAGCATTCGAGGAACAGGAGGGTCAATGTTTCAGGCAAGAGCCCTTCAGGAATACTCAAGATTTTTAATCAAATGCTTTCCAATCATAGAATCATATCTAATATTGATGAATATACTTTGGATTTTGAAAAAAGGCTAGTTGCTCAGTGCCTTGCCTGCTGCGAGAGTCACTGGGACATGATATTTGAGATGATCTACCTGTATTGGGAGTTTGTATCTTTCAGATACGAGATAACATTGAATTCTGCGCAATGTCTTTTCCCCAATGATCCATGCAAGGTCAAAAGAGGAAGAGACATTGACTGTGGCACAGGAAAATCAATGTCTGCGTTTGAAACATATTGTGGAAGGTAAAACTACAAAGACAGGTGCGGAGATGGGCAGCAGTAGAAACCATATTTCTAAACAGGCAACACACTGACAGTAAAATACAAGCTTCACTGAACACATCCATTATAAGATTCAGTGGAAATCAAACAACAGCAGAGAGGTAATCAAAAAGGGTGAAGGGGAAACAGAGTAACGAGTGCACGTGGATTCCGATCCACAGTAAAGGGGAGTCACACCAATCCAAGAGTGATGGAACCTTTCATAAATGAAAGACAATACAGATAGTTCTCCTATACCACCATTGTTGTGTTCACGTGCAACGCCACGTTATACAAAATCATGCAATAAAAGTAACGGGGCCTATGGGGAAAAAAAGCGTTGGAGCAAACCACCAAAAATACCAGGAAAAATCAAACCAAAAATAGCAGTCTAACACAAATAACGGCACAGTCTAAGTGAATTTTGACTTGTAACGGACCTGTAGTACGGTAGTGCAATTCATCAGAATCTTCAACTGATGACTCTGGATTGGCATCTATACCTGGTGCCTGCAAGACGTTCTCGCCAGTCTTTGGATCCCATCCAATGGTAACGCTGCACAAGTCAGATCCCAGAATGAAATCTGCCTTGATAGACCAAGGGCTGAATCAAGGGCCGAATTTCTTTCGCTAAGTGTCAGGTTTGTCGGAGGGTTTCTCGTAGCGACACTTCCAGCTTGTTTTCCAAAACCTGCCTGGTTTATTACCTACCCCACCCTGTGGTGCCCCCTCTCACCCATTCGAGCACCATCATACTATGTGCCATTTCCAAAACAACTCCCAACTTCCTGGATATCCCAGAATTGACCAATATCCATGGAGCAGCACCATCTTGAAAAAAGATACTGTGCATCCAGACAAGAGGTGTCAGTCTGGAGCTGCCCAGCATGGTTCCCAACATTGGCCCTGAACATGGCAGACAATGGAAGGTTCATGCCTCTCTTTGTGGGAGGGGCTTGGACATGCCGCTGATGAGGATGGGGTGATGCAGGGGCAGGATGTCCTTTTCTCCCAGTCCAACAGAGGACGCCATGCTATTGGAACCAGAACCTGGGTTACCATCCAAGCCAGTGCAGTCTCAACCATTTAAAGGAATGCACAGAATGTAGGAAGAAGATTAATGACCTTCTCTACTCTGCCAGTGAAGAGGCCACCATCTTCTCGTGGATAGCTCACATTCACCCTATCTCGGTGACACATTTCCTGTGACATCTTCTCCAATCAATCTCATCCTCACCAGCATCTGACCCTGCCTGACCCTGAATCTTTTCTGCACAGCTGACTCACTCCCTCAGGATATCTCCGCTCATGCACCAAAAGTAACAGTGTGCCTCCCACCTTTCTCTCTCTCCCCCACGATGTGCAGAATTTCCTGACTGTACAACCTGAGCAGCTGACTGGCCATGTCCAAGCCCTGCACTGGTATCTTTTTTTTTGCTGTTGGTTACCGTAGGGATTAGCCGCTGAAACAGATTCACATGATCTGCAGATATTCTTTAAACATCGAAACATATTTTTTGAAACAAAAAAAAGAAAGAAAATATGTTCTTAATACAGCAAAGCCCAGGTTCAAACTGCTCATCAACAATGTCCAGTGTGTGTTTATGATCCTGCTCCACAGCTACCTGATGAAGGAGCAGCGCTCTGAAAGCTACTGCTTCCAAATAAACCTGTTGGACTATAACCTGGTGTTGTGAGATTTTTTAACTTTTACTTTTAGTCAATTCCAGAGAAATTTCACTCTTAATTCTTTAAGTTTTTTTTTTAAATTAACAGATTACTCCCAGCTTCTTGTCCTCAGACTGCAGAGATATTTTCACAAGTCCACTAGAACAAACATTTCACAATACCTTTCACGAAACTCTTCGCGAGAAAGCATACAAGCCAAGTGGTCATGTGACACTGACGCAGAGCCCCCGTCCTCTGCACATTGCGATACCTAGTGCCGGGGATGAGAAACACACAACAGCAAACGGGAGTTTGCTTTATATATAAAAGAAGTCACCAATTAGAGTCATGGAGATGTACTGCAAGGCAACAGATCCTTCAGTCCAATTTATCCATGCTAAATTAATCTAGTCCTATTTGCCAGCTCCCGCCCTATATCCCTCTCAACCCTTCCCATTCATAAACCCAACCAAATGCCTTTTAAATGCTGTAATTGTACCAGCCTCTACCATTCCTCTGGCAGCTCATTCCATACAGGTACCACCCTCTGCGTGAGAAAGTTGCCCCTTAGGTCTCTTTGATATCCTGCCCCTTTCACACTAAACCTATGCTCTCTAGTTCTGGACACCCCACCCCAGGGAAAAGATCTTGTCTATTTCCCCTATCCATGCCCCTCAAGATTTTATAAACTTTGATAAGGTCACCCCTGAGCCACTGATACTTCAGAGAAAACAGCCCCAGCCTGTTCAGCCTCTCCCTGTAGCTTTGGGGGCGGCACGGTGGCACAGTGGTTAGCACTGCTGCCTCACAGCACCAGAGACCCGGGTTCAATTCCCGCCTCAGGCGACTGTCTGTGTGGAGTTTGCACGTTCTCCCCGTGTCTGCGTGGGTTTCCTCCGGGTGCTCCGGTTTCCTCCCACAGTCCAAAGATGTGCAGGCCAGGTGAATTGGCCATGCTAAATTGCCCGTAGTATTAGGTAAGGGGTAAATGTAGGGGTATGGGTGGGTTGCGCTTCAGCGGGGCGGAGTGGACTTGTTGGGATGAAGGGCCTGTTTCCACACTGTAAGTAATCTAAGCCCTCTAACCCTGGCAACATCCTTGTAAATCTTTTTTGAACCCTTTCAACTTCCACAACATCCTTCCGATAAGCTGAACAATAAAGGAAAGCATACCAAACGCCTTCTTCACTATCCTATCTACCTGTGATTCTACTTTCAAGGAGCTATGAACCTGCACTCCAATGTCTGTTCATTCAGCAACAGTCCCTAGGACCTTACCATTAAGTGTATAAGTCCTGCTAAGATTTGCTTTCCCAAAATGCAGCACATCACATTTATCTAAATTAAAATCCATCTGCCACTCCTCAACCCATTGGCCCATCTGATCATGATCCCATTGTACTCTGAGGTGACCTTCTTCGCTGTCCTCTCCACCTGCAATTTTGGTGTCATCGGCAAACTTACTAACTATACCTCCTATGTTCACATCCAAATCACTTATATAAATGACGAAAAACCAGCACTGATCCTTGTGGCACTCCACTGGTCACAGACCTCCAATCTGAAAAACAACCCTCCACCACCACCCTCTGTCTTCTACCTTTGAGCCAGTTCTGTATCCAAATGGCTAGTTCTCCCTGTATTCCATGAGATCTAACCGTGCGAACCAGTCTCCCATGGGGAACCTTGTCGGATGCCTTGCTGAAGTCTATTTCGATCATGTCCACCACTCTGCCCTCATCAATCTTCTTCGTTACTTCTTTAAAAAACTCAATCAAGCTCATGTCACGTGATTTCCCATGCACAAAGCCATGTTGACTATCCCTAATCAGTCCTTGCCTTTCCAAATACATGTACATCCTGTCCCTCAGGATTCCCTCCAACAACTTGCCCACCATTGAGATCAGGTTCACCGGTCGATAGTTCCCTGGCTTTTCCTTACCATCTTTCTTAAATAGTGGCACCACGTTAGCCAACACTCAGTCATCTAGCACCTCACCTGTGACTATTGATGATCCAAATATCTCAGCAATCACTTCCCCACCTTCCCCCAGAGTTCTAGGATACTCTTTATCAGGTCTTGGGGATTTCTCCAGCTTTATGCATTTTAAGCCATCCAGCACCACCTCCTCTGTAATATGGACATTTTTCAAGATGTCATCATCTATTTCTCCAAATTCTACATCTTCCAGGTTCTTCCCCACGGTAAACACTGACGCAAAATACTCATTAATATCTCCACCATCTCCTGCGGTTCTGCACATAGGCTGCCTTGCTGATCTTTGAGGGGCCCAATTCTCTCCCTAGTTAACCTTTTGTCTTTAGCTTATTTCTAGAATCCCTGCAGATTCTCCTTCACCCTATTTGCCACAGCTATCTCATGTCCCCTTTTTGCCCTCCTGATTTCACTGTTAAGTATACTTCAACTGCCTTTATATTCTTCTAAGGATTCACTTGATATCTGCTGTCAATACCTGACATAAGATTCTTTCTTTTTCTTAACCAAAATCTCAATCTCTAGACATCCAGCATTCCCTACACCTACCAGCCTTTCCTTTCACCCTGACAGGAATATACTTTCTCTGGACTCTTGTTATCTCATTTCTGAAAGCTTCCCATTTTCCAGCCGTCCCTTTACCTGTGAACGTCGACCCCCAGTCAGCTTTTGCAAATTCTTGCCTAATACCGTCAACATTAGCTTTCTCCAATTAAGAACTTTAACCTTTAGATCTGGTCTACTCTTTTCCATTATTATTTTAAAGCTAATAGAATTATAGTTGCTGGCCCCAAACTGCTCTCCCACTGACACCTCAGTCACCTGCCCTGCCTTATTTACCAAGCGTAGGTCAAGTTTTGCATCTTCTCTAGTAGGTACATCCACACACTGAATCAGAAAGTTTTCTTGTACACACTTAATAAATTCCTCTCCATCTAAATCCTTAACACTATGGCAGTCCCAGTCTGTGTTTGGAAAGTTAAAATCCCCTACCATAATCACACTATTATTTTTACAGGTAACAGATAATCCTTACAAATTTGTTTCTCAATTTCCTGCTGACTATTAGGGGGTCTATAATACAATCCCAATAAGATTATCATCCCTTTCTTATTTCCCAGTTCCACCCAAACAACTTCCCTGAATGTATTTCCGGGAATATCCTCCCTCAGCACAGCCATAATGCTATCCCTTAACAAAAACGTCACTCCCTCTCCTCTCTTGCCTCCCTTTCTGCCCTTCTGTAGCATTTGTATCCTGGAACATTAAGCTGTCAGTCCTGTCCATCCCTGAGCCATGTTTCTGTAATTGCTATGATAACCCGGTGCCATGTTCCTAACCAAGCCCTGAGTTCATCTGCCTTCCCTGTTAGGCCTCTTGCATTGAAATAACTGCAGTTTAATTTATCAGTCTGATCTTGTTCTCTGCTTAGTTCCTGCCTGCCCTGACTGCTTGACTCTATTCTTTTCCCAACTACACCAGTCTCAGATTGATCTCTTTCCTCACCATTTCCACTGCCCTCAAACCCCACCCCTCCAATCGCAACAAGGACAGAAACCCTCTGGGCCTCACCTCCCACCCCACCAACCTCCGCATAAATCGCAGCATCCGCTGACATTTCTGCCACCTCCAAACAGACCCCACCACCAGGGATATATTTCCCTCCCCACTCCTTTCCACAAAGACCATTCCCTCCGTGACTACCTGGTCATGTCCACGCCCCCCAACAACCCACCCTCCCATCCTGGCACCCTCCCCTGCCACCGCAGGAATTTTTGCAAAAAGCTCCCTCACCTCCATCCAAGGCCCCAAAATCCACATCCATAAAAGTTTCAACTGCACATCCACCAATGTAATTTATTGTATCCGTTGCTCCCGATGCAGTCTCCTTTACATAGAACATAGAAAAGTACAGCACAAAACAGTCCCTTTGACCCAGGATGTTGTGCCGAGGTTTAATCCTAATCTAAAATAAAATAACCTAACCTACCCCTCAACTCAGTGCTATCCATGTGCATATCCAGCAGTCACTTAAATGTCCCCAATGACTCTGCTTCCACCACCACTGCTGGCAACGCATTCCATACATTCACAACTCTCTGCATAAACAACCTGCCTCTGATGTCTCCTTTACACCTTCCTCCTAATATTTTAAAACTATGACCCCTCATACCAGTCAATCCTGCCCTGGTGAAGCGTCTCTGGCTATTGACTCTCAATTTCTCTCATTATTTTGTACACCTCGATCAGGTCTCCTCTCTTCCTCCTTCTCTCCAGAGAGAAAAGTCAGAGCTTACACAACCTTTCTTCATAAGGCAAGCCCTCCAGTCCAGGCAGCATCCTGGTAAAACCTTCTTTGCACCCTCTCCAAAGCCCCTGTATCTTTCCTGTAGTAGGGCGACCAGAACTGGACACAATATTCCAAGTGTGGTCTCACCAGGGACTTGCAGAGCTGCAGCAAAACCTCGCGGCTCTTAAACTCGATCCCCCTTTTAATGAAAGCGAAAACACCATATGCATTCTTAACAACTTTATCCACTAGGCTGGCAGCTTTGAGGGATCTATGTATATTGGGGAGATCGGACACCTGCACCAATCAACCTCACCGTCCCGTGGCCGAACATTTCAACTCCCCCTCCCACTCTGCCGAGGACATGCAGGTCCTGGGCCTCCTCCACCGCCGCTCCCTCACCATCCGACACCTGGAGGAAGAACACCTCATCTTCTGCCTCGGGACCCTCCAACCCCAGGGCATCAACATAGATTTCACCAGTTTCCTCATTCCCCCTCCCCCCACCTTATCGCAGTTCCAACCTTCCAGCTCAGCACCGCCCTGGTGACCTATCCCACCTGTCGATCTTCCTTCCCACCTATCCACTCCACCCTCCTCTCTGACCTATCACCATTACTTCCACCTCCATCCACCTACCACACTCTCAGCTACCTTCCCCTAGCCCCACCCTCCTCCCATTTATCTCTCCACCCCCAAGGCTCCCAGCCTCATTCTTGATGAAGGGCTCCTGCCCGAAATGTTGATTTTCCTGCTCCTCGCATGCTGCCTGACCTGCTGTGCTTTTCCAGCACCTCTTTGATCTTGACTCTAATGTCCAGCATCTGCAGTACCCATTTCCACCTTCTCAAAGATCCATCCCACCCTGCCAATGTTGTTCTACAACCTCTACCATCTGGGAGAAGGTACAGAAGCCTGACCACACGCACCAGCCCATTTCAAAAGTTTCTAACCAACTGTTGTTCGAAAACTGAATGGACTCAAACTCTTAACATGGCAGGTCACATTGGGGCTGTACAGGACATTGGTTAGGCCACTGTTGGATTATTGTGTGCAGGTCTAGTCTCCTTCCTATCGGAAAGATGTTGTGAAACTTGAAAGGGTTCAGAAAAGATTTACAAGGATGTTGCCAGGGTTGGAGGGTTTGAGCTACAGGGAGAGGCTGAACAGGCTGGGGCTGTTTTCCATGGAGTGTCGGAGGCTGAGGGGTGACCTTATAGAGGTTTACAAAATTATGAGGGGCATGGATAGGATAAATAGACAAAGTCTTTTCCCTGGGGTCAGGGAGTCCAGAACTAGAGGGCATAGGTTTAGGGTGAGAGGGGAAAGATATAGAAGAGACCTAAAGGGCAACTTTTTCACGCAGAGGGTGGTGCGTGTATGGAATGAGCTGCCAGAGGAAGTGGTGGAGGCTGGTACAATTGCAACATTTAAAAGGCATCTGGATGGGTATATGAATAGGAAGGGTTTGGAGGGATATGGGCCGGGTGCTGGCAGGTGGGACTAGATCGGGTTGGGATATCTGGTCGGCATGGATGGTTTGGACCGAAGGGTCTGTTTCCATGCGCTCTATGACTCTATTCGCCTGGATCTGTGTTTTTGTTTTTGCCGCTGTTTCCCTATTATTTACTATCTATGCGACTTAACTCTGTGATCTGCCTGTATTGCTCACAAGACAAAGGTTTTCGCTGTGCCTCGGTACACCTGACAATAAATTCGATCCAGTTCAATTCTACTGTTAAAGTTCACTTGAGAATGTAACCTTAAAACATGTTATGCGATTTACATACGAAATAACTGAAACCAACAGTCATTCTAAAAGGTGAGAGACTTAAACAATCCAGGTCTTTTTCGATATATCTCAGTTGCATCACACTGTGAACATTTGCTATAAATCCTGTGTCTTACGGTCTTAAACTCCAAAACCACCTGATGAAGGAGCAGCGCTCTGAAAGCTAGTGCTTCGAAATAAACCTGTTGGACTAGAACCTGGTGCTGTGTGATTTTTAACTATTAACAATATCAGGTAACAGGGGAGTTTAGACGCTCTACAGATAGAACATAGAACAGTACAGCGCAGAACAGGCCCTTCGGCCCTCGATGTTGCGCCAACCTATGAACTATTTTCAGCTCGTATCCCTACACTATCCCATCATCGTCCATGTGCTTATCCAAGGATTGTTTAAACCTCCCTAATGTGGCTGAGTTAACGACATTGGCAGGTAGGGCATTCCACGCCCTTAGCACTCTCTGCGTAAATGAGAATAACCCAGATAAGCTCGAAACCGGCAATGATAAGAGACTGGAGGGAAAACTGGATAAAGTTGCAAGTTCTGGACTCAAATCATGAGGGTATTTGACCCAGTGGTAAGTGAAAAGGAGAGATGCAGGAGAGGCAATGGATTGTCACTAAAGGTTGAGGCAAAGAAGTTCCCACTTGTTGGGGGTGAAGATGGAGAAGGCAGGGGAGAGGGACAGCCCTTCAAAAATTTGTGCCAGTGACATTAAAAAAAATACTTTGTACATTTTGTATTTAATACAAAGCTGATTTATTTGATGTTTATCCAGAATACAATAACTGAAGTGTAGTGTTTTTTTAAACTATCAGTGGAAACAGACTCAAATGAAACAGGTTCATTCCCAAATGCGATTAACAGCAAAATCGAATCACTGCGATTACTTGTGAACGCGCTGGTGTCTCAGGAGGTGGGATGACTGAGTGAACCCCTTCCCACATTTGCAGCAGGTAAATGGTCTCTCCCCGCTGTGGACTCGCTGGTGTACAATCAGTTCAGAAGATCGTCTGAAGCCAGTCCCGCAGTGAGAGCACCGAAACGGTCTGTCGTCCGTGTGAACACGTCGATGGATCACCAGCTGGCGAGAGCTTTTACAACCTTTCCCACAGTCTGGGCATTTGAAGGGTCTCTCCTCAGAGTGAACCCGCTGGTGTGACAGCAAGTAGGAAGACCTGTTAAATTTCTTTCCACACTCTGAGCAGTTGAACGGCTTCTCCCCAGTGTGACGACGTTGGTGGACCGTGAGGTCAGGCATCCGTATAAACCCAGCCCCACAGTGACAGCATCGGAATGGTCTCTCGTCGGTGTGAACACGTTGGTGGGACATCAGTTCCCTTGAACTTTTAAAGCATTTCCCACAGTCTGTGCAGTTAAAAGGTCTCCGGTCGGAGTGAACCTGCTGGTGTGTCATCAAGTGACACGAGTGAGAGAATCCCTTCCCACACTCACTGCAAGTGAACGGTCTCTCCCCAGTGTGTATGCGCTGGTGTACGCTGAGGTTGGATGATCGCTTGAACCTGGACCCACAGTGAGAGCATCTGTACGGTCTCTCATCAGTGTGAACACGTTGGTGGGACGCTAGGTCCCTGGAACTTTTACAGCACGTCCCGCAGTCTGCGCATTTAAACGGTCTCTCCCCAGTGTGAACCCGCTGGTGTGACAGCATATTGGTTAAGCGGGTGAATCCCTTCCCACACTGGGGGCAGCTGAACGGCCTCTCCCCGGTGTGACTGCGTCGATGCCTTTCCAGCTGGGACGGGCACTTGAATGTCTTTTCACAGTCCCCACACTTCCACGGTTTCTCAGTGTGAACGATTATCTTTGCTTCCATCATCCAAGTATGAGGACGTTTTGGTCCTGACGAAATGACTATCCCCGCCGGAATCTGAAGTGATGCTTCGTTCGGGTTTCCCAACTGCATAGGCCTCCCAGCCAATTGCCTGCAAAATAAAATTGGAAACAGGAATCAGGACAAGTGATCGAGACTTTGCGATACCAAATGCAGAGTGTGAACACGAGCCATTGTTCATCTGTGGGAATAAAACGACGAACCTGCTGATGCTGGAGAACTGAAACAGCGGTAAGTCTGGCAACATCTTGCGGAGTGAGAAAGTTAACTCTTCGAGTCCAGTGACCGTTCTCCACAATGGCTTTGAAATGTTAACTCAATGCTTTCTCCACAGAGGCTGCCAGAGTTGCAGCGTCTCTGCAGCAATTTCTGTTATCGCTTGAATAAATCAGCAGTAGGTTCGGGCTGGAGAGGGATTATTCACCTGTGCCATGTTTCATCAATTACTCAACCGAAAAAAACCCCAGCCAGATCAGTCAACCTGCTAAACAACCCCGGCCAGATCACTCAAGATGAGATTCCCCACAGTGTGGAAACAGGCCCTTCGCCCCAACCAGTCCACACCGACCCTCCGAAGAGTAACCCACCCAGACCCACTTCCCTCTGACTAATGCACCTCACACTATGGGCAATTTAGCCTGGCCAATTCACCCTGACCTGCACATCTTTGGAATGTGGGAGTAAACCGGAGCACCCGGAGGAAACCCACGCAGACACGGGGAGAACGTGCAAACTCCACACAGTCAGTCGCCTGAGGCAGGAATTGAACCCGGATCCTTGGTGCTGAGAGGCAGCAGTGCTAACCACTGAGTCACCATGCCCACCCCAAGTACAACTGGGGATGGGCAATAAACGCTGGCATTTTAATTACTGCTTTCACCTCATTGGAGAAGCAAACATAAACTTTGTCATTACTCTGCGGAACGATATCCATTCAGCCTCAAGCTGGACCCTGTGCTTGTCATCGTTTGTCATTTTAACATTCAGCATCACTTCCACTCTGACAGCTCTGCCCTGAGACTCCTGCATTGTTCCACTGAGGCTCAACTGGTGCCAGAGGATGAGCAGCTCATCTTTCAATTTGGCCCTTTTAACACTGATGCGATATTTCAGACGGTGCCTGCTCGATCTCAATTCCCAAGCCCAGTGGAGAAAGTTCCCAGCTAATTCATCACCAGTCACCATTCACAGCCGAGAAACTGTTTCTATTTCAGACTGACAGCAGCATCCACAATGTTTTGGGTTTTTTTGTTTAGAAAAAGGCTGCTGAATATTGGCAGACGGAGTTTCCACAACGCTCTGCATCCCAACCAACTCGGAAGTTTCCCACCATTCCTTCACCGATTCACAGAAACATTATGGTGCAGAAACAGGTTGCTCAACCCATGAAGTCTACACCACACTTCGGAGCATTTTAACTCCTTGCCAGTATCCTACTTTTTTCCCCCATGACTCTGATAGATACTCACCGCTGAAATAATCACCTAAAGCACTGTTGAATGCCTCAACCGAACCTGCCTCCACCACACTTCCACTGTAGCGCCCCGGGAAACCGGAACCATTCGCTATGTGATCAAAGGTTTCTCACCTCACACCCACTGGTTTTGCAAAACACTTTGAAATGACTCCACAGAAGCTGGTATCCTGTCACCAAGTCACCGTCACTGCCACTGATCCTTGCCACTGATCCAGCTCCTTCAGAGTCAGCTCTCAGGCGTGAACAGAACCTCAGACAGTCAGAGAACATGACTGTGCAGTACAGGCCCTTCAGCCCTCGATGGTTTCACAGGTTAGCACAACAATCTGAAGTCTATCTATTCTACACGATCAGATTTTCAGCCATATGTCTATCCAATGACCATTTAAGTGCCCTTAAAGTTAGCGAGTGTACTGCTGTTGCAGGTAGTGCGTTCCACACCCCTACTACTCTGAGTAAAGAAACTACCTCTGACATCTGTCCTATATCTATCACTCCTCAATTTAAAGCTATGTCCCCTCATGCTAGCCATCACCATCCGAGGGAAAAAGGCTCTCACTGTCCACTCTATCTAACCCTCTGATTAGCTTATATGTTTCAATTAAGTTGCCTCTCAACCTTCTTCTCTCTAACAAAAATAGCCTCAAGTCCCTCAGCCTTTCCTTGTAAGACCTTCGCTCCAGACCAGGCAACATCCTAGTATATCTCCTCTGAACCATTTCCAAAGCTTCCCCATCCTTCCTATAAAGCGGTGTCCAGAACCGTACGCAATATTCCAAGTGTGGTTGCACCAGAGTTTTGTACAGCCGCAGCATGACCTTGTGGCTCCGAAACTCAATCCCTCTACCAATAAAAGCTAACCGTATGCCTTCTTAACAACCCCATCAACCTAGGTGACAACTTTCAAGGATCTATGTACCTGGACACTGAGATCTCTCTGCTCATCGACATTACCAAGAATCTTACCATTAGCCCAGTACTCTGTATTCCTTTCACTCCTTCTCAAGTGAATCAGCTTACACTTTTCCACATTTAACACCATTTGCCACCTCTCAGCCCAGTTCTGCAACTTATCTACGTCTCTCTGTAACCTACAACACCCTTTGTCACTATCCACAACGGTAATGACCTTAGTGTCATCCACATTGTTCATATATTGATGAAGTAAACCTTAGGTTATAAGTTCTACAATTCCTTCCTTTAACCTCTCTGACTTGTTCCTTCTTCAGATTCTCCTTCAAGCTGACATCTTTGACAATGGAAGTTGACCATGGCTGTACATTCCTGAGTGACAACCCTGGCGATATAATGTCTGCAAAATTTTAGTAAACATTTAATGATAGTCCAGGTGCTACATAAGTGCCAGTTCTTTTTGTCAACTAATAAATATGTCACAGTTGGTTCATTATTGCCACATAACAACATGGATTGCCCTTGAAAAGAAAGCATCATGTGAGCACCTTCGGCACAGCGAAGCCTGAAGTTCATGTGGTCCATTCTCAACAGACATCTGAGGATTGACAATATCTGCCAGTTTTGTTCTACCCAAGCTTGTCCATATTCAAGAAGGAGACTTAGTTTAAAAGTAACAGCCTGTGCAAAGTGGATTTAAGTGCTCAGAAATAAGTGCTACAAAAACAGCATGATTGAACAGTGCTCTTTTAAAACCCGAATGTGCCCTTGGCTAATCCTGCCTTGACAATCGCATATGGGAAGTCGCTTGATCTGATTGGGATCAAGGACCTTGGGTGGGAAACCCCAGCAGCTTCTTCTCCATCTCTACACCTGCTTAAACTGCAACACTGAGAAACAACTGGCACAGACTTGAGCTTCACATGTTTCATGAATTGCCTGAGCAGAAATGACACCTATTGTTAGATATGATTTGGAGATACCGGTGTTGGACTGGGGTGTACAAAGTTAAAAATCACACTAAACCAGGTTATAGTCCGACAGGATTAATTGGAAGCACTTGCTTTCGGAGCAGCGGTGCTCCGAAAGCAAGTGCTTCCAATTAAACCTGCTCGACTATAACCTGGTATTATTGGATAAGCTGAGTTGGAGAAGCTGGTGTTGGACTGGGGTGTACAAAGTTAAAAATCACACAACACCAGGTTATAGTCCAACAGGTTTATTTGGAAGCACACTCGCTTTCCAACTAAACCTGTTGGACTGTAACCTGGTGTTGTGTGATTTTTAACTTGCTCCACCTTGAGAATGTAATTCCGGGATTTGCACATTAAAGAACCTAAACCACCATATCCCATTCACAAAGATGTGTGTGAGAACCATAACCTGGTGTTGTGTGACTTCTTGCACATTGAGCCAAGCAGCCCCTCCTGCCAAATAGAGGCCCCAGAGCCTGCAAACTGACACTGGGATTGGGAAAAGCAGGAAGGGAGCGAGGAGAAACGATACTATGCAACAGTCACAGTGAGCACCCGCAGGCAGAATTCCCTGGATTGGGGATGACCCGGCCCCCTCAAAGCTCCCCAAACCCACACAGCAACTTACCCAGTTAGCAGCTTCCAGGTTTCTGATGGGCACTTCCGCCCCACGCAGTTGCCGCTGCCGCAGCCACTTCCGCCCCGCACGTGACGTCACCCGCTGGACAGTGGCGGCCGACGTCGGCCCTGCCGCGCGCCGACACCCGCAGGCCACACTTCCGCCCTCGTGGCGAACGTCACATGCGACGGTGACGTTCCCATCCACGAATAACCACGCCCACTCCAGAGGAAGACTCCGCCCCCCACCACCACCTGGACAGCCCCCACTCTGGGTCCTATCTCCCGGCCCATTTGGTACAACAACCTCCACACAACTCAACCTCATTGAGGAGGGAACGATCAATCCTCAGCAAAGGTCTCACCTTGACCCCTTCACACTACCTGGTCAATGAGGTCAACACGCGTTGCAACATCTAACATTTCCTGCTGGCGTACGTCCGCACCCAGGTCGTGACGTTCCACCTTCAGACCTTGCGGCGATACCTTTACGTCGAGCCTCCTCCTAGGTGGTGCGCCCTGGCGACATATTTTTTCCGCCAGGTGCGTAACCTCAACTACGACACGCAGCTCCTGTTCGTCGACCGTGACGGTTTGGAGGTCGCCCTCAAGGTGCTGCCTGTCTTTTACCAGGACCTGATCACTGTCTGGAACATGGTCGAATCGCGTCGCGCCTACCCTCCGGCTGGAGTAGCGGCTGTCGTCAGGGAGCCGTTGCTCAGGAATCCGCACCTCCGTACTCGCGGGTTCGAGTGGCTGTCGGAGGGGAGGGCCGTGGCGGCGAGGGCGACCAGGGTCGGGGACGTGCTGGGTGCCGGGGGCCTGGGCTGGACGCTGCCGCAGGACATAGCTAGCAGGGCAGCGGTAGACATCCGGTACGTGGCCACCGCCGTCCGACGCCTTAAAACGGCGGTGCTCGGACCCGACGTAGTGCACCAGTTGGAGGACGCTCAGGTGTGCGGTGGGATCCCGTCCGCGCTCACCCCGGCCCGGACGGAATTTCACATTGGTCCCAAGGTCCCGTACTTCCCGCGGGATCTGTGCCCCACAACCTGAGCCGCCTCCGGAATTTTAATTGTGTTTCTTTTAAGGATATTAAAAGGAAGGCCCTGTATCGATTGCTGCTGCACACCGTCCACCTCTTCTCCCTCATCCACCGCCCGGACACGCCTTGGCGTGCCCATTTACCACCGGGCGATGGGGATCCCCAGTGGAGGGCTCTCTACGCGGAAGTCCTCCCCCTTTCTCTTGGGGATCTGGGGTCGAGGGTGCTGCACGCAGCAGTCCCCTGCAACCGCAGATTGAGGTGGTTCACGGACTCCCAGCCCAACTGCTTGTTCTGTGGCGCTGTGGAGTCCGTGGACCATGTATATATTGGGTGTGGGCGTTTGCACTCCCTTTTTGATTTTCTTAAAAACCTCCTCCTCTGCTTTTGGCTGCACTTCAGTCCCACGCTCCTGATCTTCGGGCACCCGGTACGGAGGAGGGAGGGCAGGTCCGAGGACCTCCTCGTGGGTCTGCTCCTGGGCCTGGCCAAACTGGCCATCAACAGGTCCAGGCAGCGGGCCGTGGACGGGGTCGTTAGGGCCGACTGCCTGCCCCTCTTCCGGGGTTACGTTAGAGCCCGGGTGTCTTTGGAGAAGGAGCACGCGGTGTCCACCAACACCCTGGAGTTGTTCAGGGAGTGGTGGGTGCCGCAGGGAATGGAGTGCATTATTTCTCCCTCCAACTCTATTTTGATTTAATCCCTACCCCCCCCCCCCCCCTTCACTGTTTTGCTCACACAGCATTGCCCTTTGATGTGAAGGACACTGCTTGTCACTGGCCACTCGGGTGTTTCTCATATCTTCCTGGTGGTGGGAATTGAATAAAGATTAATACACTTTATGTCTTTCACTGTGTCTCACAAAAAAAAAGAAAAGAAAAAAAAATCTAACATTTCCTCCACGGACTCCAGGCTCAATTTTTCCATCAAGACGCCTGCCCACCCAACGAGAACACCTTCATCCACCTCCAATACACCCCGTCCACCAGGAAACCCCCCCTTCACCCACCTCCAATACACCCCGTCCACCAGGAGACCACCCCCCTTCACCCACCTCCAATACACCCCGTCCACCAGAAGACCACCCTTCTCCCGCCTCCAACACACCCCCTTCAACCACCTCCAGTACACCCCGTCCACCAGGAGACCCCGCCTTCATCCACCTCTAATACAACCCGTCCACCAGGAGACCCCCTTCACCCGCCTCCAATACACCCCGTCCACCAGGAGACCCCCCTTCACCCACCTCCAATACACCCCGTCCACCAGGAAACCCCCCCTTCACCCACCTCCAATACACCCCGTCCACCAGGAGACCACCCCCCTTCACCCACCTCCAATACACCCCGTCCACCAGGAGACCCCCCCCTTCACCCAGCTCCAATACACCCCGTCCACCAGGAGACCCCCCCTTCACCCACCTCCAATACACCCCATCCACCAGGAGACCCCCCTTCACCCACCAACAATACACCCCGTCCACCAGGAGACCCCCCTTCACCCACCTCCAATACACCCCGTCCACCAGGAGAGCCCCCCTTCACCCACCTCCAACACACACCCTCCACCAGGAGACCCCCCTTCACCCACCTCCAATACACCCCGTCCACCAGGAGACCCCCCCTTCACCCACCTCCAATACACCCCGTCCACCAGGAGACCCCCCCCTTCACCCACCTCCAATACACCCCGTAAACCAGGAGACCCCCCCCTTCACCCACCTCCAATACACCCCGTCCACCAGGAGACCCCCCTTCACCAACCTCCAATACACCCCGTCCACCAGGAGACCCCCCCTTCATCCACCTCCAGTACACACCATCCAACACGAGACACCCCTTCACCCACCTCCAATACACACCCTCCACCAGGAGACCCCCCTTCACCAACCTCCAATACACCCCGTCCACCAGGAGACCCCCCTTCACCCACCTCCAATACACCCCGTCCACCAGGAGACCCCCCCCCCCTTCACCCACCTCCAATACACCCCGTCCACCAGGAGACCCCCCTTCACCCACGTCCAATACACCCCGTCCACCAGGAGACCACCCCTTCACCCACCTCCAATACACCCCGTCCACCAGGAGAGCCCCCCTTCACCCACCTCCAATACACACCCTCCACCAGGAGACCCCCCCTTCATCCACCTCCAATACACCCCGTCCACCAGGAGAACCCCCTTCATCCACCTCCAGTACACCCCGTCCACCAGGAGACCCCCCTTCACCCACCTCCAATACACCCCGTCCACCAGGAGACCCCCCTTCACCCGCCTCCAATACACCCCGTCCACCAGGAGACCCCCCACTTCACCGACCTCCAATACACCCCGTCCACCAGAGACCCCCCTTCACCCACCTCCAATACACCCCGTCCACCAGGAGACCCCCCCTTCACCCAGCTCCAATACACGCCGTCCACCAGGAGACACCCCTTCACCCGCCTCCAATACACCCCGTCCACCAGAGACCCCCCCTTCACCCACCTCCAATACACCCCGTCCACCAGGAGACCCCCCCTTCATCCACCTCCAGTACACCCCGTCCACCAGGACACCCCCCTTCATCCACCTCCAGTACACCCCGTCCACCAGGAGACCCCTCTTCACCTACCTCCAACACACCCCATCCACCAGGAGACCCCCCTTCACCTACCTCCAACACACCCCGTCCACCAGGAGACCCCCCTTCACCCACCTCCAATACACCGCGTCCACCAGGAGACCCCCCTTCATTAACCTCCAAAACACGCCGTCCACCAGAAGACCACCCTTCTCCCGCCTCCAACACACCCCCTTCAACCACCTCCAGTACACCCCGTCCACCAGGAGACCCCGCCTTCATCCACCTCTAATACAACCCGTCCACCAGGAGACCCCCTTCACCCGCCTCCAATACACCCCGTCCACCAGGAGACCCCCCTTCACCCACCTCCAATACACCCCGTCCACCAGGAGACCCCCCTTAACCCACCTCCAATACACCCCGTCCACCAGGAGACCCCCCCTTCACCCACCTCCAATACACCCCGTCCACCAGAGACCCCCCTTCACCCGCCTCCAATACACCCCGTCCACCAGGAGACCCCCCCTTCACCCACGTCCAATACACCCCGTCCACCAGGAGACCCCCCTTCACCCGCCTCCAATACACCCCATCCACCAGGAGACCCCCCTTCACCCACCTCCAATACACCCCGTCCACCAGGAGACCCCCCTTCACCCACCTCCAGTACACCCCGTCCACCAGGAGACCCCCCTTCACCCACCTCCAATACACACCCTCCACCAGGAGACCCCCCCTTCACCCACCTCCAATACACCCCGTCCACCAGGAGACCCCCCCCTTCACCCACCTCCAATACACACCCTCCACCAGGAGGCCCCCCATTCACCCACCTCCAACACACCCCGTCCACCAGGAGACCCCCCCCCTTCACCCAGCTCCAATACACCCCGTCCACCAGGAGACCCCCGCTTCACCCACCTCCAACACACCCAATCCACCAGAAGATCCCCTTCACCCATCTCCAATACACACCCTCCACCAGGAGACGCCCCTTCACCCACCTCCAATACACCCCGTCCACGAGGAGACCCCTCCCTTCACCCACCTCCAATACACCCCGTCCACCAGGAGACCCCCCCCCTTCACCCACCTCCAATACACCCCGTCCACCAGGAGACCCCCCTTCACCAACCGCCAATACACCCCGTCCACCAGGAGACCCCCCCCCCTTCACCCACCTCCAATACTCCCCGTCCACCAGGAGACCCCCCCCCCCTTCACCCACCTCCAATACACCCCGTCCACCAGGAGACCCCCCTTCGCCCACCTCCAATACACCCCGTCCACCAGGAGACCCCCCTTCACCCACCTCCAATACACCCCGTCCACCAGGAGACCCCCCTTCACCCACCTCCAATACACCCCGTCCACCAGGAGACCCCCCCCTTCACCCACCTCCAATACACCCCGTCCACCAGGAGACCCCCCCCTTCACCCACCTCCAATACACCCCGTCCACCAGGAGACCCCCTTCACCCACCTCCAACACACCCCGTCCACCAGGAGACCCCCCTTCACCCACGTCCAATACACCCCGTCCACCAGGAGACCCCCCTTCACCCACGTCCAATACACCCCGTCCACCAGGAGACCCCCCCTTCACCCACCTCCAATACACCCCGTCCACCAGGAGAGCCCCCCTTCACCCACCTCCAATACACACCCTCCACCAGGAGACCCCCCCTTCATCCACCTCCAATACACCCCGTCCACCAGGAGAACCCCCTTCATCCACCTCCAGTACACCCCGTCCACCAGGAGACCCCCCTTCACCCACCTCCAATACACCCCGTCCACCAGGAGACCCCCCCCCCTTCACCCACCTCCAATACACCCCGTCCACCAGGAGACCCCCCTTCACCCACCTCCAATACACACCCTCCACCAGTAGACCCCCCCTTCACCCACCTCCAATACATACCCGTCCACCAGGAGACCCCCCTTCACCCACCTCCAGTACACCCCGTCCACCAGGAGACCCCCCCCTTCATCCACCTCCAATACACCCCGTCCACCAGGAGACCACCTTCACCCACCTCCAATACACCCCGTCCACCAGGAGACCCCCTTCACCCACCCCCAATACACCCCGTCCACCAGGAGACCCCCTTCACCCACCTCCAATACACCCCGTCCACCAGGAGACCCCCCTTCATTAACCTCCAAAACACGCCGTCCACCAGAAGACCACCCTTCTCCCGCCTCCAACACACCCCCTTCAACCACCTCCAGTACACCCCGTCCACCAGGAGACCCCGCCTTCATCCACCTCTAATACAACCCGTCCACCAGGAGACCCCCCTTCACCCGCCTCCAATACACCCCGTCCACCAGGAGACCCCCCTTCACCCACCTCCAATACACCCCGTCCACCAGGAGACCCCCCTTCACCCGCCTCCAATACACCCCGTCCACCAGGAGACCCCCCTTCACCCACCTCCAATACACCCCGTCCACCAGGAGACCCCCCTTCACCCACCTCCAGTACACCCCGTCCACCAGGAGGCCCCCCATTCACCCACCTCCAACACACCCCGTCCACCAGGAGACCCCCCCCCTTCACCCAGCTCCAATACACCCCGTCCACCAGGAGACCCCCGCTTCACCCACCTCCAACACACCCAATCCACCAGAAGATCCCCTTCACCCATCTCCAACACACCCCATCCACCAGAAGACCACCCTTCATTCACCTCCAACACACCCCGTCAACCAGAAGACCCCCCCCCCTTCACCCATCTCCAACACACTCCATCCACCTGGAGACCCCTTCACCCATGTCCAACACACTCCATCCACCAGGAGTCACCCCATTGACCCACATCCAACACACTCCATTCACCAGGAGACACCCCATTGACCCACATCCAACACACCCCATCCACCAGGAGACACCCCATTGACCCACATCCAACACACCCCATCCACCAGGAGACACCCCATTGACCCACATCCAACACACCCCATCCACCTGGAGACACCTTCAGCCACCTCCAACACACCCCATCCTCCTGGAGACCCCCGTCACGCACTTACAACACACCCCTTCCACCAGGAGACCACTTCACCCACCTCCAACACACCCCATCCTCCTGGAGACCCCCGTCACGCACCTCCAACACACCCCTTCCACCAGGAGACTACTTCACCCACCTCCAACACATCCCATCCACCAGGAGACACCTTCGCCCACCTCCAACACACCCCATCCACCTGGAGACCCCCCTTCACACACCTCCAACACACCCCTTTCTCCAGGAGACCTCTTCACCCATCTCCAACACATCCCATCCCCCGGGAGACCCCTTCACCCACCTCCAACACACCCCTTCCACCAGGAGACCACTTCACCCACCTCCAACACATCCCATCACCCGGGAGACACCTTCGCCCACCACCAACACACCCCATCCATCAGGAGACCCCCTTCACCCACCTCCAACACACCCCTTTCTCCAGGAGACCTCTTCACCCATCTCCAACACATCCCATCCCCCGGGAGACCCCTTCACCCACCTCCAACACACCCCTTTCTCCAGGAGACCTCTTCACCCACCTCCAACACATCCCATCCCCCGGGAGAAACCTTCGCCCACCACCAACACACCGCATCCATCAGGAGACCCCCTTCACCCACCTTCAACACACTCCATTCACCTGGAGAACCACCGTCACACTCCTCCAACAGACCCCATCCACCTGGAGACCCCTTCACCCACCTCCAACACACCCCATCCACCTGGAGACTCCTTCACCCATCCCCAACACACTCCATCCACCTTGAGACCCTTTCAACCACCTCCAACACACCTCATCCACTGGTGATCCCTTCACCCACCCCAACACACTCCATCCACCTGGAGACCCCTTCACCCACCCCAACACACTCCATCCACCTGGAGACCCCTTCACCCACCCCAACACACTCCATCAACCTGGAGACCCCTTCACCCACCCCCAACACACCTCATCCACCTGGAGACACCTTCACCCACCCCCAACACACCACAATCCAACTGGGGACCCATTCACCCGCCTCCAACACACCCCATCCACCTGGAGAACCCCCTTCACCCTCCTCCAACACACCCCATCCCCTGGAGATACCTTCACCCACCTCCAACACACCCCATCCCCCTGGAGATACCTTCACCCTCCTCCAACACACCCCATCCACCTAGAGACCCCTTCACCCACCTCCAACACTCCCCATCCACTTGGAGATCCCTTTACCCGCCTCCAACACACCCCATCCACCAGGAGACCCTTTCACCCACCTCCAACACACCCCATCCACCTGGAGACCCCCCTACACCCTCTTTGAACACACACCATTCACCTGGAGCCCTCTTCGCCCACCTCCAATGCGCCCCATCCACCTGGAGACACCTTCACCCAGCTCCAGCACACCCCATCCACCTGGAGACCCCTTCACCCACATCCAACACACCCCATCAACCTGGACACCTCTTCACCCACCTCCAACAAAGCCCATCCACCTGGACCTCCCAGGCTTGTCTCTTTTGCACCCTAGACAGAGCCTTCCCCAAGAGAGGGATAGTCTAAGATAGGTCTTAGTGTAGCGTGCAAGCAGCACGTGGGTGATCTCCTCCCCTGTGCCATGCATGTGTTCTTTGCTCACCTTTCCCATGGCCCTGCACATACTGACTGTCGGTGGCTGATGGACCTTGGTGTGCATCACTGCTCAGGGCAGAAACAATGCAGAATGGTACCCTTGCGTAGTTTCCTATGAACCTATTCTGTGTCTTTTTCCTGCTGTTCCATTCTACATTCTGTTGTTGTTCCTGGGTATCATACTCATGCAAATTATGCGTCCCCTTTTCCCTGGTTATCACTGAAAACTTAGGGCGTAGGAGCACATTGTAAAGGTGCAGAGCTGACCATCCAGTGCCATTTCTGCCCGATATCGTTCGCTTCCTTTCACCTAAAGAAACCATTACATGTTTTGACTTCTTTTCTTGGCAGAGAATAACACTCACTCACCACTCTCCGGATGAAAATAAATTCTCCTCGTGTCAGTCCATAGACTGCAACCCATGATCATATTGTTCAACAGAGCGAGCTTGAAGGGCCGAATGGCCTCATCCCACCCCTCTTTTCTGGTTCTCACTGATCACCTTTCCCTTACATTCATGTCTGCTAGTGCTCTATTCACCACGCAGCCAGGTCTTTTGGAGATGCTTGTGTTGGACTGGGGAGCACAACGTTAAAAATCACACAACATTCGGTTATAGTCCAACAGGTTCATGTGGAAGCCCCAGCATTCAGCGCGTTGCTCTTTCATCAAGTCTTTTGTAACTCTACTTCTCCATTAACAACCCCTTTGATTTTACAACATGAAAACCTTTTCTCAGTGCATCCCTTCCCCCGATCATTCTCCTTGGTCACTGTGCCACTTCCCCTTCTTCTGTGACATGAAGCGTTCCCCCAGTTTCTGCCTCCCCGACACAAAACGTCCAAATAAGTCTACTCCATAGCAGCCTTTAGGATGATAAAACCCAGATGGGATTGTGATCTTGGACAAGTACAACTCTGAAATCACACAACCCACACTCCAGACAGTGCAAGCACAGCATCCAGGCACCAATAATGTTAAAGG
The DNA here is from genome assembly GCF_047496795.1 of Chiloscyllium punctatum. Lineage (NCBI taxonomy): Eukaryota > Metazoa > Chordata > Chondrichthyes > Orectolobiformes > Hemiscylliidae > Chiloscyllium > Chiloscyllium punctatum. The sequence goes on from NC_092774.1 coordinate 50,688,761, forward strand.
CTACACACATAACATGGGTGATGGGGAAAATACAAACACTCCCGCAGTTAGGTGCTGGTGTGGCGTTAAAGTTTATTAAAAGGAAAGAATCAGTCGTTGGGTTTCTCTTTTTTTCTTTTATTGGGCTGTTATTGGATGCACAAGCAGCTACTACCATTGCTGCTGCTGCAGCTGCAGACTGGGCCTCTCCAATTTCTGGGCCTGGTTCTAGTGCTGCAGCCTGGGCCTCTCCAAATTCTGGCCCTGGTTCTAGTGCTGCAGCCTGGGCCTCTCCAATGTGTGGGCCTGGTTTTCGTGCTGCAGCCTGGGTCTCTCCAATTTCTGGGCCTGGCTCTAGTGCTGTCGCCTGGGCCTCTCTAATTTCTGGGCCTGGTTCTAGTGCTGCAGCTTGGGTCTCTCCAATTTCTGGGCCTGGCTCGAGTTCTGCAGCCTGGGCCTCTCCAATTTCTGGGCCTGGTTCTCCTGCTGTAGCCTGGGCCTGAAAAATGAATATAAAAAGCTACAATTATCCTTGATGGACATACCCCCAGCAGCTTATCCACCAAACAGAAGGCCCATAAAGAAAGGCACTGAGTCCAGCTACAGAAAAAAAAACAAAGAGTGCCTGCCTGATTGGCCAGAGTGACAGGAAGTTCCAGAAAGCCATCTAAATGTATGAAGCCAGAGAGCAAGTGTTATCACATTATAGATCAACAGGTTTATTTGAAATTGCAAGCTTTCAGAGCTCAGCCCCTTCCTCTGGCGTGATATGATATGGAGGGATAAGGTGCAGCCTGAATGGTTAGCACTGGTACCTCACAGCGCCAGGGACCCAGGTTCAATTCCAGCCTCGGGGTGACTGTCTGGGTGGAGTTTTCACAGTGTCCCTGTGTTTGTGTGGGCTTCCTCCCACACTCCCCAAAGATGCACAGGTTAGCATGATTGGCCATGCTAAATTGCCCATAGTATTCACGGATGTGTAGGTTAGGTGCATGAGTCAGGGGAATGGGTCTGGGTGGGTTACTCTTCAGAGGGTCAGTGAGGACTGGTTGGGCTGAAGGGCCTGTTTCCACCCTGTAGGGATTCTAATTCTCGCTTTAAAGCTAGCTGCACTTGTTGGATCTTTTAATCAGTTAAGAGATGGACTGTGGAATAAAATGCAAACTCCAGTGCCCCACAACCTGAGCCGCCTCTGGAATTTTAGTTTTGTCCCTATAAGGACATAAAAAGGCGGGCCCTGTATCGACTGCTGTTGCACACCGTCCACCTCTTCTCCCTCATCCACCACCCGGAGACACCTTGGCGTGCCCATTTGCCACCGGGCGGTGGGGACTCTACGAGCGAGTCCTCCCCCTTTCTCTTGGGGATCTGGGGTGGAGGGGGCTGCATGCAGCAGTCCCCTGCAACTGCAGATTGCAATGGTTCATGGACTCCCAGCCCAACTGCTTGTTCTGTGGCGCTGTGGAGACCGTGCACCATGTATATATTGGGTGGGGGCGTTTGCACTCCCGTTTTGTTTTTCTTAAAAAACCTCCTCCTCTGTTTCTGGCTGCACTTCAGTCCCACGCTCCTGATCTTCGGGCACCCGGTACGGAGGAGGGAGGGCAGGTCCGAAGACCTCCTCGTGGGTCTGCTCCTGGGCCTGGCCAAACTGGCCATCAACAGGTCCAGGCAGCGGGCCGTGGAGGGGGTTGTTAGGGCCGACAGCCTGCCCCTCTTTCACGGTTACATTCGGGCCCGGGTGTCTCTGGGGAAGTAGCACGTGGTGTCCACAAACACCCTGGAGTTGTTCAGGGAGATGTAGGCGCCGCAGGGAATGGAGTGTATTATTTCCCCATCCAATTGTATTTTGATTTAACCCCTGCCCTCCCCTTCACTGTTTGATCACACAGCATTGCCCTTTGATGTCAAGAGCACTGCTTGTCACTGGCCACTCCGGTGTTTCTTTGCTTCCTGGTGGGGAAACTGAGAAAAGATTTGTGCACCTTGTGTCTTTCACTGTGTCTCCACACCTAGACACACACAACATGTGCTGGGGAAAAAAATAAGCATTACCACAGTTAGGTGGTAGTGTGGGGGTAATAAGAAAAAAAAGAGCAAGAATGACAGACATCCTGAAAAGAAAAAAAAATAAAATGCAAACTTCATATTCCTTTCAAGTCTTTGTTCCTAGATGTGCGTGAAAGTGTGTGTTTTCTTTGACAGAAAAGAATCTTGGATTAATTGGTTCCCCCTGCGGAAGGTGCACCTACAATATCCCCCTGTGTCCATGGGTTTCCTTTGGGTGCTCCGGTTTCCTCCCACTATCCAAAGATGTTCAGGTCTGGGTGAATTGGCCGTACTAAATTGCCCACAGTGTTTGGGGAATGGGTCTGGTTGAGTTACTCTTCAGAGGGTCGGTGTAGACTTGTTGGGATGAAGGACCTGTTTCCACATTGTAAGGAATTTAACCTAATCCCAGATGTCAGGCAAATAGTACCAGGTGGGCCTTGCAGTATCATGGGATTGCTTCATGGTCAACATGCAAGGCAGAGTTGGCTCCTTTAATAGTGTCTAGACCTTCCTGAAAAGCTTCCAGGTATGTAATCAGGACTTCTACCAGGCAGCCATTTTCTAATCAACCAATTTTGCGTTCTTAACATTGGACTTGAGCCTTTGACTCCACTTAGTGGTAACTGAACAAGCTCATTCTCAGTTGAGACTGGAACTGAAGTTGTACTTTTAATCTGTGAAGGTTCACCCATATATGTTTGCAGGCTAGCTGAGGTGTTATGTAAACTGAGGGGTTAGAGTCCAGGTTGAATTTTATTAATGAATGCTTCTTCAATCCCTGATGTTGCGGTGCTGGTATCAAACTCCATTTGAACCAGGTGACCATTTAACCGGACGCTCATTTTGAATGATTCGGGTGTAGATGTTATAAAGTCTGAGTTGTACAACACAGAAACAGACCCATCGGTTCAACCAATCTATGCCAACCATCATCCCAAATAAAACCGGTCCCACTTTGCCCATATCTCTCCAAAACTTTCCTGTTCATGTATTTGTCCAAAGGTCTTTAAAATGTTGTAACTATGTGATTTTTGAGAAGATTTATAGCTCAGGTTGAGGTTCAGATTGTAACTTTGCTCTCTGGGCAGGTGTGTTCTCAGATAGTTCGTCACCATGCGAGGTAACATCATCAGTCAGCCTCCAGTGAAATGCTTGTGTGCTGTCCCGCTTGCTGTTCGTGTGTCTTGGTCTCTTAAGGTGGGTGATACCACCTCCGGTTCTTTTTCTCAGAGTTTGGTAAATGGGGTCCAAATCAATGTTTTTATTGATGGAGTTCCGGTTTGAATGCCAGGCCTTTAGGAATTCCCATCCGGGTCTCTGATTAGCCTGTCCCAGGATGGATGTTTTGTCCCAGTCGAAGTGATGTCCTTCTCCGTCTGTATGTTTGGTTACGAGTGATAGCTGGTCATGTCTTTTGGTGGCTAGTTGGTGTTTATGTATCCTGGTAGCTAGTTTTCTGCCTGTCTGTCCAATGTAGTGCTTGTTACTGTCCTTGCTGGATATTTTGTAAATGACATTTGTTTTGCTGGGTCTGGGTACAGGGTCCTTTATATTCATTAGTTGCTTTTACAGAGTGTTGGTAGGTTTGTGGGCGACTATGATGTCAAGATGTTGGAGCAGTCTGGTAGTCATCACTGATATGTCTTTGATGTACAGTAGAGTGGCAAGGATTTCTGAGAGTATTGTGTCTACTTGTTTAGGTTTCCTGTTTAAGAATCGGTGGGCTGTGTTCATCGGGTACCCTTTGTTCATGAATATGCTGAATAGGTATGTTTCTTCTGCAACTCATAGTTCCTGTTGCTTCCTTCCCAGCCTCCTTTTATAATTCGAATCTTCCACCCCAACAATATCCTGGTAAATTTCATCTGAACCCTCTACAGCTTAGTAACCTTCCCATAACATGGCAGCCAGAACTTGACATAGTACCCCAGAAGAGGCCTCACCAATGTCCTGTACAACCTCAACATGATTCCCAACTCCTAGACTCAAAGGTCTGAGTAATGAAGGCAAGTGTGCAAAATGCCTTCCTCACCAACTTGCCTATGCGCGATGCGAACTTCAAACAGTTATGTACCTGAACTCTTAGGTCTCTCTGTTCTACAACATGACAATAGGCTTTACCATTAATTGTATAAGTCCTGCCCCTGATTGTTGGACCAAAATGCAGTACTTCACATTTATCTAAATTGATTTTCAGCTGCCATTCTTCAGCCCATGGACCCAAATGATCAAGATCCCTTTGCAATCCCAGGAAACCTTCTTCACCTTCTGCTATGTCACATTTGCGCCTAATGTGGGTGGCACGGTGGCTCAGTGGTTAGCACTGCTGCCTCACAGCACCAGAAATCCGGGTTTGATTCCAGCCTCGGCCCACTGTCTGTGTGGAGTTTGCATGTTCTCCCTGTGTCTGCGTGAGTTGGCTCCGTATCCTCCCACAACTCAAAGATGTGCAGGTTAGGGTGGATTGGCCATGCTAAATCTAGGTGTATTAGTCAGAGGGCAGTGGGTCTTGCTGGGTTGCTCTTCAGAGGGTCGGTGTGGACTTGTTGGGCCAAAGGGCCAGTTTCCACACTGTCGGGATTCTAATCTATGAATTTATTTCTTCCGACTCCCTGCGTCGTCTGCTCTGAATAATCATACCTTGCTCAGGATTCATTGGAGGCTTCAGATCTCACTGTCCTTCATCTTTGGCTGGTCACCTGTCTTCAATGAGGTGATGGACGAGGCAGGAGTTAGGAATTCTGCTCAGCCAGAAACTCTCTGAGTAGCTACAAGAGACGAAGAAAATCTGCAGCTGCTGGATTCCAAGGTAGACAAGCAGGAGGCTGGAAGACCACAGTGACGATTACACGTGTAGAACGGTACTGAGTTCCACAGAGATCGGAAAATCCCAGTCTCCATCCCTGGCCTGTGCTGCCTCATCTCGCTGTTCTTCTGTCTGGAGTTGAGAAATCTTCTGGCTCAGGATCACGCAGTAGCTCCGAGAGTGACGCATTGACAGAGGTAGCAATGTGATACACACCTGAAGAGATACTGAGCGATACCATTACAGTGCAGGAATATTTCAGCATCAATGGTGCAGGAAGAAGTGATTTTCATTGATGATGCACTTACAATAGTACTCAGGGGTGAACATGCTATGAGCATGAGAGGCGATGTCTTAGTGCTGTTATTGCTAGACTATTGATCCAGAAATTTAGCCGGGTTCATAATCTCATCATGGCAGATGGTGGACGTTAGATCCAATAAAAATATAACCATGTGGAACTAAGAATCGACTATTGTCGAGTAAGGTAAAACTTATTCAATTCACTTTTGGAAAGGAAATCTTCCATCCTTACTTACTCGGAGACAAAGTAAAATCTGCAGATGCTGGATTCCAAGGTAAGACAAGCAGGAGGCTGGAAGAACACAGCAAGCCAGGCAGCACCAGGAGCTGGAGGAGTCCAGATGTTGTTTCCTGGGTTCTTCCCAATCAGTCTTAGTTGGGTTTTCAAGGGTGTGCAGTCTCCCGGATAACTGCCTATGAGTTCTCCTACTTAATTGAGGCCAGGAGCTCTCCTTTGCTGTCTCAAGTTTGCATACCAGCAGTAACTATGATGGCTTGCTAGTCCGGATCCCGAAGAAAATGCTAACCGTTTGGCCGAGGCTTGACTTTCCTTTGGGGGTTAGCAGTGGGCTGACCTAGGGTCTGTCCTGAGTGAGGCTATGCAATTTCCCTCACTGAAGTGGTACCCAGCCAAGATCAATCACTTGAGGGGTGAGGTGTCCACTTTCATCAGCACATCCTGCGGCATATTTTAGAACCGCACCAACCCTCTAAAGAGCAACGCACCAAGAGGTACAGCCTCCACCCTATATTGACCCCTGACTAACGCACCTAACCTACACACCCTCAAACAATATGGGATAATTTAGCACAGCCAGTTCACCTAACCTGGGAATATTTGAATTGCAGGAGGAAACCCACGCAGACACGGGGGGAGGGGGGAAAGAATGCAAACTTCGCACAGTTTGGACAGCTGCCCGAGGGTGGAATCGAACCCAGCTCCCTGACGCTGTGAGGCAGCAACGCTAGCCACTGAGACACCATGCTACCCACTTCCTTCGCTTGCCACATTTTGTCATGAAAAAGCCCGTTGTAGTCTCTGTTTGAAGTCCAGTTGGGCTTCAGCTAGTAGGCACTTTTGTACAGTTACATCACCGACTCCACATGCCAAACGGTCTCTCAGCATCTGATCAGGGGTAAAGCTAAGTCAAATGGCTCTGTCAGGCATCTTATCCTCAGCAAAAATCCCCACGCTGATATCTCTGATTCTCAGATTGCTGAGTGATACTGATAGTATCTCAGAATTGCAGGGGGTTGGGGTTGTAATATTCCTCAACTAAAACTCAACTAAACTGAACTCGTGAACATATCTGGTGCCTCGGGAAATGTTAGGCTCCTCATAACGGAAAAAGCTGCGGCTCAGCATGCTGTCAGGAGAATCACTCATCGTTTCTCCTCTGCTCAGAAATGAATAAGCACACTTTTCCCACATACGGGGCCAAGACTTCGACAGAGGGATCGAATCAGTCGAGTTTCCCTAAAAATGGCATGATCCCAGAAATATTTCCCCCTAAGATAATTGTTGCTAACGAATTTCTTCAGGAGCTTGTTTTTTTTAATCTCTTGACACCATTGAAATAACTCCACAACAGACAGTATCCTATCCCCAATTCAGACTTTATTTACACAGGCATAACGCTTGTCATTGGCCCAGCTTCCTCAGAGCCATAAGGGGACAGCATTTAACTGGACTTCAAAAGATACTACAACGGGCTTTTTCATGAAAAAAATATGAGAAGCGAAGCAAGTGGGTGGCATGGTGACTTGGTGGTTGGCAATGGTGCCAGGGACCTGGGTTCGATTCCAACCTCGAGGGGGAGGGGGGGAATCACTGTCTGTGTGGAGTTTACACATTCTCCCCGTGTCTGCGCGGGTTTCCTCCAGGTGCTCAATGTTGTCCCACAGTCCAAAGATGTGCAGGTTAGGGTGGAATGGACATGCTAAACTGTCCCATAGTGCCAGGGATGTGCAGGTTAGGCTGGATTGGCCGTGCTAAATTGTCACATAGTGCCCAGGGATGTGCAGGTTAGGGTGGATTGGCCATGTTAAATTGTCCCGTAGTGCCCAGGGATGTGCAGGTTAGGGTGGATTGGCCATGTTAAATTGTCCCGTAGTGCCCAGGGATGGGCAGGTTAGGGTGGATTGGCCATGCTAAATGTCCTCTAAGTGTTTAGGGGATGTGTTGGTGAGGCGCATGAGTTAGGGGGAGATATAGGGGAATGGGTCTGAGTGGGTTATTCTTCAGAGGATCAGTATGGACTTGTTGGGCTGAAGGGCCTTTTTCCATACGGTAGGGAATCTATGATTCACGGACCCAGCTCTCGATAGTGAACAGAACCCTTGACGCTCCATTCTATTTTCCAGTCCTGTTTATTTCTTGCTTTTTTTTCTTTTCATTTTTTAAGCATAAAATTATTACCCCTACCCTACCGCCGAACTGCGGTAGCGCTTATTCTTTCCCCAGCACCCATGGTGTGTGTGTGTGTGCAGGTGTGAGACACAGTGAAAGACATAATGTGCACGAATCTTTATTCAATTTCCATCACCAGGAAGAAAGGAAACACCCGAGTGGCCAGTGACAAGCACTGCCCTTCACATCAAAGGGCAATTCTGTGTGATCAAACAGTGAAGGGGAGGGCAGGGATTAAATCAAAATAGAGTTGGAGAGGGAAATAATGCACTCCACTCCCTACGGTTCCCACCTCTCCCTGAACAACTCAAGGGTGTTCGGGGACACCGCGTGCTCCTTCTCCAAGGACATCCGGGCTCTAACATTACTGTGAAATGAGGCAGGCAGTCGGCCCTAACGACCCCCTCCACGGCCTGCTGCATGGACCAGTTTGGCCAGGCCCAGGAGAAGGTCTTCAGACCTGCCCTTTCCCCCTCCATACCGGGTGCCCGAAGATCAGGAGCGTGGGATAAATCCATTCAGTATCCTACAGCTCAACAAGTTCACACTGACCAGCTGAAGAGTAACCCACCTAGACCCTTTCCCTTATCGTATTACTCTACATTTACCTTGGATTAATGCACCTAACTTACAGATCCTTGAATACTCTGGGCAAGTTGACATGGTCAATCCACCCTAACCTGCCCATCTGTAGGATTGGGGGAGGACATCAGCATCCTCGGGGAAAACCCACACAGGCACCGAGAGAGAATGCAAACTCTGCACAGTCGGCGAGGCTGGAATCGAACGCAGGTCCCTGAGGCTGCAAGGCAGTAGTGCGAACCACTGAACCACCGTGCTGTCCCAAGCTTAGTGAGAGATAGAAAGAAATGGGGAATGAAGCCAGGGTGGTGAAGAGAAACCATTTTCGCAATTGTTCACAGTGGGAAAGGGAACCAGCCGTGAGGTGTGTGGAGACGATTCAGAATACCTTGTTCAGACCACAAATCCCAACAGGTCCTGCAGTTTTGGGATGTTTTTCCTGGGAAGACGTTGATTATCGATCACCACCCTGATTCAGTGAGGATCACAGGATGTCCCTACCATCTTTGCTACAAATTTCTTTCTGTTGTCTGCATTCACATCCAAACGTGGATTGGACACAGCTATTGGAAGGGAAGTCCACATTTGAGCTGTGGGAGGCTTTCAAAGATAGGTTAAAGGAAGTGCAGGATAGGCATGCCCCGTTGAAGATAAATGAAAGGAAAGATTCGTGAACTTGTGGATGACAGGAGAAATTGTACGACTAGCCAAGAGGAAAAGGGAAGCGTATATAAGGTCAAGGCAGCTAAGAGCAGAACAGGCCCTGGAGGAATATCGGAAGAGTCGGACAAGTCTTAAACCAGGAATCAAGTGGGCTAAAAGGGGTCATGAAATAGCATTAGCGAGCAGAATTAAGGAGAATCCCAAAGCATTTTATTCTTTTATAAGAAGCATTCGGGTAAGTAGAGAAAGGATTGGTGCACTAAAGGATAATGAAGGAAGGCTGTGTGTCGAACCTGAGAGAATGGGTGAGATTCTGAATGATTACTTTGCATCAGTGTTCACTGAGGAGAGCTACATGAATGATCTGGATGGCGAAACCGAGGGCATTCTGGTTTGGTTTTCAGATGATGGACTGGCAGGTAGCATTAAAGAGGCAGGAAGGTTGCAGAAATATTTTGACACGGAAGAATAGTGGGCAAAGAATTGTCAGACGAAATACAACGTGGGAATGTGAGGTCATGCACTTTGTTAGATCGAACAGAGGCATAGACTATTTTCTGAGAGGGGTGCAAATTCAGAATTGTGAAGTGCAAAGAGACTTGGGTATCCTGCTCCAGGTTTCTCTTAAGGTAACCTTGCAGGTTCAGTTCGTGGTTAGAAAGGCATATACCATGTTATTATTCATCTTGAAAGGACGAGATTACAAAAGCCAGGATTACCTCTGAGGCTTTATAAAGCTATGATCAGAGCACATTTAGATTATGGTGAGCATTTTTACCCCATACGTCAGGAAGGATGTAATGGCCGTGGAGCAGGTCCAGAGGAAGTTTACGAGAATGATCCCAGGAATGAAAAGTTTAACATATGAGGAACATTTGAGGACTCTAGGACTATACTCAATGGAATTTAGAAAGATGATGGGGGATCTGACTGAAACTTCCAGAGTACTGAATGGTCTGGACATAATGAATGTTGGGAAGATACTTCCACTGGCAGGAGAGATGAGGACTCGAGGGCACAGCCTTGCAGAAAGGGAAGACCTTCAGAACGGAGACCTTAGTCAGAGAGTGGTGAATATGTGGAATTTATTGTTTATAGAAGACTGTGGAGGCCAGGCCATTGAGTACATTTAAACCAGAGATAGAAGAGTTCATGATTGTGAAAGGGATCAATGGTTACGGGGAGAATGTGGGAAAATAAGGTTAAAAAACCAATCAGTCATGATTGAATGACAGAGCAGACTCAATGGGCTGTATGGCCTAAATCCTGCGCAAATTTTGTATGGTCTTATGACTGACAGTGGCAAAGGATGCACGATGCTCATAATGTTATACTTATGTCCATATCTCAACAGTATACCATCGAGGGAAATTGTGCTGTCTGAACACAGAACTGTAGAGACGTAACGCTATTGCCATACCTTATTCAGGATTGTCATGATCCCATTTAGGGGAGTAACTTGACTCGAATAGAATTTTATTGCAAGGACCTGTTCGCAGTATCCAAACAGAGCTTTGGGAGAATTTACAAAATGAGTGAGTTGACAATTAAATTCGACGCTTACTGCTATTTTTTAGGCCTCAATAGTTGACCAACCTTTTAACTGTGTTAACTGTACACTAAGTGCAGTATGCTGCAAATCAAGATCTCATTGGTGACTTTAACTTGCCCACTAAAGGGTAATGGCGTTACAAATTGATCATGTAATCTTAATAAACATATCCACAGAAAATGCAAAACTCTTTAAACCTTTGGGTACGTTTTCTTTCTGAAATGCTCAGCTGATAAATTGACATTTTTTGAGTGCTGATATGATATTATGGGAATTTAATCCTCAGCTTCTCTGAGGGGAACACTGCAGCACAAGCATTAGAGGCAATATTCCATACTAGCGGATGGCTATATTGATGCAACAACCATTCTCCGTGCCTCCACATCCAGGCAAAGTTGTCGACTTCATCCTTTAGCACGGGGAAGCTTAGAGCATTGGGCGATTTTGGGGTAATGTCCACGAATCTTTGACAGTGGCTAGGAGAGATTAATATGATGGTTAAGGAGACCTGCGGGATACTTGTCTTTTTCAGTCAGGGCAGAGATAAAAGTGGGAAGGTTATATTTGGAGCTGTAGAAAACTCAGGTTCGTGCACAGATGGAGTATTAGCAAAAAGTGTGGCGTTGGGAAGGCGCAGCAGGTCAGGCAGCATCCGAGGAACAGGCGAATCGATTTTTCGGGGGTAAGCTCCATGGGATGGAATGTTTCAGAGAACATCTCTGGGACAAACAATCCTGTAGCTGACCACTTCAACTCCCCCTTCCACTCCGCCAAGGTCATGCAATTCCTGGGCCTCCTCCACCACCAAATCCTAGCCACTCAACGCCTGGAGCAAAAACATCCCATCTTCCACTTTGGAACACTGCAAACACACGGCATCAACGTCCATTTCAGCAGCTTCCTCATCTTCCCCCCCCCTCCCCCCGCCTCATTCCAGACCCAACCTTCCAACTCGGCACCACCCTCTTGAACTGTCCTAGCTATCCATCTTCCTTCCCACCCATCCACCCCAAACTTCCCTCTAACCTTTCACCATCTTCCTCCACCTGCATTTACCTATTTTCTTCCTGGCTACCTTGTCCCCAAAACCACCCCCTGTCCTATTTATCTCTTAGCGCTGTTCTCCCGCCGCATTTTCCTGATGAAGGGCTTATGCCCAAAACATCGATTCTCCTGCACCTTGGATACTATCTCACCTGCTGTGCTTTTCCAGCGTCAAACTTTTTCCACTCCGATCTCCAGCATCTGCAGTCCTCACTGTCTCCTAGATGGAGGATTGCATATTGTCTGGTCCCCAGTCAGGTGAAGGCTGTGATTTCACTGGGAAGATTTACTGCAATGTCGCTTGGGGAGATGCCTCTCTATGAAGAAAAGCTGGATAGAATTGGAAAGCTTTTTTCCTTTCGGAGAACAGAATGTTGAGGTGGGACTCGATAGGGATGTATTCGATTACGAAAAGCAAGGGCATGGTGAATAGAAAACAACTTTTCCACTTCGGGGAAGTCAATACCAACGGGACATAATTTGAAGTTGAAAGGCTGGAGGCTGAGAGGGAATTGAGTGAAAACATATACACAGAGGATGCAATGTGGGTCCGGAATGCAATGTTTGGTAGTGTAGTCAGGGCTACCCAATTCACAATTTGTAAAATACTTGGATGAGCCCTTGAAGTATCACAATATTCAAGGTTGTGGGCCTAGTTCAGGAATGTGAGACTCATATGTCTCATGAAGTCTTGACTGTACAGGCTTGATGGACCAGAGGATCTCCTCTGCACTGCAAGAATCTGTGATTCTAAGTAACATCAGCAGACTTTACGAGAATATTTCTAACAGTGTGCCCATCAGGTGTTTATCTCAGTTTTTTTCTTAAGCAAAGGCATTTATGGCAATAAAATCTGTACAGAAATTTTTTAGAACTGCAGGAAATCAACAAGAAAGTTCATTTTGCAGTCATTTTTATCCCATTTATATTCTCAAATGCATTTTAGAAATACCCAAGACCTTGATCAGAAGACAAAATGTTCTTTAGAAGTTAGAGTAGAATCCCTCCAGTGTGGAAACAGGCCACGTGGCCCAACAAGCCCACACCAACTCTCTGAAGTGTATCTCATCCAGACCCATTCCCCGTTGCTCTCCATTTCCCGGACTAATGCACCTAACCGACATATCCCTGATCACTGCACAATTCAACATGTTCACTTCTGGTAATCTGCACATATGTGGACTGTGGGAGTAAACCAGACCACCCGGAAGAAACCCACGCAGACACAGTGTGATTGTGCAAATGTGAAAAAAATAAAAATACAATTACTGTAGTCTTACTTTCATTAAAGAGAAATTGCAATTGGTTGTTCAACCTGAGTGCCACCATGCTTCAGGCAAAGGCAGAGGTGAGGACAAAGTCCTCCACTGTAACCTCTGCTGGAACAAGCCCTGAAGTCACTCTGCTGACACCATGTTGTGTCATGGACTAGCCATCCAGTGGACTTTGATGTCAGCGCTCACACAGGAATACTCAGGAGATTGGTTTGTCGATGTGTACAGTAACAGGCAGGAAATGCGTAGAATGTTCGAGACAATGAGCTCGTGCAACATACTTTTAAGCTGCCGGATTAAAAGTGAAAAAAAAAACCCAACGACGGAAATATACCTTGCATAGTGTCATGATAAATTGACAGCCTCAAATGCAAACAATTTTGAAGCCACTTTCTATTCAAAAATTCAAGTGATTTTGCTTCTCTGGGGAGTCACAAGTGAGGAATCAATGATTCCAAAATAATCAAGTCATCGCTTTCAGGAAACAAATCTGTAAAACTTCAATGCTATAATAAACGTGGAAATGGTTTCAGAATTTGGTAGCGTGCAATTATTGAAATGTGGTATTGCTCTCTGTCTTAAAACAACATGGTAACGCTTGGGCCTCAACAGTTTCCTCTGGTTTGAATTCTGCAGACTCACTACTCTCTGGGTGATGAAATTTCTCGTCATCTCTGTCCTAAACCTTTTACCATTTATCCTTAATCTATGAGCCCTAGGTCTGGCTCTCAACATCAGAAACTTACTTCCATCAAGAAACTTGCCTAGTCCTGTTAGGATGTTATCGGTTTCCATGAGATTGCCCATCATTCTGCGAAAACCTATTGAATACAATATCAATCGACTCCATCTCTCCTGATATATGAATCCTGTTCTCCCAAGAATTAATTTGATAAACCTTCGTTGCCTTTCCTGAATAACAAGGACACGCTTCCTCAGTTAAGGAGACCAAAAGGGCGCATAATTTCCAGCTGTGGCCTCAATACTGCCCTATACATTTGCAGTCCTCTTTATCCTGTATTCAAAACCTTTTTCTATGGCTGCCAACATAGAGTTTGCCTTCTGCACTGCCTACTGTACCTTCGCACTGCTTATCAGTGGCTGGTGCACATGGATACCCAGGTTATATGAAGCATTCCTCCGTCTCAGATTACAGCCATTCAAATAATAACCTCGCACTTTTATCCTCAATATACTGCATCCTGCGTGAATTTTCCAAGTTAACCACCCGATTGAAATTACTACAGCATACCTGCACCACCCTCACAGCTGACTCTTCCACCCAGCTTTCAGTTATCTGAAATTTCGAGATATTATATTTATTTCCTTCATAAGAGTCAAGGATATGCATTTTGAATAGCTGTAATTCTGTACTGATCCCTGCTGCACCTCACTAGTCTCCGCCTGTCATTCAGAAAACGACCCATCTTTTATTTTGTGTATTTCCTGTCTTAATGTTCTATCCACCTCAATACAGTATCACCAGTCCATGCACTTTCATTTTCAACATTTCTCTTTTATCCCAACCTCAACAACTTAACGGAGGGAACCGAACGAGAGATAATGATATTAAGTAAAATGTACAACAAAAGCAATGATTTCGACTTGAAAGTACAGCACAGACACGTGGTCAAACTCCATATAAAATAAGCCCGGAATTAAACCGAGTAATCATGAATTTAGGCAACGATAAAGGATATGATTTCCAGAATTATGATAGAAAGGTAAAATCTCCTGGCAACACATTTGCAAGTGAGGGAGGTAGTAGATGCTTGAAATAGCAGAATCAGAAATGATTCAGGTTAAAAAAAAAACTTGTGGCACTCTGACCACAGTCACAACTTAGTGAAGCTGTTCTCGACCGTGTTGTGTTGATAAATTTGCATATTTTCTTTGAAGATAAACAATGTCGGTCATGTTCAGCATCGGTCAACATTCCCGTTTTTGTCAAACTCATTTTCATTTTCTTGTGTCAACTTGAGTTAGTCAATTGCATTATTAGGAATCAAATTTAATTTAGAGTCATAGAGTCATAGAGATATACAGCATGGAAACAGAGCTATCGATTCAACTCGTCCAGAAATCCTCACCTATCTGGTCCCATTTTCCAGCGCCTGGCCCATATCCCCCTAAATTGTTCCTATTCATATACCAATCCAGATGCCTTGTAAATTAAAATTAAATGTAATTTTTAAAAGTGCACCAGTAGCAAAAAAAAATGTAGTGTAATTAGATGACTCATTAACCATGTAACACGCAGCCTTGGAACAATACGTCTAGGCAGACCTCGTAATGGGTTGTCCACTTCACCTTCTGGTTAATGGCAGCCCCTCAGATGCTGATCGTAGAGGAATTAGAGGTGTTGATGCAATCCAATGTCAAGGGAACATGGCTAGATTCTCTCTGGAATCTGTCTGGCAATTCCGTGGAGTGCATTGTACCTGCCACATTTCAGTCGTACGCGAGATATTGCTTCGCGTTTTCTGAGCAAGGATACTGACAACTTCAGCATCCGATGACTTGAGATGCATGCAGAACATTGTGCATTCAGTAGCGAATATCATGCCAGCTGTTCTCATGATGGAAAGAATACCATCTCCGAGAATTCGACCCTCAAGAATTCTTGTGGTTATCAGTCCTGATATTGAAAGTATTTTACCCCGGCAACCACATATCTCTAGTTGTATGATTACAAAGAATGGATTTTTCCCCCTAATTCCCATTGATTCGAGTTCGGATAAAGGTTATTGTTGAGACTGTAAGTCACATTCTGCCTTGTTATGAATTGTTATGCATCTCCCGTCACCTCTGAAGGTCAGCTCATTTGTCCAAGCTGGGACCAAGAATGCAATGAGGCTATTAGCTTTGATGGAGCAGAAATTGAACGTCAATGAATAGGTTATCGCCTAGCAAGTTCAGATTTCTCACACTGTTGTCATTCCTGTCACTAATTGACTGATGTTCAAGAATATACTGTTTCAATGTCAGTTAATTGGAATGGATTTATCCTGCTTTATTGAGAGAGAAGAGGATTGGACGATTTTTCATCAGAGGCCAGCAGAGAGACTTTGCTGAGACATGTTGAGAAACAAGTTGGTTCAGTCACCATGAGGAGAAGGAAGAACCCTCCGGGCTTCAGTGAATAAGGAGAGTCAGGTACGGTTCTTTTATATTTCTTAGTGTAAAGGGGCAGAGGTGGCAGGTAGGGCAGTGATCTACGCCTTCTGCCAGATGTCGGAGATTAGGGAGTGGTCCAGTATTCCTGACAACTATGTCTGTAGGAAGTGTGACTGACCGCAGCTTCTCATAGACCGAGTTGTTTGGAGCGGCAGTTGGATACTCTGAGGAGCACACAGGGGCTGAGAGTGTGGTAGACTCTAGTTACGGGAGGTGATCATACTAGGGCTTTAATCAGGTAGAGGGATGATCGCCAGGAGAGGCCGGCAAGTAGTTGATGAGTCTCCTGTGGCTTTTTCCCTCTCTAACAGGTATACCACTTTGCAAATCATTGGAGAACGTGGCCTCTCAGGCGAGTGTAACAGCAGACCGTGACACCACAACTGGATCTGGTGTAAAGCAGGGTTGGACAAATTCCAAGCGACTGATACTGGCAGGAGACTCGCTAGTTACGGCCACAGACTGGCGTTTCTGTGGCCGTGTTCGAGATTCTAGGATGGTGTGTTGCTTCCCTGGTTCTAGGGTCAAGGATATCTCTGAGCAGATGTATGAACTTGTTAATGGGGAGGATGGGCAACCAGAGGTCGTTATGCACATTGGTACCAATGACATACGTAGAAAGAGAGATGCGTTCCTGCGGACTGAGTACAGGGAGTGAGGAAAAAAAAGTCTGAAATGCAGAACCGCAAGAGCAGAGGGTCAGCAAGTGGAGGCATCGATGGACATTCGATGTTTGGACCAGTAAATCAGAAAGAAAGGACAGTCAGAGATGAGTAATTGAACATGGTGATATTAATGGGTTATTTCAACGCAAGGAGTATTATGGGCAAGGCAGGAGAGGTTTGGGACTATGATGTAATTAGACTACCTACAGTGTGGAAACAGGCACTTCGGCCCAACCAGTCCACACCGCCTCTCTGCAAAGTAATCCACTCAGACCCATTTCCCTCTGAATGATGCGCCTAAAACTATGGGCAGTTTAGCATGACCAATTCATCTGGCCTGCGGGAGGAAACCCCATGCAGAAACGGGGAGAACGTGCAAACTCTAAACAGACTGTCGCCCCAGGCTGGGATAGAATCTGAGATCCTGGAACTGTGAGGCAGTAGCACTTACCACTGGACCACTGTACCACCTTGTTTTGACCATTACCGAGACTTGGCTGAGGGAAGGACAGGGTTGACTGCTCAATTTTCCAGTGTTTCTTTTGTTTTATCAAGACAGCAAGGATGGTATAACAGGTGGAGGAGTTATATTACTAATCAGGAAGAATATCATATCTTTACTCAAAGAAGTCACCCTGGAGTGCTTATTCACTGAGTCACTAACAGTAGAGATAAAAAAAAGATAGTGCAATCATTCTGATTGGATTAAACTATAGCCCCCCCCCCCCCCCCCCCCCCAATAACTACCGACACATTGAGGAAACAATATGCATGCCGTTTATGGAAAGATACAGTATAAACAGATTTATCATAGTGGGTGACTTTAACTCCGCCAATATTGACTGGATATCCACGAGGGCAAGAGGTTTTGACGTGGCAGGATGGGTTAAGCGCATCCATGGTGCCGAAAAGATGGTGTGGGGTGAGGTGGGAGGGAGGTTTCAGAACCGTAGGGTAATGGGACCAGTTCTGGAGAAGGTGGGACCTGTAAAAACTGCAGGACTAGGATTGATGTCCTTTGGAGCGTGAGGAAGGGAGTGTGGAGACTGCTGGCTGGAGTGAATAGGGAGAGTTTAAAATTAGGATGGCAGGGGAATGGGAACCAGAGGATTAGGGCAGAAGATGCAGAAATCGACGGAGAGGTAGAAACTAGGGAAAACATTATTAAGAACAGGCAGGGAAATACTATTGAAACAGCAGGGAAAGTGGTCTGAAATGCACGTGTTTCAATGCAAGAAGTATAATTAACAGGGTAGATAAAACCAGACCGTTATTTAGTACTTGGAATTATGATATTGTTGCAATTAATGCTAAAAGAGGGACAGGACATGCAGCTGAATCCCAGGAAATAGATCCTTCAGGTGTGAAAGAAAGGGATGTTAAAGGAGTGGGGGAGTTGTATTTGGTAAAGGAATATCTGATAGCTGAAATGAGTGAATATACATCAGAGGACTCGTGCAGCGAGGCAGTATGGGTAGAACTCAGGAATAGGAAAAGTGAAATCGCAATGCTGGGGTTACCCTGCAGGCCTCGCAAGAACCAGTGGGAGAAACAGGAGAGGATATATAGACAGATTTTGAAAAGATGTAAAAACAGTAGGGTTGTTGTGGTGAGTCATTTAAACTTCCCCTGTATTGACTAGGACCCACTTCGTGATAGAGGCTTGGATGGAGCAGAATTTATAAGCACTATTCAGGAGGCTTTCCTGACACAGTATGTAAACAGTCCAACTAGGGAAGGGATTATACTGGACCTGGTTTCTGGAAACAAGCCCGGTCAGGTGAGTGAAGTTTCAGTGGGGGAGCATTTTGGAAGTAAGGACCATAATATCGTGAGCTTGAATTTACTCATGGAAACGGATGACAGCCATCCTCGAGTGAAAATGTTAAATTTGGGGAAGGTGAACTACAACAGTATTAGGCAGGACCTGGAGAGTGTTGATTGGAGATAGATGTTTGAGGATAAATCTACATTGGACATTTCGGAGTATTTCAAATGACAGTTGATAAGAGTTCAGGAGTTGAATGCTCCCATGAGAATGATGGTTTTGTATGTCAAGTTTCGTGAGCCTTGGATGATCAAGGATGTTATGACCTTAGTCAAATAGAAAAAAAGGTAGCACATGTAAGGTTTAAGAAGATGGGAACTGACAATTCCCTGTGTACAAAGGAAGTAGGAAGGAACTTAAGCAAGGAATTCGAAAGGCCAAAAGGGGTAATTGAAAATCGTTAGCAAACAGGCTTAAAGACAATCACAAGGTTTTTCCTGCAAATATAAAACAGCAAGGGGGTAGCCAGGGAAATGATTGGCCGAATCAAAGGCAAAGGAAGCAATCTATGTGAGGATCCACAAAGGTAGGTGAGGTCCTAAACGAATACTTTGGTTTGGTTATTATGAAAGAGAAGGAAATAGTGGAGGACGGTCTCAGAGAAGGAAGTGTCGAATTTCTAAACGAATTTGCTATTAAAATGGAAGACGTGCTATGCGTCTTAAAAAGTATTAAGATGGATAAGTTCCCAGATCCTGATGCGATCCAGTTCAGAATATTGAGGGAGGCAACGGAACAAATTGCTGGAGCGTTGAAAGACATCTTTGTATCCTTTTTGACCAAAGATGAGGCCCCAGAACATTGAAGATTAGCTAATATTGTCCCATTGAGGGTAACAGGGATAATCCAGGAAATTACAGGCTTGTTAGCCTCACTCAGTATTAGGGAATTATTGGAAAAGATTCTCAGGGACAAGATCTATATGCATTTAGAAGCACGTGGACAGAGTAATGATAGGGAGCAAGATTTTGTGCGGTGAAGGTCATGCCCCCTAACTTGATTCAGTTTTAGGAGGAGTTGACGAAAATGATTGATAAGGGAAAAGCCGTTGATGTTGTCTACATGGACTTCAGTAAAGCCTTAGACAAGGTCCCTCATAGCAGACTGGTATCAGGTGAAGTATCAGGAACGACTTGGCAAAATGGTTGCAAAACTGGCTTAGTCATAAGAGACAGAGGGCAGCAATGTTTTTCGGAATGGAGGACAGTGACTAGTGATTGTTCCATAGAGATCAGCGCTGTTCCATAGAGATTCTGCTGTTCATGATCTGCATAAATGATTTGAAGTAAAACGTGGCTGATCTAATTGATGAGTTTGTGGAGAATACAAAATTGGTGCAGTTGCAGATAGCAAGAAGGATTGTCAGAGGTTACAGTAGAACATGTATATCATTTGGAAGCCTGAGCTGAAAAATTTCAGGTGGAGTTTACTCCGGATGTAGGCGAGGTGATGCATTTTGGATTGTCAAGTACACGTGGAAATTGTAAAGTAAATGGCAGACCCCTTCGAGCATTGATATGACGAGTGATCTGGATGTGCAAGTCCACAGATTACTGAAGGTGGCAACACAGATTGATAAGATAGTAAAAAAGGGCTTTGGCACGCTTGCCTTCATTGGACGGAACATTGAATATAAGGATGGTTAAGTTATGCTGCAGCATTATAGAAGCTTATTTAGGCCACTCTTGGAATATTGCGTAGTGTTCTGATCACCACACGACCGGAAGAATTTGGATGCTTCGGCTAGGGTACAGAAAAAGTTTATCAGGATATTGCCTGGTATGAGGGACTTGAGCTGTGAGGCAAGATTAGATAGACTAGGTTTGTTTTCACTGGAATGCAGGAGATGGAGGGGCGACCTTACAGAAATTTCTAAGATTGTGAATGTCATGCATAGAGTGGAAAGTATAAAGCTTTTTGTTAAGGTGGAGAGGTCAATCACGAGGGGACACAGATTTAAGGTGCAAGGTAGTAAGTTTAAAAGAGATTGGTGAGACATATGGATCTTGTAAGTGAAGACAGTTTCAATAACGGAAGGGCGAAATGTGTCGGTGCATGCCTAGTAGGGTGAAGGGCATCTTCCTGTGCTGTATTGCTCTTTGTTCATCCGATGAGGGTTTCTTAAAATAGTATGTGGATATTCCAACTAGAGGAGGGCCATTTTGGACCTTCTATTGGCTAATGAGCCTAGATTGGTGGCGAACCTTTCAGTGGGAAAACATTTTGGAAACCGTGGTGACAACTCTTTAAATGTTAAGATACCTATGAATGTCATGAACTTGCGGGAAGGTACTAAATTGGGTGAGGATAAATTACGTCACTATTAGGCAGGAGTGAGGGAATGTTAGTTTGAAGAGACTATTATCAGGCAAGTGAACACTTGGCATGTGGGAATTGTTTGAAAACCTACTGATCAGAGTTCAGAACGAGGATGTTCCAGAAAGGAGGAAGGACAGGATGGCAAGGTAAGGGAAGCTTGGATGACGACGTAGGTTGTGAATTTAGTCAAAAGGAGAAAAAATTGTCAGTTTCAGAAGCTAAAATCTAACAAAGGTTGTGAGTGATACAAAGAAAACAGGAAGGAAATCAAGAAGGGAATTGGGAGAGCAAGAAGGGATCATGAAATGATCTTGGCAAATAGGCCTAAAGAGAATCCCAAGGCATTCTATACATGCATTCGAACAGGAGGATAACTATGGAGAAATTAGGACCACTCAAGGCTAAAGGAGGGAACATGTGCTTGGAAGCAGAAAATGTGGATGAAATCCGACATAAGTACTTTGCGTTGGAATTCATTTGGAACATGCTGTGGAGGATGGCGAGATTTTACCCCAGCATGCAGGTATGCGAGGCCAATTTGAGATCAATAAAGCAGTGGTGTTGAATCTACTGCAGTGCAGTAAGATGGAAATGACCCAGGACTCCATGGTATCTACCCGAGATTAATGAAACAAAGAAGTGAGGAGATTGCTGGGACCTTGACGAAGATCTTTGTATCCTCCTAAAAAAAAATCTGTGGAGGCTGTAAATCAGAAAGAAAACCAGAAATTGCTGGAAAAGCTCAGCAGGTCTCGCAGCATCTGTGGAGAAAAATCAGAGTTTGAGTTTCTGAGGAAGGGTCACTTGACCCGAAACATTAACTCTGATTTCTCACCACAGATGCTGCCAGACCTTCTGAGCTTTTCCAGCAATTTCTATTTATGTTATCCTTTGTCCTTGCTAGCCACTGGCGAGTGGCTAATGGCCGCTCCTCAAGAAGGGAAAAGGGATAATCCAGGAAACTAAAGGCCCCTCGGACTCACATCGGTGGTTGAAAGCCTACAGTAAAGAATTCTTATGGCGATGATTTGCACACACTTGGTAAAGCATCACCTACTCAAGGACAGTCAGCCGAGCTTTTGAACGGAGCAGGTCATGACTTACTAACTTCATTGAATTTGGCGAAGATGAATTTAATCCGAAAATGTATGATGTCCTGCACTTTGGAAGATCAAATGTGAAGAAAATGTCCACTGTTAATGGCATTGACATACAGAGTGATCTTGGGTCCGAGTCCATTGCTCCCAAAAATGGCCACACACATCGATAGTGTGGGAAAGAATGCATGTGACATGTTTGCTCTTATTGGTTGGGGAACTGATTCCAAGCCTGAACATGTCATGTTGCAGCTTTATAAGACTTTGCTTAGGTCATGCTTAGAGTATTGCATTCAATTCTGGTCGGCACATTTCAGGAAGGATGAGGAGGCTTTGAAGAGGATGTGGAAGATGTTTACCAGGATGTTGCCTAGATTACAAGTTATGTTTATGCGAGGAATGGAGGAATATGGGCCAAGGGAAGGCATGACAGATTATTTCAATTTCTCATCACGTTGGGCACTACATCTTGCGCAAAAGGGCCCGTTCCTGTGCTGTAGAGTTCAATGTTCTATGTTTTATGTTCAGTTTATTGGAAAGATGCAAGAGTGCTATCTGTTTTATTCCAAAAGTTTATTCAATCTGGATCACGCTTCATCAATTTAATTGGGAAATATTTTCATAACACGAAGCAATTGCAGTGTCCAGTGTCATGAACTGTTTCTTTATATCACAGTGAGCGAAGTACGTTCATCAGAATGCTGTCCTTTGTTATGTCAAGGCTTCAAGGAACAGATTCATTATCCACTCGACACCTTTGGTTGAAGATGGATGCAAATATTTCAGTCCATTCGTTTGCAATGGTGACCACTGAGGATTGGGGATATTGCTGCAGTGTTCCTCGACTAGATATTTGATTGGAGAGTATGGCGCTGGAAAAACACAGCAGGTCCGGCAGCATCTGAGGAGCCGAAAAATCGACGTTTCGGGCATAAGCCCTTCATCAGGAATGAGGCTGTGATCCAAAACGTTGGAGAGAATAAATGGGAGGGGGCGGGATGAGGAGAAGGTAGCTGAGATAGCTGATAAGTGGATGGAGGTGGGGGTGATGGTGATATGTCCAAGACGAGGATGGAGGGGATAGGTGGGAAGGAAGATGGACAGATATGTCGCGTCATGAGGGTGGTGCTAAATTGAAAGGTTTGAATTGGGATGAGGTTGGAGGAGGGGAAATGAGGAAACTGGTGAAACTCACATCAATGTCATAGGGTTGGAGGTTTCTGAAGCAGAGGATGAGGAATTCCTCCATCAGGCGTCGGGTGGTAAGGGTCTGGTGATGGAGAAGGCCCAGGACCTGCATGTACTTGGTTGAGTGGGAGGGGCAAATGAAGTATTTGGCCACGGGGCGGTGAGGTTGGTCGGTCTAGAGATGTTCACTGAAGCGCTCTGCGAGTAGGCATCCTCTCTCCCCAATACATTCTGATGGATGTAGAAGACTGCTTTAGGGCCTTGGACAGCTGTGAGGGGGAGGTGAGGCGCAGGTTTTGAAATTCCTGCGGTGGCACGGGAAGGTGCCTGGGCCTGGAGGACTCAACGCTGTGTTATCCAATTTAAAATAACCTCCCTGCCCATCCCTCAACTCCCTCTCCAGCCCCTCCCCCTCCCTTCCTCTCCCCCCTATCACCAAACCAAATTCATTCCCCCCACTGACCAACCAGATTGTACCCTCTACCTGTCTTCACCTATTCCCACCTTGCCACTCTGCCCTCGCCACCCCTTTATCTGCAGCATCCCTCAGATCCACGCACAAGTCCTGAAGAAGGGTTCGACGTAAAAACGTCACCTTCTCCACTCCTTGGTCCTCCCTGACTGACTGTGTTCTTCCCCCGACCTGCCTGTTTACTTTGGCTTAGTACACTGAGTGGTCGCAAAGAAGTGTAGTTTCCGTCCTAACAGTGCATTGTATTAATTCAATGATGATTATTCAATCCCATATTCTCCATAATGGTAGCCCCTCTACTCTTCGAATTAATCATTCCCCAATTTAAATCAATAAGGGAAGTCACAATCTGCTGTCTGCATTCTGTATTACAATGAACTCATGTCTTCAGCGACTGCAACTGTACTCCAGTATCGACATCAAGCAATAAATGCAGGTAGTTCTCCTATAATGCTGTGGTTGCATTCCACTGAATCCTCATTTAATAAATAATTACTTAATAGAGATAACAGGGCCTATGGGAAAAATGAAATTGGGGCAGACCAGCAAAGAATAACATTTATCAATATTTATCAATAAAACAAAAGTAAATTTAACACAACACATTGAAAGATATTGTAACTACAGGGACAAAGGGACTTCATCATCACCACCACCATCAGGTGCAGTTGTGGTTGCAGAAGTGGATGGCTGTGGTTGATTGTCTTCTGACAGTTTCTTCAGGGTAGGTTTAGATTGTGTGATATGGAGGTACAAGAACAAAGTAAAATAGCAAATGGTTTCTATTCGAATAATGCAGTCATGCAGAAATTATAACAAGAATATTTTGGTCTCAGAGTGAGAACATATATTAGCTTGATTTTTGAGGTGAAGCAGCTCACTGTATACTACTGTACCGCTCACATGCATGACTACAGCTGGCATCAGCTAATCCTTCAGTTACATTATAGTCAAATGGTGCTGCCGAAACATGCGTTATATGACAGCTGCCCTATACTTCAGTAGTAGTAAAAGGAAGAGGAGGAGGATAAAAGTGGGGTGGGGGTGGGGAGAGAAGGAGTAGTAGTAGAGCCACTTCATCTTCCTAAGAATCAGCACTCTGACAGCTCATGTATTCAAATAAACCTGTTGAACTATAACCTGGTGTTGTGTGACTTCCGATTTTGTCCACCCCAGTCCAACACCGACACTTGCTCATAAAGGATCATAAACGCCACAATGATCTGTTTTGGGAGCACTGCTGTTTGTCATTTTTATAAATGACTTAAACGTAGGTATAAGTAGATGGATTAGTAAATTTGTAGATGACGCTAAAGTCGGTGAAGTAGTGGAATGTTTGGAAGAATGTTACAGGTTGCAGGGCGATTTGGATAAACTGCAGAATTGGGCTGAGAGGTGGCAAATGGAGTTCAATTGAGGTAAATGTTAGGTGATGTACTCTGGGAAGAATGACAGGAAGGCAGATTACTGGGTCAATGAAAAGATTCTTGATAGTATCGATGTACAGAGGGATCTTGTAGGCCATGTATATAGATCTTTGAAATTTGCCACCCAGCTTGATAGTGCTGTTAAGAAGGCATACGGTGTGTTAGGTCTCAATGGTAGAGGAATTGAGTTCCAGCGCTGCAACTATACAAAGGCCATACTTGGAATATTGTGAACAGTTCTGGTCGCCATATTGCGGGAAGGATGTGGAAGTATTGGAAAAGGTGTAGAGGAGGTTTACCAGGATGTTGACTGGTCTGGAGGGACGGTCTTATAAGGAAAGGCTGAGAAACTTGGGTTAGTTCTCATTGGAAGGAAGAAGCTAAAAGGGGATTTGATAGAGACATACAAAATGATCAGAGTGTCTGCGTGGGTTTCCTCCGGGTGCTCCGGTTTCCTCCCACAGTCCAAAGATGTGCAGGTCAGGTGAATTGGCCATGCTAAATTGCCCGTAGTGTTAGGTAAGGGGTAGATGTAGATGTAGGGGTATGGGTGGGTTACGCTTCGGTGGGGCGGTGTGGACTTGTTGGGCCGAAGGGCCTGTTTCCACACTGTAAGTAATCTAATCTAATCTAATCTAATCTAAGGTAGACAGTGGAAGCTTTTTTCCTAGGATGATGACGTTAGCTTGTATGAGGGGGCATAACTACAAATTGAGTGGTGATTGATTTAATACAGATATCAGAGGCAGGTTCTTTACTCAGAGAATGGTAAGGATGTGGCATGCCCTACCTGCCAATGTAGTTAACTCAGCCACATTAGGAAGATTTAAACAATCCTTAGATAAACACACGGATGATGATGGGACAGTGTAGGGGGACGAGCTGAGAATAGTTCATAGGTCAGTGAAACATCGAGGGCCGAAGGGCCTGTTTTGCGCCGTGTTGTTCTATGTTCTATAAGAACTTACACATTTAATGGTAGGGGCCTGGTAATGACGAACAGAGACTTAGGTGTTCACATATATTTCTCTCAAAGCTGCATCACAGGTAGGTAAGAAGGCGTTTAGCATGCTTGTCTTCATTGCTTAGTCCATTGAGTATAGGATTTAGTTTGACATGTTGAGGTTGTGCATGACGTTGGTAAGACCACTTTTTAAGTATTGCATACAGTTGTTTTGCTCTGCTGTAGGAAGGATAATATTAATTGGAGAGGGTTCAGAAGAGAGTATCAAAATGTTGCCGTGATTGGAGGATTTGAGCCAAAGGATAAACTGGATAGGTCAGGACGTTTTTCATTGGAGTGTAGGAGATTGAGAGGTGAGGTGACAGAGGTATATAAAATCATGTGAGGCATAGATAATGTGAACAGCAAAGTTGTTTTCTCACAAGAGTGGGGATTGAGTACGTGGTGAAGGCTGGTACAATTGCAACATTTAGAATGCATCTGGATGGGTGAATGAATAGGAAATGTTTACAGAAATATGGGCCGAATGCTGGCAAATAGGACTAGAATAAGTTGAGATATCTGCCCGGCATGGACGCTTTGGACTGAAGGGTCTGTTCCTGTGCTGTACATCTCTTTGACTCTATGATTCCAGCGGGCATACTCTTAAGGGGAGGGGCAGATTTAAATGGGACATAAGGGGATTTGCTTTCATACAAAGGGTGGTTAGTATGTGGAATGAACTGCTTGAGGAAATGGTAAATTCGGGTATTGTTACAACATTTTAAAGATATTTGGATCTGGACATGAATGGGAAAGTTTAAGAGGGATATGACGACATGCAGGTGAGTGGGATTAGTTTAATTTGGGATTTTTTTTTCGGTGTGGATGCGTTGGACCATGCAACAGGTTTATGTGCATTCTTATGCCTTCCCTGCAGCATTGAGGGCCTAGAGCACTTGTACACTAAGGACTGTCTGATCTTCAGTAATGCCCAGAGTTCTTTCATTTATCATGCTTTTCCATGTTTTTTTTTATTTTCATCTGCCCATGTACATCAATTGACTTCCAATTTGAATTTATTTGCCACTGACCAGAAAATCTGAACAGCCTTTCTATGTCGTCCTGGCATCTCCCTCTTTAACATATATAACAAGTATACAGGTTGCAAAATGATTTACCGTTCTGATTGGCTGTTATCGTTTTCATTTTTTAAACATTTCAGCAAATATGTTCAATGGATATGTCACACCTTTTTTAATCTCATCTCTGATTTTACGCTGGGTCCCAGCATAAATGAACGGATTGATGCAGGAACTCAATAACTGAAGCATGTATCCACTTTGTTGGACAATAAATATGGACTTACTGGCATCAGAGACAGAGGAAAACGGAATATTCGCAATTCGCACGTAAATGATTGTAACAAAGTACAACAAATACAAAAGGATGAAGCTTCCCGAGATGCCAAAGAGTAAAACAATCGACTTTCTTCGCTTCTCCATCTCAGGATCACTCACATTCTCTCCATTACTATGCATCCGGAGTCTCGTGCGGGCTCTATTGGCTGCAACAATATGTCTGACAGTCAAAGCATTAAGCAGTATAATCAGAATGAATGGAAGACAGGGAGTTACAATGGAACGAATCCAGTCATAGGCAGCCCATTCTGGTGTTGTATAATATTCTATTTTATGAGAACAGAACCGGGGTGTATTATCGATTATGTATACAGGTTCATAAGCAAAATACGTGGAGATATTTTTTAGGCAGGACAGTGCTGACACAATTCCGATCACCCACGATGCCACCTTCTCAGTGCAATATTTTAATTTCAACTTTTGGCAACAAATGGCCACAAATCGATCAAAAGTAAACGCGACCGTTAGCCAGACAGAACTGTCAATGACTGCAAAATTTATAGAATTGCGAACACTGCATACTGGTGTGAGAGATAGGAAACTCAATCGAAAATAAATGCCAGCAATCCGGTTTAATATCACGACCGTGACCATGACCAGGAGATCTGCCATTGCCATTGACACAAGGTAAAATGTGATACATCTAGAGAGTCCACATTTTCTTCGGGATAGAATCACAATTACTGCCAGGTTAGCTGCAATAAAGAGAAAGATATTTATGAAGTTATTGTCATCGATCTCCCCAGAACAGTGAAAGGATTTTCAGCCCATTGAATCTGCATTGCTAAACAAAATTTAACTATTCAAATGTCATTTTCCAACACTTGATTCTTAGCTCTTAAGTGCACATCCATTTTTTTAAAATAAAAAATGTTAGGAGGGTGCCGCCCTTACAGGCAATGGATTTTACATTCCTAACACCATGCTAACCACATTATCTGCCTGCCTTGTTGAATTAAGAGACCAGAGCACTTGTACACTAAGGAGTCTCTGATCTTCAGTAATTCCCAGGGTTCTACCATTTATCATGCTTTCTCTTGTCTTGTATTTTCATCTGCTCAAGTACATCAATTGACATGCGATTTGAATGCATTTTCCACTGACCAGAATATCTGACCGTTCTTTCTATGTTGTCCTATAATCATTTGGCATCTTCCTAACTACTTATGACCCCAACCATTTTTTTGTATGATTTGTCAACGTTGTGACCAACAGTCCAAAATTCAGGTCTTAATCGTTTCCGGGTACCAAAAACAGCAACCCCACCCCACCCCCCCTCCACACACACACTCACACACACACACACACACACAAACAGATGGTCAAGTAGCTCCACTGGACACAAGCTGTCAATCACAAACACAACCCTCGAACACCATCCTTGGTTTCTTCCTTCTTAAGCCAATTTTGGATTCAATATCTAAACGTTTCATGGATCCCTAGGGCTCTTGACTTTGCTATCAGTCTCCCATGTGAAACTTTATCAAGCGTCTTGCTTAAGTCCAGGGAGACTACAACGAATATGTGACCTTATCGACACAACTGGTTGCCTCCTCACTAAATTGAATCAAATTGATCAGACATGATCTCACTCAAAGAAAACCATGTTTGTTGTTCTTGATAAATTCACATCTCCCAATGTACAGATCAGGTATATCCCTCAGAATTGCTTCTGATATTTTCACGGCACTGAGGGTCGACTGATTGGCTTTCAGTTTTCTTGTTCGTATATTGCTCCTTTCTTGACTAATAATACGACATTGGCTCTCATCCTGTCTTCTGACGGCTCTACTATAGCCAGAGAAGACTTGCAAGTTATGGCTAACTCCCCTATTTCTTCCCTTGGCCGATTCAAAAGTCTGGATACATTTTAGGTGAACGTGAGGACTGCAGATGCTGGAGATCATTGTCAAAAGGTGTGGCGCTGATGAAGGGCTTCTGCCAGAAACGTGGACTCTTGTGCTCCTGGTATGCAGCCTGACCTGCTGTACTTTTCAAGCGTCACACATTTGGACTCTGGATACATTTTATCCCGCTCAGAAGAATTATCTCCTTTTAAGCTCACTGCTTACTTATATACCCACATTGTCCCTTTAATTTGTGAACACTGACACAAAGTATGGATTTAGAACTCTCCCTATGGCTTCCAGCTCCGTAGACAAAATTACAATTGTCTTCATAGTGGGACATGTTCTTTCCCTCGTTATCATCTCATTTTTATGTACGTGCATAATGACGAGACATTTTATTTTATTTGCCAATATTTTTCATGCCCTCCTTTCTGTCTTTATTATTTTGTTATCACCTTGCACAGTCTATACTCCCCTAGAATTTACGCTGTTTTGTGCTTCGACATCTCCCATAGCTTGCTTTTTCTTTCTCTTCATCCAATTCTGTGCATTGTTTGGTGTTGTGTTCCCACAATTTGCTGGACCAAACTCTCCTTTGATTTGAGCATGTTGGCCCTCTGCTCTCTGAATTCTTCTTGAAAACGTCTCACAGATTCATATAAAATTATCTGTTCAAAGTTCACTCTTGCCGAACCATGAGCGTCCTGAGCTCTGCTCCTCTGTCAGGTGAAGATGAAGGAGCAACGCCCCCAAAGCTTCTGATTTCGAATGAACCTGATGAACTATAGCTTGGAATCGTGTGGACATGTCCACCCGAGTGAAACTCCGGCACCTCCAAATCATTGCTGAATCTTGACTGATCTTGTTAAAATTAGCCTTCCTTCTTGTTTAGAACTTTGACATCAGGTTCATTCCTACCATTTTTCCATAATGATATTGAATCTTTAACGGAGTTGTGATCAGTATTTGCAGAATGTGCACCCAAACTTTGCATGGCCAAAGAATTATGTCCACTGCAACCCCACGAAGGTCTTTCTATGACTTGAGAATCAGCCCTACATGCTTTGAAAGTATTCCATTCCCTTGACAATTTTTTACCATATAATGACACTAAATAACGCTGTGTAAGTTGAAATGTTCTACTATCACTACCTGTGACCTCTACAGTTCTCTACCATATTATTTGCTGTTCATTTCTCCCGGACTGTCAGGGGGTCCATGGTATAATCCCAACAGTCTGGTTGCCTCATTTCGGTTTCTAAGTTCTGCACATGTGTCTTCACTTGAGAAGCCTCCTAAAATTTCATTCCTCCTAAATGCTCTAATTGGCTCCCTGATCACTATTGTGACGTTCACTTGACATTTCCACCGGACCCTGTTTCGCCTGAAGACCCTGCATCGGAAAGCTTTCAATCCTGACCCTCTTTCAATCATGTTTCAGTGAATGCAATTGCATCATGCCCCGAATTTAAATGCGCGCTTTCAAATAATCTGCCACGCTCGTGAGACTCCTTGCATAAAAATAATACAATGCCATCTTTCCAATCTCTCTTTGGCGCCTCAACTGACCCCCAATTGCTATTTTTTTTACTCCCTTGTTGCATCTTCAAATTTTATTTATTCACCTGTCGTTTCTGAACGTGCTGTCTGGATTGCAAAGCCATACCAAGTTTAAACCTTCCCGAACAACACATGCAAACATCCTTACAAGGATGTGGGTACTTTTTCAGTTTCGGTGCAATACACCCACCAACTACAGGTCTCCACGCCACCCAAAGCAATCTAAGATCCTAAAAATATTAATCACGCATTTCTGCATCATCATTCAAGCTAAGCATTCATCTGGGATAAACCCTTTCTTTCTATACACACGGGGTAATTCAGAGATTACTATTTTAAAAGTCTTTTTCTTTAATCTACTTCCTTGCTCCCTAAATTCTACATGCAAGACATCATCTCTTTTGCTTAGCTATGTCGTTGTTACCAATAGGACCACGATCACTGTCTGCTTTACCTTCCACTACAGAATTCTCTGCAGCTTTCCAGTGATATCCACGACTCTATCACCGGGAAGGTAACTTCCGTCCTTAATCTCTATCTGTTTCCCTCAAAACTGTAAACTCTAGATGACCCTGTCCTCCTCTTCTTCCAGTCTTGTGCAGTAGACCATGGTGCCATGAAGTTGACTCCAATGCTTTCCCTGTACAGTCATCTCCCCCAACAATGTCCAAATCTGTTAGAATAGGAGATAGAACACAGAACATATAACAATACAGAGCAGAACAGGCACTTCGGCCCTCGAATTTGCGCCGACTTGTGAACGGATCTAAGCCGATCCCCTACACAATCTCATCATCATCCATATACTTATCCAAGGACTGTTTAAATGCCCTTAATGTGGCCGAGTTAACTACATTGGCAAGCAGGGCATTCCAAGCCTTTACCACTCTATCTAATCCTCTGATCAACTTGTATGTCTCTATTAAATCCCCTCTTAGCCTTCTTCTCTCCATTGAGAATAGACCCAAGTCCCTCAGCCGTTCCTCATAAGACCTTGCTTCCAGACCAGGCAGCATCCTGGTAAATCTCCTCTGCACCTTTTCCAATGCTTCCACATCATTCCTGTAATTGGGCGACCAGAACTGTACACAATATCCCACGTGAGGCTGCACTAGCGTTTTGTACAGTTACAGCATGACATCACGTCTCTGGAACTCAGTCCCTCTACCAATAAAACCGAACCCACCGTATGCCTTCTTAACAGCACTATGAGCCTGGGTGTCAACTTTCAGGGATGTATATACATGGACACCAAGATCCCTCTGCACATCGACCCACCAAGAATCGGTCCATTGATCCAGTATTCTGCTTTCCTGTTATTCAAACAGCGATGGGCACAAGGATCTCTTGACTTCTGCAACTCGACCTGGTGACCATCCGGGTCCATTCTTGGGTATTCCACCGTGAATTGACTGGCTGATAGATGCGTTAGCCAGGAGCTGCAAGTGGACACAATAGCTGCACACATGCTGTGAAGAGCATCACTTCTCATATTTGCCACATAGTGCAGGAGGAGAATATCATGAATGCAAGGTCTCCTGCAGCGATTTCCTTTAAGTCCACTAGAAAGGAGCAAATAAGAATATTATGAAATTACGTCCCATGCACTGTGTCCTTACGCCCTGACCATACTGAATTTTTATTCAAATCACGAATCAACCATCATGCCACTTCTTTGTGAAGCCAATGCTCGATTCATCTTCAAAATGATCAGGCTCCTGAAGCTGCTGCTGTTAAACTAGAACTTCCCTATTTCTGCTCAGTTGAAGTTTTAGTGTTGCGCCTGGACCCTGACCTCAGTTCATGCTTTCTCTGGCTCGATCTCAATGCTCAGCTGAACCTGAAGGATGGTACATCACAAACAATAAACCACAAAAGCCTGATTAACTATGAACTAATATAAAACAAGTAAAGTCTGTTGTCGTTTTCACTGCATTTCCCAAAATCCGATAAATACAGTATCACCCAGCCGTGCTCACTCAGGACGTGCTATCTTTATTGCTTTTGTGAAAGTTGACATGGACAGAACGGGATTTGAAGGTGCCGGTGTTGGACTGGGGTGAACAAAGTTAAGAATCACGCAACATCAGATTATAGTCCAACAGCTTTAGCTGGAAGCTCCAAAAGCTAGTGCTTCCAAATAAACCTGTTGGCCTATAACCTAGTGTTCTGTGATTTGTAACTTTGGATGGAACATGTTGGTGATAAGAACACTGCTGAGTCAGCTTCAAAAAGCAGCCTCCCCACCACCCATACCCCCTTGCCCTGGATTTTTGCGTAAAATTGAAAGTTTTAGTCATGAATCTAAACTCAGAATGCACATCCTTTACGCTATTAACAACTGTAGATTATCCCCTTCACTGTTCTCCAAGTCAATAGTAAAATATTTGGATGGCATAACAAAGTAAACTGGGTCTGATCCAGTTGATGGAGGAGAAAAAAGAACAAACTAAAGAAAGTTAAGTGAAACAAAATCGAAAACATTGAATCCAAATAACTGTGAAGATGCCACGCTTGCAAGCAGAAACTAAAAAAGGGGATAAGGTGGTTCTTTTCAATTAGCTAATGCGCAATTAACGTGCCTTTGAAAAGTCTGCATTTTGCTTGCACAAGAAATACCCTAAAGAGAAGGGGAATTCGTCTTCTTGCCCCTTTGAGGAAGATATATTTTTAGGATACAATGGCAAGTCAAAATTCTTCAGCGGACCTGCAGCTTAAACCACAGATTAAAACTTCCGTTTATCATCGTCGTCATAATTGCAATCGCTCATATTGCCCCTTCAATATATTGTTTATTTAATTAAGTTCAGTTTAGCGTTATTAAAAGAAAAATCATCCTTTCAATGAACGAACCATTTCAGGTAATTATTATGTAACTGGAAAAATCAGTGGTGAAATGAATCTACACATCTAAGCTAACTAAAATGCAACAGTACACCCACCCGCATTGCCAATAATAGTTTGATATTTCACCTGCTCTGAGATAATGCCCCTAGATCAGTGTCTCTGCACAGCTCAAATACAATGATGTCAAGGTACCTTATTGATCTTCCACCCAAAACAACTTTCTTAAGAGTACAATCGATTTGCAATTACACTGTGACTGTAGTACCCAAGTCATACACAGTAACAGTACTGACACAATAGAATTACTTCCAAATCGTTATTGGTCGAGATAAAACAATGAATGTAAGTCTGTTACAATAAGCTTGTGTAAATTTAATGGTGATCAATTCTACCGATAATATGAGCAACCATCAGCACATCAAGAGGTGAAATGACAATTCCAAAGAAGACAGGTTCCACCATTAATATCGCAGATTATGCCCGTAGCTGAAATACATTACCATGATACAATGTTGAATTAATACTGTTGCTGCTACTGTATATTGAAAGTTATGATAAATAGGAAAGTTTTTTTATCCTAGTGAAACAGAATGTCTTAAATTGGTGAGTCACAGCATTTTATTGAATACAATTGGAGACAGAATAACTATAATAGAGAGAAGAAGAGCAAAAGAAATGTCTTCTGTAAATGTAAACTTGAAGTACATAGATACGAAATAATGACAACACTAATTTGAATAATTTACCTGGAACTCCGATAGCAGCGATGATAGGATAGTAAATGGCAAACACCAGACCTATTGGTAGTCCATGCATTTCTTGTCAGAAGCTTTGGGAGTGCTCTGCACTTTCCTGCAGAGTACTTGCATTTGTACCTGACGTCAGGCTCCTGAGAGACAATTAGTTGGTTTAAATTTTACAGGCACTGAATGTATTCTAATAACAAGTTCCAGCTGATGTGCACCTGCACTTTTGTTTTGATGAGACTTTTCTTTTCATGGGATGTGACAAAAATGCTAAAGACCTTTGAATTTGAAATATTCCAGCAACGCATGTTTATGAGATATGACAGCAGCTTGGGTTTTGGACTTGTACTATTGACTGAGCGTGATGCATTTTATCGGGAGAAATGCGGCCAATTTCTTCCCTCTAACCATTCGTCGCCATGTCAGGTCACCACGCCGGTGTACTCTTGATTCAAACTCTACCTTGCTTCAAACAGTTCCCCTCAAAAACCCCACATACCCGGATCTCATAGAATCCATTTGGACTAATTCCACAGAATCTTATTGGTATGGAATTAGGCCATTCGACCCAACAAGTCCACACTGAAGAACATCGTGCCCTTCCACCCTATTCCTGCAACCCCCATCTAACCCACACAGACACGGGGTGAGTGTTCAAACTTGACCAACTCATCTGAGGTAGCAGAGTTAACAACTGAGCCACCGGGCGGCCCCTTAATTATGTGCTTTTATACAGGTCCAGCTCACTAACGTACATTAGGTATTCAGGATTCCGATGGATGACCGACACTGCAGATTTACTAATAACGTTACATTCACTATGGACCTGCGCAGTTACTGACAGCACTTCCGGTTCAGCACGGTTATGTTCATGGTGAACGTGTGCAGTTCAAAAGAAAACATTCACATCAACAGTTCATCGGGACAACATTCAGTTATGGCAGTGTTAGGTACCCCAGAAGGGTATCTAACATACGCTGAGGCAGGAGAACATGAAGAACGTGCCTAGATAATTTATTTTCAGGTTTGACGAGTGTATTTCAGTACGATTATATTCAGTGTGAACTTGGTGATTTCAACGGTTGCAATCAGTGTTTACCAGTCTGCAAAATTTGCATTCGGTTTTCACAAGTCCTGTTCTCGATAATCATGTTTTACGTAGAGGACAATTTGAGCTCAAAATGATTACTGCAGTGGGACAGGACCTGGGAAAAATGGTTATTTCCAGAACAGACTGGTCAATCTCGTAAAATATACATTTGTTGTGAAGAAAAGCATGAAATGGTGGCAATTCTTAATGCGTATGCCACTTGTAGGGCCACGACGGGAACCATAGCAGTCATACCCATCACAAAGGAAGATGGCTTCGATGTTACAAGTTCATAGGTTTAACTCCATATTGAACTCGGCATCACGGTCAATTAAAAACTCCTCTGGGCTCCTTCAACAGCAACTTTTCCCGATTCAAATTGTCAGAAATATTCATTTAATAGGGCAGGAAACATAAATATTGCAGAAAAGAGACGTGTAATGTATTGCAAGGTGGGTAGTTTCTGCAATAACTCTTTTTTTTTGTCTAGCTATGATAGATGTGGGCACGCTCAGTATTCATTTCACACTTTTTTTCATTTAGTGACGATTTCAAAAAAAGTTGGACAACGTTCTGGCAGCATCTAATAAATAAAGCATCCCTCAGGCAATAGCTTGAAAGTATCCATTTCCGAAATTAGAACAAAATCAACACATCCACGCTCTTGGAATTATGGACACCAGTATCAGTGATTGTCACAAAGCTTGAAATGAGCCAGGGAATTGACGTCAAAATGCAATCGTATGTGCAGGGTGAGAATTTTACATCCAAGCAGCTTTCAGCTGGACTCTCATCAAGAAACCATCTTAAGAATGTGAAAGCATGTCCCCAATTAGTTTTTACCTAAATGGCTGGGAGTTGGAGATTCAATTGCATGGAAAGTCAGAAAATCCAAGGGAAAGGAGAAATTGCGAATGATGGGGCTGAGAGTTACCAGAAAATAAAAAAAAGGACAGTGTGTGAATGTCAAGGAGCCATACAAGCGTAGGACATTTGTTAATAGAACAATTAAAAAAAAAAATTATACCTTAATGCATGAAGCATTCGGAATAAGGCTGATGGATTGAATGCAAATCGAGATAAATGAATATAACCTCATAGCCATAACTGAAACATTCCTACAAAGACCTTGACACTGGAAACTTAACATTCTAGGATAATTACCGTTCTGGAAAGACGAGAGAGCTCGGAAGTGGGTGTGAGGGGTTGGGATAGCACTGTTAATAAGAGATGAAATATGGTCGCCTGTGAGACATGGTCAAAGTTTGGATGTTGTACTGTCCATTTCGACAGAGGTTAAAAGAGAAAAAAAAGAAAAGCAGAACCAAGCTATAAATGCGACAAGGCAACACACAATAGGAGCGTGTAGCAATTACAGTACAATAACTATGGTGACGTTGATCTTTATGTTGATTGGATTAATCAATTTGGAAAGGGTAGCTACTACAAAAAATAAATCATAGAGTGCCTTAGGGATTGTTTCCGACAGTAATATCTCTTGGATCCAATCAGGAAGCAGACTATTTCTGGTCATCGGTAATGAGCGAAGCTTAATACTTTACCTCACAGCAGATAATCTCTAAGAAGTGGCGAGCATAATATGGTATAATCTAATATCCAATTTGAGAGTTAAATCGTTTGGTCAGAAACAACTGTTTTAACTAAATAAAGGAAATTACAATGAAATGAGGATATAATTAGCTAAAGCAGATTGAGCAGTAGATGACCAGGAATGGCGGTATGCAAACAGTGGCAAACATTAAAGGAGGCAATTGTTACTCTCTGAATAAACATCACATTCCAGTAAGGAGCAAAACCCTTAGAGAGGGATAAACCAATCATTGCTAACCAAGAATAATTAAGGACAATATTAAGTTGGAAGAAAAAGCATTCAAAAGTCATTAATAACTCTGAAGACCAGCCAAAATTTAGAATTAAACAAAGAAGAACTAAAAAGAACTTGATTATGTCACTTTCAGAATACTTTGTGCAATTCTGTTCTCCCTCCTATTGGAAGGATGTTGTGAAACTTGGAAGGGTTCAGAAAAGATTTACAAGAATGTTGGCAAGTTGGAGAGCTTGAGCTTTAGGGAGAGGCTCAATAGGCTGGGGCTGTTTTCCCTGGAGTATCAGAGACTCAGGGGTGACCTTACAGACGTTTATTTAAACATGAGGGGTAAAGGTAAGGTAAATAGAAAATGAGTTTTCCCTGGGATGGGGGAATCCAAAACGAGAGGACACGGGTTTAAGGTGAGAAGGGAAAAAAATTAAAAGGGACCTAAAATGCAACTTTTTCACGCAGAAATTGGTGTGGGTATAGAATGAGCTGCCAGAGAAAGTGGTGGAGGCTGGTACAACTTACAGCATTTACGATGTGTTTGGTTGAACATATGAATAGGAAGACTTTAGAGGGATATGGGCGGGTGCTTGCAAGTGACACTAGATTAGGTTAGGATATCACATGGACGAGTTGGACTGAAGGGTTAGTTTTCATGCTTATGTCTTGATGATTTTATGAATCTATGATCTACTCGGAGAAGTGAGTGAGGAATATAGAAACGTACAATAAAAGCTTCTTTATATTTGTATGAAGGAAGAGAGTGGCCAAAATAAACATAATCCAGTTAGAAAATTAATTTGGGAAGACATATATGGGGATAAAAAAAGAGGAGTAAACAAATGCTTGTATTAGCCTTTACTGTGGAACATACTTCGAAAGTTCCACTAATGCTTAAAAAAAGAGGAGGTATTAAATGCCATAACTACAGAAATACATATAATTTTTGGATTAGATTCCTTACAGTATGGAAGCAGGCCCTTCCGCCCAACAAATCCACACCGACCCTCTAAAGAGTAACACACCCAAACCCATTCCCCTACCCTGTATTTACCCTAACTAGTGAATCTAACACTATGGGCAACTTAACATGTTCAACAGTTGATGGTAACTGTTAGTCTGCTGAGAGCATGGATCTGTGACTGGGAAGTCTTGCTTCAATCTTTGTTGGCAGAGCAGCATCTGTTGTAGTTCTCGAGGTCGACATAGGTCAGGCAGTCTCTACTGCAGTGACTGCACTTGAAGGCGATACCTCCAGTGTTACCTTGTTGCTGTTTTCTCGGCGGGTACACTTTTCTGCAGGAGCAAGCCTCTTCTCTTTTTAGGCCTCTGCATAATTCCAGCTTCCAGAGAGAGAGAGAGAGAGAGAGAGAGAGAGAGAGAGAGAGAGAGAGCCGTCACTTGCAATTTTCTCCCACCTCTCGATGTTCATGTTCAATGACTTCATGTCTCTCTTGCAGACATGTTTGAAATGAAGGTGGGACTGCCCTTGTGTTCTCTTGATGGAGGCCAGTTCCCTGTACTTTCATCTGATATGCGGTGCACTTAGCCCAGCCAGTGGAGGAGGTGTTGTTGGAGCAGGTTGAAGAGGCTGCATATGCGGGCGTGGGTCAGGACCTCATTGTTGGTGACTCAGTCAGTCCACTTGATGCCCAGGATGCGTCTCAGGCTGCAAAGGCTGAAGGTGTTGAGATGCCGCTCTTGTCTGGAGTAGAGGCTCCAGGTCTCGTTGCCATACAGCAGCATGCTGAGGGCGCAGGCCCTGTAGACTGCAACCTTGGTGTGTGTCATCAGCTTTCTGTTCTCTCACACTCTCTTTGTCAGCCTGACGAATGTTGAGGCTGCGCGTCCGATCTGTCTGTAGATCAGATTCTCTATAGTGTGGAAACAGGCCCTTCGGCCCAACAAGTCCACACCCACCCTACAAAGAGCAACCCACCCAGACCCATTCCCTTACATTCACCCCTGACTAATGCACCTAAACCGGAGGAAATCCACGCAGGCACAGAGAGAATGTGCAAACTCCAAACAGACTGTTGCCCAAGGAGGGGGGGGGGGGGGGGGGGGGGGCATTGAACCCGGGTCTCTGGCGCATTGAGGCAGCAGTGCTAACCACTGAGCCACTGTGCCGCCCCCAAAGATCTTGGAGGCTCGGATGAGACTGCCTGTGATGGTGGAGCCAATGTATGTAAACTCGTGGGCTACCTCCAGCTTGCAGTTGTTGACAGTAATGGCAGGGGTGTGATCAATGTCTGGGCCAAACACGTTGGTCTTCTTCAGGCTGATGGTCAAGCTGAAGTCCTGGAAGGCCCTTGAGAAGCTGTCCATGAGGCGTTACAGTTGTTCTTCCGAGTGGGTTGCCAGTGCCGCCTCATCTGCAAACAACATGTACCTGATGAGTGCTTCACGAACCTTGGTTTTCACCCTCAGCTGGGACAGACTGAACAGTCTCCTGGCCGATCTGGTGTGGAGGTAGACAACATCATGTTCCAATGGCGTGCTTCAGCATGACTGCAAAGAAGATGCCGAACAGAGTGGGGGAACCACACAGCATTGCGAATGTTGAAGGACTCTGAAGAAGGGCTATCAAACTCAACGGCACCCTTCTTGTCTGTGTGGAATGACAGAAGCATCCTCAGGAACCTCGAGGGCCAGCCAATCCTGGCCAAGATTTTGAACAATCTGTCTCTTCTCATAAGGTCGAAGGCCTTCGTGAGGTCAATGAAGTTGACGTGGGGTGGTTGGATTTGCTCTCTGCATTTCTCTTGTAGGGAAGAGATCATGTCAATTGTGGAGTGTTCTAACCCGAACCTGCACGGAGACTCAGGGCACATCATTTTGGAAATTTTCTGCAGTCTGTTCAGCACCACATGGGCGAAGACCTTCCCAATGGCAAAGAGATTCCCCTTGTAGTTGTTACAGTCGCTTCTGTCCCCATGTGTTCATATATTGGGTGGCAATGTTGAAGTCTCCCGTGTCTCACGGCACTGCTCCCTATTTGCAGCACTGGTGCACAAGTTAGTGCAAGTTGTTTAATAGGAAGCCCTGTGGACACTTGCTGGCCTCTGGTGGAAAGCCATCCAATCCTGGTGCCTCCCCAGTAGGCAGGCTGCCGATTGCTTTACCCAGTGCTTCAGCAGCCAGCCACGCATCCCATTCTTCTGCAATAGGCAGGTATTCCACAGCGCGCTGACTGCGGTGCTGTTTTCTCTGGAGTAAAGGCTGGAGCGCATCTCTCCATCTGCTTGTCTTTGTCTTGGATGGTCTCGCCTGTTATAGTTTTCAGTGTTGCTTTCTTGCACAGGGTTTGACCGATGGTTTTCTTCATCCTCTTGTACACTCCACGGATTTTGCCTGAATCAAATGACGGCTGAAAGCTTTTGCATATTTGTAGACAGTAATAATTTGCAAAGCGTCTAGTTATTTTCTGACCCTTGCTTCTTACATTCCTTTGCAC
Organism: Chiloscyllium punctatum; assembly: GCF_047496795.1. NCBI lineage: Eukaryota > Metazoa > Chordata > Chondrichthyes > Orectolobiformes > Hemiscylliidae > Chiloscyllium > Chiloscyllium punctatum. The sequence continues at coordinate 50,729,350 of NC_092774.1, forward strand.
TTGCGGTGTTGCCTGGGTGGGGTGGCGTTTGTGCTCGAGTAGGGCAACATGCTTTGCCTCGATGACCACGGTAAGATTACTTGAGCACCATTCAAGCCAGTCCTGTGTCTTGCCCTGTTTCTTCCCAAATACCTTGAATGCCGTCCTATGGGTATTGTCTCTGAGAGAGTCCGATCTCTGCTGAGCATCTCCTTCCGATGGGTCTGCAGGATTGCGTTTTCCAGTGACTTGATGATTTCTGCCTCTTTGTCTGGGTGTTGGGTCTTACTGACATCAATGCGCTTCTTGCCTGGAAGCTTGGTGTAGTGCATCTTCTTTGGCCAAAGTCTGATCTTGCAGCAAACCAGAGAGGAAACCGTGTAACAGTCGACATTCTAAAAAGAGCAAGTCATGAACATGTTTCTCAGGTGGTGGTTTCTGGTGATTATCAGGTTCATCTGGTGCCAGTGTTTGGAGTAGGGATTACAACAAGACAAGTTGTGATCAACTTTGCTCTGGAAGCAAATGTTAGTGACACATAATTCGTGGAGCAGAGCTCGAGCAGTCGTTGCCTGTTGTCATCCATCCATCCTGCCAATCCCATACCGCCACAAGCAACTGAGCTAGGAGTCATGGTTGGCACCCACCTTGCCGTTGAAGTCGCCAAGTAGCAGAACTGTTCCTGACTTGCGATCCCCTGCATTATCATTGTGAGCAGTCTGCTCCAAGCCAGTAAAGCAAACAGCTTGTGAGGCCTTGGGCCTTTTTTGAAGAAGGCTGAATGGGTGACGTCATGTTCTCATGGAAACCCTTGTTGTTTTGTATTAGACTTTAGCAGCAGGTCTGAGGTCCTGCTGCTGGATGTGGCAGCTCTTATTCCTCTGTCTCTTGCAGCTACACATGGGGTTCTGTTCCTGCTGCCAGAATTGTATGCAAGACGATGGAACCCTTCGTTGCATTTTGTGTAGAGTCGAGGATTGGGGCACAGGCGCTGACAAGGTTGACAAGCCAGTCGGATATGTGGAATCTGTCCCCATCTCACTGGGCTCTACTGTCTTGAACAGCGAGTTCTTCACGGCAGGGCTGACGCCGTGCTACCTGGGTTTGGCAAAGTGGCTCAGTGGTTAGCACTGCTACCTCACAGGCCCAGGGACGCGGATTCAATTCCAGGACCTCCCACCTTCATCGACCTATGTTACCTTCCTTCAGCCCCACCCCCTTCTATTTATCTCTCAGCCCCCCCGGCCCACAAGCCTCATTCCAGATGAAGGGCTTATGCCCAAAACATCGATTCTCCTGCTCCTCAGATGCTACTTGACCTGCTGTGCTTTTCCAGCACAACACTCTCGACTCTGATCTCCAGAATCTGCAATCCTCACTTTCTCCTCATATGTTATTCATACACTGTACTTAAAATAGAGACAAAATACTAAATAAAGGAAATAATTGACTTAACTGCAACTCTATTGAAATGCCTAAAAATGGAAGATAGTTGACCCTTACTGATTAACTGTTCCAATATAATAACATCCTATAAATACACCCAAGATCAAGTTCGTTAAATGCATCTTCTTGCATATAATCCTGGCAGCAGGAACAGAACCCCATGTGTAGCTGCAAGAGACAGAGGAATAAGAGCTGCCACATCCAGCAGCAGGGCCTCAGACCTGCTGCTAAAGTATAAAACTAAACAACAAGGGTTTCCATGAGAACATGACGTCACCCATTCAGCCTTCTTCTCAAAAGGCCCAAGGCCTCACAAGCTGTTTGCTTTACTGGCTTGGAGCAGACTGCTCTAAATCTCTGCCTCAATCTTTCTTCAACTCTTAAAATCCATAATATCACAACACATCCACACTTAAAAAAAGGAGTCATCAATACCCAAATAAGGCTTTGTTTTTTAAAAGCTTTAGTCCTACTCTATTCGTATACTGCAATACATATAAAATACGTTGACGTTTAGCATGCAAACCCTCATGACTACAATACAATTCAGTCCATTTTATCGCCCTGCCATTGAACACCTCCATCGCTTTTCGTCAAAGTTGAGGCAACGTGTCTACAATTGCGTTCTCTCGTCCTAAATCGAATGATTGTCATAATAAGATCCACCTAAACAGTTTGATAACCTTATCGCTAAATTATTCCTAGAAACGTTGAGCAGTTATGATCAATATTACATTTGTCTCAGGCACATTTTTGCAAAATAAATGATGAAATGTTGCAATGTCAACACGAAGTTCAAAGTCTCCTTCTCAATGGTGGAATATTTCTGTTGATGATATTTGATTTTGTGGAAAAATATACAACGAGTCTTTCTATCTGCTCATCATCTTCTTGCAAATGTATAGCATTGATACCCATATCATTTTCATCGAGAGCTGTATTGAATCACTTCAAGTAATTAAGTTTTGCCAACACGGACACTGTGTTAGCAACATAGAAGGTTTAGGCTTTAGAATGCTTTGTGACATTCCTCCGTCCACTGAAAGTTTCTGCACTTCTTCAACAAGTCAGTCTGTGGAGCATGCACAACTCTAGAATTCGGTATGACCTTCCATTATAAACTACGCAGTTCGATGATTCGTAATACCATGCATTAGAACTTAGTGTAAACAGGCCATTTGGCCCAACAAGTCCTCACCAATCTTTCCAAGAGTAACCAAAGATATGTGAATGTCCCCAATGATTTTTGTTTTTGGTTTTCTTATGTTTGCTCAACAAGCCCCAAGTGGACATCTTATCATCGTAATCACGAACCACAACAAGATTAGCACAGGTTAAAAAAGAGGGCCATCTTTCGATATTCAATTGCAAGACCCAGGAAAGTGACTGAGGCTTTTACGAACTCGCTCTTGGCCAGGTTTATCACCAAGCCCACCTCTAAAAGTTAATCAAGCAATTCCTATAGATGCTGTAAATGTTTCTTCCATGTGTGACTAAAAATCATTGGATCGTGGATGTTCACTAATATTTGGGTAATCCTAAAATGACTTTATTGGTTCATCTATAAATCAGGCTGGCACATTTTTCGTACCAAAATGCGTGACATTAAACCGGGACAGTCGATTCAGTGTCATGAAAGCTGCAGTTTCCTTCACTTTTTCAGACAAAGGTACCTGCCAGGAACCTCTGACTACAGCCGACTTTGGAATATTCAGTTGTTGTTTCTCTTTCTTGATGCAAGTTTGCAGATGTGGAATATTACATGAAACAGATTTCATAACTGCATTTACTGTAGGTAGTCCACATATAATTGTTGAATACCATTTGGTTTCGTACCGTACTATAGGTCAGCTCCATTCACTCCAGCTCACTTTGATTATATTGTCTTTAAGTTTGCAGTAAATCTTTTTTAAACTGTGTTAATTTTGTAGTGGCCCATGACTAATTTGACAAGATGGCCGCATGGGGCTAGTTCAGTTAACGCAAGATAACCGAAAGTACGTGACCGTTGTGTACAGCAGATTTTAACAGCTAGACTTGTGGTCTCCATGTTGGCATACTGGACAAAATGAGATTCCCTATAGGAAGAAACATTAGGGAAGTTAATCAGTTTTCAGTAATCAGGAAGCTCTAAACATATCAGCATTTTAATAAGGGCAGATTATGTCCGAGTTTAGCTACTGTCCCAATTTTGTCGTTGGTTGAAAACTAAAAGGAAAATTTTAATTCTACGTTAATCTGAACTATTTAAGTAATTGTAGAACTAGAAAGGGAAACAACAAGTTAGTGTCAAATGGTGAGTTGCATTTCTTGACCAAATGTTTCTAGGCAATAAAGAGGCCAAATCTATTATTAGGGAAGACAAAGTAATCAATGGCATAAACACGACCACCATAATAAACATTGGTCAGATTGTACGAAGTGAGGTCACGACTCAGAGATATCAACGGTTGAAACTTAAGCGCAGATGCAGATAGTTCGGAAAAAAAAAACTTACATCTAATGACCAAGGGAAAACGTGGCAAAGACAGATGACAAAATACAGAGTGAAAACATGATTATGTCACCTAATAGTTTGTAACGTCAAAGTAAACTTTCATTTAGTGTGTTGGTAAAGTAGTACAGCGTTTACTTTTCACTCTTATGAGTAGAATTCGAATAAATACTTTTATCAAGAAAAGCATTTAGAGTGAAAAGAGAAGTTTTATTTAAAATTAATCAGGTGCTAACAGATTAATTTTAGATATACAGATTGGGAAACGTGGCGAAAAAAATGATCGTATCAATGTCAAATGTAGTGACCGGTTAGGGTTAACAATAAAGCCCCAATGAACTATTCAAGGTTCAGACACGGTGGAGCATGGTCAATTACCCCCTCTATGAAAAAAAACCCAAGGGCAAAGTAACCTTGTACCAGATCAGCATTGTGACATGTCCAATAACCCAGAATTCAGGCTCGTTTAAAACAGGAATAATGATTTGTGTTGATTTGATTATTCAAAACTACAGCAGAACACACATGTTTTCCTAACCCAAGTTTTTAATTTTCTGGTCGTTACCGCACCCCAGAGTATGCTACTGATGTTGTTTTAAAAAACTCACAGAAACATTTACTCGTCTAGAATGATACTAAAACTGCTTCCTTTCGGTTTATATTTTAGGTACAGGGCCCTGGTGAGACCATACTTGGAGTACTGTGTGCAGTTCTGGTCTCCAAATTTGAGGAAAGACATTCTGGCTATTGAGGGAGTGCAGCATAGGCTCACGAGGTCAATTCCAGGAATGGTGGGATTACCTTACACTGAAAGACTGGAGCGACTGGGTTTGTATACCCTTGAGTTTAGATGATTGAGAGGGAATCTGATTGAGACATATAAGATTATTAAAGGATCTGGAAGCAGGAAACATGTTTCCGCTGATGGGTGAGTGCCGAACCAGAGGACATAGCTTAAAAATACGGGGTAGACCATTTAGGACAGAGATGAGGAGAAACTTCTTCACCCAGAGAGTGGTGGCTGTGTGGAATGCTCTGCCCCAGAGGGCAGTGGAGGCCCAGTCTCTGGATTCATTTAAGAAAGAGTTGGATGGAGCTCTCAAGGATCGTGGAATCAAGGGTTATGGAGATAAGGCAGGAACAGGATACTGATTAAGGATGATCAGCCATGATCATATTGAATGATGATGCAGGCTCGAAGGGCAGAATGGCCTTCTCCTGCACCTATTGTCTATTGTCTATATCCCCTTATTTAACAAAGTATGGGAAGCTGAATCCAACTCCTATGTTGAACTGCAAAGTTGAACTCGTTGTGAAGATATATCGACATATGTGCTTCTGCTTATCCATCACTGCAGAACTGAAAGATGTTTTTGCATTTTCATTCAGCTTTCTTCTCAAACGGATCACATAAAATTTCCGTGCATTAATTTGATCAACTATTTCTTTCTCCAATCTAGCGAAATTCCATTTGAAATTGAACACTACTCTTCGGACGGAAGTCCATCATGGTTATTGCAATACGCCAATAAGAAATGCATTTCTTTCACAGACTCCTGTAAAGCCGCATGAACTCCTGTCGTCTTAAGACATTTTCTGTGATAAATGCTTAAAATTGTTTAATTTTACTTGGCAACTTTAGGCACGTGCTGAAATGTCTTGTTAAATTCATTGTATTCAAATTTGTGAATTTGTCTTTAAATTGATTATTAGCAAACAGCATTTTAATCACCATTGACGGTCAACATGCAGCTTTCTCAAACATCTCCACGTTTAATTTGACTAGTTAGTCAAGTTTGTCAGAAGAAATTGGTGCTTGCAAGTCCTCATTTATCAGTATTTCTTTATTAGAACATCAGCTCATAGGATTTATTTTCCTGCCTAAAGCAAAATGCTGCTCGTCCTTTGTTGCATCATGTTCATTATTTTATTTCAAATTGAAATTGCACTGTAAAGTTTTCAGCATCGCAACTAATTGATAGATCATACGTGTCCAAAAAAGGCTAAACTTTCCCTCCATGACCTCGGTTCTCTTTTATCTGAAATAGCTTAACTTTCTCCTTTTATTGCTGTCAAAATATTTCCAGTGCATATCCTAGTTGCTCTATATCTCCGTCTTGACTTTAACATCTGCAGATGTTTATTTTTAAAATACAGTTTTAGTGATCACGCTTGCTCTGAAATTTTGCATGCTTGTAGTTAATTTGCATTTGAAGAGCAAAGCTACTTGTCAGTAATCCTAACCAGTTGGATAAATGTCCAGGATGATTCAGTCTTTGTATTTGGATTTACAAAGAATGTACTACAGATTTTCATCTGCCGGGAATGCTTGTATAAAGCAATAAATGTACAAGTTATGATTCTGCCATTTAAATAAATAGATGTGTTTAAAGATGGATATGCTTTAAAATTGACATGAATTCCATAGAAAAAGGGTATGAAGACATACATAGTGTACATTCCAAGTTTAATGAAATTCCTGTTCGGGATTACCACATGAAATATGCAGAGTCGGTCGATTCAATGAGAAACTTTCTGTGGAGCATGAATGGTACATATGTTATTTTTTTATTCTCTCTGCAAGCCGCAGAATAGAAACAAAGGGACTATGAATGGTGAAAACATACATTTAAAGTGAAAATAAAAGAAAAACAGAGATGCTGAATTAAATTGCACTCACTTTTTAAAAATGTGTGTTAATTGGTTTCAAATTGCAGAGCCATTAGTTTCTCCTGTAGTATATGTTGTTAAGGTCTACCATCTGTATTCCAAAGATGTGCAGGTTAGGTGATTTAGCCATGGTAAATTGCCCATAGAGTTAGGTGCATCAGCCCGGGGGAAACGGGTCTGCGTGGGTTACTCTTCAGAGGGTCGGTGTGGACTAGGTGGGCCAAAGGGCCTGTTTCAGCACTGTAGGGAACCTAATCTAATCTACAAGTCCCAGTAGTTTTGCATGATGTAGCAATATACCTTTGTCCTTATGGCTGCTCATTTGAGATCATCACTAAAGAGAAGTGACAGGTTTGCTTTTTATGTTAATCAAGGAAATGCAGACATGAAAGAAAACAGATTGTTTCACGTCCATAAAGTCCATAATGTGATGACAAAAAAAAACTTTCACAGCGAGGATGCCGTAAAATATAAATCAATCTGTATGAATAATATTTCAGTGGACATACAAGTACAGTACAAGCTCAGGACACACTAGACAAAAGCAGTGATTGTTGCAATTCGCAAATGAGACGAATTCCATCCTAAGGTGAAAATGAGGACTGCAGACGCTGGAGATCAGAGTCGTAAATGCGATGCTGGAAAAGCAAAGCAGGTCAGGCAGCATGCGAAGAGCAGGAAAACCGACGTTTTGAGCAAAGGTTTGGACGTATCAGGTGACAACGTTGACGAATGGAATGTTGTGATTCTTGCATTATTCTCGAGGATCAGGTGATTTAGACAGTTTCACTTATAAATACTACCAGAAGTGGCGTTCTCCAGGCTCATGTCAAGGTGAACAGAAACTATCTGATGGACCTGAAGAATCAGCATCTCCCTCACACATCAAGGGGATTCAGAATACAAAAGCGTCAGTGAAAAAAAAAACATTCTGCAGATTAATTCTGTCGGTTTGGAGCTGGTTATCTGTAATCCCATATGTTTGTCAATGCTTTTTTTCTTGATAACAAGATGGCGGATTCGTGGTTGGTGGGGATGTTTGTGAAGATATAATCGCTATTCCTTGCTTTTTCTTAAAAGGATAACATTGCTCGAAATTGTTTTTTTGTCTAATTACCGAAGCATTCATTCTCTCCCTTTCTTACATCACAGATGAATATGGATATGGAAAAAAAATATAGCAATGACAGACCACGTTTGATGACACTAAGGGTCAACGTTTTATTACACAACCTCCAGGAAGTGGAAATAATGATTTTTTAGACCTCACAAGTTAACAGTGATCAATCAAGTGAAACAACAAAGAGGAAGTTGAATGTACGAGTAACTTTCTTTTAGTATTTTAGACATTTATAGAATCTAACAAAGAGACTTAGTGAATATTTCACTCCATTCTTTAATTCATCCCTGACTTTACCCTGTATTCCTGCATAAATAAAAGGGTTTATGCAAGAACTGAGCAACTGCAGCATAAATCCGCTTTCTTCCAGAATAAAGTTAGAATCATTGAAATTTGAACCTGAGAAGTAACTAATATCTGCAATTCGGACAAAGACAACTGTTGCAAAAAACAACAAATACAACAAGATGAAGCTCCCAGAGATGCTAAAGAGTAAAGCAATGGACTTCTTGCGCTTGTCGATCTCAGGGTCACTCTGATTCTCCACGTTCTTCTGAACCCAAAGCCTCTTGCGGGCTCTATTCGCTATTAGAATGTTTTTGATAGTGAGAGCATTGAGCAGTAATATCAGAACAAATGGGAGACAAGGCGTTAAAATTGTAAGAATCCAGTCATACGTGGCCCATGCAAGTGACGTATAAAATGCTGATTTTATGCTGCAGAACCAAGGTATGCTTTTGGCTATGTACACTGGTTCATAAATAAAATATAAGAATACATTAACCAAACAGCTCAGTGTGTAGACGACTGAGACCACGTGCACTGCCATTCTCTTCGTGCAATATTTATTTTTGAGCTTTTGACAACAAATGGCCACAAATCTGTCAAAGGTGAAAGCGACAGTTAACCATACTGACATGCTGAAAGTTCCATAGTTCAGGACAGAACGAAGACTGCATAATGGCGTGATGGACAGGAAACTAATCGGGAAAAATATGCCAGCGATTCGGTTTAATATCACAGCCATGGTAATGACCAGGAGATCCGCCACTGCCATTGACACCAGGTAGTAAATGATGCATCCAGAAAGACCACATGTTTTTCGGGACAGGATTATGATCACTGCTAAGTTAGCTAGAACAGAAAATGACAAAATAAAAGAGCAGAATTAGTGTGAGAGCAAGAGCATGGAAATTATCTGTCCAATGTCAGCAAACATTTTCCAGGTCATGGAAACACTTTGTAGAAATGTTCTCTAATTGTCTGTTCTCTTCAATCTATATCTGTTGTAAACATCTCTGTTAAAATTTATACAAAAAAAACCTTAAAATGGGAAAATTTAGAATTACCATAACGAAGAATAGCCAGCTTAAAAAAGACCCAACGTGGCCGAGCAACTGTATAACATAACGTTAGCTCATATTCCATCAGATAATCGAGATGATAAAGAATATGACATGCAACAATTTGGTCAATCAAATATTCAAAGGCATTTCAACTTCAACAAGGGAATTGGGCACGCAAATTTATTTCTAACTTTGAAAAGTGGATGTTTGTGTGTTGTTAGTTAAAGCAGAAAGCTCTTTCAACACCTACCTATCATCAGGATCTGAATTACTGAATTATTGCAGCTGTGCAAAACACTGGTGTTACTGTAATTGGAGTTCTGGTCGCTGCATCAAATACGCAGGATACAGAAGCATTGGAAAGGGTGCAAAAGATGCTGCCTGGTATGGATGGAAGGTCTTATGTGGAAAGCACGAGGGTTTTGAGGCTGTTTCATTCGAGAGAAGAAGGTTATGTGGAGACTTAATAGAGATATACAATATGATCAGAGGAGTAGATAGGGTGGGCAGTGAGAACCTTTTTCTTCAGATGGTGATGACTCGCACGAGGAACATAGCTTTAAATTGAAGGGTAATAGACATAGGACAAATGTCAGAGGTAGGTTCTTTACTCAAAGGGTAGTAAGGCGTGGAATGCCCTGCCTGTAACAGTCGTGGACTCTCCAACTTAAAAGGACATTTAAATGATCATTGGGTAATCATGTGAATGATAATGGAATAGTGTAGGATAGATGTGTTTCAGATTGGTTTCACAGGTCGAGGGCCGAAGGGCCTGTATCATGATATATGTTCTATGTTCTGCCTTCTGTAGATTACTCTGCATACTTGTGAGCCATAACGATTTGGAAGAAGGTTGTCTGTCACTAACGCTGAAAATAAGGGTCTGAGAACAGGCGCTGCATTGGAGTAAGTTCAGACGTCTATGCATGGAAGCACTGACAAGCCATTGTCTGTGATGGGTAAATGTGTGGAATGTGTTGAACAAATTCGTTAAGTTCCTGGATCAAAGAAGCACAAATGATTGTGGGGCTGTGTAGATATTGGAATGACAAGTAGACAAAAACCAAATTAACTAAACCAAACAGCCAGAAAAGCTCACTTCGTCTCATAATCTCTTAAAATATGAGTGACAGAGAACTCTCAAATTCCACCATTTAAAGAAAAAACATCATTTTTTTCTAACTCGAACAGTGAAAATTAAACAAAAACAATTCATAAATCTAAGCCCCACCCCCTTCTCTTCGCTGTTTTCTATCCAACTCCAACTCAAAAAATAATACGCGGTTGCAATAAGACACTTCTTTAAATTATATTAACTTAATCTAAAAACCACATAGTTTCTGGTTTCTTCTGTGTCTTCAGCCTTCCAGCTGATGATCTCCCCGTGTCGTCTTCGTTCTTTTCACTGCGTGTAGGTTTCACATGAAAATGTACCTTTGAAGGTGAGTGTTTTCTAATGTCTTTGCGAGCAAGGTATTATGTTGGCAGTTGGCTATCTGGCTGTACGGTAGTTGCTCTCCATTTAAGTTTCTAAATACTGGGTTGATATACCCAACATGATGCTATAATTTCTTAACATTTGGTTGGTTTCCAGATTTTGCAACAATCAAATTCAAACTCCATTGGTTCTTGTATTGCCGGCATAATTTGAAGCAGTTGATTAATTTTGAAACGCTATCAACATTCCAACCAAAACTCAGGTATCCATTTCACAATCAAATGTTACATATTTTCAATTTTCCAGTACCTTCTGGGACTGCCACCATGTTCTATACAGTGGTGTGTGTAATCTCTCAGTTCATAACGGCATTCAGTCTCACTTAAAGTTATAGTACACGCTTTCAACTTCATAACAATGTTGGAAAACTGTATCAAAAGAAATACCTCACTGCATGCCCAATATGTTTGAACGCTTGCGATTTTTCCAGGTTATCGAGCAAACTTGCAACCATGTTCGAATACCTTGCGTGCAGCAAAGAGAACAATATTCTGTGTTCAGGGCAATTATTCAGAGAAATATTGGGCTTCATTTCAGAATTTTGTTTTAAGGCGTTAGGAGATTACTCTACATTAGAATTACCTCGAAGAATAAGAAAAGTAAAAAAATAGAGAACGCTTTGGAGAAAGCAGGTCTGTCAGCATTTTTGGAAGGATCAGAAGAGTCAACAGTTCAAGACATAGTCATGGAGTTAGACAGCAAGGAATCAGATACTTCAGTCCACTTCGTCCCCAAACACCAGATAACCTGAATTAGTCTGGTCCCATTTGCCAGCATTTGACCTATACCTGTCGTAACCCTTCCCATTCATATACCCATTCAGATGCCTTTTAATTGTTGTAATTGTATCAGACTCATCCCCTTGCTCTGGTAAAAACAATGACTGCAGATGCTGGAAACCAGATTCTGGATTAGTGGTGCTGTAAGAGCACAGCAATTCAGGCAGCATCCGAGGAGCTGTAAAATCGACGTTTCGGGCAAAGGCCTTTCATCAGGAATACAGGCAGAGAGCCTGAAGGGTGGAGAGATAAGTAAGAGGAAGGTTGGGGGTGGGGAGAAAGTAGAATCGAATGCAATAGGTGAGTGGGGGAGGGGATGAAGGTGATAGGTCGGGGGGGGCAGGGTGGAGTGGATAGGTGGAAAAGAAGATAGGCAGGTAGGACAGGTCAAGGTGACAGTGCTGAGCTGGAAGTTTGGGACTGGGGTGATGTGGGAGAAGGGGAAATGAGGAAACTGTTGATGACCACATTGATGCCCTGGGATTGAAGTGTTCTGAGGTGGAAGATGAGGCGTTCTTCCTCCAGGCGTCTGGTGGTGAGGGAGCAGCGGTGAAGGAGGCCCAGGATCTCCATCTTCTCGGCAGAGTGGGAGGGGGAGTTGAAATGTTGGGCTATAGGGCGGTGTGGTTGATTGGTGTGGGTGTCCCGGAGATGTTCCCTGAAGCACTCTGCTCGGAGGCGTCCAGTCTCGCCAATGTAGAGCATACCGCATCGGGAGCAACGGATACAATAAATGATATTGTTGGATGTGCAGGTAAAGCTTTGATGGATGTGGAAGGCTCCTTTAGGGCCTTGGATGGAGGTGAGGGAGGAGGTGTGGGCGCAGGTTTTGCAATTCCTGCGTTGGCCGGGGAAGGTCCCAGGATGGGATGGTGGGTTGTAAGGGGGGCCTGCACCAGACCATGTAGTGATGGAGGGAACGGTCTTTCTGGAAGGTGAAAAGGGGTGGGGAGGCAAATATATCCCTGGTGGTGGGGTCTATTTGGAGGTGGCAGAAATGTCGGCTGGTGATTTGGTTTATGTGAAGGTTGGTAGGGTGAAAGATGTGCAGCAAGGGCGTTAGATCATTCCATGCGCACAACTCTCTCTGTCTTAAAAAAAGCCCCTCAGGTTACTTTTAAATAAGAGGAATGGTTAGTAACTTTGCAGATAAGAACACAATTGGTTGTGTAGTAGGCAATGAAGAGGGTTATTCTCTCATCTTAACTCCCTAATTTTGGACTCCCCTATCGCGAGGAAAAGGCCCTTTCCATGAATTGCACTATTTTATAAACCTCTATAAGGTCACCTCTGAAGCCCCCAACACGCAAGGGAAAACCACAGTTTATTCTGCCTCTCCCTATAACTCAAAACTTCCAAACCTGACAACAGCGTTATTAATCTTTTCACACTTCCAAGTTCAATAACATCTTTTCCAAAGTAGGGAGACCAGAATTGAATGCAGTATTCCATAAATGGCCTAACCAATGTCCCGTACAGCTGCAACATAGCATTCCAAAAGCTATGTTTGGAATGCACTGCCAATGCACTGCCAATAATGGCAAGTTTACCAAATGCCTTCTTCACTATCTTCTTCACTGCACTCTATTTGTAATTTCAGTTTCAAGCAACTCTTGATTTGTACGACAAGGTCTCTTTGTACGGTAACACTCCGCAGGACTCTTCCATAACATGCATACGTCCTGTCGTGATTCACCTTAATAAAATGCAAGAGCTCAGATTTATTTCAATTAAACTCCAGCTGCAACGTCTCAGTCCATTCACCCGTCTCATCAAGGCCGCATTATACCCTGAGCTAACTCTCTTCACTATCCACTACACCAAAAAGTTTGGTGTCATCTACAAACTTACTAACCATTCCTTTTATGATTTACATTCAAATCATTTATATAATTAACAAAAAAAACAGTGAACCCACGACTGGTCACAAGCCTTCAGTCCGAAATGCAAACCTCCAACAAAACCATCTGTCGTCTACCTTCAAACCCGTGTATTTTCAAAATGGCTAGCTTTCTCTGGGTTTCATGTGATTTAACCTTGCTAACCAGTCTATCATGTGGAATCTTTTGGAATGCCTTTCTGATGTCCACACAGACAACTTCCACTGCTCTGCCTTCGTCAATTTTCTTTGTCAGTTCTTCGAAATAAAAACAACCTAGTTAGTACGGCACGATTTCCCAAGCGCAAATTCGTATTGACTATTTCTAATCAGCCATTGCAAAAGGGAAAAGGTGATGAAGTTGTATTGCCATCTAAAGCTGTAGGAAATTAGCACAATTTGTAGAAAGGATATTGGCCCTGAGAATGTGGAGTCTGTATGGGTAGAGTTGAGAATTACCAAAGGGCAAAAAAAAATGTTGTTGCCATATACAGACCTTCAAACAGCAGTGGTGATGCTAGGCATGGGTGAGCAGCAACACTTGCTCGAGATGTGTTTGAAAGTAGCTGAAAAGGCATACTTTGACAGGCCCTCGCTGGTTAAACTGCAGTGGAAGACGGCGGTTCTGTCTACTCTGAACTCCATGCTTATATTTGCAAGTCAAAGGCTGAGCATGGGGATAAGCAGGACAAGTACCGACGATTCTAAATGGATTAATGCAACATTCCGAAAATTTTACTCTGAATTACACCGATCTGAAAGCTGTGAGAGTGGGCGGGTTAGAATGGAGTCTTTTTAAAAATAATTTGGATGTTCTGGGAGTTGTTGCTGAACAGGAATCTCTCCTCAAAACCCCATTGTCAGAGCAGGAGGTGCTGGAGGCTTTAAGACAGATCTCGATTGGGAAGGCGGCGGGTTCTGATCGGCTCCCCAGTGAGTTCTATAAATAATTTGTAAGTATGTTGTCAAGGCCAATGCTTAGTATGTTTCATGACTTACATAGTTTTGACCTCCTCCCACCATCTCGAAGAGAACATAGAACATAGAACATAGAAGAATACAGTGCAGTCCAGGCCCTTCGGCCCTCGATGTTGCGCCGATCAAAGCCCACCTAACCTACACTAACCCACTATCCTCCATATACCTATCCAATGCCCGCTTAAATACCCATAAAGAGGGAGAGTCCACTACTGCTACTGGCAGGGCATTCCATGAACTTACGACTCGCTGAGTGAAGAACCTACCCCTAACATCAGTCCTATATCTACCCCCCCCTTAATTTAAAGCTATGCCCCTTGTAATAGCTGACTCCATACGTGGAAAAAGGTTCTCACTGTCAACCCTATCTAACCCCCTAATCATCTTGTACACCTCTATCAAATCACCCCTAAACCTTCTTTTCTCCAAAGAAAACAACCCCAAGTGCCTCAGCCTTTCCTCATAGGATCTTCCTACCATACCAGGCAACATCCTGGTAAACTTCCTCTGCACCCGTTCCAGTGCCTCCACATCCTTCCTATAGTATGGCGACCAAAACTGCACACAATATTCCAGATGCGGCCGCACCAGAGTCTTATACAACTGCAGCATGACCTCAGGACTCCGGAACTCAATTCCTCTACCAATAGAAGCCAGTACGCCATATGCCGTCTTCACTGCACTATTTACCTGGGTGGCAACTTTCAGAGATCTGTGTACATGGACACCAAGATCCCTCTGCTCTTCCACACTACCAAGTAGTCTACCATTAGCCCAGTAATCCATCTTTTTATTACTATTACCAAAGTGAATCACTTCACACTTAGCTACATTGAACTCCATTTGCCACCTTTCTGCCCAGCTCTGCAGCTTCTCTATATCCCGCTGTAACCTGCCATATCCTTCCTCACTGTCTACAACTCCTCCGACTTTCGTATCATCCGCAAACTTGCTCACCCAACCTTCTAACCCTTCCTCCAGGTCATTTATAAAAATGACAAACAGCAATGGTCCCAAAACAGATCCTTGCGGAACACTGCTAGTGACGGCACTCCAAGATGAACCTTTGCCATCAACTACTACCCTCTGTCTTCTTCCAGAGAGCCAATTCCTAATCCAAACCTCCAACTCACCCTCAATGCCATATCTCTGTATTTTCTGCAGTAGCCTACCATGGGGGACCTTATCAAACGCCTTACTAAAATCCATATATACCACATCTACCGCTTTCCCCTCATCTACCTCCTTCTCTCTCTTGTTCGTAAAAAAAGGAAGGACTCGGAGGTCTGTGCCCCCTATAGACCCATTGCAAAATCCCATCCAAGAATCTGGCATTAAGGCTAGGAATGGTACTGTCCTCCATCGTTATGGAGGATCAGACGGGGTGCATAAAAGGTTGCAGATCGACTGATAATATCAGGAGATTATTTAACATGATCCACGTATGTCAACAGTGATCATTACAAGGACTGGTGATCCCGTTAGGTGCGGAATAAGCATTTAACAGGGTTGAGTGGCCATATCTTTTTCATACTTTGAAACGGTTTGGCTGGGAAAGACCTTCATCAGGTGGGTGGAGGTTGTTTATAGTGATCCTCTTGCCACAGTCGTCACCTATGATGGCCGATCAAGCAGCTTTACTATTGGAAGGGGCAGTCGACAGGGCTGAACCTTATCACCATTGTTTTTCAAATTGGTGATCGAACTTCTGGTGAACGCAATATGCAGGGATCCCAATATAACTGCTCCAGAAGTAGGGGCCAAGTCCCATAAGATCGCACTGTATGCAGATAACGTTCTTGTCTTCTTATCAAACCCAATAGTCTCAGTGCCACGCCTGATACAATGCATCGGTCTATTTGGTGGCTTCTCGGGTATTAAGTAGGATTTTGCGAAGTCTGATGTCATGCCCATGGCTGGACTCCCAAGAGTGTTTGATCCTGAGGGTGTGATCTCGGTTTCCTTTAGATGGTCGCAGGAGGGCTTTCTCTACTTAGGGATATTTATTACTCCAAATTCTGATTGGCTATTTAGAGCCAGTTATGACCATCTATTCGACAGAATCAAGCAGGACCTTCATAGATGGGAGGCACTTGGATTAGTCGGATAGCCCTCATTAAAATGAACATTGTGCCCCGCCCATTGTATACTATGTGAATGGTTCCTCTACCTTTTACTAAGCAAATATTTAGAAGACTGAATGGCTGGTTTAATTCTTTTATCTGGTATCTGAAGCGGTCCTAATTAAATTGATTAAATTGCAGTTACCTTACAGACGGGGAAGAGTGGGCCTCCGGGAGATCAAAGAATATCAGTTCAGCTTGTTGCTGTCTTACGTGAATGATTGGGCCCGGGTGGGAGACCCTCACTTACTTTAGTTGCACATCTCAGGCAAGATGCTCCCTTATTAGCCTGTTAATGAGACAAAATGGGAACAGTTAAGGAATATTGCCATAGCTTAATAGTCATCAATAATACCAAGGTGCGGTGGGTAATGCGTCAGCGTGAAATCAGTATTGCCAAACCATCATTTTTGACACCCATAGTTGGCATGCCGGCATTTCAGTCAGGGTGATGGACTCTGGGTTTAAACTATGGGCATCTCGGGGCGTGTCTTGCCTGGGTGACTTATTCAAAGGGGGAATATTGATGTCCTTTGACTCATGGGCTCGGAAACATGAATTGCCCAGTAGAAATCTCTTTCGTTTGTTTCAAATCAGAAACTTTATATATAAAGGAGACCACGCTTCTCACTAAGCCTCATAGGTCCGACATGAAGAAGAGTGTTTAGTGCTGCGGATACTTTACCTGTTAGCAAACTTGGGAGAGGGTCCCTCGGATGAAACTAAACGGCTCTGTAAGGTGTGGGCGAGGGAGTTGGACGCTGAGATCTCTTCTGAATTTTGGGAGGATATCTGGGAAAATGCAAGAAGGATCTCGATTTTCATCAGGATCCACACTTTCCAATTGAAGATTCTCCACAGGTTCCATCTGGTCGCAGACCGTCTTGCTAACTTTCAAGTGGGAGCATCTCCAATATATCCTAAACTCAAAATGAGTATGGATACGCTTACTTATTGTCTTTGATTCGTGACAGACTGCTGGCATTACTGGAGTGCTGTGGTGGGCGAAGTAAAGAAGGCCATGGGGACAGAGGTCGAGATGGACCCAGTATCTCTTCTTCTTCGCTTTGTTAATTCACTTTCATTCGATACAAACACACAAAAAAAGGCTTTTCAGTTTCCTCACGTTGTGAGCCAGAAAGAGCATTTTATTAAGGTAGATGTCGGAATATCCCACAGGGCTGGCGGGCTGGTGCAAGCTGGTCATGGAGCACATCCCCTTGGACATTCTTACGAGTATGATGCACCACAAACTGAGCATGTCTATAAGATGTGGCAGCCCTTTTAGCAGTACCTGCATACAGACTCGTCCGCCATACTAATAAGAGCCTTTACCTAGCCATGGCAATTCTATGAAATGAATCTGGTATCCAGAGGGGAGGAACTACAAACATATTAACATGTATAAACTTATGCACTCGATGATGGAGGGCTTGTGCTTCGTTTTGCTGAGTTGTGTTATGGTTATTATCATTACTTTCATTGTTGATATTTCTCATTTGTAGCTTAGTTATTAGTTATTATTTATTTATGTAATTAGCAGATATGTTTTTAAAATATTAGTTTGAATTGTTTGGTTTTGACTTTGTTGTAATATTCAAAGGAAGAAATCCTTCTTTTAAAAAGTATTAAAAAAGCATAAACACAACGAAACTCATAGTTCTTTGGATGACAAGAGACTCAAGAACAGTTAAAGTCAGAAGTCAGGTTAATCATTCAGCGAGACCAATATTGAGGATATCCAAAACAAAGCACAGTGAAATCAAAACGCAAATTACATTTTACAGAGATATGTACCCGAAACCTTCCTTTAATAGTTACTGCGCTAATGTCTAATCAGAGAAAAATAGCGTCATTAAAGAACCAAGAAGATAAATGATATGAAGAGACAATGACCTCACTAAAAACAATATCTACACTTTCAATCTGGGTCTCCCTATCGGCGGTGACAACATGTCGTTCGTAGAATGTTACGATTTCATGGTCTGTCCTCAGCTTCACCAATCACCTGAGGTTTGGAGAGCCTCAGGTTCAACCACCACTGATCATCTGTCCAATCATGACAGAGGAGTGCCACAGCAACCTTCCATTTTAGGTTGTTTTTATTACTGCACGATGGGTAGACTACTGCACTACTAACACAACCTATTTGTACTTGCACTCTTTTCAGAATCTGATCGCTATAACATGTTCATGTTTCAATGTAATTGTAAAAAAAAAATCTATTACTGATTTTGACAGAAGTGGAGCAATTCAACAACGGATTTTGAGAAAATGATCAGTCAAAGGTGAAAGAAATCCATTATATATATTTTTAAGGAATTAATTAATCATCTAATTGTTACAAAGTATCGGTATTTTAGCTGGTGTTTGGTCTTTTTTATGCCTCTTGATCTCAGGTAAGGAAACATGAAAAAGATTGTAGTGAACAAAGCGGTTGGTCAGGGTAAAAACAAGGACTGCAGATGCTGGAAACCAGAGTCTAGATTAGAGTGGTGCTGGAAAAGCACAGCAAGTCAGGCAATAAATGAGAGGGGGTGGAGATGGGGAGGAAGTAGCATCGAGTACAATCGCTAAATGGGGGTGGGGGTGGATGTGATAGGTCAGAGAGGAGGGTGGGGGAATGATACCGGCACCAATCAACCTTACTGCCCTGTAGCCCAACATTTCAACTCCCCCTCCCACTCTGCCGAGGACATGCAGTTCCTGGGCCTCCTTCACCGCCGCTGCCTCCCCATCCGAAGCCTGGAGGAAGAACGCCTCATCGTCTGTCTTGGAACACTTTAACCCCATGGCATCAATGTGGATTTCACCAGTTTCCTCGTTTCCCATTCCCCCACCTCACCCCAGCTCCAGCCTTCCAGCTCAGCACCACCCTCATGACCTGTCCTACCTGCCCTAACTTCCTTTCCACCTATCCACTCCACCCTCCTCTCTGACCTATCACCTCCATTCCCACCCCCATTCACCTATTGTACACTATGCTACTTTCTTCCCACCCCATCCCCATCTCATTTATCTCTCCACTGCAGGCACCCTGCCTCTAATCCTGATGAAGGACTTTTGTCGGAAACGTCGATTTTCCTGCTCCTCCGATGCTACCAGACGTGCTATGCTTTTCCAGCACCACTCTAATCTAAAGCGGTTTGTCAGTCAGCCCTGCTGTTGGGAGTTTGAATGCAATCAATTCATATGATGCGAGTTACCATATACATCGCATAGCACTGATTTCAGTTACTCATTTACTTGTGATTTTTGAAATTACCCTGACTATGTTTGACACCACTATGGTCTCAGGTATGACATTTAGCATCCTAACCAGCCATTGAATAGAAAAGTGCATCAACGTGATCTCTTCTTCTTAAGTAAACACACTAACTTTGTGTCCTATAATTTTGACCCGAATGTCAATACGAAGTATCTATTTAAACCAGCTCTGCCAAGAACTCTACTTGTTGTCAATTTTACGAACAAGATTTTGATCAGTTCCTCTTTAATCTCCAGTACGACAAACATCAGTTTCTATACATGACATCTGCCACAGAAAGTTTCATATACGTGAAACTACTACAAATACATTCAACATGCATTTTAAATCTTCCACACCCTTCTAAAGTTATGGGGCCCCAAAGTTGATCATGATGCAACACTTGGCTCAGAAAGAAACTGTTTAAAAGAACAATCCATCCAAGAAACTGATCAATAACTACCATTACCATGGCAAAGAAAGAGATGAAATACGAGTTCACATGAATGGGACTTTAGTAAAATCAGTACTGTCACATTGAAACTACATTTGTCCATTTGACTTTTAACTTATGTGTTTTCATCACTGCAAAAAAGAAATCCCAGTGCAAAGATTTGCTGATACTTGCTGATTTATCCTTAAAACCTTTAGTAAAGAACAATGCATGTGCACAGGTGTACACATCTCTCGCAGAAAGCCTCATCCAAGGAATCTTTCCACTCACATTTAAAAGTGTCCTCCTATGGAACATTTCACTCTGCCATAGTAATGATTTTATGTTCAGTCGGGTTTTCTAACTTCACTCTTTCATTTTAATTTTAATCACAAACAGAATTCCGAATCCCTACAAGGGCCATACGGTCACTTCGTATTAGTTGACATAGGTTGAATATTATACTTTAATGATGCCCTTCTCCGCACTGGACGTACTCCTTTCTGATTACATTTTAACTCATTATATATTTAAGCGTCATTCCATGGTGACTACAGATGATGAACCCAGACTTTTATCATTGTTGCAAATGCGCCATGCACTCAATTAGCTTGGTGCAACAACAGTGTAATACTTCATCCAAATTAATATTGTAATGAGCAAAATCAAACTACATTTACGTTGCCATTACATTTTGGGTGACAGATTCTCTCACTTGTTCAGGTCATGGCTCATACTAAAACTGACAGCATATGCTTGATTCCTGATCCGTCTCAGGTACACCTGGAAACTGCATTCTCACGCTATCCCTGAATGTGAAAGGTATTGGAAAAGCAGAGTTAAACGAAAAATAAAAGCTGATGCACTGCAGCACAAGAATTAAGGCCAACTGCGAATGATGCAAGTGAATGCCTTTGGGCAAAGCACCATGGAAATAGATTGAGAAAGAATCTCAGACAGAGAACCAATGCCAAAAACGATTTGCATTTATAGCATGAAATGATAAGGGTAAAGCAGCTAAATCGTGCAGTTGTTAAGATCACATTGGAGCTTGAATGCAGTACACTAATTAAGTTAAAATTCTCTGATTAAAAAAAAAGAAATTCTAAAATGTACAAGTTAAAAGAGAGGACTAATTTTGTACAAAAAAGGAGATCAATTTGCAAAAGTGTTGTAATCATTCCTTTGAATGAGCGAAAAAAAAGACATTGTGAATTCGCAGTGTTTGTTTAACTTATTTTTGCAATCAACCTATTCAGAGATATTAGGGCTCGCCCCTGGAACAAGTGGCAATTGAATGAGAGTCTCTCAGTCCAGGGTTAGGGATACTACCACTGCTTCATAAGAATCAGAACACTGATGAGTTAATCGATTACCTTAATACCTATTAACTAATTTTTATACTTTACCTGGAACACCAATAACAGCGAGGACAGGGTAATAAATGGCAAACACCAGACCTGTTGGTACTGCGTGCATTTCTGTCAGAAAATCTGGATACATTCTGTTCAGAAATACATGTTGGATCTATTTATAATTCGTGTCAGTCTCTTGGGAGTTAATTGCATATTTCGATTTTTTACATTGATGACCGCATTTCTAACAGATTAACACAGGTACAGTTTGACTCAATTTTGCAATTGAATTGGTTATGAAGTCTTCTTTGATCTGAGCGGATCTAATGTGAAACTCAAATGGTCTCCAACACCATCATAATGAGTTTTGTATTTTTATATTAAATTATCGACAATCTGTCTTGTTGTAACTGAACATCATACATCAAGAATTAACATGAAACTCACATGGTCTGCAATACGACTACAATGAGTTTCGTATTTTTATAATCAATGATCGACAATCTGTCTTGATGTAACTGAACATCATGCATCAAGAATTAACAGGCTGAGCCCTTCAATGTAGAGCAAAGTGATAACAGTACAATGTATTAAAGAGGAGGCACAAGATTATCGCAGAGTAAAGTAAACATAAATTCTCCCTCATGATCTTGAGTTGATCCATGTGAAAGTTAATCACAAATAAAGTGATTGTAAAACTTTATGAGTCTGTGTACCCAAATTAACATACCGTCTGTGTTGATTATGCATGAGTGAAGTGAAGTATGGTAATGTCAAGTGTTCATGGCAAATTTTCAGAATCACTTGTTTGTCATTTATATAAATGATTGCGATGAGAATATGGAAGGCATGGTTTGTAAGCTTGTGGATGACACCAAAATTGATGGTATAGTGGACCTTGACGAAACTTATCTATTATTACAAAGAGACACTGACCAACTGGTTCAAAGGGCTGAAGGCTGAAAGATGGAGTTTAATTTGGATAAATGCGCGATATTGCGTTTTCATAAAATATACAAAGGCAGAACTTATAATATTAAAAGGAGGACCTTGGGTGGTGTTGTAGAGCAGAGCGACCTAGGTGTTCAGGTACAAATTTCTTTGAAGTCTGCATCATGCATAGATAGGTTGGTTAAGAAGGCGTTCAGTACGCTCGCCTTCATTCCACAGATCGTTGAGTGTCGGAGTTAGGACGTTGAATCGAGTTTGTAGAAGGTGGTGAGACCTTTTCTGGAGCGCTGTAATCAGTTCTGATCGCCATGTTATAAGAAGGATATTATTAGCTTGGAGACCGTTCAGAAGAAATTTGCCAGGAGGATGGTGGGAATGGAGAGTTGTAAAGAAGGACTAGATAGGCTGACACATTGCTCACTAGAGCATGGGACATTGAGGGGTGAAGTTATCGAGGTTTATAAAATAATAAGAGCTATAGATAAGTTGAATGCAGGTGTCTTTACCATAGGGTAGGGAATTTCAAGACCAGCGGAAACATTTTTAACGTGAGAGGAAAAGATATGTTCAAAAATGATGAGGTTATATTTTAAAAACAGGCAGTGTTTTATGTTTAGAATGAACTTCCTGAGGAAGTGTTGGATGAGAGTACAGTTTAAACAGACAGGAAAAAATTATGTAAGTCAATGAGTAAAAAATGTTTGGAGGGATATGGACCAATCACAGGTCGGTAGGCTTTGTTTAGTTTGGGATTATGGTCGTTATACACTAGTTGGAACAAAGGGCGTGTGTCGGTGATGTCTGACTGCATCACCGAGTGAGTTATTGTTATCATAATGAAAATGGGGAAAGATACTCCTCAGGATGGTTACATTGTATGAGTTTTGCTGTCAGGCGCCAAAACAACAGTATGGATGTCTGCATTACAGCAAACTGATCACATTCTCGATTTATAATGTAGTAATTATTGTAATCCGCTCTCATCGATGTGGACGGTTGTAGTTCAATAAGCAAAGGTCAGGTTTAGCACCGTTTTATTCACAATGAACAAATGCAATTCAGGTCAATTAATTTATTTATAAACAAAGTTGTTTCAGCAAGCTTATATCTCTGTTGATTTGTTCAGTTTGCTGATAACAATATGGTGGGCAGGAGAATATCAACAAGTGTAGATACTTTGTCGATAATTTCACTTGAGCAGCATTGCATTATTTTAATGCAGAAGAGTTGCTGCTCTTTATGCTTGCATTTTGAGTTGAAATGAAGTCTGTTCAGAGACATTTGTTTTCATGTGCATATGCCCAAACTGAGGTCGCTTATTTCCAAAATGGTTTGGTCCACTTTGGCGACATTGCGTTTTGTTAAAAATGACCATAATAAGCCCTTGAAATGTCAGTGCAGACGTGCCGAGTGGTGTCAGAACCTACTTATTTTGTTTTGTTGAGAGTCCGTTTTCCAGTGTTCACAGTGCTCTGTTACATTTTTGTGAAAATATCGTTTCGCAGGTTTCTGTTGGATAAGTACGAGTCTAAATCATCAGACTTTGTTCAGTTAGCACGGACTCAGTTTCATCAATTGATCCATTCTATGTAGATTGGTCATCTTGAGCATAGTGTGGACTTCGATTAAATTATCTCCCCGTGCTTCTCCGTCATTCATGTGATGCTCTCCAGTATATTTGCAACTTCCCCTTCTCAACAGTTAATGTTGCTTTTCACCTTGGACATCGATCTTCCCCTCAACTTCCCACCAGAGCATTGAGGGCTGTTGCCCAATTCAACTTCGCACTCCCTTTCTCCTATCGAAAATGCATTCACTTTGAGGGAGAATTGCATCTTACCTGTTATTTATTTCTTTTCCAAATGAATCTCATTGCTCTGCGGACTTCGTTGGATAGTAACAACATTAACCCTGCCCTTGAGACACAAAGTTTCTGACGTTAAAATTTACCCTAAATTCTTTTCTTGATCCAAGCACAACCGAGACAGTACACTAATTGAGGAAAGACCAAAGCAAACATGTCTTTTGATGTAATTTTAATTCTTCAATGAACTAAAATAACATGCAGCCAATTCCACGAGGCAACCTTTTACCAAGTTTTGAGAACGAAATTTTAAATCTACATTTTGTTGTAGATGTTACTGATACAGCACTCCTATAGGCTTAAAATGATATTATACTATACTAACCAAATGTGTTCCACACGGATACAGGCACAGAGCATACTTGCAAATCACAGTACATTCGCAAAATATGAACTAAATTCAAAGCATTTTCATACGTGGAGTTCCAAGAGACAAAATGCACAAATTATGCAACGTTTAACAATCAACAACTAGGATGCACATCAACTAGACCACCAACAGTTAACCCTTAGTAGAGGAGCCATAGGCATTCATATCCAGACAGGAAAGATCTATTAAACTGGTCAGACATAAAAGCTGATCTCTCATTTCATTTCATTTCATGAAATTTCTCATTTCATGAAAAAACGTTTGGAATGATTTGGCATTTTCTTTAATCTGCTTACTATTAACCCGTGTGACGATTCCAGGGCTTTAAGGGGCTATATTGTTCTTTCTGTTTCGAAGACTAATTAAAAGGCACTGGTGAATAGCAGTCTGGGGCAATGTAAACAGCATGGGAAGCTTTGAGAGTTCTTGTTTAACAGCCTGACTGGGAGTGGCTAGCTAACACAGATCAGGATTTCTAGATTTTGCGTTTTCAGTACGATCAGAAGCTGTGGGGTTCTCAACTGATTTGGAAGCTTCAGTAAATGTGTCTTGGCTGATATTCTCTCTAAATTTTCTGTTGGTACTTTATCCTCCTGGATTGGAGAACTGCAGTTGAGAATTTGTGCCTGAATGCTCCTTTTTGCCAAGCGGTGTGTTTATGGGATGCTACTATATTGGAAGAGTAAATTAGGAATTGTTTCTGTATCTATTATTCTGTTAAGTTTTCTTATAGATTTAAGCCACACTGAATTCCTCTTTCTTTTGTTTGCATTTTAACTGTAGCGTTGAAATAGATTCTCTTGTTGAATGTCGAGTGGGTTTGCAAGTTGCCTGCCTTTAAAATAAAAGTAATTAAGGGTCTAGGCTACCTTCGTTAGACATTTTGAGAGGGCCTGGTTAGAAAATTGAGTCCTCTTCTTGGGATCAAACTCTCTAATTTCAGTTTGGGATTAGCAATACTGGACTCAAAGGTAGTGAGTGGTAAGCACTAGTGTCACAAAGCTAGTTCTTTTTTCCCTAAAAACTGTTCCTTGGCTCAAGGGTACTCTGCCCTTGATTTTTCTTTTCCAGGGGTAATAAATCCAGCCAACTCTGATCAGACTGGTTTGGTACAGAGATTAACAGGTATTGAGAGGCCTTTTTGTTTATTTGTTAACAGATGAGACTTCAGGCCAAAGTGGTTATGTTTTAGAAGTGATCTATAAAATGAAAGGGGAGTGGTCAGCTCTCTAGCTGAGCTGAGCAATTTAATTCATTCCAGTACTGGTTGGCAGATCAACAGTAAGTTGTGTGGAAACACACACACATACACACACACACACACACACACACACACACACACACACACACACACACACAGTCTCTCTCTCTCTCTCTATTTCTCTCTCTTTCTTCTAACATCAAGCATGTGTTTCATTTGTACTGGTTTTTAAAGGACTTTGCTTATTGGGACTGTTGTTTATATTCGGAACAGCATACTTAAGTCTAGTTTGGATAGAGTGAGTTCTGTAGGGGGTTCTTCGTTGTGTTCTTCGTGTTTCATTGTAAAATTTTGTGAATTTTGTTTTGTCTGCTTTAAACCTGGTAGTCAACCTCGCTAACCTAACCCGGGTAATATCCATTGTACACTTAAAGAAACAAATTGCAACCTTATGATCTGGGCTCCCTGCTTAAGAATGTTTTGAGTGGTCTGGCCCAGTCATAATACTAGTGTCTTTTATTCGGGGGTTGAATTTGGTTGATTTAAAAAGGGAATGCCTTGTCCAGGAATGGCTATTTCGGTTACCAAGAGTATTTTAGGGGTGGAAGAAGTGAACACGGCGAAACTGTTGAAATAGGAAAACAAACTGGAGGTGGGGGTTGCCTTTTTCTGTGCAAAACCGGCAGAAAATTACAGCAGTGTCTCGACATTTATGACAGCCAGAAATGCCATCAACAACTTTGTAAATAGATAAAATTCATTTGCACATGAAGCTGCTTGAAAATGAAAAAAAAGAAGTGGAGGCTTGAATATGATTAAAAGCGGAAAAAAAAAGAGGGAAGGATAACCCTAGCAGAAGGGAAAAAAGAGAGGACAGGAAGAGAGAAAGTTTGAGAAAAAAAAACAGGAAGAGGGAGGAGAAAAAAAACAGAAACAGAGAGAGATTGAACTTCTGAAGTTGGCAATTATACGGGGGCAGTCAGAAATCAGATGATACAAGTTATACACCAGCATGTTTATTTGAAATCAAAAGCTTTTGAAGCATTTCACCTTCATCAGGTGAAGTGAAAGATAAGCGCACAGGCACAGAATTTATCAGCAAAGAGATCAATGGGAAGAGAGAGCAAAAAATCATGTAAATGTTCTGAGTGGGGTGTCGACAGACAGAATAACTAGTCTCTGCAGGTAATCAAGAGTGTCAGTTTTGTAAAGAAAGTGCCAGCAGCTGAATAGCAAGTGAAGGGGTGATCCTAATCCGAATAAATGAGGCAGAGAGGTAAATGCAAAATGTAAAAATAAGTGGTGCTGGAGACAAACCAAAGGATTGCAGCAACATAATGAGCATAATAGTCATATCCTGAGGGTCTACCCAATGTCATAGCTAATCCAAAACTCTAAAAACTAATTAAGATAGAGTGATCATCGCCAGTTATCAAGGTGATGGTGTTAAAACAGGATAGTAAGGGGCATTTTACAGACACAGAACAGTGTGGTGGGGTCACATGAACCCAAGATCAGCACTGAGGCCGTCTTCATGGGGGGTATGGAACTTTGCTATAAGTTTCAACTCGTTCATTCTGCGTTGTGTGAATCTCGAAGGCTGCCTTGGAATATGCATACCCCGAAATTGGAGGCTGAATGTCCTTGACTGCTGAAGTGTTCCCCAACTGGGAGGAAACATTCCTGTCTGGCAATTGTTGTGCAGTGTCCATTTATTCATTGCCACAGCACTTGCATGGTCTTAGCAATGCACCATGACTTGGGGCGTCGTTGCACGCAACATACATTGGCTGAGCCACATGAGTATCTCATGAGTATGTGAGTGATGGATGGTGTTCCCGCATGTAATTGTAATAACCCTGTTGATGCTCTGATATGTTTTGCAGTGGTTGCCATGGCAGGGTTGTGTGATGTTGTGGTCGATGTTGCCCTGAAGGCTGAGTAGTTTTCTGCAGACAGTGGTCTGTTAATGTTTGGAGGTTGAGAGCAAGCTGTGGAAGCGTAAGAATGCGCGTCATTATCAAAGACATGTTGAAGACTGTGAAGAACATGACGTAGTTGCACAGGTTTGGGAAAGTACTAGATGCCGAAGGAGATGGCTTATTTAACATGTTTAGGGTGGAAGCGAGCAAAGTACAGCTTCGTGAGGTAATCTGTGGGCTTGTAGCAGTGTGCGTTAATGGACGTGTCCATCCTTGATAGAGATTTGAGTGTCGAAGACAGACTGATTCTGAAGAGTAGTTCATAGTAAGCCTGATGGTGGGATGAAATTTGTTGATATTGCTATGTAGTTGTTTCAATGGTTCCTTGCCAAGAGTGGAAAGGATGTATCTGGTGTATAGGTTGGTCTGTGTCCTGCGCAACAAAGATGTCTTGCTCGTAGTTGTGCATGAAATTCTTGGCCTAATGGAGTGCAAATTGGTCGCCATGGCTATTCCGTGTGTCTGGATGAAGAACTGGTTGTTGAAGGTGAAGACATCGTGGTTGCGGTTGAAGTGCTTGAGTTGTAGGATGACGTCTGGAAATTGACAGTTGAGGGTGTTAAGAACCGAGTTGCAGTGATGTCATTCTCCTGGGGGTTCGCGGTGTAGAGTGTTGAAACATCCGTTGTGACATGGAATGTTCCTGGTTTGACTGGTCCGTGGATGCTGAGTTTGTGTTAAAAAAATGTGTAATGTCACGCCAGAAGGTGGGGTCCCTTGCACAATGCGTTTCAACATGCTTTCGACAGAACCATAAAGGTTGTCACACCGGGTTCCTGTCTCCATGCTGTCGGAATATATGACTCTAAGTGTTGGTAGGAGTACAGGAGGAACTCTAAATTCCAGGGATGCACTTTGTCCTTGGTAACGAGATTGCTGAATCACAGTTAGGCCTACTTCCTACTATGGTTGAAAATCCAGTAGAAATTCGGGCAATAAGGTGTTTCAGGATGTTGCCTGATGATGTGATTACCATGTCATAAAGGCACAGACTAAATCAGCAGCAAAAATCAAATAACAAAGACAAAGATTACGAAGTACAATTTTCAGAGGCCATGTTTGATCAAATGTTTGAAGAAGAAAAACAAGAACATATGGAGTGCAAAGTAAATATTTTTCGTTCAGAGAAATTTACTGAATTGCAGCAGAAAGATGAAACTCTGAAGCAGTTGCATCAAAATGAAGAAGAACCTGAGTGTATCCCAGTATGCAACCATCTTAAAATATATGTCTTGATGAAGAAATGTATATCGTCATGGATTCAAGTGGATGAGAAATGCTCAGACGTTTATCAAGTTTCGTCCTCTTTGAAATTGCAAAAAAGCAAATTCATTCTCATTTTCTTCTGAATATTTATGAGGAAGACAAATGCTAACTTTTCAAAGAATAGGTATTTGAAAGGAAATGCTTCTTTCTTCATTTCTGAACTTTATGCTGGCTTCTTTACAGTTACCTTGTTTTAATATTTTCTTTATTTCTTTGCTGATGTAATGTATTGACATTTGAATTGTTAATGTCATTTTCCTCTCTAACAAGTCTTTTTGGCATACTTTACTTTCTAATGGTATCGCAATGCTTTATTATAGATGTAGTGAAATGTGAGAGTATAGCACGGAATTGTTCATTGTTAGGGAAATTCTTCCAACGTAGATTCAAATATGAAGTATTTAATGTAATGCAAATTACAGGAAATGGTGATTGATTTTTAAAACAATAACCATCGTGTTCCCGTTTTGTTCTTTGTATCTCTTTCTATTGTAATTAACCTAGCAATGATAGTGGATTTGTCTTAAAAAAAGATGTTTTCTATCGAGATATGTCGCATACTATCTTCTTACTTTGGAGGCAACGGATCTTCTGGTCCTGGTCACTGCTCTTATAGCAAGTTGAATTGCAGTGATTTCTTTCCAGGTAAGTTTCTTTACCACATCAATATGCAGTGTTCGCAATTCCTTAAATTTTGCAGCCATTGACATTTCTCTTTGTTTAACCGTCGATTTCTCTTTTGACAGATTTGGGAGCATATGCTGCCAAACACTGAAATTGTGATATCTTAGTGGTATGTGCATTTTATGTTGAAGGGCCTATTCCCATATTGTAAATCTGTATGACTCTCTAATTCTAGACATGATTCATAAGTTTAAAAAAAACTGCGCAGTAAATCTTTAGGACGTCAGAAGTGTGGAAATAACCAAAAGGAACATTGTCTTAAATATGACAATATCATGAGAATTCAACAGTAGATGAAACAATGGTGCTATAATTACAAGATACAGACTGACAGGTAATTCATTTAGAATAGTATTACTCATAATGCAATTGAATTGAATTGCCACAGTGATAACAAATTGCAATTTATTTGTACTAATATTGCCATAAACACAGTCAGTAAAAATTGCAAAAATGTGTACGCATTAAACAGAACACATCACAATCTCAAAGTGGAGTAGTATGCCCTATTGATTAGGATAGAAAATATTTGTGAAGTGGTTCAGCATTTTCCTTAAAACTGGAATATTTTTGTGGCTGAAAAAATAACTCTGTGGTTTAAACTAGCACCATTTTCTCTGGAAGACTGACGGCTGCATATATCAGATATTGAATGCCAAATAGCAGACCTCCTGCATCTTATTCATTTCTGACAGATGTTCTGAGCACTTGCCCAGGAACATCGAAACTTAATTACATTCAAAAATGGCTACACATGCATATCAGTCTCCGGGGAGGTAATTGCTTAGCTAGAATTAATTTTTCCTTCATTGACATTGTTGCAATTAGCAGATGATACATTTGCTGCTTGGCCAGCGTTTTTGACTTAGTGGGGTTGAATGTTCTTTGCATCGGTCAGACAATAATCTAAAGTGATAAACCCAGAGGTTAAATGATGATTAGTTTCATTCATTTACATCATATGAAAAACAACCTATTACTGCCTGAACGCTCAGGCAGTTCGTATTATTCACCTCGTGACTGTTCTGAGAACAACAAAGGTTTTGAGGAAAATTTGGCAAGTCCTATTACTGTTCTGCCTTGAGGTTGACTATTCAGGTACTATGCGAATCGGTCAAGATCGAGTCAGTAAAATCTAAGTCATACGGATTGGTTTAAATGCAATCTGTGTAGCTCATTTCATGTCTTTTGACGTAGTTTTACTACAATGAAGTTTCATATAGCAGGATTCAGGTTCAATGTAGCACACCTATAATCAATTTGGTAAAAAGCGATTCATCACGGTTAATTGAAGTATAGACTTTTCCGAGCTATTAACATTCAAGTTATTGTGGACTTAAATTGATCAGCACAGTTATTGGCTCAACGAAGGTACATGCAGATTTGACATATGCAGTTCTGTCAACATTCCCACATGGAATTTGTTTTATTTCCAGTCACATCTCTTGCATTCAGTGTTGGCAATCACAAAGTGATAGCCTCCGTCCTGTGCAGGGCTAGTTCTACATACATTTCTGAATGGACAAGATTTGTATCAGCATGCTTGATTTCAACTTGCGAAGGCCAGATCAACACGGAAGCTCCTGCAACATTCTGTGGAACGTTGTGTGAGGTTCGAGGTTCTCCGAGGTGAAATACAAAATGTTGAAACGCCAGAACGGCCCTCTTGCTGCCTGGCAGAATGTGACCATCAAAATTTTCCCTTTTATTTTACTTTTGGTGCAGCAAACTATTGTATTGGTAACTGAATGAATGGAATGTACTCCAGCTAAGTTGTGAATGTCATGAAAACAGGTATTAAGGTAGATTGTGAGAGGGATACAAGATATTGATAGGCTAAGTGAATGCGCAAAATGCTTGCCAACATTTTGGACAGTACGGTGGCATATTGGTTAGCACTGCTGCCTCACAGTGCCAGTAGACCCCCGTTCAGTTCCCGCCTCAGGCGACTGTGTGTCGTTTGTACGTTCTCCCCGTGTCTGCGTGGGTTTCCTCCCACAGTTCCAATATGCGCAGGCTAGCTAAATTGCCCGTAGTGTTAGGTGAAGGGGCAAATGTAAGAGAATGGATCTGGTTGGGTTGCTCTTCGGAGGAAATTCAGTGAAGAGTTTCAAGAATCTCGCTGGTACAGAGAGATTGTCTTAAGAGCAATGATTGAGAAGGTTGGAAGTGTTTTAATTGAAGTGCAGAATAATGACAAACGGTCTCATTGAAACATTTAGATCTCTTACAGGGTCTGAGTGCATAAATGATGGGAGGGTGTTTCTCTGCTTGGCAGAGTGAAAAACAGAGAAGCAATGAGCCAGATTAAAGTGGAGCCAATTTCAGAGTTTACCGAGGAGGAATTCGTTTTCTTAGGGGTAGTCTTTGACACTCCTTGTCACAGAGAGCTGTGGGATAGTGTTCCTTTGCATTTTTAAGGCTAAGGTACGTTCTTCAACAGTTTAGGAGCCAAGAGTTACAGGGAAATGGCACAGATTGTGGGCATGAGGAATATCAGAGTAGCCATAATTCTTTTGAACAGTAGAGCAGGATCGAGCGACTGTTCATTTTTTGATAGTGTTATGACCTAATGATATTCAGAATTCAAGGCAATTTTTGAAGAAGTAGTTACGAATTTGACATATTGTGCATTTTTTGCAAACTTTACGCAGAAACTATTTTGTTCTGTTGTCCAGCAGAGGGCTGGGACGACGCTGATTGGATGTCGGGATGAAAGTTTGCATTGGCGCAGTCACCACAACCAAACAATGGTTTGTGAAGGGAGTAAACGTGAAGGGACAGTTCATGCAGGTAAGTTGCTTATAGTAGTTTTTGCCTTCTAACCTGTAAAGGTCGTACATTGACAAAGTGATAGGTTTAATCTAACATAAAGTAGTCGTCAAGGTTTAATTTAAAGGCATAAAGCATAGCAGGGGAGTTCGCCATCTTGGTTTGCACTTCTTGTTCCACGTGAGACGCTGTGGACAATTCCATTTCCAGGACTCACAGTGTGTGCAGAAAACGTCTCCAGCTACTGGACACGGAAGCTCGATTTTCAGAGCTACAATATCCGCTGTGGACACAGAGTTGAATCCGTGAGGTCGAAAATATCGTGCATAGCACCTCTCGAGAGTTGGTCATTCTGCAGACTCGTCCTCTGCAGGCAGGAAGGGAATATTTGACAACCAGAGAGAGCAAAACAGATAGACAGGTAGAGCAGGAATCTCCTGTGGCCATTTATCTTGAAAACCCAGATAACGTTTTAGATACTGTTGAGAGGAAAGCAGCAGCATCCAATCTCGTTATATCATGGTTGACTCTGCTGCCGAGGATAAAACATGTGCCAAGCAATAGTTAAAGGGGACTCAGTTGCAAGCCGAATAGACAAACGGTTCTGTGGTCGCAAACGAGACTCCAAGATAGCATGTTGCCTCTCTGGTGCTCGGGTCAAAGATGTCACAGAGTTGGTATAGGGCATTCTGGAGGGGAGGAGGAGCCATGATACACATTGTTACAAACGACATAGGTTAAAAAGAAAAGAGAATGACGACCTCAAAACAGAATACAGGGAGCTACGAAGTAAATTAAGAAATCGAGACTCTGAGGTAGTGTTCTCAGGATTGGTACAAGTGCCATGCACTATTCAGAGGAGAAATCGCATGGCATATCAGATGAATACATGACTAAAACGTTGGTGTCGGGGGAGGGCTTCAGATTCCTGGGACATTGAGACCGGTTCTGGGGAAGTTGGAACTTGAATAACTTCTACAGATTACGCCTGGCCAGGATTGGGGTTGATGTCCTCGAGAGAAGTTTTGCTAGAGCGGAAGGGGAGGGTTTGCACGAATATGCCAGGGGGGTGGGAACCTATTTATGGAGTCAGAAAAGGTGGGAGCTAGGACTAAAACAGATGATAGGTGATTGGAAGAGAAATCAGAGATAACATTAAAACAGGCCTAATGAGATAATTATTGGGAGCTTAAAGATTTTGTGCTTAAATGCACAGAGCATTTGCAAAAAATAAGTGGATGAACAAATTGTGCGGATAGATGGAAAGGTGTATGGTTTATGGAGGCATGACTGCAGGGTGACCAGCGACAGGAACTGAATGTCCCACGGTATTGAGTATTCAGGATGGATAGGGAAAATGGGAAAGCATTGCTTCTTAAGGAGGTAATTAAAACACAATGAGAAAGGATAATAGTTCTGAGATTGTGGAGTCTTTATGAAAAGAGTTGAAAAAGCAAGATTCTAAAAACAAAGTAATGAGCGTCATACATAAAACGTCAAACTCTAGTCATGACGTTAACAATGCCATTACAGAGGAAATTAGAGATGCATGTAATTAGGAAATATCGTTGATTTTGAGTGTTTTTAATCTGGAGATAGATTGGGCAATTAAAATTAGCCACAGTACCGACGAGGAGGAATTTGTGGAATGCAAACTGGATGGTATACCTGACAAACATGTGGAGGAACCAAGTATAGAGCAGAGCATCTTAAACGGGGTAATGAGGAAGGAATCATGGCCAATCTCGATGTGCAAGACCACTTGTTAATGAGCGACCATAAAATGACAGAGTTATTTTTAAATCAAGAGGGAGAGTGAGGCATTGATCTGAAACTAAAGTGCTAAATCTTAATAAATGAAACTATGAATATATGCGACGTGACTTGGCCTGGATAAATAAGAGCGAGTTAGTTAAAGGGGTGGCAGTGGGAGTGGCATACATTCAGGAAACGCATTGGGGAACTGCAACAACTGTTTATTCCTGTCTGGCATAAAAGTAAAATGGGCAAGTCGTCAAATTCATGGCATCCAAAGGCAATTAGAGATACTATCCAATCCAAGGAAGAAACATACGGATTGGCCAAGAAAAATAATCGGTCCGAGGATTGGGAACTGTTCAGAAAAGAGCAACGAAGGAGCAAAGGATTGATAATGACAGGAAAGAAAAAGTAATATGATGGTTAGCCTTCAGGGAACATAAAGGCCAACACTAAGAGCTTCCAGAGGTATGAGAAGAGAAATAGTTTGTTGAAGACATATAGGTCCTCTGCAGACAGAAACAGGGGAATGTGTAATAGGAGCCAAAGAAATGTTTGAGCAACTGAATACATACTTTCGTTCAGTCTTCACAAAATAGGACCGAAATCAGATACTGTAACAGAAATTTGGACAATGCAACGTTTAGGGAGAAGAATGAAGTTATGGAGATCTACCTTAGGAGAGAAATGGTACAGGGAAATTTGTTGGGATTGAAAGCAGATCAATCGCAGGGCCGATAATGTACATTCCACCATATGTATGGACATGTTTCTAGAAACAGTGGATGCATTCATGTTCATCTTCCAGGATTCGATGGACTCTGGAACAGTCCTTGCACATTAGAAGGTAGCTAATGTCACTCCAATATTCAAAAATGGAGGCAGAGAGGAACCATAAAATGATTGACTATTAAGCCCAACATCGATAGTGGGGGATATTCTCGGATATATTATCACGGTCTTCATAATAGAGCATTTAGATAGCAGTAGCAAGATCAGAGTCTGCATGGATATATAAAGGGGAAATAATACTTGACAAATTCTTTGTAATTTTTTGAAGATGCAGCTCGTCAACTTGCCAAGGGAGAGGCATAGTATATTTGGAATTTCGGAAAGCATTTGAGAAAATCTGGCCGAAGAGATAATTATGCAAGATTAAAGCGCATGGGATTGAGACAAGTGTATTGAGATGGATAGGAAACTGTTTGGCAGAGAGAGAACAAACAGTAGGTGTTAATGGGTTACTCTCAATTTGGCAAGCAGTAACTAGTAGCGTGCCGGAGGGATTCGTGCTCGGATCCCAGCTATTCACAATATATGTCAATTATTTGGAAGAGGGAGCAAAACATAACATCGCAAAATTTGTAGATTATAGAAATTGCATGGTACTACTGGAGGAACCAAGGACACAAGTATCAGACACCACTAACTTATCAATTCAATATTTACCAATGGAATTTCAATGAATGGATTTATTGAAGAAACATAATTCACCACTGAACTCTTGAAACATATGTGAACAAAATCATACTTACCCTTTAATTGATGGTTGATATTTGCCACAAACAGATACAGCACAATGTTTCTGTTTTCAGTTTCTACGTTTGGCTGATTTATCATCGAATTCCACTTCAATATATAAATAAGCAATATTCTAGTCTGCATTTCACATTGAGCAATGCGCCAGACTGCATTCATCTTGACTGCATTTTCCACATTGACTGAATCACAATATTCCGTGGAAACCCACATGCACAAGGGAACACTCTTGGTTTGAAGGTCCAAGCTGGCATAATGTGTACTTTTTTTTTCTCTGGGAAGGTCTTTGCCCAGTGGAGCAGTGCAACCTTTCAGGAGAGACAGCCAACCGAGCCCTAATCACACGCCAATTCCAGTAGTTCTGACTGACAATGAAAACTCTCACTTGATTGTTGTGGTAAGGCTGCTCGTTTAAAATGTTTTTGCTCGCCTTAGGTTTTTTTCAGACGGGTCATAAAAATAGCGATTTCGGAAGGTTTGGCTTGTGATAGGTTTTAGGGGCAATTTGATTATAGCTAATAGGTACTGCCTCAGAAAAAAGGCTCTTAAGTTTAAAAAAAAACACTTCTAT
Source organism: Chiloscyllium punctatum (assembly GCF_047496795.1). Lineage (NCBI taxonomy): Eukaryota > Metazoa > Chordata > Chondrichthyes > Orectolobiformes > Hemiscylliidae > Chiloscyllium > Chiloscyllium punctatum. Next base: position 50,765,655 of record NC_092774.1, read on the forward strand.
AATATAATGTTACGTGGCAATTCTCCCAGCTGACCTCCTCTCTGATTTGGTTTTGGCGGTCTGGTTATTCATTGAACATACTCAGGTGTGTATTGAAATTGCTGGATACAAAAAAGCCCATCCACACTGATCCTTCCTCTCTGACATATGTCTCATAAGTCCCTGTGTTTCGTTTTAAGGTTTCTGCCAAGGGGTGTTTATGGGGACTCTTACAGGTATTCGGAACAGTATCATTAACATGGTGTAGCCTATTAGGTTTTCGAATAGTTGTAGTTATTTGTTATTCCATTCTCTTTTGCTTGTGTTTCATTCGGTCGTCTTGTAAATAAATTCTAATATATTTGAAAATACATAGTTTGACCAATTACATTTCTCCTCGAATATCCGTTTTACGCCTGCTTAAAACCACAAGAAAGGGTTAGGCTTTCTTGAAATGCTTTGACGGGATCTATCCTGGTCCATAACTTTGTTAATTGTCGAACTGGGAGTTACCAAACCTTCTTTTCAAATATTGACTCTGCTAAATCACAGGAAAACTAATTGTGCATGCTGCTCAAGCAATAACAGAAATAGGCAATGATGGCAGGTCTGTGATAAGAAAACAGAATGCATTTCGTTTCTCTGAATAAGGATGTTTTGAGCATGTTATTTCTCGAATTGTCCAAAATGAATTATTTTAGACGAATGACAGTATCTGTAAAGCAAACTCATGGCAGAGTCAGTTTCAGCACATTTTATTACCTTTTTTTCTAAACCTAGTTTAACGATCAATTTTCACCTTAGATTAGCTGTTGTTTGTGTTGTAGATTCCTTCCTACAGTGCTGGTGGAACACATCATCTTGCCCTCTGTTATATGAACGGAATCACTTTATGTTGTTGTACCAAAACCAAATCAGAGAGCAGGTCAGCTGGGAGAATTGCCACGTACCATTCATATTTTGAAATCTTAATGACTATGTTAAACTATTTTTGTTAAAAAAGTTGCCTGAAACATACAAAATAATTTGCAAATTCAGATAAGTTTGCAACGCAATAAAGTTCGTAAGAACCATTTGATTTTTTTCAAGTAGTCGAATGACGTGTGTCCTCTCTCTACCCATTGGCTAACGTGGCCGTGATCATGATCCTCTCTCGAAGAAAATGTGGATTTTCTGGACGCATCATTTACTATCTGATGTCGATGGCAGTGACAGATTTCTTGATCATTGTCATGACTGTAATAGTAAAACGAATTCCCATTCAGTTTCCTGTCTATTACACCAATGTCCAGCTTCCGTGCTGTGTTAAATATCATTTCCATCACAGTTCGGCCTGCTTATCAGTTGCCATCACATTTCATCGATTTGTGACTATTTCCTGTCAGGAGCTGAAAAAAATGGTATTGTAACGGGAAAATTGTTATTCGGGTGATAGGAATCGTGATTGCACTTATCTGCACGAAAATAATATTTTCCGATTTTTTTCAATTCAAACTTAGGTACATAATTAATGACATACACGGGTCTTGCAGCATCCAATTATGATATTATATATCATGGTACGGATCACATACGAGTGGACTGGATCTATTTTAAATTCTTTCCTCCCATCCATTCTGATTTTACTGTTCAATGTTCTGACTGTCAGACACATTCTGGTGTCCAAGAAAATTCGGAGAAGCCTGCGGACTCAGAGTAATGAAGAGAATTAGAATGATTCAGCAACGGAGAAGGAGGAAAAAAAATCCATTATTTTACTGTTTGTCATATCGGGTAGTTTTATTCTATTAAATTTATTATGTTTTGCAACAATGTCACATGTACAAATTTCAAGTATTGCTGATTCCTCAGGATCCAAAGCTAGTTATTCCACATTTATTCTCCATCAAAGCGGATTTATACTTCCATTATTGAGCTCTTGAATTGACCCGTTTATTTATGCTGGGACACAAAAGGAATTCAGAGCCGAGTTTTAAAAAAACGGCTAAAATATCCCTTCAACCGATTGGTTAGTATATTACATAAGACAAATTAAGGAAGTCTAACATAGTACATACGTATTGTCAACTTTGAATTTTCTTCTCCGTGTCACATCGGACACTTAATTTGAAATCGATTGTTAAAATGTGAACTTCAGCATTTGTCCTCTAATTTGTGTGTCTGGTAATTTCAGCCCTGTAATTTCAGAATTGTTTTCATCTGGAGGCGAAATGTCATGTGAATAGAAGTGAGTATATTGACAGAATAGTGTATGCCAATTTCTCAACGCAGGTAGCTCGTTTTGTTCATGTCCAGTTGTTGAACAGAATCAGTTGAGGGGAATTCATTCATGGTTCGAGGTATGAAGAGAGGTTGAGTAAGTTAGGATTATTTTCATTAGAAAAAAGAACATGGAGGGGGTTCTTGATTGACATCAACGAAATCATGAAGGGTACAGACAGGGTTGATAGAGATAAGCTTTTTCCCAGGATGAGGGATTCAATAACAAGAGGTGATGCGTTCAAGGTGAAAGGTGAAAGGTTTAAGGGGTATGTACGCCGCAAATACTTTACACAGCGGGTGGTATATGCCTGGAGCGCATTGACAGCAGAGGTAGTAAAGGCAGGCACGGTAGAGAAATTTAAGTTGCGTCTGGACAAATGCACGAGAAGCTGGGGAGCAGGGAGATACAGATGTTTAGGAATTGAGCCTAAGAAACTACCCTGAGGATCTCCTGCAGAGATGTGCTGGAGCTAAAATGCTGACCCTCCACAACCACAACCATCTTTCTTTGTGCCAGGCATGACTGTAATGAGCACAGTGTCCACCCACTGGTGTCCATTGATTCCAGTTTTGCCAGAGCTCTTTTTTGCCATACTCAGTCAAATGCAGCCTTGATGTCAAAGGATGCCACGATCACATCACCGCTGAAATTCAGCTCTTTTGTCCATATCTGAAGCAAGTTTGTGAAGGGATCAGGAGCTGAGTGACCCTGGTGAAACCCAAACTGAGAGTAACTGAGATGGCAGCTGTTGAGCAACTGTTGCTTGACAGCACTGCTGATGACCACCTCCATCACTTTACTGATGATAGCTAGTTGACTAATTGTGTGGTAATTGGCTGGGTTAGACCTGTCCGGCTTTTTATGCAGAGGTCATCCCTGGGCAGTTTTCTACATTGTCGGATAGATATCAGTATTGCAACTATACTGGAAGAGCTTAGTTATGGAGCGGCAAATTTTGGAGCAAATGTCTTCAGTAATATTGACAGAATGTTTTCAGGGCCCATTGCCTCTGCAGTAGCCATTGCCTCCAACTATTTCTTGATATCACGTGGTATGAATCGAATTGGCTGGAGACTGGTATCTCTGATACTTGGGACCAATGGAGGAGCCCAAGACAGATTATCCAGTCAGCACTTCTGAGTGAAGACTGTTGCGAATGCTTCAGCCTTATCTTTTGCACCAATGTGCTGGGCTCCTCCATCATGGAGAATGGGGATATTGGAACCTTTGTCCTCCAATGAGTTATTTAATTCTCCACCACCATTCGGCAACTGGATGTGGAAGAACTGCAGCGCTTAGATTTGATCCATTGGTGGTCGGATTACATAGCCCTGTCTCTCAATTGCTGTTTCTAAGTTTGGCATGCAAGTAGTGTACTTTGGGAGCTTCACTAGGTTAACACCTCACTTTTAGTTATGCCTAATGCTATGACTGGCACGCCCTCCGTCACTCTCCATTGACCAGTGTTAATCCCCCAGTTTGATGGTAAATGTTTCAGTTGGGTATATGCCAGGCCATGAGTTTGCAGATTGTGCTGAAGTACATTTCTGCTGCTGCTGATGGCCACAGCGCCTCATGGATGCCCAATCTTAAGCTGCTAGATCAGTTCGAAGTCTATCCTATTTAGCATGGTGGTACTGCCATACAACAAGATAGAGGTTATTCTGAAGTGGATGTGGCCGATGTTTTACTGCATTGAGACTGATAAACCGTGCTCATGTCCGTCATCTTACTGCAGATTGACTTGCCACTAGCAGAAATTTCCTTCTGAATTAGATATTTCAGTTTGATTTTTAAAGCCAAGGTAATATATATCCACGGATAAATTTCTGCCAACCATTTTCTATTTATCGAGTTTTGAATGTGTTGTGCTGGTCCACCAAATTTCCGTTTCACTGCATCCAAGCAGCTGCGGTTTAACATCCACGGAAGCCATCATGCTACACTACGAACTGTGAAAAAAGGGCCACAACTTGTCCAGGAATTTGTAAGAAAAATTACTAAGTATGCCCGAAGTTTGAAATGTGAACTGAAATTGCTGGAGCAACTGCACAGTTGTGAAATCTTCTGCGGAGAGAGAAGCAGTTTCAATATTTCGAGACCAATGCATCTCATTTGGAAAGGTTCTGAAGGAACGTTTAAATAGATTCGAAAAAGTAACTTTGTCTCATTTTCTAAAGGAGCTGAAAGTCAACTTACTGTCTGCAGTACCATCTATTTTGCATTACAAATGCACCGATATGTTGGCTGTTTCTGAGTCCCACTCGTGATAGTTTCAATACCAGTCTTTTTAATTATGGGAACTGGGTCTCACTGATTGGTCAGTATTTACTGGCCATCCCTAGTTGCCCTTGAACTGTAAAACTTGCCATGCAAATTCAAAAACCAGACCAGATGAGGATAGCAAATTTGATTCCCTGATGAACATTAATCTGTCTGATGGCTTTTCCAATAATAGACAATGGTGTTACATTCATCAATAAAAATGTAATTCTAGACTTTCTTTGCTGACTGCATTCAAATTCCACGAATACTGCCTTGGCTGTATTCAAACCCTCGTCGCCACAACGTTCTCTGTGGTTTTGAATAAATAGTTTAGTGATAACACAATCATTCAATTGCCTGCCCGAAACTAAAAAAAATCTGTTTGTACCCAGGTGCCAGATATTTAGAATGTGTACTCAGACACAACATTACACATCAGGACCGAGTGACACCACGATACTGCGTTGATTGCACGATTTGTTATGAGCTCTGGTATACGTTATGTAAATGGAGAACATTTCAATGGAAGGGAATCTGTGATAGAAACAATGTTTGCTGGAAACGAGAAGAATTTAGGTTTCTACATTGGTGACAATTTTTTTTATATCAGGACGTGTGAACACATCAGAGGAAAATGTCGTAAAGCAACAGATTTTGAAATCGCAGTGCCTGGGTTTGGGGAAAGTAATAAAACGGTAGGCCTTTGAAAGGGTGGTATAGAGGGAAGTTTGAATGACAAAATATCTCATGCAGCAAGTACAAGGGAACTGGTAATCATTTACACGCGCAAAAATGTTTGAAGACACACAGTGTGATAATCTGTACAATGTGAGTTTTACTCCTTGCAGACCTGTTAATTCCGTCTAATATGGTTTTGAATTTATTCGTTCTAGTTTCTCTCATCCTCATTACTTTGCTTTGGGTTTTTTTCTAGCTAATCACAAGTTCATATTTGTGAAATATCAATTGCATTTGCATTTTTTCGCACCGGGTGCTGGGTTTGTCTCAGCTTTGATATTTCCTTTAAGTTGTTTTAAGTTACTTCCTTGCGTTTTGTTGAAATTCTCCGAAATGTGTTTAGCAGTTTGGTCTCTGTCTCTTACTTTTTGAATCGAAGCTGAAATACCATTTCATTTAATGAACCATTTATTAGGAGGTTATTTTATGAGTGTTAAACATGCAAACATAGATAAAAGATTGGTTGATTGGCAACATTTTAAACAAATGCATATATTTGCCTTTTTTCAGATTGGCAGCAGTTGCTGATCGTGGTCCGACAGAGGTCAGTGCTGGGCATTCAAATTTCTACAATTTACAATTAAAATTTGCATCAATGTCAGATATGGGAAACGAAGATACCAAGGTTACGTTGGCTGAGGAAATAAAGGTAGGTAGGAAGTATTGTACAAAAAATGACAAAAACAAGAATGCAGACCGAAATAAATGGGCTAAATGAATGTGAAAAGTTCTGGAAGACGGTAAATAATGTGAGAAAATGTAAAAAATTTCATTTGTTTGGGAAGAATGGAAAACAATTATTACTTAATCAGACAAGGAAAGACAAGAATAAGATCTACGTGTTCTTTTTGACAAGTCACAAACATTTTTAGTAAGCAGAGCAGTGTGTAATCAGGAACACTCATCATATATTAGATTTCCGGAAGAATTGAACATCAATGTTTTGATACCATGCTTCAGTGATACCTGGAATTGTTGATACAGCATCTCGAAGACTGCACACAGTTGTCCTCTGTTGTTGAATGACCGACATAAATGATTTACAGACATTTCAGATGAAGGTTACTGGGCCTGTAAAGGTCTTCAGCTGAGGAAGCATTGGACCACACACGTTTATTTTCAATGGACTCTGCCTACTTAGTAAATGTGTAGGTGACACTAAGGTCGTTGGAGCTGTGGATAGTTCTTAAGGATATTGTATGTTACAGAGGGACATAGGTAAGCTGCAGAGCTGGACTGAGAGGTGGTAAATGGAGTTTCATACGGAGAAATGTGAGGTGATTCGCTTTAGACGGAGCAAAAGGAATAAAGAGTACTGGTCTCATGTTAAGACTCTTCGTAGTATGGATGTACAGAGTGATCTTCGTGTCCATGTGCATCGATCCTTGAAAGTTGCACGCACAGTTTGATTGGGTTGTTAAGAAGACATATGGTGGGTTAGCTTTTAATAGTAGCGGGATTGAGGTCGTGCTGCAGCTGTACAAAACCTCTGGTGCAGCCGAGCATGGAGTATTGTGTACAGTTCTGGCCACCACATTATTGGAAGGATGTGGAAGCCATGGAAAGGGTTGAGAGGAGATTTACTAGGATGCTGCTTGGAATGGAGCAAAGATCTTTTGAGGAAAGGCTGAGGGACTAGAAACTGTTGCCATTAGAGAGAAGAAGGTTCAGAGGGGAATTAATTGAGATATAATAGACAATCAGAGGGTACGACAGGGTGTACAGTGAGAGTCTTTCTCATCGGATGGTGATGGCAAGCACGAGATGATATAGCTTTAAATTGCGGGGTAACATCTGACAGATGTCAGAAGTCGTTTCTTTACACATAGAGTATTAGGGGCGTGGAACACACTGCTTGCAACAGTAGTCGGCTCGACAACTTTAAGGGCATGTAAATGATCGTTAGATAAACATATGGATGAAAATGGAATAGCGTAAGATAAAGGTGTTCCACGCGTCGGTGCAACATCGCTGTAATGTTCTCTGTTCTATTTTCCACAACGAATGACTGAGCTGTAGAGTCTCCGGCTTCTGCTGGTTAGATTTGTGAACGATGCTCTATTTGGATCATAGAATATCGTCCATGTAATTGATAGATTGCCACTGAGAGAATGATCGAACTACTCAAGGACTGAAAACAGTGTCATTATACCATATCCCGGCATCATTGGCGATAATTTACGACTGAGACTAGAAAAAAAAAGTTTAACTGAAAAAAGGTTTGGGAATGTGTGTCCCGGAATGTTGTGCATCAATCAGCTTTGAATACAATTGTCAACACGACAGTTATATTTTGATGCCTCGGGAAATGGGAAGACAAGAAGAGTAAGGCAGGGTCGTCAATTTAAATCCTCATATCAAGTGTGATGCTAATCTTAGCAGAGAGTGCCATCAGGCCTTAAGGTATATTTATTATCTTATTGCGAGCTTATATTTTTTCTTCTGCTTTCAAAGCACTTGTGCAAATCACACCTTTTGATTCCCTCTAAGCCACACTTCCTCGACCTTGAAATCGAACTGTTGACAAATGTGTTAAGACTATGGCACCATGTAGCACCTCAATGAATTTGTGGTGTCCACAGCTGTGAATCTTCATTCCTCATATTTTTCTTCATCTTTGTATCTTTATCCACGTGTCTTGCTTGCACAGTGTATTCTTGTTGCTATCTCACATATTTTTTCCTTCAGCTCGACACCAACGTTAGGCTTCTTAACTTATTTTGCAAAATTCCTTTCAGATTTGATAATGTCATCTGTTGCCTTCCCAAACCCAGCTTGCGAACAATTTGAATGACTGTTTATTTTGTTTTCTGACATCATAAGTTCAATTATCAGGTCTACGAAAGATGTTTTGAATCGGACAATACACAGGCTAAAGAGCCTTCCAGATTTGCACTTGAGGCTGCAGAAATGCTCATCTCCTCATCTGAATACCATTGTAGCTCTTCCAAACTTTCTTTTCCAGCCGCTAGCATCTGTGATGTTAGGCTATTTGTGTTATTGATTATGCATTCGATGGTTTATTGGTTGACGTTTCTTCACAAATGATATATGACTTGCATAGCTGTTGAGATCAGAGTTTCTGCATTGGAGGCGGGGCTGGCATCTTCTGCAATATGGCTGACCCCTTGTTTTTAACTGTGTGGTGATAATTATTCTCTTTCACAGTCTCTATCCATGTTGCTGTACCTTATCGTGCCTCTATCTCTATCTTTCTGTCTTTCTGACATTCCACAAAAGTCCATTTACCTCCCTTTCGATCCCAGAGAGGAATGGCAAAGACAATAAGTAGCGCTCAGTTTCCAAGGTCCAAAGATGACACTTTTTGTCTTACCCTTTGGAGACTTCGCAGATTCCATGAGGGAGACAAATTAAAAACAAGTAACTCAGCAACAGCTGCACTGGTCAACATTTTTCGCACCAGCTTTCATTACATCAGTGTACTAAACACTCTAATTGTTTCCCTAGAGTCAGTCGTAAGGTATAATAATAAGAAGTTTTACGTTGAATTGGGGAAAGCTCTCAGAACCTCTGATGAAAAAATGCATAGTATTGTAAGAGGTTTGGTGTTTTCCATTTACTATCCGGTCATTGCTGCTATCGGAGTTCCAGGTAATTTATTGCTGGTACTATGCATTTTCTTGAATCATTGTTCTCCCTCAACAAACGACTTTTGCTCATCACGTTTCTTCAATTTACATCACTTCTGATGGGGTCTTTCTTTCGATTCACCAGTATACTCTTTTCGCTAAAAATTGCACATTTTGCTCCTTTTCACATTATTATCACTTCCAACGATATAATTTCAAGATTTTATCATTCCGAATTGTTTGCTTTTCTGGCGTAATTTGAAGGCACCAATGGTATAATCAGTTACATTTCACATTGTTATTTCTTTCTTCTATCTACATAGTTTCTACTCATGATAGTACATAATTTTCTACTTTATCTTTGTAAGTTAATACTGCCTTCTTTTGACGTGCATCATTCCCTCGCTTCAGTTGTGCAATTCATACAATATACAGTTAACATCTCATGATTGTTTTTGTTATTTCTATTGTTACTGGGATAGCCTTAACATGACGTTATCAGATCTTGCTGGTGAACAACTAAAATGTTTGGAAGAAATGCGCTTCTGTTTTTTTGCACTCAATGACCGTTGCAGAAATAATCCACACCGTTAGCTCAAATCTCAAATTGCGATTATTGTCGAAAGTGAGAACTGTTTTACGATTGACTCGGACAGTGATAGAATAATTCACAAATAATAGCTGAACAAATTTAACGATACATAAATTCCCAAAGTAATTTTAATGAATGGATTTTTGAAGCATCATGCTTCACACCGAACTCATGAAGCGTACATCAACAAAATCATACTTGCCCTTTAATTGAAGATTGTAATTTGCCACGACCTGATACAGCACGGTGTTTCTATTTTCAATTTCTACGTTTGGCTAAGTTATCTTTGGATCTTTACATCAATATATAAGTGATCGCTATTCCGATCAGCTTTTAACATGCAGACATGTCCCAGACTGAACCCATCTTCCCAACATTTTCCACATTAACTGAATCAGTGTATTGGGTGCAAAGCCACACGTACAAGGACAAAGCTCTTGGTTTGATTATCCAAACTGGCATAGGTGTTTTTTAATCCGACGAGGTGTATCAGCAGGGGGGCATTGCAGCCTTTCAGGAGAGGTAGCCAATTGGCATCGCCACATTCGAATTTCAGTATTTTTGATTGACAATGAAAGCTGTCGCTTGATTGTTGCGATGCTGATGCTCGTTCAACAAGGTTACGTTATCCTAAGCCGTTTTGTCCGAGATGTCAGAAATGTAGCGATTCTGAAACGTTTGGCTTTCGATGTGTTTTACGTCCAATTTGATTATCACTAACAGATACTGCCTCAGGCAAAACCTTTTTTGTTTACATTAAAAAAAGAATCTTACACAATGAAATGGGAGTGCCCAGTCCTCGCAGCTCAGCTTTTCTAGTTTGGGTTTGGTTTTGGCAGATTCTATTCATTGAAAGCAGTCAGATCGTGTTTTGAAACTGCTGGAGCCAAAGAGCCATATCCATGCTGATACAGTCTCCCTGACAGGTCTCCGCTAAAAATCAGTGTTTGATTGTACCTTTTGTGCCAAGGGGAGTTCATGGAGATTGTTGCAAGTATTTAGAACAGTATCATTAAGCTGGGATAGTCTTTTGGGTTTTCGGAGAGGTTACGTTATTCTGCATTGTGTTTTCTTTTGTTTGTGTTTCATTCGTTAACCTTGTCAATAAATTCTGTTTTGTTTAAAACTACGTGATTTAACTAACTGCATCTCCCGTGGACGATCCGTGTTACACCTGCTTAAAACAACCAGAAAAGCGAGGGTCTGATGTATTTTCTTGAAATGTTTAGAGGGGTTCTGGCCAATGCTTGGCCCATAACGTTGCCATTTTGCGAACTGAGATTTATCAATGCCTAACTTCAAGCGCTGGCTGAGCTAAACCACAGGCAAACTAACTTTGCATAGTGCTCAAAAACTAACAGGGATAGCATCTGAAAGTCGGCACATCGAGTAGATCTGTGGGAGGAAAACAGAGTTAAATTTTTCAGACTGCTGTGCGTGCTGTTCCTCTAGGTTAGGGTATCTAATGCATGTTGTTTGAAGAATTGACCATAACGAATTATTTTAGCCGAAAATGTCTAAGAATTAACTCTTGGCACAGTCATTTACAACACATTTTCTTACATGTTCTTTTTTATCCAGTCCAATGATCAATATACACTTCTACTTAGCTGCTGCTCATCTTGTAGATTCGTTAGTAAAGTGCCTGGTGGAATAACATTTTCTTGCCTCTGCTCCGTGACGCTGAATTACTTTATGTTGTTGCAACATTCAGCTGCCTATATTCTGAAATTGTTATGAATATGTTAAACTACGGGTATGTTTAAAAACATTGCCTGAAACATAGAAAATAACTTGCAAATTCGGACAAAGTTGTCATGCTGTAAAGTTCGTAAGATTCATTTCAAATGAATGATTTCTTTCAAGAAGCCGAATAACGTGTGTTCTCTCTCTATGCATTGCAGCTAATTTTGCCGTAATTGTGATACTTTCCCGAACAAAATGCGGACTTTCTGGATGTGTAATTTACTACCTGATGGCGATGGCAGTGACAGACCTTTTGATCATGGTGACGGCTGTAATATTAAATCGAATTGCTGGGATTTATTTCCCATCCAGTTTCCTGTCTATTACCCCAGTGTGCAGCTTCCGTTCTGCCTTAAATATCGCTTCCTTCGATTGTTCTGCCTGGTTAACAGTTGCCTTCACCTTTGAGCGATTTGTGGCTATTTCCTGTCAGAAGCTGAAAATAAGATATTGTAACGAGAAAATGGCAGGTTGGGTGATAGGAATCGTGATCGTGCTGACCTGCATGAAAAATGTTATCAAATATTTCCAATTCGAACCTACGTACATAATTAATGATATACCCTGGTTCTGCAGCATAAAGTTATCGTACTATACATCACTGGCATGGATCACCTACGACTGGATTCGATGCATTTTAAACCCTTTCCTCCCGTTCATTCTGATTTTACTGCTCAATGTTCTGACTGTCAGACACATTCTAGCGGCCAATAGAATTCGGAGAAGACTGCGGACTCAGAGTAATGAAGGGAATCAGAATGATTCAGTGATGGAGAAGCGGAATAAGTCCATCATTTTACTGTTTGCTATCTCGGGCAATTTTCTACTTCTAAATTTGTTATATTTTGCAACGACCTCCTATGTACGAATTGCAACAGTTCCTTATTCCTCAGGATCCAGTGCTACTAGTTCCACATTTATTCTGCAACAAGGCGGATTTATGCTTGTGTTATTGAGCTCTTGCATGAACCCATTTATTTATGCTGGGACACAGAAGAAATTCAGAGCCGAGTTAAAAACAGGGCTGAAATATCCTTTCAACCAATTGGTTAGTATGTTTAATAAAACACATTTTTAAAGTCTACCATGCTATATGTCTTTCTTCAACATTGAATTTTCTTCTTCATGCAACTTTAGAAACTTGGCTTGAAATTGATTGATAAAATGAGAACTTAAGTCTATGCCAACTAGTTTGGAAGTTTAAAGTTTGCAAATTATTCTCAATAATTTCCAGCTCTGTTCCAAGTGTTAACTTAGACGGCGCACATTTCTGTCAGCCAGGAGAGGGTAATATCGCTTCGGAGGTCAAGAATTAGCAAGTGGTCAATACTGGGACATATTACTATTTATAGTTCCAAGTATGTGAACGTGTTCAGAAAGAGGAAATTTGACTATTCCTTTTCCCATTCCTTCTTTTTTTACGACCAATCCCTGGCTACAAGTATTGCCTAAATCGACAGATTATCTTATGTGGACGTGCATTTACTGAAGTTTCATTGTTTCCCTGATTTTCTTCAATTCACATCAATATTTTCTTTTAAAACGAAGTGGATGACTTCACATACTGTCATTAGACTAAGCGTGAGCTTCATCAGTTGCGCTATGCTCATTCTGATGCGCGTCCATATAATTTCTGCTGTCTCTGCTAGATGTTTTGTTGCATCAGTGGTCTGCTTGTTAGCGCTTATATTAGAATTTCATGAGCATCGTTTTGGTTCTCAACTCCCCTGCACTGGAGAAGCTATATTGCACTGACTGGAGATATGGCTACTCTGGTTCTTGAGCTGAAATCAGTGAAAAGCGATCACAGGTTTAAGATGCCCCACCGACTGCTCATCAATTGGGTGTCTATCCAAGTACTGATGTACGAATGAGCAACATGCTTTTTATTCTGCAAATGGTCGGTTTACCTATTCATTTGGGCATCCCTATACCAGGGCTAAATACACATTTCACAGTTGCCCACCCTGTCTTCGCTCCTCTCAGATCATACCTGGAAGCGTGAATAATGCCGTGCATGGAATTCTGCTTGCAGTTGTTTTGTTTATTTTGTATTACCAGTGTGCAGCACCAATCACCCCCTTATTGATCAGCAATCAGAAACAAGAAGTATGTGTTTAGGGATAACACCCCATCATTCCTTCCATGATTTTTTCTTCCATATTCAACATTTGCTGGGCTCACGTCACCAATGCCTCTTCAACGTTGTTCACAGTGGATAGAACACTGTTGGATTGAGATATCAAAGAGGAGTCTTGTTTGCTGTATTTAGCGACAGACTGAAACATTATTGTGATCTATTTTTGCACGATTTGTTGGAGAAGCCAGCGACCTCTCCGAATCTGTCTTTCATGTAGGACACAGTTGCTCTCTTATCTACAGCTCAGGTCCGTGGTCAATGACACTTTATCTTTCCCATGAAGCACATAACGCGGCACATTTGTTACATGCAACTTGTCATTAGTACTTGAAACACTCCATTTGATGACACGCCCAATCCTTTTGAGTACACGATCAGTAATGTACTACTTATTGATCGGCCTTAGGTTCCCCGTGATCTCAGGATTTTACCATTTATCGTTGCCGTCAGGTCTTGGGGACTCCATTAGTTTACTCTCCAATTCAATGGTCATACTCTTTCTCGAGCAGTTCCTCGACCTGCGTATCTCGAAAACTTGTTGGAATTTTGTTATTCATTGCTACCGTTATGAAATTCTTTACTTATGTTATATTTCTTCCTAACCTCGTCACAAGAAATAGAAAAATATGTATTCCCACAAAACTCATAATATCCCTGTTAAAATCAGATTTATCTAAAGAAAGTCATATCGATACACCTCGTTTTAGAGTTCTTTAGCTAACAAGTTTTAAGCACCTCGTGTTAGAGTTCGTTAGCCAACAAACATGTTGTACCTGCACTTGTAATTCATTCTATTGGCTTGATGTCTGCAAGTGTCGGCAAGGCATTGGTCTACAGGTTTCGTACCAGAGGACTGGTGGATGGTAAATGTTGGGCCCTTATTCAAGAAGGGGAGTAGAGATGACCCAGGTAATTATACACAGGTGAGCCTTACTTCTGTTGATAGAAAGTTTTTGGAAAGGATTGCAAGAGCTAGGATTTATAATCATCTAACATGCAGAAGTTTGATTTCAGATAGGCGATATGTTTTTGTCGTGTCTCACAAACCTCATTGAGTTTTTCAGAAGGTGACCAAGCATGTAGATGAGGGTAGGGCCGTTGATGTGGTATATATGGACTTCAATAAAGCCTTTGATACGGTTCCATATGTTTGGCTGCTAAATAAATGCAGAAGTATGGAATTGAAGGTGATTTAGCAGTTTGGATTAGAAACTGGCTTTCTGAAAGAAGGCAGCGAGTTGATGAAAAATATTCAGCCTGGAGTTTGGTTACTAGTGGTGTGCCAAAAGGATCAGTTTTGGGACCACTGCTTGTAGTCATTTTTATAAGTGACTTAAATGCAGGCATAAGTAGATTGATTAGTAAATTTGGAGATAACACTAAAGTCGGTGTAGTAGTGGACAGTTTGGAAAGATGTTATAGGTTGCAGGGGGCCTTGGATAAACTGCACAATTGGGATGAAAGGTGGCAAATGGAGTTCAATGCAAATAAATGTGAGGTGATTCATTTTGGAAAGAATAACGGGAAGGCAGAGTACTGCGTCAATCGAAATATTCTTGGTAGTGTGGATGTACAGAGGTATCTTGGAGTCCACGTACATCTCTCCCTGAAAGTTGCCACCCATGTTGTTGGTGCTGTTAAGAAGGCATATGGTGTGTGAGGTTTCATTGGTAGAGGGATTGAGATCCGGAACTGCAATATCATGCTGCAGCTACGTAAAATCCTAGGGCGTCCGCAATTGGAATATTGTGTACAGTTCTGGTCGCCATATTTCAGGAAGGATGTGGAAGCATTGGAAACGGTGCAGAGGAAATTTACCAGGATGTTGCCTGGTCTGGACGAAAGGTCTTATGAGGAAAGGCTGAGAGACATGTGTATGTTCTCATTGGAGAGAAGAACGCTAAGAGGGGATTTCATAGAGACGTACAAGATGATCAGAGGATTAGATAGGTGAGTCAGTGAAAGACTTTTTCCTAGGATGATGATGTCAGCTTGTACGAGGGTACATATCTAGAAGTTGAGCTGTGATAGACTTAAGACAGATGTCAGAGGAATGTTTTTTATTCAGAGAGTGTTAAGGGTATGGATTGCCCTACCTGCCAATGTAGTTGACCCAACCATATTAGGGAGATTTAAACAATCCTTGGACAAGCACGTGGATGACGATATGATAGGGTAGGTGGACGAGCTGAGAATAGTTCACGGGTTGTCACAACACTGAGGGCCGAAGGGCCTGTTCTGCAGTGTATTGTTTTATATTCTATGTTCTATGTTCTAAGTGTGTTTTAAACAGGAGATTGCATCTCAGTCGCAATTTCCTGTCCTCACTTTAAACATTTCTACCCTGCTGCATATGCCGTTTTCTTTTGGCTGAACGAACCATGTCATGTAGGGTACATTGCAGGGTGACTGGGACAAGATGGAGGAAAGGCATGGACCCATTGTCTTTTGCCTCTGCAAGAACTATCCCTGATTGAAATACCACCAGCACTAAGTACAGGACTGGAGACGTGGATGAAATGATCTATTTCAGATATCAAACAACGTCCCAGTGGAGGTTTCAGAATCACGAAATGTTTCAGATGGAATCACTCAGACCAACATGACTGTCCAGTTTCTCTGAGATTTTTTTATTGCTAATCTTCCGCCTTTTCCTTGTAACATCGTCTCTGCTGAAGTTATAAAGTGTAATCTTAAATGTATAAATCAACCTTTTGTCACATCCATTCTGCGATTTCTTGTTAAAATAACAGAAAAAAATATGAGGAAGATAGATGCAACAGGAGATTTTTTTCAGTTTACATTTTATCGCCCTTACGGATAGATCAGTTAGTCCTGCATCCTAACCTCTGGAAACATTCCTGGATGGTCTTCCAGGGACACATACAACAGTGTGACACTGAGACACATTTGAGGAAGTGAGCAAAATTTAGTTCAAAGAATGCAGGCTTTCAGAACTATCAGATGGAAAAGAATGCATATCATGTTCGAGGGAATACCAATAGTTGTTGCGACAGATGAGGGAATTGTTTCATTTCCATGGAAAGACAATGTCTGGAGGGGAAAAGAGGCTAATGCAAAAAAAAGAGAAACAAGTGGCAAAGAACAATGTCGGTAGCAGTGTTCTTAATTCACTGTTAGTCGAGTGGTTAGCATTCAATACTCTTCCTCCTGCAGCCGGGGTTCAACTCCCTCTCAGGGATTGATCGTTCATTGCTCGAGGGCAAATTGTCTAAATAAGATGTATTTACTCCTTTTATCACAAATCCAAAGCAGTTCTGATGGAATTGACGAGATGTACGGTTACAGAGTATGAGTGAAATATTAAACTCTTCCTCTAATTTGTGAGTCAGGACATTTCAGTCCTTCATAATTTCAGATCTTTTTAACTGGAGAGGAAAATTCAGGTGATCGGAATTGAGCATATTGACTGAATAGTGAATGTCAATTTCTCATCGCAGTTAGCCCGTTTCGTTCATGCCTGGTTTTTAAACAGAATCCTTCGAGGGACATTCTTGCACGATAGAAGCTGAATTGGGCATGTACTGGTTTAAAATCACGTAAAATGGGAAACAGTTGTCAGAAGGACTGGATACTGAACAGGAATGTACACATGAATATGAAGTCCGTCTCCTTCACTGGTGGGTCAGAACAGGGCTGGCCCTCAACATTGCACTGAAATGAAATTTTTGGATAATTGCATCAGTGCAGCTGATAATTGAATCCATCATGATTGTGGTTCGACATGATAGCTTCAGTCTCACCAGTCTCAATGTCGCATCACTACTACTTTCCCTGCTTAACATATTTGTCTCGTATTTCCTCTACCCTGCTGTCAGAATGAAAAAAATAGATTCTTTGCTAGATTAAATTCCAACCGCAGAGAACCTCTGCAATCCCTGTCAATATTGGGACTGTTGTCAATCTTCCCACACAATCTTACTGAGAAGATTGCGTGGGAAGATTAACAACACACACAAGCAGGGAATGAATACAGTGATCCTCCTTCACAGAAAGAGTCCAGTTATGCTGCTATAAAAGAACAGTTGTGATTGGTCAGAAATAACATGCATGCTCATGTGTAGCACCCACATTGTCATCATCACCCGCCTACGACCACTATCGGTATAATCAGTGCTTCGTGACCTCTCGCTGGAGATTTTTTATTTCACTCCCTCAGTAGACCCATGGGCTTGTTCTCGACCTGTTCTTCAAAAGTACCTCCTGCAGATATGCATCCTCAGCTCTCACTGAGTTTTTCTGTGCTTTTGATTTAGCAAGAAAGGATAAAAAACAATGGTTGTGAAGGGCAGGGAACCTTCATTCCCCGAGTTGGAATTAATGTGCTACCTAATGGCCAGTTCAGTGGAAAATGTGAATATTGCTTGCATTGGAAATGACCTGACATGAAAAACTGCGTTAAGTACCATGGCCATCAAATATGGGTGAGCTTTTGCTTAGTTTTCTTTTTATTCTTTTCATTCGTGGGACTGGGCATGGGTGGGTTCATATTTAGACTTGAGAAGGTGCTGATTAAGTCGTATATTGAACGGCTGCAGTCCACAGGTTGACGCACACTGTCCTCAATGAGGGAATTCCAGAATATTGAATCAGTGACAGCGAACGAAAGTTGATCTACTGCCCTTGTGCTTCCAGATGGATTTTCCCCTTGTCTTTTCCACTGTCCTGGTAGATGCCCATCTGATCCTCCAGATTAATTCATATGTAGCAAGATATATCAGTCAGGATTTCATGCAAAGGGATAAACTCTTTAATGGACTCTCTGAGTTCGTTTGGTAAAATGGACACACTCATATTTTTCATTTTACAGAAACGATTGCAGTTTCTTGAAGGGTAAATAGAGCGGGCATGCAATAACTCTTTTGAAATGAGGAATGTTTACGCTGACTTGAAATGTCAAGGAAGGGTTGATGTTGTTAATTGTGTTAAATGCTGTTGTCATTGTTGTAGTTTGACAGCAGTTTTCCCATTGCCAGGCTGAACCTAATCTCACTGTTCCTTCTAGTGAATCTGTCTTATCCAGAAAGGAAGCAGTTCCAGACAGTGTATAGAGCATGCACAGAAACATTAATGTCTGTTGACCGATGTTTTTGGTCTCTGATTCAAAAACTGGTGAGTATGGAGAGGAGCGGAGGGAGTCATGAATCTGGTGGGTGGAACGGAGAGTTTTTCTGAACATTTTGGGTGAGCTGTAAAACACAGGAATATAATGTCACATGTATCAAAATTGGCTGCTCTGTTCTGTCACATGAAGACTTAGGACAGAAATAAATACCCTCTGTAGACGTTTTTTTCGAATCAACTGATTGCCAAATATGTTGAGGGGCGATGTTTAGCAGAGAACAGGCAAAGACCTTTCAGAAGTGGTGAGATTGTACCAGAAAATTGAAACTAAATGAATTGTTTTCTGTTCCGAATTTTTATCTTTACCTTTATCTTTATCTTTATCTTTAACATACACTTATTAAGGATATTAGATAGCGCTTTAGCCTATTACCTGTGCGCTATCTTCTGTGGCAGGTTCCACTGCTCTGGATTGGCATTGTTACATCACCGTGGATCTGAATCCATGACCGTATATCACTCTGCTTCACTGCTGCCTTCCCTGATTACCTCGCTACCATAAAATGACTTCCTCTTTCGCAAGTAACCGTTGCTTTAAAACAAAAAGTCAATTTATTATTTCAACATTTTAGTGCTTTAATATTTCTGACAGTTGTGTTCAAATGAGATTTCCACTCCTGGTCATCCTCTGACTATGTGTTTCTTTCTTGCTAGCTTCATCTTCCAACAGGATCGTTCATAGGCAGGAAACGTTTCACTTGTAGTATTTTCAATTTCTGTCGCATATCTAAGCTTATGATGCATTTCAAATTCTATTTGATTGCATTCTGGAGCATATCGATAAATTATATATATATATATATATATATATATATATATAAATCTCTGTATGGATACCCGCTTCCTTTAGACCAGTGCAAACCCAATGCTTCAATATAACCTTTTGTCCTGTGCTGGAGACCTGCACGAGTCAATGGACATGTGTGGCCTCCAGTGTACCTCTAACATTTTTTTTTCGTTTCAATTAAGATTTTCAGTAGTATCCCTACTTTGTGTTTCATTTGTTGCAGGCGTTGCTCACAGTTCTGAGTTCAAAAACGCTGACAAAGTAAGGGATGTTTAATAATAGGTAACGTTCTCGTTTTGTAGTTCGTCCCTGACACCCACTTAAATTGAGTAACTGAACCTTTACAATACAATGTGCCCAGCATGGTTCTCTGTAGAAGCACAGCTGTTTCTCCTACTCTCCTGCCCTTTTACTAACAAGATAAGCATACATAGTTCAACATCCCCTCCCATTGGATAGGGAATGGTTGAACTTCTTGAGCTATTGCATTCTCTATTGTGACTATAAGGTATCACTTATGTCTTATGATGCACAAGGAAGCCATTCATCCCATACTGCTTGCAGCAGCTCTCCAGTTACTTCCATGACTTAGTGCCATCTACTTGCATTTTGTCCGTAATTCTGCACATTATCTATCTTCAGTTATTTCCAATGATTTCTAGAATGACTCACTTGAATCTGCTTTCATTGCACTTCCAGGCAGTCTCCTCCACACTGGATTACTTCCGGTACCACAAACTCAGTCGTATCAAAATGAGATCGTCCAGAGGATTGCTTAGCTGGAGAAATCGAGGAAAAAGTTTGTGGCCCAGAGTTTCTTGGCCTTTTGGACTGCTTTTAGATTGGTGTGTTCTGTGGGACGCAGATGCGTTTCACCTACAGTGGGATGGGCCAATTATCTTTTCATGTTCACCTCTTCTTGCTGGTATTGTTGGTGTACGTGTGTAGAGAGAAATAAAATTTCGAAAGAAGTGGGATCCAGAGAGATTGTTCAGTCAGGGAAGAAGAATGGTCAGCTGAAGAAATAGCAATAAATTAGTCAGAAATACATTGATATCACATGTCAGTTATGGCATGGCAAGGTTAAAAACTATTAGTTATTCTTCTCTTTGGAATTTGATGACCAAAGCACATTAGCTGATGTCATGAACTGAAACTTGAGGGCATCATGCCATTTTTGTCAGTGAAACATGTTTGAGCGAGGGTCAGGATTGCTAGCTCAAAGTTCTACTTTACAGGGTCTACTGACGAGACAGAGATGGAGGCAAATCAGGAGGGGGCCGTCACAATGTTTATCAGGGAATCTCTGACAGCAACAAAGAAAATGACATCATCACATTCATCTCACTGGAGTCCTATGGGAAGAAAGTAAAGAAGAAGCAAAGAAGCCATCACTTTAGTTGGAGTGCTCTTTAGCTGGTGAACTGTCCAAGAGAAACAAAACTAAGTAGATAACATGATTTGGCCATATTGGAATGGAAACAGATCCTTCAGGTACATCTCTCCCATAACAGAAGAAAATCGAGAATACATAGATTAGAAGAGAATTATAGAATCCCTACAGGATGGGAGCTGGCCATTTGGCCCAACGAGTTCTCACTGACCGTCCGAAAAGCATTCCACATGTTTCAACACAGGAAACGACAAGACCTATCTGCTCCTGTGAACCTTAACATGCAGGGCTAAAAAGTATAAATTCAGCAAAACAAAAAGACGTATTGGGTATACCGCGGGCACAAGACAACATAAGACTCAGAAGAGTGTAGAATGTGCAAGATAGTACTCAAGAATGAAGTTAGGAGGACTAAAAAGGCGGTATAAAAGTGTTCTGACAGCAGGACTTCTCGGTATTTTAAGTTGTTGCACAGGTTTATGAAGGATCGAAGGATAACACTGGAAACCATAAGGACAATAAGTAATCTTAGCACTGACTATTCATAGCTTAGACAATGCTGGTCGGATTCAAAGTGAGTAATTTGCGAGATGTACAGTAGCGCAATGGACATAATGGCCAGAAAGTCATGATAAAAGTCATTGTAAGAATTATAGAATTTAGGATTGGCACAGAGAAGATACTGAGTAGTTTGGCAGGCATAAAACAGGTAATTGCCCAGGACTAAAAAAAAATGCATCTCTGATGTTTGAATGAATCAAGGGAAGAAAGAGAAAGGCATTGCAATAAACAAAGTTACTTCCATTGAGGCTACATTAGAGGTACTGCAGGACTGGAGGCCAGCCATAAGTCTATATATCAATGAGATCCATGAGCAGAATTAGGCATCCGGTTTAAAACTTCTGTTGCACCAGTCGATAATGGCTGATATGTTTCTCAGAACCTTTTCCTGCCTTCCCCCTGCAATCCTCGATCCAGTTTTTAAATCAGACCTTATCTGTCTCTTTCTGATAAAGACTCAATAACCTGACCCCAACAACTTTCTGAGGCAAAGACTTCCACTCACTTGCCAACATCCTCCAGAAAAAAAATCCTTCTTCTCAGTTTTGAAGGGCCATCCCATCACTCTGCGGCTGTGTCCTCTCGTCCTCGTCTCCGCTACTCGTGAAAACGTCTTCTCCATATTGACTCTAAACAATTCTCTCTGCATTCTGTTTCAAAGAAAATTCCCATCATCCTTCTACATTCCTTGGAATACAGCCCCAGCGTCGGTTATCGCTCTTCATATAACAAGCTCTTCATCACTGGGATCATCCTGTAAATAAACCACTCAGAAATGCCTCTATTCCATCACACCCTCCGTGTATACGGTGCCCAAAACTGTTCACAAATGTTGTTAAATAGATTTAGGTCCGTTAACAATGTTTGGTCAATGCGAGGAAGTTGGAGTGTAGGGTCGCTTTCCATGTTGTTAATTCTATGTCATGGCATCCAAACCTGTGGGCCGCGTGTTTGTAAATGGAATATACATAGTAAGGTCGTTTGCGCCAGCGTGGGATTGATGGATTGAAGGGCTATATTCTGTGCTCTGGATCGCTTGTGACTTTATAACTCTAATGTTAAAGGAGATCAGTTTCGAAAAGAAAACCTTTGTTTGAATGCTTTTTTTTCGAAAGTGCAGCATTAATGTCTTATGTTTTGAACTGCATATGATAAAAGACATTTCGCCAGACACGTGTTTCCATCATTTTCCTCGACTCGCAAGGTTTTTTTTTTCCTTTCTTTCTCTGCACCTCTCTTATAACAAGAAGAAGAAGTCATACGAAGTGATTGTAGGCTGTCTTTCAATTTCTCCATTTCACTTGCGGTATTATTTTTGCTTGTTATCCTAGAACACATCGTAGTTTGAGTCGATGAGTCCACGTGTTCATGTGCAAGTGTACATGTATTGGTTTATGTTGTTGACAGACTGAACTAATGTTGCATCTGATATGCTTAAAGTTGAACTTATCAGGAATATTGATGCCTTCAGCTATTTGAAGTAGCCAGAAGAGTATTAAGTAACTCTGCCCGAAACTGCCTTTAATTAACAGTGAACAGGGAACGCAAATGGTGAAAATCATCTTCAAGGTGACCATTGCAGTTTATGATAATTTTCCTGCCTGATTTATAACCAAGTCACTTCCAAGGAACTACAGAAGCAGAGCGTCCAACCTTGACTTGTTATTTTGAATGCAGCTTCATAACCAATGCAAAACGTTGGGTCAAAACAAAACTGGGCTGAAACTTTGAGCTGGAAATGTTAATGAAAATGTTATAGTCGAATCAGTAATTGAAAACGTGAATGACATTTCAGAAATTTGGGAACGAACAAATTATAGTAATGGAATTAGTTCACACTTACTTGTTTTTCAATACTATTGCAAATTCCACATTTGATATGTAATGCAGGACTTGGTGAAGACTGTGCAAGTAAAGAATACAGTGCCTTACTGCAAACATTTAATGGGATATCATACGTTGTTCATACGTTGGAATGCCAATACCTTCATCAATTTCAGTTTTTAACGAGATAGCAACAACAAGACAAACCTCAATACATGCAGAAAGAGAAAATAGAAACCATTGTTGTGGCTACAATATTAAGCTGGACTGAGACTCAGGCTTTTATCATTGCGTTTAAAATAAGAAATAAGAGATTTCTATTATTATAAATACTCAAAAGAAGCATTGCACACTTAGACATCGACTTCGATAACTTTGAAGTCACAACATGCAGAGACGCAAAACTGCAAGCAATGGAATCTTCACGTAAAAACTATTTGCCTTCTACTTCTCAGCCTTTTTTCCATTCAAATGTTTTGGTAGAGCTGGAGTATACGTTTGAAACGCGGTTTGGACAAATATCTGACAGATCTTCCATATTTAATTTCATGCATCAGTCTGACTCCAGCATTGCAAACTTTCCCAGCTGAAATACATCCCTTCAACGCTCCTAGAACGTAATAAATTTTCACAGACATGCAGTCGAAAGGACCGTTTTTCTTAATATTTCGTTTAACAGACGCGACTTCCAGTTTGTTTTTTTACTTAGCGGTCCAGTGTTCCTTCCAAGTACGGTCTTTAAAGTAGAAAATGCAGACCAAGCTTTCACAACAGAGAAAAAAATCGCAATGTATTAGTGCCAATCTTTCCGAAATGGGTTTTGGAAGCTCCTCGTTACAGGTATCTGCAACTCTTGGTCTCAGCAGGTAGGTCTCAATCTCTGCCGAATTCTGACTTTTTTTCACTCTGTATGTGTACCGATCACTCTTTGCTGCACAAAACATGAATCCAGGTTCCGTATGCACATACCCTATGTACACTGTGAAATTTCTTGTAGTTTCTTTTCCCCTCTGTTTTCATCTTTATTTGCGCACAGGAATTACCTCTTTAAATGTTACCAAAACTTAATATTGTTGATACAATCCCAAAATGATTGTTCGGGAATGTTTTCAACAAGAAGAAAAATCCCTTCCACTCATTGCAATAAACGACGACATAACTTCTCTGCAAATGTATTGCATTTTCTGTTGTCAAGTATTAATCTACCATTTAAATGTGGCATTTTGCTACCGACGTTTAATGACTGATATGGGGGCCGATACTTTACAAAAACCGAAAAATCATTATATCGACACTGATCTAAATGGCGTAACTAAATGCCAATATCGGGCAATTCTGAATGCAGTCACAATGATACACATTGTACTCAGTTTGAATGCAGTGACAGATTTTTAAAAAAATCATTTGTGAGTCTTGGGCTTATCTGACTGGCCAGCATTGATAGTCCATTTCTATTTGACCATAAGAAGGTAGTGGTGAGCTGCCTTCTTGGATCGCTGCAGTCCACTTGCAGTTTGTTGACCCACAATGCTGGGGGACAGAATTCCAGGATTTTGACAACGACTATGAAGGAAAGGCAGTATATATCCAAGTGCTTTTGGTGGGCCGTTTGAAGTGTACTTTGCAGGTGACGGTGTTCCCAAGTACCTGCTGCTCTTGTCCTTCTGCATGGAAGTGGTTTTAGTTTGGGCAGGTGATGCCTAATGATCGTTGGTGAATTTCTTTATTGCATCTCGTACATAGTAGAAACGTCTGCTACCGAGCGCCGGCGGTGGACGGATTAAATGTTTGTAGATGTGGTGCCAATCATGGGTTGCTTTGTCCTGCATGACGTCAAGATTCTTGAGTGCTGTTGGAGCTCCAGAATCCGGGCAAGAGGAGTGTATTCTTTCACACTCTTGTCTCATGGAAGACATAATTTGGGGTGTCAGGAGGTGAGTTACTTGCCCCAGTATCCCTCGTCTCTGACCTGGTCTTTGAGCCTCTGTGTTTACGTGGTGAGTCCAGTCCAGTATCTGGTCAATGGTAACCATAAGGTTGTTGACAGTGCAGGATTCAGTGATGTTCGTACTGTTGAATGTCAAGGATGGTCGTGAGTGTGCCTCTTATTGGTGATGGTCATTGTAAGGCTTTTGGTTGACGTGCGAATGTTCTTTGTCATTTATCGGCCCAAGCCTGAATATTGTCCAGATCTTGTTGCATTTAAGCGTGGACTATTTCAGTGGCTGAGGAGAAAGAAATTGTGGTGAACACTGTGCAATCATCGGCGAACAACCTTACTTCTGAGCTTATGACTGAGGAAAGGTTATTAATGAAGCAGTTTAAGATTGTTGGGACGAGGACACTACCTGGAGGTACTCTTACAGCAATGTCCTGAGGCTGAGATGACTGATCTTCCACAACCACAACCATCTTCCTTTGTGCCAGGCATGACGATAACATGCGGTCTCCACGCCGCCCCACCCCACCCACCACGATTGATTCCATTGATTTCAGTTTTGCTAAAGCACCTTGATGTCATACTAGGTCAAACGCGGCCTTGATGTCAAATGCTGTCACTTACCTCACCTCTGCAGTTCATCTCTCTCTTTCATGTTTGAACCAAGGCTATAAAGAGATCAGGAGCTGAGTGACCCGGGAGAAACCCAAACTGGGCGTCTCCGGGCTGGTGTTGCTTGATAGCACCGCTGATGATCCATTCCACTCCTTACTGATGACAGAAAGTAGACTGATTGGGCGGTATTTGGCCGGATTGGATTTGTCCTGCTTTTTGTGTACAGGACGTAACTGGGCAATTTTGCATATTGTCGGATAGAAGCCAGTGTTGTAACTATACTGGAAGAACTTGACAAAGGCAGTGGCAAATTCTGGAGAGCATGTTTTCAGTAGTTTTGCTGGAATGTCATCTGGGCGCATAGCTTTTGCAGTAGCCATTGCCTCCAGCCGTTTCTTGTTAGCACGTGGAGTGAATAGAATTGGCTGGATACTGGTACTGTGATTCTGTGGACCACTGGCGGAGCCCGAGACGGATCATCCAGTAGGTATTTCTAACTGAAGACGATTGTGAATGCATCAGCCTTATCCTTTGCACAGATGTGCTGGGCTCCTCCATCATTGAGGAAAATGATATTTGAGGAGCCTCCTCGTCCAGTGAGTTGTTGAATTGTCGACCAACTTTCACGACTGGATGTGGAAGGACTGCAGAAGTTATATCGGATCCATTGGCTGTGGGATCACTTCGCTCTGTCTGTCAATTGCTGTTTATACCGTTTGGTACGCAAGTAGTCCTATGTGGTCGCTGCACCACGTTGACACTTCAGTTTTAGGTATGCCTGATGCTGCACCTGGCACGCCCTGCTGCACTCTCCATTGAACCAGGGTTGATCCAGTGGCTTGATGGTTATGGCTGATTGGGGCAATATGCCAGACCATGTGTTTGCATACTGTCTTGGAGTACAGTTCTGTTGTTGTTGGTGGCCCAGAGTGCCTCATGCCTGCCCAGTCTTGAACTGCCAGATCGATTCGATGTTTTACCTGTACTGTCATAGACAGATACTTCTGCAACAGGCAGATTTGTAAGAATGAGGTCAAATTTGCTTTTTGCTCTTATTACTTCTTTCACCAACTGCCGCAGACCCAGTCTGGCATTTATATCCCGACCAGGCCAGCTCGGTCAGTCATGGTGCTGCAGAGCCATTCTTGGTGGTGAACACTGAAACCTCCTACCCAGAGGACATTTGCACCCTTGCCACCCTCAGTACTTCATCAAAGTGTTATTCAACATGGTGTAGTACTAATTCATCAGCTGAGGGAGCACGACACGTGTAAACAGTAAGAGATTTCCTTGCCCATGTTCAAACTGAAGCCATGATACTCAATGGAGTTCGGAGTCGATGGCAAAGACTCCCAGGGCAACTCCCTCCCGTCTGTATCCCACTGTGCGGCTATCTCTGCTGTGTCTGCCCTGCCATTGGGATTGGACATATGCAGAAATGGTAATGGTTTTGTCTGGAATGTTACTGTAAATTATGATTCCATAAGAATGACTAGGTCAGGTTGTTGCTTAACTTGTCTGTGAGACAGCTCTCCCATTTTCGGCACTCGCCCATTGATATTGGTGAGGAGGACATTGCATGATCGACAGGCTGTTTTTGCCATTATCTTCTTCGATTCTAAGGTAACTACTAGTTTCGGTTTCTTTCTCGCACGTTTCTAGTGAATGACACGACCGAATGGCTTGCTAGGTCACTTCAGAGGGCAGTTGAGAGTCAACCACATTGGTGTGGCTCTGGACTCACAGATAGGCCAAACCAGGCAAAGATGGCAGAATACATTCCCTTGTGGACATTAGTCAACCAAGGGAGTTTTTTCCGACAATTGATAATGGTTTCATGGTGATCAGTCGACCAGATTTATTTCATTGAATTCGAATTTCATCACCTGCCATAGCGGGATTCGAACCCAGATCCCCAGAACATGATTTTGTGTTTCTGGATTAATAGTCCAATGATAATAGGACAAGGCCATCACCTCCACTGAATAAATTTGCTTTTGGTCCTTTTTTGTTTGGACCATGTATTAGTACTACCATAAATATATGCTTATATCAATTTCTTTTTCATGGGAACACCAAGGATATTCAGAAAGGTGTTTGATAAGGTTTCCCCATGGCAGGGGAAAGAGGAACGAGAAGTCACATGGGATCCAGGGTGTAACAGCTTGATGGACAGAGAAGTAGCTTGACACAACGTATGGTACGGTGGCTCACTGTTTAACACCGCTGTCGGACAGTGCCAGGGACACAGGTTTGATTTCAGCCGCGGGTGACTGTCTGTGAGGAGTTTTCACATTCTCCACATGTCTGTGTTAGTTTCCTCTGGGTGCTCTCGTTTCCTCTCACAATCAAAAAGATGTGCAGGTTAGATGAATTGACCAGGCTAATTTGCCCATAGTGATCAGCAATATTTCGGTTAGGTGTATTAGTCAGGGGTAAATATCGGATAATGGAGAAGAGTATTTGGTATAATAATTGACAAGTCTTGTTATAGAATTATAGGGCTTTGTGTCGGCCACATTTGGAATACTGCGTACAGTTCAGGTCACACCATTACCAAACGAATGGGGATGAATTTGAGAAGGTGCAGAGAAGGTTCATCAGTTTGTTGTTTGTTATGCAGGGCGTTATCTATGACGACACTTAATCAAGATTCGGATTATTTTCATTCAAAAGACGGGCGTTGAGGGGAAGACCAGATTGAGGTCCACAAAACCATGAGAGATATGGACAGGGATTTTAGCAAGAAGCTTGTTGCCAGATTACGGGATTAAATCTCTAGCAGTCATGAGTTCAAAGTGAGTGGAGAAAGGTTTCAGGCAGATATGCGTGGAAAGTTCTTTATGCAGATATTGTTAGAATTTCTTAGTATCTCTATAGTGTAGAAACAGATCATTTTGCTCATCAAGTCTATCCCGACCACGCAAAGAATATCCAACCCAAACTAATTACGTATCATTCCACATTTATCCCTGACTGATGCACCTAACCTGCACATCCCTGTATCCTCTGTTTAGTTTAGCATGGCCAGTTCACCTGACCTGCACGTTGTTGGAATTTGAGAGGAAACAAGAGCAACCAGAGGAGACCCACGAGCATCTGGAGGAAACCCGCGGGTGTTGGTTCGTGGCTGAAACACGATGACAGCGAAGGTGTTATAGGTGGACATGATATCGTCATTTCAGATGTATCTAGACAGATACATGAATGGGCAGGGAGCAGAGGGAAACAGATCCTTGGAAAACAAACGACAGGTTTACACAGAGCACATGGATCAGCGCAGGCTGAGAGGATGAAGGGCCTGTTCCTGTGCTGTAATTTTCTTTGTTATTTGTTCTTTTGTTCATATATTGATTGTTTGTGGAATTCTACCATTGACTTATAAATGGATATTCTGAATTTCTCCGTTGTTGGGCAAAGTCTGTGATGAGCAGATGTGTGCATAAAATAATATTCGGTATATTTTAATTCAGTTAATTAAGTCATTGACAACAACATTTTCATCTCATTTAATGAGTAAAGTTGATCTTCCGGATTGTCATTCCATTCCAGTTCGCTAATGTACTTTAGAATAGAAATTAATCATCATATGTCTGTATGGGATTCAATATCTGCCGAATTGTATCTGGCTCTAAACAGCGGTCCGAAATGACTAAACAGTATAGTCAGTTGCAGGTAGTTTTTTTATCGTCCGATCAAACAGAAGCAGGAATGAATCATGGGAAATCTGCTTTCAAGGTACGTTCTCAGCAGCAAAGAATATATATAGAGCGATTATTCCCGAAGAATATTCCATAAATGTATCGATCAGGTTTTGTTTATTTGTGTATCGTGGTCTTTTGTAAACTTCCATTTTAATGAAATCATTCCAACAATTTGACAAATATATTAGTCATTTATTTTTTACATATAATTTGGATTCAGTTAGAAAGGGCCATTGCTACGTGTCGACCTGATGACCACTAGAATGATGACATCTTTGGCCATTTTGAAAACAACGTCTGGAATGCTAAATTGGAAGATTAATTGTGTTAGTTTATTTTCTGCAGTTATCTTTTGATCCCAAAGTAATGAACAGACAATGGATGCTGAGATACTGACAAAATAAATGATAATCAGCGAATGTGGAGAGAAAGCAGAGTTAATGTTTCCAATCCAGTGACCCTTCATCAGAAAGGTCACTGGACTAGCAATGTTGACTCCAGCTGTCCAATGTTGCTTCTACGCCTGCTACATTTCTTCAGCAATTAATAAGTTTTTGTTGCAGACCTTCAGAATCGTAATTTTTTTGCGATATATAATGCATGATGATTTTACAGTCACACTTATTTGTCTACCCTTATTTTCAGTTTGTTCCGCAGGTACATAACGAAGCTTTGTTTTTATTTTATCTCAACATTTTAAAATGGTATACAGTACAGATGAGAGTTTGCAAACTTTAACTCCCACGTTGATGCCAAATTATTAGCGACTCTTTTCAAAATGAACGAAATTTGATTGTGAGCAGAAAACCAAAAGACAACTGTCGGAGTTCTGAACGCAGTAATAAAATTATGAAGTGAGTGATGGTCTGAAATGAAACGACGATATTTTGGGACGTAAACACGATGTGAGGAATGTCAAACATAAAGAACATAATATAGCTTTTAATATATTTTGGCTTTGAGTGTTTCCCATATTTAAATAAGGTAACAATCAGATTCAAATAGTGCTTCATCCCATTCATTAACTCCTTTCCAAATTTGTTCTGGGTACCTGCATAAGTAAAGGGGTTAACACAGGACCTCAAGAGCTGAACCATATAACCACTTTCTTCCTGAATAACATTGGATTCGGTGGAATTTGAAGCTGAGGAATTAAAAAAAACAATTTATACATAGAGGAATGTTATAAGAATTAATGAATAAGGCAGGATAAAACTTCCCGAGACACAGCAAAGTAAAACTGCGGACTTTCTCCTCTTCTCCATTTCTGAGTCTATCTGATCCTGTGCATTGCTGTGTGCACCTGACCATCGGTGAGCATTAGCAGCTGCTGGAATATGTCTGATGGTTAAAACATCGAGGAGGAGAAAGTGAGGACTGCAGATGCTGGAGCTTTATCAGAGTCGAGAGTATGTTGCAGGGAAAGCACAGCAGGTCAGACAGCATCCGAGGAGCAGGGCGATCAACGTTTCGGATATGAGCCCTTCATCGGTTTCCTGCTAAACTTTCCCAGCAACATACTCTCGACTCGGTTGAAACATTAAGTAAGAAAATAATAATGAGTTGAAGACAAGTTGGTAAAATCACATGTATTAAGTAATTCACCCAGGTAACGAATAACCGATTATTATGGTGTTGCAGTACCAAGGCACATTATCAATTACAAAGGCAGGTTTGCAGTTAAAGTACAAGGGGATATTTCGAGCACAGCTCAGAGTACAGAGAGAGACTATTATAAGTACTGCTATTTGCCGGTGTTATATTTGTTTCTCAACTTCTGGAAATAATTTGCTAGAAATTGACCCATAGTAAAAGCGACATTAACATATACAGAAGAATCACTGAGAGCATAAGTTAGAACAAAACTGAAAGCAAGTATCAGAGTGATGGAGAGGACAATCAGGGACAAGAATTGGCCTCAATTACAAAGGAACGTTTGCAGGTAACACAGCTCATAGCACTGAGACAGACTATTATAAGAACTGTTGTTTTGCCGGTGCTATATTTTTTTCTCAACTTCTGGCAACAATTTGATATAAATTGATCCATAGTAAAAGCGACAGTAACCCATACAGAAGAATCTCTAATAGCACAAATTAGAACAAAACTGAGACCAAGTATCGGAGTGATGGAGAGGACACTCAGTGACAAGCATCTACCTAAAACACGCTTTAATAATACACCAGTAATCATGACCAGGAGATGTATTCCTGCCATAGGTATTAAAGAGAGTGATATATGTGGAGACACACATCGTTACCGAGACATGATCAGAATCCAAATTAACTGCAAAATATAAATATATGGAGGGGATAATCTCCTTTCGTTATCACCCTGTTCCTCCGACATCTTTCCAAAATCTTTTTCCATATTTTGGACGAGATTTGAAGTTTGCTGTGGGAGGCCTGTTGTACTGCCATAACACTGTTTGTGCACCTTTCCTATTTCTCAGCTCTGCACATCGTGCAATATATAAATATTCATGCAATAATAGTAGTTGCTTCAATATTTGGTATATTAGACATCGGTGAATTTTTGTATATTACTGTACCGTCATATCTAGGCACAGCGACCATGTTGATGAATAATATCCTTCAAATAAACAATTCATCGTACAATAATCATGACTTTTGTGCAGTTGCTTTTATATTTTCAATAAACCTATACATTCATGTTGAAATTATAAATGCAATCAATAAATTGGCATCAGAGGATTTAACTACATTTCTATGAACAATGAATCTTAAATAGTATGGAGAATCCTCATTCTAAAGTCATGAAAGCCTGACAACGGGATGTGGGGAGGGGGAATTGCATAATGGCTTCAAATGTCGGTATTGGAACATAATTGTCTGAGATGCCTTGTGAAAGCCCAAGAATTGGTAATAAGGATGTCTGGCAAAAATCATAAGTTCATGGTGGTCTGTAGAGTATTCCATCATTTACCATGCAGAAACAGGATTTGCCATATTTGTATCAAAAAAGAGGTGGCAAGCACTGGTGTCAATACTGTAATTGTTGGAAGGCAGAATGCATAAGTACACTGTACCTGATTGCGAGACTCAACTTGTCTCGGAGTTTGCTTCTAGAGACCTGTTCCATGCTGCATTGGTCAGGAGAAGTGAATGAAGATCGATTTCTACTGCTCAACATAGGACTAAAGGCTTCACTTAAAACTCCCTCTCAGCAGCGCTGTGACATTCATTGTGTACAGTGCAGGCTTCATTCCCTTCCTTCATGCCAGTAGCCACCAAGATGCTTTCAGCACTGTCGATTTTACTGTGCATAGATAAACTCAAGCTGATCACCAGTAGAATGCTTGCTCCGAGAATATGCAATTTCTATTGAACACTGATGTCCTATTTATTTTCAATAGCAAAAGCTTTTGAGACCCAATAAATATTAATAATCTCACTGACTTCACATTTGAGTAACATCAGGAAAAAAAAACGAATTAAAGATATTGCGAAGATCATATGTTATCTAACTGCAAACTGGAATGTTCATATGATAGAAAATGAAGTATAACGATTCGAAACATCACATACCTTGTGGCCCATGTGGCCGTTGGGGTCGTAGGAAGGGTAACATAAGACTCAGCGATCAGCACTGCTGTCTCTACCACCAATGACTTGGGTTTTGTGACTGCCGCTGTAGAGTTTGCATATTGACCCTGTACCTGCATGGATTTCTTTTGGGGCGGGGGTGTGGCATGGGATTTTCCCACAGTCCAACGATGTGCTGGTTAGGTGAATTAACCATTCTAAATTGTCCATAGTCATCAGGGATTGGAGGCTAGGTGCATTAGTCAGTGGAAATGTAGGGTTATAGGGTAGTGGGATGATTCTGAATGGGACACTATTCGGAGTCTTGTTGTGGACTTCTTGAGCCAAACGCCCAGCCTTTTTCCACACCGTAGGGATTCCATTCATAGAAAGTTGAACACAATGATGAGGACTTG
This sequence comes from Chiloscyllium punctatum, assembly GCF_047496795.1. Lineage (NCBI taxonomy): Eukaryota > Metazoa > Chordata > Chondrichthyes > Orectolobiformes > Hemiscylliidae > Chiloscyllium > Chiloscyllium punctatum. Next base: position 50,798,897 of record NC_092774.1, read on the forward strand.
TAACAGAAATATTATTTGACCGAAGCTAGTGTTATTCAGTAAGCAGAGTGGTACATGTACACATACAAAAACGAAGCCAGAGAAAATACTTTGGTCCTTAACGCCTCCTCTGCCATTCAATGTATCAGGATGGATCTGATGTTCACCTTAGCTCCACATTCGCGCATATCCCCCCCCATAATCTTTCATGTCGGTGGTAATTAAGAATGTATGTACCTCTATCCTTTACTTACGCTTCAAGTGAGTTGCACTTATTTTTGAAGTATGAAGTCCGGTTCCAGATGCCCCCACAAGGGAAACATGATTCCCAAATGCATTGGTTCAAGCACCATCAGTATTTGTATTTTTCAATAAGGATTCGTCTGCCTCACTGAAATTCCAGAGCATACAGCCTGGCTAGCGTTTCCTCGTAAGATAAATGTGGAATAAGTTGTTTCCATAACATTACCATCCTTCCATAAATACAGAGAACAGTACTGCACACAAAGCTTCAGATGCTGTCTTACCTGCGTCTTCAACAACTGAAGCATAACCTCACAACACTTCTATTCTATTTCCCTCACAATAGAATAGAACAGTGTCTCAACATTCCTGATTACTTGCTCTACCTGCATGCATATGTTTTGTGATTCGAGAACTGGGACGTTCAAATCTCCCAGCATGAAAATCTCTGATATCTCTCAACAATTACGTAATATGGTTCTTTTTTCTTTCATTATGTCATGTTGGAAAATTTCATAATTTCCTACACTGTACTCCTTTTGTCAGATGCTGGTCGACTCACTTAAATTAGACATGATTTTTTTCTAGATTCATTATTATCTTTCCACAATTTAAAAATTGGAATGCGATTTCTAACGAGTCAAGGCTGTGCAGCAGTCTTTTAGACGTCATCACGTTTGGGAAGAGTTGAACTTCCATTGCCACTTTAGAGCCAATATTCTGCTTGTCCCTCACTGTGTTCTTCTAAAGCCAAATATTGACTCTTTATGATTGCCTTAATATGTTCCAAGTTCCCTACTATAAATTATTTATCCGTATCTTCTGACATCATGACGATGATAGATGGTAATCTGACAGGCATGAATCTTTCCACTGGCTGCCTTATTGCGCTTTTTTTTGATAAATGAGATGCATTCCCTGTTTCCAGTCAAACGGAACCGAACTCGAAAATAAGAATTATGGAAAAATTAAAACGAATGCATGAAACTTGCGGACAGCAATGCCCTAAATGATTACAGGAATTATTCTTTGTGCTCGATGTACCAACACCTCTAAATAAAGCCATTGCTAACAAGCCTTTGTCTTATCCATAAAAGATGATTCCACCACACCTTTACTTTAAAGACTTCTACTACCTTATGAACATTTATGTCACGCGGACAGAGAAGTGATGCCTAGTGTTGTTTATTGACGTCTTGCGTGGGAGTTTAACCATGAAAACTCGTGAATTCTCCTCTACTGTGCAGAGGAATTAACCAGGATAAATGGTGAGATATATGCTGCTGTTGGAGATGTTTTAAACTTATGTGGCAGGGGTTTGGGAACAAGAAGAGATGACTAATAGACAGTGAGATGGAAGCTGGAGTCTGTAAGGATCACAAAGTTAGCATGACAAAGAGAAAGATAAGGCAGAGCACCAATGAACGCAAAAGAACGGGCGGCCTGAAGTGCATATACTTTAATGCAAGGAATATAGTGGGTAAGGAAGAAGAACTTAGGACTCGAATTGGTCCCTGGGAGTATGAAGTTATTGCGATCACAGAGACTTGGTTGAAGGAAAAGCATGATTGGCAACTAAATGTTCCAGGTTATAGATGCTTCAGACAGGATAGGGAGGGACATAAAAGGAGTGGGGAGGAGTTGCATTGATGGTAAGGGATGATATCATGACTCTGTCAATGGAGGACACTACGGAGGGTTTGAGCAGTGAGGCATTATGAGTGGAGCTGATAAATAAGAAGGGTGCAGTTACATTGGTGGGTCTGTATTACAGGTCTCCCAAGAGTGAGCGTGAGGTAGAAGAACAAATAGGTAAACAGATTATGAAGGATGTAGAGGTAACGTGGCAGTGGGGGTGGTAAATTTTAAAATTCCCAACATTGACTGTAATACACTTCATGTCAGAAGTCTGGATGTGGCACAATTTGTAAGGAGCACCCTGGAGAGCTTTCTACAGTAGTATGTTAATTCTCCAACAAGGGAAGGGGCCATATTGGACCTGATGTTGAGGAATCTGCCATGTCAGGTGGTAGAATTTGCAGTGGGTGATTTCTTTGGGAATAGTGACCACAATACTGTAAGTTTTAGAATACTCGTCGACAAAGATGAGAGTGCTCCTAAGGGACGAGTACTAAATTGGGCCAAGGCCAATTATGTTAAGATTATGCAGGAGTTGGGAAATGTCGATTGGACACAACCATCTGAAGGAAAGTCCACATTTGATATGTGGGAGGCTTTTAAAGTTAGATTGAAGATAGTGCAGGGAAGACATGTCCCTTTGAAAACAAGTGATAGGAATGCCAGGATTCATGAACCGTGGATGACAGGAGAAATCGTGTGACGACCCAAGAGGAAAAGGGAATCGTAAATAAGCTCCAGGCAGCTATGAATAGAACGGGCCCTGGAGGAATATTAGAAGAGTAGGACAAGTCTTAAACGAGGAATCAAGCAGACTAAAAGGGGTCATGAATAGATTTGGCGAGCAGAATTTGGGAGAATCCCAAGGTCTTTTATTCTTATATTAGAAGCAAGAGGGTAACTAAAGAAAGGGTTGGTCCAATAAAGGATAAGGAAGGAAGGTGATGTGTTGAAAGTGAGAATTCTCAATGACTACTTTGTATCAGTGTTCACTGAGGAACGGGAAGTGATGAATGCTGAGATTAGAGGTTGAAGTCTTTCTCCTCTGGATCACGTTAACAGAAAGAGGGAAGACGTGATGTGTAGGCTAAAGGATATCAAGGTGGCCAAATCCCCAGGACTGGATGCGATCTATCCCAGGTTACTGAGGGAGGCGAGAGAGGAACTAGCTGGGGCCCTGACAGATACAGTTGCAGCATCCTTAAGCACAGATGAGTTGCCAGACGGCTTCAAATTTGCTCAGTATGCCAGCTTGTACGAGAAACGTAGTATGAATATTCCGGGCAACTACAGACCAGTGAACCTGACATCTGTGGTGGCAATGTTGCTGGAGAAGGTACTGAGGGATAAAATCTCTTTATATTTGGAAAAAACAATAGGCTTATCAGTGATAGGCAGCATGGCTTTGTGCGGGGTAGATCGTGGCTTACCAATCTAATAGAGTTCTTTAAAGTAGTGACGAAGTTGATAGATGATGGAAGGGCTGTAGGTGACATATACATGGACTTTAATAAGGCGTTTGACATGGGAACCTAATGGAGAAGGTGCAGTCACATGGTGTGCAGGGTGTTCCAGATAGGTGTATAAAGAACTGGTTGAGACAGAGAGTAGTAGTTGAAGGACGTTTCTCGAAATGGAGAAAGGTGTCCACTGGTGTTCCACAGCGATCAATGCTGGGGCCACTGTTGTTTGTGATATACATAAATGAACTGGAAGAGGGCATTGTTGGTCTGATCAGTAAGTTTGCAGATGACACGAAGACTTGTGGAGAAGCAGAAAGCACAGGGGACTGTCAAAGAATGGAGGAGAATATAGATAGATTGGAGAGTTGATCGGAGAAATAGAAGGTGGAGTTCAATCCAGGCAAATGTGAGATGATGTATTTTGGGAAGTCTAATTGCAGAGCGAATTATGCAGTAAATGGAAGAGCCTTGTGAAAAGGTTGATGAGCAGAGAGATCTGTAAGGTCAAGTCCATTGCACCACGAAGGTGGCTTCACAGGTGGACAGAGTGGTCAAGAAAGCATATGGTACGCTTAGTTAAAAATCACACAACACCAGGTTATAGTCCAACAGGTGTAATGGGAAGCACTTACTTTGGGAGTGGTGTTTTGAGATGAATGTCTGTCGTCGGTATTGGAGACATTAAGAACAAGACATAGGCGTGGTTTTCCTATCTATGGGGATAACATTTGGAATTATTATTGGAAAATTTTTTGTCATTGTTCAGCATTGAGATAACCTGTCATCAAGCTGCATTGGCCTTTCATATTTAATGTCTTATAATGGAGGCAGGGCAGTGACACAGATGAAAAGAAAAGGAAGTAAATGCTGCTCTGTATATCTCACGAACTCAAGGAACATAATGTCTTATTTGTCAAAATTTCCAGGTCTGTTCAGACACATGAAGACCTAGAAAAGAAGTCAAGACACTGAGAAGATGCTATTTTCTAATCAAGTGACTACCAACTATATTGGGCAGTAGTGTATAGCTGAGAGCAGGCACAGACGTTTGTTTGGCAAAATTAAGAAGTGATGTGAGAATACCAGCTAACTGAAACTAAACGAATTGTTTTCTTTTCCCAACTTCTAACCTTGTCTGACAGTTTTGGAAGATATAAAATTATTTTATCGGATAATATGTGGAGCTTTTCCCAATTATCTGTGATTTATCGTCTGTGGCAGTTTTCACAGCACGGGCCTGGTGTTTTTCCCTCACTGTGGATCTGAATCCATGCCCCTCTATAGCTCTGCTTCACTACTTCCCTCCCTGATTACGTATCTCTGCATGGATACCTGCTTGCTTTTGACTAGCGCAAAGTCAATGGTTCAATATATCATTTTTTCCTTGTCATAGGGTTATACGGAGGTACAGCATGGAAACAGAAACTTCGGTTTAACCCGTCCATGCTGACCAGATTTCGCAACCCAATGTCGTCCCACCTGCCAGGACCCGGCCCATATCCCTCCAAACCCTTCCTATTCATATACCTAACCAAATGCCTCTTAAATGTTGCAATTGTACCAGCGTCCACCACTTCCCCAGGCAAATCATTCCATACACTTACCACCGTCTGCGTGAAAAAGTTGCCCAATAGGTCTCTTACCACTCTCACACTAAATCTATGCCCTCTAGTTCTGAACTCCCCAACTGTGTACTTACCCTATCCATGTCCCTCATAATTTTGTAAACCTCTATAAGGTCACCCCTCAGCCTGCGTCATTCCAGGAAAACAGCCCCAGCCTGTTCAGCTTCTTCCTACAGCTCAAATCCTCCAAACCTGGCAACATCCTTGTAAATCTTTCCTGAACCCTTTCAAGTTTCACACCATCGTTCCGATAGGAAGGAGACCAGAATTGCACGCAATTTTCTAACAGTGGCCTAACCAATGTCCTGTACAGCCGCAACATAACCTCTCAACTCCTGTACTCAATATTCTGACCAAGAAAGGAAAGCATACCAAACGCCTTCCTCACTATCCTATCTACCTGCGACTCCAATTTCCAGGAGATATGAACCTGCAATCCTAGGTTTCTTTCTTCAGCAACACTCCCTGGGACCTTGCGTAAAGTGTATAAGTCCTGATAAGATTTGCTTTCCCAAATTTCAGCACCTCGCATTTATCTGAATTAAACTCCATCTGCCACTTGTCCGTCCATTGGCCCATCTGGTTAAGATCTTGTTTTAGTCTGAGGTAACCCTCTTCGCTGTCCAATACACCTCCAATTTTGGTGTCATCTGCAAACTTACTAACTGTACCTCTTATGCTCGCATCCAAATCATTTATGTAAATGACAAAAAGTACAGGACCCAGCACTGATCCTTGTGCCACTCCACTGGTCACAGGCTTCCAATCTGAAAAACAATCCTCCACCACCACCCTCTGTCTTCTACCTTTGAGCCAGTTCTGTATCCAAATGACTGGTTCTCCCCGTATTCCGTGAGATCTAACCTTGCTAATCAGTCTCCCATGGGGAACCTTGTCAAACGCCTTACTGAAGTCCATATAGATCACATGTACCGCCCTGCCCTCATTAATCCTCTTTGTTACTTCCTCAAAAACCTCAATCAAGTTTTTGAGCCATATTGAATATCCCTAATCAGTCCTTTCCTTTCCAAATTCATGCACATCCTCTCCCTCAGGATTCCCTGTAACAACTTGCCCACCACTGTCTCACTGGTCTATCGTTCCCTGGCTTGTCCTTACTACCCTACTTAAACAGTGGCACCATGTTTACCAACCTCCAGTCTTCTGGCACCTCACTTGTCACTATCGATGATACAAATATCTAGGCAAGGGGCCCAACAATCAATTCTCTAGCTTCCCACAGAGGTCTAGGGTACACCTGATCGGGTTCTGGGGATTTATCCACCTTTACCCGTTTCAAGACATCCAACACTTCCTCCTCTGTAATATGGACATTTTGCAAGATGTCACCATCGATTTCCCTACAGTCTATATCTTCCATATCTTTTTCCACAGCAAATGCTGATGCAAAATGCTCATTTAGTATTTCCCCCGTTTTCTGTGGCTCCACACAAAGGCCGCCTTGCTGATCTTTGAGGGGCCCTATTCTCTCCCTAGTTATTCTTTTGTCCTTAATGTATTTATAAAAACTCTTTGGATTCTCCTTAATTCTATTTGCCAAAGCTATCTCATGTCCCCCTTTTGCCCTCCTTATTTCCTTCTTAAGTATACCCCTACTTCCTGTATATTGTAAGGATTCACTCGATCTATCCTGTCTATAACTGACACATACTTCCTTCATTTTCTTCACCAAATCCTCAATTTCTTTAGTCATCCAGCATTCCTTATACGAACCCAGCCTTTCCTTTCACCCTAATCCTTTCTCTGGATTCTCGTTATCTCATTTCTGAAGGCTTCCCATTTTCCAGCCGTCCCTTTACCTGCGAACATCTGCCCCCAATCAGCTTTCGAAAGTTCTTGCCTAATACCGTCAAAATTGGCCTTTCTCCAATTTAGAACTTCAAATTTTAGATCTGGTCTATCCTTTTCCATCATTAATTGAAATAAAATAGAATTATGGTGGCTGGCCACAAAGTGCTCCCCCACTGACACCTTAGTCACCTGCCCTGCCTTATTTCCCAAGAGTAGGTCAAGTTTTGCGCCTTCTCTCGTAGGTACTTCCGCATACTGAATCAGAAGATTGTCCTGTACACATTTAACAAATTCATGTCCATGTAAACCCTTAACACTATGGCGGTCCCAGGCTATGTTTGGAAAGTTAAAATCCCAATCCATATCCACCTTATTTTTCTTACAGATGGCTGTGATCTCCTTACAAGTGTATTTGTCAATTTCCCTCTGACTGTTAGGGGGCCTATAATACAACCCCAGAAATGTTATCATGTCTTTCTTATTTCTCAGACCTGCATGAGTTAATGGCCATGTGTGTTCTCCAGCGCATCAACAGCATTTTTTATTTCCAATTAAAATTTTCAGCAATTGCCCTACTTTGTGATTCATTGGTTGTCGGCGTTGCTCACAGTTCTGAGACCGAAAACGTTGACAAACGATGTAATAATGTAACAATATTAAGGTTCGTGGTCGTTTTGTAGTTGGCCCGAGACCCAATTTAAACTGAGTAACTGAATCATTACAATACAACGTTCCCAGTGTGGTTCTTTGTGGCAGCACAGTGGTCCACCCTACTCTCCTCCCCTTTCACTAATAAGACAATCATCTCTAGTTCAATCTCCCAGGACCATTGGATAGACGGATGGTTGAATTTATTGAACTTCTGCATACGTTATTGTGACGATACGGATTCACATATGTATTATGATGCACAAGGAAGCCATTCAGCCCAGACTGCTTGCACCAGCTATGCAATTAATTTTATGGCACAGTGCCATCTTCCTGCACATTATCTATCTTCTGTTCTTCCCAATGCTTTTTAGAATTACTCACTCTAACTTGCTCTCCTTGCACTTCCAGGCAGTGTCCTCCACAATGGAATTCTTCTGGCACCACAAGTTAAGCAATATGAAAATGATATCGTTCAGATAAATGTTTAGCTGGACAAATAGATGCAATGGTTTCAGGCCTTAGTTTCCTGGGACTTTGGATCGCTTTGTGAGTGGTGCAGTCTGTAGAAGCCGAATCCATTGCACCTACAGTGGTTTGGTCCAATGATCCTTCCATGTTAATCTCTTCTTGCTGGTATTGTTGGGATACATATAGAGAGGAAAAACAAATCTTGGAAAGAACTGGTATACAGAGTGAATGTTCTGTCAGGGAGGAATAACGGTCAACAGAAGAAACAACAACAAGTGAGTAAAAATACATTGATATGACAGGACAGTTGTGCATGACAAGTTTTTGGAATGGTTAAGTGTTATTGCTTAAGTAAAAATGGATATACTGAATTCCTCTGTTGTTGCAAAATGTCCTTGCTGATGAATTGTTTGCACTACATGATAGCTCAGGTTATTTGGACGTCACGGTGGCACAGTGGTTAGCACTGCTGCACTCACAGTGCCGGAGACCCGGGTTCAGGCAGCTGTCTGTGTGCAGTTTGCACATTCTCCCTGTGACTGCATGGGTTTCCTCCGGGTGCTCCGGTTTCGTCCCACAGTCCAAAAATGTGTAGGTCAGGTGAATTGGCTATGCTAAATTGCCTGTAGTGTTAGGTGAAGAGGGGAAAGAGTCTGGGTGGGTTGCTCTTCGGTGGGTCGGTGTGGATGTGTTGCACCGAAGGACCTGTTTCCACACAGTCAGTAGTCTAATCTAATTTTAATCCAGCTAGTTAATTTATAGAAAACAAAATTGTCATCTTAAATAATGATAAATGTCTATCTTCTGGATTCGCATTCATGCCAGTGTTAGTTTATTTTCTTCAGTTATCCTTTTGTTCCCAAATTAATCAAGGGACAAATGGAGGAGGGGGCATGCGATGCTCACAGAATAAATTATCATCTACGGATGAGGAGATAAAGCAGATTTAATACTTCGAGAGCAGTGATCTTTCTTCTCTCCACTGTTGTTTCTAGACCTGCTGTGTTTCTTCAGCAACTGCTGTTATTGTTTCAAATATTCAGTATCGTTATTCTATAGGCTGTATAATATAAGAAGAGATTACAGTCACATTTTGGTGTCCACCTTTAATTTCAAATTGTTCAACAGATACATAATGACGCTTTTGTTTCCCATTTATTTCAACAGTTGAAAATGCCATATAAGTACAGATGAGAGTTTTGAACTTCTAACTCCAAAGTTGGTGCCAAAGTATTCACGGACTCTCTTGAAAATGAATGAAATTTTATTTGTGAGGGGAAAACCAAAAGAGAACTGATGGAGTTCTGAACAGTAAGTGAGGGTCTGAAATGAAAAGATGATATTTTGGGGCATAAACATGATGTGGGAATTGTCAAAAAGGAAAGAAAAGAATATAGCTCTTAATTTATTTTGGGTTTGAGTATTTAAACAACGAAATAATCAGATTCAAACAGTACTGCATCCCATTCATTCACTCTTTTCTAATTTTGTTCTGGATACCTGCATAAATGAACGGCTTAATGCAGGAGTTCAAGAGTTTAATCATATAACTGTTTTCCTCCAGAATAACACTGGATTCGGTGGAATTTGAAGCAGTGAATAACTAATACTTGCAACTGGAAGATAGAGGAAGTTAGAAGAATTAACAGGATAAAATTATCTTATGGTCGTTTGATCTTAAAACTTCCCCAGACACAGAAAAGTAAATCTACGGACTTTCTCCTCTTCTCCATTTCTGGGTCAATCAGATCCTGTGTACTCCTGTGCGTCCAAAGCCGTCTGCGGGCATTAGCAGCTGCTAGAATATGCCTGATGGTTAAAATATTGAGTAACAAAATAATAATGAATGGAGGACAAGCGGTTAAAATCACCACTGGATTGTCATATGCAATCATACAGGTGACGAATAATAGATTATTTTGGTGTTGCAGTACCAAAGCACATTACCAATGAGAATGGCAGGTTCACATGTTAAGTACACAGGGAATTCCGAGCACAGCTCAGAGCACAGACAAAGCCTACAATAATAACTGCTGTTTTCCTGGTGCAATATTTGTTTTTCAGCCCTGGGCAACAAATTGGCCTCATTTGCTGCATATATATCGTCTTTGACATTAAAAAGACTGCTATATTTGGAATGTTATAATGGCGAGCAACTAACATTAAAGAACAGCAATAAACAACCAATGTCGCGAATACAGGCAGTTAATATCAGCCATAAAGGCCAAAAATGTAAACATTCTTTCTGTCACAGAAGGAATGTAATTTGTATTGAAAATCAAAGAGAACCAGTACTCTTTCTGCTGTCTGTACCAACAGCACGAGGTAAACCCATAGCGACCAATTCCATGTCTTTTCCGTAAAAAAGTTTGTTCCACACCTTTAGTTCTACAACTTCTATTTATATTGTTAACATTTATGCCACGTGGATGATTAAATTTTTCTGGTGTTGTTAATTAAAATCTTGAGTGGCAGATTAACCATAAAAATTCTTGATTGCCTATTGAGTGTGTGTCGGAATCAAGCAGAAAAAAAGTGCTGAGATCGTTAATTATCAAGGCAGACGATATTTTCCTTAGAAAGTGCAATCAAATGGAGGGCAGTAAGGAGATGGAGAGAGAAAAAGAAAAACGGACACTACTCAAGAAACCATAGCTAGACAGAAATATGCATAAGAAAACAAATGGACAAAAACAAATGATACTTTCGAGGACAGAGATAGCTGGAGACGGGCATGGTGAAATAATTAAATCTTCACCATTATATCCCTTTGTCCTCATTGGCGGTAAAGAACGATTATAGACATAAAACACGTTCAAAAAGAAGACTCTGCAAATACTTAACAGCTAATAAAATTCACGTTGAACTGCAATTACTGTTCCATTATAACGGTCACGTCAGAATAGAATTGTGGAATCTTTCACTTTTAAGATAACACCATTCTGAGATAGTGTCAGACTCTTCTTTTGTCCACACTCTGACACAATTGTTTTGGGTTTTCATCATGCTTTTTTAATTCAGTTAATTTCTCTAAACTGAATCTATCCACTTTTTCCTACAATGGTTCTTGTTTTTGTACAAGTATTTGAGCAGTGTAGTCTCTGATGATTGAAATTCAACTTCTTCATCTACAATCTTTGATTTCTCGAACTCTTTTAAACTGTGACTTTGTGAACTCATAACAACACATTCAGGCAAAATCGCAGGATATACATCTTGTAACATCACAGCTGCTTGATTTTCCAATGGCATTTCAACTACAATTGGAATCACTGTCACCTGAGATCCATCTCTATCATTACCAAGGATAAACTGTATTTCCAGAACAGAGAAGTTCTGCATTTCCCTTGCCACCACTTCACTACCTTAACCGGGGCCCTCCTTTCTCACTTTATATCATGAAGGCTTTTCTTCTCATCGTGATTTCCAGATATTGCTACGTTTGCTGACAATACATCTTCTGAGTTACATATTTCTTAAACGCACAGCATCACATGCTCCAGTATCTCTTAAAATTTTAATTTCTTTACATGCTCCGACTGGGATATCGAGGTAAACCTTACTCTCACCAGTACATTCTTTGAAGAAAACTTTCTTCACAGTTAGCCCCCACCTTTTACATCATCCTGGTGAGCTGTTCTGCTTCCATGGTGCTTTGCATTCTCACTTATACAAAACTCACTGGTGTATCCTGGTTTCTCAAATTTGTCTTGCCAGTGTTTTTCCGAAACCACCAACACCTTGACTTCATATGGCCAACGTGTCAAGTAATTGGAAAATCTCAGACAGCGTTAAAACCAGCACTCTTAATACCCATCGTCACTTTTGAGAAACCATTCATGAGTGACTTAATAAATTGAATAGTATCCCAACCTAAGACAAAGAAATGGGAAGCAATATTTGTTGACCATAATTGACGTGTCCACAAGGTTTCTGTAATCCATCCCATTTTGTATATCATGTTTCAATTGATTGTAGAAGAGTTAATCTCTCATTTTAAAAACTATTAAGTATGTCTGACAAACAGAAAGGTAATCCCAAATCCATCATTTCTGACAATTCCATCCGCTTTGCTTTGCTCACTTTCTGTAAAATTCCCAAAACGATTTCTTCCAAACCAAGAAAATTCGTAATGTATGAAAGAGCAATTACTGTACAAGGCGCACGTTATTTGATCCAAACCAATTAACACCGGAAGTAAACTGCACCAACGCTTAATATTCCCTGCGTTTCAGTCCAATAATCCTTAACAGAACCTGAAATTTGAGATTTTGATCATGACAAGAGCCGCCAATTTGCTATGGAGAAACCAAACCCCCACAAAATATAGTAAGAAAATTATTTACAATCTAACTTTTCTTATTATTGTAAGGGTACGTGTAAGGCGCTGCGTTTTGAGTGCAGTTCAATTGTTCAAACTACCAGGTTTGAAGTAAAATATAATTTATTCATTCACTATATTTAAAATACAAAGTAACAATAAAAAAAATTGGCTGAACTGTAATTTTATCAAAATGCTTAACATGATATTATTTATTAACTACTACTAATTAACTGCTCCAATAATGGTAATACCTGATACAAAAAAATCCTTTGGCAAACACAAATTCAGTAAAATATATTGTCTCACATGCATTTGCAGCAGCAGGAAGAGACATGTTGCTTTTATCTGTAGCAGAGAGGAATACGAACTTCCACAACAGGATTTAAGATTATAGCAAATGCTACCGAAGGCTGCAAATAAAAAGTAGTTCATGTTTCTGTGGCAGATTAAGGAAACTCATCCATGCTGCTTCTATTGTTCTAACTTAAAAAGAGAAATAAACATCACAAACCCTACTCTATTGGTTTTGGAGCAGACTGCTCAGCCGCTCTGTCTCAACATTTCTTCATAAAACAAAGCAGAACATCAGACCTCCCTTTAATCCAAAGTATTGTCACACCATGAATAAACTCCGTTCCATATGTGTGTAATGGATCATCACAGGTTAAATTCGGTTTGCAGTCGTCAAGACCATGTTTAAAGTCAGAGTTGACATGTTCAGTTCAAGGTGGTTACTTACAGTTTTTCTATGAACTAATCAGCTCAGTCATACGCAGTTTTTTAAAATTTTAATTTCCTCATGCTTATTTTCTGTGTTAGCAAGATAATATTCAGTGGTAATTTCTTTCTCGGTTGGCAGGTGGAATTATTTTTTGTTTCTTTTAAATTTGCAGTTACTGCCTGACCGAAATCATCCCTGCCAACTGAACATTTTCAGCGAAGATGTTCAAGAGGTTTTGATTTTTGTGAGAAATTTCTTTTTTCTCTTATTTCAGACTTCAGGCTTTACAAAGGTTCATTACAACGCGACTTTGCTCAGATTGAGCGTACTGAGGTTCGATTCGCATTCATTCTATACAGAAGAACATGCGTGCACTTTAGTCTTTTCAGCACGATTGCTTATCATATTCAATCTTTCCATTCATTCCACTCGGAGCCGATGTACTGTGGTGTGCTCTGAACGCAGTAGTTGAAATCTCGTTTTTTCTTACGTTCTGTTCCGAATTTCCCCTGCCCCTCTGTCCAATCAGCAACCAATTCTCCTTCCTCATTACATTTTTTTCCTTACATCCGAATTCAGTGGAGGGCACAGTGTATCACAGACATTTTAGCACTTCTTTAGTTTTGAACACATACATTTTTTAAAAAAAGAGACAGTTTGTTTTCTGGATACTTGAGTTGGTTTTGATGCTGGCGATGTCTTAATGCTTTGACACTGACAACCTGTGCTCTTATCCGTCATCTTATTACAGATTGACTGGCCACGAGCAGAAATTTCCTTCTGAATTAGATATTCCAGCTGGATTTTTAAAGCTTAAATAATAAATATCCTGAGATAAATTTCTGTCAAACATTTTCTATTTATTGAGCTTTGAATGTGTTGTGCTGGAAAACCAAATTGCCGTTTCCCTGCGTCCAAGCAACTGCGGTTTAACATCCACGGAAGTCATCACTGCGAACTGTGAAAAAAAGTGCGACAACTTGTCCAGGAACTTTTAAAAAAATTATTAAGTATGCCAGAAGTTTGAACTGTAAACTGAAATTGCTGGAGCAACTCAACAATTCTGGAATCTTCTGCGGAGAGAGAAGCAGTTTTAATATTTCGAGACCAATGCATCTCATTTGCAAAGGTTCCGAAAGAACGTTTGAATAGATTCTAAAAAGTAACTTTTCCTCATTTTCTAAAGGTGGTGAAAGTCTACTCACTGTCTGCAGTACCATCTATTTTGCAATACAGATGCAACAATATGTTGGCTGTTTCTGACTCCCTCTCGTGATAGATTCAATACCGGCCTTTTTATTTATTGGAACTGGGCCTCACTGGCTGGCCAGTATTTACTGGCTATCCCTGGTTGCCCTCGAACTGTAAAACTTGCCATGAAAATTCAAAAACCAGACCAGATGAAGATAGCAAATTTCATTCCCTGATGAACATTAATGAGTCTGATGGCTTTTCCAATAATAGACACTAGTGTTACATTCATCAATAGAAATTTAATTCTAGACTTTCTTTTCTGACTGCATTCAAATTCCACGAATACAACGTTCTCTGAGTTGTTGAATAAACAGTTTAGTGATAACACAACTGTGCCATTGCCTGTCCGAAACTAAAAAAAATCTATTTGTACCCAAGTGCCAGATACTTAGAATGTGTACTCAGACACAACATGACACATCAGGACCGAGTGACACCACGATGCTGTGTTGACTGCACGATTTGTTATGAGGTTTGGGATACATTATTTAAATGGAGAACATTTCAATGGCTGGGAATCTGAGGTAGAATCAATGTTGGCTGGAAACGAGAAAAAAAATAGACTTTTATATTTGTGGCAAGTTTTTTTTTAATATCCGGACGTGTGAACACATCAGAGGAAAACGTCGTAAATCAACATATTTTGAAATCACAGTTCCTGGGTTCGGGGAAAGAAAAAAAAAGGTAGGCCTTAGGTAGGGTGGGATAGAGGGAAGTTTGAGTGACAAAATATCTCATGTAGCAAGCACAAGGGAACTGGTAATCAGTTACACTCGCAAAAATGTATGAAGACACACAATGTGAATATCTGTACAATATGAGTTTTACTCCTTACAGACCTATTAATTACGCCCAATATTTTTTGAATTTGTTCGTTCTAATTTCTCTCATCCTCATTACTTTGCTTTGGGATTTTTTTTCTACCTAATCACGATTTCATGTTTGTGAAATACCAATCGTATTTGCATTTTTACACACCGGGTGCTGGGTTTCTCTCCGCTTTGCTGTTTCCTTTCATTTGTTTAAAGTTACTTTCTTGCATTTTGTTCAAAATTTTCCGAAATATGTTTAGCAGTTTGTCGACCTACCACATGAATAGTCTCTGTCTCGAACTCATTCGTTTTTATTCTAAACTGAAATATCATTTTCTTTATCAGAACCATTTATTAGGAGGTTATTGTATGAGTGTTAAACATGCAAACATAGATAAAAAATTGGTTGATTGGGAACATTTTAGCCAAATGCATATACTTGCCTTTTTTCAGATTGGCAGCATTTGATGCATGTGGTCCTACAGAGGTCAGTGCTAGGCATTCAAGCTTCTACAATTTACAATTAAAATTTGCATCAATGTCAGATGAGGGAAGCGAAGGTATCAAGGTTACATTTGCTGAGGAAATAAAGGTAGGTAGGAAAGTATTGTGCATAAAATGACATAAAAAGAATGCAGGCCGAAATTAATAGGCTGAATTAATGTGTAAAGTTGAGGCAGACAATGGATAATGTGAGAAAATTTTCATTTGGTTGGGAAGAATCGGAAACAATTATTACCTTATCAGACAGTGACTCAGTAAGACAAGAATAACATCTCCGTGTTCCCTTTGACAAGTGTCAAACATTTTTAGTAATCAGATGCAGTGAGTAATCAGGAACATTCAAAATATATTAGATTTCTGGAGGACTTGAACATCAATGTTTTGATACTATGCTTCAGTGATACCTGGAATTGTTGATACAGCATCTCGAAGACAGCACACAGTTGTCCTCTGTTGTTGAATGACAGACATAAATGATTTACAGCCATTTCAGCTGAAGGTTACTGGGCCTGAAAATGTCTTCAGCTGAGGAATTATTGGACTGCACATGCTTGTTTTCAATGGACTCTGCCGACTGAGTAAATGTGTGATGGCACTAAGGTCGGTGGAGCTGTGGATAGTTCTGAAGGATGTTATGTGTTACAGAGAGACATAGATAAGCTGCAGAGCTGGGCTGAGAGGCGGTAAATGGAGTTTCATACGGAAATATGTAAGGCGATTCGCTTTGGAAGAAGCAAAAGGAATAAAGAGTACTGCTCGCATGTTAAGATTCTTCATAGTGTGGACGCACAGAGAGATCTCCATGTTCATATGCATCGATTCTTGAAAGTTGCACGCACAGTTTGATTTGGTTGTTAAGAATACATATGGTCCGTGAGCTTTTAATAGTAGCGGGATTGAATTTCGAAGCCAAGAGGCTGTGCTGCAGCAGTACAAATTTGTGGTGCAGCCGAGCTAAAAGTATTGCGTACAGTTCTGGCCACCACATTATAGGAAGAATGTGGAAGCTAAAGAAAGGGTTGAGAGGAGATTTACTAGGATGCTGCTTGGTATGGAGGGAAGGTGTTTTGAGGAAAGGCTGAGGGACGAGAAACTGTTGTCATTAGAGAGAAGAAGGTTCAGAGGTGAAATAATTGAGATATAACAGATAATTAGAAGGTTAGACAGGATGTACAGTGAGATTCTAAATCTTCAGATGGTGATGATTTGCACGAGATGATATAGCTTTAAATTGTGGGGAGATATCGGACAGATATCAGAGGTCGTTTCTTTACACAGAGTAATAGGGGCGTGGTACGCTCTACTTGCAATAGTAGTCGGCTCGACAACTTTAAGGGCCTTTAAATGATCACTGGATAAACATATAGATGAAAATGGAACAGTGTAAGATAAAGGGGTTCCACGGGTCCGTGCCACATCGTGGGCTGAAGAGTCTGTATTGCTCTGTAATGTTCTATGTTGCACTACGAACGACTGAGCTATAGAGTCTCCGGCTACTGCTGGTTAGAGTTGCGAATGATGCTCTATTTGGATCATAGAATATCGTACATGTAATTGGTAGATTGTCACTGAGATATAGATTGAACTACTGAAAACATTGCCATTATACTGTTTCCCGGCATCATTAGCGATAATTTACGACTGGGACTAGAAAAAAAATGTTTAACTTAAATGGTTGTGAAGACTCGGAATGTCTTTCCCGGAATATTGTGCATCAACAATCTTTGAATACAATTGTCAATACGATAGTCATATTTTGATGCCTCGGGATACGGGATGACAAGGAGAGCAAGGCAGGATCGTCAATTTAATTTCTCATAAATGTATAATGCTAATCTTAGCACAAAATGCCATCAGGCCTTAAGGTCTATTTATTATCTTGTTGTGAGCTTATATTTGTTCTTCTGCTTTCAATGTACTTGTTCAAATCACACCCCATGATTCCCTCTTTGACTATTCTTCCCGAACCTTGAAATCGAACTGTCGGAAAAGGTCATTGGACTATGGCACCATGTAGCAACCTAATGAATTTGTGGTCTCCACAACTGTGAACTCTTAATTCCTCAGCTTTTTCTTCATTGTGTTTCTTTATCCACGTGTCCTTGCTTGCATAGTGTATTCTTGTTGCTATCTCCCATATTTTCCCTTCAGCTGGAAAGTAGCATTAAGCTTCTTAACTTATTTTGTAATTTTCCTTTAGGAATTGATACTGTCGTCTGTTGCTTTCCCTAACCCAACATGCCAATAATTCGAACCGACTGTTTAGTTTGTTTTCTGAGAGCAAATGTTCAATTATCACAAGGTCTGTGAAACATGTTTTGAATTCGACAATACACAGGCTAAAGAGCCTTCAAGATTTGCACGTGAGGCTGCAGAAACGCTCATCTCCTCATCTGAATACGATTGGAGCTCTTCCAAACGTTCCCTACCAGCCTCTAGAATCTGTGATGCTAGGCTATTTGTGGTATTGTTTATACATCCGATGGTTGATTGCTTGACTTTTCTTCACAAATGATATATGACTTGCATTGCTGTTGAGATCAGATCTTCAGTGGGGGGCGGGATGTAGCATCTTCTGCAACATGGCTGCCCCTATGTTTTTGACTGAGTGGTGATAATTATTCTCTTTCTCAGTCGCCATCCAACTTGCTGTACCTTAACGTGTCTCTATCTGTATACTTTTGTCTTTGTAACATTCGACAAAAGTCCATTTACCTTCCTTTCGACCCCAGAGAGGAATAGCAGAGACAATAAGTCGCGCTCAGTTTCCAAGGTCCAGAGATGGCACTTTTTGTATTTCACTTTCGAGAGTTCCATGTTTCCATGACGGAGATAAAATAAAAACAACTAACCTCGTCAAACATGAAGATAACCCAACCACAGCTGCATTGGTCAATATTTTTAGCAACAGCTTTCATTACATCAGTGTACTAAACAATCTAATTGTTTCCCTAGAGTCAGTAGTAAGGTATAATAATAAGAAGTTTTACGTTGAATTGGGGAAAGCTCTCAGAACCTCTGATGAAGAAATGCATAGTATTGTAACTGGTTTGGTGTTTTCCATTTATTATCCGGTCATTGCTGCTATCGGCATTCCAGGTAATTTATTGCTGGTGCATTGCACGTTCTTGAATCATTGCTTTTCTCCCTCAAAAAAAAACACTTTTGAGACTCACGCTTCTTCAATTTACATCACTTTTAATGGTTTTTTTTTTCTTTCGATTCACCAGTATACTGTTTTCGCTAAAAATTGCACATTTTGCTCCTTTTCACATTATTATCACTTCAAACCATATAATTTCAAGATTTTATCATTACAAATTGTTTGCTTTTCTGGCGTAATTTGAAATCACCAATGGTATGATTGGCACATTTCAAATTGTTATTTCTTTTTTCTATCTATTTAGTTTCTGCTCATGATAGAATACCATCTTCTTCTTTATTTTTGTCAGTTAATACTGTCTTCTTTTGACTTGCAGCATTCCCTCGCTTCAGTTGTGCAATTCATATAATATGCATTTAACATCTCATGATTGCTTTTGTTATTTCCATTGTTACTGGGATAGCCTTAACATGACGTTATCAGATCTTGCTGGTGAAAGACTAAAATGTTTTGAAGAAATGCGATTCAGTTTTTTTGCACTCAATGCTCATTGCAGAAATAATCCACACCGTTAGCTCAAATCTCAAATTGCGACTATTGTCGAAAGTTAGAACTGTTTTACGATTGACTCTGACAGTGATAGAATAATTCACAAGTAACAGCTGAACGAATTTAACCAAACAAAATTTCACAATCTAATGTTAATTAATGGATTTTTGAAGCATCATGATTTACACCGAACTCATGAAACATACATCAACAAAATCATACTTACCTTTAATTGAAGATTGTAATTTGCCACGATATGATACAGCACGGTGTTTCTATTTCCAATTCCTGTGTTTGGCTAAGTTATCTTGGATCTCCACATCAATATATAACTGGTCGTTATTCTGATCAGCTTTTGACATCCAGTTATGTCCCAAACTGAACCCATCTTCACGACATTGTCCACATTAACTGAATCAGTATATTCGGTGGAAAGCCACACGTATAAGGACAAAACCCTTGGTTGGATTATCCAAACTGGCATAGGTGTATTTTTTTTGGACAAGGTATATCAGCAGTGGGGCATTGAAGCTTTTCAAGAGAGATGGCCAAGTGAGGTATCGTCATATTCGAATTTCAGTATTTTTGATTGGTAATGAAACCTGTCGCTTGATTGTTGCGATGCTGATGCTCGTTTAAAAAGGGCACGTTATCCTTGGCCGTTTTTTTTTCAGAGGTGTCATAAATGCAGCGATTCTGAAATGTTTGGCTTTCGATGTGTTTTTATTCCAATATGATTATCGCTAACAGATACTGCCTCAGGCAAAACCTTTTCCGTTTACATAATATAACATAGAACATAGAACAATACAGCACAGAACAGGCCCTTCGGCCCACGATGTTGTGCCGAACTTCTAACCTAGATTAAGCACCCATCCATGTACCTATCCAAATGCCGCTTAAAGGTCGCCAATGATTCTGACTCTACCACTCCCACTGGCAGTGCATTCCATGCCCCCACCACTCTCTGGGTAAAGAACCCACCCCTGACATCTCCCCTATACCTTCCACCCTTCACCTTAAATTTATGTCCCCTTGTAACACTCTGTTGTACCCGGGGAAAAAGTTTCTGACTGTCTACTCTATCTATTCCCCTGATCATCTTACAAACCTCTATCAAGTCACCCCTCATCCTTCGCTGTTCCAACGAGAAAAGGCCGAGAACTCTCAACCTATCCACGAACGACCTATTCTCCATTCCAGGCAACATCCTGGTAAATCTTCTCTGCACCCTCTCCAAAGCTTCCACATCTTTCCTAAAGTGAGGCGACCAGAACCTAATATAGTGAAATGGGAGTGCCTAGTCCTTTCAGCTCAGCATTTCTAGTTTGGGTTGGTTTTGGCAGTCTTTCTTTTCACTAAAAGCAGTCAGATCGTGTTTTGAAACTGCTGGAGCCAAAGAGCCATATCCATACTAATACAATCTCTCTGACAGTTCTCCTCGAAAAATCAGTGTTTGATTGTACCTTTTGTGCCAAGGGGAGTCCATGGAGATTGTTGCAAGTATTTAGAACAGTATCATTACGCTGAAATAGTGTGTTGGGTTTTCGGAGAGGTTACGTTATTCTGTATCGTGTTATCTTTTGTTTGTGTTTAATTTGGTAACCTTGTCAATAAATTCTGTTTTGTTTAAAACTACGTGGTTTAACTAACTGCATCTCCCGTGGACGATCCGTGTTACACCTGCTCAAAACAACCAGAAAAGCGACGGTCTGATGTATTTTCTTGAAATGTTTTGAGGGGTTTTGGCCAATGCTTGGTCCATAACGTTGCCATTTTGCGAACTGAGATTTATCAATGCCTAATTCCAAGCACTGGCTCAGCTAAACCACAGGCAAACTAACTGTGCATCGTGCTCAAAAACTAACAGGAATAGCAAATGATAGTCGGCACGTCGAGTAGATCTGTGGGAGGAAAGCAGGTGTGCGTGCTGTTCCTCCAGCTTTGGATGTCTTGAGCATGTTGTCAGTAGAAGTGACCATAACGAATAATTGTAGACGAAAAAAGGGTAGGAACTAACTCGTGGCAGAGTAATTTATAACACATTTTCTTTCCTGTTCTTTTTGATTCAGTCCAATGATTAAAACGCGCCTTTGCTTCGCTGCTGTGTGCCTTGTAGATTCGTTACGGAAGTGCCTGGTGGAATAAAGTTTTCTTGTCCTCTGTTCGGTGACACTGAATTACTTTTTGTTGTTGCAACATTCAGGTGTCAATATCCTGAAAATGTTCTGAATTTGTTAAACTAAAACATTTCCTGAAACCTAGAAAATAATTTGAAAATTCAGACAAAGTTGTCATCTTGTAATGTTCATAAGAGTCATTTCAAATGAATGATTTCTTTCAAGAAGCCGAATAACGTGTGTTCTCTCTCTATGCATTGCAGCTAATTTTGCCGTAATTGTGATACTTTCCCGAACAAAATGCGGACTTTCTGGATGTGTAATTTACTACCTGATGGCGATGGCAGTGACAGACCTCTTGATCATGGTGACGGCCGTATTATTAAACCGAATTGCTGGGATTTATTTCCCATCCAGTTTCCTGTCTATTACCCCAGTGTGCAGCTTCCGTTATGCTTTAAACATCGCTTCCTTCGATTGTTCTGCCTGGTTAACAGTTGCCTTCACTTTTGAGCGATTTGTGGCTATTTCCTGTCAGAAGCTGAAAATAAGATATTGTAACGAGAAAATGGCAGGTTGGGTGATAGGAATCGTGATCGTGCTGACCTGCATGATAAATCTTATAAAGTATTTTCAATTCGAACCTGCGTACATAATTTCTGACATACCCTGGTTCTGCAGCATAAAGTTATCGTATTATACATCACTGGCATGGATCACCTATGACTGGATTCGCTGCATTTTAAACCCGTTCTTACCATTCATTCTGATTTTACTGCTCAATGTTGTGACTGTCAGACACATTCTAGCGGCCAATAGAATTCGGAGAAGACTGCGGACTCAGAGTAATGAAGGGAATCAGAATGATTCAGTGATGGAGAAGCGGAATAAGTCCATCATTCTACTGTTTGCTATCTCGGGCAATTTTCTTCTTCTAAATTTGTTGTATTTTGCAACGACCTCCTATGTACGAATTGCAACAGTTCCTTATTCCACAGGATCCAGTGCTACTAATTCTACATTTATTCTCCAACAAGGCGGATTTATGCTTCTGGTATTGAGCTCTTGCATGAACCCATTTATTTATGCTGGGACACAGAAGAAATTCAGAGCCGAGTTAAAAACAGGGCTGCAATATCCTTTCAACCAATTGGTTAGTATGTTTAATAAAACACATTTTTAAAGTCTACCATGCTATATGTCTTGCTTCAAAATTGAATTTTCTTCGCCATGCAAGTTTAGACATTTGGCTTGAAATTGATTGATAAAATGTGAACTTACGTAAATGCCATTTAAAATGCAAGTGTAATTTTTGTAAATTATTCTCAATAATTTCCAGCTCTGTTCCAAGTGTTGACTTAGACGGTGCACATTTCTGTCAGCCAGGAGAGGGTAATATCGCTTCGGAAGTCGAGAATTAGCAAGTTGCCAACACTGTGACATATTATTATTTATTGTTCCAAGTACGTGAAAGGGTTCCGAAAGCGGAAATGTGCCTATTCCTGTTCTCATACCTGTTTTTGCAATCCGTGCCTGGCTACACGTATTACCTAAATCGACAGATTTATGTGGACGTGCATTTACTGAAGTTCCTTTCTTTCCTGATTTTTTTCAATTCAATGCAATACTTTCTTTTGTAACGAAGTGGATGACTTCAGATAATGCCATTAGACTAAGCGTGAGCTTCATCAGTTGCGCTATGCTCATTCTAATGCGCGTCCATATAATTGTTCATGTCACTGCACGATGTTTTGGTGCCTCAGTAGTCTGCTTGTTGGCGCTTATATTAGAATTTCATGAGCATCGTTTTGGTTCTCAACTCCCCTGCACTGGAGATGCTATATTGCACTGACTGGAGATATGACTACTCTGGTTCTTGAGCTGAAATCAGTGAAAAACAATCACAGATTTAAGATGTCCGACTAACTGCTCATCAATTAGGTGTCTATTCAAGTACTGATATACGAATGAGCAACACGCCTTTCATTCTGCAACTTGTCTGTTTACCTACTCATTTGGGCATCCCTATTGCAGGGCTAAATACCCATTTCACAGTTGCCTACCCTGTCTTCGTTCCTCTCAGATCATACCTGCAAGCGTGAGAAACGCCGTGCGTGGAGTTCTGCTTGCAGGTATTTTGTGTTCCCAGTGTGCAGCACCAATCACCCCATTATTGATTAGCAATCTGAAGCAAGAGCTATGTGTGTAGTGATAGTACCTCATCATTCCTTCCATGATGTTTCTTCAATATTCAACATTTGCTGGGCTCAAACCACCAGTACGTTATCAACGTTGTTCACAGTGGATAGAACACTGTTGGATTGAGATATCAAGGAGGGATCTTGTTTGCACTATTTAGGGCAGACTCAAACATTATTATGATCTCTTTTCCACCATATGTGGGAGAGGCCAGAGACCTCTCCGAATATTTCCTTCAGGGAGGACACAGTTGCCCTCTTATCCACAGCTCAGGTCCGTGGTCAATGACACTTTATCTCTCCCATGAAGTACATAACGTGGCACACTTGTTACATGCAACTTTATGTCAGTACTTGCCACACTCCCTTTGATGACGCTTCCAATCCTTTTGAGTACACGATCAATAATGTACTACTTAGCGATCGGCCTTAGGTTCCCCGTGATCACAAGATTTTACGATACATCATTGCAGTCAGGTCTTAGGGACTCCATTAGTTTACTCTCCAATTCAATGGTTATACTCTTTCTCGAGCAGTTCCTCAGCCTGCGTATCTCGAAAGTGTGCTTGAATTTTATTGTTCATTGCTCCCGCCATGAAATTCTTTACTAATATTATATTTCTTCCTAACCTAATCACAAGAGGCACAAAAATATGCTACTCATGAAAAACTCATAATGTCCCAGTTAAAATCAGATTAATCTAAAGAATGTCATATCGATACACCTTGTGTTAGAGTTCGTTCGCCAACAAACATGGATCCGCAATTATAATTCCTTCTTTTGGCCTGATCTCTGCAAGTATCTGCAAGTCATTGGTCGACAGGCTTCGTACCAGAGGACTGGAGGATGGCAAATGTTGTGCCCTTGTTCAAGGTGGGGAGTAGAGATGACCCAAGTAATTATAGACAGGTGAGCCTTCCTTCTATTGTAGGAAAGATTTTGGAAAGGATTATAAGAGATAGGATTTATAATCATCTAGCGAGCAGCAATTTGATTTCAGGTCGGCAATATGTTTTCTTCGTGTCTCACAAACCTCAATGAGTTTTTTGAGAAGGTGACCAGACATGTAGATGAGGGTAGGTTGGTTGACGTGGTTTTTATGGACTTCAGTAAAGCCTTTGATAAGGTTCCCCATGGTTGGCTGTTGGATAAAATGCGGAGGTATGGGCTTGAAGGTGAGTTAGCAGTTTGAATTAGAAACTGGCTTTCTGAAAGAAGGCAGCGAATGATGGAAAATATTCAGCCTGGAGTTCGGTTTCTAGTGGAGTGCCACAAGGACCAGTTTTGGGACCACTGCTGTTTGTCATTTTTATAAATGTCTCAAACGCAGGGATCAGTGGATACGTTAGTAAATTTGCAGATAAAACTGAAGTCGGCGGAGTAGTGGACAGTTTGGAAGAATGTTACAGGTTGCAGGGGGCCTTGGATAATCTGCAGAATTGGGATGAAAGGTGGCAAATGGAGTTCAGTGCAGCTAAATGTGAGGTGATTCATTTTGGAAAGAATACCAGGAATGCAGAGTACTGCGTCGATAGAATGATTCCTGGTAGTGTGGATGTGCTGAGGGACCTTGGAGTCCATGTATATAAATCCCTGAAAGTTGCCACCCAGGTTGATGGTGCTGTTAAGAAGGCATATGGTGTGTTAGGTTTTATTGGGAGAGGGATTGAGTTCTGGAGCTGCAACATCATGCTGAAGCTATATAAAATGCTCGTTCGACTGCAATTGGAAAATTGTGTACATTTCTGGTCGCCATATTCCGGGAAGGTTGTGGAATCATTGGAAAAGGTGTAGAGGAAATTTACAAGGATGTTGCCTGGTCTGGAGGGAAGGTTAACTTATGAGGAAAGGCTGAGAGACTTGGGTATGTTCTCATTGGAGAGAAGAAGGCTAAGAGGGGATTTGATAGAGACGTACAAGAAGATCAGAGGATTTGGTTGGCGGAGACAGTGAAATTCTTTTTCCTAAGATGATGATGTCAGCTTGTACGAGGTAGCAAAACTTGAATTTGAGCTGTGATAGATTTAAGAGGGATGACAGAGGAATGTTCTTTATTCAGAGAGTGTTAAGGGTGTAGATTGCCCTACCTGCCAATATAGATGACCCAGCCACATTAGGGAGATTTAAACAATACTTGTATAAGCACGTGGATGACGATTTGATAGCGTAGGGGGACGAGCCGAGAATAATTCACAGGTTGTCACAACATTGAGGGCCGAAGGGCCTGTTCTGCAGTGTATTATTTTATATTCTATGTTCTATCTTCGAAGTGTATTTGAAACAGGAGATTGCTTCTCAGTCGCACTTTACTGTCCATACTCTAAACATTTCTATACTGCTGCATGTGCCGTTTTCTTTTGGCTGAACGAACCATGTCATGTGGGGTACATTGCAGGGTGACTGGGATAAGATGGAGGAAAGGCATGGACCCATTGTCTTTTGCTTCTGCAAGAACTATCCCTGATTGAAATACCACTAGCACTAAGTACAGGACTGGAGACGTGGACGTAATGATCTATTTCAGATCTCAAGCGACTTCCCAGTGGAGGTTTCAGAATCACGAAATGTTTCAGACGGAATCACTCAGACCAACATGACTGTGCAGTTTCTCTGAGTTTTTGTATTGCCAATCTTCCGGCTTTTCCTTGCAACACCGATTCTGTTGAAGTTATAAAGTGTAATCTTAAATGTATAAACCAACCTTTTGTCACATCCATTGTGTGATTTCTTGTTAAAACGGTAGAAAAAAATATGAGGAAGATAGATGCAACAGAAGATTTTTTTCAGTTTTCCTTTTATCGCCCTTACGGATAGATCAGCAAGTCCTGCATCCTAGCGTCTGGAAACATTCCGGGATGGTCTTCCAGGGACATATACAACAATGTGACATTGAGACACATTTGGGAAGTGAGCAAAATCTATTTAAAGAATACAGGCTTTCAGAACTATCCTATAGAAAAGAATATATATCATGATCGAGGGATTAGCAATTGTTCTTGGTACAGATGAGGGAATTGTTTCATTTTCATGGAAAGACAAGGTCTGGAGGAGAAAAGAGGCTAGTTTTGAAAAGAAGAAAACAAGTAGCAAAGAGCAATGTCGGTAGCAGTGTTGTTAATTCTCTGTTCGTCGAGTAGTTGGCATTTAATACTCTTCTTACTGCAGCCAGGGTTCAACTCCCTCTCAGGGATTGATAGTTCATTTGTCGAGGGCAAGATGTCGAAATAAGATGTATTTCACCCTTTTATTACAAATCCAAAGCAATTCCGATGGAATCGATGAGATGTACGGTTACAGAGTATGAGTAAAATATTATACTCTTCCTCTAATTTCTGTGTCAGGACTTTTCAGTTCTTCGTAATTTCAGATCTTTTTAACTGGAGGGGAATATTCATGTGACCGGAGGTGAGCATATTGACCGAATAATGAATGCCAATAACTCATCATAGCTAGCCCGTTTCTTTAATGTCTGGTTTTTAAACAGAATCCTTCGAGGGAATCCTTCGATAGAAGTTGAATTGGACATGCACTGGTTAAAAATCAAGTAAAATGGGAAACATTTGTCAGGAGAATTGGATACTCAACAGGAATGTTCACATGAATATGAACTTCGTCTTCTTCACTGGTGGGTCAGAACTGGGCTGGCCCTCAACATTGCACTCAAATGAAATTTTTGGATGATTGCATAAGGGCAACTGATAATTGAATCCATCATGATTGTGGCTAGACATGATAGCTACAATCTCACCAGTCTCAATGTCGCATCACAACTACTTTTCCTGCTTAACATATTTGTCTCGTATTTCCTCTACCTTGCTGTCAGAATGAAAAAAAAGTACAAATTCTTTGCTTGATTAAATTCCAGCCGGAGAGAACCTCTGCAGTCCCTATCAATATGGGGACTGTTGTTAATCTTCCCACACAATCTTACTGAGAAGATTGCGTGGGAAGATTAACAACACACACAGGCAGGGAATAAATACAGTGATCCTCCTTCACAGAAAGAAACCAGTTAGCCCTGTATGCTGCTATAAAAGAACAGTTGTAATTGGTCAGAAATAACATGCATGCTCATGTGTAGCACCCACATTGTTATCATCACCCGCCTACTACCACTATTGGTATAATCAGTGCTTCGACACCTCTCATTGGACATTGTTTATTTCACTTCCTCAATGGGCCTCAAGGCTTGTTCTCGACCTGTTCTTCAAAAGTACTTCCTGTAGATATGCATCCTCGGCTCTCATTGAGTTTTTCTGTGCTTTTAATTTGGCAAGAAAAGATAAAAAGTAGTGGTTGTAGAAGGCAGGGAAACTTCATTCCGCGAGTGGGAATTAATAGAACATAGAACACAGAAAAATGCAGCGCAGTACAGGCCCTTCGGCCCTCGATGTTGCGCCGACCGAAGCCTACCTAACCTACACTAGTCCAATAACCTCCATATGCTTATCCAATGCCCGCTTGAATGACCATAAAGAGGGAGTGTCCACCACTGATACTGGCAGGGCATTCCATGAACTCACAACCCGCTGAGTAAAGAATCTACCCGTAACATCTGTCCTATTCCAACCTCCCCTTAATTTAAAGCTGTGTCCCCTAGTAACAGCTAAGTTCATTCGCGGAAAAAGGTTCTCACTGTCAACCCTATCTAAACCCCTAATCATCTTGTACACATCTATCAAATCGCCCCTAAACCTTCTTTTCTACAAAAAGAACAGCCCCAAGTGCCTCAGCCTCTCCTCATACGGTCTTCCTGCCATGCCAGGCAACATCCTGGTAAACCTCCTCTGCACCCGTTCCAGTGCCTCCACATCCTTCCTATAGTATGGCGACCAAAACTGTACACAATACTCCAGATAAAGCCGCACCAGAGTCTTATACAACTGCAACATGACCTCAGGACTCTGGAACTCAATTCCTCTACCAATAAAGCCCAGTACGCCACATGCCTTCTTCACAGCACTATTTACCTGGGTGGCAACTTTCAGAGATATGTGTGCATGGACACCAAGATCCCTCTGCTTATCCACTCCACCAAGTAGCCTACCATTAGCCCAGTAATCCATCTTCTTGGTACTCCTACCAAAGTGAATAACTTCACACTTAGCCACATTGAACTCCATTTGCCACCTTTCTGCCCAGCTCTGCAACTTATCTATATCCCGCTGTAACCTGCCACATCCTTCTTCGCTGTCCACCACTCCCTCGACTTTCGTGTCATCCGCAAACTTGCTCACCCAGCCTTCTAGCCCCTCCTCCAGGTCATTTTTAAAAATGACAAACAGCAATGGTCCCAAAACAGATCGTTGTGGAACACCACTAGTAACTGCGCTCCAAGATGAATCTTTACCATCAACTACTGCCCTCTGTCTACTTCCAGCCAGCCAATTCCTAATCCAAACCTCTAATGCACCCTCAATGCCATACCTCCATAATATTTGCAGTAGCCTACCATGGGGTACCTTATCGAACGCCTTGCTAAAATCCATATACACCACATCTACTGCTTTACCCTCGTACACGTCCCTAGTCACCTTCTCAAAGAATTCAATAAGATTTGTGAGGCATGACCTGCCCATCACTAAACCATGCTGACTATCCTTGATCACATTATTCCTATCCAGATGTTCATAAATCCTATCCCTTACAATTCTCTCTAAGACTTTGCCCACAACAGAAGTGTGACTCACTGGTCTATAGTTACTAGGGCTGTCCCTGCTCCCCTTCTTGAACAAGGGGACCACATTCGCTATCCTCCAGTCTTCTGGCACTATTCCTGTAGACTACGACGACCTAAAAATCAAAGCCAATGGCTCCGCTATCTCCTCCCTAGCTTCCCAGAGGATCCTAGGATAAATGCCATCAGGCCCAGGGGACTTATCTATTTTCACCCTTTCCAGTATTCCCCGGACCTCTTCCCTACATACCTCAAAGCCATCCATTCTAATCACTTGTGACTCAATATTCACATCAGCAACAGTGTCCTGTTCCTGAGTGAATACTGACGAAAAGTAGTGATTTAGTGTCTCTCTAATCTCCTCTGCCTCCAAGCACAACTTCCCACTACTATCTTGACTGGACCGATACCTACCCTAGTCATCCTTTTATTCCTGACATACCTATAGAAAGCCTTAGGGTTTTCCCTCATCCTACCAACCAAGGACTTTTCATGTCCTCTTCCTGCTGTTCGTAGCTCTCTCTTCAGATCCTTCCTGGCTACTTTATAACTCAATCGCCCCAACTGAGCCTTCACGCCTCATCTTTACATAGGCCGCCCTCTTCCTTTTACAAGGGATTCCAATTCCTCATTAAACCACGGCTCCCTCACAAGACCCTTTCCTCCCTGCCTGACTGGTACATACTTATCAAGGACACCCAATAGCTGCTCCTTGAACAAGCTCCACATATCATTTGTGTTCTTCCCGTGAAGCCTATTTTTCCAATCCACGCATCCTAAGTCATGTCTCACCGCATCATAATTTCCCTGCCCCCAGCTATAACTCCTGCCCTGCAGTGCACACTTATCCCTCTCCATTACCTGAGTAAAAGTCACCGAGTTGTGGTCACTGTCCCCGAAGTGGTCACCTACCTCCAAGTCTAACACCTGGCCTGGTTCATTACCTAGTACCAAATCCAGTATGGCCTCACCTCTTGTTGGCCTGTCTACATATTGTGTCAGGAAACCGTCCTGCACACATTGGACAAACACCGACCCATCTAACGAACTTCAGCTGTAGCTTTCCCAGTCAATATCTGGGAAGTTAAAGTCCCCCATAACAACCACCCTATTACTTTCACTCTTCTCCTGAATCATCCTTGCAATACATTCCTCTACGTCTCTCGGACTTTAAGGAGGCCTGTAGAAAACACCTAACAGGGTGACCTCACCTTTCTTATTTCTAACCTCAGCCCAGACTACCTCAGATGACAAGTCTTCCTCCATCACCCTATTTACTGCTGTAATACTATCCTTGACAAGCAATGCCACACCTCCCCCTCTTTTACCCCCACCTCTGACCCTACTAAAACATTTAAACCCTGGAACCTGCAATAGCCATTCCTGTCCCTGTTCTACCCACGTCTCTGTAATGGCCACAACATCGAAGTCCCAGGTACCAACCCACGCTGCAAGTTCACCTACCTTATTTCTTATACTTCTGGCATTGAAGTATACACACATTATAATGTGCTTCCTGATGGCCAGGCCAGTGGAAAATGTGAATCTTGCTTGCATTTGAAATGACCTGACGTGAAAAGCTGCGTGAAGTACCATGGCCATCAAATGTGGGTGAGCTTTTGCTTAGTTTTATTTATATTCATATTCATTCGTGGGAAATGGCCATCGCTGTGTTCATAGTTAAACTTGAGAAGGTGCTGATGAAGTCGTATCTTGAACGGCTGCAGTTCATAGGTTGACTCACAATGTCCTCAATTGGGGAATTCCAGAATATTGAATCAGTGACAGTGAACGAAAGTTGATCTCCTGCCTTTGTGCTTCCAGATGGATTTTCCCCTTGTCTTTTCCACTGCCCTGGTAGATGCCCATCTGATCCTCCAGACTGACTCATTAGAAGCAAGATACATAAGAAAGGATGTCTTGCAAAGGGATGAACTCTTTAATGGACTCACTGAGTTCGTTTGGTAAAATAATCACACTCATATTTCTCATTTTACAGAAACGATTGCAGTTTCTTGAAGTGTAAATAGAGCGGGCATGCAATCACTCTTTTGAAATGAGGAATGTTTACGCTGACTTGAAATGTCAAGGAAGGGATTATGCTGTCAATTGTGTTAAATGCTGTTGTCATTGTTGTAGTTTGATAGCAGTTTTCCCATTGCCAGGCTGAACGTAATCTCACTGTTCCTTCGAGTGAATCTGTCTTATCCAGAAAGGAAGCAGTTCCAGACAGTGTATAGAGCATGCGCAGAAACATTAATGTCTGTTGACCGATGTTTTTGGACTCTGATCCAAAAATTCGTGATAATGGAGAGGAGCGGAGGGAGTTATGAGTCTGGTGGGTGGAACGGAGAGTTTTTCTGAACATTTTGGGTGAGCTGTAAAATACAGGAACATAATGTCTCATGTATCAAAATTGGCTGCTCTGTTTTGTCACCTGAAGATTTAGAACAGAAATCAAGGCCCTGTGTCGACATTATTTTCGAATCAAGTGATTGCCAAATATGTTGAGGGGCAATGAGTAGCAGAGAACAGGCACAGCCCTTTCAGATGTGGTGAGATCGTTCCAGTAAATTGAAACTAAATGAATTGTTTTCTGTTCCGACTTCCTATCCTCGCCTGACAGTGATGGATGATATAAACTTCTTATACAGGATATTAGATAGGCCTTTCGCCTATTACCTGTGTGCTCTCGTCTGTGGCAGGTTCCACTGCTCGGGACTGGCATTGTTCCCTCACTGTGGATCTGAATCCATGACCCCCGATCGCTCTGCTTCACTGCTGCCTTCCCTGATTACCTCGCCACCATAAAATGACTTTCTCTTTCTCAAGTAATCATTTCATAGAAAAAAAAGTCGAATTATTATTTCAACATATTAGTGCTTTAGTATTTTTGACAGTTGTCTTCAAATGAGGTTTCCACTCCTGGATACCTGCTTGCTTTTGACCAGTGCAAACTCGATGATTCAAAATAACCTTTTGTTCGGTGCTGGAGACCTGCATGAGTCAATGCCCATGTGTGGCCTCCAGCACTTTTTTTTCTTTTCATTTAAGATTTTCAGTAGTATCCCTACTTTTTGTTACATTGTTTGCAGGCGTTGCTCACAGTTATGAATCCAAAAACGCTGACAAAGTAAGGAATTTTTAATAATAGGTATCGTTTTTGATTTGTAGTTTGTTCCTGGCACCCAATTAAATTGAGTAACTGAATCTTTACAATACAATGTGTCCAGCATGGTTCTCTGTGGAAACACAGCTGTTTCCCCTACTCTCCTGCCCTTTCACTAACAAGGAAACCAAATTTTGTTCAATATCCCCTCCCATTGGATGGGGAATGGTTGAACTTCTTGAGCTATTGCATTCTCTATTGTGACTATAAGGTATCACTTGTGTGTTATGATGCACAAGGAAGCCATTCATCCCATACTGCTTGCAGCAGCTCTCCAGTTACTATCATGACTTAGTGCCCTCTACCTGTATTTTGTCCGTAATTCTGCACATTTTCTATCCTCAGTTATTTCCAATGATTTCTAGAATGACTGACTTGAACCTGCTTTCATTGCATTTCCAGGCAGTCTCCTCCACGCTGGATTACGTCCGGTACCACAAACTCAGTAGTATCAAAATGAGATTGTCCAGAGGATTGCTTAGCTGGAGAAATCGATGAAAACGTTTCTGGCCCAGGGTTTCTTGGCCTTTTGGACTGCTTTTAGAGTGGTGTGTTCTGTGGAAGGCAGATGCGTTTCACCTACAGTGGGATGGGCCAATTATCTTTTCATGTTCATATCTTTTTGCTGATATCGTTGGTGTAAGTGTAGAGAGAGAAATAAAATTTGGAAAGAAGTGGGATCCAGAGAGAATGTTCAGTCTTTTATTTTTACTGAATTTAAACCTTTTAGCCCTTCATATTCAGGTTCAAAGGAGCAGATATGTCTTGTGGTGTCCTGTGTTGAAACATGTGGAATGCTTTTCGGAGGGTCAGTGAGAACTCATTGGACCAAATGGCCAGCTCCCATACTGTAGGGATTCGACAATTCTGTTCTAATCTATGTATTCCCGATGTTCTCCTATTATGGCAGAGATGTACCTGATGGATCTGCTTCTTGTCCATTATGGCCAAATCATGTTATCGACTTACTTTCATTTAGATTAGATTAGATTAGATTACTTACAGTGTGGAAACAGGCCCTTCGGCCCAACAAGTCCACACCGCCCCGCCGAAGCGCAACCCACCCATACCCCTACATTTACCCCTTACCTAACACTACAGGCAATTTAGCATGGCCAATTCACCTGACCTGCACATCTTTGGAGTGTGGGAGGAAACCGGAGCACCCGGAGGAAACCCACGCAGACACGGGGAGAACGTGCAAACTCCACACAGTCAGTCGCCTGAGGCGGGAGTTGAACCGGGTCTCTGGCGCTGTGAGGCAGCAGTGCTAACCACTGTGCCACCGTGCCACCCCCCACTGTGTCACCGTGCCATTTCTCTTGGACAGTTCACCATCTAAAGAGCACTCCAACTAAAGTGATGGCTTCTTTGCTTTATCTTTACTTTCTGCCCATAGGACTCCAGTGAGATGAATGTGATGATGTCATTTTCTTTGTTGCTGTCAGAGATTCCCTGGTCAGAATTGTGAAGCCCCACCCCCGATTTGCCTCCATCACTGTCTCATCTGTAGACCCTGTAAACTGGAACTTTGAGCTTCCAATCCTGTCTCTCGCTCAAACATTTTTCGCTGACAAAAATGGCATGATGCCCTCAAGTTTCACTTCATGACATCAGCTAATGTACCTTCGTCATCAAATTTCAAGTATAATAATAATTAATATTATTTAACCTTGCCAAACCCTGCCATGCCATAACTGACTGGTGATAGCAATGTATTTCTGACTAACAAATTGTTATTTCTTAAGCTGACCATTCTTCTTCCCTGACTGAACATTTTTATATCGCCTTTTTAGTCTGAGTACACCGCGGGCACAAGACAACATAAGTCCCAGCAGAGTGCAGAATGTGCAAGATAATACTCAAGAAGGAGGTTAAGAGGACTAAAAGGCGATATAAAAATGTTCTGACCGCAGGACTTCACAGTATTTTATGTTATTGCACAGGTTTATGAAGGATCGAAGGATATCACTGGAAACCATAAGGACAATAAATAATCATGACAATAATGTATTCATAGCTAAGGCAATGCTGGTCGGATTCAAACTGAATAATTTGCGTTGTTGTTCAGTAGTGAGATGGACATGATGGTCAGAACATCAGGATGAAAGTGTGTGAAAGAATTATAGAATTATGATAGGCACAGAGAAGATACAGAGTATCGGTTAGGCATTCAGTTTAAAAATTCTGCAGCATCAGTAGATAATGGCTGGTATGTTTCTCAGCACATTTTCTTGCCTTTTGCCTGCAATCATGGATCCAATTTATAAATCAGACCTTGTTTCTTTCTTTCTGATAAAGACTCAATAACCTGACCTCGACAGCTTTCTGAGGCAAAGAGTTCCACTCATTTAGTCATGCAGCATCAAAGGAGCTGGAGAGTCTGCCCGAAACGTCGATTCTCCTGCTCCTTGGATGCTGCCTGACCTGCTGCGCTTTTCCAGCAACACATTGTTTCAGCTCTGATCTCCAACATCTGTCGTCCTCACTTTCTCCTAGTTCCACTCTTTTGTCAACATTTTCCAGAAACAAACATTTCCTTTTTCTCAGTTTTGAAGGGCCATCCCGTCACTCTGCGGTTGTGTCCTCTCGTCCTCGTCTCCGCTACTCGGGGAAACGTCTTCTCCATATTGACTCTAATCATTTCTCTCCGCATTCTGTTTCAAAGAAAGTTCCCGTCATCCTTCTACATTCCTTGGAATACAGCCCCAGCGTCGGTAATCGCTCCTCATATAACAAGCTCTTCATCACCGGGATCATCCTTGTAAATAAACCTCTCAGAAATCCCTCTCTGCCATCACACCCTTCGTGTTTACGGTGCCCAAAACTGTTCACAAATGTTGTTAAACAGAATTCGGTCCGTTAACAATACCTGGTCAGTGCAAGAGAGTTGGAGTGTAGGGTCGCTTTCCATGTTGTTAATTCTATGTCATGGCATCCAAATCTGTGAGCCGCATGTTTGTAAATGGAATATACATAGTAAGGTAGTTTGCGCCAGCGTGGGATTGATGGATTGAAGGGCTATATTCTGTGCTCTGGATCTCTGTGCCTTTATAACTAATGTTAAAGGAGATCAGCTTCGAAAAGAAAAGAAAATAAAAACCTTTGTTTGAATGCTTTTTTTTCGAAAGTGCAGCATTAATGTCTTATGTTTTGAACTGCATATGATAAAAGACATTTCGCCAGACACGTATTTCCATCATTTTCCTCGACTCGCAAGGTTTTTTTTTCCCTTTCTTTCTCTGCACCTCTCTTATAACAAGAAGAAGAAGTCATACGAAGTGATTGTAGGCTGTCTTTCATTTTCTCCATTTCACATGCGGTATTGTTTTTGCCTGTTATCCTAGAACACATCACAGTTTGAGTCGATGAGTCCACGTGTTCATGTGCAAGTGTACATGTCTTGGTTTATGTTGTTGACAGACTGAACTACTGTTGCATCTGATATGCTTAAATTTCAATTTATCAGGAATATTGATGCCTTCAGCTATTTGAAGTAGCCAGAAGATTATTAAGTAACTCTGCCCGAAACTGCCTTGAATTAATAGTGGACAGAGAACAGAAATCGTTAAAATTATCTTTTGCAGTTTATTATAATTATCCTGCCTGGTTTATAACCAGGTGACATTCAAGACACTACGGAAGCAAAGAATGCAACCCTGACTTGCTATTTTGAATGCAGCTTTTTAACCAATACAAAACGTTGGGTCAAAACAAAACTGGGCTGAAAATGTGAGCCATGACTGCTGGAAAAGTTAATGAAATAGTTACATTCGAATCAGAAATTGAGAACGTGAATGGCATTTTAGAAGTTTGGGAATGAACAAATTATAGTTATGGAATTAGTTCGCACTTACTTGCTTTTCACCACTATTGCAAATTCCACATTTGATACGTAATGCAGGACTTCGTGAAGACTGTGAAAGGAAAGAATACAGTTCCTTGCGGCAAATATTTAATGTGGATATCATATGCTGTGCATACGTTGGAGTGGCGATACTTTCATCAGTTTCGTTTCAGTGTTGAACGAGATACCAACAACAGGACAAACCTCAATACATGCAGTTAGAGAAAAAAAAAGCCATTGATATGCCGACAATATTAAACTCTACAGACACTCAGCCTTTAATCATTTGGTTGCAAATACGATTTCAATTATTATAAATACACGAAAGAAACATTGCACACTTAGACATCCACTACGACAATTTTGAAGTCGCAACATGCAGAGATGTAAAACTGCAAGCAATGGAACTTTCACGTAAAAACTATTTACCCTCAACTTCTTAGCATTTCGTCCATTCAAATGCTTTGGTAGAGCTGGAGTACGCATTTGAAACGCGATGTGGACAAATATCTGACAGCACTTCCATATTTGATTTCATTTATCAGTCTCCCTCCAGCATTGCAAACTTTCCCAGCTGAACTGCATCCCTTCCAAGCTACAGGAACGTAAGAAATTTCCACAGACGTGTAATCTGAAGGACCGTTTTTCTTAAAATTTCGTTTAACAGATGCGACTTCCAATTTTTTTTAAACATAAAAGTCCAATTTCCTTCCAAATACGTTCTTTAAAATAGAAAATGTATATCAATCTTTCACAACAGGCAAAACATCACAGTGTATCAGAGCCATTCTTTCCCAAATGGCTCCTCATACAGGTTTCTGCAACTCTTCTGCACGTAGGTCTCAATCTCTTTCAAATTCTGATTTTGTTTTCTCTGTGTGTGTACCTATCATTCTTTGCTGCACAAAACATTAATCCAAATTCCGTATGCATATACCTGATGTACGCTGTGAATTTCCTGTTGTTTCTTTTCCACTCTATTTTCATCTTTATTTGCGCACAGAAATAAACTCTTTAAATGTTACCAGAACTTAAAATTGTTGATACAATTCCAGAATGATTGTTCGGGAATGTTTTCAATAAGAAAAATAAACCCTCCCATTCATTGCAGTAAACAACGACATAACTTCTTTGCAAATGAATTGTATTTTCTGTTGTCAAGTATTAATCTACCATTTAAATGTGTCATATTGCTACCGACGTCTAATGGCTGATGTGGAGGCAGATACTTTACAAAAACTGAAAAATCATTATAATGACATTGATCTAAACGGCTTAACTAAATGCCAATATTGGGAAATTCTGAATGCAGTCACAA
This sequence comes from Chiloscyllium punctatum, assembly GCF_047496795.1. Taxonomy (NCBI): domain Eukaryota; kingdom Metazoa; phylum Chordata; class Chondrichthyes; order Orectolobiformes; family Hemiscylliidae; genus Chiloscyllium; species Chiloscyllium punctatum. The sequence continues at coordinate 50,836,373 of NC_092774.1, forward strand.
GGATACACATTGTACTCAGTTTGAATGCAGTGACAGATTGTATTAAAACGTCATTTGTGAGACTTGGGCTTATCTGACTGGCCAGCCTTGATAGCCCATCTCTATTAGCCTGAACAAGGTCTTGGTGAGCCGCCATCTTGAATCGCTGCAGTCCATTTCCTCCTTGTTGACCCATAATGCCAGTGGGCAGAGAATTCCAGAATTTTGACCCAACGCCTGTGAAGGAAAGGCAGTAAATATCCAAGAGCGTGTGGTGAGTGGTTTGAAGTGCACCTTGCAGGTGACGGTGTTCCCAAGTACCTGCTGCTCTTGTCCTTCTGCATGGAAGTGGTTTTGGTTTTGGAAGGTGATGTCAAATGATCTTTGGTGAATTTCTTTATTGCATCTCGTATATAGTAGAAACGTCTGCTACCGAGCGCCGGCGGTGGACGGAGTAATTGTTTGTAGATGTAGTGCCAATCAATTGGATGGCTTTGTCATGGATTACAACACGCTTCTTGATTGTTGTTGGAGCAGCACAATCCAGGCAAGAGGAGAGTATTCTTTCACACTCTTGTGGTAGACATAATTTGGGGTTACTTGCCGCAGTATCCCTCGTCTCTGACCTGTTCTTTGAGCCATTGTGTTCAGGTGGTGAGTCCAGTTCAGTATCTGGTCAATCGTAACCCCCAGGATGTTGACAGTGCAGGATTCATTCATGGTAGTACCGTTCAATATCAAGGGTGGTGGTGAGTGTGTCTCTTACTGGTGATGGTCATTATGAGGCTTTTGGTTGTCGTGCGTATGTCCTTTGCCACTTGTCAGCCCAAGCCTGGATATTGTCCAGACCTTGTTACATTAGAGCGTGGACTGCTTCAGTGTCTGAGGAGTAAGAAATGGTGATGAACACAGCGCAATCATCGGCGAACAAACACACTTCTGACCTTATGACAGAGGAAAGGACACTAACTGGCCGGACACTTGCAGTGATATCCTGGAGCTAAGATGACTGTCCCGGCACAACCACAACCATCTTCCTTTGTGCCAGGCATGACTACAGCAAGCGGTCTGCCCCCCCACCCCCACTGCCCACCCAACCCGGTACCCACTGATTTCAGTTTTGTAAGGCTCCTTGATGCCATACGCATTCAAATGCGGCCTTGATGTCAAATGCTGTCACTTACCTCACCTCTGCAGTTCATCTCTTTTCTCCATGTTTGAACCAAAGTTGGAAAGAGATCAGGAGCTGAGTGACCCTGGAGAAACTAAAACTGGGCGCCCTGAGAAAATGTTGCTTGATAGCACTGTTGATGACCCATTCTACTCCTTACTGATGACAGAAAGTAGACTGATTGGGCGGTATGTGGTCGGATTGGATATGTCCTGTTTTTTTGTGTACAGGACTTAACTGGGCAATTTTGCATATTGTCGGATGGAAGCCAATGTTTTAACTTCACTGGAAGAGCTTGACAAAGGCAGCGGCAAATTCTGGAGTGCATGTTTTCAGTAGTTTTTCTGGAATGTCATCTGGGCGCAAAACTTTTGCAGTAGCCATTGCCTCCAGCCGTTTCTTGTTAGCACGTGGAGTGAATCGAATTGGCTGGGGACTGGTACTGTGATGCTGTGGACCACTGGCGGAGCCCAAGACGGATCATCCAGTCGGCAGACTATTGTGAATGCATCAGCCTTATCCTTTGCACAGATGTGCTGGGCTCCTCCATCATTGAGGAAAATGATATTTGAGGAGCCTCCTCGTCCAGTGAGTTGTTGAATTGTCCGCCAACATTCACGACTGGATGTGAAAGGACTGCAGAAGTTATATCGGATCCATTGGCTGTGGGATCACTTCGCTCTGTCTGTCAATTGCTGTTTATACCGTTTGGCACGCAAGTAGTCCTATGTGGTCGCTTCACCACCTTGACATTTCAGTTTTAGGTATGCCTGATGCTGCACCTGGCATGCCCTGCTGCACTCTCCATTGAACCAGGGTTGATCCAGTGGCTTGTTGGTAACGGATGAGTGGGCGATTATGCCAGATCATGAGTTTGCAGATTGTGCTGGAGTACAGTAATGTTGTTGTTGATGGCCCAGAGTGCCTCATGCATGCCCAATCTTGAGCTGCCAGATCGATTCGATGTCTGTCCCATTCAGCACGATGATAGTGCCACACAAAACGATGGATTTGTTCTTAATGAGAAGGCGGGGCTTGTTCTCCACAAGGTGAAGGGTTTTACCTGCACGGTCATAGACAGATGCTTCTGCAACAGGCATATTTGTAAGAATGAGGTCAAATATGCTTTTACCTCTTATTACTTCCTTCAACAACTGCCGCAGACCCAGTCTAGCATTTATATCCCGACAGCTCAGTCAGTCATGCTGTTGCTGAGCCACTCTTGGGGGTGAACACTGAAACCTCCTACCCAGAGTAAATTTTGCACCCTTGCCACCCTCAGTACTTCCTCAAAGTGTTGTTCAACATGGAGGAGTACTAATTCATCAGCTGAAGGGTTACGGTACGTATAAACATTAAGCGCTTTCATTGCCCATATTTAACCTGAAGTCATGATAGTTAATGGAGTTCGGAGTCGATGGTAAAGATTCCCAGGGCAACTCCCTCCCGTCTGTATCCCACTGTGCCGCTATCTCTGCTGTTCTGCCCTTCCATTGGTACAGGACATATGCAGGAATGGTAATGGCTTTGTCTGCAGTGTTACTGTGAATTATGGTTCCATAAGAATGTCTAGGTCAGGTTGTTGCTTAACTTGTCTGTGAGAAAGCTCTCCCATTTTCGGCACTCGCCCCTAATGTTGGTGAGGGGGACATAGCATGGTCGATAGGGCTGTTTGTGTTTTTGCCATTATCTTCTTAGATTCCAAGGTAACTACTGGTTTCACTTTCTTTCTCGCACGTTTCTAGCGAATTACACGACTGAATGGCTTGCTTGGCCATTTCAGAGGGCAGTTGAGAGTCAACCACATTGGTGTGGCTCTGGAGTCACAGGTAGGCCAGACCAGGCAACGATGGCAGATTTCATTCCCTTGTGGACATTAGTCAACCAAGGGAGTTTTTTCCTACAATTGATTATGGCTTCATAGTGATCAGTCGACCAGATTTATTTCATTGAATTCCAATTCCATCAACTGCCATAGCGGGATTCGAACCCAGGTCTCCAGAGCATGATTTTCTGTTTCTGGATTAATTATCCAGTAGTAATATGACAAGGCCATCACCTCCACTGAATAAATTTGCTTTTAGTCCTTTTTTGTTTGGAGCAATCATAAACACTGCCATAAATATATGCTTATATCAATTTCTTTTTCATGGGAACACAAAGGATATTCAGAAAGGTGTTTGATATGGATTCCCCATGGCAGGGGAAAGAGGAACGAGAAGTCACTTGGGGTCCAAGGTTTAACAGCTTGATTGACAGAGAAGTAGCTTGACAGAACGTATGGTACGGTGGCTCACTGTTTAACACCACTGTCTGACAGTGCCAGGGACCCAGGTTTGATTCCCGCCTAGAGTGACAGTCTGTGTGGAGTTTGTACATTCTCCTCGTGTCTGTGTTCGTTTCTAAATTTGTCCTGGGTACCTGCATAAATGAATGAGTTAACGCAGGACCTCAAGAGCTGAAGCATATAACCACTTTCATCCAGAATAACATTGGATTCGGTGGAATTTGAAGCTGAGGAATAAAAACAAATTGCAATTTGAACATAGGGGACTGTTATAAGAATAAATGAAAAGGACAGGATTAAGCTTCCAGAGACACAACAAAGTAAAACTATGGATGTTCTCCTCTTCTCCATTTCTGAGTCAATCTGACCTCGTGCATTCCTATGGACTCCTGGCAATCAGTGAGCATTAGCAGCTGATCGAACATGTCTGATGGTTAAAACATTGAGGAGGAGAAAGTGAGGACTGCAGATGCTGGTGCTTTATCAGGGTCGAGAGTATGTTCCTGGAAAAGCACAGCAAGTCAGGCAGCATCCAAGGAGCAGGATGATCAACGTTTCGGACATGAGCCCTTCATCGGTTTCTTGCTGTACTTTCTCAGCAACATACTCTCGACTCGGTTAAAATATTAAGTAAGAAAATGATAACGAGTGGAAGATAAGCTGTTAAAATCACCTGTCATAAGTAATCCACCCAGGTGATGAATAACCGATTATTCTGGAATTGCAGTACCAAGGCACATTATCAATTACAAGGGCAGGTTTGCAATTAAAGTACAAGGGGATATTTCGAGCACAGCTCAGAGTACAGAGAGAGACTATTATAAGTACTGCTATTTGCCGGTGTTATATTTGTTTCTCAACTTCTGGAAACAATTTGCTAGAAATTAACCCAAAGTAAAAGCGACATTAACATATACAGAAGAATCACTGAGAGCATAAGTTAGAACAAAACTGAAAGCAAGTATCAGAGTGATGGAGAGGACACTCAGGGACAAGAATTGGCCTCAAACATGGTTTAATAATGCACCAGTAATCATGACCAGGAGATCTAATACTGCCATAGGTATCATGAAGAGTGATGTATGTGGAGACGCACATAGTTTCCGAGACAGGGATCAGAATCACTTCCAAATTAGCTGCAAAAGATAAATGTAGGGAGGGAATAGTCTCCTTTCGCTATCACCCTGTGAAACCGACATCTTTCCAAAATCTTTTTACATATTTTTGACTAGATCTTACGTTCGCTGTTGGGAGGCCTGTTACTGCACCTTTCCTATTTCTCAGCTCTGCCCATAGTGCAATATATGCATATTCGTACAATAATAGTAGTAGCTTCAATATTTGGTATATTAGACATCAGTGAATTTATCTATATTACTGCACAGGCCTATCTGGGCACCAGGACCATGTTGATAAGTAGTATCCTTTAAAAAAAATAAGAACACTGATCATGACTTTTGTGCAGTTGCCGCTATATCTTCAATAAATGCATACACGCATGATGAAATTATAAATGCAATCAATTAACTAGTTTCAGAGAATGTAACTGCATTTCTATGAACAATTTTTCTTAAATAGTATGAAAAATCCTCATTCTATTTTCATGAAAGCCTGACAACTGTGTGTGTGTGTGTGTGTGTGTGTGTGTGTGTGTGTGTGTGTGTGTGTGTGTATGTGTGTGTGTGTGTGTGTGGTGGGGAGGGGGAGGAAATTGAATAATGGCTTCAATTGTTGGTATTAATATAATTGTCTGAGATGCCTTGTGAAAGCCCAAGGATTGGTCATAAGGATGTCTGGCAAAAATTGTACTTTCACAGTAGTCTATAGAGTTGTCCACCATTTACCATACAGTAACAGAATTTGCTGCATTTGTATCAAAAAAGAGGTGGCAAGCACTGATGACAAAATTGTAATTTTTGGAAGGCAGAATGTATAAGTACACTTCACCTGATTGCGAAACTCAACGTGTCTTGGAGTTTGCTTCCAGAGACCTCTCCCATGCTCCATTGGAAAGGAAACGTGAATAAAGATCGATTTCTACTGCTCAACATGGGACTAAAGGCTTCACTTAAAAATCCCTCAAATCAGGGCTATGACATTCAGTGTGTACAGTACAGGCTTCATTCCCTTGCGTTATGCCAGTAGCCACCAAGATGCTTTCAGCACTGTCGATTTTACTGTGCATAGATAAACTCAAGCTGATCAGCAACAGAATGCTTGCTCAGAGAATATGCATTTTTTGTTGAACAGTAATGTCCTATTTTTTCTCAGTAGCAAAATGGTTTGAGACAAAATGAATATTAATTATCTCATGGACTTCACATTTGATTAACATCAGAAAAAAAACGCTTTATGGATATTGCCAAGATCACATGTTATCTAACTGCAAACCAGCATGTTCATGTGATAGAAAATGAAGTGTAACGATTCGACGCATCACATGGTCCTTGTGGCGATTGCAATAGTATGAAGGGTAGCACGGTGACTCAGTGATTAGCCCTGCTGCCTCGGGCTCGATTCTAGACTTTGTTGACTGCCAGTATAAGAATTTACACATTGACCCTGTAATTGTGTGAATTTTTTTTTGGGGGGGGTGGGATCAGGATTTTCCCACATTCCAACGATGGGCAGGTTAGGTGAATTAACCATTATAAATTGTCCATCGTCGTTGGGATTGTAGACGAGATGCATTAGTCAGCGGAAATGTAGGGTTATAGGGTAGTGGGATGAGCCTGAATGGGACACTTTTAGGAATATTGTTGTGGGCGTCTTGGGGGCCAAACGCCCAGCCTTCTTCCACCCTGTAGGGATTCCATTTGAAGAAAGTTGAGTTAGGCGAACGCAATGATGAGGACATGTAACAGAAATATCATTTGACCGAAGTTAGTGCTATTCAGTAAGCAGAGTGGTATGTGTACACATAAAAAAACGAATCGGAGAAAATACTTTGGTGTCTCACGCCTTCGCTGTCATTCAATATATCACGATGGATCTGATTTTCACCTTAACCCCACATTCGCGCATATCCCCTCTCCCCCCTCCCCCCCCCCCCCCCCCCGCCCCACCTCCATAATCTTTCATTTCGGTCGTAATTAAGCATGTGTCTACCTCTATCCATCACTTATGCTTCAAGTGAATTGCACTTATTTTTGAACTATGAAGTCTAGTTCAAGATGCCCCCACAAGGAGAAACATGATTCCCAAATGCATTGGGTCGAGCACCCTCGGTATCTTGCATTTTTCAATTAGGATTCGTCAGTCTCATTGAAATTTCCGATGACATAAACCTAGCCTGGCTAGAAATTCTTCATAAGAATAATCTGAAATAAATTGTTTCCAGAACGTTACCATCCTTCCATAAATACAGTGAACAGTACTGCACACAGAACTTCAGATGTGGTCTTACCTACGTCTTCTATAACTGAAGCATAACCTCACAACTCTTCTATTCAATTTCCCTCACAATAGACTAGAACAGTTTCTCAACATTCCTGATTACCTGCTCTCCCTGCATGATTATGTTTTGTGATTCATGAACTGGGACATTCAGATCTCCCAGCATGCAAATCTCTCAAGAATTCCGTAATATGGTTCTTCTTTCTTTCATAATGTCATGTTGGAAAATTTCATAATTTCCTACCCTCCACTCCTTTTGTCAGATGTTTGTTCACACATTTAAATTAGACACGATTTTTTTTGTAGATTCATTATTGCCTTTCTACAATCTAATAAATGGAATATGATTTGTGGCGATTCATGGCATGGGCAGGAGAGTGTTAGATGTCATCACGTTTTGGAAGAGTTGAACTTCCATTGCCACTTTAGAACCAATATTCTTCTCGTCCCTCACTGTGTTCTTCAAAAGCCAAATATTGACTCTATCCGAATACCTTAACGTTTCCCAAGTTCCCGACTATAAATTATTTATCCGTATCTTCTGACTTTATGACTATGATAGATGGTAATCTGACAGGCATGAATTTTATCACTGGCTGTCTTATTGTGCTTTTTTGAATTAAAGAGATGCATTTCCTGTTTCCAATAAAATGGAGCCGAACTCGAAAATAAGAATTATGGAAATGTTAAAACCAATGCATCAAATTTGAATAGAGTAATGCCCCAAATAATTACAGGAATTCTTCTTTCTGCTCGCTGTAGCAACATCTGTAAATAAAGCCATAGTTAGCAAGTCTATGCCTTATCGATAAAAAAATGATTCTACCAGACATTTAGTTTTACCACTTTGCCTATCTTATTAACCTTTATGTCACGCACACAGAAAATTGATGCCTGATGTTGTTAATTGATGTCTTGTGTGGTAGTTTAACCATGAAAAATCGTGATTTCTTCTGGACTGTGCGTAGGAATCAATCAGGAAAAATGCTGAGATAAATGCTGCCATTGGAGATGTTTTAAAGTTATGTGGCAGGGGTTTTGGAACCTGGAGAGAAGACTACGAGACAGTTAGATGGAAACTGTAAGGATTACAAAGTTAGCATGACCAAGAGAAAGATAAGGCAGAGAGCAGATGAACGCAAAAGAACTGGTGGCCTAAAGTGCATATACTTTAATGCAAGGAATATAGTGGGTAAGGCAGAAGAACTTAGGACTTGGATTGGTGCCTGGGAGTATGACGTTATTACGATCACAGAGACTTGGTTGAAGGAAGAGCATAATTGGCAACTAAATGTTCCAGGTTATAGATGCTTCAGACAGGATAGGGAGGGACATAAAAGGAGTGGGGAGGAGTTGCATTGATGGTCAGGGATGATATCATGGCTCTGTTAATGGAGGACACTACGGAGGGTTTGAGCAGTGAGGCATTATGGGTGGAGCTGATAAATAAGGAGGGTGCAGTTTCATTGGTGGTGCTTTATTACAGGCCTCCCAAGAGTGATCGTGAGGTAGAAGAACAAATAGGTAAACGGATTATGAAAGATATAAGTATAAGGTAAGTGTGAGGCGTTGTGATTCGGGTGCAGTTGGATTGGTCAAACTACCAAGTTTGAAGTAAAAAAAACATTATTCATACACTATCATTAAAATACAGACAAAGTAAAAATAAAAGAAATCAATTGGCTGAACTGTAAATTTATCAAAATGTTAAACAAGATATTAGTTGTATTAACTACAACTAATTAACTACTCCAGTATGGTAACATCTCATTAGAAAAAACACTCTTGACAAACACAAATCCAGTTAAGTAAAGTGTCTCGCATGCAATTCTTGCAGTAGGAATAGAACTCTTGTTTATATCTGTAACAAAGAGGAATAAGAGCTTCCACAAACAGATTCAAGATTCTAACAAATGCTACGAGAGGCTAAAACTAAAACAAGCTCATGTCTCATTGGGAGCGTAAGCGAACTCGCTCATCCTCCTTCTATTAATCTAAATTTTAAAAAGAAAAAAAACACCAACTACCCTACTTTATTGGTTTTGGAGCAGACTGCTCAACCGCTCTGTCTCAAGCTTTCTTCATAAAACAAAAGAGTACATAATATGTCTCTTGAAGCCGTCGTATTATCACACCATGATTAACCTCAATTCCACCTATTTGCATTTGACATGTTCAACTCAGCACGGTGGATCTGTTTGCAATGATTACGATCATGTTTAAAATCAGAGTTGAACCTTTCAGCTTAAAATGTTTATTTTCAGTTTCTATACGTCCTCTTCAGCTCCGTTATATACAGTTTATAAAACTGCAGTTTCTAGTGCTTGAATTCTGAGCTGGTAAGTTCATATTTAGCGGTATTTTCTCGGTTGACAGCTGCATTTAACTTTTGTTTAATTCAAATTTACTGTTACTGTCTGACAGGACCAATCACTATCAGCTGGAAATACTCTGAGAAAATGTTCACAATGTTTCAATTTTTGTGAGAGATGTTTCTTTTCTCTTATTTCAGACTTCTAGGTCCTGCATTGTTTGCAGTTTGCATTTACTTTACAATTGTTCATTACAACACCACTTTGCTCAGAATGAGCATGCTTAGTTTATGCAGAAGAACATTCGTACACTTCGGTCTTTTCTGCGTATTTACTTGTCGTGTTAAATCTTTCCATTCATTCGATTCGGAGTCTATGTGCTGAGCTTTACTCTGAACGCGCCACTTAAAATCTGTATTGTTTTCTTTCTCTACAGATTTTCACCGGCCCCTTTGCACGATCAGCAACTAAGTCTACTTCCTTGTATGGCTTTTTATTTTACCCAACATCCGAATTCAGTAGAAGACACACGCAATCGCAGATATTTAATATTGCTTTTGTTTTGAAGTCTTTAATTTTAAAAGATGCAGTCGGTATTGTGGACACTTTAGTTGGTCTGAATTTGCTGATATTTTACTGCTTCGACGCTGACAAACCCTGCTCACATCGTCATTTTATGACAGAATGACTGGCCATGAGCAGAGATTTCCTTTTTAGTTTGATAGTTTAGTTGGATTTTCAAAGCTATGGTAACAAATATCCTCTGATAAACTTATGTCAAGTAAGTTCTACTTACCGAGGTTTGAATGGAATATGCTGGTCCATCAAATGTTCATTACACAGCGTCCAAGCAGCTGCGTCCAAGCAACCACAGAAGGCCTCATGCTACACTAAAAAATGTGAAAAAAAGGTTACAAAGTGACCACCAAATTTTTTAAAAAATACAATGGATGCCAGAAGTTTTTAATTAAACTGAAATTGCTGGAGCAACTCAACAGTTCTGAAAACCTCGACGGAGAGAGAACAGATTCAATATTTCGCGACCAATGCAGCTCATTTGGTAAAGTTCTGAGGTAAAGATTGAGTAGATTCGAAAAGTTAACCTCGTCTCGTTTTCTAAAGGTGGTGAAAGTCAATTGGCTTTCTGAAGTGCCAACTATTTTGCATTTCAAACGCATCAATATTTTGGCTGTTTCTGACTCCCACTCGTAATAGATTCAATGCCCTTCTTTTTAACTTAGCTGTTCCCAGTTGTCCTTCAACTACAAAGCATCCCATGCAGATTGAAAAACCACGCTGGGGGAGGATGGAGTCCTCTTTCCCAGGAGGACATAATTAAATCTGATGCCTTTTGACAAACATCAGCAATAGATTGTTCATCAGTAGAAATTTAATTCCAGACTTATATTTCCTCATTGAGGTGAAATTCCACGAATCCTAACTTGGCGGGATTCAAACCTCAGTCCATCAAACGTTAGCTGTCTTTGTGAATTAATAGCGATAACACAGCTAGGCCATTGCCTCCACGGAACAATAATTTTAAAAATGCATAGAAATTGCTTGAATGCAGGTCCCAGATATTTTAGAATGTGTACTCAGGCAAAATATGGCACATAAGGCCAGAGTGGCACTATGATACTGTGTTGATCGTGCAATTTCTTATAAGCTCTCAGATACATTATGTAAAAGGAGAACATTGCAGTTGCGGGGAATATGAGATAGAAACACGTTTGGCTGGAAGCTGAAATAGGTTGAAGTTTTCACATGAGGACTTTTTAAAAAATATTGTCATGTTAGCAGATCAGGGGAATAAATTGTAAAACCACAGATTTTGAAATGGCAGGTGCTGGGTTTAGGGCATGAACAAAATAGAAGGACTTTCATCGGGTGAACTGGAGAAGAGATTGAATATCAAAATATCTCATGCAGCAATGGCAAGGGTAGTAGTGATCGGTCAGAGAAGCAAAAAGTGTGAAGGGACCCTGTGTGAATATCAGCAAAAAGAAAAGGTTTACTCCTTGCAGACTTATTAATTATGTTCTTTTTAACTTCTGGTGTCTCTCATCCTCATTACCTTGCTTTCGGTCTGATACTACCTAATCGTGACGTGATGTTTATGAAATACAACTTGAATGTGCATTTTTATTTCGAAAATGGTCCTGCTTTTCTCTCTGCTTTGTTGTTTCCTTTCGTTCGCTTGCAGTTACTTCTTTGCATTTTATTGACGTTTCCCAAAATTTGTTTCGTGGTTTGTGTATCTACCTCATTAATGGTCTCTGTTTCCAACTCATTCCATTTGAATTGAAACTGAAATACCATTTCTTATGAGGACCATTTAATAGAAGCTTAATATATAAGGAGTCAACATACTAGCATGGATAAAAGATGGTTGCTTGATTGGCAGTAGTGCAATCAAAATGCCTATACTTACCTTTTTTTCATATTGGCAGCATTTGATGAATCTAGTCCTACACAGGTCAGTGCCAGTCATTCAAATTTCTACAATTTAAAGTTAAAACGTATCTCAGTGTCAGATGATGGAAGTGAAGATATCAAGGTTACATTTGCTGAGGACAAAAACGTAGATTGGAAACTATATGCAAAAATGGCATAACAACAATGCAGGTCGAAAGAGATCGGCTGAATGAATGAGAAAAAATCTGGCAAAAATAGATAATGTGAGAAAGCATGAAAGTTTTCATTTTAGCTGGAACAATTATTCTTTATCCAGACAATGACTGTAGAATAAGAACAAGATCTAGGTGTTCCCTTTTACAAGTCATAAAAATGCTTATTACGCAGACACAGTACATAATCAGGAAGGTTAATCATGTATTACATTACTAGAGGAATTGTACATCAATGTTTGGAAGCAATGCTTCAGCGAAACATTGAACTGTTAATACAGCTTCTCGGAGACTGCGTGCAGTTAAGCACTGTTGTGTAAGGAAAAACAAAAATATGTTGTAGGTACTTCAGATGAAGGCTCCTGGGCCTGTAAAGTCCTTCTGCTGAGTAACTATTGGACTGCACATGTTTGTTTCAATGAAGTCTATCGAATACGAACGATTGACTAAACGTGTGCACATCCTCCACAGGTTAGATTTGTGAATGATGCTTCATTTGGTGTTGTAAATGCATTTCAGTAACGTGATTGATAAGGTTCCCCACCGTAGGCTATTGTAGAAAATAAGGAGGCATTGGATTGAGGGTGATTTAGCGGATTCGATCAGAAGTTGGGGAGCTGATGAAAACAGAGGGTGATGGTTGATAGTAAATGATCATCCTGGAGTTCAGACGTTCGTGGTGGGCTGCAAGGATGTGTTTTGGGGTCACTGCTGTTTGTCACTTTCATAAATGACCTGGATGAGAGGTTAGAAGGATGGTAAATTTGTGGATAACACTAAAGTCGGTGAAGTTGTGGACAGTGCAGAAGGCTATTGCAGGTTTTCGATGGCCATAGATCAGTTGCAGAAATGGGCTGGGAGGTGGCTTTTTGAGTTTAATGCGGGAAAGTGTGAGGTGATTCACCCTGGAAGGCGAAATAGGAGTACAGAGTGAGTGGAAGATTCTTGTTAGTATGGATGAGCAGAGAGGTCGCGATGTCCAAGTGCTTAGATCCCCGACAGTTGCCACTCAGGTTGACAAGGTTGTTAAGAAGGCTTACTGTCTCTTAGCTTTCATTGGTAGATAGACTAAGTATCAGCGCCATGTGGTCATTATGCAGCTGTACTAAACTCTGGTGTGGCAACACTTGTAGTACTGTTTACAGTTCTGGTCGTCACAGTATACGAAGAATGTGGGAGCATTGGAAAGGATGCAGAGCAGATTTACCAGGATGTTGCCTGTTATGGATGGATGGTCTTATGAGGAAGGACTGAGGGATTTTTAGCTGTTTTCCTAAGAGAGTAGAAGTTTAAGAGATGACTTAATAGAAGAATGCAAGATGATCAGAGGATTAGATGGGCTGGACAATGAGATCCTTTTCGCACGGTTGGTAATGGTTAGCACGCGGGGAAATAGCTTTAAATTGAGGCATGATAGACATAGTACAGATGTAAGGGATTGGTTCTTCACTCAGAGAGTAGAGAGGACGTTGAAAGCCCTGCCTGCAACAGCGGATACTCGCCTACTTCAATGATGTGTAAGCATTGGAAAAAGTGCAGAGGAGATTTTCCAGGATGTTGCCTGGTCTGGAGGGAAGGTCTTATGAGGAAAGGCCGATAGACTTGCGTCTGCCGTCATTGGCAAGAAGAAGGTTAAGAAGAGACTTGATCATGCAAGATGATCAGGGAATTAGATAGGATAGACAGTGGAAGTCTTTTCCAAGTGTGATGACGAGAGCTTTTACGCGGGTGCATACTTACAAATTTAGGGAGTATAGACTTAAGACAGATGTCAGAGGCAGGTTCTTTATTCAGAGAGTGGTAAGGGAGTGGAATTTCCTGCCTGCCAATATACTTATCTGAACCACATTACGGAGATTTAAACAATCCTTGGATAAGCGCATAAATGAAGATGGGAAAGTGCTTAGATAAGTTCACAAGTCAGTGCAACATCGAGGGCTGAAGGGAATGTTCTGCGCTGTATTGTTCTGTGTTCTACGTTCTATTTGGAAAATTGAATATCATACATTTATTTGATAGGTTGTCACTCAGCTATGAATTGGACTGGTACAGGAATGGAAGTGCTGCCATGATAAATTATCCCGGCATCATTGGTGGTAACTTTCAACTGAGACGAGAATAAGTTGTTTAACTTACATGTTTGTGAATTTCTACCCCAGAATGTTGTGCTTCTACCACTGTTGAGCATATTTGTCACTAAGATATTTATATTTCTGATGCTGTTGCAAATGAAACGACAAGGGGAGCTGGCAGAATATTGGATTTATATCCTAATATTAGGTCTGATGCTACTCTTAGTGAAGTTTTCTGTCAGGATTGAGAGTATAGTTATTGCATTTTTGCGTGTTTTTTTTCTTCTCTTTTCAATGTGCTTGTTTAAATCTCACCTCGAGGTGGCTTCTTAGCCATTCCTCTCCGAACTTTAAATCTAACTGACCGGCAAAGGACTTTAGATTGTCTCACCATGCAGCATATTAAAGAATTTGTGATCGCCACAGCTGAGAACTCTTAATTCCTCATCTGTTCCTTCATACCTGTACCTTTATCCAAGTGTCCTTGTTTGCATAGTATATTGTTCTTGCTGTCTCCAATATTCTACCTGAGTCTGGACATCAGCATTAGGTTTTTTAACTGATTGTACACTCTTCCTTTTGAATTTGTTATTGTCACGTGTATTTTCCCAACGCTAACTTGCCAAAAATTTGAAGTGATGGACTATTTTGTTCTCTGAGGTCAAGAGGCATGGCGGAGACAATCGACGCTGCTCAGTTTCCAAGGGGCACAGCTGGCACTTTGTGTATGTTATTTTGGAGACTTCTCAGATTCCACGTGGGCGAGAGAAAAAAAAACTAATTTCATAAAACTTGAAGAGGACCTCAGCAACAGCTGCACTAGTTAATCAATTCAACAACACCTTTAATTAAACCAGTACATCAACAATCTAATTGCCTCTCTAGAGTCTGTCGTAAGGTATAATAATGAGAATGTTGTGTTGAAGTGAAGGAAGTGTTCAGAGCATCTGATTTTTAAAAAATGCACAGTGTAGCAAGAGGCTTAGTGTTTTCCATTTACTATCCGGTCATTGCTGCTATCGGAGTTCCAGGTAAAGTATTGCAAATACTCTGCAGTTTCTTGAATCATTATTTCTCTCCCACAACCAACAAAATTTACTAATCACGCTTCTTTAATTCGCATCAGATTGAACAGGATTTGTCTCTGGATTCACCAGTAGTTGTTTCAGCTTAAAACGGTACATTTTGCTCATTTTTGCATTCTTAAGCTATTTAATGTTATACAAAGATTTTATTATTACGAATTATTTATTTCTCTGGAGGAATTTGAAGACACCAATGTTATAATTTGTCACATTTCATACTGTTATTTCTTTCTTTTTTCTGAATAGGTTCTGCTTATGATAGTAAATAATTTGCATCTTTATCTTTGTTGTCTTCTTTTGACTTGCTTCATTCCCTCACTTCAGTTACGTGATTTATACAATATGCAGTTTACATATCATGGTGTTAGTTCTTTTTGTTATTACCATTGTTACTGGGAATGCCTTAATATAATATTATCAGATCTTGCTGTTGATTAACTAAAACGCTATGAACAAACACGTTCCTGTTGTCATATACTCAATGATCTTGGCAGAGAGACTTCATGCCGTTAGCGCAATTCTCAGTTTGTGAGGTACTGCCCAAAGTTAGAACTGTTGTATGATTGACTCTGACAATGATCGAATCATTTCCAAATAATGACTGAACGAATTTAACAAAGCAATATTTCCCAATGGAATTTTAAGGCATGGATTAATTGAAACAACATGATGCACCACCGAATTCTTGAAACATATATAAACAAAATCATACTTCCTCTTTATTTGATGGCTGTTATTTGTCACAAACATTTACAGTATGGTGTGTCTGTTTTTAGTTACTTAGTTCGGCTAATTTATCTTGGATATTCAATTCAATATATAATTGATGGTTATTCCGATGAGCACTTAACATGCAGCAAAATCTCAAACTGTATTGATTTTCTCTACATTTTGCCCATTGATTGAATCAGTTTATTCGGTGGTAACCCACACGTACAAGGGCAAAGCTCTGGTTTGTACGTGCAAGCTGACATAGGTCTTCTTTGTGACAAGATCATTTAGCAGTGGAGTAGTGCAACCTTTAAGGAAAGACAGCCAACTGAAGCCTCGTCACATGCCATTTCCAATGGTTCTCTTTGAGAATGAAACATTTCGCTTGGTTTTTGAGTTGTCGCTGCTCATTTAAGAAGTTTATGCTGAACTTCACCTAAGTATAAGGTCTACGCTGAGTCTCTCTCTTTCTCTGGCATCTCTCCTGGAAGACCCCGTGTTTGATGTTCCATTTTGTGCCATGACAGGCTTATGGGGATTTTAGCAAGTATTTGGAACACCAACATTACTTTGAGTTAGATCGCTAGGCTTTCGGATAGATTAAGTTATTCTGTGTTTTGGTTGTATTGCATTCAGTAATTTTGCAAATAAATTCTGTTTCGAATAAAAAAAACTATGTGGTTTGACCAACTGCATCCCTCCTAGAATAACCATGTTACAAATGCTTAAATCAACCAGAAACGTTAAAGCCTGGGCTGCATTCTTGAAGTGCTTTGTCAAACTGAGAGTTCTCAATGCTTCCTTTCAAACTTTGGCTCTACTAAAACGCAGGCCAAACTAAATGCGCATGTTGCCCAAACACTAACAGAAATAGCGAATGAAATTGGCAGACCTAGCAGATCTGTTGGAAGAAAACAAACACACATTTTCGAGTTTGGTGTATATTCTGTTCCTTTGAGTTAGGATGGTTTGAGCGTGTTGTTTGTTGATTTTTCCAAAATGAAAATGTTTCGACGAATTATTGGTAAGAATTTACTGATGCTAGCGCCAGTTTCAACACATTTCACCCCCTCTTACCTTTTATCCAGTCCATTCATCAATGTACAACTTTATTTAGCTGCTCGTTGTGCATTCGATGCTACAGTGCTGGTTGAATTATATCTTCTTGTCCTCTATTCATTGACTCTGAATTATTTTATGTTGTTGTTGCATTCAGTTTCTGGCATTTTTTGTTAGTCTTTATTACTATAGAGAGCCAGGAGGGGCACGAAAAAGGCTTGGCAGAACGGATTAGGGAGAACACAAAGGCATTTTACACTTACGTGAGGAATAAGAGAATGGTCAAAGAAAGAGTAGGGCCGATCAGAGATAGCATCGGGAATTTGTGTGTGGAGTCTGAGGAGGCAGGGGAAGCCATAAATGAGTCTTTTGCTTCTGTCTTTCCGAAAGAAACGAACTTTGTAGTGAATGAAACCTTTGAAGAGCAGGTGTGCATGCTGGAATGGATAGAATAGAGGAAGCTGATTTGCTGAAAATTTTGTCAAACATTAAGATTGACAAGTCGCCAGGCCCGGACCATATTTGTCCTCGGCTGCTTTGGGAAATGAGAAAGGCAATTGCTTCGCCACTTGCGAAGATCTTTGCATCCTCGCTCTCCACTGGAGTCGTACCTGAGTACTGGAGAGAGGCAAATGTAATTCCTATCTTCAAGAAAGGAAATAGGGAAATCCGCAGCAATTACAGACCAATAAGTCTCACGTCTGTCGTCTGCAAGGTGTTTGAAATGATTCTGAGGGATAGGATTTATGACCATCTGGAAGAGCATGGCTTGATTAAATGCAGTCAACACGGCTTTGTGAGGGGCAGGTCATGCCTCACAAACCTTATCGAGTTCTTTGAGGATGTGACTAGAAAAGTTGATGAGGGTCGAGCTGTGGATGTGGTGTTTATGGACTTCAGCAAGGCATTTAATAAGGTTCCGCATGGTAGGCTCATGCAGAAGATCAGGAGGAATGGGACACAGCGGAACTTAGCTGTCTGGATACAGAATTGGCTGATCAACAGAAGACAGCGAGTGGTAGTAGAAGGAAATTATTCTGCCTGGAAGTCTGTGGTGAGTGGTGTTCCACTGGGCTCTGTCCTTGGGCCTCTACTGTTTGTAATTGTTATTAATGACTTGGATGAGGGGATTGAAGGATTGATCAGCAAGTTTGCAGATGACACAAAGGTTGGAGGTGTCGTTGACAGTATAGAGGGCTGTTGTAGGCTGCAGCGGGACATTGACTGGATGCAGAGATGGGCTGAGAGTTGGCAGATGGAGTTCAACCTGGATAAATGCGAGCTGATGCATTTTGGAAGGTAGAATTTGCAAGCTGAGTGTAGGATTAAGGATAGGATTCTTGGCAGTCTGGAGGAACAGAGGGATCTTGGTGTGCACGTACATAGATCCCTTAAAATATCCACAAAAGTGGACAGGGTTGTTAAGAAAGCATTTGGTGTTTTGGCTTTCATTAACATTAAGGGGGATTGACTTTAAGAGTTGTGAGATCTTGTTGCAGCTCTATAAAACTTTCGTTAGACCGCACTTGTAATACTGCGTCCAGTTCTGGTCGCCCTAAGATGTGGATGCTTTGGAGAGGGTTCAGAGGAGATGTACCAGGATGCTGCCTGGACTGGAGGGCTTATCTTATGAGGAGAGGTTGACTGAGCTCGAACTTTTCTCATTGGAGAAAAGGAGGAGGAGAGGGGACCTAATTGAGGTATACAAGATAATGAGAGGCATAGATAGGGTCGATAGCCAGAGACTATTTCCTAGGGCAGACATGACAACCACGAGGGGTCATAGTTTTAAGCTGGTTGGAGGAAAGTATAGAGGAGGTGTCACAAGCGGTTCTTTACACAGCGAGTTGTGAGAGCATGGAATGCGTTGCCAGCAGCAGTTGTGGAGGCAGGGTCATTGGGGACATTTAAGAGACTACTGGACATGCATATGGTCTCTGAAAGTTGAGGGTGCTTACATGAGGATCAGTGGTCGGCACAACATCGTGGGATGAAGGGCCTGTTCTGTGCTGTGCTATGTTCTATGTTCTAAACTATGACTATGTTTAAAAATTGCCTGAAGTGCCGAAAATAATTAGCAAATTTGGATAGAGCCTGCAATGTTGTAAAGTGTGTCAGAAGTATTTGAAACGAATGTTTTTTTTCAAAATGTCGGATGACTTGTGTTCTTTCTCTATCTATTTCAGCTAATTTGGCCGTGATTATGATACTTTCTCGAAGAAAATGCGGACTGTCCGGATGTATCATTTGTTACCTGATTTCAATGGCAGTTACTGATCTCTTGGTCATGGTGACGGCTGTAATATTAAACCGAATTGCTGGGATTTATTTCCCATCCAGTTTCCTGTCTATTACACCAGTATGCAGCTTCCGTGCTGCGTTCAATATCGCTTCCATTGATAGTTCTGCCTGGTTAACAGTTGCTTTCACATTTGACCGATTTGTTGCTATTTCCTGTCAGAAGGTGAAAATAAGGTATTGTAGTGAGAAAGTGGCCGTTAAGGTGATAGGAATCGTACTCGTACTGACCTGCTTGAAAAATGTTATCAAATATTTTCAATTTGAACCTACGTACATAATTAGTAACACACCCTGGTTCTGCAGCATAAAATTATCGTATTACACATCATTAGCTTGGATCATCTATGACTGGGCTCGATCTATTTTAAACCCTTTCCTCCCGTTCATTCTGATTTTACTGCTCAATGTTCTGACTGTCAGGCACATTCTAGCGGCCAATAGAACGCGGAGAAGACTGCGGACTCAGAGTAATGAAGGGAATCAGAATGATTCAGCGATGGAGAAGCGGAAAAAGTCTATTATTTTACTCTTTTCTATCTCGGGCAGTTTTATTCTTTTAAATTTGTTGTATTTTGCAACAATCTCCTATGTACGAATCAGAAGTGTTACGTATTCCTCGGGATCCGATGCTACGAATTCCACATTTATTCTGCAACAGGGCGGATTTATGCTTCTGTTACTGAGCTCCTGCATTAACCCGTTTATTTATGCTGGGACACAGAGAATATTCAGAGTTGAGTTAAAAAATGGGCTGAAATATCCGTTCAGCCAAATGTTTCGCATGTTTCATAAACAAATTCGGAAAGTCTAGCTTGCCATATGTCTATCTTCATGATTGAATTTTATTCTCCATGTCACATTGGACACTTGGGTTGAAATCGATTGATAAATTGTGAACTTAAGTATATGTCAGAAAGTCTACCAGTTTGATTTTTGGAAATTGTTTTCATTAATATCCAACGCTCTACCTAGCATTGTGTCAAACTTTGCCCATTTCCTTCAGCCAGGACAGCTTTGGAGGGCTTCGTAGGTACACACTTAGCACGTGATTAATACTGTGAGCATTGATTCTTTGCAGTTCCAAGTACATGAAAGCTTTTGGAAAGGGGGGATGTGCTTATTCCTTTTCTAACTGACTTTCATGCAGCTAATCTCCGGCTGCAAGTGTCTCCCACATATGCATTGTGTCCTCATTAAAGGTTTCCCCTTTATCCCTCTGAAGTCCCAGATTGATGAGTTCGACACACGCTGCGACTTTGAACGTTTCTTCCACCGCCACTGTCTTCATGTTTACGTTTTAACCAAGAGACCCGCTCACCCACTGAGGACCCCTTCTCCCGCCTCCAACACACCCCATTTACCTGGACACCCCATGCTGGTCTGCTACACTCTTGACCTCTGCATTTCAAACTGCCACTGTGACATCAAGCGCCTTAACCTGTCCAACTGCCTGACCCAGTCCAATCTCTGGCTCTCACAATGCGCAGCCCTCCAAACTGAACCGTATCATCAAACCCACAAACATGCAGGGTATAATATTAGTGTGACGCACCGACCTCTCCACTGCCCAAGCCAGGTACCGACTCACTGGCACCTCCTCCCACTGTCCCCTTGATCATGACATCACCTGCCATCACCAAACCATCATGTCCCAGACCATCCTCAGTCTCATCACCTGTGGGGATCTCCCATCCACAGACTCTAAACTCATTGTCCATGAACCCCACACTGGCCGATTCTACCTCCTTCCTAAGATTCACAAACCTGATTACCCCAGTCGACCCATTGTCTCAGCCTCTGCCTGTCCCACCGACCTCATCTCTTCCTACCTCGACACCGTCCTGTTCCCATTTGTCCAGGAACTCTCCACATAGGTTCGTGACATCACCCAGGCCCTTCACTGCCTCCAAGATTTTCGTTTTCCCTGCCCCCAAAGCCTCATCATCACATGGAATTCCAGTCCCTATAATCAGAGATCCACCACGATGAAGGTTTCCAAGCCCTCAAATTCTTCTTCTCATGCCGTCCCAGCCACTACCGTGCCACTGCCACCTTCATCCACCTGGCTGAGGTGGTCCTCAGCCTCAACCACTTCTCCTTCCAATCCTCTTACTTCCTCCAAAACAAAGGGATAGCCATGGGAGTCCGCATGATACCCAATATGTGCGTTCCCGTCTGTCAGATAGGTGGAACAGTCCACCTTCCCCATTTACTCCTGCACCAACACCCCACCTTTTCCTCGGCTGCATCGATGACTGTATCGGTGCCACATCGTGCTCCCACGTGGTGGTTGAACAGTCCATCAACTTTACTAACATCCTCCACCGAGACATCAAATTCACCTGGATCATCTCAGCAACCTCCTTCTGTTTCCTGAACCTCTCCATCGCTATCTCTGGCGACTGACTAACCACAGAGATATACTACAAGCCCACTAACTCCCTCAGATACCTAGACGACACCTCCTCCCAACGTAGCTCCTTTAAAAACGCGATGCCTTATTCCCAATTCTCCATCAGTGCCGCATCTGTTCCCAGGATGAGCAATTCCACTTCAGACAGTCCCAGATGACCTGTTTCTTCCACAAATCGCAACTTCCCTTCCAACGTGGCTGACGATGTCCTCCAGTGTATCGCCTTCTCCACGCACCACCGTCATTGAACCCCATCCCTCCCAACGTAACAAGGACAGAACCCCCTGTCCTCTTCTTCCACCACACCAACCTCCAGATACAATGCATCATCTTCCACCACTTCTTCCACCTCAAAACGGACACCACCACCAGAGATATATTAGTCTCCCCACTGCTATCAGCATTCTAAAAAGACCAATCCCTCCGTCACTCCACAACCCTCTCCAACCAGCCATCACCCCACTCCTGGCACATTTCCCTTCCACCGCAGAAAGTGAAAGGCCTGCTCTCACACCACCCCCCTCAGTTCTCTCCAAGGCCCCAAGGAATCCTTCCACGTCCAGCAGAAATTCACCTGCACCTCTACCAATGTCACATATTGCACACAGTGTGGTGTCCTCTACATCAGGGAGACAGGACGCCTTCTTGCTGATCATTTCAGAGAACATCTTTGGGATATCTGCACCCATCAAATCCAATGGCCTGACACTTCAACTCCTCCTCCAACTCCGTCAAGGATACGCAGGCCCTGGGCCTCCTCCACCGCCAAACTGTTACAACCTGAAGCCTGGAGGAAGAACACTTGAGACCTCACAAGCACACGGGTTAAATGTGGATTGAAACAGCGTCCTCCACCTATCACTTATAGCTCAAATAAAGTTAATGGGCGTTTACGGTAGCACAGCTGATCATTGAATCTATCATGGCTGCGCTAACTCGCAGTAAATGCAATTTAATCAGTTTTTATGCTGCACCCTTCCTGCTTGCCTCGCATGGCATATTTATCTCGTCATACCTCTATCCTGCTCTCAAGATGACAAAAAGCAGAGTCTTCTCTGGATTAATTTCAAGCTGTGGAAACCCCCTGCAGTCACCGTCAACATTGGGACTGTTGTTAATCTTGAAGACACCATGCAGGCTGATTTACTTGAATTTTTATTGTACAAATGGATTTTTCCAGTAGGTTGAAAGGGAAACAATGATTGTGAATATCCATCCATTATCCTTGCTCTTAACTCCAAAGCGAGCAGATTCATTCCTCTGACCTTCCCCTCTTAGGACATCTGCCCCAACTCAGGAATCAATCCAGTGGACCAAGCCACACACAGGTAGAGAATGAACACAGAGACCTTCCCGCACAGAAAGTGGACAGCCAGCCCAGAGAGTTTCTTTAAAATAACAGTTAAGATTGGTCAGGAGTAACATGGACACTAATGCAATCATCTTTAGCACTTACACCATCATCATCGACCCCTCCCACCACCATGGTTATAAGTCAGTGATTTATGACCACGCACTGGTCTTTTTTTCTATTTCATTCCCTCAATCGGCATCCATGCTTGATCTTGACCTGTTCCTCGAGTAACAATTCCTGCTAAGATATGTATCCTCTGGTCTCACTGTGTTATTCCGTGCTTTTGATTCGGCAAGAAAGGAGAAAAAAATAGTGGTTGTAGAAGTGCATGGAATCTCCGTTCCCTGAGTCGGGATTGCTGTTCTTCCTGATGGCCAGGGCAGCGGGAAAGGTGAACCTTGCTTGCATTGGAACTGACTTGACGTGGAAAAACCGCGTGAAGTACCATGCCCAGCAAATTTGGACGAAACGTTGCTCAGTTTCCTTTTTATTTATCAGCATCACTGGGTTTGTAGTTAGACTTGAGGAGGTGCTGATAACCAGCTTTCTTGAACCACTATAGTCCATGTGTTGAACCATAATGCCCACAGGGAGGGAATTCCAGAATATTGAATCGGTGACAGTGCTGCTCTTGTACTTCCAGATGGATTTCCACCTTGTCTTTTCTACTGCCTGGGCAGATGCCGAATTGACTCTCTGGATTGAGTCATACTGACCACAAGGCATCGGTAAGGATGTCATGCAAAGAGATGAACTCTTTAACAGACTCACTGCGTTCTTTCGGTAAAATTAACGCACTCATATTTTTCATTATACAGAACTATCAAGGGATATTGAAGGGCCAATAGAGCGGGCATGCACTGACAGTTTTAAAGTGAGCAATGTTAACGCTGATTTGAAGTGTCAAAGAAGTTTTTTTTAATGTTATTTGCGTTAAATTCTGTGGTCAGTGTTGTCCTCTGTCAGCGGTGTTCCTTTTGCCAGGCTGAACTGAAGCTCACTGTTCGCTATATTTAATCATTCCTAATCACAACGGAAGCAGAACCAGCCAGTATCTGGAGCGTGTACGGAAACATTAATGTCTGTTGACAGAGTTTTTGGTCTTTGATCCGAAAAATGTTGAGAATTGGGAGGCGCAGAGGGAGTGATGAATCTGGTGGGGGGGATCGAAGAGATTTTCTGAACATTTTGTTTGAGCTGTAAAACAAAAACAAGAAGTTATCTGTGCCCTAATTATGTGGAATTTAGGTGCGTCAATAAATGGAAGCAATGGCCTAAGATTAAGTTTTGAGAAAAATGTCCGTCATCGCTACTGGGGACATTAGGAGCAAGGCATAGGCGCGGTTTCAATACCTACTGAAATGTTTAGAATTATAATGGGAGGACTTGCTATCATTATTCAACATGGAGTCAACTTGTCATCAAGCTGCATTAGTCTTTCATATCGAATGTCTTATAGTTGATGCAGGCCAGTGACACACTTGGAAAGAAAAGAAGTAAATGCTGCTCTATTTCTTCCACCATCTCAAGGACATAATGATTCATGTGTTGAAATTTGCTGCTCTGTTCAGTCACATAAAGACCGAGGACAGAAATCAAGACCAGGAGTACAGACTTTTCTTTGGCAGAATTAAGAAGTGGTTAATGAATACCAGCAAATTGAAAATAAGGATTTTTTTTCCCCTGAATTTCTACCCTCAGCTGACAGTGATAAATGACATTAACTTCGTTCAAAGGATATTAGTTACAGCTTTCCCCCATTACCTGTGTTCTGTTATCTGTGGGAGTTTCCACGGCGCGGGACAGATTCTGTTCCCTCACTGTGGATCTGAGTCCATGACCCTCCATCGTTTTACTTCACTACTGGCCTCCTTGATTACCTCACTACCATAAAATGACTTCCTCTTTCTCAAGTAATCACTTTAAAAGAAACCCCTATTCAGTATTTAACTAGTTGAGAGGTTCAGTATTTCTGAGAGTTTTGTTCGAATGATGTTTCCACTGCTGGACATCCTACGAATACATGACGTTGTGTTACTAGTTTCATCTTTCCACATGATCGTTCTAAGGGAGAAACGTTTTGCTTGTCGTATTTTCAATTTCTGTTGCACATCTGAGCTTACATTGCTCTTCAAATTCTATATCAATTCACCCTGGAGGACGGGGACTTTAAAAAAAAACTCTCCATGGATACCTGCTTGCTTTTGATCAGCACAGACTTGATGACCCAAAATACCTTTTTTTCTGTGCTGAAGACCTATATGAGTCGATGGCCATGTTTGTTCTCAAGCATGTATCCAGCATTTTCCCTTTTCAGCAGTTGCCCTACTTTGCGATTCATTTGTTGTAGGCGTTGCTCACAGATCTGAGTCCAAAAACGCTGACAGAATAAGTAAGGGATGTTTGATATTAGGTTGGGTCCTCGTTTTGTAGTTGGTGCCTGGCTTCCAAATTCAAGTGAGGAACTGTATAATTACAATACAATGTGTCCAGCTGTTTCTCTGTGGAAGCACAGCGGATCACCCTAATCTCCTGCCTTTTCCCTAACAAGACAAGCATATAAGACAGCCTGGTCCACTCAAGGATAAAGAAGGATGGCTGTGTGTTGAACCTGAGAGAATGGGTGAGATTCTGAATGATTACTTTGCATCAGTGTTCACTGAGGAGAGGGATATGATGAATGTTGAGATTAGAAATAGAAGTGTGATTACTCTGGATCACGTTGGCATAAGTAGGGAAGATGTGTTGGGTAGGCTATAGTTTATTAAGGTGGACAAATCCCCAGGACCGGACGATATCTATCCCAGGTTGATGAGCGAGGCGAGAGAGGAAATAGCTGGGGGCCTGACAGATATCTTTGTAGCATCGTTAAATGCAGGTGAGGTGCTGGAGTACTGGAAGGTGTTGTCCCACTGTACAAGAAGGGTAATAGGGATATTTCGGGTAATTATGGATCAGTAAGCCAGACGTCAGTGATGTGAAAGTTGCTGGAGAAGGTACTGCGGTGTTCAATCTATTTATATTTGGAAAAGAATGGGCTTATCAGTGATAGCCAACATGGTTTACTGCGGGGGAGATCGTTCCTTACCAACTTAATAGAGATCTTTGTGGAAGTGTCCAAATTGATTGTAGATGTCATATACATGGATTTTTATAAGGCGTTTGATAAGGTTCCCCATGAAAGAATAATGAAGAAAGTGAAGTCACATGGTATGCAGGGTGTTATAGCTTGTTGGATAAAGAACTAGTTGAGCAAGAGGAGACAGAGAGTAGTAGTTGAAGGGAGTTTCTCGAAATGGAGAAAGGTGACCATTGTTTTCCACAGGGATCAGTGCTGGGGCCACTGTTGCTTGTGATATACGTAAATGATTTCGAAGCACTGTTAGTATGTTTGCAGGTGTCAGGAAGATTAATGGAGTAGCAGAAAGCATAGGGGACTGTCAAAGAATACAGCAGAATGCAGATATATTGGAGTTGGGTGGAGAAGTGGCAGATGGAGTTCAATCCAGGCAAATGTGAGGTGATGTATTTTAGGGAAGTCTAATTCTAGAACTAATTATATAGTAAACTGAAGATCCTTGGGAAAAGTTGATGACCAGAGAAATATGGGTGGTTAGGTCCATTTTACCCTGAAGTTTGCTTCACAGGTGGATAGAGTGATCAAGAAAGTATATGATATGCTTGCGTTCATCGGACGGGGTATTGGGTATAAGAATTGGCAGGTCATGTTAAAATTGTACAATACATTGTTTCGGCCACATTTAGAATACCGTGTACAGTTCTGGTCGCTACATTACCATAAAAGATGTGGATGCTTTGGAGAGGGTGCAGAGAAGATTTACGAGGAGATTGTCTGGTTTGGGAGGTGCTGGCTATAAAGAGAGGTTGAGTAGGTTAGGATTGTTTTCTTTAGAAAGTAAGAGATTGAGGTGGGACCTGATTGAGGTCTACAAAATCATGAAGGGTATAGATATGGTAGATAGAGATAAATATTTTTCCCCAGCGTGAAGGATTCAATAACGAAATATCAACCTTTCAATATGAGAGGTAAAAAAGTTTAAGGGGGATACACGGGACAAGTACTTCACACAGAGGTTGGTAGGAGCCTGGAACGCGTTGCCAGCAGAGGTAGTAGAGTCAGACACGGTAGATGCATGTAAGATGCGTCTGGACAGATGCATGAGCAGGTGGGAAGCAGAGAGATGCAGAAATTTAGGAATTGGGCGACAGGTTTAGAGAATGGATTTGGATCGGCTCTGTCTTAGAGGGCCGAACGGTCTGTTCCTGGGGTGTTAACCTTCTTTGTTCTTTATATAGTTCAATGTACAGCCACTGTTGGATAGGCAGATGGTTGAACTTCTCGAACTACTTCAGTGTTTATTTTGACGATACAGAGTCATGTATGTCTTATGATGCACAAGGAAGCAAATCAGATGGTACTGCTTGGACCAGCTCTGCATTTAATTTTATGGCTTTGTGCCATCTGCCTGCATTTTAACTGTAACTCTTCACACTATTTACCTTCAGTTATTCCAAATGCTTTCTAGAATGCCTGACTTGAATGTGCTGCAATTACATTTCCAGGCAGTGTTCTCCACTTTGGATTACTTTCGGTGACCACAAACTAAGGAGTATCAACATGATTTTGTCCAAATAAACGTTTAGCTGAAGAAATAGCTGAAAGTGTTTCTGGCCTTAGGTTTCCGGGACTTTTTGCACTGGTTTGTAAGTGGTGTGTTCTGTAGAAGGTGGATGCGTTGCACCTGCAGTGTGATGAGTCAATCATCTTCCATGTTAATGTCCTCTTGCTTGTATTGTTGAGGTGCGTGTAAAGAAAGCAAAAACACGGAAAGAATTGGGATCCAGAGAGAATGTTCAGTCAGGGGGGAAGAATGTCCAACATAAGAAATAACAAGAAATGAATCGGAAATATATGTATATCACAGTTCAGCTACGACATAGAAGATTTTGGCCAGTTTAAATAACATAACGTATTTTGCGACTTGAAATCAGATGAAGAAGGAACATCAGCTGATGTCATTAACTGAACCTTGAGTACATCGTGCCATTGCTGTCAGTGAGACATGGTTGAGAGAGGGGCAGGCTTTGTAGCTCAAACTTCGAGGTTTACAGGGTCTTCAGATTAGACAGAGAAGGAGGCAAATCAGAGGAAGGGTCACAATTTTGATCAGGGCATCTCTGACTGCTGCAAAGAAAAATGACTTCATCGATATTATTTCAAAAATAATTCTACGGGCATAAAGTAACAATATACAAAAATCACGGTAATGGCAGTGCTTTATAGGCCATGAACTGTCCAGGAGAAAAGAAACAACGTCGATATGACACGATTTGGCCATATTCGACCGGAACCACGTGCTTCAGGTAAATCTGTTTCATAATAGGAAAGTATGGAGAACACATAGATTAGAATAGAATCGTAGAATCCCTACAGTAAGGGAGTTGGCCATGTGGCCCATCGAGTTCACACTGACCCTCTGAGAAACATATTTCAACATAGGAAAAAAATCGCAGCCAGGTGATCCTGTGTCACTGATCACGAAGGCAAAAATAGCTTAAATTCAGTTAAAAAAGAAATAAGAAGGCTTGTGTCGGTAACCGCCGGCTCAAGACAATATAAGCACTGGAGGAGTGTAGAATGTGCCAAGATGAACTCAAAAAAGAGGTCGGGGGAATAAAAGGGCGATATAAAAGGGTACTGGCATGAGGATATTTCTTTATCTTAAGTTGTTACAAAGTTTTATGAAAGACAGCAGGATAACACTGGAAACTGTGAGGCCAATAAATAACCATAGCAATAATGTATGCATAGCTAAGAGAATGCCGGTAGTATTCTAAGTGAATATTTTGCGTTGGTGTTCAGTAGTATGATGGTTAAAATGACCATATAAGTTAGGGTGAAAGTCTGTGAAAGAATTGTAAAATTTAGGATAGGCACAGAAAACATACTGAGTAGTCAGGCAGGTTTAAAGCAGGTAAATGTCTAGGACTGATAAAAAAATGTATCGCTGATTGTTGAATGAAGCAATGGAAGAAAGAGTATGGCAATCGCAACACAAAGGGTATTTCTTTTGAGGCCGCATTAGAGGTTCTGGGACTGGAGGTCAACGATAAGACAACTTGTCAAAGACATCCAGGAGCAGAATTCGGCATTCTGTCTAACAATACTGCAGCAGCATTCAATTATTGCTGATATGTTTCTCGGTCCCTTTTCCTGCCTTCACCCCGAAACCCTTGTTCCTGTTAGGAAATAAGACACTATCTGTCTCTTTCTGGTAAAGATTCAACAACCTGACCTCGACAGCTTTCTGAGGCAACGGGTTCCACTCATTTGCCAACATCTTCCTGAAAATCATTCATTTCATTTCAGAATTGAAGGGCCATCACGTCACTGTGAGGTCAAGTTCTCTCGTCCGAGTCTCTGCTACTCATGAAAACATCTGCATATTGACTCTAAACAGTTCTCTCCGTATTGTGTTTCAGAGCTACCTCCCGCCATCCTTCAACACTGCTTCGAACACAGCCCCAGAGTTGGCAATTGCTTGCCATATGACAAGCCTGGGATCATATTTGTAAACCTCTCAGAACTCACCTATGTCAGCACACTCTGCCATGTATGCAGTGCCCAAGCCCAGTTCACAAATGTTAGCAAATAGGATTAAGTCAGTGCGAACGAGTTGGCCTTAAGGATCACTTTCCATGCTGTTAGTTCTATATTAGGGTATCCAAAGCAATGGGCTGGGTGTTGGAAAATGGACTTTGCAGAGTATGGTCGTTTTCCCCAGCATGGAATTGTGGGCTGAATGTTTATATTCTGTGTTCTAGATCCATCTGACTTTATGACTCTAACATTATAGGAGGTCAGATTTTAAAAAAAAACCTTTATTTGAAAGTACTTTGTTCCAAGGGTGCAACATTAATGTCTTATGTTTTGGATTGCATATGATAAAAGACATTTCACGAGATTCCTATGTCCCTCACTTTCCTCGACTCGCTGGCTCTTTCCTTTTCTTTCTTTCTCTGCACCTCTATTATAACAAGAAAACAAAAAAAAAACTCACACGTAGTGGTTGTAGGCTGTCTGTTATTTCCTCCATTTCACTTGCAATATTCTTTTTGCCTCTTATCCCAGAACACATCACAATTGGAGTTGATGCGTCCACGTTTTCATGTACAAGTGTAGATGTATTTATTTAGGTTGTTGACAGCCTGCACTCCTGCTGGGTCTGATGCGCTTAAATTTGAACTGATCAGAAATATTAAGGCCTTCGGTTCATTGAAATAGCGAGGAACAAATTAAATAATTTTGCCCAAAACTGTCTTGAATTAACAATGAACATAGAACTCGAAACGTGAAACCCGTGTTCAATGTGACCGCAGCAGTTTATGATAATTTTCCTGCCTGGTTTATACGCAGGTCACTTCCAAGACACTGTAGAAGCAGAGCGTCCAACCTTGACTTGTTATTTTGAATGCAGCTTTATAACCAATGCAAATCGTTGCGTCAAAAAAAAGCTGGACTGACAATCTGAGCCATGAATGCCGAAAAAGTTAATGAAATGTTACATTCGAATCAGTAATTGAGACCTTGAGTGCCATTTCAGAAATTTGGGATGAGGAAATTATTGTAATGAAATTTGTTCGCACTTACTTGTTTTTCACCAATATTGCAAATATACATTTGATACTTAATGCAGGACTTTGTGAAGCCCGCGTCTGGAAAGAATAAAGTTCCTCACGTCAAACGTTTAGTGGTGAAGTCATATGCTGTCCTTATACTGGAATTTTGTACTAGTTCAATTTTGTACTAGTTTTGAACTAGATACTAACAACACGACAATCACAGTACATGCAGAAGGACAAACAAGACATTGATAAGCCTCCAACATGAAATTGGACAGACACACAGCCTTTTATCATTTTGGTTGGAAAAAAGAGATTTCTAGTATTATAACAATATGAAAGAAGCGTTGCATACTTGGACATTCACCTGGGCAATTTCAAAGTCACAACGTGCAGAGACGCAAAGCTGCAAATTACAGAAATTTCATGTACAATCTCTATGCCTTCCACTTCTAAGCATTTTGTCCATTCAAATGTTTTGGCAGATCTGGACAATTTATTTGAAAGGTGATTTGGATACAAAATGACAGATTTTCCATTTTTAATTTCATGTATCTGGCTATCTCTCGGACTGTAAAATTTAAGAGACAAAATACATACCTTGCAAGCTCCTGGTACATACCAGCGTAAGCATGTTCCACAGACGTATAGACTAAACTATCCTTTTTTCCTAGAACTTCGCTTAACATACCAAGCTTGTAGATTAGATTCCCTACAGTGTGGAAATAGGCCCTTCGCCCCAACAAGTCCACACCGACCCACCGAAGAGTAACCCACCCAGACCCATGTCCCTCTAACTAATGCACCTGACACTATGGACAATTAAGCATGGCCACTTCGCCTAACCGGCACATCTTTGGACTGTGGGAGGAACCCCACGGAGACAATGTGCAAACTCCCCTCAGACAATTGGCCGTGGCTGGAATCGAACCTGGGACTGTGAAGCAGCAGTGCTAACCAGTTAGACACCACTTCACATCAGAAAAAAGAAAATTAAACTGCTTCAGAGCCAAAAGTTCCCAAATGAGTAATGGAAGCTCTTCATACAAATATCTAACTCTTTGTCTCTGCACGTCTGTCTCAATCTCTTCCACTTTTTTTTTCTCTGTCTGTGCTCCTATCATAGTTTGTTCCATGAATCATTCATCCAGGTTCCTTATGGTGGGCGGCACGGTGGCACAGTGGTTAGCACTGCTGCCTCACAGCGCCAGAGACCCGGGTTCAATTCCTGCCTCAGGCGACTGACTGTGTGGAGTTTGCACGTTCTCCCCGTGTCTGCGTGGGTTCCCTCCGGATGCTCCGGTTTCCTCCCACAGTCCAAAGATGTGCAGGTCAGGTGAATTGGCCATGTTAAATTGCCCGTAGTGTTAGGTAAGGGGTAGATGTAGGGGTATGGGTGGGTTGCGCTTCGGCGGGGCGGTGTGGACTTGTTGGGCCGAAGGGCCTGTTTCCACACTGTAAGTAGTCTAATCTAATGTACATAGTCATATACCCTGTGAATTTCCAATAGTTTCTTTCCCCTTCTGTTTTCATTTCATTTTTTTTGGGGGGGTGCACAGTAATAGACTGTTGAAATGTTACCAAAACTTAATATTGCTAATACAATCCCAGAATGATTGTTTGGAACGTTCCATTGATTGTAGTAAACAACAATATTACTTCTACACAAATGAACGAACTTTCTGTTGTCAAGTATTAACCTACCACATAAATGTGGCAAATTGCTATCAACGTCTAATGGCTAATGTGGAAGCACATACTTTACAAATACCAAAAAAAAATCATTATATTAACACTGATCTAAACGGCTTACCTAATTGCCAATATTAGGAAATTCTGAATGCAATCACAGCGGGTAAACATTGTACTCAGTTTGAAAGCAGTGAAAGATTTTTTTATTCATTTATGGGAGTTGGGCTTATCAGGCTGGCCAGCATTTATAGCCCATCCCTATCCTTAAGAAGGTAGTGGTGAGCTGCCTTCTTGATTCGCTAAGTGCACTTGCTGTGTGTTGATCCACAATGCCAGTGCGGAGTGAATTCCATGATTTTGATCTAACGACTGTGAAGGAACGGCAGTATATTTCCAACTGTGGGTGGAGTAACTTGAAGGTAGTGGTATTCCCAAGTATCTGCTGCTCTTGTCTTTAAGATGGAAGTGTATTTGGCCTTGGAAGATGATGTCTCAGGATCTTTGGTGGATTTCGGCATTGCATCTCGTAGATAGGACATATTTTTGCTCCTGAGCATCGGTAGTGGAGGGATTGAATGATTGCAGATGTGGTACCAATCAAGCGGGTTACTTTGTTCTGGATGAGGTCAACCTTCTTGAGGGTTGTTGGAGCTGCACGATCCAGGCAAGAGGGGAGTATTCTATTACACTTCTGACTTTTGGGAGATAGAATTTGGGATTTCAGGAGGTGAGTTACTCGCCACAGTATCCCTCGTTTCTCACATGGTCTATTAGCCACTGTAGGTAAAAACAATGACTGCAGATGCTGAAAATCAAATACTGGATTAGTGGTGCTGGAAGAGCACAGCAGTTCAGGCAGCATCCAACGAGCAGCGAAATCAACGTTTCGGGCAAAACCGAAACGTTGATTTCGCTGCTCGTTGGATGCTGCCTGAACTGCTGTGCTCTTCCAGCACCACTAATCCACTATTAGCCACTGTGTTGAAGTGGTGAGTCCACTTCAGTCCCTGTTTAATGGCAACCCCAAGTATGTTGACAGTGGAGGATTCAGTGATGGTAATACCGTTGAATGTCAAGGCGTGGTTGTCGGAATGCCTCTTATTGGTGATGGTAATTGCGCGGCATTTGTGTGACACGAATGTTATTTGCCACTTGTGGGCCCAATCTGGATATTGTCCAGATCTTGTTGCTTTTAAGCACAATCTGCTTCAGTGTCTGAGGATGATGGCCCCTTCCATCTCTTTACTAATGATGGAGTAGACTGATTGGGCGATAATTCTGCTTATTGTATGCAGAACATATCTGTGCAATTTTCCACATTGTCGGATAGAATCCAGTGCTGTAACTGCTGGAAGAGTTTGGTTCAGGGAGCCGCACGTTTTGAAGCACACGTCTTCAGTACTATTGCTGGAATGTTAGCAGGGCCCATTATCTTTGCAGTATCCAGTGCTTCCAGCTGTTTCTATTGTTATGTGGAGTGAATCGAACTTGCTGGAGACTGGTACTGTGATGCAGTGGACCACTGGAGCAGCCCGAGACGGATCATCCACTGGACATTCAGTCTGAAGACTGTTGTGAATGCATCAGCCTTATCCTTTACACTGATATGCTAAGCCCCTCCATCATCGAAGATTAGCATATTTGTGAAGCTTCCTCCTGAGTTTTTTTATTGGCCACTAACATTCACGAGTTGATGTGGGAAAACTGCAGAGCTTAGATCTGATCCGTTGTTTGTGGGATTGCTTTGCTCTGTCTATGACTTGCTGCTTATACTGTTTGGCAGGCAAGTACTCTAGTTTGGTCGCTTCATCATGTTGACACTTCATTTTTAGGTACGCCTGATGCTGGTCCTGGCATGCCATGCTGCACTCTCCATTGAACTGGTGTTGATCCACTGGCTTGATGGAAATTGCTGAGTAGGGGAATATGCCAGACCATGAGTTTGCAGATTGTGCTGGAGTACAGTTCTGCTGCTGGTGATGGCCCACAGCGCCTAACGGATGCCCAGTCTTGAGCTACTAAATCGGTTTAAAGTTTGCTACATGCAGAAAGGTGATACTCCACACAAAACGATGGATTTTGTTCTCAATGTGATGGTGGGACAAGGTCTGAACAAGAAGAGGCAGTGTCAAGTTTTACCAGTGCGGTCATGGACATGCTTCAGCAACAGACAGATTCGTAAGAATGAGGTCACATATGTTTTTTCCTCTTGTTAGTTCCTTCACCAACTGCCGCAGATCCAGTTTAGCAGTTATATACCGACCCGGCCAGCTCGATCAGT
Organism: Chiloscyllium punctatum; assembly: GCF_047496795.1. Lineage (NCBI taxonomy): Eukaryota > Metazoa > Chordata > Chondrichthyes > Orectolobiformes > Hemiscylliidae > Chiloscyllium > Chiloscyllium punctatum. The sequence goes on from NC_092774.1 coordinate 50,870,757, forward strand.
AATGCTGATGCAGAGCCACTCTTGGTGGTGGAGATTGAAATCTCCCGTCCAGAGTACATTCTGTGCCCGTGCAACCATCAGTAGTTCCTCCAAGTGTTGTTCAACATGAAGGAGTACTAATTCATGAGCTGAATGAGGTCGGTATGTGGTAACCTGTAAGAACTTTCCTTGCTCATATTTAAGCTGAGATTTTACGGGGTCTGGAGATGATGTCAAGGACTCCCGGGACAACTCCCTCCACACTGCACAGCATTGTGCTACCACCTCTGCTGAGTCTGTCCTGCGAGTGCGACAGGACATATCTAGGGATGGTAATATTGGTGTTTGGGGTGTTATCTGCCAGGTATGATTCTCTAAGAATGAGTATGTCAGGCTGTTGCTCGACTAGTCTGTGAGACAGCTCTCCCAATTTCTGCACTAGCACCAAAACGTTGATAAGGAAGACTTCGCATAGTCGACAAAACTGTTTTATCATTGTCATTTCCGTTTTGAAGGGTGATGCCAGGTGGTCCACCTAGTTCATTTCTTTGTTGTGACTTTCTCGCGATTGGCATGTCTGAATGGCTTGCTAGGCCATTTCAGAGGGCAGTTGAGAGTCAACCTCATTGTTGTGGTTCTGCAGTCACATGCCATCCAGACAAGGTAAAGATGGAAGATTTCCTTCCCTAAAGGGCATTAGTGAACCAAACGGATTCTAACTATTGACAACAGTTTAATGGTCATCAGTCGACTCTAAATTCATGCCATGGAAGAATTCAAACCCAAGTCCCCAGAGCATGATTCTGGGTTTACTGGATTAACAGTCAAGCGATAATACCATGAGTCCATCACCATCTCCAAAGTCTAGTTGTACGCTCTAGTTATTTTGGAGGAAGTATAAACTCTGCAGTAAATATATGCTAACATCAATTTATTTTTAATGCGAAAACCAAGGATATTCACAAAGGCTTTCGATAAGGTTTTGAATGGGATGAATCGGGAAAGTGAAGTCGCATGAGTTCCAGGGTGTACAAGCTTGATGGATAGAGAACTGACTCGGCAGCAGTTGACCAAACGTAAGGCACGGTGGCTCATTGATTAGCACTGCTGCTGCATAGTGCCAGGGACCCAGATTTTATCCCAGTATCGGGCGACGGTCTGTATGGAGTTTGCACATTATCTTCGGTGAATTGACCTTGCTAAATTGCCTATAGTGCTCAACGATGTTTAGGTTAGGTGCATTATTCTGTAGTAAATATAGGACAATAGGGTAGAGGAATGGGTCTGGATGGGTCACTGTTCGGAGTGTCGCTCTGGACTTGTTGGGCTGAAGGGCCTGTTTCCACACTGAAGGAATTCTATTCTATTCTACAGGAGAGTAATAGTTGAAAATGAGCTTCTCAAAATGGAGAACTGTGACCAATGGTGTTCCACGGGGATCTGTGATGGCACCACTGTTGTTTGTGATATACATAAATGATATAGAGAAAGGTACAGGTGGCCTAATTAGCGAGTTTGTCGATGATACTAAGATTGGTGGAAGCTCACATAGCAAAGGGGACTGTCAGAGAATGCAGCAGAATATAGATAGATCGGAATGCTGGGCACAGAAATGGCACATTGAGTTCAATCTAGGCAAATGCGAGGTGAAGCATTTTGGACGATCCAATTCAAAAGCGAAGTATATGGTTAATGGAAAATCTTTTTGGAAAAATGATGTACAGAGAGATCTGGGTGTTCAGATCGATAGACTGGTCAAAGAGGACTGTGGCATGCTTTCCTTCAGTGAACAGGTTATCGAGTACAATAATCGGCAGGTCATTTTACAGTTTGATAGGATTTTGGTTCGGCCACGTTTGGAATACTGCATACAGATCTGGTCGCCAGGTTAAGAAAGAACTTTGAAGAGGGTACATACGATATCCACCAGGTTGTTGCCTGGTATGGAGGGTGCGAGTGATAAAGTGAAGTTGAGTAGATTTGGAATATTTTAATTAGACAGATGTAGGTTAAGGCGGGGGACCTGATTGAGGTCTGCAAAACCAAAAGAGGTATAGACATTGTGGCGAGCAAGAAGCTTTTTCCCAGAGTAGGGGACTCAATTACTAGGAGTCATGACTTCAAGTTGAGAGGGGAAAAGTTCAAGGGGTATATGCGTGGGACATTCTATATCCAGATAAAAATTGCTTATAATCTCTACAGTGTGGAGGAAGGTCCTTCGGGCCAACAAGTCTACACACACCCCCTCTGAAGAGTATTCCAACCACCCGTTCCCCATTACTATACATTACTCTTGAATAATACCACTAACTTACACATCTGTGAACATTAAACAGCAGTTTAGCATGGCCAGTTCACCCAACCTGCACACCTTTGGATTTTAGGAGAAAACCAGAGCACCTGGCGGAAATCCAAGTGTGCTGGGAGGAACGAATCCAAGGGACTTGATGGGTGGCTGACTGCGTTGCCAGCGAAGGTGGTAGAGATGGGCGTGATAGCGTCAATTAAAATGCACCTAGGTAGACCATGAATGGGTAGTGAGCAGAGGGATACAAATCCTTGGAAAATAGACGACAGTTTTAGATAGAGGATGTGGATCAACACCGGGTTGGAGGGTGAAAGGGCCTGTTCCTGCGATGCAATTTTCTTTGTTCTTTTGTTCATATGTTGATTGTTTGTGGAATTCCGTCATTGAGTTATAAATGGAGACTCTGAAGTTCTCTTTTGTTGCACAAAGTCCTTGATGAGCAGTTGTGTGCATCAAATGATACCTTAGGTTATTTTGTTCCGGTGGCACAGTCGTTAGCACTGCTGCCTCACAGCGATAGAGACCCGGTTCAATTCCCGCCTCAGGCAACTGTCTGTGTGGAGTTTGCACATTTTCCCCGTGTGTGCGTGGGTTTCCTCCCACAGTCCAAAAACAAAATGTGCAGGTTAAGTAAATTGGCCATGCTAAATTGCCCGTAGTGTTAGGTGAAAGGGTAAATGTAGTGGAATGGGTCTGGGTGGGTTGCTTTTCGGAAGGTCAGTGTGGACTTGTTGGGCCAAAGGGCCTGTTTCCACACTGTAAGTGATCTAATCTTAAGTAAGTCATATAGAAAAAAAATGTCATCACATATATTGATAAAAATCTATCTTCTGGATTGTCATTCAAAATCTAGTTTGCCAATGTACGCGAGAAAGCTAATTAATCACTATCTGCCTGCATGTAATTCAATATCTGAAGAAATGTATCTGGCTCTGAACTACTCTTCCTGCCTAAACAGGAATTTGAGTTACACATTGTTTATCACATACGTTCAAACAGAAGCAGGAATGAATCATATGTTTTCCCCTTTCCAGGCACGTTCTCAGCACTGAAGAAGTTGGGAGAGGGAATAATCACTGAGAACATTCCAGAAACCTATCATCATTGTAGTTTTCATCGATGTGTGCAGCAAGTGTTCTTTCACAGACTTCCAATATCTATGATAATATGTAACTAATTAGGGACTTATATTTGGGATCTATTTAAAGAGGGATGTTGCTAAGTCTCGACTTGATGACAACTGGAAGGACGACTTCTTTGGTCATTTTGAAAAAGAAAGTATGGCAAAATAAGCAGATTAACGATGTTAGTTTATTTTCTCCAGTTATGCTTTTGTTCCTAAAGTAAAGAACAGAGAAATGGTGCTGAAATGCTAACAATATAAACGAACAGATACAGATGAGGAGAGAAAGCAGAGTTAATGTTTCGAGTCCAGTGACCCTTCTTCATAACGTTCACTGAGCTTGAAATATTAACTCCTGCTCTCCACTGGTGTTTGTAGACCTGCTGTGTTTCTTCAGAAATGACTGTTTTTGTTTCACATCTTCGGTGTTGTAATTCTTTCGTGATATAATGCATGAAGACTCTGTAGTCACATTTTGGTGTCTACCTTCAATTTCAAAGTGTTCAACAGATACAGAATGCAGATTTTGTTTTCTTTTCTTTATACTATTTAAAATGATATACAAACACAGATGAGAGTTTTAAAACATTAACTTCCATCTTCCTGCCAAATAGTTCACGGACTCTCTTGAAAATGAACGGAACTTGATTGTGAGGAGAAAACCAAAAGAGAACAGTCACAGTTTTGGACATGTTATTAGAATTATAAAGTACATGAGCGTCATAAATGAAACGACGATGTTTTGGGACATGAACATCTTGTCAGAAATGTCAAAAACAAAGAACAGAATATAGCTTTTAATTTAGCTTGGGCTTGAATGCTGCCTGCACTTAAATAACGTAACAATCAGATTCAAAAAGTACTTCATACCATTCATTAACTCCTTTCTAAATTTGTTCTGGGTACCTGCATAAATGAACGGGTTAACGCAAGAACTCAGGAGCTGAAGCATATAACCGCTTTCTTCCAGAATAACATTGGATTCGGTGGAATTTGAAGCTGACGAATAACTAATACTTGCAATTTGAACATAGAGGAACGTTATAAGAATCAATGAATAGGACAGGATGAAACTTCCCGAGACACAGAAAAGTAAAACTATGGACTTTCTCCTCTTCTCCATTTCTGGGTCAGTCTGGTCCTGTGCATTCTTATATGACCGGAGCCGTCTGCGGGCATCACCAGCTGCTAGAATATGTCTGACGGTTAAAACGTTGAGTAACAAAATAATAATGAATGGAAGACAAGCGGTTAAAATCACCATTAGACTATCATATGCAATCCAAGCAGGTGACGAATAATAGGCTATTCTGGTGTTGCAGTACCAAGGAACATTATCAATTACAAAGGCAGGTTCACAGGTAAAGTACACAGGGATATTTCGAGCACAGCTCAGAGCACAGACAAAGCTTATGACAAAAACTGCTGTTTTCCCAGTGCAATATGTGTTTTTCAGCTTCTGGCAACAAATTGCTATAAATCGATCCATAGTAAAAGCGACAGTAACCCATACAGAAGAATCCCTGATTGCATAAATTAGAACAAAACTGAAAGCAAGTATTGGAGTGATGGATAGGAAACTCATTGACAAGTACCTACCTAAAATACGATTTAGTACTACACCAGTAAACATGACCAGGAGATCTGTTACTGCCATAGACATCATGTAGAGAGTAATACATCTGGATAGACCACATCGTTTCCGAGACAAGATAAGAATCACTGCCAAATTAGCTGCAAAAGATAAATATAGGGAAGGGTAAGCAAAAGAAAGAAATTTTAAAAAAGGAAATTTTGAAAACAATGCTGATGAAACAATAACAGTTTTTAAAATTCCTGGCAATGTTTGCATCTCAGTGGAGAAAATCACATCATAACACACTTTGAAATCTGAATTTCGTTTGCGAATTTGGCTGAAATATTCTCACTAAATCCATTAGTGAACCATAAGATTTGAACCATTTTCTTGAAAGAGGCGAAATAGAATCAAATATGGCCTCATTTGCTGCATAATTGTTTTTGCTTAGACAAAATAAGCACTGCTATATTTGGAATTCAATAGAGCACTCACATTATAATGTCTGGCCATTAAGAATAAAGACAACAAGAAACAATCAATGTAACGCATTTCACATGAGACATAAGTGCTAAAATTTATAAATATCATTGTCTTTCTCAGAAGGAATGTAAATTGCATTGAAAATCAAAGAAACCCGGTGCTCTTGATAGGTAATTTCTGAAGCTTGATCTGTCAATATTTTTACAATAGTCGTGAAATTTAAACAGCTGGTGTTGGCCTGAAGTACGTCTATAGCATATCAGCATTGTTGTTTCATCATTAAACTGAGGAACATCGAATTCAATAGCACACACTGAATTAACAACAGTTAGTAGAGCTGGGAAACACAAAAAAAGAAACGAGGTGTGCACAATGATGAGCATGTGGAAATTTTGCATAAACGTCAATTAGATACTACATTAACGATTACACTTAAGATTGTTCATGCGTACTGAGAGTGCCAAGCACATGATAGGAAGAGACTTCGGCTTGATAGCAATATTAAGCTTCAAACATTTCAAAAATCTTAGTTATGTAATGGATAAAAAAAATACAATATTAGTAGAAAGTGATGCATATGAATTTGCTTGGTTGAAGATATCACCAACAAAAGCAAAGATACACGTTTAAGAAGGAATTACAATCATAATGGCATTAAGTAATGCTGGTAAATAGAATAAATCTTTCATCTTAAATCTCAAAATTAATGCTCCAAATGTGTCTATGATCATGACATAAATGGCGAGAAGCCATTTCAAATAAAAAGAATGGTGAAGGAACTAATAGGAACAGGCTTCCTATTAAAGCAGGCAATGAATACTGGCACGCTGGCGAATGCAGTTTAACTAAGTGAGAGATGATGCAAAACTGAAACAAAAGACGCATAAATGTTAATTAAGTTTTACCTGGAACACCAACAATTGCAATAACTGGATAGTAAATGGCAAACACCAGACCTGTTTGCAATCCGTGCATTTCTCATATGCCCTTCACGTGGTTTCTGCACTAGCTTAAGGTAAAGCCATACATATACTTACCGCCAGGCTCCAGGGATTTCATTCAGATTAATTAGATTATGTGAAGCAAAGAGTTTCTTCACAGCTGCTGCAAGTCTCGTGTGTATGTTGTGTGTATTGCTTTTTTTTCAATTGCAGTGAAACCTTTTTATGTTGAAACTGTTGAATTACAGTTACATTTTATTAAAGAGGCAAAAGAAAAACTAAAATATATGCCTGTAAAATGCAGCGTTGGATGGAAAGCAATCATGTGCTCAGGCTCTTTAGTTTTTTTTTAAACTAACACAATGGAAAATAATAATCGGAGACAATCTGACAAGAGGGGAATCTTAACCAAGTGAAGGTTATTCTGTGCCTGTGATTGTAAGTCACTCATACAATGGGCTGAAGTATCCCTGAAATTGTAAATTAACTTTGATGCAATAGCCTATGTATTGGAAGTCAATATCACCATTGTATATCACTAATTCTACATCAGCACGATTCACAACGAATCCTTCTAATCAAGAGTTGCCCAGATCCATGCTGCTATTTTCAATACTTGTCAAGATCATTGTGAAATATCGTACATCATCGTAGAAAGATCGAGTTAAGGATTATTTTCGAAATGAACATTTGCTGGCCAATATCATTGCATTCTGTTTAGACAAGTGAGAGTCCAGCGTGATTATATTGAGTGTAAACTAATCCAGTTAAGCAGGGCTTTCTTGATGTATAGAAAATCTGATCAGATCTGTTAGGTTTAGTAGTAGAGTTGCAAAATCTTTGGGTTTGTAATCCGAATCCCCAGGCTAATATTCAGAGGAGATGTGTCAGAGTAATTGGTGAAAATTAAATTGTGTAAAAACCTGAAATAAAATTTGTGACAGATGGTGACCATGTATCCACTATCTAGTTTTAAAACAATTAACATATTTGATCAATGACATTTACGAAATATGATGCAAATGTTGAGCCTTGATTAGACTTCGGATCCGAGCAATGTGGTTCACTCCACAGTGTTCTTTCAGCAATAATAAATGTTAAAGATGCCAAGAGTTCATGATTGAATAATAAAAATAAAAGACTTGACTGGAGAAAAGTTCATCGCAGCAACTTTGCAAACATTCCCCGACATTGTTACTTCTTGGAGGATAAATTAAAAGCAGACAGGTCCAGTTAGTAAGTTTTATGAATGAGTGGTAGATCCACATACTCGTTAGATTCTTTTGGAAAATTCTTCAGGGAGCGGTTAGTTACACAGTGAACAGATGCATTACAAAAATTGTGAAATTGTCCAATTTATCACCGGACAGATATGGGGCCCAAAACAGTTCACGTAGTTTGTACTTAATACTGAAAAGTTCCAGATACGCCCCACGTGGTTGCATTCAACATGGACAGATTTGGGTCTGCATGTTTTGAACTCACCCATGTTTGCGAGTAACAGAAAATTGTTGCCTGTGGTTTATTTGGAATCAGAAATGGCTGAAGAGAATGGTTAGTTACAAACATCTGTCTAGATTTGGAATCATAACCTTCATACTCTTGGGGACTAGGTAAATGTCCCATAGAATTTAGTACAAGGAGAAAAAATATGGATACTGAGAAGTTTTGCAGACAGTAAGCTTGGATAGAAGACTTTTAACAATTTATTTTATAGTTTGTTATTAAATAGGGAATAGAAGAGGAAAGTTCAACGCAAATTACTTAAGACCCTTCGGGCAATTGTATTTGCATATTCACCTGCACACGTTAACAGACACACATAAACACACACACACACCTGTGCGTGTGTGCGTGCACACACACACACAGACAAGACAGACACACATGCGTGCGTGCACACGCACATACAAACAACGAAAATTACAGTACAGAAACAGGCCCTTTGGCTCTCTTAGCCTGCACCAGTCCAGATCCTCTACCGAAACCCGTCGCTATTGTCTAAGGCATATCTCTCTGCTCCCTGCCTATTCATGTATCTGTCTAGATCTATCTTTAATTATGCTATCGTGCTCATCTCTACCACCTACGCTGGAACCACGTTCCAGGGACTCACCACCCACTGTGTAAAGAACACATATCTGTCTTAATCTTTTCCCCTCTCACTTTGAACTCATGACCCCAAGTAATTGAGACGTCCACGCTGGGAAAAAGAAAACGTCTTGTTATCCATCCTGTCGATACCTCTCATGATTTTCTAGAACTCAATCGGACAAGTGCTCAACCTTCTTCTTTCTAATGAAAATAATTCCAATCCACTCAACCACTCTTCATGGATCTTGCTCTCCATACCAGACTACAACCTGATGAACTTCCTCTACACTACCTCCAAAGCATCCACGTTCCTTTGGTAATGTGGAAACCAGAACTGTATGCAGTATTACAAATATGGCCATTACAAAGTATTATACAACTGCAACATGACCGGCCAACACTTGTACTGAAAACCCAGTCCAATGAAGGAAAGAATGTTGTATGCCTTATTGACCACTCTATTAACCTGCGTTGCCAGCTTCAGGATACAATGGACCTGAACACCCAGATATATTTGTACATCAATCTTCCCTAGGACTTCCCCATTTACCGTGTAGATTGTTCTTGAATTGGCTCTTCCAAAGTGCATCACCTCGCACTTGCGTGCACAGAACTTCACCTAGAATTTCTCTGGCCATCTCCCCAGTCTGTCTATATTGTGCTGTAATCTTGTACATTCTTTTCATTATCTGCTACTCCACCAATCGAAATATCATCTGCAAACTTACTAATCAGGGCACCTATACCTTGATCCAGATCATGTATGTATATCACAAACAACAATGGTCCCAGCACGGATCCCTGTGGGGCACCACTGGTTACAGTTCTCCATTTTGAGGAACTCCATTCCAATACTCCTCTCTGTCTCCTGGTGCCCAGTAAGTTATTTAACAATTTAACTAGTACAACCTGGATGGCATACGTCTTCACTTTCTCCATCAACCCAGTTTGGGAATATTATCAAACACTTGACTGAAGTCTATGTATATGTCATCTACAGCCCTTCCCTCATCAATCAACGCCGCCACTTCCACAAAGAATTCTATTACGTTTGTAAGACAAGACCTTCTCTACACAAACCCATGTTGCCTATCACTGATAACCCCAACTTATTCCAAAAGGGAATACATCCTATTCCTCTGCATCGTCTCCAGCAGCTTCTTGACTCCTGATGCCACGCTCATTGTTCTATAATTGTCTGGATTATCCCTGCTAATATTCTTAAAATAGTGGACAACGTTAGCAATTCTGCAGTCCTCTGGGACCTCACCCGTGCTTGAGGATGCTCTAAAGGTATCTGTTAAGGCCCCAGATATTGCCTCTCTCTCTCTTCTCTCAGTAACTAGAGTTAAGTCCCATCCGTGTCTGGAAATTTGCCCACCTTCATTCCTTTTAGAATACCCAACTGTTCATCCCTCCTTATGCCGACTTCGCCTGGGGTATTCAAACATCTATACCGACCCTCAACATCCACCATGTCCCTCTCATCGCTGAATACAAATGTAATGTACTCATTAAGAATCTCACCCATTTTATGTGACTTCACACATGACTTTCCTTCCTTGTCCTTGTGAGGGCCAAACCTGTCTCTCGTTACCTCTTGCTCCTTATATATAAATAAAAGCCTTTGGCTTTTTTCTTAAAGCTGTTTGCTAAAACATATTTTGGAACTCATTTTCGACCTCTTAATTTTTCATTTTACATTGGTCCTACATTCCCAATAATCTACCAAACCGTCTGTGACCACATTGTGGGGATTCCATTCCAATGCAGTTGAGAGTCGGGAGCACAATGATAAAGGTTTAAAATAAAAAAGTTACTTGACCAGAGTCAGTGTTAGTCATTAAGCAGAGTGCTACATGTTTACGTGTAAAAGTGAAGCACAAAAATATAGTTGGGTCCTTCGCGCCTTCAATACATCATGGTTGATCTGATTTTAAACTTAACTCTACATTCATGGATATCCACGATAATTTTTCATTCCGTTCATAACTTAGAATCTATCTTCCTCTGCAAAAATAAAACTTTCCTCATTTCTGCTTTAAATGAGTTCAACTGATTTTTAAACTATTAACCCTAGTTCTAGATGCCGATGCAAGATGAAGCATCCATTCCAAATGGACTGCGTCAAGCCCCCTCAGTATCTTATATATTTCTATTAGGATTTCCAGATTCTTTGAAACTCCCGAGGACACATGACCTCACCTGCCTAGCATTTCCTCATGAGGTAAACCTCGTATAAATTGTGTCCAAAACATTACCATCTTTCCATAAATACAGTGAACAGTAGTGCACACAGAACTCCAGACGCTGTCTCACGAAAGTCTTTTGCAACTGAAACTTAGTCTCCCAACTCTTCTGTTCAATTCGCCTCACAATAGAATAGAACAGTGTATAAACTTTCCTGATTACTTGCTCTTCGTGCATACTGAACATTTTTGATTCATACAATGGACAATTAGATCTCTCTGCATCCAAGAGCTCTGAAATCTTTCACCATTTCGATAATATGCTTCTTCCTTGTTTCGTTTTGACATAACGGACAATTTCACAATTTCCTATACTGTACTCCTTTTGCCTGATATTTGCCCACTTACTTAAACTAGCCACGACATTTTATAGATTCATGAATTCCTTTCCACACTCCAAAAATGGGGATATGATTTGTGACGAGTTAAGATGCGGGCAGCAGAGTTTTGGATGGCTTCGTGTTGAGGAAAGGTTGAACCTCCACTTCCACTTTAGAACCGATTATCTGCTAGTTCCGCAATGTGTTCTTCCAAAGTCAAATATTGACCTTTCATTAAAATGTCATCAGACATTCTTTGTTCAGTTCTCTAGGTTTGATCAAACCAGGACGTTGTACTCTGGATCAAACGTTTTAGGTCCTTTCAAAAGCAGCTGCTTCAACAACTGTGTGTCAAGGGAAACTGGATTGTAGCTATTAGATGGAAAAGAAAAGAAGGTAGGCTTTTTACATTCTGTTCACGTTTAATGTAACCATGCACTCCATGAATTTTATGAAATTTAGGTGGCGAGATTTGATAATGACTTCGCCCATTGTTCGAATCAGAGGAAATTTTGTATTTCATTCTCCACTGACATAAACTGTCTATATGTCTTTCCAGGGGTTGTGTGGCCTCTACAAACATACTTTACTATCTCTGATGTATCAAAATGAAAGTTCCCAGCCATGTCGGAGTCCTTTCAGTCTAAGAATTTAAATCTTTTTATATGCAGAGACCATCGACATTATCGTGGTCTGACAATTGTAATTCCAACTTTACAAACAACATGGAAGAATACTTCCCAGCTCACTGTTTCGGTTACTAGCCATTCGTTTACACATGCCAATGTATGACCCCTAGCACAATGAACCACTCTTAATTGCAGTAAAATTTGTTTTTAAAATACCTTTATAAATGCCTGCTGTAAATGTCAGGCACAGCACAAAAACCATTTCCCTTAATCCAAGGCACATTATTCTATCATGAACGCTTTGTGAATATTTGCAGATTTATTAAAAGTGATCTCGTTTACCAAAATCCATGTTGACTCTGTCTGATGGCCTTAAATTTTAAGAAGTGTCCGAGTATAAATTCTTTCTCCATAACTTCTAACGTTATCACTATGATCAATGCTAATTTGATAGGCATGAATTTTACTACTGCTTGTCTTGATGCATTTTCTTAAATAAACGAGATGGATTTCCTGTTTCCAGTCGAATGGAACCGAACTCGTATCGAAAGACTTTAGGGAAATTTAAACCAATGCATTAAATTTGAATACAGCAATGCCCATATAGCAAGAACAGGAATTCTTCTTTCTGTTCGTGTATGAACAGCTCTGAATAAAGCCAGAGACGCCAATTCTATCTTACCCATTTAAAAACAGTTTCCTCCACACCTCTAGTTTTGCTACTTCTATTATCGCACTAATATTTTTGTCTCGCAGACTGAGAAGTGATATCTAGTGTTGTTACAAAATGTATTGTGTAAATAGGATGAAGTGAGGACTGGAGATGCTGGGGATCAGAGCTAAACATGTGTTGCTGGAAAAGCACAACAGGTCAGGCAGCATCCATGGAGCAGGAGAATCGACGTTTCGGGCATCATTCCTGAAGAAGGGCTCGTGCCCGAAACGTAGATTCTCCTGCTCCTTGGATGCTGCCTGACCTGCTGCGCTTTTCCAGCAACACATTTTCAGCTATTGTGTAAATAACCTATCTCTGATATCTCCATGTTGTGGTTCTGTTCGCCGAGCTGGGAATTTGCCTTGCAAACGTTTCGTCCCCTGTCTAGGTGACATCCTCAGTGCTTGGGAGCCTCCTGTGAAGCGCGTCTCTACTGTTTCCTCGGGCATTTATAGTGGCCTGTCTCTGCCGCTTCCGGTTGTCAGTTCGAGCTGTCCGCTGTAGTGGTTGGTATATTGGGTCCAGGTCAATGTGTTTGTTGATAGAGTCTGTGGATGAGTGCCATGCCTCTAGGAATTCCCTGGCTGTTCTCTGTTTGGCTTGCCCTATAATGGTAGTGTTGTCCTAGTCGAATTCATGTTGTTTGTCGTCTGTGTGTGTGGCTACTAATGATAGCTGGTCATGTCGTTTCGTGGCTAGTTGGTGTTCATGGATACGGATCGTTAACTGTCTTCCTGTTTGTCCGATGTAGTGTTTTGTGCAGTCCTTGCATGGGATTTTGTACACTACATTAGTTTTGCGCGTGTTGGGTATCGGGTCCTTCGTTGTGGTGAGTTGTTGTCTGAGCGTGGCTGTTGGTTTGTGTGCTGTTATGAATCCTAGTGGTAGTAGTAGTCTGGCTGTCAGTTCAGAAATGCTCCTGATGTATGGTAGTGTGGCTAGTCCTTTGGGTTGCGGCATGTCCTCGTTCCGTTGTCTCTCCCTTAGGCATCTGTCGATGAAATTGCGAGTGTATCCGTTTTTGGCGAATACCTTGTATAGGTGTTCCTCTTCGTCCTTTTGCAGTTCTGGTGTGTTGTGGACCTTTTGAATAGTGTCCTGATGCAACTTCGTTTGTGTGTGTTGGGGTGGTTGCTTTCATAGTTTAGGACTTGGTCTGTGTGTGTGGCTTTCCTGTAAACCTTTGTGGTGAATTCTCCGTTCGGTGTTCTCTGTACCATCACGTCTAGGAATGGGAGTTGGTTGTCCTTTTCTTCCGCTCTAGTGAATCGGATTCCTGTGAGTGTGGCGTTGATGATCTGGTCATGGGCTCACCGATCTCTGAACTCATAGCAGAAGCAGTAATGCAAAGGTTAGAACAAACAGTCTTACCACAAATTCAACCCAAACTCAGGATCAGATACGTGGATGACACCTTTGTAATAATTAAAACACGGAAATAGAGAACACACACCAGATCATCAACGCCACACTCACAGGAATCCGATTCACTAGAGCGGAAGAAAAGGACAACCAACTCCCATTCCTAGACGTGATGGTACAGAGAACACCGAACGGAGAATTCACCACAAAGGTTTACAGGAAAGCCACACACACAGACCAAGTCCTAAACTATGAAAGCAACCACCCCAACACACACAAACGAAGTTGCATCAGGACACTATTCAAAAGGGCCACAACACACCAGAACTGCAAAAGGACGAAGAGGAACACCTATACAAGGTATTCGCCAAAAACGGATACACTCGCAATTTCATCGACAGATGCCTAAGGGAGATACAACGGAACGAGGACATGCCGCAACCCAAAGGACTAGCCACACTACCATACATCAGGAGCATTTCTGAACTGACAGCCAGACTACTACGACCACTAGGATTCATAACAGCACACAAACCAACAGCCACTCTCAGAAAACAACTCACCAGAACGAAGGACCCGATACCCAACACGCGCAAAACTAATGTAGTGTACAAAATCTCATGCAAAGACTGCACAAAACACTACATCGGACAAACAGGAAGACAGTTAACGATCCGTATCCATGAACACCAACTAGCCACGAAACGACACGACCAGCCATCCTTAGTAGCCACACACGCAGACGACAAACAACATGAATTCGACTGGGACAACACTACCATTATAGGGCAAGCCAAACAGAGAACAGCCAGGGAATCCCTAGAGGCATGGCACTCATCCACAGACTCTATCAACAAACACATTTACCTGGACCCAATATACCAACCACTACAGCGGACAGCTGGAACTGACAACCGAAAGTGGCAGAGACAGGCCACTATAAATGCCGGAGGAAACAGCAGAGACGCGCTTCACAGGAGGCTCCCAAGCACTGAGGATGTCACCTAGACAGGGGACGAAATGTTTGCAAGACAAATTCCCAGCTCAGCGAACAGAACCACAACAACGCGCACCCGAGCGATAAATCTTCTCCCAAACTTTGAATCTGATATCTCCACTATATCTTCCTCCAAGGTGACTAAACCTATCCTCCCTGGTGATAGAAATTTCTGCCATGGGAAACAAAGTGCCTAGCTATCCAATTTGTCTGTCTCTCATCATCTTTTGCATCTCTATCACGTCACCTGTCATCCTTCTTTGCTCCAGAAAAGCCCTGGATTCCTCAACCTTTCTTCGTGTGACATGCCCTCTAGTCGAGGCACATTTTGATAAATCTACTCTGCACCATTTCTGAAGCTTCCAAATCTTTTTTTTATCTAATCAGGCGACCAGAATCGATCGCAGTGTTCCAGTGTGGTCTAAACAGGATTCTGTAGAGTTGCAGTGTTACCTCGCACCTCTGAAATTCAATCCCCTTGTTAATGAAAGCCAACAGAACCTTTGAACAAACATATCAACTTATTTGGTAACTTGGAGGTTTCGATTGACTTGGGTCACAAATCCCCCCATTCCTCCATACTGCCAAGGATCCTGCCTTTATTTCTGTATTCTGCACTCAAATTCGACCTTCCAAAGTGAAGCACTTCACACCTTCCCAGGTTGACCGCCATCTGCCACCTGTCAGCTCTGTTCTGCATCATGTCAATGTGCCACTGCAAACTACAGCAACCCTTCATAGTATACACAACTCCACAATGCTGCGTATCAACAGCGAACTTTATAACCCTACCTCCCACATCCTCATTTCAGTCATTTAGAGAAAAAACACACAAAGAGCAGAGGTACCAGAAAAGATCCCTGCAAAACTCCACTACTCACCAAGCTCCAGGCTGAATATTATCCATCTACCACCAGCTTCTTCTATGTGCCAGAAAGTTCTGTAACCAGAAAGACAGATATCCCTACATCCCATGCCACCTTACTTTCTGAATGTGCCTCCAATGGGGAACCTTATCAAAAATGTACACCACATCCACTGCCCGATCTTCATCAACTTGTTTTGTGATTTCAGCATGAAATTCAATAAGGTTTGTAACACATGGCCTGGTATCAAAGCTATGCTGGCAACCTCTAATCAACTTGTAGTTTTCCATGTAATCATTAATCCTGTCTCTCTGAATCTCCTCCATTTCGTTGCCACTGGAGTAGCGCCAGATAATTGGAGAGTGTCAAATGCCATTCCCTTGTTCAAGAAAGGGAATAACGATAATTCTGGGAATTACAGTCCAGTCAGTCTTAAGTCTGACGTATGAGGAAAGAATAGATGGATTGGGCTTGTACTCGCTGGAAATGAGAAAATTGCCGGCGTGAAGTGACATAAAAGATGTTTTTGGGACGGGACAAGCCAGATGTGGGTAGAACGCTCCCAATGTTGGGGAAGTTCAGAACCTGGGATCTCAGTCTAACGAAAAGGTTTAAGCCATTCTGGACTGAGATGGGGAACGATTTCTACGCTCAGTGAATTGTGAACCTATGGAATACTCTCCCGCAGAACACTGTTGTAGTCACTTCATTATATATATTCAAGAGAGAGGTGGACATGGCCCTTGCTGGGAGACGGAAAAAGGGTATGGTGAGAAAGCTGAGACTGGATGATCAGCCACGATCATATTGAATGATGGTACAGGCTCAAAAGGAAGATTAGATGATTCCTTCACCTATTTGCTCTATTTCAAAGTTTCTAAACGTTTTCAGCTGCACCTCTCGATTAAACACATGGAGCAGATGGACTCATTATGGGATATCCATGATGCTGAGTACGTCTCGGATAGCGTGTTCAGCGAGCTGGCCTTATGATGATTCAGAGCTTCACAGGTAAAAGAAAAATGTTGGGTGATCATTAGGAAGACAGGTGAGCAAGGGTAGGTAGTTCAAGATTTATCAGTGACAATACCGGTCTCAACTAGAGTCATAGTATTCGACAGCACAGAGACGGGCCCTTTGGCCCAAACTGGCCCATACCAACCAAAGTCTCCATCCACGCTTACTTCTTTACCCTTTCTTCTAATTATTTCATATTCATGCATTTGCACAAATGCCTTTTAGCTGTTGCAAATAGACCCGCATCAACCACTTCCACCTAATACACTCTATGTAAAACGTTTCCCTTCAGGTTTCCTTCTATTTCATCCCCTCTAAACTTATACTGATGCCCTTTACTCCTCTATTGCCCAACCCTTGCACAAAGACTGAGTCCATTCACCCTATCTTTGCCTCTTATTATCGTATGCACCACTATAAGTTTACACTTCACTTTCGTTTGCTCTGAAGAAAAAACGTCCTAGCTTTCGAACGTCTCCCTATAACTCAGGCAATTGAATATAGGCAACATCCTTGTCAATTTCTTCTGCACTTTTTCCAGTTTAACATCATCCTTTCTATCACAAGGTGACCAAACTGAACACAATACTCCAAGTGCAGTCTCACCAGCGTCCTGCATAACTGCAACATAACTTTTCAAATTCTATACTCATTGCCATGACTGATGAAGGGCATTGTGCATAAAAGCCTTTTTCACTGCCCTGTCTAACTGTCAATTCACTTTCAGAGATTGTGAACCTTAACTCCAAAATCATTCTGTTCCTCTACACTCCTTATGGCCCTAACATTCACTATGAAGTTTCCACCTCGATTTGAATTTTCAAAATGCAACAGCTCACACTTAACACCCTGTGTTAAACAACATTTGTCATTTCTCATCTTACTTCCTCAGATGACAGAGATCTTGCTGCAATTTCTGATAAACTTTCTCACTCTTCACGATACCACCTATATATGTGTCATCTGCAAACATACTAATCATGCCTTTTTCATTTTCACTCACATCATTGATATTGATAACAAAAACCAATGGGCCGAGCACTGATGCCTGAGTCACTCTATCAGTCACAGGCCTTTCGTTTGACAAACATGCTTCCACTATTACCCACTGCTTTCTACTCTCAAGTTAACTGTGTATCCAGTTTGCCACGTCCCTCTGGAATCCATGCTATCTCACCTTTCACAACAACCTTCCATGTGGAACCTCATCAAAGCCCTGACTGAAATCCAGATAGACTACGCCCACTGGCCTGCCCGCGTCAAGCTTCTTGGTCACTTCATCAAAAAGCTCTAGCAAATTTGTTTGCTGTAATCTCCCACGCACAAAGCCATGCTTACGGCTACTAATCAAAGCTGAAGATGCTTCCTCATTTCCCCTCCCCCCACCTTATCTCAGTCCCAACCCTCGGACTCAGCACCACCTTCCTAACCTGAAAATCTTCTTCCCGACCTCTCCTCCCCCACCCCCTCTCCGGCCTATCACCCTCACCTTAACCTCCTTCCACCTATCGCATTCCCAACACCCCTCCTCCCTACCTTTTATCTCAGCCTGCTTGGCACACCCTCCACATTCCTGAAGAAGGGCTTATGCCCGAAACGCCGATTCTCCTGTTCCTTGGATGCTGCCTGACCTGCTGCGCTTTTCTAGCAACACATTTTTCAGCTCTGATCTCCTGCATCTGCAGTCCTCACTTTCTCCCTGCTAATAATCAAAGCCTGTCTTTCCAAATGCATTTATGTCTTATCTGAGAATCTACTCAAGTTGCCAGGTTTTATTCTGCAGCCCTTTTTGAATAATGACACAACATTTGTTCACCTCAAGTCTTCCGGGACCTCACCTGTGGCTATCAATGATGCAAAAATATCAGCCAGGTCCCCCACAATTTCTTCTGCAGCCTCTTGCAGTGTTTCTGGTTATATCTGGTCAGGTGCAGGAGATTTACCCACCTCCATACACTCTAATACATCCTATACCTCCATTATTGTAGTACTGACTGTCCCCAAGATATCACCACCACGTTCCCCACGTTCACAAGCCTTCATGTCTTTCTCAATTGTAAACAAAGAGGAGAAATACTCATTGTAAACTGCACCCATCACCTGCTGTTGTTCCATACATGTCTACTTTGATCCTTGAGGGCACTTTTTCCTTCTCTAGTTGTTCTTTTACCTTTAATATACTTAAACAGACTCGTTGGATTCACCCGAAACTTCACAGTCAAGACCATTCAGTGACCCCTTTTTGCCCTCCTTATTTCCTTCTTTAGCAAACGCCTATTTTCCCTGTCCAGCTCTAGGGTGTCCCTTGATCCCAGCTGCATACACCTAAGCCAGGCCTCCTTCAATTTTCTAGTCAAAGCCTCATTATCTCTTGCCTTTCACGGTTGCCTATTCGTGTCAACCTTACAGCCTGGTAGAAACATATAGCCCTCAAACCCTAGCTAGATATAGCATGATGGATACAGTTGAGGGCGGGATGGGGGTGGGTGGGTGGTGCATTTATGCGTTCTCAGGGGTATGGTGATATGGCCAACTTTGTGGCAGCAAATTGTGTCTGCCATAACAGTAGGGCAGGAAAAATATTGAGAGGTCTCTATTGGTAGGGGATTACATTTTGACGGGAATTGACAACCGATTTTGTGGCAGGTGGTTCAGAGATATCTCAGAGCAGATAACAGTTATTCAGAAGAGCGAATGTCAATAGCCATCTTTATGTTGCTATCAACGAACTGGGTAAAGGAATAAATCATGTCATGCAGATGAAACTAAGAATGTTAGGTAGTAGATTAAAGAGGAAGACGACTAAAGCGGTGATCTAGTGAATGCTTCCAGCGGCTTGTGCTACTGAGCATAGATATGGGAAAAGAAATCAGATGAACACGTGACTATAGGGATGGTACATGAGGGAAGGATTTAGAATCCTGGATCAATTGGATGACTTCGGATGTATGAGGGAACAGTTATAGCTGAACAGGATTTGGTCTGATATCCCAGCTGTGAGGTTTGCTCGTGTTGGTTTACAACCAAATTGGCAGTGAGACTGGGCCAAGAGTTTGAGTAAATTCGGGAGCACTCTCCGATTAGATAAGGAAGAAATATTAGGATTGTCAAATCGGTGGAGAATAAATGGCTAAGATACGAATATGAGGTTGTTCAGTAACCTAAACTGCATCTGTCTTACGGCAAGGATCTTGAGTGGGGAGGCTGAAAATATTAGAGCATTTATCGGTAAGTGGGGCAGTCACTGAGACTTATTTGTGGGAAGACAGGATAGTACAACATTGCAGGTTATGGGAGATTGGCGCGAGATGGGGTTGGGCAGGAAGACAGGTGGGAACAATACTGCAGCGATAGTTTCCTTCTTCAATGATTCAATGATGGGGAATCTCAGAGAAGTGGCATTAAATGATCACATCTGGATACATCTTAGAAATAATCAAGAGATGATTAATTTGCCAAGATTGTAGTACAGGCCTCCCGACAGTCACAGAGCGGCAGGGGTTCAGATTTGCAGACACATCACAAAATCTTTGAGAGAAACAGAATTACAGTTGTAAGGGATTTCACCACTGCTACTACGAACTGGGATCACCTTAGTGTGAAAGAATTAGACAAAATGTTTAACTCAATGAATATTTTTGTACCAGTACTAGAGACAGGCAGGACGAGAGGTGATTGGTGATCACAATTTCAGTCAATTACTTGAAGTTTCAGTTGGCGAACATTTTGTTGACAATGATCATAATTTTGTAGTTTTCAAAATTATCGGAGAAAAGGATATGGACAATGCAGAAAGTAAGTCTCGAAATTTGGAGAGATACAATTTCAATATCATCAGATATGGTGAACATAGTGTGGGAGCGGTTATTTCGAAGAAGTCTACGTTTGAAAATTGCAAATTTTTCAAAATTAGTATAGTCAGAATGTAAGCAAACATGTGACTTTGGAAGTGAAAGACAAGGACAGAAAGCTCAAGGTGACACAAGTGTCAAAGGATACCGACACTTTGATGAAAAAATTGAAAGAAAGAAATATCAGGTACAGTAAATTAAATACAGGCGAACCCTTTGGGAGTATAGAGAATGTAAATAGTGGCTGAGTAGAAATGAAAAAAGATTGGGAGGGCAGAGATGGGTCACGAATTATCTCTGGTAGTTATTTTAAGGAAATCTCTAAGTATTTTCACTGGAATGTTAAGAGTAAGAGGATTATCAAGGAATAAAGTTGAGACCTATTAAAGCCCAAGATACGGCTGCATGTGCTTAGAGCTACTGGTCATGGTTGTGGTCTTCAACGAATACTCCTTATCTGTATTCACAGAGGACAAGGACTTTGTATTACTGAATTTAATTTGGCATGGTGATTTCCAGAACATGCTAAGATTAATAAAGGAAAATTAGCGGATGCTTTAGCCTTCATAATAGCACACAAATACCCATTATCCGAAGAAATCTATATCAGGCCTCTATGGCAAGAAAGGAAACTGCTGTGACACTGGGAGAGATATCAAAATTCTTCGCTAGCCACAAGTGCAGTGTCTGAAAGATAGTTAATCTAAATCTATTCTATCTTGTTTTCTTTGGTCAAAAATAGTAGCATGCATAGTCCATATAATTATGTACCAGTTAATCTGACGTCAGTGGGAAAGATTAAATGGAGAACAAAAGAAACAAAGATCTGCAGATACTGAAACTGATCCTTGTTCTGAGGTGAAACGTTAACTCTGCTTTATCTCCGCAGATGCCTCCAGACCTCTTGAGCTTTCGGGTAATTTTTGTTTTCGGTTTGGTGTCAGGAATTTATTGGTGAAACTTTTGAGGAGCAGAATGCATCAACACTTAGAAAAGCAGGGAATGATCCGAAATCTCCCCTGCCCTTACTCAAGTTCCACAAATCAGGTCTTGTCATCACATGGACTGCTAATATATACAGCCCCTTGCCAGCCGCTCACGATCCCAATGAGCAACTATTCATTCTTCCAGGTTGACAGTTACTCACGTCTCTGTCTGTGTAACTGTTCTTCGCTCTCTGGATTCCATCTCCACTATGGTTGACTTCTTCCTGCAGCCTCTATTTCTTATGTATAGAAACCAGTTCCTAGCTATGATCAGATCAAAAAAGGACGACTGGAGAAAAAACGTTAACTCTTCTTTCTCTGCACACGGTGTCAGACCTATGTATTCCAGCAATTTCTGATTTTGATTTTAATGATCACCGGAAGTCAGCATAGATTTGTCAAGACAGTGCCTTATTTGACTAATTTAATTGACGTTATTTTTAGAAAAGATGACTGCATATATTGATGAAAATGTGGTTTTGCGTGGACTTCAGTAAAGCATTTGGCAATGTCCCATACCGAAGGCTGGTCCAAAATAATCGAGCCCAAACCAAGTCGATAAACTGGTTTCAAAGTTGACTTTTGCACAGAAGGCAACGGGTGTTGGTGGAGTGTTTTTTTTGTGATTGGAAGCCTGTAATCTCTGGGGTACCACTGGTTCAGTGCAGGAACTCTTCTTGTTTGTAATGTAAAATAACGACTTAAATGTGAATGAGGAAAGTATAATCAGGAAGTTTTCAGATGACATGAAAATCGGTGGTACAGTTGATGATGAGGTAGGTGGTCTGAGGCAACAATCTGTTATTAATCAGCTCGTAAACTGGACAGGGCAACCAGTTAGAATTGAATGCTGTTTACAGTTCTTATTGTCATGCTTTTCGGAGGATTTGATTACACTGGAGAGAGTGGAAAGGAGATTCATCAGGATATTGCCTTCAATGAAACCTTTCAGTCTGAGGAAAAACTGCATTGACTGTGTGTGAGCAGGATGCTGAGCGGGAGGGGCAGTGTTTGATTAATAGATAAAAAAAAGTTATAAGAGACGTCGACAGATAGATCGTGGGAATGTATTCCCTATGACCGCTAGTCTAGGTCTATCAGTTCAGGGCGAGGACAAGACGTTTTAGTGGAAATATGAATAACAGAAAGGTCGCACGACGGCTCCACAAACATGACATGAGTTGGATTCGATGATGGTGGAGTCAAGTGCCCTCGCAACATTTCAGAATCATCTGAATGAGCATTTGGAATGCCAGGCCATAATCAGCTGTGGACCAACTGCAGGTAAATGGGATTAATCTTGTTTGATTTTTATTGGTCGCCAGACTGGTACGAAGGTCGTGAATCCGTGTTGCTTGATTCTAATGACTTTACAATTTTGGATCTCTTGTATACCGGAAGGAGCACCGAATCCTGTTTTCTTATGACATTGAAAAAAGATGTTATTGGCTCCATATTGCAAGTTACAATCCAGCTCTCAGTTTCTTGCGGGCAACAATAATAATACTGTTTGTCGCAGAATTTATCCAACTTCTAATTTTAATACAACAAATATAACCATCACTCACCTCTTAATGAAGGAACCCCCTCTTTTCCATACCTCCACCTCCTTGTTTGTTAAAATCCAAAATAAAATGATATCCCTTCGGGAGCGTAGCAGCAAATGTCCAGTCACAAAAGAATGTGTAACTGTAAGTCTCACTGAAAAACAAAATACATTTGACATGCACATATTATATTAGGTGAAACATATCTAATGAGAAAGAGGTATAGAGCTGTGAGTATTTAATATACAGAGAAAAATAACGGAAAATAGCAAGTTAAATCTCAACTGGCTCGGTTTGGAAACCATTCCGTCGATGGTAGGAGTGGATGATCACTCCCCTGTGGCTGTCTTGGAGCTTCAGCAGCCATTAGAAACAAATGTGGGGACGTGGAAACAATATCTGCTTGAGTCCGACTGTGGAACGGCCACTTGAGTGTTTCCCTACACATAGCACAATTTGACATGTCGCTACAGGAATGAATGTATGAAGGGTCAGCATATTGCAAGAGTGGTTAAAATCATTGCAGCTGAATATTAGATGTACACTGTTGGTGTAATGTGGTTCCCAACTTGGGTGGAGCATATAAAACTGTGCTGCAATTGAAAAGGGCGATATGCTTCCAATACAACAAACTTTGAGTGGATTTATTAGTTTTGTGGAACTCTTATATAACTTCCTAAACTTGGAGTATTGGGCCAAGTGACAATAATTCGACAACTGGAAGGAATGACTGAATTCCTTTCTGCACTAGATAGGCCTCTCAGTGGTATCATCACATTCACGGTCTTTCAGTCTCTTTGCTGCTACGGATGGTTGCATGAGACTTCTGGTGCATATTCAACTGCTGATTGTTCATGAACTCATAGCGTATCAGAGAATGTTAATTTCCACTTCCCATATTGGAATACAATGTGTCCTCCATGCACCATCTGTACAAATATGGCAACAAAGTGATATTTACCTCGAAACTAATGGACTAAAATGATCATTTATCAGCCACTTGACTCCACTAACTTATCACTACAACATACTCCAACTCTTCTTTACTGTTCAAAGCTGTTTCCTTATTCCACAATGCTAATCTGTCCGGTAATGTTGGAAAGTAACAGCTTTTAGTGTGGTAAAATACAATTGATTCTATTGGATCTTGGATCGATTTGTAAGTATGTTGAACTACCAGCTGCCCTCAATGCACCTGATGCCATTTGCAGAAGATTTGAATCTATGAATTAGTTCTCTTTTAACTTGGTGATCTTATTACATTATGAGTCAGCAAACGGGAAATGTAGTTCAAGACTGCATTTGAATATAGAATCCAAACTTATAGATTTCTTAAGATCTTATTGATGTCGACAAAATTATTAACTTGTGGCCGAGAAGCAAGGAGTATTGATATTGAAATAACAATTATCCAGCTCACACTTCTGAGTGGGTTACTTCTTGATCAAGTAACTTGCAGTGTTATTTCTTCCATAGTCTTCATGTTTAGGTCCAAGGGAAGTCGCCAGACTTAAACATGAATAACACTGTTCGCAAATCTTGTTATTCAATTGAAGTCCAGGCGACTGAGCAGGTTAACGAGATGTCGTGGGTGTGAGGACGCCCCACCAAAGTTATGGTTTCTGCAATGTTTCAAAGACAGCTGGCTTTATTTTCAAAGGACTAATTTCTGAGTGAGGAGTAGTGATATTTTTCTCCCTCAGGAGCATTTTGGTAGTATTGAAAATAAAACGAGGAAGGCCAGCATATAGACCATGAATTATCGAATCTGCTCCCTCTAAACGCCTCACAGCATCTCTGAGTGACAATAAATGAGGGGAGGCTTTCTACTATGTTGCCTGCTGTTGACAATATGAACCAGCAACCTTAGACAAAAGCAAAGGTGAGGCAGATACCACAGGTTGTGGGCAGTCATCATGTTGGCAGTCAGAAACATGTTCGTCTCTCTGTTCAGAGAATTGGTCAATTAGAGGTCACAGATGTGCATCCTTCGTCGATTGATCACATGCATGAACCGTGAGCGGCTATCTTTCAACAAACTCAACATCAGTGCAAGGACCAATGGAATGAATTTACATGCAGGGATCATAGCTCATGAAGAAAATAAAGGATAAAAAAGAGAGACAATACGAGATGTGTACAAAACTGATGAGGGGTGGGAAGTAGGATAAATGAATGGAGAGTGGGCAACTGCCTTTGGAGAGCAAGACCAGGAATCCTGAGGAGGAGAAGGGGCAATCGTTTAGATGAAGAAACCCTCCACGAATTGAATAATAAAATGTTCACATGTGGAACATGTCAAAGTCCAGGTCATGATCCATCAATGGAAATTTTGCCATCTCAACAGTCTCAAACAATCACACAGGATATCAGCAAGATTAACAAGAAGACTGAATTTTGTAAAGGTGCAAACACTCAAACATTAAGGAGCATCTTAATAATAGTTGACATCCTCTATTTAAAAAGATGCAAACCTGTGACCACAGAGGCGCATCGAATTCCTGACGAATATGACATGACACGGTGCAGATGCAAAAACTCTGGCATCGATAGTTATGATCATTGACGCTCAAAAGAGAATGTAAGAGAATAGCCACATTCCATTTCGGACTGAGGCTGTGGCTTTGGTATAATCCCAAAGGTAGTACGTGACAGAACTGTGCATGAATTTTGATTGCTCAGGAATTGTGTGAATATCTGACAAAGCTCCAAGTTGAAACGCATAGATTAAGGGGGCCAGAGGCTAACCCTGGTTATTGGTGGAACCAGGATGATGTTCACAGAAGAACAATGGGAATGCGTCAAGTTTTGTGAATTTGCTAGCTTTGCGAACAATCCACAGCAGCATCGCTTGGGCCTGCATGACACTTCACTTACTGATTACAAACAAAAAGCAACTGGAGGGTTTTGAAAATCATCAGGCCTGAACCTATACAGTTGGAAATTAATTCGCTGCTGTTTCTCTTTGCAAAATGGCGTTCTAAATTATTTAATGAAGCACTGCGTACATATTTCACAAGTGTTCAAACACGAATGAACTTTCAGTTTGAGAGCTCGGGTGATAGGACATGTAGAAGGCATGTGTGGGCGACATGTAACATCCATGTTTCATTTAATATTATCAAAGTGTAGGAGATTTTTACAACTTAGCAAAAAATCTCAAAGGATATTGCAAATCATTCTTCAGCTCATCTCTGAATTTACTCTGTGTTCGAGCACAGATAAAGGGATTGAAGCAGAAATTAAGAAACTGAAGTATACACCCGGTTGTTTCCAGGACAAAGGATGTGGCACCGTAATCAGACCGTGAATAAAAAGCAACTTTTGCAATTCTTGATACAGTACTGTTATAAAAAGGACTGAATATAGCAAGGTATAATCACCTGAAATGCCAAAAAGTAAGGTGATGGATTTTTTCCTCTTCTCCATCTCTGGATCACTCTGGCTCTCTGCATTAGTCTGGGTCCAGAGTCTTTCACGGGTCTGTTGGCTGCCAGAATATGTCTTATAGTCAGAAAATTGGGCAGTACAATCAGAGTGAATGGGAGACAGGGAGCTAAAATAGACTGCCTCAAATCATATGCAATCCATGCTGTTGTTGTACTAAATAGTTGTTCAACAACGCAGAAACACGGTACATTATCAATTATATGCAAAGGTTCAAATATAAAATACAAGAACACATTTTTTAGACAGCTCATTGTGCAAACACTCCCTATAGCCAACGTTGCAATCTTCTCCGTACAGTATCTATTTTTCAGCTTCTGGCAACAACTGGCCACAAATCAATTAAAGGTGAAAGCAACTATTAACGAGGCAGAACTATCTATGAGACAATAAATTAGGACTACTCGGAAACAGCAAATTGGTGTGATGGACAGGAAAGTGAATCGGAAATAAATACCAGAAAATTGATATATAATGACAGTGACAATGATGACTAATAGATCTGCAAGCGCCATGGACACGACGTAATAAATGATACTCCAGACAGACCACATCTTCTTCGTAAAAGATCACTACCACTGCCACATTTGCTGTACCAGAAAGAATAAAGCGAGGAAATAGTGATAATTATGTCTCGGAGCAAGAGTGCACCAAAATAATTCAAACAGCATTCTGCAAGTAGTCAGTATGCTTGCGACATGTTTTTGAGTTGGAAACATATTTCACACTTGTTTTATGAGTCTCTGTTAACCTTAACACAATCATGACATCGTAGAAATTTTGGAAATTTTGGAAAACATTAAGATTGATAAGTCTTCAGGGCCAGACCAGACTTTAACATAGGCTGCTCCTGGATACGAAAAAGGAGGTTGCTAAGCCGCTGGCGAGGATATTTGCCTCCTCACTCGCCCCAGGAATCGTGCAGGAGGATTGGAAGGAGACGAATGTTGTTCCTCTTTTCAAGAAGGGTAATAGGGAAATCCCTGGCAATTACAGACCAGTCAGTCTTACATCTGTGGTCAGCAAAGATTTGGAAAGAATTCTGAGGGATAGGATTTATTTATTTAACATCGCGTAGTGTGATTTAAGGCAATCAGCATGGCTTTGTGAGGGGCAGGTCATGCTTCACAAATATTATTGAGTTTTTTGAGGAGGTGTCAAGATAGGTAGGCGATGGTCGAGCAGTGGATGTGATGTATATGGACTTCAGAAAGGCATTTGATAGGGTTCCCCTTGGTAGGCTCATTCATAAAGTCAGGAAGCATGGAATACAGGGAGACTTGGCTATCTGGATTCAGAATTGGCTGGCTGACAGAAAGCAGAGAGTGGTTGTAGATGGAAAGTAATCTGCCTGTAGGACAGTATTGAGTGGGGTCCCACAGGGCTGTGTTCTTGGACCTCTGCTCTTTGTAGTTTTTATAAATGACTTGGATGAGGAGGTTGAGGGGTGGGTCAGTAGATTTGCAGATAAAACAAAGGTTGGAGGTGTCATCGATATTTCAGAGGACTACTGCAGGCTGCAGCAGAACATAGACAGGATGCAGAGCTGGGCTGAGAAATGGCGGTTGGACGTCAACCTGGGTACGCTGGCACGCTGGTTAGTACTGCTGCCTCACAGCGCCAGAGACCCGGGTTGAATTCCCACCTCCACAACTGTCTGTGTGGAGTTTGCACATTCTCCCCCTGTCTGTGTGGATTTGCTCTGGTTTCCTCCCACAGTCCGAAAATGTGCAGGTTAGGTGAATTGGCCATGCTAAATTGCCCGTAGTGTTAGGTGTAGGGAAATGCGTCTGGTTGGCTTGCTCTTCGGCGGGTCGGTATGGACTTGTTGGGCCGAAGAGCCTGTTTCCACACTATAAGTACTCTAATCTAAATGTGAAGTGATGCATTTTGGAAGGTTGAACTCGATGCTTAATATAGGATTAAGGACCGGATTATTGGCAGTGTGGAGGAGCAGATGGATCTGGGTGTGCAAATACATAGATCCCTCAAAGTTGCCAGTCAAGTGGGTAGAGGTTTTAAGAAAGCACATGGTGTTTTGGCTTTCACTAGCAGGGAGATCGAGGTTAGGAGCTGCGAGGTTTTGCTACAGCTCTACAAGTCCCTGTTTAGACCACACTTGGAATATTATGTCCGTTTCTGGTCGCCCTACTATAGGAAAGATACAGAGGCTGTGCAGAGGGTGCAAAGAAGGTTTACCAGGATGCTGCCTGGACTGGAGGTCTTGCCTTATGAAGAAAGTTTGATAAAGCTTGGACTTTTCTCTCTGGAGAGAAGGATGAAGAGATGAATCCTCATCAAGGTAAACAAGATAATGAGAGGAATAGATGGAGACTTTTCCCCAGGGCAGGATTGACTGGTACGATAAGTCATCGTTTGAAGATATTAGGAGGGAGGTGTATAGGCGTCGTCAGAGGTAGGTTCTTTACACAGAGAGTTGTGAATGCATGGAATTCGTTGCCAGCTATGGTGGTGGAAGCGAAGTCATTGGGGGCATTTAAGCGACTGCTTGACATGCACATGTATAAAAGTGAGTTGTGGGGTGCATAGGTTAAGTTACTATATTTTACATTAGGATTAAATCTCGGCACAACAACGTGGGTCAAAGGGCCTGTTCTGCGCTGTACTTCTCTATGTTTTATGTTTCATGTTACTCCAAAGACAAAGGAGAAATCAATTGCACATTATTGTTAATTAGAGAGAATGGTATTACGGACACATTGAAATAAGCACACAAATAATCTGGAGAAATCATATATGTATATATATATAAGATACAAAAAATGACAAATGCTCGAAACAACGGCACATGAGGTCTTTGAGATCAGTAATTGCATCATGAAAGTTCGTGGTCCAAATAATTTAGATAAAACAAAGAATTGCAAATGCTGACGATGTGAATCACACAAAATCAAACATTGCTGAAGAGGCTTAGCAGGTCTGGCAGCATCTGAGATGAGAAGACAGAGTTGATGTTTTTTCTCCATAGATGCTGCCAGACCTGCGGAGTTTCTCTTGCAATTTTTGGTTTTGTACATTTCATACAGATAATTCTTTGGTTAAATGCTTCGAAGAATTGAGCACATTCTGACAGAACTTAGTGTAAGGTAATTCATAAGGTACGTAATGTAACACTCAAGATTTTCTTAATTCTATTTATTGCCTCAATAAACACCTGACAACCATCTTATCGATCTGAACCACTGAAACTCCGCAGATAAAGAGTGCTTTTTCATCGAGTCATAATTAGACACATCACGTCATTTGACACTTCAGTCTTCCCAGTCCATGCCGAACTCAATCCCAGACTAAACTAGTCCCACCTGAATGCTCCTGTCCAATGCCCCTCCAAACCTTTCGTATTTTAATATCTTTCCAAACGTCATTTTAACGTTGTAATTGTACCCACACCCAACACTTCTTCGGGGAATTCATTCTCCAAGCGAAAAACCATTTATGCAAAAAGAAAAATCGCTTCTTTTGTCTTTTTAAATATTTCTCCTCTCACTGTCACAATACACCCACGAGTCTTGAAATCTCCCACTTTTGGGAAAAGACAACGACGATTAACTCTCTCTTTATCTCTCATTTAGTTTATAAGTTTCTATCATGTCACCACTCATTCAAGAAACATTTCTAAAAATGCACCCTTCCTCAGTGCTGCAATTTATTTTCGGGACAAGTAATGATTTCTGTGCAGTAGATATTTGCTTTCTAAACTTTAACTCTTATTTCCGTAAGAACTTAGTTTCTGCAGTCGTTAATGTGTTCAGATGAACAGTTGTGAATGTCGATGAACGAGCAGTTAATTGGAAAGAGCGTCGTTGGGCTTAGGCAGATAGTGTTATGTACAAAGTTCAAAATTAATGTGCTATTCACTTTAGGTACTGATTTTCATTATTTAATGAACGGGCATTAATATTTTGTGCTCGTCAATATCTGGGTATTTACAATATTTTATTCATTAAATTCTTTCTTAAATTAGATCGCATGTGACCAACGCTTCAAGTCCTATAAACAATCAGTTATTTCGGCGAATTGTTATGCAACTTTCAATATTTATTTTAAAACGTCAGATTTGCACCGTATTTCCAAAATGAAAATTCACCTCCAGAACAAATGGAACACATTAACCTGTTAGATATTTATATCAAAAAAAGACAATGCAATGGTCCACAGACGGCCAAGATCGTGGTAAGTCCACATTTATACAGAAAGAGTACGTTTTAAGTCAGCCACAGTGAAAGCGCTTACAATGTAGCAGACTCAACCATACTGATTGCAACAATGTTGTAGCATTTCAACATTCACACCAGCATACCTTTACGATGTTTATTTAGAGTAATGTTCCCAACATGCAATGGCAAAGCACTTTACCTTGAGATGGCCGTGCTCACAAAGCAATTTAAATCATTAAAATGCCTGTGGAGAGGAGATGTGAAGCTGTTTTTCCGACTAGTGAAATGATCAATAACGCGAGGTCAGAAAGTTGCAACAATCGAAAAATAAACGAAAATGATAGAGAGAAACCAAATATACTGCCTAATGATGTGACGACTGCAATGTTTTACATTGAAGTAGACTTTTGTTTTTGCGCAATATTATGCAGGTTTGTGAAGAGAATGCTTGAGAATAGGACCAAGTGAATTGTTTACTTGGAGATCGGATGAACAGAAGATGGGAAGAATGAATTCTTCTGTATTCTGAAAAGTCTGCACCATTTAAAGGAAAACAGAACAGTTTAAATTACAGACACGATACCCGTGTGGGAAAATGTGCTATTGGTCGTAAAATGAGACATTTATAAATGTTTATAAATAATTTATAACTAACATTTGTAAATAATTTCAAAACCAGCGAGTTATCTAATAATCAAAATACTTACCTGGAATCCCAATAGTTGCAAGTAAAGGATAGAAAATGGAAAACACCAAATGTTTTTGATGTTATGCGCATTTTTAAAATAAGTTTTAATCACTTTCCACGTTTTGATGTATTTTGCTGCATTTATAAGCAACCTCACGCTCCAGGGGTTGAATTAGATAGTTTGGACCTTGAACAGCAAATGCCATGCCTGTTCCAAAAACACCTATTCGTAGAGCTGCAGCTGGAAATGTTTTGATGAAGTATAATTGTTGACCATGTATTGAATGCATATGTCTCGGGACGACAAAAAGCCCCAAAATAACTGCGGGTGCTGGAAGTCAGAAACAAAAACAGAAAATGCTGGAAACTCTTAGCAGGTTTTGCATCAGTGACCTTTCCTCAGAACTGCACGTGAAACGTTAACTCTGATTTATCTGCATCAAAATAAAATCTTAACTGCTTTTCTTATAACAAAAATCTTTCGTATACACTAATAGTCATTTTGATACAAACTGGATTACCTCTATTAATGGAAACAAAACACCATAGTAGAAATCTGAAATAAAAGGAGAAAAAAACACGTTGGATACACTCAATATTTCTGAAATAAATTACGGAGAGAGAAGGCTAAAGCTTTATTTTCTACATAACTATTTGTTAACAATAAACGTACTCTGACTGCAGGGTAAGTCAGAGGCGATGAGTCCTGAACTGAGTACCTCAGTGTCTGACTCCCTAGAGCCTTTCCTCCAGCTACAAGGCACAAGTCGTCAGTGTGGTGGTGTACTCCCCACTTGGTGAATGCAGCAGCAGAAACACTAAAGAATATTGAGGCCATCGAGGATTTTGATGTGATTTGATTTCACATTGTCACATGCAGAGAAATGCAGTGAATGTTACTGTACTGCCTGCTAACCAGATAAATTACACCTTGCTGATGAACATTTGCGCAATAGAACAGAACTAATTAGAATAGAACAGACAAATGAAGGAACACTGGCTTTAATGATGGACTGGCAATGTTCAGAACTCTCTATAATTTCCGACGAACTTAAGCACTGCAGTTTCTGTGCCGAATTATGATGCATCTGGAAAAATGCTTTCAAGGGTGCATTAAGAAAAATATTGAAGCCTCATTGTAGACACACAAATGTCCTTAACCTTCTGAGACAGTTACAAGCATCGGTAGGCGATGCTTATTGCAGTGTTGACGTGGATATACCAGCATAGCTCGTTGACGGCCTTAATCGTTGCAGCTCTCGGGCACCTCCAATTAAGCACCATTCATCACGCTTCCTGAACTCAATGATCAGATCCTCCATTTTGGTGATATTAAAAGAATGATCATTGTCTTCATGACTTGCCACTGAGGCATCTGTTTCATTCATGTACCATTCACTACGGAGTTGCCATCAACAAATTTGCAAATGAATTTCGAGCTGCATTTGGTAATAAAATCGTCGGTTTGGAAGAACTGTCTTAAAAAGGTAAGTACACGGCCGGAAGTCAATGAATAGGAGTCTGCCCTGGGTGTCCTTGTTATCTAGATATTCCAGAACGGAGATAATAGTCAGGGAGGCCACAATGTTGGAGGCTTGTGTTTATGTGTGCTATTACTAACATCCAGAATTAATTTATAAAGCTGGATATCAGAGCCCACTGAGTGATCGCTCTTTCGGGCACATTGTCCGACTTTACTTTGGCACAGGGATGGTAGTGTTGTTCTTCAGCAGCTGGGAAACTCACATCGTAGGAAGTAGAAATGAACAATGACAGCACATATTCCTACAAACTAGTCTAAGCAGAACCTACGTGCGTGGGAACTTCTCCCACACCTGTTTGCTTTCTGTGAGTTCATCCTCGGGAACGCTGATCTGACCTTGCTGCAGTAACTTTGGGGACTTGTGCACCCACAACTGTTGGGGCAGGTAACGTTATTTCATTGAACCTCTGTTCAAAACGAGCGAAGTATGTGTTGAGCTCATCGTGTCCGGCTGTCCTGCTATCAGCGAGTCTGCTTCATTTCAACTTGTAGCCTGCAATATCTTGTATGGGTTGCAACAACTTGTGTGTGCATGTTTATTCAGCATGGGACTCTAGTTCAGTCTGCTGTTGTACCTTGGCTTCCCTAGTGACTTTGCAAAACTCATCCCTGGATTTTTTTGTAGAGCTTAGGGTTATCTGACACATTCGTCTGAGACCCAGACTTCTTCAGGGAGTGTACTTTATGGTTCATCCATCATCTCTGGTTGGGGGACAGGTGGATTAACTTCTTTGGCGTACACAAACCTCTGCACATTTACTGGGGACGCCTGTAACGGTGGTGGCCTTCTCATATATGATAGCCACTGAGTTCTTGAATATGGATCAGTCAGGTAGGAGTTCCTCGATTATCTCAGACTAGCGATGCACGGCCTCTGCAGTGGATCGTTACACTTGTTTTTATTTATTTCTTGAAAGCTGGGAGAAGAACCATTGACTTATTTTCTGATTTACTGAAGGTTTGCACAAGGAATGGAGTGATATGCGTCTTTGACGGTTGTGTAGAAATAGTGCATGGTGTTCGTTCCTCTGATAACATAGGAGACGTGTTGGTGCTATCTCACAGCTCACTCATGGCGTTTGCCTGGTTGAAGTCACTGGCAACAGTGAATAACCCCTCGATTTGTACCATCTCAAGGCTATTTGGTGCAATATATTTTTCATCAAGTGCGCTCCTCAACTCCACACGTGGTAAAATGTAGCTAACTCTCAGGATAGCAGAAGTAAATGTCCAAGGCAGGTATCGGCACTGGAATTCACCCTTAGATAATCAGGTTTAGAGACCGTAAATCACAAGGGTCATCACATTCCGGGACCAAGAGGTGTTATTCTGAATTCAGAAACATTTGCCATTTGAATTTACTGAGTTCACCATGTGGTCAAAGCATCCCGCTTCTTAAGCACAAATTCACTAATGTTCACTCCCACCAACACCATTAATTTAGGAACCATCCATAAGATGAACAAAAATATTTGCAAAGGCTCATTTGCACAGCACCTTCCAAGTCCATAACCAATATCACCGGGAAGGAAAAGGCCAGTAGCCGATTGTGAAAAACAACATCAGGGAGTTCACTTCAATCCACTCAAGAAATCTGATTTAAAGTATATTGCTCTTCCTCCAACATCGCTGAGTCAAAACAGCAGAACTCATCCGTCACACCTCCAACAGCGTTGTGCGTCTGCCTATAGAAAAAGGACAGCAGACGTTCAAGAAGGCAACTGACCAGAACCTTCCCAAACGGGTGGACAGTAAGTTATGGTACAATCAGCGATAATTACGTCCTGTGTTTGAAAAAAAACAATGCACTGGAATGCATTTAGTTATGCTTCCGTTCTCCCAGATATGAAATTATGGACAATGAAAACGTTCGTATTTACATTTTCTCCCAAAGAATAGGCAATTTCAAAATAGTCATTTTCAGTTTAAAATATCATTGTAATTTTGTCTTAGAAGGGTCCTCTAGAACTGCCATGATATTTGGATTTTCATGATGAACTGAAGATTAAATTTTCCAAGTAAATTCATCCATCGATCTTTGGAAAGTTCATTTCTTTATCTGAGGTACCTAACAGTGTTGTGGATTGTTGTGGAACGAGAGTACATCGCACTCTGTCTAAAATGAAAGCTGAAAAGGGTTAGATGGTGTCGTTTGTGGAAGATGACAGATCTACTTCTGAGGCAGTGATTGCGGAAGATCATTGCTTTCTTAAATTATGATATTGACTGAAGAGGGGTGTGAACCTGTGATGCAAGATCTGTATCTGATTTCGCACTGAGTGAGACAGGGTCAAGCAGCAGTATTTACCCTACACTCTCCAACCCTCATTATCATACTATCGCTGGGATGCAATGTCCTCAAATCCAGGAAAGACCTGTCCTCCAATCTATGTCAGACCTCCAAATAGATGAAGCAGTGGCTTAGCGAACCGCATGCAGAGATTTCCATACTCACCAAACATCCAAGCACGAAAGAAACCTCAGCTGAGAAACATATAAACTTGCCTCTCGTGAGCGTTTCTTCTCATTGGAAGGGAGAAAATGCACTTTAATTCTGTTAATGTTTGCAGCAAATAGTCCTTCGAATCTTTTAAACCTGATAAGTCAAGTCCTCAAAATGACAAGTGGCAAAAATTGCTGACGCACATAACAGGGAATGTGGTGGAAGTATTGTGGAAATCCTAACGTATGACGTTTCCTACATTCTGCACTAGATATGTATGCTTGAGTGAAAAACTTTCACAGAATTATTCGCCCTCTCACAGTTATAGGGAGTCATGTGATGTCTCTTATAATGAGGGTATCCATATTAAATAAAGAAACATTGAATGCTAAATCCTGGAGCAAAAGTTGAAAATGGATTGCAATGTTCTCAAGGAGGTCGAGCTGAGAAGTGGAAGATGTGCATGACTATGTCAGTGATTCAGAGGAATGAACTGAGATCTTCGGGCTTCATAAAACGATGACCTTTGATTCAGGTAAAATCAGCATAAGCTACGCAAAACATAACCAAGAATCTCAGAGGACTAGAGGTATCTTGGTATGCTTTTTCCATCGTTCACTGAAGGTGGCAGAACAGGTTAATAAAGGAGTGAATAAGGCAAAAGAGACGCTTGTTTTTTTTTTGAGTCATAGCAACGTTTCCAAGTGCAGGGAGTTTATTTGGGAACTACGCAAATGCGTTTGAGGCCATTGATAAAGAAATGTGCGCTTCTCTGATTACCATACATTAAAATAGTGTGATTGCACTGGAGTGGGTACAAAAAGGATTCACCAGCATTTTGCTTGGAATGAAACATTTCAGCATTGCGGCGAGGCACGAGACGTTTGGAGCAGTGAACGTTCAATGCAGCCTATTAGAGGTCAGTAATAATATGATAGCTTTGGTCACGGACAATGAAAAGCAGGTATTCTCGTTAGCCGAAGGTTCAATACCAGGTTGGGAGAGAGGTGAAGGGAGTGGCGAGCGTACTTCTAAGGGAACGGCTGGAGGTTGAGAGGTGATGTGAGGATTTTTGATTTGATTTGATCTATTCTTGTCTCATGTACTGAGATACTGTTAAAGGTATTGTACTGTGTACAAACCGTTCATAACTATGGTAAAATATTCTCCCCCAACATGATTTCCAAACATACGTTCCTATCATTATCACCTCTACCGCAATAACCTCACCTGCCCCTGCCCTAGTCTGATTCATCTGCTGCTGTCACTCTCATCCATTACATTGTTTACTCTCAACTTAAATATGCGAATGCAGACCCAACAGGTATTAATCATTCCGCCATTAGTAATGGACACTCATGGGGTGACGCAGTGGCTCAGTGGTTAGCGCTGCTATCTCACACCACCAGAGACACTCGGTCGGTTCCAGCCACAGGCGACTCAGTCTGTGGAGTTGGCGCATTCTCCTAGTCTCTGCGTGGGTTTCCTCTGTTTGCTGTAGTTACTTCCTACAGTCACAAAGTTGTGCAGGTTAGGTGAATTGGCCAAGCGAAATTGCCCATGGTGCTAAGGGATGTTTAGTTTAGGCGCACAAGTCAGGGGAAATGTAAGGAGGTTGGGTAATAGGTCTGTGTGGGATACTCTTTGGAAGGTTGGTTTGGATTTGTTGGGCCAAAGAGCCTGTTTCCACAATGTAGGAATATTGAAACATTAGTGCCCATTTTATCAGCTACAATGAATATAAGATCCGGAATATCCTTTCTTAACAACCCTGAGTCTCTACCTCCCTTTCCTCCACTAAAATACTTCTCCTTACCTCGGTATTCAGACGCATATTTGAGGCACCTGCCACAACATCTCAGTATTTGTCTCGATGTTAAATATAGCGTTTTTAACTTTTTTTGTGAACTGATCTGCAGAATTGCTAGTGCTGATTTTTGCATACATCACTGTTCCTTTATCATCATTAGATAAATAAACTGGAACCTCATCTGTCAGCAGTATAGTACATCAGAGTGCATTCGTTAAAATAAATCAAAAGCATGATTCGACTGCAGAATCAAAAACAAGTAAGACTTTCTAATTTGGAAAAACGAGGATTAGTAATGTGTCATAGATTTAACGTAATTAACAAGTGAACAAACATGGAGTAAGGAAGAAAAGCTATGTGCAAAGTTTGATTTGCGTCTGGAATATGCTGCCCGAACGTGCAGTGAAGGCTGGTTTAACTGAAGCATTCAGGTTTGCATTAGAGATTGTTCAAATATAAATGATGTACAGTGGTGCAGGTTAAAAGCAGGCCATTGGATCAAAGCCATAACAATAATTGGACAGTTGGTAGAAACAGCTTTACAGTGCACCATTACACCATGTAACTCTCTATCTTCATCACGTGGACCGCAGTAGGTCAAGACGTTGAAACATCTCCACAGATAACTGAGCATTTTACGATGTGCGGTAACTTTGTTCGTAGGGTGCAGTGAATGCTGTTAGCCGATGTACCTTAACAGACAGACAACCTGAGGACATTGTATCATAACAATTCACTAATTTGTAAAATCAGGAAATGAAGTCCAGGGACGAAACACAAAACTAGCACACTCCATGGTGTAAGCCATCTCTGAATTCAAGTGTTTATGTTTCTGCACTTAGATCTGTGACCAACGTTTGCAATAAAATAATTACACTTACTGGATATCTGAAATGAAAAGAAAAAGGGCTGGTGAGAAAAGGGATTGATTGAAGATTCTGATGCAGTGACATGTGGAGAATGTGATGAAAAGCTGTATGCAAAACAGAATAATGATCGGGGACTCAATGCTTACTTTCAAACTCCAGTGATATGAAGCGAGTGATTCTGTCCAGTTTACAGATGATGCTTGGTTTCAGTTTCCTGTCTGCAAATCCCAATATAATAACCGGTTATATCAGATTGCAACATTTATCAATTTCGATACAAGATGGAAATTCACCCTAAGGAATCTGTTCAGGGCTCCTGTTTAAACTAGCATGCAGAACATTGCTCATGGACTACAAAAATAAAAACAGGGTGAATTTATGTAACACCTTTAATTCAACAAAAAAAAACTACAACACTTCACATTAGCATTAACATTCCTTACATTAAAATAGCATTTGCTTCTCTTTCCAGTTGGGTCTTGAAAACTATTGAAGGGACAGTTATCAAAGAGGAGTCTTAATCCTGTGTTGTTCATTTCATATGCATACCACCTTCCGTGTAATAAAAGTTTGCCCCTCAATTTCCCTATTATTCATTCCCACCTAAACTTAACAGTTGCCCTCCCGTCATCGATTCTCCAAACCGGGGGAAAAATCTGAGTGCATTCACCTTATCCAAGGCTCTCATGATCTTGCACACTTTTATATGATCACCCCTCCCAGTCTCCCAAGCTCGAAAGAAAACACTCGTAGCTTGTCCCAACTCTCCCTGTAGCCCAGACCATTGAATCCTATCGACATCCTTGGAAATTTCTTCTGCACTCTGTCTAGTTTAATATTATCCCTCTTATTGCAAGGTGACCGAAACTGAGCACAATAAAGCAAGTGCAGCCTCATCAACATCCTGTACATCTGAAATATAACTTGCCAACTTCTATACTCAATGCCCTAAATTATCTAGACGAGTGTGCCAAAAAATACCTTCACTGCCATTTTTAACTGTGACTCAACTTTCAAAGAACCATGCACCTGAACTCTGTTACACTACACAATCTAAGGACTTACCATTTAGCATGAAGCTCCTACCTTCATATGACATTGAGAGCTCCGTTGGCCATTTGAAGTCCACTTCTCCAACTGATCAAGGTCCTGCTCCAGTTTTTGATAATCGTCTTCACTGTTCGAATTATTTCCATCTGCACTCAAGTTTCAATTGTTTATGTATCCCATTCGTGACCTCTCTTTTTACGACTTTTCTCCTGTGTCAATGGTTTCTTGGTGATCCTGTTTATATCATTTATTGCTTGACCATTTACGTTTACAGTTATTACTAATAACGCAATAATTCTTCTCATCGCATATAAACATTTGCCTAAGGAATGCAACTAACATTTTCACACAAACTTGTTGTTCGCTTGCCTAAATTCACATTTATTTAAACAGTTCAAATAGAGTACAATCAGACTTTTCCTTCCTTTTTTAAACTAAATAACAAACTTGGGATGTGTCTGAATTAGGCCTTACAAAAATGCCCCTTCTTTAAATGCTCATACGTTTAGAATTTTCTGTCTATAGAAATCTGATTAACAGCCCTACTGAATCGTCCTATGAAGAATCTTGTCCAGAATATCTGTTTGAAGACAACAACTCAAACTGTGCACAGCTTATGTCTACAACTGCAAAACCCTTTCAGATTTTCTTCTGCATGATAAAACAGCTCAGTTGAACATTGTGTGAACTTTACGATGTTTTTGTTAGAGCAGCCCATCAATAAGTTTGCATACATTGAAAAAGAACTACGTTTCCATTTTAAAAAGAAATGAACAGTGCAGCACAGGAAAAACAGTCCAGTCCTCCAAGCCTTCGCTACACATTTTGCCTCACAGTACCAAAATTGTCTTCATTTACAGGATCCGTATCCCACTATTCCTTTCCTGATGTTTCTTGAATGCTGCTATTGTGTCTACTTCCACCGCTTCCTCTGGCAGCGCGTTCCAGGCATTCCTCACCCTTTCTGTGTAAAACTTCCTTTGCACATCTCTTTTCAACTTCGCCCCTAGAATCATTACTCCCAAGCAAACATCAATAAAATTCTTTCAAAGCGGCAGATGGGATGACATGACCTATTTCTGTGCTGGCAGCTTCCTGTATCCACTAGCCTAAAACAAAAAAAAACTGTGAAAGCTGTAATTCAGAAACGGACAGAAAATCTGCTGACGAAACTCAGCATGTCTTTCAGCATGATGGAGGTAAAACCAAGTTAATATTTTGACTCCCGTGAACATTCATCAGAGAACCAGTCTGTTCTGTCTTTTATACATAGGAAAATCACGTGCACTTTTGCACTGTTATTCTGAATCCTGGAGCAGTGTACGGCAGTGAGTCCAGGAGCGCCTCGTGGGCAGCGACTCCCAAATGGAGACTGACGTGGGGGATGCAGACCTCAAACTTACGTTGGAGCAGCTGTGTGCCTGTACAGGATAGTCTGTAGGCTTGCAGTGGAGTGTGGACCACTGTTGACTGGAGACGGGTGCTAGCAATCAGACCACACGTTGTGGTCCTGTGCTGAGCTAATGCAATTCATTTTTTTGATGATATTTTTAAACTGACTGCAACGACAATCCTCTAACGATGTCGGATTGATAACTTTCTTTTAAAAATTGTGTAAAAATGCAACTGCTTTTCATTGCTCTTTTATCACCATGATTTGTACCTCGGGATTTGTACTTAACCCGGTGCCAATATCAGGCAGACACCGTGAAAGCTTTTTAAAGCTTTGTTAAAAACAACGTCTACAATGGAGTACATATGACTATAAAGGATATCTTGCTGTATTCTACTTCTGTTCCGTAGCACCTCTGCACTCCTCTGCTAAGGCCCCTCCTTTCTGTGTCCTTACTCCTTTATCACTACCACTTGCGGAACATTGTGCTTCTATTTAGACTGGCAACTGCAGCATTGTTCTGCTTTCACCTCCCTCTTCTGGTCTCCCTCTTCGACACTGCTCTCACTGGTTCACGTTTCTTTTTAAATCACTCCTGTATACCCTAAAACGTTTTTGTTGCTCTCCATAAAACTAACTGTTGTCGCTCTTCAGTAATGTATATTCCTTTAAACCAACAACAGTCTATGGTGCATTGTTTCTACATATCAGGCTATGAAATTAAATGACAGAAATCTACCGCAGTGAAGAGAAAGAAATGTCACCTTTCAAAATAACGTGGCATTTCTGGCATTCAAACTCAATCTTCCAATGAATCTAAAACCTTGAAGCGATGTCTTCAACACTTCATCCACGTTATTCAAGATATAGCGCTCTTTAGTAATGTTTACGCCGCGGGTATTATCTCAAGCCTGTTCTGTCATTTAATAAATCCATCACTGGCCCCAATCAAAACTCCAAGTTCATGCTGAATCCTAACTGAAATAGCGACAAGGCAAATACACAACTGCATTGCGGGCGGGAAAAGGCAAGGCAGTGAGACTGTTGATTTGCTGCTGCCACGCACCAAGACCATGGCAACAAGTCAAATTATCACCGACGCAATTATATCCGTCCTGATGTTTTATTGAGTAGCATGAACAATGTTTGTGTGTGCTGTAGCTGTGGCGCAGTGGTGAAAGGGAGGAATATGAAGACTATTCGGACCTCCCTGTACACGTTTAATCCCTCCCGATTGTATTTCTCATGTTCACTGATTTTAGCTTTTTCAATTCACTTATTGTCGTGTGGAAGATCCCACACAACTGTTTCTTTTTAATAAATGGATGCACACCAAATTTGCTGATCTCCAGTTTAAAGAGAAACGGTTCTTCTGTACTACATCCATCCATGTGACCTTAGAAAAAACTCCAGGGAGCCCCGCATTCTGTCACGAAGTTACCATTCAGGTTTAGGTGGATAGTATTTGGACACTGTCCAGCCAACACAGAGCCAATCCCGAGAGTGAGGGAAATTCCCGAGACTTCTCTTTACATCTGTCAGCTAGGACACACTAATTCACCCAAGTTAGCAAACAGGAATAGGGTATTCCTACTCAATGAGATTCACTTCACCAACGGAATTCCAATCAATAAAATTTGCTTTACCTCAAGTTTCAAAACAAATACCTGAAACTTCCAGACTCATGTAACAGGAGAAATGTTTAAGCAGGATATTGCTGAGGCTGGATAAAGATTTGCACAAGCCAGACAAATGGGCAATGAAGTGGCAGATAGAGTACAACAAGGAAAATTGTGAGTTTATACATTTTAGTGAGAAGAATGGAGGTGCAGATTGTTTTCTAGAGGCTTTCGAAATCTGAAGCACAAAATAATTTGTGAGTCCTCACTCAGGATACTTTTTCGTTTAATATGCATTTTAATTTGCCAATTAGGAAGGCCAATGCAATGTTAAAATTCATTTTGGAAGTGGCGGATTGCAGGAGTCTTGATGTATACTTTTAAGACTGTATGAGGCGCTAGACAGATCGGGTTTGGAATACCAATATTCCTGATGAAGGACTTTTGCCCGAAACGTCGATTTCGAAGCGACTTGTATGCTGCCTGACCTGCTGTGCTCTTCCAGCACCACTAATCCAGAATCTGCTTTCCAGCATCTGCAGTCATTGTTTTTACCTAATATCGTGAGCAAGTTTAGTTTCCATGTCAGAGTTTTCGTGGGGGTTCAGAGGTGAGCAGGAGCAATTCTGGGAATGAAGGGTTTGTCATTTGAGGAGTGGTTGAAGACTCTGGAACTTAATGCGATGGATTTGAGAAATATTAAGAAGATATCATTAAATCTTACAGAATACTGAGAGGCCTGGGGAGAGTGGAGTTGAAAAATTACTATTCAGTAACAAATGCGACGATTCTGATGAGTCACAGCCTCGGAGAGAAAGGATGATGTTTTAGAGCTAAGCTGAAGAAGAATCTCTAAAATCAGGTGGTGCTGAATCTGTGGAATTTATTGTTGCAGAAGGGCTGTGAAGCCCAACTTATTGAGTGCCGTTCAACCAAGAGACTGAGGACATAGGTATGCAAGTTTTTGGGAGAGACTGTGAGGTGATTGAGCGAATTGACATAGGTTAGGACAAGGTTTTAGAAATGTTGGCCGGCTTGAAAGTGCATAAATTTCACGGTCCAGATGGAATGTGTCACACAGCCTGATGTCGGAGGCAAGGGAGGAGATTGCAGAAACACTAATGTTTTAAAAACAAAATCTCTGCAGGTCGCAGAGTACAGGAGAACGATTAATGTGTTTTTGATACTTATGAAGGCTTTCAGAGATAAGCCAGAAGACAACAGAGCAGCGATTCTCACGCCAGTGGTCAGGAAACTGCTGCAGATAATTCTCAGGATCAGCGTCTATCTCCACTTGGGGAAGGAAAGATTGATCAGGACAGTCAGCATGGGTACACCTTGCTCAAATAATTTGCTATGTTATTTCTTCCATTGAGAGTCTCGATGCTCACATCCAATGGAAGTCGCATGAACTCTGGGCCTAAATGTGGAATATACAGGTCTCAATTCAGGTTAATTAATTGTTGTCTGGATGAGTGAGCAGGCCAGTGAGATCTCGTGAGTGTGAGGATGCACGAGCGAAATTATGGCTTCTGCTGTTTTACAAAGACTTTAATTGCAAAGGAGTAATGCCTGAGTGAGGAATTGTGATAAGTTTTCTTGCAGGACCAGTACTGGGAAAATTTGCAATAAAATTAGAAACGACTCCATGATCTCAGCAGTCACTTGGTTTATCCAAACATTTTACTGCAGATCTGAGTGACGATAAACGAACGGAAATTTCCTACTAAGTTGCCTACACTGGACCATAAGGACGATCAACCTTAGAACAAGAACAAAAAGGAGAAAGAAAATTCCAGCGTGAGAACAAGCCCTTCAGCCCACCCCCACTCCCAAAACTTGCACCCATCTAGATCTTGTATCTAGTCCTGTCTCCAATTTTCTAAGGACATGTATCCTCTGCTCTCTGCCCATGCATCTATCTGTCTAGATACACATTAAATGACGCTGTCGTGCCAAGCTGTACCAATTCTGCTGACAATGCATTACTGGCACTTACCAGCTGGATTAAAGCTAAGGTGAAACAGCTGCCTCAGGTTTTTGGAAATCGTCAGATTGGCTGTCAGAATCATTCTCGACTCTCTGTTCAATGTGTAGGTGTAATAGAGGTCCCTGATGTGCAACTGTCATTGATTGATCACATGCATGTGTTATGCCTGTCGCACCATAATGTCCATGATTCACCACTCGCACCATCAGGGCGGGATGAATGAAATGCATGAGAACCCAGAGATCATAGATCACGATAAACATAAAAGCTGAAAGAAGAGACAAAATGCCATGTGTACTGTTTCTCATACCTTTAACAGAAGAGGGGAGGAAATGGGATCGATGAAGGCAGAGTGGTTAATTACACAGAACGTAGAACATAGAACAATACAGCACAGAACAGGTCGTTCAGCCCACGATGTTTGTGCAGAAAATTGATATTGGAGAAACATGAGAAGGAGAATGGGCAATCGTTGACCTGAAATAGCCATCCTCAAATTAAAGAACAAAACGCTCACACATGGAGAGATGTCAAGTTTCAGGTCATGATATGTTATTGG
Organism: Chiloscyllium punctatum; assembly: GCF_047496795.1. NCBI lineage: Eukaryota > Metazoa > Chordata > Chondrichthyes > Orectolobiformes > Hemiscylliidae > Chiloscyllium > Chiloscyllium punctatum. The sequence continues at coordinate 50,915,389 of NC_092774.1, forward strand.
GCATGTTGCCCTCTCAAAACACACAAGCTATCACATAGGTAATCAGCATGTTTTATGCAAAGGTTGACCAGCTCTGAACATGAGAAACATCTGAATAACTGTCTGTACAATCTATTAACGAAGATGCTATCCTGCAGGTGCACAGGGGGATCCACTTCATGACTGCTTGCGATATCCAGATGCACAAATTCCGACAAAAAAATTGATAGTTGGGGTCGTTGATACTCAGATGAAAAGGTCAGAGAATGGCAACGTTTTCGTTCCGACTGCGACCGTGGCTCTGGTGCAATCACAAGGGCAGCGCAAGGTACGCTGTGCAAGATGTTTGATTGCTCATAAATTATATGAACATCTGACAAAACTTTAAGTAGAAATGCACAAATTCAGGGCCCATAAAAGAGAGCCCAGGATATCGTGAAGCCAGGTGGATGGTCACACAAGAACAATGAGCATGTGTCAAATTTTCTGATGTTGCTAACTTGGCAAAAAGCCAAGAGAGCATTGGACGGGCCTACGTGACGTCATTCACTGCTTGCAAACAAAAGGCAACTGGAACATGTTGAGATTCATCATGGCAGAACTTGTACGGACAGAAATTTACAAGCTAAAATTTCACTTTGCAATGAGGAGTTGTAAATTAAATAAAGAAACATTGCATACATATTTGGCAAGTGGACAAACACGAATGAACTTTGGAATTGAGTTCACGAATGACAGGACAGGGAGAAGGCATGTGTGGGCTAAACGTAATATCCATGATTTGTTTTATACTTTCAAAGAGTTTAACGTTTTTAGAATTTAGTAAATAATCTCAGCGGATATATCAAACCATTCTTCAACTCGTCTCTGAATTTACTCTGCGTTCCAGCATAGATAAAGGGATTGATGCAGGAACTTAGAAACTGAAGCATATACCCGGATTCTTCCAGGATAAAAGATGAGTCCCCGTAATCTGAACGTGAATAATAAGCAACTTTTGCAATTCGTGAATACAGTACTGTTATAAAAAGTACCGAATATAGCAAGGTAAAACTACCTGAAATGCCAAAAAGTAAAACGATGGATTTTTTCCTCTTCTCCATCTCTGGGTCACTCTGATTCTCTCCATTACTCTGTGCTCGGAGTCTCCTGCGAGCTCTATTAGCTGCTAGGATGTGCCTGACAGTCAGAATATTGAGCAGTAAAATCAGAATGAATGGGAGACAGGGAGCTAAAATGGATCGAATCAAATCGTACGCAGTCCATGCTGGTGTTGTACTAAATAGTTGCTTTATAACGCAGAACCAGGGCACGTTATCAATTACGTACAATGGTTCAAATATAAAATACAAGAATACATTTTTTAGACAGCTCAATGTGCAAACACTAGCTATAGCCCGCGTTGCTATCTTCTCTGTACAATATCTAATTTTCAGCTTGTGGCAACAAATGGCCACAAATCGATCAAAGGTGAAAGCTACAGTTAACCAGGCAGAACTGTCAATGACTGCATAAATTAGGACTACACGGAGACTGCATATTGGTGTGATGGATAGGAAACTAAATGGGAAATAAATACCAGAAATCCGATTTATAATGACAGTAACAATGATCACCAAGAGATCTGCTAGTGCCATGGACACAACGTAGTAAATGATACATCCAGAGAGACCACATCTTTTTCGGTAAAGGATCACTACCACTGCCATATTAGCTGTAACAGAAATAATAAAGTCAGGAAATAGTCATAATTATGATTCAGAGCGGGAGAGCAATAAACGTATTGGTCTGACATTCAACAATATATTTTAAACAGTATATTGCACGAAGCCTGTATTGTTGTGATCTGTTTATGAGCTGGAAACACGCCTCACACTTGCTTCAGGAGTTTCTGTTAACTTCAATGCAATCATTTAATGTTACGTCAATGACAAAGGAGTAAGTAATTAAATAATATGATACAATGAAAAGTTTGCTTTTACAGGCAGGTTGAAAGAAACACAGCAATAAACTGTCGAAATAGTACATATGCAAAAATGTCATATATTTGATACAACAGCAAATGCGAGGTCTTTTGTGATCAGTCTTTTTAACTTGGAAGTTAGAGGATGAATTGTACAAATTATTAAAATAAAACTAGGAACAGCAAATGCTGGCTACCTGATTCACACAAAATCAAACATCGCTGGACAAAATCAACAGTGGTGCCAGCATCTATGGTGAGAAGGCAGACTCACTCCGCAGATGCACTAAGACCTGTAGAGTTTCACAGCTTCATACAGCATGGAACCGGTCCTTAGGTTTAAACAGTCGAAGCTGAACATGATCTGAAAATTAAGCATTCCCACCAGCCTGCTTCTGGCTAATATCCCTCCAAACACTTCGCATTCATGTACCTATCCAAACGTATATTAAACCTCGTAATTGTACCAACATTCATCACGCCCACAATACATTCGTCACACACGCGAACCACACCCTGAGCAAAATAACAAATAATCACTTCAGTGCAATAGAACCTTGTTTTCAAAATTATGTCTCGTACTTTCATGAAAACGCGGTATCAATAGTCGTTAATATAAACAAGTTAGTAGTTATGTTAAGTTAATGCTCATATCAATGACTCGGCAGTCAATTGGAAAGAGCAAAGCTTGCCTTACTCATGTAGTGTTTTATATATAAAGATCAAAACTTCTGTGCTGTTCGAATTAGGTGCCAATTCCAAGTAATCAACGAATGGGCACTGATGTATTGTACTTGTCAGTATCTCGGTGTTTACAATATTTTATTCATTTAACTCCATCCTTAATTTGGGTTGGATGTGATCAGTGCTTCAAAATCAATACGCAATCCGTTATTTGGGCAAATTGCTCTGCAAATTTCATTTTTAAAAAACTTGACAATATACATTCAGACGTGCACCGACATTCCAAAATGTTAATTCAAATCCAGTCCCAATTCAACACCATAACTGTTCGATGTTTATATCAAAAAAGACAATGCAATGATGCACATATAGTGAAGACAGCTCAGAACATGGTAAAACTGCATTTACATATGCCAGCTACCTGCTAAATAGGCCATAGTAAAACGCCCAATAATGTAGCAGAAATCAATTTACAGAGAAACCTCGGTTATGCGAAGGACACAGACGGTGAGTATTTTGTTTTGTTAATCAAACGCTGGATAATTGATGGCAAATAACATAGTTAGCCAAACATCAGGACCTTGTGATCCTGTTTGGTTCATCCAAAATTCGGTTAATTGAATGATGGATTTCCGAGGTAGTAAGAAGTCAACTGTACAGACTGCAGCAATGCTGTAGCACTTCAACATTCACAGCATCATAACTTTAGAAATTTGACACACAATACGATTCCTATAATGCAACAATACAGCAATTTACATTGAGATGGTCGTACTGAAGAAGCAAGTTAACTTGCTAAAATGCCTGAAGAGAGTAGATGTGGAACAAATTTTCCCACTGGTGAAATGATCAAGAATGAGAGGACAGAAAGTTTCAACAATTGAAAAAAATGGAGAATGTTAGAGAAAAATAAAATTTTATTTGCACGCAACTGCATGTTAAGTTTTGGAATAACCTACCCGGCAGTATAATGGATGCAGTGCCTTTGCAACGATAGTATTGCTTTTAAATCATAACATTGTTGCATGGAAGACATCAATGGAAAATTTATTTAAGACAAAAAAAAGATTCTGTAAGAGAGGGGCAATATTTCCTGGTGAAGTGAAAAGATGCACTGTTAAAAGAAAAAAAACAGAATAATTGACATTACAAACAGGATATCCATGCTGGGAAAATGGGCTCTTGGTTGTAAAGGAATCAGAATGCAACAAACCAACGAGTCAGCTAGTTATCCAATACTTTACCTGGAATCCCAATCGCTGCCAGAAAAGGATAGTAAATGGAAAACAACAAGCCTTTTGGTGATATGTGCATTTCGACCAGAAGTTTCAAGCACATTCCACGTTATGCTGCATTTTGCCGCATTTATAAACAATGTCAGACTCCAGGGGTTTAATTAGATGTTTTGAAACTTTTACAGCCAATACCATGCTTGTTACAAAAACACAAATGAGAACAGTTGCAGCTGAGCATGTTTTGATGGAGAGAGGTTGTTCATCATGTTTTGAATGAAGTATATCTGGGGACTACAATGTATCTTCAAAACTTGCCAAAAGAGCTGCAGAATGCTGGAAATCAGAAACAAAAGCATAAGTTGTTTGAAAGTCAGGTCTAACAGCATCAGTGGAGTGAAATCATAGTTAACATTTTGGGTCCAATTCTGAGGAAGGGTCACTGGATCCGAAATGTTAATTTTGATTTCTCTCCACCATAAAATGTTTGAACTGTGTTTCTTCATTAGATTACATAACCCGGATTTTGACTTCTTGGATGAAGCAATGGTGTACTCCCCTGGTCAATGTGAGGAGTGGCAATTTGCCTTGATCTTTGTCAGTAGCATAAAGTTTAATTTCTGGTTAATATCTTGGGAGCAAATGAATCTTCCAGTGCAAATCAACGAAGAGGCCAAGTCCAGAGAAAGAGCACATTTCTTCATAACATTATTGAATCAATATACAAACTTGCTCATATCTGTCTTAAGCTGAAATCGAGGCCCATACTTTCCAATGACTCACATTTTGGTAAACACACCAACTTCTTTCGTATGAACTTGTTATTTTGACATCACATCTGTATGAAACGGGACAAAACAAAATACTGGAAATCTGAAATAAAAGAAGAAAAAATGTTGGAAAATCTCAGCAATTCTGAAAATAAATCATCGAGAGAGAAAGCTCAAGCTTTAACTTATACATAACTATTTATTAACCAAATAGGTACCCTGGCTTCAGGGAAAGTCAGAGGCGAAGATCCCTCAAGAGAGTATCTCAATGACAGACTCCAGCTACAAGACACAAGTCGACTGTCTGAAGGAATACTGCCCATTGTTGGAGGGCATCAGCAGAAACATGCAAGGAGTTTGAGGTCGTCAAGAATATTGATTTGATTTGATTACATGTGGAGAAACACAATGAAAATTATTGCAATGCATGCGAACCAGATAATTTACTGCCTATGTAAGGACATTGGGATAATAACAGAGAATTCAGAATAAAGTGCTACTACAAAGAAGTTGCAGAGGAAGATCAAATATAATTCACAAGATTTCTGTTCATTAGTCTGATAATACTGGGGAAAAAGCCGAGCCAAAATCTGTTGGTACATATTTTCAAACTTTTCGTGTCTTCTGCCCGATGGAAAAGTTGCAAGATGGTAAAACCTGTATGGAAGTGGTCTTTAATTCTGTTGGCTGTTTTCTGGAGACAATGTGGATATTAGACAGAGTAAATGGACAGAACACTAACTTCTTTGACTGACTGGGGTAACTCACAACCCTATATAATTTCTATGATCTTTCGCACAGCAGTTTACATATCAAACTGTGATTCATCTGATTATGATGCTAACAATGGTGCATGTACAAAAATTGGTAAGTCATTGTAGACATGCCGACTTTCCTTAGTCATGTGAGGAATTATCGACATTGGTGCCAGCTCCTTCATTTTTCTGACATTGTTGTATTTTCATCATGTCCCTGAGCTGTCCATTTCCGTCCTGTACTTTGTCTTGAACTTGTTTGAGATCCGACCAACTACAGGAGCGTCGTCAATTGATTTGCAAATGGGGATCGAGGTGCATCTGACAATATAATCGTCAGTGTTTAATGAGTGTAACAAATGGGTGAGTATGAGGTCTAAAGTGAACAATTACCGGCCTGACGTGCGTTTCCTTGTCTTTCAGATGGTCCAGGGCTGCGTTTCGAGCCAGGAAGACGACAATCTTGGAGTCTCGTCTTTATGTGCGCTACTACAAACCTCCTGAAGCATTTCATAACAGTGGAAGTCAGATCCACTTGGCGATAGTTCTTTAAGGCAGGTTGCCCGATTTTCCCTTGGCATCCGGATGACAGTTGTCCTCTTAACAAGGTAGGAATCTCACATCGTAGCAAGGAAGAAATAAAGATGTCTTTAAATACTCCCACTAGCTGAGCGATGCAGCTCCCAAGCGCACAGTAAGGATTCCATTCAGATCAGTTGCTTTCCGTGTGTTTGTTCTCAAGAAGGCTGATCTGACCTTGCAGCAGTAACTTTGGTGCAGGTTCATCTGAGACCGTTGGGGCTGGTGACAACTTTTCACTGACCTTCACTCCAAAACGAGCATAGAATGCATTCAGCTCTTCGGGTACGTGTGCAGTGCTTCAGTGAATTGACTTCACTTCACTTTGCAGCTGGATATATCATGTTAGCCTTACCACATGTGGCCAGAGATTCTGGCTTAGACTGATATTGTCTTTCGATATTCATGGTGGCTTTGGGAAGATTAAGATTTGAATTCCCGTAGAGGTCAGTTGAAGGCCTCAGACGTAGACATTTTAAGGAATGGATCTTTTGGATGATGTGGCTTCCGGTTAAGGGAAATTTGGATTAAATTCATCGGCATACCCAGCGCTTGAAACAGTCACTGATGAAGTCTGTGACAGTAGGGACATTCTCAATAACGTTGACTGCTGAGATATTGAATATGGACCAGCCCAATAACTCCAGTTAGATCGTATCTCCTTCATTTCCTCAGACTTGCAATGAATGATTTTCTGTCATGGATTCTCACACTTGAGTTTTAGCTTGCAAGCAGGAGAAGAACAATGGTCTAATGGTCTGATTTGCGAAAGCGTTGAACAGGGATTAGGAAGGTAGGCACCTTTAATGGTTGTACAGAAATGGTCTATGGTGTTTGCGCCATGGCAGACCAGAAGGCGTGTTGGTGCAATCTTCACAGAACACTCTTGAGGTAGGCCCGGATGAAGTCAGCGGCTAAGGTGTTAAGGTGTACCTCATCACGGTGTTCCATTTCAAGGCTATTTGGAGTGATATATATTTCATCAAATGCACTCTTCACTTCTACATGCAGATTGCTGTCAGAACAGCCAAAGAAAATGACCGCAGCAGATAGAAGGGATGGTACCTCAACGTTCGATGATTAAGTGCGGCGAGCAGTAACTCATCAGCTTCACCACATCGATGACCAAGAGATGTTGATTGTAAGGCAGACCCTTTGGCCCTTTGCCTTGCCTGAGTACACTCTATGTCACAGCAGCCCACGTGTTGGATCCAATTTCACAAATTTTCATTTGTACCAACACCGGTAATTTGTGTACTGTCCAAAAAAATTAACAAAGATGTGTGTAAAGGCACATTTGAGCAGTACGTTCCAAGTCCACTGCCAAAACCACAGGGAAGGAAAAGGTCAAGAGCCGTTTGCAAAAAATATCACCAGCAAGTTCATCCCCAAGCCACTCACGACCCTGATTGGTAACATCATGCTCTTCCTTCAGCTTTACTTGGTGAAAACCCCGGAACTCACCTCACACCGCTAACAGCATTGTGAGTCTGCCTATAGAAACAAAATGCATAATTTCAAGAAGGCAACTGACCACTGTCTTCTCAAGCAAAATGAATGGTGGGGCGTAAGGCATAATCCAACCATCAACTATCACGTCCTGTTTTTGAAATAAAATGCATTGAAATGCATTAAAGGGTTTTTTACCCACTCACTAACGAAATAATGCGCAGTGAAAACTCTTGTATTTACACTTCCTCCCCAAGAATAACTAATTTCAAAGTGGCCAATTTCACTTTAAAAGTTATTTGTAATTGTTTAAAAATGTGGGAGCTCTTGAATTGATAAATGGCATGAGTTTTTAATTATGAACAGTTGTGAAGATTATTTTTTAAGGTAAATTCATCCAGAGACTTGTGGAAAGTTTGTTTCATTATCTGAGGTACCTGACAGTGGTGCAGATTGAGTGGAATGGGAGTCCATCAGACTCTGTCTAAATTTGCAACTGCAACAGGGTAGGGTGCGTCGTATCTTGAAGATGAAACATCTGCTTCGGAAGGCAGTGTTTGTGGAGATTAACTGATAGCTTCAAAATGATATTGTCTGAAGCAGACTGTGAACCTGTGATATGACAGCTATAACTGATTCCACACTGATTGAGACAGGGACAAGGAGCCGAGTTTGCCCCACACTATCCAAACTTGCCGTCAGCCCCCAAAAAGCAACAACGTTGCATCTTTAGTACTCCCATCCCTGTGATGCAACGACCTCCAAACCGAGTCAGACCTCCCAATAGATGACGCAGGAGCGAAGGAGTAAGCATGGAGAGTACAGCACACTTACTAAATATTAACAACACTTACCAAACTCCTAAATGAATGAAGTTTTAAAATTAAACGTCACCTGAGAAACTGCAGCTGATACATGCATAAATTTACGCCTGATGAGTATTTCTACTCTTTCAAAAGTGGGAAGAATACTTTCGATTTTATCAATGTTTGAAGCAGGTACTTCTTTCCTTAGAAGTTTTGAAATCCTGAAAGCCCAGTCCTCAAATTGAAAAGTGACCAAAGTTGTTGCCACGCAGAATAAGTGATGTGATGGAGTCGAGATTGTGGTGATGAAAAAGCACAGCAGGCCAAGCAGAATCGGTGGAGCAGGAGAATCGACGTTTCGTGCATAGCCCGTCATCAGGTTGTGCTTTTCCGGCATCACGCTCTCGACTCTGATCTCCAGCATCTGCAGTCTTCACTTTTTCCAAAGGGATGGGAGTGTTGCGTGTAAGTTGATGGTTTACCATTTGGCACATGAAACGCGTGAGTTTATTGAAAACCATCCACATATTTATTTGCAGTCTCACAGAGTTACTGGGAGTCACGTGAACTGCTTAAAGATGACGGTATCCATGTTAAAATAAAAATTAAGTGTTGATATTAAATCCAGGAACAAAAGTTGAAAGTATTTTGCAGTGTTCACAAGGGGTCACAGCTGAGAAGTTGAAGATGTGCATGATGGTTTTGGTGATTCCGAGGAATGACTGTGGCCTTCAGTTATTTTTAAAAATGATTATCTTTGTATCATTGAAATTCAGAATAAACTACTCCATAAATTGCAAAGCAAAGCTAAGAAGCTCAACTGGTTAGCTGGATTGTGGGATGACTGAAGGTCGTTGATCAGGTTAATAAAGCAGTCAATAATGCTAAAGGGACGCTTGAGATTTTTTTAAAATTAGTGATTGTAAAGTTTAAACGGGCAGGGAATTAATTTCGGAATTACACAGATGTTTTTGAGGCCATAAATAAAGTAATGTATGCTTCTCTGAATACCACACTTTAGAAAAGATGTGACTGCACTAGAGGGGAAGAAAGGAAATTCGCCGACATTTTATCTGGAATGTAGTATTTCAGCATTGCAGAGAGGCTCGATAAACTTGGAGCAGTGAATGTTGAATGGAGCCAGTGAGGGAAGTTGCCTGACTTAAACATAAATAACACAGTTCGCAAAACTTGTTATTCAATTGTTGTCCATGCGACTGAGCAGGTTAACAAGATGTCGTGGGTGTGAGGAAGTCCCACCGACGTTATGGTTTTTGCAATGTTTCAAAGAAAACTGGCTTTATTTTCAAAGGACTAATTTCTGAGTGAGGAATAGTGACATTTTTCTTCCTCAGTAGCATTCCTGAGTACAATTAAACGAGGAAGGCCAGCATATAGACTGTGAATTATCTAATCTGCTCCCTCTAAACGCCTCACAGCGTATCTGAGTGACGATAAATGAGGGGAGGCTTTCTACTGTGCTGCCTGCTGTTGACAATATGAGCAAGCAACCTTAGACAAAAGCAAAGGTGAAGCAGATACCACAGGCCGTGGGCAGTCATCATGTTGTTTGTGAGAAGCATGTTCATCTCTCTGTTCAGAATATTGGTCAATTAGAGGTCACTGATGTGCATCCTTCGTTGATTGATCACATGCATGAACCGTGAGCAGCTATCTTTCAACAAACCCAACATCAGTGCAAGGACCAATGGAATGAATTTACATGCAGGGATCATAGCTCATGAAGAAAATAAAGGATGAGAAAAGAGACAACACGCCATGTGCACAAAACTGTTGAGGGGTAGGAAGTGGGATAAATGAATGGAGAGTGGGCAACTGCCTTTGGAGAGCAAGACCAGGAATCCTGAGGAGGAGAAGGGGGAATCGTTAAGATGAAGAAACCCTCCACGAATTGAATAATAAAATGTTCACATGTGGAACTTGTCAAAGTCCAGGTCATGATCCATCAAAGGAAAATTTGCAATCTCAACAGTCTAAACCAATCACACAGGTAATCAGCAAGATTAACAAGAAGACTGAATTTTGTAAAGGTGTAAAAACTCAAACATTAAGGACCATCTTCATAATATTTTACATCCTCTATTTACAAAGAAGCAAACCTGTGAGCACAGAGGCACATCGAATTCACGACAAATGTGACATGACACGGCGCAGATGCAAAAATTCTGACCATGGCATCGATAGTTATGATCATTGACGCTCAAAAGAGAATGTGAGAGAAAAGCCACATTCCATTTCGGACAGAGGCTGTGGCTTTGGTATAATCCCAAAGGTAGTACGTGACAGAACTGTGCATGAAATTTGATTGCTCAGGAATTGTGTGAATATCTGACAAAGCTCCAAGTTGAAACGCATCGATTAAGGGGGCCAGAGGCTAACCCTGGTTATTGGTGGAACCAGGATGATGTTCACAGAAGAACAATGGGCATGCGTCAAGTTTTCTGACTTTGCTAGCTTTGCGAACAATCCACAGCAGCATCGCTTGGGCCTGCATGACCCTTCAGTTATTGATTCCAGCAACTGGAGGGTTTTGAAAATCATCAGGCCTGAACCTATATAGTTGGAAATTTATTCGCTGCTGTTTCTCTTTGCAAAATGGCGTGGTAAATTAATTAATTAAGCACTGCGTACATAATTCACAAGTGTTCAAACACGAATGAACTTTCAGTTTGAGAGCTCGGGTGATAGGACATGTAGAATGCATGCGTCGGCGACATGTAACATCCATGTTTCATTTAATGTTATCAAAGGGTTGGAGATTTTTACAACTTAGCAAAAAATCTCAAAGGATATTGCAAACCACTCATCTCTAAATTTACTCTGTGTTCCAGCATAGATAAAGGGACTGAAGCAGAAATTCAGAAACTGAAGCATACACCCGGTTTCTTCCAGGATAAAGGATGAGGCACCGAAATCAGACCGTGAATAGTAAGCAACTTTTGCAATTCTTAAATACAGTACTGTTACAAAAAAGGACTGAATATAGCAAGGTAAAATCACCTGAAATGCCAAAAAGTAAGGTGATGGATTTTTTCCTCTTCTTCACCTCTGGATCACTCTGGTTCTCTGCATTAGTCTGGGTCCAGAGTCTTTCACGGGGTCTGTTGGCTGCCAGAATATGTCTTACAGTCAGAACATTGGGCAGTACAATCAGAGTGAATGGGAGACAGGGAGCTAAAATAGACTGCCTCAAATCATATGCAATCCATGCTGTTGTTGTACTAAATAGTTGTTCAACAACGCAGAAGCACTGTACATTATCAATTATATGCAAAGGTTCAAATATAAAATGCAAGAACTTTTTTTTTTAGACAGCGCATTGAGCAAACACTCCCTATAGCCAACGTTGCAATCTTCTCCGTACAATATCTATTTTTCAGCTTCTGGCAACAACTGGCCACAAATCAATTAAAGGTGAAAGCAACTGTTAACGAGGCAGAACTATCTATGAGAGCATAAATTAGGACTACTCGGAAACAGCAAATTGGTGTGATGGACAGGAAAGTGAATCGGAAATAAATACCAGAAAATTGATATATAATGACAGTGACAATGATGACTAATAGATCTGCGAGCGCCATGGACACGACGTAATAAATGATACATCCAGACAGACCACATCTTCTTCGTAGAAGATCACTACCACTGCCAAATTTGCTGTACCAAAAAGAATAAAGCGCGGAAATAGTGATAATTATGTCTCGGAGCAAGAGTGCACCAAAATAATTCAAACAGCATTCTGCATGAAGTCAGTATGTTTGCGACCTGTTTTTGAGTTGGAAACCTGTTTCACACTTGTTTTATGACAATCATGACATGTTAGAAATTTTGGAAATTTTGGAAAACATTAAGATTGATAAGTCTTCAGGGCCAGACCAGACTTTATCATAGGCTGCTCCTGGAGACGAGAAAGGAGGTTGCTAAGCCGCTGGCTAGGATATTTGCCTCCTCACTCGCCCCAGAAATCGTGCAGGAGGATTGGAAGGAGGCGAATGTTGTTCCTCTTTTCAAGAAGGGTAATAGGGAAATCCCTGGCAATTACAGACCAGTCAGTCTTACGTCTGTGGTCAGCAAAGATTTGGAAAGAATTCTGAGGGATAGGAATTATGACTATTTAACATCGCATAGTGTGATTTAAGGCAATCACATTTCATACAGATAATTCTTTGCTTCAATGCTTCGAAGAATTGAGCACATGCTGACAGAACTTCGTGTAATGGAATTCATAAGGTACGTAATGTAACACTCAAGATTTTCATTATTCTATTTATTGCCTCAATGAACACCTGGCAATCATCTTATCGAACTGAACCGCTGAAACTCCACAGATAAAGAGTGCTTTTTCATAGAGTCATCATTACACACATCACGTCATTTGACACTTCAGTCTTCCCAATCCATGCCGAACTCAATCCCAGACTAAACTAGTCCCACCTGAATGCTCCTGTCCAACCCCCCTCCAAACCTTTCGTATTTTAATATCTTTCCAAACGTCACTTTAACGTTGTAATTGTACCCACATCCAACACTTCTTCGGGGAATTCATTCTCCAAGCGAAAAACCATTTATGCAAAAAGAAAAATCGCCTCTTTTGTCTTTTTAAATATTTCTCCTCTCACTGTCACAATACACCCACTAGTCTTGAAATTTCCCACCTTTGGGAAAAGACAACGACGATTAACTCTCTCTTTATCTCTCATTTAGTTTATAAATTTCTATCATGTCACCACTCATTCAAGTAACATTTCTAAAAATGCACCCTTCCTCAGTGCTGCAATTTATTTTCAGGACAAGTAATGATTTCTGTGCAGTAGATATTTGCTTTCTAAACTTTAACTCTTATTTCCGTAAGAACTTAGTTTCTGCAGTCGCTAATGTGTTCAGATGAACAGTTGTGAATGTCGATGAACCAGCAGTTAATTGGAAAGAGCGTCGTTGGGCTTATGCAGATCCTGTTGTGTACAAAGTTCAAAATTGCGGTGCTATTCGCTTTAGGTGCTGATTTTAATTAATTAACGAACGGGCACTAATATTTTGTGATAGTCAATATCTGGGTATTTACAATATTTTATTCATTAAATTCTTTCTTAAATTAGATCGAATGTGACCAACGCTTCAAGTCATATAAACAATCAGTTATTTCGGCGAATTGTTATGCAACTTTCAATATTTATTTTTTAAAAAATCAGATTTGCACCGTATTTCCAAAATGAAAATTCACCTCCAGAACAAATGGAACACATTAACCTGTTAGATATTTATATCAAAAAATGACAATGCAATGGTCCACAGACTGCCAAGATCGTGGTAAGTCCACATTTATACAGAAAGACTACGTTTTAAGTCAACCACAGTGAAAGCGCCTACAATGTAGCAGACTCAACCATAGTGATTGCGACAATGTTGTAACATTTCAACATTCACACCAGCATACCTTTACGATGTTTATTTAGAGTAATGTTCCCAACATGCAATGGCAAAGCACTTTACCTTGAGATGGCCGTGCTCACAAAGCAATTTAAATCATTAAAATGCCTGTGGAGAGGAGATGTGAAGCTGTTTTTCCGACTAGTGAAATGATCAATAACTGGAGGTCAGAAAGTTGCAACAATCGAAAGATAAACGAAAATGATAGAGAGAAACCAAATTCTTGTTTGGTCACAGCTATATGTTAATTTTAGGAATATACTGCTTAATGATGTGACGAATGCAATGTTTAACATTGAATTAGACTTTTGTCTTTGCGCAATATTATGCAGGTTTGTGAAGAGAATGCTTGAGAATAGGACCAAGTGAATTGTTTACTTGAAGATCGGATGAACAAAAGATGGGAGGAATGAATTCTTCTGTATTCTGACAATTCTGCGATTTATATAAAACAAGGAAGAGTACAGATGTAATGTAAAATTATGGATTTAAAACAAAAACATTATACCTGAAAGAAAATCACATTGGAACGGAATCAAATAATATTGTAGAAAGTGAGAAGATCAATGAATAACTTTCAAAATAACTGTCTACAATTGAGACATGTTGTTCCATTAATGTGCAGAGTAACTTAAGGTGAGTTTTTTTGGTATCTTATAAACTGTTGCACAGAAGAAATCAATGGACAATGTATGATAAAAAGACAATTCTGTAATATAGGAGAAATGATGTCTTATAAAATGAAAAGACGCACCATTTAAAGGAAAACAGAACAGTTTAAATTACAGACACGATACCCGTGTGGGAAAATGTGCTATTGGTCGTAAAATGAGACATTTATAAATGTTTATAAATAATTTATAACTAACATTTGCAAATAATTTAAAAACCAGCGAGTTATCTAATAATCCAAATACTTTACCTGGAATCCCAACAGTTGCAAGTAAAGGATAGAAAATGGAAAACACCAAATCTTTTTGGTGATATGCGCATTTGTAAAATAAGTTTTAATCACATTCCACGTTATGCTGTATTTTGCTGCATTTATAAGCAACCTCACGCTCCAGGGGTTGAAATAGATAGTTTGGACCTTGAACAGCAAACGCCATGCCTGTTCCAAAAACACATATTCGTATAGCTGCAGCTGGAAATGTTTTGATGATGTATAATTGTTGACCATGACTTGAATGCAATATGTTTCGGGACTACAAAAAGCCCCAAAATAACTGCGGGTGCTGGAAGTCAGAAACAAAAACAGAAAACGCTGGAAACTTTTAGCAGGTTTTGCATCAGTGACCTTTCCTCAGAACTGCACGTGAAACGTTAACTCTGATTTATCTGCATCAAAAAAAATCTTAACTGCTTTTCTTATAACAAAAATCTTTCGTATACACTAATAGTCATTTTGATACAAGCTGGATTACCTCTAATAATGGAAACAAAACATCATACTAGAAATCTGAAATAAAAGAAAAAAAAACACGTTGGATACACTCAATATTTCTGAAATAAGTTACGGAGAGAGAAGGCTAAAGCTTTATTTTCTACATAACTATTTGTTAACAATAAACGTACTCTGACTGCAGGGTAAGTCAGAGGCGATGAGTCCTGAACTGAGTACCTCAGTGTCTGACTCCCTAGAGCCTTTCCTCCAGCTACAAGGCACAAGTCGTCAGTGTGGTGGTGTACTCCCCACTTGGTGAATGCAGCAGCAGAAACACTAAAGAATATTGAGGCCATCGAGGATTTTGATGTGATTTGATTTCACATTGTCACATGCAGAGAAATACAGTGAATGTTACTGTACTGCCTGCTAACCAGATAAATTACACCTTGCAGATGAACATTTGTGCAAGAGAACAGAACTAATTAGAATAGAACAGACAAATGAAGGAACACTGGCTTTAATGATGGACTGGCAATGTTCAGAACTCTCTATAATTTCCGACGAACTTAAGCACTGCAGTTTCTGTGCCGAATTATGATGCATCTGGAAAAATGCTTTCAAGGGTGCATCAAGAAAAATATTGAAGCCTCATTGTAGACACACAAATGTCCTTAACCTTCTGAGACAGTTACAAGCATCGGTAGGCGATGCTTATTGCAGTGTTGACGTGGATATACCAGCATAGCTCGTTGACGGCCTTAATCGTTGCAGCTCTCGGGCACCTCCAATTAAGCACCATTCATCACGCTTCCTGAACTCAATGATCAGATCCTCCATTTTGGTGATATTAAAAGAATGATCATTGTCTTTATGACTTGCCACTGAGGTATCTGTTTTATTCATGTACCATGTCTTGTCATTGTTTGAGATCCGATTCACTACAGAATTGCCATCAACAAATTTGCAAATGAATTTCGAGCTGCATATGGCAATAAAATCGTCGGTTTGGAAGAGCTGTCTTAAAAAAGGTAAGTACACAGCCGGAAGTCAATGAATAGGAGTCTGCCCTGGGTGTCCTTGTTATCTAGATATTCCAGAACGGAGTTTATAGTCAGGGAGGCCACAATATTGGAGGCTTGTGTTTATGTGTGCTATTACTAACATCCAGAATTAATTTATAAAGTTGGATGTCAGAGCCCATTGAGTGATCGCTCTTTCGGGCACATTGTCGGACTTTACTTTGGCACAGGGATGGTAGTGGTGGTCTTCAGCAGATGGAAAACTCATATCGTAAGAAGGAGAAATGACCAATGTCAGCACATACTCCTACAAACTAGTCTAAGCAGAACCTACGTGCGTGGGAACTTCTTCCACACCCGATTGCTTTCTGTGAGTTTCATCCTCGGGAACGCTGATCTGACCTTGCTGCAGTAACTTTGGGGACTTGTGCACCCACAACTGATGGGGCAGGTAACGTTATTTCATTGAACCTCTGTTCAAAACAAGCGAAGTATGTGTTGAGCTCATCATGTCGGGCTGTCCTGCTATCAGCGAGTCCACTTGATTTCAACTTGTAGCCTGCAATATCTTGTATGGGTTGCAACAACTTGTGTGTGTATGTTTATTCAGCATGGGACTCTAGTTCAGTCTGCTGTTGTACCTTGGCTTCCCTAGTGACTTTGCAAAACGCATATCTGGATTTTTTGCACAGCTTAGGGTTACCTGACACATTCGTAACAGACCAAGACTTGAGGGAGTGTCCTTTATGGTTCATCCATCATCTCTGGTTGGGGGACTGGTGGATTAACTTCCTTTGCGTACACAATCCTCTACACATTTACTGTGGACGCCTGTGACGGTGGTGGCCTTCTCAGTTATGATAGCCGCTGAGTTCTTGAATATGGATCAGACAGGTAGGATCTCCTTCATTAACTCAGACCAGCGATGCACGACCTCTGCAGTGGATCGTTACACTTGTTTTTTCTTATTTCTTGCAAGCTGGGAGAAGAACCATTGACTTATTTTCTGATTTACTGAAGGTTTGCACAAGGAATGGAGTGATATGCATCTTTGACGGTTGTGTAGAAATAGTGCATGGTGTTTGGGCCTCTGATAGCATAGGAGACGTGTTGGTGCTATCTCACAGCTCACCCATGGCGTTTGCCTGGTTGAAGTCACTGGCAACAGTGAATAACCCCTCGATTTGTTCCTTCTCAAGGCTATTTGGTGCAATATGTTTTTCATCAAGTGCGCTCCTCAACTCCACACGTGTTAAATGTAGCTAACTCTCAGGATAGCAGAAGTAAATGTCCAAGGCAGGTATCAGTACTGGAAATGACCCTTAGATAATCTGGTTCAGGGTCCGTAAACCACAAGGGTCATCATATTCCAGGACCAAGAGGTGTTGATCTGAAGGCAGAAACATTTGCCATTTGAATTGACCGAGTACACCATGTGGTCAAAGCATCCCGCTACGTAGGCACTAATTCACTAATGTTCACTCCCACCAACACCATTAATTTAGGAACCATCCATAAGGCGAACAAAAATATTTGCAAAGACTCCTTTTCACAACACCTTCCAAGCCCATAACCAATATCACCTGGAAGGAAAAGGCCAGTAGCCGTTTGCGAAAAACAACATCAGGGAATTCACTTCAGTCCACTCAAGAAACCTGATTGAGAGCATATTGCTCTTCCTCCAACATCGCTGGGTCAAAGCAGCAGAACTCACCCGTCACACCTCCAACAGCATTGTGCGTCTGCCTGTATAAAAAGGACTGCAGAATTTCAAGAAGGCAACTGGCCAGAACCTTCCCAAACGGTTGGACAGTAAGTTATGATACAATGAGCGACAATTAAGTCCTGTGTTTGAAGAAAAATGCACTGGAATGCATTTAATTATGCTTCTGTTCTCCCAGATATGCAATTATGGACAGTGAAAACGTTCGTATTTACATTTTCTCCCAAAGAATAGCCAATTTCAAAATGGTCAATTTCAGTTGAAAATATCGTTGTAAATTTTTCTTAGAAGGGTCCTCTTGAACTTCCATGATATTTGGATTTTCATGATGAACTGAAGATTAAATTTTCCAAGTAAATTCATCCATCGATCTTTGGAAAGTTCATTTCTTTATCTGAGGTACCTAACAGTGTTGTGGAGTATTGTGGATTGTTGTGGAACGAGAGTACATCGCACTCTGTCTAAAATGAAAGCTGCAACGAGTTAGATGGTGTCGTTTGTGGAAGATGAAAGATCTGCTTCTGAGGCAGTGAATGCTGAAGTTCATTGCTACCTTAAAATATGATATTAACTGAAGAGGGGCGTGAACCTGTGATGCAAGAGCTGTATCAGATTTCACACTGAGTGAGACAGGGTCAAGCAGCAGTATTTACCCTACACTCTCCAACCCTCATTATCATACTATCGCTGGGATGCAATGTCCTCAAATCCAGGAAAGACCTGTCCTCCAATCTATGTCAGACCTCCAAATAGACGAAGCAGTGGCTTAGGGAACCGCGTGCAGAGATTTCCATACTCACCAAACATCCAAGCAACATTTACACAATTCCCGAATGAGTTAACTTGTCATTAAACTACACTAAAGAAACCTTAGCTGAGAATCATATAAACTTGCTTCGAGCGAGCGTTTCTTCTCATTCGAAGGTAGAAAAAGCACTTTAATTCTGTTAATATTCGCAGCAAATAGTCCTTCAATCTTTTACACCTGATTAGTAAAGTCCTCAAAATGACAAGTGGCAAAAATTGACGAGGTTAAAACAATGACTACTGATGCTGGAAACCAGATTCTGGATTAGTGGTGCTGGAAGAGCACAGCAGTTCAGGCAGCATCCAAGTAGCTTCGAAATCGACGTTTCGGGCAAAATCCCTTCACCAGGAATAAACGCAGTAAGCCTGAAGCGTGGAGAGATAAGCTATAGGAGGGTGGGGGTGGGGAGAAAGTAGCATGGGTGAGTGGGGGACGGGATGAAGGTGATAGGACAAGGAGGAGAGGGTGGAGTGGATAGGTGGAAAAGAAGATAGGCAGGTAGGACAAGTCCGGACAAGTCATGGCGACAGTTACTGAGCTGGAAGTTTAGAACTAGGGTGAGGTGGGAGAAGGGGAAATGAGGAAACTGTTGAAGTCCACATTGATGCCCTGGGATTGAAGTGTTCCAAGGCGGAAGATGAGGCCTTCTTCCACCAGGTGAGGGCGCAGCGGTGAAGGAGGCCCAGGACCTCCATGTCCTCGGCAGGAGTGGGAGGGGGTGTTCAAATGTTGGGCCACGGGGCGGTGTGGTTGATTGGTGCGGGTGCCCCGGAGATGTTCCCTAAAGCGCTCTGCTAGGAGGCGCCCAGTCTCCCCAATGTAGAGGAGACCGCATCGGGAGCAACGAATACTTTAAATGATATTAGTGGATGTGCAAGTAAAACTTTGATAGATGTGGAAGGCTCCTTTAGGTCCTCGGATAGAGGTGAGGGAGGAGGTGTGGGCGCAGGTTTTGCAGTTCCTGCGGTGGCTGGGGAAAGTGCCAGGATTGGAGGGTGGGTTGTTTGGGGGCGTGGACCTGACCAGGTAGTCGCGGAAGGAACGGTCTTTGCGGAAGGCAGAAAGGGGTGGGGAGGGAAATATATCCCTGGTGGGTGGGGTCTGTTTGGAGGTGGCGGAAATGTCGGCAGATGATTTGGTTTATGCGAAGGTTGGTAGGGTGGAAGGTGAGAACCAGGGGCGTTCTGTCCTTGTTATTGTTGGAGGGGTGGGATCTGAGGGTGGGGCTCAAACCCCACCCCTCCAACCGTACTCAGACCCCAAAAGAACGGAACGTTGGCTTTTATATTTAAGGGAATATGATGTAAAAGTTAGACCGTATTGTTGCAAGTAAACAAGGTAATGGTGAGACTGCACCTGGAGTCTTTGCACATGTTTGCCTCACAATTTGAGTAAAGATTTTGGAGGCAGTTGAAAGTAGGTTTACTGCATTGATTCCAGAGATGAGCGATTTGCCTTATTGAACAGTTTAGACCGACACTCTCTAGAATTTATAAGCATGAGGAGAGGTTAAATTGAGGTATTCAACATGATAAAATATGTGAATGTAAATGTTATTGAACAGGTGTTATCTTTTGCGGGGCATTTAAGTGCGAGGAGTCATAGTCTTAGAATAAAGATTAGAAAATTCAAAACAGAGTTCAGGAGGATTGTGCATGTGTGGAAGTCGCTAACACAAAGTGGAGTGTATGCAGAAACAGTGAATAAACTTAAGGAGGAGTTATGCAGATTGTTTAGTTGGGAATGAGTTGACGAGATATGGAGAGAAGGCAGGACAATGAGAGAGAGGCATACACGTGTATAAATACTGGGCAGAGGAAAACAACGCAAAAAAGTGTGTTAATTCTCAACTAACATTGCTTTTAACTGGTTATGTTGGTGGTAGGGGTGGGTGTCCTTTCTCCTCGTGTCTATCTTGTTCGAAGTTGGGACTTAGAACCAATATCTGTTTCTGTGTTTGACAGTGGACCAACAGCATGAATCTCTATATACCCACAGAATAATCTTAACATGTCGCCACAGCAATGAATGTCTGGGGTGGGAGGAGGGGAGAGTGGTGGCTGCGTATTGCAATTGAAGATTCGCTCCACAAATCTGGCGAAATGCCTCTACACACAAAGAAGTTTAAGCAGAGTTATTACTTTTGAGGAGATCTTGAGTCTGTTCCTGAACTTAGATCATTGAAAGACGCAAGATGATCACATGCCACTGTGATTCCACAACTGGAAGATGTGATTGAATTCCTGTCAACAATGGATAGGCCTCTCAGTGGTATCATAATATAACCAATCCCCTGTCCCGTTCTGACATGTTGCAGCTTCAGCAGGTTGGAAGGTTGTGTGAAGTTTCACATGTACTTTCTACAGGTGAAAGCCCGTGACTGGATGTGAATTCATAGCGGGTCAGGAAATTTCAATTTCCACGTCTCCTACTGGAATCAACTGAGTCTCCCATTCATCTTCTGTGAAAAAATGTGGACTATTTGATATATCCCTCTATCGCACCGATCCCCATGACCAACTTATCAGCCACATCACTGCTTGACTCCACATCAGCTCCACTACCCCATCCCGACAACGTACTCTGACGCTTCCTTACTGGTTAAAGCTCTGTCCTTGGTTTACAATGCTAAAGCGACCAGTAGTGTTGGCAATTAGCAGATTTTAGTCTGTTAAACTGCAGTTGAATTCGATGGTATCTTGGATACGTTTTCACAGTATCTTGAGTTACCAACTGTCTCCAATGCACCAAAAGCCAGATGTAGAAGATTTGAACGTATTACTTCATTTTTTTTTCAAACTTTGTGATCATTTTACACCAAGGATCAGGAAATGGGAAATGTAGTTCAGTCCTGCTTTTCAGTATTGCATCCAAATTTTTACAATTCTTAACATCTTACTGATTTCAAATTAATTGTGAAAATGTGGCACAGAAAGAAGGCGTACTGATATTGGAATAATAATTCTTCATTTCTCGCCACTGAGAGGGTAAATCTTGCTCAAGTAATTTGCTATGTTATTTCTTCCATTGCGAGTCTCGATGTTCACATCTAATGGAAGTCGCATGAACTCGGGGCATAAATGTGGAATATACAGGTGTCAATTCAGGTTAATTAACTGTTGTCTAGATGAGTGAGCACGCCAGTGAGATCTCGTGATTGTGAGGATAAAAGTGTGAAGTTATGGCTTCTGCTGTTTTACAAAGACTTTAATTGCAAAGGAGTAATGCCTGAGTGAGGAATTGTGATAAGTTTTCTTGCAGGACCAGTACTGGGAAAATTTGCAATAAAATTAGAAACGACTCCATGATCTCAGCAGTCACTTGGTTTATCCAAACATTTTACTGCAGATCTGAGTGACGATAAACGAACGGAAATTTACTACTGAATTGCCGATACTGGGACATATGGACAATCAACCTTAGAACAAGAACAAAGAAGGAGAAATAAAATTGCAGCACGAGAACAAGCCCTTCAGCTCACCCCAATCCAAAAACCTGCGCCCATGTAGATCCCCTATCTAGGCCTGTCTCCTATTTTCTAAGGACCTGTATCCCTCTGCTCTCTGCCCATTCATCTATCTGTCTAGATACATCTTAAATGACGCTGTTGTGCCAAGCTCTACCAATTCTGCTGGCAATGCATTACTGGCACCTTACCAGCTAGATAAAAGTGAAGGTGAAACAGCTGCCTCAGGTTTTTGGAAATCGTCAGATTGGCTGTCAGAAGCATTCTCGACTCTCTGTTCAATGTGTAGATGTATTAGACGTCCCTGATGTACAATGGTCATTGATTGATCACATGCATGTGTTATGCCTGTCGCACCATAATGTCCATGTTTCACCACTCGCACCATCAGGGCGAGACGAATGAAATGCATGATCACCCAGGGATCATAGATCACGATAAACATAAAAGCTGAAAGAAGAGACAAAATGCCATGTGTACTGTTTCTTATACCTTGAACTGAAGAGGGGAGGAAATGGGATCGATGAATGCAGAGTGATTAATTAATATTGGAGAAACATGAGAAGGAGAATGGGCAATCGTTGACCTGAAATAACAATCTACAAATTAAAGAACAAAACACTCACACATGGAGAGATTTCAAGTTTCAGATCATGATATGTTATTGTGCATGAACGCCTTCTCAAAACACTCAAGCTATCACATAGGCAATTAACAGGTTTTATGCAAAGGTTGACCAGCTCTGAACATAAGAAACATCTTAATAATTGTTTGGACCCTCAATTAACGAAGATGCTATCCTGCAGGTGCACAGGTGGATCCACTTCATGACTGCTTGCATTATTCAGATGCAGAAATTCCGACAAAAGAATTGATAGTTGTGGTCGTTGATACTCAGATGAAAAGGTCAGAGAATGGCAACGTTTTAGTTCCGACTGCGACCATGGCTCTGGTTCAATTACAAGGGCAGTGCAAGGTACGCTGTGCAAGATGTTTGATTGCTCATAAATTATATGAATATCTGACAAAACTTTAAGTAGAAATGCACAAATTCAGGGTCCATGAAAGAGAGCCCAGGATATCGTGAAACCAGGTGGATGGTCACACTAGAACAATGAGCAACGCTCGGTTTTCTGATGTTGCTAGCTTTGCAAAAAAAAAAGAGCATTGGTCGGGCCTGCGTGACCTCTCACTCACTACTTGTAAACAAAAGGCAACTGGAACATGTTGAGATTCATCAAGCTAGAAATAAAGAAACATTACATACATATTTGGCAAGTGGTCAAACACGGATGAACTTTGGAATTGAGGTCACGAATGACAGGACAGGGAGAAGGCATGTATGGGCTAAACGAAATATCCATGATTTGTTTTATATTCTCAAAGAGTTGAACGTTTTTAGAATTTAGCAAATAATCTCAGCGGATATATCAAACCATTCTTCAACTCGTTTCTGAATTTAATCTGCGTTCCAGCATAGATAAAGGGATTGATGCAGGAACTTAGAAACTGAAGCAAATACCCGGATTCTTCCAGGATAAACGATGAGTCACCGTAATCTGAACGTGAATAATAAGCAACTTTTGCAATTCGTGAATACTGTACGGTTATAAAAAGTACCGAATATAGCAAAGTAAAACTACCTGAAATGCCAAAAAGTAAAACGATGGATTTTTTCCTCTTCTCCATCTCTGGGTCGCTCTGATTCTCTCCATTACTCTGTGCTCGGAGTCTCCTGCGAGCTCTATTAGCTGCTAGGATGTGTCTGACAGTCAGAATATTGAGCAGTAAAATCAGAATGAATGGGAGACAGGGAGCTAAAATGGATCGAATCAAGTCGTACGCAGTCCATGCTGGTGTTGTATTAAATAATTGCTTTACCACGCAGAACCATGGCACGTTATGAATTACGTACAATGGTTCAAATATAAAATACAAAAATACATTTTTTAGACAGCTCAATGTGCAAACACTAGCTATAGCCCGCGTTGCTATCTTCTCTGTACAATATCTAATTTTCAGCTTGTGGCAACAAATGGCCACAAATCGATCAAAGGTGAAAGCTACTGTTAACCATGCAGAACTGTCAATGACTGCATAACTTAGGACTACACGGAGACTGCATACTTGTGTGATGGATAGGAAACTAAATGGGAAATAAATACCAGAAATTCGATTTATAATGACAGTAACAATGATCACCAAGAGATCTGCTAGTGCCATGGACACAACGTAGTAAATGATACATCCAGAGAGACCACATCTTTTTCGGTAAAGGATCACTACCACTGCCAAATTAGCTGTAACAGAAATAATAAAGTCAGGAAATAGTGATAAATATGATTCAGAGCGGGAGAGCAATAAGCTTATTGGTCTGACATTCAACAACATATTTTAAACAGTATATTGCACGAAGCCTGTATTGTTGTGATCTGTTTATGAGCTGGAAACATGCCTCACAGTTGTTTCAGGAGTTTATGTTAAAATTAAGGCAATCATTTAATGTTACGTCAATGACAAAGGAGTAAGTAATTAAATAATATGGTACAATGAAAAGTTTGCTTTTACAGACAGGTCGAAAGAAACACAGCAATAAACTGTCGAAATAGTACATATGCAAAAATATCATAGATTTGATACAACAGCACATGTGAGGTCTTTTGTGATCAGTCTTTTTAACTTGGAAGTTCGAGGATGAATTGCACAAATTATTCAAATAAAACTAGGAACAGCAAATGCTGGCTATCTGATTCACACAAAATCAAACATCGCTGGACAAACTCAACAGCGGTGCCAGCATCTATGGTGAGAAGGCAGACTCACTCCGCAGATGCACTAAGACCTGTAGAGTTTCACAGCTTCATACAGCATGGAACCGGTCCTTAGGTTTAAACAGTCGAAGCCGAACATGATCTGAAAATTAAGCATTCCCACCAGCCTGCTTCTGGCTAATATCCCTCCAAACACTTCGTATTCATGTACCTATCCAAACGTATATTAAACCTCGTAATTATACCAACATTCATCACGCCCACAATACATTCGTCACACACGCGAACCACACCCTGAGCAAAATAACAAATAATCACTTCAGTGCAATAGAAACTTGTTTTCAAAATTGTTTCTCGAACGTACATGAAAACGGAGTTTCAATAGTCGTTAATATAAACAAATTAGTAGTTATGTTAAGTTAATGCTCATATTGATGAATCGGCAGTCAATTGGAAAGAGCAAAGCTCATGTAGTGTTTTATATATAAAGATCAAAACTGCTGTCCTGTTCGAATTAGGTGCCAATTCCAAGTAATCAACGAATTGGCACTGATGTATTGTACATGTCAGTATCTCGGTGTTTACAATATTTTATTCATTTAACTCCTTCTTTTATTTGGGTTGGATGTGATCAGTGCTTCAAAATCAATACGCAATCCGTTATTTGGGCAAATTGCTCTGCAAATTTCATTTTTAAAAAATTAGACAATATACATTCAGACTTGCACCGACATTCCAAAATGTTAATTCAAATCCAGTCCCAATTCAACACCATAAGTGTTCGAAGTTTATGTCAAAAAAGACAATGCAATGATACACATATGGTGTTTACAGCTCAGAACATGGTAAAACTGCATTTACACATGCCAGCTACCTGCTGAGTAGGGCATAGAAAAACGCCCAATAATGTAGCAGAAATCAATTTACAGAGAAACCTCGGTTATGCGAAGGACACAGACGGTGAGTATTTTGTTTGGTTAATCAAACGCTGGATAATTGATGGCAAATAACATAGTTAACCACACATCAGGACCTTGTGATCCTGTTTGGATCATCCAAAATTCGGTTAATTGAATGAGGGATAACCGAGGTAGTAAGAAGTCAACTGTACAGACTGCAGCAATGCTGTAGCACTTCAACATTCACAGCATCATAACTTTAGAAATTTGACACACAATACGATTCGTATAAGGCAACAATACAGCAATTTACATTGAGATGGTCATACTGAAGAAGCAAGCTAACTTGCGAAAATGCCTGAAGAGAGTAGATGTGGAACAAATTTTCCCACTGGTGAAATGATCAAGAATGAGAGGACAGAAAGTTCCAACATTTGAAAAGAATGGAAAATGTTAGAGAAAAATAAAACTTTATTTGCATGCAACTGCATGTTAAATTTTGGAATAACCTACCCGGCAGTATAATGGATGCCGTGCATTTGCAACGATAGTATTGCTATTAAATCATAACATTGTTGCATGGAAGACATCAATGGAAAATTTATTTAAGACAAAAAAATTCTGTAAGAGAGGGGAAATATTTCCTGGTGAAGTGAAAAGATGCACTGTTAAAATAAAAAAAACAACAGAATAATTGACATTACAAACAGGATATCCATGCTAGGAAAATGGGTTCTTGGTTGTAAAGGAATCATAATGCAACAAACCAACGAGTCAGCTAGTTATCCAATACTTTACCTGGAATCCCAATCGCTGCAAGCAAAGGATAGTAAATGGAAAACAACAGGCCTTTTGGTGATATGTGCATTTCGACCAGAAGTTTCAAGCACATTCCACGTTATGCTGCATTTTGCCGCATTTATAAACAATGTCAGACTCCAGTGGTTTAATTAGATGTTTTGAAACAGTTACAAAAACACAAATGAGAACAGTTGCAGCTGAGCATGTTTTGATGGAGTGAGGTTGTTAATCATGTTTTGAATGAAATATATCTGGGGACTACAATGTATCTTCAAAACTTGCCAAAAGAGCTGCAGAATGCTGGAAATCAGAAACAAAAGCATAAGTTGTTTGAAAGTCAAGTCTAACAGCATCATTGGAGTGAAATCAGAGTTAACGTTTTGGGTCCAATTCTGAGGAAGGGTCACTGGATCCGAAATTTTAATTTTGATTTCTCTCCTCCTTAAAATGTTTGACCTGCGTTTCTTTATTAAATTACATAACCCGGATTTTGACTTCTTGGCTGAAGCAATGGTCTACTCCCCTGGTCAATGTGAGAGGTGGCAATTTGCCTTGATCTTTGTCAGTAGCATAAAGTTTAATTTCTGGTTAATATCTTGGGAGCAAATGAATCTTCCAGTGCAAATCAACGAAGTGGCCAAGTCCAGAGAAAGAGCACATTTCTTCATAACATTATTGAATCAATATACAAACTTGCTCATATCTGTCTTAAGCTGAAATCGAGGCTGATACTTTCCAATGACTCACATTTTGGTAAACACATCAAACTTCTTTCGTATGAACTTGTTATTTTGACATCACATCTGTATGAAACGGGACAAAACAAAATACTGGAAATCTGAAATAAAAGAGGAAAAAATGTTGGAAAAACTCAGCAATTCTGAAAATAAATCATGGAGAGAGAAAGCTCAAGCTTTGACTTATACATAACTATTTATTAACCAAATAGGTACCCTGGCTTCAGGGAAAGTCAGAGGCGAAGATCCCTCAAGAGAGTATCTCAATGACAGACTCCAGCTACAAGACACAAGTCGACTGTCTGAAGGAATACTGCCCATTGTTGGAGGGCATCAGCAGAAACATGCAAGGAGTTTGAGGTCGTCAAGAATATTGATTTGATTTGATTACATGTGGAGAAACACAATGAAAATTATTGCAATGCATGCGAACCAGATAATTTACTGCCTTCATAAGTACATTGGGATAATAGCAGAGAATTCAGAGTAAAGTGCTATGGCAGAGAAGGCGCAGGGAAATATTAAATATTATTCATAGGATTTCTGTTCATAAGTCTGATAATACCAGGGGAAAAGCCGAGCCAAACTCTGTTGGTACATACTTTCAAACTTTTCGTGTCTTCTGCCCGATGGAAAAGATGCCAGATTGTAAAACCTGTATGGAAAGGTCTTTAATTCTGTTGGCTGTTTTCTGGAGACAATGGGAATTTTAGAGAGAGTCAATGGACAGAACGCTAACTTCCTTGACTGACTGGGGTAAGCTCACAACCCTATATAACTTCTATGATCTTTCGCACAGCAGTTTTCATGTCAAACTGTGATTCATCTGATTATGATGCTAACAATGGTGCATGTACAAAAATTGGTAAGTCATTGTAGACATGCCAAATGTCCTTAGTCATGTGAGCAATTACCGACATTGGTGCTTTCTCCTTACTGCAGTGTCGAAGTGGATGGGCCAGAGCAGATGGTTGGTGCTACTTACTCATTGCAGATCTTGAGAGCCTCCAACTCAGCACCATTGACATAAACGGGAGCGTGTCCTTCTCCCCGCTTCATGAGGTGGATGGCCAGCTCCTTCATTTTGATGACATCGTTGTCTTTTCATCATGCCACTGAGCTGTCCATTTCCCTCCTGTACTTTTTCTTGACCTTGTTTGAGATATGACCAACTACAGTAGCGTCGTCAATTAATTTGCAAATGGGGATCGAGCTGCATCTGACAATATAATCGTCAGTGTTTAATGAGCGTAATAAATGGGTGAGTATGTGGTCTAAAGTAAACAATTACCGTCCTGACGTGCGTTTCCTTGTCTTTCAGATGGTCCAGGGCTGCGTTTCGAGCCAGGAAGACGACATTCTTGGAGTCTCGTCTTTATGTGTGCTACTACAAACCTCCTGAATCATTTCATAACAGTGGAAGTCAGATCCACTGGGCGATAGTTCTTTAAGGCAGGTTGCCCGATTTTCCCTTGGCATCCGGATGACAGTTGTCCTCTTAACAAAGTAGGAATCTCACATCGTAGCAAGAAAAAATTAAAGATGTCTTCAAATACTCCCACTAGCTGAGCGATGCAGTTCCCAAGTGCACAGTAATGATTCCATCCAGATCAGTTGGTTAACGTGGGTTTGTTCTAAGGAAGGCTGATCTGACCTTGCAGCAGTAACTTTGGGTGCAGGTTCACTTGAGACCGTTGGGGCAGGTGTCAACTTTTCACTGACCTTCACTTCAAAACGAGCATAGAATGCATTCAGCTCATCGGGTACGTGTGCACGGCTTCAGTGAATTGACTTCACTTCACTTTGCAGCCAGTTATATCATGTAAGCCTTACCACATTTGGCCAGAGACTCTGGCTGAGACTGATATTGTCTTTCGATATTCATGGTGGCTTTGGGAAGATCAATATTAGAATTTCCGTATAGGTCAGGATCACCTCAGTTGAATGCCTCAGACTTAGACTTTTTTAGGGATTCGATCTTTTGGATGATGTAGCTTCTGATTTGGGAAAACTTGGATTAACTTCATCGGAGTACCCAGCGCTCGAAACATTCATTGATGAAGTCTGTGACAGTAGGGACATTCTCAATAACGTTGACTGCTGAGATATTGAATATGGACCAGCCCAATGACTCCAGTCAGATCGTATCTCCTTCATTTCCTCAGGCCTGCAATGAATAATTTTCTTTCATGGATTCTCACACTTGAGTTTTAGCTTGCAAGCGGGAGAATAACCATGGCCTAATGGTCTGATTTGCTAAAGCTTTGAACAGGGATTAGGAAGATAGGCATCTTTAATGATTGTACAGAAATGGTCCATGGTGTTTGCGCCATGGCAGAACAGAAGGCGTGTTGGTGCAATCTTCACAGAACACTCTTGTGGTAGGTCTGGATGAAGTCACCGGCTAAGGTGATTAAACCTTCGCGGTGTTCCATTTCAAGTCTATTTGGAGTGATATATATTTCATCAAATGCACTCTTCATTTCTACATGGTGAAAAATGCAGATTGCTGTCAGGACAGCCAAAGAAAATGACCGCAGCAGATAGAAGGGATGGTACCTCACCCTTAGATTTTCAAGTCCGGCCAACAGTAACTCATCAGCTTCACCACATCGATGACCAAGAGATGTTGATTGTAAGGCAGACCCTTTGACGCTTTGGCTTGCCTGAGTACACTGTGTTCTGTATTAGTGGTGCTGGAAGTGCACATCCGTTCAGGCAACATCCAAGGAGCAGTGAAATCGATATTCCGGGCAAAAGCCCTTCATCAGCTCTATTCCTGATGAAGAGCCTTTGCCCGAAACGTCGATTTCACTGTTCCATGGATGCTGCCTGAACTGCTGTTCTCTTCCAGCACCACTAATCCAGAATCTGGTTTCCAGCATCTGCAGTCATTGTTTTTACCTGAGTACACTGTATGTCAAAGCAGCCCACTTGCTGGACCCAAATACACAAATTTTCATTTGCACCAACACCGGTAATTTGGGTACTGTCTAAAAAATTAACAAAGATGTGTGTAAAGGCTCATTTGAGCAGTGCCTTCCAAGTCGACCACCAAAACCACAGGGAAGGAAAAGGAAAAGCCGTTTGCAAAAAATATCACCAGCAAGTTCATCCCCAAGCCACTCACGACCCTGATTGGTAACATCATGCTCTTCCTTCAGCTTTACTTGGTGAAAACCCGGGAACTCACCTCACACCGCTAACAGCATTGTGAGTTTGCCAATAGCAAAAAAGGCATAATTACAAGAAGGCAACTGACCACTGTCTTCTCAAGCGAAATGAATGGTGGGGCGTAAGGCACGAACCAACCATCAACTATCACGTCCTGCTTTTGAAATAAAATGCATTGAAATGCATTAAAGCGTTTTTTACCCACTGACATACGAAATAATGCACAGTGAAAACTCTTGTATTTACACTTCCTCCCCAAGAATAACTAATTTCAAAGTGGCCAATTTCGCTTTAAAAGTTATTTGTAATTGTTTTAAAAAGTGGGAGCTCTTGAATTGATAAATGGCATGAGTTTTTGATGATGAACAGTTGTGAAGATTATTTTTTAAGGTAAATTCATCCAGAGACTTGTGGAAAGTTTGTTTCATTGTCTGAGGCACCTGACAGTGGTGCAGATTGAGTGGAATGGGAGTCCATCAGACTCAGTCTAAAGTTGCAACTGCAACAGGGTAGGGTGCGTCGTATCTTGAAGATTAAACATCTGCTTCGGAAGGCAGTGTTTGTGGAGATTAACTGATAGCTTCAAAATGATATTGTCTGAAGCAGACTGTGAACCTGTGATATGACAGCTATAACTGATTCCACACTGATTGAGACAGGGACAAGGAGCAGAATTTGCCACACACTATCCGTCTTGCTGTCAGCCCCCAAAAAGCAACAACGTTGCATCTTTAATACTCCCATCCCTGTGATGCAACGACCTCCAAACCGAGTCAGACCTCCCAATAGATGACGAAGGAGCGAAGGAGTAAGCATGGAGAGTACAGCACACTTACTAAATATTAACAACACTTACCAAACTCCTAAATGAGTGAAGTTTTCAAATTAAACATCACCTGAGAAACTGCAGCTGATACATGCATAAATTTACGCCTGATGAATATTTCTCCTCTTTCAAAGGTGGGAAGAATACTTTCGATTTTATCAATGTTTGAAGCAGGTAGTTCTTGCCTCAGAAGCTTTGAAATCCTGAAAGCCCAGTCCTCAAAATGAAAAGTGACAAAAGTTGTTCCCACGCTGAAAATTAGGGAAGTGATGGAGTCGAGAGTGTGGTGGTGAAAAAGCACAGCAGGACAGGCAGAATCTGAGGAGCAGGAGAATCGACGTTTCAGGCATTAGCCCGTCATCAGGTTGTGCTTTTCCAGCATCACGCTCTCGACTCTGATCTCCAGCATCTGCAGTCTTCACTTTTTCCAAAGGGATGGGAGTGTTGCGTGTAAGTCAGTTGATGGTTGACCATTTGGCGCAAGAAACGTGTGGGTTTATTGTAAAACATCTACATATTTATTTGCAGTCTCACAGAGTTACTGGGAGTCACGTGAACTGCATAAAGATTAGGTATCCATGTTAAAATAAAAATTGAGTGTTGATATTAAATCCAGGAACAAAACTTGAATGTAGATTGCAGTGTTCACAAGGAGTCACAGCTGAGAAGTGGAAGATGTGCATGATGGTTTTGGTGATTCAGAGGAATGAACTGCGGCCTTCAGTTTTTTTTTAAATGATTACCTTTGTATCATTGAAATTCAGAATAAACTACTCCACAAATTGCAAAGCAAAACTAAGAAGCTCAAAAGGTTAACGGGATTGTGGGATGCCTGTCCAGAGATCACTGAAGGTGGATGAACAGGTTAATGAAGCAGTTAATAATGCAAAAGGGACGCTTGATTTTTTTTTAAAAATCAGAGCTGGAAAAGTTTAAACGGGCAGGGAATTAATTTCGGAATTACACAGATATTTTTGAGGCCATAAATAAAGTAATGTATGCTTCTCTGAATACCACACTTTAAAAAAGATGTGACTGCACTGGAGGGGGAGAAAGGAGATTCACCAACATTTTATCCAGAATGAAGTATTTCATCATTGCAGAGAGGCTCGATAAACTTGGAGCAGTGAATGTTGAATGGAGCCTGTTAGAGTTGAGCAATATTATGAGAGGCATGGACAGCTTGAATGGAATGCAGTTGTTGCACCGAAGTCAAGATTCAATAAGAATTGGGGAGTTGGGGGGTGGAGGTGATTTGGAAGCAGACTGGTGCTAAGTGAATGTCAGGAGGTTCAGTGGAGATGTGAGGGTTTTTTAAAATTTCTTTTGCTTATTTCTTGTCCCATGTACTCAGATAGAGTGAAACTATTGTATTGTGTGCTAACCGTTCACAACTATGGTAAAACATTTTTAACAAGATGAACTTCCAAGTGCATCTTCCCATCATCATTAAGACAACCTAGTTCCACCTCAGTAACATATCCTGTCTCTGCCCAAGTCTCACTCATCTGCTGCTGTTACTCTCATCCAATCCATTGGTTCATCTAAACTTACCTATACCAATGCACACTCAACTGATACAAATTACTTCACCATTATTGGTAATTCTACAATTCACCGAGGCCAGAACCTCTGGAATTTACTTTGTTAACGCCCGTGAGTCTTTACATTCCTCTCCTCCATCCAAATGCACCTCCATACCACATAATTCAGTCAAATATTTAAATCACCGATCATAACATCTGAGTATGTGTCTCGATGTTACAAAATAGCGTTTTGACATTTTTTTTGTGAAGGGACCTGGAGCATTGTATTTCTTGCTGTCGTTGATTTCGACAAGTCACTATTCCTTCATCATCATTGGGTTAATAAACTGGAAACTAATCTGTCAGTGTTGTAGGTTATTAGAGTATACTCGACAAAAAAATCAAAAAGAGGAACAGCAATGAGGTATTGATATAAAGTAATTAGCAAGTGCACAAACCTGAAGCAAGACAATTAATATTGTACAAATAGTGATTTATGTCTGGAATACACTGGCGGGTTTGAGCTCTGAGCTCCCCAGCGAAATACAACATTTTTTTTACCCTTCACACTGCCGGGTGAAAGCAGGTTTATCTGAAACGTTCAGGACGGCATGGGAGATTCTTCAAACTTGGACAACGTGCAGAGGTACAGGTTAAAAGCAGGCAGAACCCATAGCATCAATTGTAAAGTTGGTGCAAACAGCCTATTGCATTATTACACCATGTGATTCACGATCTTCATCACATAGACTACATCCAGGTGAAGCCTTCTCACAGGTAACTGGATATTTCACAATGTATGTTAATCTTGTTAGTGAAGAGCAGGGAGTGTGATTAGTCGATGTGCTTTTACAGACAGCCAACCTGGACACAATGTGTTGCAACAAATCAATCTTCCAGCTACTCAGGAAATGAAGGTCGGCTACCAAACACAAAACTAACACACGCTATGATATAAGCCATCTCCGTCTTCGACTGGATCTGTGAGCAGAGCTTGCAATAAAACAATTACACTGGCTGGAAATCTGAAAAAGAGAAAATGCGGGTGATACTCTGGAAGACAGATATAGAAGAACAAAGAACAAAGAAAATTTACAGCCCAGGAACAGGCCCTTTGGCTCTCCAAACCTGAGCCGTTCCAAATCTACTGGCTAAAACTGTCGGTCAATTCCTAAGCATCTGTATCCCTCTGCTCCCCACCTACCATGCATCTGTCCAGACGCATCTTAAATGAATCTACCGTGCCTGTCTCTACCACCTCTGCTTGCAACGTGTTCCAAACGCCCACAATCCTCTGTGTGAAGCACTTGCAGCGTGTATCCCCCTTAAACTTTCCACCTCTCACCTTGAAAAATGACCTCTCATGACTGAATACTTCACCATGGGAAATAACTTGTCTCTATCCACCCTGTCCATACCCTTCATGATATTGTTAAAACCTCAATCAGGTCACCCCTCAATCTCTTTTTTTCTAATGAAAATAAATCTAACCTACTCAACCTGTCTTCATAGCTAGCAATTTCCATAACAGACATCATCCTTGTAAACCTTCTCTGCACCACCTCCAAAGTGTTCACATCCTTTTGGTAATGTGGCGACCAGAACTGTACACAGTATTCTAAATGCGCTGAACCAATGCCTTGTACAACTTCAACATGACTTGCCAGTTTTTATACTCAGTACCTCGTCCAATGAAGGCAAACATACTGTATGCCTTCTTGACCACTCTATCCACCTGTACAGCAACCTTCCAGGTACAATGGACCTGCATTCCCGCATCTCTCTGCTCATCAACTTTTCCCAAGACTCTTCTATTCATTCTATAATTCACTCTGGAATTAGTCTTGCCTAAATGCATCACTTCACGTTTGCCTGGACGAAATCCATCTGCGACTTTTCTGCCCAACTCTCCAGTCTATCTATATCCTCCAGTATTCTCTGACAGTCCCTTGTGCTTTCTGCTACTCCACCAATCTTCGTGTCATCTGCAAACTTGATGATCATACCAACAGTGTCCTTTTCCAGATCATTTATGTATATTACGAACGTCAGTGGCCCCAAAACTGAACACCACTGGTCACCTTTCTCCATTTCGAGAAACTCCCTTCTACTACTCTGTTTCCTGTTGCTCAACGAGTTCTTTATCCAACATGCTAGAATACCCTGGACACCATGTGACTTCACTTTCTCCATTAGTCTACTGTGGGGAACTTTATCAAACGCCTTACTAAAGTCCATCTATGTGACATCAACAGCCCTTCCTTCATCTATTAACTTGGTCAATTCCTCGAAGAACTCTATTAAGTTGGTAAGGCATGATCTCCCCTGCACAAAACCATGTTGCCTATCACTGATAACCTCATTCTTTTCTAAATATAAATAGATCCTATCCCTCAGTACACTCTCCAGCAACTTTCCCACCACCGACGTCAGGCTCACTGGTCTGTAGTTACCCAGAATATCCCTACTACTCTTCAGGGGGACAACATGAGCAAACTTCCATTCCTCCAGCACCTCACCTGTATTTAAGGCTGTCACAAAGATCCCAGCTTTTTCCTCTCTCACCTCCCTCAGAAACTTGGGATTGATCCCACCCGGTCCTGGGGATTTGTCCACCTTCATAATCTCTTGCCTACCCAACACATCTTCACTGCGTATATCAACGTAATCCAGACTAATCAGGCAAGATTCATCATGTTCGTCTTTTCAGTGAACAATGATGAGTAATCACTCAGAACCTCACCCATTCTCTCAGGCTCGACACACAGCCTTCCTTCATTATCCTTTAGTGGACTAATCCTTTTTCTAGTTACCAATTGCTTCTTACATAAGAATAAAATACTTTGGGATTCTCCTTAATTCTGCTCACTAAAGCTATTTCATGACCCCTTTTAGCCCGTTTGATTCCTCATTTAAGTCTTATCCGACTCTTCCAAAATTCCTCCAGGGCCCGTTCTGTTCTTAACTGTCTGGACCTTATGTACGCTTCCCTTTTCCTCTTGGCTAGTAGTACAATTTCTCCTGTCATCCACGATTCATGAATCTTGCCTTTCATATCCTTTGTCTTCAACGGGACATGCCTACCCTGCACTTTCTTTTACCTATCTTTGAAAGCCTCCCAAATATCAAATGTGGACTTCCTCCAATCAACATTTCCGAGCTCCTGCCTAATTTTGATATAATGGCCTTGGCCCAGTTTAATACTCTGCCCTTAGGAGCACTCTCAACTTTATCTACGAGTACTCTAAAACTTACAGAATTGTGATCACTGTTCCCAAAGAAATTCCCACCACACCTTCTACCACTTCTCCTAGCTCGTTCCCCAGTACCAGCTCCAATGTGGCCCCCTCCCTCATCGGACTATTGACATACTGCTCAAGAAAACTCTCCTGGCTGCTTCTTGCAAATACCACCCCATGCATGCCTCTGACTCTATTTGTATCCCAGTCAATGTTGGGAAAATTACAATTTCCCATCACCACTACCCTATTTCATCCAAAACGTTCCATAATCTATTTCCTATTTGTTCTTCTACCTCATGCTCACTTGTTGGGAGGCCTGTACTACAGCCCCAACAATGTAACTGCACCCTTCTTAATTCTCAGCTCCACCCATAATGCCTCACTACCCAAGACCTCCATCGTGTCCTCCTTTAGCACAGCCAGGATATCGTCCCTGACCAGCAATGCAGCTCCACCTCCCCCCTTTTTTAACTTCTCTCCCTGTTCTGCGTGTCTACAGCGCAGGAAAAAGGATCCTGAGGTTCAGGATACACTAGTCAAAAACGTGTAGAAATAAAGGCAGTTAAGTTTTCATGTTCTACAGAATGATTCACGGTAAACCAAAGGGGTATCGAATTTGAGGATCAATCTGAGCTCAGACCTACAACAGAAAAACGATCCTTAACTGTGAAAGATGCAGTAATAAGATTAAACTTTTAAGAGAGCAATAAGTAGATAAGAGATGAACAGCATTATGAACCTTATTTAGACACTGTTGGTAGAAATAAGAGTGAAATACTAAACAGGTATAAAAGACGTCTATGACTAGAGACAGAGGAAGTTATTCATTGGCAAAGTGATGTTCTAGGAGGGCAGTGGTGAAGCAGAGTTATGGAGGACCATGGTCTTAGATTCACTGGATAGATTCATAGCCCAGAGCCACAGAACTTCCCACAAATAACAAAGCATAGGCAACTTGGAAAATCACTGCATGAATGAATTTGCCCTAAACACTCATTTGTTAAACAGTCTCACTGTTTACAATGGAGCCTGCAGCTGGATCGAGATCAAAAGTATTGGAATCCGAGGCAATAACTCCGAGTTGAATGAATCCTGGGTAAGCGGATGATGTCACGTGCAATTGTCGCTGCGTGGTGACATCAGACGCAGGAATACAGAAAATCTGGATCGATGCAAACCAGAGACCACAACGCAATGTGAAGTATGGCAGTCTGTCTGAGATTTACAAGAATGGTTCAAGAGGTAAGAACTTCAGTTACATTGTGATGTTTCAAATCGTCTGTTTGGATTGAATTAGATTGAGCAGAGATGTGTTTGCCAAAGATGAGTGTTTGGTATATAAGAAAATGTTAGTTGTCCATAAAGAAGGGACAACGATTGAAGATTCTGATGAAGTGACATGGAGAGAATGTGAGTAAAAGCTGTATGCTACAGGGAATAATGCTTTGGAACTCAACGCTTATTTTCAAAGTTCTCTGCTATGAAGCAAGTGATTCCGTGCGGTTTTTGGGTGATACTTGGTTTCAGTTTCCTATCTGCAAAGCTCCATGTTCTTTCCTGTAAATTAAGATTACAACATTTATCACAGCCAATCCAGGATATAAATTCAACCTGGGGAATATGTTAGGTTGGCAACAGAGGATTGCCGATGTACAACAATGACAGCAGGGTGCATTTATATAACAGTTCGAACCCAATAAAGAAAACCCTTCTGCGTTAACATTCCTTACATTAAAATAGCCCTTGCTTCCCTCCCCAGTTAGTTCTTGAACACTGTTGTCGGAACAAATATCAAAAAGGAGGCTTATATCCTGTGTTGCTTAGCACAAGCGAGCTTTATTCAGAGCTCTATTGCCACACATCTTGGTGAATTCAGAGGCCACCAGGAATCTGGCTTTGATGTGGAGCCCAGTTGCCCTCTTAATCGCAGTTCAGATCGGAAGGTCAATGAGCTCTGAACTCTCCAGCGAAATACAAAATTCTTTGTACCCTTCACGTTAAAATAATTACATGAAACATTGGCATCATTGTAAACCACATCACCGAATCTATACATCCAATTCAGTTAATGCACATTCAGTGATGAATAACTCACTCTACAGCTGATTGCCCTCCCAAAATCTCATGACGTCTGCCAGTTTTTTTCCAGACTCTGTCTGTGGGATCTTATAACGATTTACTTATATTTATTCATTATAACGAAGGAATAACAGCTTTATACCTTCCAAGGTATTTCCCAGCTTTATTGCATTATTTAACAATAACATAAATCGTTGCTTTTTCACTAAGAACTCTTTCAAAATCTATCTTAAATGTTGTTTAGCAGACTTGGAAGCGTATTAATTTCAATTGTCATGATGTGTTTTTTTAAAAAAACTGCTCCAATATAAAGTTAATGTGACACAGCTGACAAATTGAGAAAAGTCACTTTTTCACTTCAGCTTGGGAGATCAAAGTTCCTCTGAGTTGCAACTGCAGTTTTCGACCCTTGCTATTTGCATGCCGTAAGTCGGTTTAACTAAATTTGGCTTTTATATCTACAGGAATATGATATAAAAGTAAGAAGGCATTGTTGCAATTGCAAAACGTATCGGTGAGATCGCCCCTGGAGTATTTGCAGAGTATTTGTCTCCTTATTTGAGGAAACGTACAATGGCATTGGAGGCAGTTTAGAGGAGGTTTACTACATCGATTCCAGAGATGAGTGGTTTGCTTTTCGAGGAGTGATTGAACTATTTAGATCTTTACTCTCTGGAATTTAGAAGAATGACGGGAGATGAAATTAAGGTATTCAAGATGATAAGAGATGTGGATGTATTAAATGTGGAATAGATGCTTCATATTGTGGGGCATTCTCAAACGAGAGGTTATGGTCTTAGGATATGGATAAGAAAACTTAAAACAGATTTAAGGAGGACCTACTTCTCCCAGAGGGGTGTGAATCTGTGGAATTCGCTAACCCAAACTGTCGTGGATACTAGCCCAGTGAGTAAATATAAGGAAGATTTGAGCAGATTTTTTAAAATTGGTAATGAGTAGAAGGGATATTAAGAGAAGACTGGAAAATGGGGGATGTGTTGTATATCAGCGATGATCGAATGATGCAGCAGACGTGATGGGCTGAATGACTTAATTCTGCTCCTGTATCTTATGAGCTGATGAAATATAAGGCAAAGCCTAAAATAGTATGGAAATCGTGTTGGAGTTGAACAGAAGTTTGCAGATAATACAATTCGGAATTTTGTCACCACATTACAGATGGATGTGGGGGGGGGGGGGGGGGGGGGGGTGCACAGCATACATGGATAGGAAAGGTTCAGAATGTTCTGGGCCAAGTTCAGGGAAATGTGGAAGGAGTGGATAGACATTGTGGGAGGAATGGAAAAGTTTGCACCAATGGGCATGTCTTCGTGCTGTAGGGCTCTGTGACTCTGTGAGTGCAGGTAAATTGGATTAACATAATGTGATTTTCACTGTTTCACATAGGCACAGTGGGATGAAGGGGCGCCTTTCTGCTGCCTGATTTTATGAAATCCTGACTGTAGCTAACTTGTATACCGGAGGGGACGCTGGATCCTCCGGACAAATGCTGTTGAGACATATGTTATTGACACAGCTTTGAAAGTTACTAGCCAGCTCCCAGTTTGTCACGGGCAACACGAATAATGTTGGTTGTCGTAGAATATATCTCCAGCTTCTTATTTTAAAATAACACATGTAACATACACTTGTCTATTACTCAAGGATGCCCTATTTGCAATATTTCCATCTCCTTGTTTGTTAAGAATCAAAATAAAATGTTTTACCATGAGGGAGATAGACGCAAAAGTCTAGTCACAAACAAAGTCTAACTGTAAGTTACATAAAAAAGGTACAGATAGTATTCACATACAAATACACATAATTAGGCGAAATATATGCAATGAGAGAGAGGCATATACATGGGCACTACTACCAAACTGAGGAACATAACACAAGAAAGTGTGTTAAGTCTCAACTAACACTACTTGTATCTCATTCTGTTAGTGGTAGGGATGAGTGTTCATTCTCCCAGTGCCTGCTTTGGTGCTTCAGCAGCTGTTAGAATTATATGCGGGACTGAGAACCAACACCTGTTTCTGTTTGGACAGCAGACCGAGCGCTTGAATCTCTCCCTACACGCAGAGTAATTTGACCTGTCGCCACAGCTCTGAATGTATAGGTGGGGCTGCATGTTACAAGAGCGTTTGAGATCATCACAGTTGAAGATTCGCTACACCGTGCTGTTCCCTACTTGCGTGGAGCACATTAACCTGTGTTGCAATTCAATCAGGCAAAATACTTCCACACGCAGCGAATGTTCAGCAGAGTTATTACTTTTGAGGAGATCTTGGATCTTTTCTTGAATTTAGAATATTGGAGCACGCAAGACGGCCATATGACACTGCGATTCCGCAACTGGAAGGTGTGACTGAATTTCTGTCTACACGAGAAAGGCCTCTCAGTGGTATCATAACACTCCCGTCCGTTCTAACACGCAGCTCCAGCAGATTGAAAGGTTGTGTGAAGTTTCTCATGTACGTTCTACAGTCGAAAGCCTGTGACTGGTTGTGAATTCATGTTTGGTCAGAAAATTTCAAATCCCATATTGAAATCCACTGAGTTCCCATTCATCCTTTGTAACAATGTAGGGATTATACCTCTAAAGCGCGGATCCCCAAGACCCATTCATCAGCCACAGCACTGCTTGACTACCCGCTTGACTACCCCATCCCTACAACATACTCCGTCTCTTCTTTACTGGTCAAAACTCTTGCATTGTTTTACAATGCTGAAGCGCCTGGTAGTGTTGACAAGTAGCAGACTTTAGTCTATTAAGCTACTAGTGGATTCTATTGCATCTTAGATACATTTTCAAAGTATGATGAGCTACCAGCTGTCTCCAATGCACCAATGCTCGATGTAGAAGATTTGAATGTACTTCTTCATTTTCTTTTAACTTTGTGATCATTTTACACCAAGAATCAACAAATGGAAAATATAATTTCGAAGTGCATTTTAAAAGGAATCCAAATTTTTATGTTTCTTGATATTTTATTGATTTCGTTATAATTATTAGCTAGCTGCTCAGAAGTAAGACATATTGAAATTGGGATAACAATTTTCCGTCTCTAACTACTGGGTGGGTTCTTCCTGATCAAGTAATTTGCTGTGTTATTTCTTCGATTCTGAGTCTCAATGTTCAGATACAAATGGAAGTCGCCTGAACATGGGCGTAAATGTGGCATACACAAGTCTCAATTCTGGTTAACTAAGTATTGTCCAGATGAGTGAGCAAGCCAGTGAGATCAACAGTGAAGCAATGGCTTGTGTTAAATTGCAAAAACTTTAATTTCAAAGGAATAATGTCCGAATGAGGAGCAGTTTTTTTTTCTCCCTTGGGAGCAGTACTGGGAGAATTTGCAATAAAACCAAAAGTTTTGCATGATCTCAGCAGTCATTTAGTTCATCCAAGAATCAGACTGCAGATCTGAGTGACGACAAAGGAATAGAAGTTTTCTCCTTAGTTGCCTACAGTAGAAAAAAATGGACAAGGAACCCAGGATAAATGCGAAGGTGTAGCAACAGCCCAGGTTCAATCATCAGATTAGCTAGCAGAAGGAGTTTTGTCTCTCTGTTCACGGTATTGTTGAATTCGAGGTCACTGATATGCATCCATCATTGACTGATCACATGCATGAACTGTGCCTGTAGCACCTTAATGGCCATGTTTCACTGCTCTCACCATGTGTGCAAGGACCAATGAAATGTATGCACAGGCAGGGATCACAGATCACGACGAAAATGAAGAATGAAATAAGAGACAACATGGCATGTGTACGAGGTCTCATGCCCACGACTGAAGAGGGATAGAAAATGGGATAGATGAAGGC
Organism: Chiloscyllium punctatum; assembly: GCF_047496795.1. Taxonomy (NCBI): domain Eukaryota; kingdom Metazoa; phylum Chordata; class Chondrichthyes; order Orectolobiformes; family Hemiscylliidae; genus Chiloscyllium; species Chiloscyllium punctatum. The sequence continues at coordinate 50,957,345 of NC_092774.1, forward strand.
AGAGTACACAACTGTTATTAGAGAGCTCGGAGAGGTGTCCTGAGCAGGAAAATGGGCATTCCTGGAGCTGAAGAAATCCTCCACAAATTAAAGAACAATATGCTCACATGTGGAGAGATATTAAGTTCCGGGTCATCATCAATCATTGGGAATCATGCCCTCTCAACACTCTCAACAATTCACGCAAGCAATCCGTAAGTTTTGTCAGAGGTTTAAACAATGCAAACGTGTATTAAATCTGAACTTAGGAAACATCTTAATAATTGTTTATTCACTCTGTTTGCACATAGTTGCATCTAATTCATGCTGGCTTGAGACGTGACAAAGCGCAGATGCACAAAATATGATAATGGCATTGATCGTTATGGTCATTGACACTAAGAAGAGAATTTCAACAAACGGCCACATTCTACTTCTGACTGAGGCCATGGCTGTGGTACAATCATAAGGGCAGTACAAGATTCAACTCTGCATCAATTTTGATTGCTCAGGAATTGTGTGAATATCCGACAAAGCTGGAAGAAGAAATGTGCAAATTCACGGGACATGGAGGACAGACAATGCAATCGTGAAGCCAGGATGATAGTCTTCGAAGACCAATGGACATGCATCATGTTTCCTGTCCTTGCTCGCTTAGTTAACAATCCTTTGGAGCATAGCTGGCGCCTAAATCACCCCTGACTTACTGATTCCAAATAAAAGGCAACTCGAGTGTGTTGAGAATTATCAGGCCAGAACCTACAAAGATGGAAGTTTACAGGCTGCTGTTTCACTTTTCAATGTGGCGTTGTTAATTAAATTAAAGAAGTTTTACTCACACGTTTGGCAAGTGTCCAAACGCAAATGAACTCTGGAATTGAGGTCGCGGGTGCCAGATCACGAAGAAGGCATGCGTGAGCTAAGTATAGTATCCAGGTTTCATTTCGTATTCTCAAAGAGTTGAACATTTTCGCATATTAGCAAATAACCTCAGAGGATATTTCACCCCATTCTTCAACTCTTTTCTGAATTTACTCTGCGTTCCAGCATAGATAAAGGGATTGATGCAGGAACTTAGAAACTGAAGCATATACCCGGTTTCCTCCAGGATAAACGATGAGTCACCGTAATCAGAACGTGAATAATAAGCACCTTTTGCAATTCGTGAATACAGTGCTGTTACAAAAAGCAGTGAGTATAACAAGATAAAACTACCTGAAATGGCAAAAAGTAAGATGATCGATTTTTTCCGTTTCTCCATTTCTGGGTCATTCTGAGTTTCGCCAGTGCTCTGGGTCCGGAGTCTCCTGCGAGCTCTATTCGCTGCCAGGATGTACCTGACAGTCAGAATATTGAGCAGTAAAACCAGGATGAATGGGAGACAGGGAGCTAAAATGGTCCGAATTAAATCGTACGCAGTCCATGCTGGTGTTGTATTAAATAGTTGTTTTATAACGCAGAACCAGGGTACATTATCAATCGTGTACAAAGGTTCAAATATAAAGTATAAGAATACATTTTTTAAACAGCTCAGTGTGCACACAGTTCCTATAGCCCACTTCGCGATCTCCTCTGTACAGTATGTAATTTTCAGCTTCTGGCAACAAATGGCCACAAATCGATCAAAAGTGAAGGCAACCGTTAGCCAGGCAGAACTGTCAATGACTGCAAAAATTAGGACTACACGGAGACTGCAAATTGGTGTGATCAGTAGGAAACTGAATGTGAAATAAATAACAGAAATTCGATTTATAATGACAGTAAAAATGATCACCAAGAGATCTGCCAGCGCCATCGACACAATGTAGTAAGTGATACATCCAGAGAGACCACATCTTCTTCGGTAAAGGATCACTACCACTGCCACATTAGCTGTAACAGAACGAATAAAGTGATGAAATGTCTCAGAGCGTGAGAGCAAGAAACTTATTAACTGACATTCACTAAAATATTTTACACAGAATTCTGCAGGAAGCCCATATACTTGTTGCCTGTTTATGAGTTGAAACGTACCTCACACTTGCTTCAGGACTTTCTGTCACTCTTAAAACGATTATTTTATGTTACACCAATGACAAAGGAGTAATTAATATATTAATGCTGTATAGTAAAGAAGATGGTGTTACAGACACGTCGAAAAAAGCTCAGAGGTAAACTGGACAAATATGATATTTACAGAAGATGTCACATGCTCAATAGATTGGCACCTGTGAGGTCTATTGAGATCATTCATTTTATCTTGAAAGTTTGAGGATGAGTTGTGCAAATTAATAAAATAAAACAAGAAACTGCAGGTGCTGCCGATCTGAATCACACAAAGTCAGACATCGCTGGAGAAACTCAGCAGGTGTGGCAGCGTCTGTGACGAAGAGACAGCGTAATTATTTTCTCTCCACATGCTCCCACAGCTGCATAGTTTCTCCTGCAATGTCTGCTTTTGTGAATTTAGAGATGGGCAGCAAAGAAACAGGCCCTTCATTCCAACTCATCCATGCCGACCAGATACCCTAAGCTAATCTAGTCCCACCTGCCAGCACCCCGCCCATATCCATCCAAACCATTCCTATTCATATAATCATTCAGATCCACTTTAAATGATGGAATTGTAACACCCTCCACCACTTCCTCTGTCAGCTCATTTTATGCACACACCACCCTCTGCGTGAAAATAACTGCCCCTTCAGTTCACTTTTGTCCCTTTCCCCTCTTGCTCGAAACCTAGATTCTCCAGTTCTGGACTCTCATACGCCAAGGAAAAGATCTTGGCTGTTTACCCTACTGAAGCCCCTCATCATTTTATAAACATCTACAAGATAACCTCTCAGTCTCTGGCACTCCTGGGAAAACAGCCCCAGCCTATTCAACTTCTCCCTTTCTGGCTCCAACGTCCAACCCTGGCAACATCCTTGTAGTCATTTTCTGAACCCTTTCAAGTTTCACAACATCATTCTAATAGGAAGGAGACCAGAATTGCACGCAATATTTCAACCGTGAGCTGACCAACTTCCTGCACAGCAACAACATAACCTCTCAAACCCTATACTCAATACTCTGAACAATAAAGGTAAGCATACCAAAGGCCTTCTTCACGATCCTACCTAACTGCGACTCTACTTTCAAGGAGCTGTGAACGCGCACTCATTGTTTGTTTAAATGGTTTGAACAAGTGTGTACACGGCAACAGAAATTACTGGAGGGGAAATTAATAAGTTAACTACGTGGCACAAGATTTTCTGCATACTATTCATTTACTCAATCACCTTCTGACAATTACAATAACGACCTGAGACACTGAAACTACGCAGATGATGACCTCATTCATCCAGACCGAGATTCATACAGCACGGATTGGCTGCTTCAGTCCAAACGGTCAAAGCCGAACTTGATCTCAAAGTAAGCTAGTCTCACCTGCCTGCTCCTGGTCCATATCTCTCCAAACATTCCCTGTTCATGTATCTGTCCAAGTGTCTTTTAAACTTCGTAACTATACCAGTATCTGTCGCTTCCTCGGGAAATTCATTCCTCACGCGAACCAATCTTTGAGTAAAGTATTCGGCACATGTCTACTTTAAATCTCTCTGCCTTCACCTTAAAAATGTGCCCCACTCCCCGAGTCCTCGGGAAAAGACAAGAAGCTCCAATTCTATATGAACCTGTCATTATTTTAGAAACTTTTATCATGCCGCCTCTCATACAGATAGCTTTTTCTTAAATAACAGCAAGCCTCCAAGCTGCAATTTATTGCGAGGTCAAGTAAACACTTCTGTTCAGCAGATACTCGTTTTCGAAACTTTGTCCCCATACGTGATGAAATCTTAGCTTCAGCGGTCATTAATATCGATAAATTAGCCGGTATTCATGTGGATGAATCACCAGAATTTATAGCAAAAAAATTGCAGTGTGATGTAACTGAAATCATACATTGAAAAATACCTTGATTGTCCATTGAGTCTTTCAAAGACCCACAGGCACAGATCCAGTTTGTAGGGTGATTTTGTACTTTCAGAGTTACATTATACTTACCTCAAAAACTGCATGAATTCATGTAAAACTCTGAGCTCAAAAAACTAGTTCAATTGGGTCGGATGTTGAACCAATGCCTCAAACCCTATAAACAGTCATTTATTTGGACGAATTGTTATGCAACTTTCAACTTTTGGTATTCAGACTTTCACTGTCATTCCAAAGTGATAATTCACCTCCAGAAACAATTGAACACCATAACTGGTCGAAATGTATATCAAAACAAAACAATGCAATGATCCACATAAAGTGAATACAGCCAAGATCATGCATAGTCTGCATTACACAGACTGGCTACATGTTAAGTCAGCCACAGTGAAAGCCGCCTAAAATGTGGCAGAAATCAATTTATATTGTGATACCAGGGTGAGAACTAAACTTTGGCGACTGCAGCAGTGTTGTAAAATACCAACATTTACAGCATCATAACTTTACGATGTTCACCCATAATTCCCATAATGGCAGAGCACAACATCTTGCATTGAAATGATATACTCAGGAAGCAAATAAAATCACTAAAATGCCTGAAGAGGGTAGATTCCATGACACTACCGTGTGGAAACAGACTCTTCGGCCCAACAAATCCACACCGACCCTCCAAAGAGCAACTCACCCAGAGACATTCCATTCCATCTACCCTTTCACCTTACACTACGGACAATTTAGCATGGCCAATTCACCTAGCCTGCACATCTTTGTGATGTGGGAGGAAACCCACGCAGACAATTTGCAAACTTCAAACGGAGAGTTACCCAAGGCGGAGATGTGAACCCGGACCTCTGGCACTGTGAGGCCACTGTGCTACCCAACTGTGGGACAACTGCCCCCACTAGTGACGTGACCAAGAGAGATGACAGAAAGTTGCAACAGTTGAACAAGCAAGGAAAATGATACAGAAAAGCGAAAATAGTGTTTGCACGCAGCGGCATGTTAAGGTTTGGAATACACTACCCGATGGTAAGATGGATGCAATATTCAAACTTGATTTAGACTTGTCTTTACTGGATATTATGCAGGTTTATGTAGAGATGCAAGAGAATGGGACCAACAGATTTGTTCACTTTTAGAGTGGACTCACACAGGATGACGGAATACACTCCTTCTGCACCGTGACAAGATTGCGATTCGTTAAAGAAAAGGAAGAGTGCGGATATAAAGTAAAATCATAGAGTCAAAACAGATAGGCTATACCTTGGAATTGGTATAAATGATATTATAGAAAGTGAGAATATCAACGATTAATAAGGAAAATAAAAGTCAGTAAGTGAAATATATTATTTCATTAACGTCGAGAACAATTATAAGGATAGTTATTTTTCACTTATAATATTGTTGCACAGAAAAAATCAATAGAAAATCTATCTTAAAAAAAAATTCGTGATGTCGGAGAAACCATGGCCGATGAAGTGAAAAGATGCACCGCTTAATGATAAACCGCTAAAGGACAGAATATCCTGCTGGGAAAATGGGTTATTGGTCGTAAAAGGAAATGTACTGCAACAAACCAACGAGTCAGCGAATTATCCAATACTTTACCTGGAATCCCAATAGCCGCAAGTAAAGGATAGTAAATGGAGAACAAGAGACCTTTTGGTGATATATGCATTTCTACCTGAAGTTTTAAGATGATTCCACGTTACGGTGTACTTTGCCACATTTATAATCATTGTCAAACTCCAGGGATTTAATTAGATGCTTTGAAACGTTAACAGAAAACACCATGCTTGTTCCAAAAACACATATTACAACAGCTGCAGCGCAGCATGTTTTGGTGGAGGGAGATTGTTAACGATGTTTTGAATGGAATATGCATAGGGACTACAAAACGCCTAAAAAAAGAGGGATGCAGATGCTTGAAATCGAAAAAAAACCCAGAAATTTCTGGAATGGCAGCAACCTTGGAGAGACATCAAATTTAACGTTTTGGGTCCAGTGGAACATTACTCACAATTGGACTGGAAATGTTAATCCTGATCTATCTTCACCATAGAATGTCTCAATTGTGCCTTTCGCTATTAAAATGCATGACTTTTTTTGACATCATAGCTGAAGCAATGGTGTTTTCCCCTGGTCAATTACAGATGTATGAATATGTGTGAAGTTTAATCTCAGTTTAATATCTTGGCAGCAAAAGAATCCTCCAGTGCAGCTCAACAGAGGCCAGATGTAGAGAAAGAACACATTCCATCATAACATTACTGATCGGATATAATCCTACTTCCATCTGTCTTAAGGGGAAAGCGAGGCACATAGTTTGCAATGACTTGTTTTTTGGTAAACACACCAAAAATCTTTCCTATGGACTTCTAGTTATTTTGCGATCAGACTGGACTACGTGTACTACTGGGAAGGAAACAGAATTCTGTAAATCTGAAATAAAACAGAAAAAATGTTGGAAAAACTCAGTCGTTCTGAGAATAAATTATGGAGGGAGAAGTCTAAAGCTTTACGTCGACATAACTATTTCTTAACCCATATAAATACTCTAGCTGCAGGGCAAGTCAGAGGCGAGGATCCCTGAAGCAAGTATCTCAACCTCTGACTCCAGTTACAAGAGACAAGTCGGCAGCTCATTCCATACACATACCACCCTCTGCGTGAAAAAGCTGCCCCTTAGGAGTCTTTTATATGTTTTCCCTCTCACCATAAACCTATGCCCTCTACTTCTGGATTCCCCCACCCCAGGGAAAAAGACCTTGGCTATTTATGCTATCCATGCCCATCATGATTTTATTAACCTCTACAATGTCACCCCTGAGCCTCTGACGCTACAGCGAAAACAGCCCTAGCCTATTCAGCCTCTCCCTATAGCTCCAACCCTCCAATCCTGGGAACATTCTCGTAAATCTTTTCTGAACCATTTCAGGTTTCACAACATCCTTCCAATAGGAAGGAGACCAGAACTCCAAATATTCTAAAAGTTGCCTAAACAATGTACTGTACATCTGCAACAGATCCTCCCAACCCCAGCACTCAATACACTGACCAATAAAGGAAAGCATACCAAACGCCTTCTTAACTATCATTTCTACCTGTGACTATACTTTGAAGGAACTATGAACCTGCATTCCAAGGTCTCTTCATTCAGCAACACTCTCTATGACCTTACCATTAAGTGTATCAGCACTGCTAATGTTTGCTTTCTATATTAAACTCCATCCGCCACTCCTCAGCCATTGGCCCGTTTGTTTAAGGTCCCATTGTAATCCGAGGAAACCTTCTTTGCTGTTCACTATGCTTCCAATTTCGTGTCATCTGCAAACTTACTAACTATGCCTTTTAAGCTCACATCCAAGTCATTTATATAAATGACGAAAAGTAGAGGGCCCAGCACCGATCCTTGTGGCACTCCACTGGTCACAGGCGTCCAATCTGAAAAACAAACAACCCTCCACCACCACCCTCTGTCTTCTACCTTTTGAGCCAGTTCTGTATCCAAATGGCTTGTTCTCCCTGCACTCCATGAGATTAGCGATTAATAGGGACTTTTGGTGCCTAACAATGGGTTGTGTGTAATAGCAGACTATGTGATAACAAGACCTGGTCTATGGATATTGGAATAAGGACATGGGAGAGCTCAAGAACAAAGGTTGCTGAACTCTATATTCAATCCAGAATGCAGCAGGCAGCTGTCCTTTCAGCTTGCTGAGCTTCACTGGAGCTCTGCAACAAGTCTGGTATACAGATGTTGGCAAGGGAACAGAGTGATATGTTGATATGGCAGGCAATTAGAAGTTCAAAGTCTTTATTTTGCGGACAGACTGTAGGTGTTCTGCGAAGTGGTCATCCAATCTATGCTTACTTACCCCATAGTCGATGAGAGTGCGCTGTGAGCAGCGAATGCAGAGGAGAGCGCGCGGCTGTCGTCCTGTTTACCCCTGCAGTGGAAGCAAAACGCTCAGAGACACAGTTTGGTTTTACCTCGTTCATCTTTATTCCACGCCCTGGAGGGAGAGAAAGATCGCTCATGTGCACAGGGAGACATGAGTTCACGATCATCTCTGATACAGCTGTTTGTCAAAGAACTTATACAGTCATTTTACAGGGAGGAGCATACAGATCAGGCAGTTACATATCAATTGGGTGACCGTTACAATCGGCGAGTGTCAATAGTTAAGATTAAGCCATCTGTTGTTACACAATGAATATTTTTCTGCTTGTTGAATTGACCTCACACACTGAATGCTTACAATATTGTGAAATGGTTCTACATAATGACTGCTTTTCCACCTTTTTAACCCATTACTATGCCTCCAGCACCCCATTGCTAACTGGAAGTTCTTATCTGATCTGAGTCATGCTCAGCTGAACTTCTTGCTTCTCAAAACTCAGAACGTAACTCTTTCCCTGCCTGCTCATACCCTATACACATTCTCACTGCGGGCAGGCAATGTGGAGGAGACTGCAGGTCACTCCCTTTTGCCTGTCTCCCTTCCTGAACAAGATCCTTTTATATTAACATTTCTTTCCAATCCTCTTGAAACTTTCCAACATTCAGGGAATTTTGGAAAATTATAACCCATGGATCCACCCGCTCTTTCGCCTCCTCTTTTAACAAGCCCTGGTTACTTGACTGCCTTGCTCAGCATGTTTTCACTCATAGTAATGATTTTTCTATTCTGTAGCTGCGTTTCCTTTTAGTAGTAGTGGTTGTAGTATCCTCCACTGTGGAAACTGAAGCAACATGATGATTTCGTGTCTCTGTCATTTTGTGTCTACAGTCACTCAGTGCTCAGCACAGCTGCCTCACAGCGCTCGGGACCCAGGTTCGACTCCAGACTTGGGCGTCTGTCCTTTTGCATGTTCTCCTCTTGTCTGCATGGGTTTCCTCCCACGATGCAAGGATGTGAATTGACCATGCTAAATGGCCCATAGATTTCAGGGATATGTAGGTTAGGTGTACTGGTCATGGTAAATATAAGATAGTAAGGTAAGTGAATGGGTTTCGGTGGGTTATTCTTTGGCAGGTCAGGTGGACTTGTGGACCAAAGGGCCTGTTTCCACACTGTCGGGATTCAGTGTTGTCTGTTTTTTCCACTATTAAGTCACAAACCTTATTCTCCAAGGGAACAGCATTCACTGTGTGATGTTATTGATTGCATTGGTGACGTCAACATTTCCCCAGGGATTTCCAAAACTGAGATTGCTCTCTGACTCCGGTGTTTCTGATTTCTGTCTACTGCAGAGGGAGGTTTTAAAATTGAAACCGGTTTCAGTGCTCACAGTATTTTTGGCCATCTGTTCTCAATTTGTAAATTTTAGTGCAGTGGTCTCTGTCCCACTGCATTACCCAGGTCATCTCGCCATCCTTGAATTTCCTCACTGATCTATCACAATTACCCCACCTGCATCCACCTAACGCCTTCCCAGCTACCTTCCCCCAGACCGTCCCCTCCCCACCCCCACCCCGTCTCTTGTCTATCAGCCTCCTTCCCCCTCAACATTCTTGATGAACGGCTTATGCTCGAAACCCCAACTCTCCTGCTCCTCGGATGCTGCCTGGCCTATCGTGCTTCTCATGTGTCACACTTTTCGACTCTGACTCTCCAACATCTACTCACTTTCTGCTTGACTGTGGGTCTGAATCCGTGTCCATTCTTTGTTTTGTTTCACCTCTACCCGTTCTGATCACCCCTCTTCCATTATCGAAAACCTTCCTGTCTCCTCTTCTCGTGTATTCTTGCTCCGTTTAGGTTGACACTGCTATCATGCACTGTTCATGAAATAAAATGTTATGCTTACTCTTGAAGATTGTTACAAAGTAACGCTTGACACTGAGGAACAGAAGCACATATTAAAACAGGTAGGGAAAAACAACATTGTGCGAACATTGGCCTTGACAGATGACAGAATCGTCAGAGCAATGAATTGGAGATGCTAGAAGGGGCTGGAATTAGTTGAATTGTACCTTTTTTTCAGGTTAGATTAGCGTGGAAACAGGCCATTTAGCCCAACAAGTCCACACGGAACCCTGAAGAGTTACCCACTCAGACCCATTCCCTACATTCCCTGGCTAACACACCTAACACTACAAGCAATTTAACACGGTCAATTCACCTGATCTGCATATCTTTGGATTGTGGGAGAAAACTCACGCAGACACAAGGAGAATGTGCAAACTCCACACAAACAGTCATCCCCAAGGCTAGACTAGTCCCTGGCGCTGTGATGCAGCAGTGCTAACCACTGAGCCACCGTGTCACCCTTGAATAGGTGTATAAGATTTCAGAGTAAGACCAGGTGGCTCATTAAACCTGCTTTGTCTTTCAGTAACATCATTCTTAATCTTTTTGTGCTCTCTATCCCACTTTCCTGTCTGCTGTCCTTCATCTGAGTTAATGTCTATGTCTACAAAAACACGATTGAATTCTGCCTTGATAGATTCAGTGGTACAGCCCCTACTGCTTTCTGTAGAAAGAATATGTAAGGTTTTGTGACTGGAGCTTTTCACAAAAACAGAGATGATCATGATCCGAAAGAAGTCAGAAACATCATTTTTTTTTCAAAAAAATGTTCTTCTTAAATAGCAGAGTTTGTAGGTCAGTAAGAGACAAAAAAAAAATAAAGATGCTGTTATCCAGGGTAGACAAGCAGGAGGTTGGAGGAACATAGCTAACCAGGTGGCATCAGGAGGTGGAGAAGTGGAAGAAGGGTTACACCTGAAATGTTGACTTCTCCACTCCTTGATGCTGCCTCACTTGCTGTGTTCTTCCAGCCTCTTTCTTGTGTACTCTGTAGGTCAGTAAGCATGGGTGATGGGTGAACAGACTTGGTGTGAGTCTGCGCACTGGAAGCATAAACTTCAATGACCATAACATGACAGGGAGGTTGAATGTGGGAGGCCCGCTAGAAGTGTGTTCGGATTAGGAAGTCGACAGGTAACAAATACATGGAATTTTCAGCAGCAGATCTGCTGAGACTGTTATAGTCATAGTCATAGAGTGACAGGGATGAATTTGAGTGATGTTGCTGAAATGAAAGTAGGTGGTCTTGACGATGATGAGGGTATGTTGTTGGAAACTCATCTTGGGGTGAAGTATTTCACCATGCTTGTGCCCAGTCTGGTTCAGCCTCACAGTTGCTTGAAAGAGGGATTCAGTCCATGGCAAATGAGAGGTCACTGAATTCGATGGCTTCAGTCTACTTCGTAATTAACAGAGAAAATTTCAACTTTACGTGTACTGGATGTCAGATGAGTCAGGGTGGTGTGTGATTTGGAATTTGTGATATAAACTTCAGAACTTCAATAACTGTTCAGGGTTTGAAAGAATCATTACATGTAAACGTTTACACATGGATGAAGCAACAATAATAATAGAGTAAAAACAATTAAAGAGCAAGCATACATTTGCACAAGAATTGAAAGCAATTAGCCATGCTTTGGAAAAGGAGTCGAAGCTACATGAATGAAACTGTGTTTTAAGTACTGCTTGATAAATGGCTATGCCACAAGGATTGACCTGCAGACGAATTCAAGGAGTTAGCTGCAAGAAAGCTATATCTTTAATAGGCAGTCAATTCAAATATAGTAAGGAACAGTGAAGCTACTTCTGATAAGAATGCAAGTTGCAGCCTTGACTGTTTCAGAGGAGTAGTCAATAATCTGGATGAAAGAAGCTAAAGAATCATTAATAGTATCACATTATAGACATGAAGGAAGTAAAAACTACAAGAATCCAACACCAGAACTCCTCTTTAGCAGACTTTCAAAAAACAACACTGCACAACGATCAAACCTGGACATCAGAGGCAAACTGTTGGTTGGAATGGTCGATAAGTTCCACCAGGATTTGGGTAATAGGCAAGTTGAGCTGCGAAGCTAAACTTGCTTTCTTGGGGGGGCATTCTTTTGGTTGCTCCATGCAGTAAAGTTTAAATAATTATTTGAGGTATTTGATTGTCTGTAACATTTCTTAATAAGTTGCTAAATTAAAGATAACTTGTGATTTACCCACAATAAGGTGATGGTGTTCATGGCAGAGGTTGGAAGGTTCTGCCAAAGTTCTGATCAAGTTATAGGTGCATAAAATCCTCCCTCCTCCCCCTTCATTCATCTCCACCGGCTTCCTTCATCCCTGCCTCATTCTTCATCTTCTCCGTAAATGCCAGATTCTTCCGTAGGGCCAGACCTGGCTGCACGTATCTTTCCCTGATGGACATTACTGAACCAGTTAGCTTGTTCAACCTTGTCAAGAGCTGGCCCCACAAATTACAGTCTCATTCAACTCAACTTCGCAACATGCCTATGTTGTTGTCATCTCTATCTCACACTCACTTTTTTTTTCTATTTAAGTTGGTTTCACAGGATTTTAAAAGGACTGAGTTTGCAGTCTGAAGACTGAAAACAAACATCATCGGATCTGGCAGAGTTGTTCAATTTGTCAAATATGAATATTATTTGATGTTGAACAAGGAAAGAAAAATCTCTGATCACAGATGAGAGGGTATTCTGGGTGCCAGTGAGGTTTTGGCCAATCACCTGGCCTGCTGAAACACATGCAGTCACACTGGGAGAAACCATGGGAATGTGGAGACTGTAGGAAAAGATTTACATCCACTTCAAAACTGGAAATGCATTGCTGCAATCATATTGGAAAATTGCACGATACCAGGTTATCGTGCACCAGATTTATTTGAACATACAGGCTTTTGCAGCGCTGCTCCTTCGTCAGGTAGTGAGTGGGACGGGATACATAGGACACGGATTTATAAAGAAAATATCAACAATCTCTGAGCTATAAATTTCGTGTCGTATGTATCCTGCCTCACTTACTACCCGATGTAGGAGCAAAGGTATGTAGTTTAAGTCCAAAAGTCTGTAGTTTAAAATAAAGCTGTTGGACTATATCCTGGTGCTGTGTGATTTTCAATTTTGTCCACTTCAGTCCCATATCGGCATTTGCCCATCACACTCGGAAGAAGCATTGGTCAGCTGCAAGTGTGGGAAAGGGTTCACTCCATCAACCCACCCGCTGGAACATGACAGTGTTCACACTGGGGAGAGCGAATGTCCCTGCTCTTGAGTGTGGAACGGGGGTTCACTCACTCTTCCAATCTGCTGAAACATCAGCGAGTTCACTGGAGAGAGACCTGTTTATTTGCTCCGAGTGTGGGAAGGGGTTCACTCAATCAACCCGCCTTGTGGGGTGGCACTAGTTTGCCCTACTGCCTCACAGTGCCAGGGACCAAGCTCCATTCCCGTGAGTGTCTGCGATGAGTTTCCACGTTCTCCCCACGACCCGTGTTGGTTTCCTCCAGGTGCTGCAGTTTCCTTCCACATCCAAAGATGCACACATTAGGTTGGTTAATCTTGATCAATGTGGGGTTATGTGGGTAGGATGGGATGCTCTTTGGTGAGTCAGTGCAGACTCAATGGGCTGAATAGCCTCTATCTGCACTCTAACATCACAGTGTCCACACTGGGAAGAAACACTTCACCGGCTGAGCGTGGAACAGGATTTATTTAGTTATGAAGTTGACTGTCACACCAGCAAGTCCATCCAAGAGGAGAGACCAGTTACCTGTTGAGTGTAGGAATTTCACTGACTCGCGGAGTCACCAGCATTTTTGCAGTGAAGAGAGACCTTTTAATTTTCCAGACTGTGGTAAGCACTTTAAAGATTTTGAGGACCTGATGTCCCCTCAATGTGTTTGCAATGATGAGAGACCATTTAGATGGTCCGACTGCAAGCGATCATCTCCCTTCACTGCATACCAGTAAGTTCACTCTCATGACAAGCCAGTCACCTCTTCCCATTGTGGAAAGGGGTACACTCTGTTATTCCACCTTTAGGCACATAAACAATTTAAAGCAACTGCAGAGTTTGTGCATTTTGCCAACTCAAGTGGTTTACCATTGGTAAGGAGGAGCTATGAGGTGTCTGTTTTTAAAGTTAATGAGACATTGGGTCTGGAGTAGATTAGATTCCCTACAGTGTGGAAACAGGCCCTTCGGCCCACACCGACCCTCCAAAGAGTTACCCGCACAGACCATTTCCCTCTGACTAATGCACCTACACTATGGGCCATTTAACATGGCCAATTCATCTGAACTGCGGGAGGAAACTGGAGGAAACTCACGCAGACCCAGGGAGAATATGCAAACTCTACACAGGCTGGAATTGAACCTGGGACCCTGGTGCTGTGAGGCAACAGTGCTAACCACTGAGCCACTGTGCCAATCTGAGGATACTGAAGGAAGTGAGTTTGGAAACTGTAGAGGCAGTTGTCAATATTTGTCAACCATAACACTTGGAAATGGTACCAGAGAATTGGAGATTTATAAACAATCAATTTGAGTTAATATCACGTAGATGGTTACTGGCAAATTAAGCAGAGCTGGCATAACATAAAACATAGAACAATACCGCGCAGAACAGACTCTTTTTGCCCTCAATGTTGCACTGGCCTGTGAACTAATCTAAGCCTATCACCCTACACTATCCCATCATCATAGAACATAGAACAATGCAGCACTAAACAGGCATCTTGGCCCTTGAGGTTGTGCCAACCTGTGAACTAATCTAAGCCCATCCCCCTACACTAACCCATCAACATCCAAGGATTGTTTCAATCTCTCTAATGTGGCTGAGTTAACTACATTGGAAGGCAGGGCATTCCATGCAGTTACCACTGTCTGAGTAAAAAACCTGCCTCTGACATCTGTCTTAAATCTATCACTCCTCAATTTGTAGCTATGCCGCTCACACAAGCTAATGCCATTATCTTTGGAAATGTATTTTCACTGTCTACCCTCTCTCATCCTCTGATCATCTTGTATGTCTCTATCAAATCCCCTCTTAGCCTTCTTATTTCCAATGAGAACATACTCAAGTCTCTCAGCCTTTCCTGATAAGACCTTCCCTCCAGACCAGGCAACATCCTGCTAAATCTCCTCTGCACCTTTTCCAATATTTCCACATCCTTCTTGTAATAGGGCGACCTGAACTGTACACAATATTCTGACTGAGGCCACACTAGTGTTTTGTACAGCTGCAACATGACATCTTGGCTCTGAAAGTCAATCACTCTACCAATAAAACCTTACACACGGTATGCCTTCTTAACAGTCCTATCAACCTGGGTGGCAACTTTCAGGGATCTATGTACATGGACACCCAGATCCCTCTGCACATCCACATTCCCAAGAATCTTTCCATTGACCCAGTATTCTGCTTTCCGGGTGTTCTTCCCAAAGTGAATCACCTCGTACTTATCTGTATTGAACTGAATTTGCCACCTTTTAGCCCAATTCTGTAGTTTCATCCAAGTTCCCCTGCAACTTGTAACATTCTTCCAAACTGTCCACTACTCTACCGACTTTAGTATCATCTGCAAACTTACTAATGCATCCACCTATGCCTGCGTCCAAGTCATTTATAAAAATGACAAACAACAATGTTCCTAAAACAGATCCTTGTGGCACACCACCAGTAACAGGACTCCAGGCTGAACAGTTTCCATCAACCACCACTCTTTGCCTTCTTACAGAAAGCCAGCTTCTAATCCAAACTGCTAAATTACCTTCAATCCCATGCCTCTGCATTTTCTCCAAAGGCCTAGCATGTGGAACCTTATAAAAGGCTTTACTGAAGTCCATATACACCACATCAACTTCCCTATCATCATCTACATGCTTGGTCACCTTCTCAAAAAACTCAGTACGGTTTGGGAGACATGGCCTGCCCTTGACCAATCCATGTTGACTATTTCCAAAGGTAGGACTGTTTCCTACCACAGACGTAAGGCTCACTGGTCTATAATTACCTTGGTCATCTCTACTGCCATTCTTGAACAACATTTGCAATCCTCCAGTACTAAACCTGTAGACAATGATGATGCAAAGATCAAGGCCAAAGGTTCAGCCATCTCCTCCTTAATTCCCAGAGAATTCTCAGAAAAATTACATCCAGCCCAGCGGACTTACCTACCTTCAAACCTTCTAGAACTGATAACACCTGCTCCTTACTAACCGCCATCCATTCAAGTCTAATAGCCTTTCAGTCTTCTTCTCTACAATATTCTCCTTTTCCTGAGTGAAAACAGATGAGAAATATTTATTTAGCGCCCCTCCAATCTCCACAGGTTCCACACACAACTTCCCACTTCTGTCTTTGACAGGCCCTATTCATACCCTAGTCATCCTTGTGTTCCTCACATACTTACAGAAAGCTTTAGGGTTCTCCTTTATTCTATTTGCCAAAGACTGCTTATGTCCTCTCCTTGTTCTTCCTAACTCTCTCTTTAAAACCTTCCCAGCTGACCTGTAACTCTCCATCACCTCATCTGAACCATCTCACCTCATTGTCACATAAGCCTTCCTCTTCCAATTAACAAGAGATATAATTTCTGTCGTAAACCATGGTGCCCTTACCTTATCACTTCCTCCCTGCCTGACAGGGACATACCTATCAAAGACAAGCAATATCAATTCCTTAAACCAGCTCCACATTTTGATTGTCCCCATGCCCTACGTTTTGCTGCCCCATTCTATGCCTCCTAAGTCTTGTCTATTCACATTATAATTGCCCATCCCTCATCTATAACCCTTGCCCAGTGTCATGCGCCTATCCCTTTCCATCACAAATCTAAACAAAATCGAATTATGGTCACTGTCTCCAATGTGCTCACTACAACTTAATCAAACACCTGGCCTAGTTCATTACGAAGTACCAGATCCAGTGTGGCCTCCCCTCTTCTCGGCCATTCAACATACTGTGTCTGGAAACCCTCCTGCACACATTGGACAAAAACCGATCCATCTGATATACTACAGTCATAGGGATTTGTTAAAGTCTCCCATAATGCCCACTCTGCTCCTTCCACTCCTGCCCAGAATCGATTTGCCAATCCTCTCCTCCACATACCTGGAACTCTGCAGAGGGTGTATAAAACTCACAGCAATGTGACCTCTCCTCTCCTGATTCTAACCTCAGCCCATACCACCTCAGTCGATGAGTTTTTGTCAAAAGTTCTTTCAGCCACCGTTATACCATCCAATAGTAACAAAGCCACACCTCCCCCTCTTTTACCACCTTCCTTGATCTTAATGCAAGTCTTAAGCCCTGGAACCTGCAACACCCATTCCTGACCTTGCTCTATCCATTTCTCAAAAATGGCCACAACATTGATGTCCCAAGGTACCTATCCATGCTGCAAGCTCACCTACCTTATTCCAGATATCCCTGACATTGAAGTTGAGACACTTCAAACCAGCTTGCTGTCTGCCAGCACACTCCTGTGACCATGAAATCCTGTTCATGTCCTCCCTACTCTCAGCTTCCTGTGTACTGGAACTAAAACAGGTTCCCATCACCCTGCTGATCTAGTTTAAACCCACCCAAATAGCACCGGCAATTTTCCACACAGGATACTAGTACCCCTCTGGTTCAAGTAAAGACTGTCCTTTTTTGTAGAGATCCCATTTCCCCAGAATGAGCCCCAATCATCCAAAAACTAGAAACCCACCCTCTTGCATTACCTGAAACCTGCAACTCCTCCACCTAACACGAAGGAAATTCTGTGTTTAACTAACTTAATGTAGTTTTTTGTGGAAGTCACAGATAGGGATCACCTGTGCTGTTGATGTGACGTATATTGACTTTCAAATGGCATCTGATGGCATAACAGCCTTGTGTTCAAAGTTCGAGTGTACTTAATAAAAGTGATAGTAGCAGCATCAAAGTTGTAGAATTGGCTGATTGACAGGAAACAGTAGAGATTAATTCATATTTTAAAGGCTGGAGGAAGTCTTGTGCTGGAGTTCCCCAGGGGACGGTTTTAGGACACTTGATTCTCTTATTCCCTTGGGAATGGCATCAACTGGGACCTTGGGTTCATGTCATGCTACAGGTGACCCCACTATTTTACATATTTTCTCTCACGGGCATGCTTATGCGCACGCACATACACACACACACACACACAGACTCACACACAGACACATACACACACACACATACACACACACACACACACAGACTCACACACACAGACACACACACACACAGAAACACAAACACACACACACACGTACACACACACAGACACACACACAGAAACACAGACACAAACACACACACAGACACAGACACACACACAGAAACACAGACACACACACACACATACACACACACACACAGACTCACACACACAGACACAGACACACACACAGAAACACAGACACACACACACACACACACACACACAGGCTCTAACACCATTACACTCACACACAGACACATGTTCTTTCACAGTCACACCCCCACTTGCACACACTCACTTGGTTTTCCCTGCACGCACACAAACAAGTTTGTGGGGGGTCTTTGTACTTGAAGAATTACATTTTATTTTGCTCAAAAACTACATAAATCCATGTAAGGTTCTGTAACTCCCACTTTAGAAATAGAATCTGGCTGACCTAATATTGGGAATCAGACAGACTTTAACTCCACACCTTAAATGCATTATCTCAGCTGAGATCGCACCTATTGTTAAAAACTGTCCTGAGAATGTAACTTTGAAAAAGTTATGGGATTTACATATAAAGGAACCGAAACTAACTAACATAATCATTTTACAAGAAGGAAGATGTAGGCTAAATTTGTTTATTATTACATTCCATTACACTGCAATCCTGTTGCTTTAAAGCCTGTGTCTTATGATTCTGCTTCACAAACACCTGATGAAGGAGCAGCGCTCTGAAAGCTAGTGATTCCGAACAAACCTGTTGTACTATAACCTGAAGTTGTGTGATTTTTAACTTTGTTCACCCCAGTCCAACACTGGCATCTCCAATTCTTTCCTATTATAGGTTGTCACCAATGGATTTAAAATGATCCTTCATACATTCTGACAATTGGGTTTAGTGACAATTGTGAACAGACTAGCAATGCTGCTTGCTGTAATCATCTTAGTAGATTTAGTAGCAGCCTAATAGCAGTTGCTTGTAAACTCAAAGTCAACTAGACAATGAACACTTCTTATACTGCCTGCTGGGACTGGAATGTTGAAGCATTGTGTAAAAAGCTAACAAAAAGACAGATTGCCTCCTTACAACCTCAAACTTGAAAGCATTGCAATTTCCTATTCTGTAAAGTCATATGTTAACTTCAGAGGTTGCTCATAGTTGTTGATCTGCGATGCAGTGCTTTCTCATGATGGTAACTGCCCTCCCCCACCAACCTAAGGAGGCACCTAAGGAGGCACTGCTATATGTTAAATTTTAACTGATTTGAAATGTTGGAATTTTTAAATAGCAGTTGGTTCAGGCCTTCATGTTCCTTTATGCAATGTTAAAAAAAAACACAGAATATCGGGGGGGTTATAGTCCATCAGGTTTATTTGTAAGTATAAGCTTTCGGAGAGCTACTGCTTCGACAGATCGGAGGAGGGGTAGGATAATAGGACACAGAATTAATAGTAAAAAATAAAGTGTCATACAACAGATGCAATGTATTGAACGAATTGAGTTTTTAGTCACTTAGAATGGGGATACAGGTTTTGATTTAATATGTAAAACCCAGAACTTCTTTTAAGTCACTGTGATAACTTAATTTTTTTATGAGAAAACAAATTGACATCTCAGCTCAGACAATGCTTTGTGAGGTTCGAGTCTATCTGTATCCCAATCTTTACTCAGACTAGTTCTATTTCCAAAGTAGGAATTGGTTAAAAATGTCACTTGAACTGACTGTCTACAGATTGTGTGCTTTTTGAACAAGATATAATGTATTGCAAATGCAAATTCACCCCGTGGACTTGTGTGTGCGAGGGAGAGAGAGTGTGTGTGTGTCGGAGAGAAGGGGGCAGTGTGTATGTGAGTGCTGTGTGCA
This sequence comes from Chiloscyllium punctatum, assembly GCF_047496795.1. Lineage (NCBI taxonomy): Eukaryota > Metazoa > Chordata > Chondrichthyes > Orectolobiformes > Hemiscylliidae > Chiloscyllium > Chiloscyllium punctatum. The sequence goes on from NC_092774.1 coordinate 50,977,180, forward strand.
CTTGCTTGTTAGAGTGTGGGTGAGTATGATGCAGTATGTGCCTATGAGCGAGTGCGTGTGAGTATTGGATTGTGCATATCTGAGAGACAGTGTGTGTATTAGAAAGAATCTGTGTGAGTTTGATTGTGTGTAAGAGTGTGTGTATGTGTATGTGTGTGTGTGTGCGCGCGCGCGAGTGTATAGTGCAGTGTGGTCACCTGTAATGTAACATGAATCCAAGATCCTAATTGAGGCCATCTCCATGGGTACTAAACCAGGCTATAAGCCTCTGCTTGGTGACTCTACCTCGCTGTCCTGAAGTCCGCCTTGGAGGATGGTCACCCGAATGTCTAAGGCTGAATGTTCAAAGAGCACACAGTGTGTCCGCAGTCGGTCCATGTGATATTTTATTAATTCCTACTTTGGAAGTTGAACTAATCTGACTAAAGTTTGGGATGTAGACAGACACTAACCTCATATCTTTAATACGTTGTCTGAGCTGAGAACTCATATTCTTCATGAAATTTTCAGTTATCTTGGGTATGTGACTTCAAAGAATATATTAATGAATTGAAACCTGCATCCCCTTTGTAAATGATTAACAACTTAAGTTCAATCTAAGTTTGTTCAGTGATCTTTGACTACCTGCAAAGGAGTAGTGCTCCAAAAGCTTATACTTCCAAGTAAACCTGTTGGATTATAACCTGGTGTTGAGTGATTTTTAACTTTGTCCACCCCAGTCCAACATCAGCCCCTCCAAATCATGGCTTCATATAACATTTACTGATGATATCAAAACAATAACTCTAAGGGTAAAACTTTCGATCTGTTCGAAACAATAGTCACAGACATGCATGGGTGTGCTTGCAATTCATCAACTTTATTTTGACAAAGTCACAAAGTAGAGCTTACATTTCTGCAGTATTTGTCAGACAACATTTCAAGGAAATTTATCGAGAAGGAATGGTTCATGACTCTTGGATTGCTGGATAGCCAATCGACTACCCCTGCAAAGTAATTCTAGGCTGCTAACTGCAGCTCTGGACTTTGGGACTGCACCTGATCAACAAGAGCAGGCATAAACTGATATCCATCAATCACTTCAAATGGTAAATTGCCATGAAATGGATAATGTCTTTGCTTCTTTTTCTTTATGCATAGCTACCCTTGAAGGTCTGTGAATAGGTCTGTATTGTGAATAAGCAGAACATCATCACCCCCATAATGAGTGTGTCGATAAATTTACAACATGGATGTTGCAGTCCTTACAAAGCTAAAAGCCCACAAAGGGAGCGGTGAAAGATGCCACAGTAAAACTTGAATCAAAGGATATGAGAAACGGACAAAGTTAAAAAATCACGCAACACCAGGTTATGATCCAACAGGTTTATTTGGAAGCGCTAGCTTTCGAAGTGCTGCTTCTTCGTCAGGTGATTGTGGAGCAGGACTATAAGACACAGAATTTATGGCAAGATTACAGTGATATAGTGGTACATTGAACATAGATTGTTAATTCTTTGATCTTTTAGAATGGATTTGAATAGAAAAGATGGAAGACTTAACAATTTAGGTTTGTTCAATGTGTCATTGCATCGGTGTAATCTTTCGCTCTTACTTCTGTGTTTTATGCCCTGCTCCACAACTACCTGATGAAGGAGCAGTGCTCCGAAAGCCTAGTGCTTCCAAATAAACCTGTTTGTCTATAACCTGGTGTTTTGACTTTGTCCACCCCAATCTAACACCGGATCCTGCAAATTGAAAAACGGAAAAAAGATGGGGCCTTTATCTGTGCTTTACAACTGTGTGACCAACGCAGACATGATGAAGTGTTGGGCTTTTTAACCCCTCCACCTCAGTGCACATCACTCCAGCTCCAGCCACAATCTTGACAGGATTGGCCAAAGGGCTTTCTCCGCGCTGATTGACCTCTCTGACTCAACGATGAGTTGAAAGACCAATGAGAGGAGAGGGGGCGGGCAACAGCCAAGGCCCGGGCCAGGGTCAGCCAATGGAACTGAATCAGGGGCGGGGCAAACCCGCGCGCGGGGGCCAAGGGCTTTGTCCGCGCTGATGTAAATCTCTGACTCAAATTGGGAGGGGGCGGGGTTGGGCCAGGCTCGGCCAATGGAACCGAAGCAGGGGCGGGGCTGGGTTAGGGTCAGCCAATGGAACGGAAGGCGAGGCGGGGAATAATCCGCGCACGTGACAGATGGAGGGGGGGAGACAATGTCCCACGCATGCGCGCTGTGATCGAAGGCTGTGGGAGGAGAGATGAGTGGAGACGCTAAAGGGGGATCCATTGGAACCAGTCTGAGATAGGAGCTGGGAGAAACATCCGGTGTACGCCGCCCCGCGCGATTTCCTTGCTCCCGGTCCCGTATTTGCTGCAAATGATAAACGGCTGAGGGCCTCGGGGTGGGGTTGCAGAAACGGGCGCCCCGGCCATCTTTGTTCGGGGCAACCCGTGGCCGACCCGTGCGGATCGCCATCTTTGTTCGGGGCAACCCGTGGCCGACCCGTGCGGATCGCCATCTTTGTTCGGGGCAGTGCGCTCCCGGGGGACGTTCGGAAGGCGAGCAGTGATACGCGGTGCAAATTCACACTGTGGTTCGTTTTCTGAGAAGGGGCGATTTGGAAACTCCCTTTGTCAGGGGGGTTGGAAGGCGAGGACTTATGCACGAATTGCAATTGAAGAAATGTTTGTTTATTCTCAATTTCTGTGCCTGGCTGACCATGTACACTCTGTGCGCACTTTTTAAACAGGATAACAGAGAGCAGCATCCACAGACGGCAAGCTCTGAACAAACTGCACCGCGAGAACTGCCACAGTTACCCTATTCACAAGGACTTGGATATCACTGGCAAGGTCTGGGAAGGATTTCAGGTACGGGTTTCACTGCAAAAGCACAGGGATATTGAAAATCCTGCTTAGGCCCACTCCTGGAGTCTTCAACTCTGGATACTCTGGAGGTTGATCCCATATTGTACGTACTGGCTGTCTGAAAAATAATTCAGTTTATCTCGTTCGCTTCTCTGATCTTGGAAGCCCTGCAAGCTTATTTACTTTTGGTGCTGATCGAACTTCCTTTATCTTGCATTCATCTGCACTTCCACCACCCACATAGGCAGTGCATTCTGCATATTATCAGTCACTGCATGAAAAGAAAAGCTTGGTCCATTTATGTCTATCAGTTTCTTTCCTCTAATCCGATGCCATCACCCTCTGGAAACAACTTTGCCTGTTTACTTTGGAACATAGAATGTTACAGGCTCTTTGGCCCTTGATGTTGCGTTGACCTGTGAAAATAATCTGATGCCCATCTAATTGACACTGTTCCAGTATTATCCATATGTATATCCAATGCCCATTTAAATGCCCTTAATGTCAGCAAGTCTACTACTGTTGCAGGAAAGCGTTTCCACGCCCCAACTATTTTGAATGACAAAACTACCCCTAATATCTGTCCTAAATCTGTTACCCCTCAATTTAAAGCTCTGTCCCCTCATGTTAGCCTTCACCATCCGAGGGGTAAAAAGTACTTTATTTAAGCATTTTATAATCTTGTACAACTCTATCAACTATCCCAACTACTTTCCTTGAAGGGGAATAGTCCCAGTTTTTCCAAACCAAATCTTGTGACTAAAACTCTTTTCTTCCCAGGAATCGTCTGGTAATTTCTGCTCTGTTATCTTAAGGACATTCGTTCCTGAAGAGTGAGCAGATATGGACACAATACTTGAGTCATGACCAAACCAGACCTTTATAAGCTTTTCCCTGCGTTTGTTTCCATTACCTCTGTTCTGAAGCCAAGATCCCAAATAGTTTTCAACCTCTCTCGGTATATCCTGTCACCTTTGTAAAGCGTTTTGCACGCATGCGTCGGCCACAGTTTGCCCCCCAAAAAGATGGCAGGGGTGCCCGTTTCTGCATCAGCCCTCCGCCCTGCTCTTTCAATTTGTGCCCTTCAGGATATGTTCACTTCCCCCACTTCTTTTGACAAAATGCATTATCTTATTGTGTTTTCTAAAGGAGAATCAACTTTGCTACAAAATATTAACTTGCCTTCTCTCCCATTGAATCGTGAGCTTTAAAGCATGGATTGAGGCCTTTGACACATCATGTTGGCTCTAATCTTCAAGCACCTATCCACCCTCATCCTATTTCCCAACAGCTGGCCCATAGTCCTGTGTGCTTTGGTTCTTCAAGTGATCATCTGAATACATAAAACATTGTCATAGTTTCTACACCAAACTTTCAGGCAGTGAGTTCCAGATACCTCGCCACACTCTTGGGTGCAAATGTTCTTCCTTAACTGCCCTTTAAGTTTTCTGCTGTTTACACCGATTCTATTCACTCTGCTATTGATCCCTCTACAAAGGGACAACATTGCTTCCTAACTCTGCCCCTCATAATCTTTACACATCCATTCTGTTTCCCCATCCTCACCATCCCCAAAGGCTTTCTCTGGCCTATGAAAAATATGTAATTTATGTGGTCACCCTTCATAGCTGAAATACTTCATCCCAGGCAATATCCTGATGAATCTCCTCCATACCCCTCCCATTGCAATCTGTCCCCTCTCTATGCATTTGAATCCTTTCTATTGTGTGTCAACCAGAACTGCAACTCCCAGCTATGGCTTAACTGATGTATTAAACAGCTTCTTGCCTAATAAATGTAAATATGCCATTAGTCTTTTTAACCACCTTATCCACTTGTTCTGCTGCCTTCAAGGATCTGTACACTTTACCACCAAGTTCTTTCTGATCCTCTGTACTCTCCAAGGTCTGTCTGTTGATCATGTACTCTCTTGTCTTGTTAATTCTCTTAAAATGTATCATAGAATCATAGGAATTTACAACACAGAGAGATGCCATTCAGCCCATGTTTGTATCTGCCCTTGAATGAGCTACGCAGCTAGTTCCATCCTCCATTCCTGTCTCTGTAGCCTTAAAACTTCACCACTTTCAAATATGTAACTTGCTATCTTTTGAAATCTCCTTTGGAATCCACCTCCTCCACTCTCCCAGGCAGTTCATTCCAAATCATACCAACTGTCTGAGTAAAGAAAGTTTCTCCTTATCTCTCACATGGCTCCCTTGCTGACAGTCTTGAAATTGTGACCCCACCAGTTACTGAAAAACCAACTAATGGACCTCCTTTGTTCATAATTTTGAACACTTCAAAAAGTTACCTCTTAATTTTCTCAGCTCCAAGAAGAATAAGTCCGGTCTCTCTGATTTTTCCTTGCATCTAAAATCCTTCATTCTAGGAAATCCCCATTGTATTTTGTTCCAGGGCTTGAATATCCTTAAATAAGGTTACCAGAACATGTTTGCACATTCTCCCCTTGTCTGCGTGGGTTTCCTCCGGGTGTTCCGGTTTCCTCCCACAATCCAAAAATGTGCAGGTTAGGTGAATTAGCCATACTAAATTGCCCATAGTGTTAGGTGAAGTGGTAAATGTAGGGGAATGGGTCTGGGTGGGTTGTGCTTCGGCGGGTCAGTGTGGACTTGTTGGGCTGAAGGGCCTGCTTCCACGCTGTAAATAATCTAATCTAATCTAAAACGAGAAACAATATTCCAAAAATGGTCTAACCCATGATTTTTAGAGGTGTAGTACCATGTCCTTGCTTTTGTACTCTCTGCCTTTAAGTATAAGCCCAAAAGTCCTATAAACCTTCATAATAACCTTTTCAACTTGGCTGGAAACTTTCAGAGAATCCTGCACATGAGCCATTTCACCAACCTTCGTGTCATCGGCAAACCGACCAACCCCCCCACTCTTTCTCATCCACATCTCAGTCATTTATAAAAATCACAAAGAGTAGAGGTACTAGAACCAATCCCTGCAGAACACCACTGGTCACTGAGCTCCAGGCTGAATGCATTCCATTTACTACCACCTTGTATGGGCCAGCCAATTCTGAATCCAGGTAACCAAATTTCCCTGTATCCCATGCTTCCTGAATGAGCCGACTGTGGGGAACTCGAGGACATTGTGAAACTTGTTTTGAGAAGTTTTACAAGGATGTTGCCAAGGTTGGAGGATTTGAGGTATAGGGAGAAGCTGAAAAGGCTGGGGCTTTTTCCCTGGAGCATCGGCGCTATGGGGTAACCTTGTAGAGGTTTATAAAATCATGAGCTTGGATAGGGTAAATAGACCAGATCTTTTGCCTGGGATGGGGAGTCCGGAACTAGAGGGCATAGGTTTAGGGTGAGAGGGGAAAGATATAACAGGGGCCTCAGGGGTATTTTGTTCACACACAGGGTGGTACATGTATAGAATGAGCTGCCAGAGGAAGTGGTGGAGGCTGGTACAATTACAGCATTTAAAAGGCATCTGGATGGGTATACGAATAGGAAGGGTTTAAAGGGATATGGGCCGGGTGCTGGCAGGTGGGACTAGATTGGGTTGGGATATCTGGTCGGCATGGATGGTTTGGACCGAAGGGTCTGTTTCCGTGCTGTACATCTCTGTGACACTGTGAATCTATCCACCGCTCTGACTCCATCCATTTTTTTTTGTCACAGCCTCAAAGGATTCAGTCTAGAGCTGTCTCTAATTAACCCAAATGTCCCTTCGAGCAAGATAACATGACTTCGCATTTCTCAGCATTGAAGGTTGTTTGCCAGGTATCTGCCCCATTTGGCCGACTTGTCACTGTCTCTCTCAAGTCACTCAGCGTCATCATCAGTATTCGCTATTCTCCCTCGCTTAGTAGCATCTGCAAATTTAGAGATTTTGCCCTCAACATTAATCTCCAAATCATTTGTACAAATTAGAAAAAAAGTAAAGGTCCAAACACCAGGGAACCCCACTTCCAAATCTTCTCCAATCTGGGAAGTGCCAATCTATATCTCCCCTCTGTTTCCTTCCTTTTAGCCAACTTCTCACCCATGCTGCCGAGGACCCACCAATTGCAGACATTTTCTAATTTGGTAACCAATCTGCCATGTAGCACCACATTAAATGCTTTTGGAAAATCTCAAAGAAGCACCATCCACTGCACAACCCTCCTCAATGCCTGTGCAGCTTCAATTCACTCAGTTAAGTTTGTTAGATGTGACCTGCCCTTGACAAAGCCACATTGACTGTGAGGTATGACCTTATTTATTCTCTAAGTGTATATTATAACCTCCATCAGGCAGGAGAAAGTGAGGACTGCAGATGCTGGAAATCAGAGTCGCGAGTGTGGCGCTGGGAAAGCGCATCAGGCAACATCCGAGGAGCAGGAGAATCGGCGTTTCGGGCCATCGGCCCCTCATCAGGAATGAGGCGGAAATGACGATCCCTGATGAAGGGTTTATGCCCGAAACGTCGATTCTCCTACTCCTCGGATGCTGCCTGACCTGCTGTACTTTTTCAGCGCCACGTTCTCGACTAAACCTCCACCAGTTTTTCAGTTATTGATGTCAAGCTGACAGGTCTGTCGTTCCCAGGGTTATCCTTGGTCCCCTCACTTCAAAGAAGGTTTCAGAATTGCATTCAATTTGCCAGCGTCTGCCAAGCCTATGTATTCGGCCTACAGTCTAAGGCTTTCTGCCTCACTATTTGTTGCACCAGGTAATTTGTGTATCATCTGTTAACTTGCTGATCATAGAACATAGAACTGTACTGCGCAGGAATGGGCTCTTTGGCCCACGTTCCTGATGAACAGCTCTTGCCCCGAAATGTCGATTCTCCTGCTCCTCGGATGCTGTGCTTTTCCAGCATCTGCAGCCCTTACTTTCTCCTTTGGCCCATGATGTTGTGCCGAACATGATGCCAAATTTAACTAATCTCTTCTGCCTGTCCATATCCCACCATTCCTTGCAATTTTCATGTGCTGAGCGAAAAGTCCCTTAAATGCCCCATTGTATCTGCCTCCAGTACTACCTGTGGCAGTGTGCCCTACACTCCTGCCACACTCTGTGTTTTTAAAAAAAAATCTTGCCCGTCTCCTCTCCATTCAATTTTCTCCTGCTCATCTTTAAAGGCATGCCCCCTAATTTTAGACATCAGGGGGAAAGATTCTGTCTGTCACCCCTATCTATGCATCTCATAATTTTACAGACTTCTATCAAGTCTCTCTTCCACCTCCATCACTCCAGAGAAAACTCTCTGCGTTTTTCTAGCCTCTCCTTAAAGTTCATAGCCTCTAATCCTGGCAGCATCTTGGTAAATCTCGTCTGCACCTTCAAAGCCTCCACATCCTTCCTGTGATGTGGCGACCAGAAGTGAACGCGATGCTCTTAATTGCGGCCTAACCAAGGTCTTACAAAACTGCAATATGACTTCCTGACTCTTGTACTCAATTCCCCGACCAATAAAGGTGAGCATGCCGTCCACCTCCTTTCCCACCCTATCTACCTGCGTGGCCATTTTCAGGGAGCTATGGATTTGAATCCCCAGATCCCTCTGTACATCAGTGATGTTCAGGCTCCTGCAATTAACTGTAAACCTTTCCTTAACATTCAATCTTACGAAGTGCAGCATCCCATGCTTACAAGGGTTAATCTCAAAGTACAGTTTCTCCACCCATATCTGCAAGTGGCCTATATCCCACTGTATCCTTTGAACATCTTCGACATAATCCACAACTCCACCAATCTTTGTATCATCTTCAAACTTATTAATCCATCCATCCATCTACGTTTTTATTCAAGTCATTTATGGATTTGTATATATACACACACACAGCATGAATCCCTAGTCGTGGGCCTCCAGCTGGACAAACACTCTTTCTCCCACTACCCTGTGTTGTCTATGTGCAGGCCAGTTCTGAATCCGTGTGGCCAAGTGACCGTGGATCAAACTTATTTTAATCTTCCTGATGAGCCTATCATGTGGGACCTTGTCGAAAGCCTTAATAAAATCCGTGTAGGCAGCATGCACTGCTCTACATCATCGATCACTTTCATCACATCCTTGAAAAATTCAATCAAGTTAGTAAGACATGACCTCCCCTGCACAAAGCCATGCAAACTGTCCTTAATCAGGGCTGTACATTCCCAAATCTGCATAAATCCTATCCCGAAGAATTCTCTCCAATAGCTTCCCAACCACCACTGTGAATCTCAACAGTCTGTAGTTTCCTCAAATATCTGTTCTTGAACAGAACATTCAACCATAAGACCTTAAGACATAGGAGTGGAAGCAAGCTCATTTGGCCCATCCTATCCACTCCGGCATTTAATCATGGCTGATGGACATTTCAATTCCACCTACCCACACTCTCCCCGTAGCCCTTAATTCCTTGCGAGATCAAGAATTTATCAATCTCTGCCTTGAAGGTACCCAACATCCCGGCCTCCACTGCGCTCCGTGGCAATGAATTCCACAGGCCCACCACTCTCTGGCTGAAGAAATGTTTCCTCATTTTTCTCACTGTTGAAAAGATTGTCCACGCCTTTTTTTTCCAAAGTGCAAGACCTCGCATTTGCTCACATTGAATTTCATCAGCCATTTCCTGGACCCTCTTCTAAACTGTCTAAATCTTTCTGCAGCCTCCCCACCTCCTCAGTACTACCTGACAGTCCACCTAATGCCGCACCATCGGCGAACTTCACCAGAATGCCCCAGTCCCTTTATAATCTATAAAGTGAACAGCTGCAGCCCCAACACTGAACCCTGCGGGACACCGCTTGTCACCAGCTGCCATTCCGAAAAGAACCTTTTATCCCAACTCTCTGCCTTCTGTCAGACGGCCAATCCTCAATCCATCCCAGTAGCTCACCTCGAACACCATGGGCCCTCACCTTACTCAGTAGCCTCCCATGAGGCACAGTAATAAAGACCTTTTGGAAGTCTAGATAGATAACCACATCCACTGGGTTTCCCTGGTCTAACCTACTTGTTACGTCTTCAAAGAATTCTAACAGGTTTGTCAGGCATCACCTCCCCTTACTAAATCCATGCTGACTTGTTCTAATCTGACCCTGCACTTCCAAGAATTTAGAAATCTCATCCTTAATTCTATAATTTTACCTACAACCGAGGTTAGACTAATCAGCCTATAATTTTCCATCTTTTGTCTTGATCCTTTCTTGAACAAGGGGGTTATTACAACAGCCATTTTCCAATCATCTGGGACTTTCCCTGACTCCAGAGATTTTTGAAAGATTACAACCAACGCCTCCGCTATTCCGTCAGACACCTCCCTCAGAACTCTCGGATGTAGCCCGTCGGGGCCAAGAGGTTTATCAGTTTTTAGACCTATTAGCTTTTCTAGCAATTTCTCTTTTGTAATGGCTACCATATTCAACTCTGCCCCTTCACTCTCCTTAATTGTTGGGGTATTACTCATGTCTTCCACTGTGAAGACTGACACAAACATTCTTCAGCTATTTCCTTATCTCCCATCACTAGCCTTCCTGAATCAGTTTGGAGTGGCCCAATTCTTACTTTTACCTCTCGTTTGTTTTTTATGTATTGAACGAAACATTTACTATAATCCCTAATATTACTGGCTTGCTTACCTTCATATTTGATCCTCTCCTTCCTTATTTCTCACTTTGTTAACCTCTGTTTGTTTTTGTGGTCTTTCCAATCTTCTAATTTCCCAGTGCTCTTGGCCACGTTATTAGCTCTCTCTTTTTCTGTGATACATTTCCTGACTTCCTTTGTCAGCCATGGCTGTCTAATCCCACCCCCCCGGGTAATCTTTCTTTTCTTTGGGAAGAACCTCTGTACTGTGTCTTCAATTACACCAGAAACTCCTGCCATTGTTGCTCTACTGTCTTCCCCACTAAGCTTTGCTTCCAGTCAATTTTCGTCACTTCCTCTCTCATACCCCTATAATTACCTTTATTTAACTGTAACACCGTTCCATCTGATGTTGCCTTCTCACTTTCAAACTGTGGACTGAACTCTACCATATTATGGCCTCTGACTCCTAAGTGTTCCCTTACTTTTAAGCTCTTTTATAAAGTCTGGCTCATTACATAGCACTAAGCCCAGAATAGCCTGCTCCCTTGTGGGCTCTTATCACAAGCTGCTCCAAAAAAGCCATCCTGTAAGTAATCCATGAATTCCCTTTCTTTGGATGCACCGGCCACATTACTCACCCAGTCCACCTGCATATTGAAGTCCCCCATGATCGCCATGACCTTGCCTTTCTGACATGCCTTGTCTATTTTCTGGTACATTTTGCGTCCCTGGTCCTGACCACTGCTGGGAGGTCTGTTCGTAAATCCCATTGTGGTTTTTATTTTTGCCTTTGTGGTTCCTTGACCCCACATCATCTGACACTATGTCATTCAGTGCCATAGATTTAATTTTAATCTTATTCTTAAGTAACAAGGCAATCCCGCCCCCTCTGCCCCGTCTTTTCGATAAGTTGTAAATGCTTGGATGTTTAACTGCTAGTTCTGAACCCCCTGCAACCACATCTGTGATGCCTACCACATCATAATCATTCACGATGATTTCTGCCGTTAATTCATCTACTTTGCTATGAATACTACGGGCATTCAGATGAAGCATCTTAACGCTAATTTTCTTATCCTTTCCATCACCTCTAGTAGTATGTCCTAAGTTATCCTTCCTTTGTGTTTCATTCCTAGCCTGCCTTGAACTGAAACCCTGCACACACATGCTAACCTGCTGCTTATCTTTCTACCTGATTCCATACTCTGTTGCTCTCCCTTTCCCTTCCCACCGACTCACAAGTTTAAAGTCCTAGTGACCACCCTATTGATCCTTTTCTCCTGAACGCTGGTTCCAGATCGGTTCAGGTGGAGACCGTCCCATCGGTACAGATCGCCCCGGTTCCAAAACCGATGCCAATGTCCCAAGACATGGAATCCTTCTTTCCCACACCAATCTCTTAGCCACGTTGTTACTTCCCTAATTTTCTTATCCCTATGCCAATTAGCACGTGGCTCGGGCAGTAATCTGCTGTTGAGGGCCAAGAGTGTAACTGTATAACCGTGACTGCACCAATCTTATTTTTTGAACTCTGCCCAGATTGCTTCACAGGATGAGCCCTCCAGTACGTCCCCTCGGAGTGCAGATGTGACATTCTCCCTGACTCGTAATACAACTCCTCCACCTCTTTTACCTCCCTCTCCATCTCGGCTAAAACAACGAAACGTTCAGCAGCCAGTCCTGTCCCTCTCTCGACCAAGTCTCTGTAATGGCCACAACGTTACCATCCAATGTAGTATTCCAGGCTCTAAGCTCATCTGCCCTACCTGTGATGAGGGTGGCACGGTGGTTAGTACTGCCGTTTCACACCTGAAGGACCTGGGATCGATTCCAGCCTCGGGTCACTGTCTGTGTGGAGTTTGCACATCCTCCCCGTGTCCGCGTGGGTTTCCTCTGGGTGCTCCGGTTTCCTCCTGCAGTCCAAAGACGCGCAGGTGGGGTGAACTGGCGATGCTAAATTGTCCGTCGTGTCAGTTAGGTGCATTCCTCAGAGGAAGAGGGTCGGGGGAATGGGTCTGGGTGGGTTACTCTTGGGAGCGTCGGTGTGAGCTTGTTGGATCAAATAGCTTGTTTCGACATTTCAGCCTGTTGGTACCATTGTTTTCATTTACCTTAGTCTGCATGTCCTTTCCTTCTGAATTACTGGTCTTAGCATCTCCCTTCCCCTCAATCCCTCCACTCTCTGACCTGTTACTCCCAACTCTTTCTCCTCCCGCCCCCCCCCCCCCCCCCCAACCCCCACCCCGGCCACTCAAGTTAAAACCACCCCGTGTAGCATTCGTGAACTTCCCTGTGAGGATTTGGCTGCCTTCCGGTTTCGGTGCAACCTGACAGTCTTGTCCAGGTCACCTCTGCCCCAGAAGCGGTCTCAATGATCCAAACAACCTGAACCCTTGCACCAGCTCCTTCCCCGTGCATTCATCTGATCTATCTTTCTATTCCTCGTCTCCCTATCATATGGTACTGCTAGTAACCTAGAGATTACTACCCTGGAGGTCCTGCTCTTCAGCCTCTTTCCTAACTCCCTGTACACTCCCTACAGGACCTCATCCCTCTTTTTACCAATGTAGTTGGTACAAATGTGCACCACAACCTCTGGCCGCTCACCCTCCCCCTTAAGAATTTCATGCAACTGCTCAGAGATGTCCTTGACCCTGGCACCAGGGAGGCGACAGGAGTCTCAAACATGACAACAGAAGTGCCTGAGTGCCCTTAACTAGGAAATCTCCAACCACGGGTCACTCGCTCAGACCTTACACAACCCTGCTCTCCAGCAGAGCCAGTTTAGGTTAGATTAAATTCCCTACAATATGGAAACAGGCCCTTCAGCCCAACAAGTCCCCACCGACCCTCCGAATAGAAACCCACCCCTCCATGTTTACCCTTGACTAATCCACCTAACACTACGGGCAACTTAGCATGGCCAATCCCCCCTAACCGGCACATCTTTGGAGTGTGGGAGGGGAGGAAACCGGAGCACCCGGAGGAAACCCATGTGGACATTGGGAGAATGTGCAAACTCCACACATACTGTTGCTGGAGGCAGGAATTGAACCCGGGTCCCTGGCGCTGTGAGGCAGCGGTGCTGGCCACTGAGCAACCGTACTGCCCTGGCCTGGCTGCTGTTGTTACCCTCCCCTGAGAGTGTATTCCACCCCCCCCCCCACCCAACCCTATCCGAAACGGCATTCCTGTTACAGCAGTGGAATAACCACAAGAGACTCCTGCGCTAACTTCCTGCCTCTCCTGGTGGTCATCCGTCTCCCTGACTGAATCTGCAGTGTGGCCACCTCCGTGTAACTCATGTCCATCACTCACTCCGTCCCCTGCATTCTCCTCGGTGTATCTGCCTGAGCAACGCCGTGTGTGAGGACCTGCAGTTGGTCACCCTTGCTGCATGCATCGTCGTCAGGGACAGGAGACCATTCCCTGATCTCTCCCGCATCAAGCAGGAGGAACACGCTCCTGCCCCTGACTGCCATCTCTGCTCCTGTCCACTAATACAGACAAAAAGAATCTTACCTTGCCTGAACCTTCCTTACTCACTGAAGCCCAGTATTCAATAAGCCCGCATATATCCCAACTCGCTCCGCTGACCGGTTCCTCAAATTACAGTGCAATCGTTACAGGCAGACCAAACCCCCTCCAGGCTACAACAAAACTGCCCAACTTCTCTCAATGTCTCTTTTTTTCTCTCTCTTGGTTAGAGGGGGAAGGATGGAAACACTAATGTTTGGGGCTCGCCATTGTGTCCTTGCTCTGCTGATCAGTCACGACAACTGTTGCCAACTTCTCCTCATGATGCTCGGTGACGTCTCTCTGCTGTCCCCTATTGGATGGGAGCATACAGTGTTTTATTTTGGTGTATTGCAACTGTGTCTTCACCATAGTATTGAAGAGCGTTGTTTCCTTAGGCAATGCCGACATTCTTTATCTGATAATGAGGGTATGGTCCTGTCCCTGGGTTTATTACAAACATCGTCAGAACCACCCTGACACTTTTGATATTACCAGCCTTACAATTCGGGACTATTGAGTAAACCCTCATTTGCCCTTTTTGTCTTGAGACTCTTCAACAACTTGAGACTTGTTGAAGATTTGTGGTGTCCCCTCAATGAAAATAGTCTCGGTATCTTCATCAACTCTGTCTGTACTGTCTTCTTCCTCAGCCCTACTTGTTCCATTTGAGTTTCTTCAGCTCGCACTATTAATTCTCTCATAATCTCTTTCAGCTTTTGTACATTTTCATTTACCGCAACTCCCGTCACAATGTCCATTCAATGTCGCCCTTTTGTGTCTGATGAAAGTGTGGTGTTCTCTGAATTTAGTGGTTCCCATGGCATCAGCAGCTTTGCACAATACTACATTGGTTAACATTGTGTATGTTTTCATTCGCTAATCCGAACAATATTCCAGCACCTGGATCCCTGAAACACTAATCCAAATGGATATGATCACATGTTTTACATTAGAGTATGATATCTCTCCTTCATTTAACAACACTGATCCATTGACTGTTCCCTCTGTTAGGATTGGGCACTTTAATTCCCTCAGAGACTGGAGTTGGCAGGGACGGGAGGGAAACACCATGATAGCGCTAGGCCCCCACATCATGTGTCATATCCATGAACTGCTGCCTTCTCCCAGTCACACTTAATTAATGGTTGCCCATTTAGGGGGAGCCCAAAGGTGCTTCCACCCATGACTTCAACTTCCTTCCTCAACATGCACAGAGTGGCTCTGTCCATCGCACATTACACAAAGGCACATGCACGTGTGCACACACACACACTCATGCGTGCGCACACACAGATGCACAGGTGCGTACACAGTCTCAGACAATGTCTTTCCCTGGAAATACCATTTACCATGCATTAAAATACATCCTTTCCATATTTGGGAGCGTGTTTGCAGGTTCGCAGGTCATGTTATACAAAGCCCTGCTGTTTGTAAATTCATTAATGTCATTCCTGCTGGTCAGGTGTTCTCCTCCAGTCATTCCTTTCAGTGCCTTTCTCATCCTTCGGGATATTATAGCCCCAATCCACAGCTACTGAGGTCTCTTCATCCTTGATTCCTTACCTGCTCTGGAAATTGAACCTAAGCAACGAAGGGGTCACTTGATATTTGTTTTGACTTGCCTATATTCCTTGCCTCGTGGAGGACACTCTTCTGTGTAGACCAATTTGGCCTGGATAGCCAGGAGTTATAGTTATATTCTTGCCATCTCAATCTTTCATACAATTACAGTGTGGAAGCGGACCATTTGGCCCATCAAGTCCACACCAACCCTCCAAGTAGCATCCCACTAGACCCAGCACCCTACCCTATAATCTGTTCTCTTTTGTTTGTGTTTCATTTGGTAATCTTGCCAATACATTCTGTATCTCTTGGGTATCATTGGCGTTTTCCCTTCTGCATTCGGTTTTCATTTCCACAATGCTGTGTCCAGTCATGAAACAGTCTTAAAAATATATACCATGTTCCTGAAAATAATTATATAATTGCTGAAGCTCCAAACAATAGTTGAGTCTGACTTTTGTATGTTTCGATTTTTCATACCAACCATTCCTGTATCCGAATTTTATGCTTCGTGTGTGGTCGGTCTTACGCTGACACTCCTGCCTCGATTAATGCTTTGCACCACCTACTTCTCGCACCCCCATCCCAGCTGCTGCCTTTACCCACAGGGGACCATCAGCCTCCTTTTACCGAGGGCTGCTGTTACCTGCGGTGGGGGGAGGAAGGGAAAGGTGGTCTCTGGTTCTTGGGAACTTCTCAGTGATGTTCAGTTACCGTTGGTTGCTCATAACTCTTAGGTCTGCAGTAACTTGATTTGAGGTAAAAACAATGACTGCAGATGCTGGAAACCAGATTCTGGATTCGTGGTGCTGGAAGAGCACAGCCGTTCAGGCAGCATCCAAGATTCCTGATGAAGGGCTTTTGCCCAAAACGTCGATTTCGAAGCTACTTGGATGCTGCCTGAACTGTGCTCTACCAGCACCACTAATCCAGTAACTTGATTTGTCCCACCATTGGGCCCCTTCCTTCTTCTCTGTTCTAAATCCTCTCACCTGACAGTCCTCTTGTACATGTCCCTAAGGGCAGCACAATGGCTCAGTGGTTAGCACCGCTGCCTCATGGTACCAGGGACCCAGGTTCGATTCCACCTCAGGATAGAAAGTCTGTGGGGAGTTTGCACATTCTCCCTGTGTCTGCCTGGGTTTACTCTGGATGCTCTGGTTTCCTCCCACAATCCAAAGATATGTAGGTTAGGGTGGATTGGCCATGCAAATTGCCCGTAGTGCTCAGGAATGTGTAGGTTCGGTGTATTAGTCGGGGTAAATGTAGAGTAATAGGATAGGGGAATGGGCTTGGGTGGGATACTCTTCGGAGGGTCAGCTTGGACTTGTTGAGCCGAAGGGTCTGTTCCCACATTGTAGGGATTCCATGATTTGCCACAGTTGATACTTTTCAGGTTATCAATTATTGCTAAATTCACTACAGCGATGGCGTAGGCCTCCATTACAGTAACACTTCTTGTCTCTGTCACCTTCGACTACGGTTCCTCCTCTCTTCCTGCTCTCCACAGCAGCTGCTTCAGTTTTCCACGTATTATCTATCCCATCGCCTAGCTTTCCAGATCGTCACAGGTGTTGCATGTAGATAGTCAGGATTGACTGATTGGAAGGGCTAATCTTTATACATAGAGTCATAGAAACGTACAGCATGGAAACAGATCCTTCAGTCAAACGCGTCCATGCTGACCAGATATCCCAACCCAATCTTGTCCCATTTGCCAGCACTTGGCCCATATTCCTATTCATATACCCATTCAGATGCCTTTTTAAATGTTGTGATTGTAGCAGCCTCCACCACTTCCTCTGGCAGTTCATTCCATACACGTACCACCCTCTGTGTGAAAAGGTTCCCTCTTAGGTCTCTTTTATATCTTTCCTGTCTCGCCCTAAACCTATGCCCTCTTGTTCTGGACTCCCTGACCCCAGGGAAAAGACTTTGTCTATTTATCCTATCCATGCCCCTCATGATTATATAAACCTCTATAAGATCACCCCTCAGCCTCCAATGCTCCAGGGAAAACAGCCTTAGCTTAGTCAACATCTCCCTATATCTCAAATCCTCCAACCTGGCAACATCCTTGTAAATCTTTTCTGAACCCTTTCAAGTTTCCCAACATCTTTCTGATAGGAAGGAGACCAGAATGTGTACAATATTCCAACAGTGGCCTAACCAATGTCCGGTACAGCCGCAACATGATCTCCCAGCTCCTATACTTAATACTCTGACCAATAAAGGAAAGCATACCAAACGCCGCCTTCACTATCCTATCTACCTGTGACTCCACTTTCAAGGAGCTATGAACCTGCACTCCAAGGTCTCTTTGATCAGCAACACTCCCTGGCACCGTACCATTAAGTGTACAAGTCCTGCTAAGGCTTGCTTTCCCAAAATCCAGCATCTCCCATTTATCTGAATTAAACTCCATCTGCCACTCCTCAGCCCATTGGCCCATCTGATCAAGATCCCTTTGTAATCTGAGGTAACCCTTTTCGCCCTCCACTCCACCTCCAATTTTGGTGTCACCTGCAAACTTTCAGAGGAATGTATTTGAACTTAACTGGAGCAGCGGGCGCATGCAGGCAATGGAGTCCATTTCCTTGGCCATGGTGACACTCTGTGTGATTTCCTCCCAATGGTACACTCCAGTCAGTGACATCGCTGCTTCCCCTTCAGGTGGCGGGGCTCCTAAACTTATTCTGAGGGTTGGTGACACTGGCCCTGCCAGCCTTATTTTAATCATTCTCTGCTTCTCTAATGATTGATTTTCATGGAGTCTGCGTGGAACTAATAAACTGAGAAGTAACATGAAGGCCTCATCTTCCTTCCCTTTTTATCCCGTGACTCTCTTTGAATGTTGGGTGGCTTTGTGGGATTCCAGTTTCCTTTAATCCTTCGATCAACTTCTCACTTCTATCTGCCAGAAATCAGGTGAAGGATGTTTCGGGCACTGTCCTCTCTCTCCCTCCCCCCCCCCCAAAATCTAATTCTTCCTCTGCTGTCATAGCCATTATTATAAGGGAGCGAGTGGAAATATCTCAAGGATTCGTGACCACTCTCGCGCACTCTCGCGCACTCTCGCGCGCACACTCGTGCACATCAATTCCACCCACATCGCAGGGTGAATAACCGCGCCTACGTACACTCATCAGATGTCTTCTGCGTCCTCCTGCAGGAGTATCTGAACCAAATGTCGTCCCAGCTCCCTCTGTAGGACATGGTGCTCCTCAGTTACCTCAGCCCTGGAGGTCTTAACCCGCTGGCCCGACTGGGTATTGTGACCGACCCAACTTGCTATCCTGATGTCCCCACTCTTTCAGGCTGAATGAACTCAGTTTCAGGTACAGTACGGGCGCGATGGCTCAGTGGTTAGCACTGCGGCCTCACAGCACCAGGGTCCCAGGTTCGATTCCAGCCTCGGCGGTCGGTCTGTGTGGAGTTTGCACATTCTCCCCATGTCTGCGTGGGTTTCCTCTAGGTGCTCTGGTTTCCTCCCACAGTCCAAAGATGCGCAGGTCAGGGTGAATTGGCCGTGCTAAATTGTCCGTAGTGTTAAGTGCATTAGTCAGGGGGAATTGGGTCTGGGTGGGTTCTCTTCGGAGGGTCGGTGTGGACTGGTTGGGCCAAAGGGCCTGTTTCCACACCTTAGGGAATCTAATCTCATCTAATACCGACGTAACCTGACTGCCCACTTGTCTGTGGTACTGCTCCCCACATCCTGCTCGCAGTGCCAAATTGTTGGGGTGGAATGACCGAATGTTTCGCTTGAACCCCAGGACTCCATTTCCAGAGGCTAGTGGGAAGCAACCCTCTGAAAATCCAGACAGCTCTTCAGACAACAAAGGAAAGCATACATTTTTAATATACTTGTTTCATCCCGCCTTTAGCATTTACAAACCGGTCATGCTGTTGGTTAGATAGATTTACAATTAAACTTCGTCATATTACTGAACAGCTGGAGAAAGTCCTCCATGGGATCATGATGTTTCCCAGACACTCTGATCTCCCTTTTTGGGGCTTCTTACAACTAGATTAGATTCCCTACAGTATGGAAGCAGGCCCTTTGGCCTGACAAGTCCACACCAACCCTGCAAAGGGAAACCCACCCAGACTCGTTCCCCCACCCCATAAGTACATTAGTCAGGAGTAGTTAACATTAGGGGCAATTCACCTCTCCTACACCTCTTTGGATTGTGGGAGGAAACCCACGCAGCCACAGGGAGAATGTGCAAACTCCACACAGCCAGTTGCCCGAGGCCTGAATTGAACCCTGGTCCCTGGCGCTGTGAGGGAGCGGTGCTAACCACTGTGCCATCTGAATATAATAGATATGGTAGGACACCCCAGGATAAAGATAGGGATATCTAGTTAAAACAAAAGCATGGCGCAGCTGGAGATTGTATTCATGTATATTCATTCCCAGACATTTGCCAGCTGTATCATGTTTTTGTTTTAACTAGATATCCCTATCTTTGTCCTGGGGTGTCCTACAATGTTCTCATTCAAACCACATTCCAGAGTCTGCAAGTTTCTGTACATTGGGGCTGCTTTTACTGTTTGAGACTGGTCTTCCCTCAATTTATTTGAATAGTTTCCTCTAATGCTTTCAGTATTTTTTCTTCAGTGTTGGTGAATCTATAACTACTTCAGAATCTGTGTCGATGGTTATTCGACAGATCTTAACTAAAGCCTACTATTAATATTGGAGACAGATTCACTAGTTAAACCCAGTGTGAAATGTCTTATGTATAAATAACTGCAGCTGCATATTCTGTCTCAGTGCTGTTATTGAACTGAGTTGAATTTATTGTCACGTGTCCCGAGGCACAGTGAAAAGCTATATCTTGCGAGCAATACAGGCAGATCAGAGTTAAGTAGCACAGATAGTAAGTAATAGGTAAACAGCAGCAAAAACACAAACACAGGGACAGACGAATGTTAAGAGTTTGTGAGTCCATTCAGTATTCTAACAACAGTAAGGTAGAAACTGTTCTGAAACCGGTTGGTGCGTTTGGTCAGGCTTCTGTACCTTCTCCCCGATGGTAGAGGTTGTAGAAAAACATTGCCAGGGTGGGATGGATCTTTGAGAATGCTGGCGGCCTTTCCTTGACAGTGGGCCTGGTAGATGGATTCTATAGATGGGAGGTTGGCCTTTGTGATTGTCCAGGCCGAGTTCACCACTCTTTGTAACGGTCTCTGATCTTGAATGGTACAGTTGCCATACCAGGTAGTGATACATCCAGCCAGAACACTCTTTATGGTGTACCTATAAAAGTTGGCAAGGGTATTCACCGTCATGGCAAATTTCCTCAGCTGCCTGAGGAAGAAGAGGCGTTGTTGGGCCACACGAAGAGTCCAAGAAAGCTTGTTGTAAATGAGCACTCCCAGAAGCTTGACACTGTCCGCTCATTCCAGCTCTGTGCAGTTAATGTGTAGGGGGGCATGAATAACATCCCACTAAAGTCAATAATGAGTTTCTTGGTTTTGCCGGCATTGAGAGGTAGGTTGTTCTCAGTGCACCATTTTTCCAGGTCTTCCACCTTCTGTCTGTAGTCTGTTTTGTCATCATCTGAGATTCGACCGACTATGGTAGTGTCATTAGTGAACTTATAAATGGCATTAGTCTGGTATTTGACGACGCAGTCATGTGTATACAGTGAGTACAGTAGGGGGTTGAGTACACATGCCTGGGGTGGGGTGGTGGGGGCGGGGGAGCTTACAATGTTGAGTGTTAGTGAGGATGAAATATTGACCCCAATCTTCACTGATTGTGGCCTGTGGGTCAGGAAACTGAGGATCCAGTTGCAGAGAGTGGGGCTTTGTCTGAGATCACTAAGTTTAGTAATCAGTCTCGAGGAGATAATAGTGTTGAAGGCTGAACTGTTACCTTGGGTCCTCAAAGCTACAATCGCTCGTGTGAAGGTTACACAAAGCAAATATTTTCCAAGCTTTTTATCTACGGTCAGCCATGTTCTGCTGTTAATGCCATGGGTAAGCACTGGCCAGGTTATCCTTTTGCTCCTAATATACTGTCCCAAACCTGGTCCTTTTTTTTTTCTAAAAGTTATAACTTTTTTTCTCATGGATACCGTGGCCTTGGCTTTTGTTTTCCAGAGTGGTTATAAACAGGCCGGGCTCCAAACCGACTGGCTTGGTACGGAGTTTGCAGGGTATTGAGAGGCCGTTTTGTTCATACGTAAAGAGGTGAGACTTTAGGCCAAAGCTTTTTATGATTTTTGTAAAAGAAATAACCTGTATATGTTGAGGGCTTGGTCAGCTCTCTAGCTGAGCAGTTCGTTTCAGAACTTGAGTTAGGAGTTCAGCAGTGGGCTGTGTGGAAACTGGCTGCTAGATTCTCTCTCCTTCTGCCCTTCTAACTTCCACCTGTAAGCCTTAGTTTCATTTTTAAGGGGTTTGTTTATTGGGACGGTTATGTATATTCTGAAAAACGTAATTAACATAGAACATTCCAGTGCAGTACAGGCCCTTCGGCCCTCGATGTTCCGCCGACCTGTCATACCAATCTAAAGCCCATCTAACCTACACTATTCCATGTACGTCCATATGCTTGTCCAATGATGACTCAAATGTACTTAAAGTTGGCGAATCTACTACCATTGCAGGCAAAACATTCCATACCCTTACTACTCTCCGAGTAAAGAAACTACCTCTGACATCTGTCCTATATCTATCACCCTCAATTTAAAGCTATTTCCCCTTGTGCTCGCTGTCACCATATTTGGAAAAAGGCTCTCCCTGTCCACCCGATCTAACCCTCTGATTATCTTCTATGTCTCTATTAAGTCACCTCTCAACTTTCTTCTCTCGAACAAAAACAGCCTCAAGTCCCTCAGCCTTTCCTTATAAGACCTTCAAAGTCTTGTTTGGGATAGTCTGAGTTCTGTGGGTATTCTCTATTCTGTTCTTTTGTGTTTCATTGTGTAAATTTGTGAATATATTTATTTGTCTGTTTTCGAACCTGGTAGTCAACCCCACTAACTGATTCCAGATAATACTCACTGTACAGTTACCAAAACAAATTGCAAACTTGCGGTCTGGGCTGCCTGCTTAAGAATGCTTTGAGTGGTCTGGCCAAGTCTTTAACAATAATTTGAAAGATGCATTTAGATTTTCCTTTATTATATTTGCCAGTGTTTTTTCTCATGTCCTGTCTTGTTGTTTGGGTCTAGATTGGGTGACAAGGTTCCTTACCCTGAAGGGAGTTAGTGAATTTGTTGAGTTTTGAATCACAAGTTCAACTTTGAGGGTCTGTTTGTCCCAGCATCGGCCTCACGAGTGACCAGATTGGTCCAGCTCCATTTCACAACTTGCTGTTTTATTTTTGTGGTTTTGTTTTCATTGCCTTTCTCTCTGTTTTTATATTTGTTTTTCAAGGGATGGAAAAGGAAGACTTCCGTGTGGGAACATCTAACGCAACATCACGCCAACAACCTGAAAGAGACGTTCAGTGTATCAGAACCTGAACATAATTAAATTTTCAGCATGACAAAAAAAATTTGCATTGCCGGTGATGGGAAAGAAGGCATGTCCTCTGTGTGTAGACACGACTTCAGTTGATCATCTGATTTATAAGAACAGGTGGATTTGCAGTCGGGCAACTTAAACCAATCATCACGTCAATACCTCACAGATAAAATTATTGTGACCTGCAATCATTGGATATTTAACAATGGAAAATAAAAGAGCGGAGGAAGCGTACACGTGTTGTATGTGTGGACAGTGTTTCACCAGATCATCCAACCTTTCAAGGCACAAGTGCAGTCACGCTGAGGAGAACATATTGAAATGTGGGGGACACGGCAAAGCCGTCCAATCCCCATCTGAGCTGGAGACTCTCCAACATAGTCAGACCGAAGACAAACTGTTCAGCTGCTCGGAGTGTGGCAAGGGGTTTACTCAGTCATCTGACCTGCTGAAACACCAGCGGGTTCACACCGGGGAGAGACCATTCATCTGCTCCAAGTGTGGGAAGGCGTTCACCGATTCGTCCAATTTGCTGAAACACCGGCGCGTGCATAGCGACGAGAGGCCTTTTAAATGCCCAGAGTGTACGAAGTGCTACAAAAGTTCCCGAGAACTGATGTCCCATCAGCGTGTTCACACGGACGAGAAACCGTTCAAGTGCTCTCACTGTGGGACTGGCTTCAGGTGGTCCTCTCACCTCATTGTGCACCAGCGCGTGCACACTCGGGAGAGGCCATTTACCTGTCCTGAATGCGGGAAGGGATTCACTCAGTCATCAAACCTACTGACCCATCAGCAAGTTCATACTGGAGAGAGACCATTCACCTGTTCGGAGTGTGGGAAGGGATTCACTCACTCAACTGCTTTGCTGAGACACCGCCAAGTTCACGATTGATTGGGTTTTCTGTCGTCATATACAAAACTGAAGCATGTTTACTGGGGCCTGTTTGTTCATCAGCTCCAGCCCGGTGTTGATTTTTCGGGGTAAAAGTCAAATAAATCAGTGCTCCATTCCTCCAAATTAAGATTTACCCAGTTACCAAAGTACTTTCATCACATTCAGTACTGGATGAACAGAAATACCCTCCAATTGAAATGGGGATGACCAAAGTCACCGACTTGAGTCGCCATGACAAATTCTGTCCTGTAAATACTGAGCCTGTGCCTGTCCCCAGGAACCTGTTTTGAATACGTCTGTTCACAACCTCAGTGTCATCGAGTCCTAAAGCAGAGACTGGCCCTTTTGGCTCAAACTGGTCCACGCTGACTAAAATGTCCATCCACGCTAACCCCATTTCCCTGCACCTGGCCTATATCCTTCTAATCCTTCCTATCCATGTCCAAATGCCGCTTAAATGTTGTTAATGTACCTGCCTCAACCACTTACGCTGGCAGCCCATTCCGTATGTGTCCCACCCTCTGTGTAAAAGCAAGTTGCCCCTCAGGTTCCCTTTTTATTCTTTCCCCTCTAATCTTAAACTGATGCCCTCTACTCCTCGATTTCCCCAACCCTGAGCACATTCACCCTATCCGTGCCTCTCATGATCTTTTACACTTCTGTAAGATCCCTCCTCATTCTCCTACACTCTAAAGAAAGAAGTCCTCGCTTGTCCAACCTCTCCCTATAAACTCAGACCGTTGAGTCCGGGCAACATCCTTGTGAATTTCTTCTGCACTCTTCCCAGTTTAATAACATCCTTCTGACAGCAAGGTGACCAAACCTGAACACAGTATTCCAAGTGCGGCCTCACCAACATCCTGTACAACTGCAACATAACTTCCCAACTTCTATACTCAACGTCCTGACTGATGAAGGCCAGTGTACCAAAGGCCTCCTTCACTTCCCTGTCTGTGAGTCCACTTTTAGAGAACTATGCACCTGAACTCCAACCTCCCTCTGTTCCCTACATTCATTAAGGCCCCACCATTCACCATCAATCTCCTAGCTCGATTTGACTTTGCAAAATGCAAGACCTCACATTTATCCATATTCCACTCCATTTGCCATTTCTCAGCCCACTTCCCCAGCTGATCAAGGTCCTGCTGTAATTTCTGAGAACCTTCCTCACTGTCCACAGTGTTGCCCTGAAGCGGGAATCTCGCCCAGTTCCCTGAGCGCTGTGAGGCAGCAGTGCCAACCACTGAACCACCATGCTGCTCCAGTAGTTAAAGTCGTTGACCTGACTCTCTCTTTATAAATCACTGAATCATCTTCTGCTGAAATGATGCATTCAGTTCTGAGCACCACACTTGGAGAAAACATGATCAGGCCTTTGGAGGTGGTGCAGAAAATGTTTGCTGAAATAATATCAGGCACCTGCAGAGTGTAACGTAAAATGTTCACAGTTCCAACGTTACTCAAGAAACTGGCACCATCCAGGATTTCCAGCAGCTGCAATATGCACTTGTTTCATCACCAGCAGGCAGAGTGCACCATCTAAGATGCAGTGCACCGTCTCACCAAGGCTCCTTCGACAGCACATTCCAAACCCACTACAACTGAGAAGTTAGTGGGGTTACCACCATGTTACAAATTAGTTTTACCACCATTAATTGCAATCCCCCTCAACCGTCCTGAATTGAAACTTTATCACGATTAACCCTCTGTCACTGGATCAGAATCCCAGTGCTACCTTCCAGACAGCACTGTGGACGTACTTGCGGCAACTGGACCGTAGCAGTACAAGTAAGCAGTTCCCCAGCTCCTTCAATGCTGGTCTGGGCAACAGAGACCACATCCCATGAATATATTGGAAATAAGGTAGGTTTCTGGTTTGTGGGCACCTAGCAGAAGCTAGGATACTCTACTTGGAGCTGGGAAAATGAACGTGTGGATTTAGTCAGATAAAGATTTGTTTCCAGGATATTTCCTCTTCAGCGAGAGATAGAAACTATTAACATCGAAGCAACATTCGTAAAGCACAGCTTTCAGAGAGTGGAGAAATGTTGCAGGGTAAAAATGTGGAGATTATTTTACTCAGCAAGTTCTGAGGAACCAGAATGGACTGGGTCGCATCTGGAATAAGATTCAGCGGTTGTTCTTAGAGATTTGGAATCTAACTTTTTTAAGAAAAGTTTTTGAGGAGTGGGGTCTGAGCAACGGGCAGAGGAATGGGAATAGATTTGCTGTGTTTTTCAATGAGAGATAACTGCTCCTGTGCACTGAATTGCCACTTGCCCCTGAGTCGTCTGCTGTAGCATGCGGTTAGTTAACGTAAGTTTGCTGGACCGTGATTGACGAGTTGGGGACGCCGTTTCTAAAGGGTGAAATTTTAAAGCGTGTGTTGGCTGTAGTTCGGTTGCATCGGTAACAGTTTAACCGCTGTTTCTAAAGTGCGATTTTTCTATAACACAGGGTTGCACGAGGACGCAACTGTCGTGTTTTAAAATGACTATCTGTACTATGCCGTCAGTCAGGAATCTCATCCAGGGCAGCTGATAGGGATGCTTGTGCTCCCCTCCACACCCCTGGCTGATTGGTGGTACGTGACCGATATTGCTAAGGGGGGGTTGGTGGTGGGGTTGGTTCTCCAACTAATAGGGATGACCAGAGGGCAGGGTTAATCTATATGCGCATGACTATGCTCCTGGGTAGCAGCAGTGCTGCTGCCAATAAGGTCTGGGCGAGTGAGTGATGCGAAGGAGATTGTAAAAGGGGGCAAAACAGGGGGAGACAGACATAGGGGTGTGGACTGCAGCTGGCCTCTACGTAACAGCTGCCAAAGGAGAGAATTTCTATCCTGGACTGAGGGCAATAACTTCAGTGAACTCATTTTTCAGCATGTTGCAAGTGGAGGATTTGCATTCAGGAACCAAAACCAATCACCAAGTTGAGATCTGACGGTGTTGCTCGATTAATCAGAATCTGGACGTTCGGGGCGTTTGAGGGTAAGCAGTGAGTTCCAGTATCTTTGTTGCTGTAAAAGAAATATCTTTCCTCTCTTCTCCCCTGTAGATGTTCATGAAAATCTGACACCCTTGTCCCTTAATCATTTCATCTGTGGCAGGTCTCCCTCCAATCGAAAAGAAAAGCAGAATTGGCTGGAGAAACTCAACAGGCCTGGCAGCATCTGTGGAGAGAAGCGGGCCTTCATCCAGAGACTCAGGTAATGTTAGACTTTATGACATAGGAGCAGAAACTAGGCCATTCGGCCCATCGCGTCCTTTCGCCGTTCACTCGTGGCTGATAAGTTTCTCAACCCTTATTCTCCCACCTTATCTCCATAACCTTTGATCCCTTTGACAGTCAAGAACCTATCTATATTTATCTTAAATATATTCAGTGCCCTGGCCTCCCCAGCCTTCCGCGGCAATGCATTCCAAAGATTCTCCACTCACTGCCTGAAAGACGTCTCTCCTCCTATCCATTCTGAAGGGTCTTCTCTTTGCTCTGTGGCTGTACCCTCTGGTTCTCAACTGCTAATAGAAACACCTTCCCAACGTCCATTCTATCCAGGCCGTTCCGTATTCTGTAAGTTTCAATTGGATTCCGCCCCCCCACCCCCCACCCCATCCTTCGAAACCCCATTGAATGCAGATCCCAGAATCCTCAAATATTGCTTACATTTTAAGCCTTTCATTCCTTGGATCATTCTCGTGAACCTCCTCTGGGACCGCTCTAGGGCTGGTAAATCCTTTGAGGTAAGGAGCCCAGAATTGCTCTCCGTATTCTAAATGTGTCTGACCAGAGCCTGGTAAAGCCTCCGAAGTAGATCCTGCTTTTGTATTGTAGTCCGCTTCAAATAAATGCTCCCGTTTATTTGTCTTCCCAGCTACCTGCAAGTTTACCGACCGAGAATCCTGGGCTGGGTCTCCCAAGTTCCTTTGCACTTCAGATTTCTGAATTTTATTCCTGTTTGGAAAGTAGCCCGTGCCTCTGTTTATCCTACCGATGCGCATGACCTCTCATTTTCCCCTGTTGTGTTCCATCGGCCCATCATCTTTGCCCATTCTCCGAACCTGTCGAAATCCGTCTGCAGCCTCTCTGCCTCCTCAGTAGAGTCATAGAGATGTACTGCACGGAAACAGACCCTTCGGTCCAACCCGTCCATGCCGACCAGATATCCCAACCCAAGCTAGTCCCACCTGCCAGCACCCGGCCCATATCCCTCCAAACCCTTCCCATTAATATACCCATCCAAATGCCTCTTAAATGTTGCAATTGTACCAGCCTCCACCACTTCCTCTGGCAGCTCATTCCATACAAGTACCACTCTCTGTGTGAAAAAGTTGCCCCTTTGGTCTCTTTTGTATCTTTCCCCTCTCACCCTAAACCGATGCCCTCTAGTTCTGGACTCCCTGACCCCAGGGAAAAGACTTTGCCTATTTATCCTATCCATGCCCCTCATGATTTTGTAAACCTCTATAAGGTCACCCCTCAGCCTCCGACGCTCCAGGGAAAATAGTCCCAGCCTGTTCAGCCTCTCCCCACAGCTCAAATCCTGCAACCCTGGCAACATCCTTGTCAATCTTTTCTGAACCCTTTCAAGTTTCACAACATCTTTCCTATAGGAAGGAGACCAGAATTGCACACAATAATCTAGCAGAGATAGTATGGCTTCATGAATGGAAATTACACCTGAATGATTTATTACAATTTGAAGAGGTAACAATCGGAATAGATAAATGTGCACCAGTAATCATAATATGATTGGATTTCTAGAAGTTATTCGATAAAGCATTACACATTAGGCTACTCAATAAGACAAGAGCCCATGTAACATATCAGCATGGATAAAGGATCAACTAACTGACAGAACACAGTTGGGACACGTGGCCATATTCAGGATGGCAGCTTGTAACTAGTAGATTGCCACAGGAATCAGTACTGACCACAGTAATTTATAATCGCTATGAATAACTTGGATGAGGGAAATAATTGGACCAAAGTCAAGTTTATGGATGGGACAGAATAGATGGGATGCACATACAGTCGGTTCTGCTGTAACGTGTATTTCTTCAGCGCGAATTGGCTTTAATGTGATTGAAGAATTTGGATTATTCTTTGTCGAATGTGAACTTTCCTATACTGGCCATAAGGCGACTCTGGCCCCGTTAGTTTAAATAGTGCAGCTATTGCACCATCTTCTTACAACGTAAGTTGGCATCAGAACAGAACTGTCACGCTGTATCAGAACCGATGGTACTGAGGTTGACAAGAGCTTGCAGAGATGTGGGCAGCTAAGGTTATTGGCAAGAAAATGGCAGATACAATATGCTGTGGGGAAGTGTGAGGTGATGCACCTTGGCAGGGAAGCAGAGGAACTGAATGCCAATTAGAGAAAGGCTGCAAAGTGGAAAGATTTCAGAGTCCTACATAAACCACAGAAAGTGAGCATCCATGTGCTGGTGTTAGGGAGAGCAAACTGATTTTCTATCCTTATATCAAATGCAATGAAGCACAAACGTAAGGAAGCCTTGTTGTTTTAATATGAGGAGAGATTGAATAGTTCGGGCCTGTACCCTTTGGCGTTTAGGACAAGAGATAACTTTACTGAAACATGAAATTTTCTTGGGTGCATGACAAGATGGTTGTAAAAAGGTTTGTTTCCCTTGCTGGAGAATCTAGGATGAGAGGGCATGTCTGAGCGTTTTACAGTTAAGACAGAGATGAAGACAAATTTCTTTTCTCGGGGCATTGTGAATCTGTAGAATCATTTACCCACAAAGGGCTGTTGAAGCTTCCTCATTGTGTATATTCAAGGCTATGATGGATTTTTAATCGGTAAATGCAATCCGAGATTATGGCTGGAAGGCAGCAGAGTGGTGTAGAGGATTCTCAAATCAGCCATGACTTCATTGAATAATGAAGCAGAGTTCAAAAGCAAATTCACTACCCAGCTAGTAAACGTATTGAAGTGATTTTAACAACAAAATATCTTAAACAAGAGAAGTAGACTGTCCACTGCACTCCAGCTGTAGTCTCATTAATACCTCCATTAGCTTCAGCAGATAGCCCAGGTTCGGTTCCAGCCTCCGGGTGCTCCGGTTTCCTCCCACAGGCCAAAGATGTGCAGGTCAGAGTGAATTGGCCATGCTAAATTGCCCCAGAGTGTTAGGTACATTAATGAGAGGGTCGGTGTGGACTGGTTAGGCCGAAGGGCCTGTTTCCACACTGTAGGGAATCTAATCTAATCTGGAAAAAAAACTCTTTCTATGCCCCATTCCCTTTGAAATAAAAGCAAACTTTTGCATTTGTCTTCCGTTATCTGCTAAATGTTTGCTTTTTGTGATTTATCCCTGACAATCCAAAATCCCTTGGTGATGCAGCTTTCTGGTATCTTTCCCCATTTAAAGGGTATCCAGCTCCTTTTATTCATCCTGCAGAAGTGTATTCTATTCCTTCTGCCTGGTTGTTACCCACTCACTTTTTAACCTGTCGATAGCCTTGTGTAGACTGTTTGGAGACAAAAACAAAACTGCTGATGCTGGAATCCAAGGTAGACCAGCAGGAGGCTGGAAAAACACAGCAAGCCAGGCAGCGTCAGGAGGGGGAGAAGTCGACGGTTCGGGTGTAACCTTCCTTGTCCTGTGTTCTTCCAGCCTACTTTGTGTGGACTGTTTGTCAACTTTATCACTTGCTTGCCCATTGGTGTCTGTGTCATCCATAAAAGAGGTTGCAAGGCATTCATTTTCTTCATTTAAGTCATGAATATAAGTAGCGATGGCCTCAGCAGTGTGGCGGTCAACGTTGCAAGTTGCCATCCTGCAAATGTCATCCGTCTCCCATAGCTCCATCAATTATTTCTTAGCCAATTGTGTTCACGATAATATACTACCACCAACACCATGCATCCTTTCCAACTGAATAGCTATGTGCAGCTTGTTATGGAACATTTTTAAAAAAAATCCAAACATACTTCCACTTTGTCTATTTTGCTCATTACCACCTCGGAGAATTCTCGTCCATTTGGTCAACATGATTTTCCCCTCAAGAAGCCACGCTGACTTTACCTGATTGTTATGTGTGATTAAATAACAAAAACATGATCTGGAGGAGCAGCTGCGTTGGACTGGGCTGGACAAAGTTTAGAAAAAAAATCACGCAACACCAGGTTATCGTCCAACAGGTCTATGTGGTGCCTCCACATAAACCTGCTGAGCTAATGACCTGGTGTGTGGTTTTTTTTTTAAACTTTGAATGAGAGAAGTTGATCCCTGTGTGAAACAGCAACTGGCTAAACGCGAAGTAAAATCCTTCCACGCACCCAAGGAGCGACACGTTCCATTTCCCGAGAGTGTGGAGTGAATCCTGCTGGGATTTGATGGTGACTGGAGATTTGCTGTCTGCAAATTGCCTTCAAGATGTTTTGTCTGAGAGCATGACCCCTCCCAGCAATGATACAGCTAACAATGAGGGCCTGGCTGATTGACAGCAGCTCTGGGCCAATCGGTGAAGGGGTGTGGGTTTGGTTGTCCAATCAGTCGGACCAATTGCAGGGGTGGGGCTGATGGAAAGTCACATGGTCAGACTCCTGTGCAGGTGCAGTGGGGCTGAGAGGAGTGGCCAAGTGCGGGAGCCTGGGGGAGACTGTGAACTGAAATGTTTCCTGGATATTGGATGGAGGCTGCGGTTCACGTTAAACTCTCATTTGCAGCAAATGGGGAAAAGACCTGCGGGCATCAGGGGCAGCTGTTTGCAAGTCAGAAGGGATGCATTTGCACAGAGTAAGCTCAAACCATGATAAGTGTTAGACTCCCTTCCAATTGCTGTCATGCATCGACAGATCTGGATTAAATTTTGTAAACTATTTTTTTCGCAGGATATTAAACGAGGCGAACCTGACTGTCACCGTTCATCTCATGAAGGGCTTATTTTCGACCCACTGTGCTTTTTCAGCACCACACTCTCGACTGTCAAACAATCTTCGACCAGGGAAGAAAGAGACTTTTCCGTGGGAACACATTTCGAGTATGGTTGTGAGTGGAAAAGCAGCAAGTCTACCAAATCCAAGTTTGACCACACTTGGATTAAGTGTTCAGTTCTGGGACCACACCTGAGGGAGAAACAATCTGTGTTGGAGGAAGTAGAGGGCAGAGTGATCCCTTCACTTGAGGGGTTGTTATGAGACAAGGCTGTCACAATGAGTTATAGTCATTACAACATAGAAACATGCTAATTGGCCCATGTGACCTCCAGCGCTCAATATTCCATTAGTTTTGAAATAGTTATGGAGAAGCTTTGTATAAAATTTAAAGTTCATAATTGGAGCAAGGCACATTTTGATGGTAGAACGCAGGGACTTTCAAAACTTGACTGGGGTAGTCTGTTCGTGGGATAACTGTCAGAAGTGAGATGCTAAGTTCAGAGGCATTATGTATCTGTTAGAGTGGAGGGTAAGGTTGGGCAGAGTAGGGAACAATAGATGAATAAAGGTGTTGAGGATCTGATCGAACAGAAAAAAAGAGGCTATGCTAGGTAAAGTCATCTGGGATCAAGTGAATCTCTTGAAGCATGTAGGAGCTTTCTTAAGAGGGTAATCAGGAGGGCTAAGTTGGGATTATAAGACAGTCGTTGCAGATAACATTAAAGATAATCCAAAGAGGTTCTACAGGGGTACGTTAGGACCAAAAGAGCAACTGTGTGAGGTCATGCACTTTGACAGTAAGAATGCAGGCGTGAACTATATTCGAAATTAAGAGAAAAATCAGAAATCTGAAGTGCAAATGGACTTGGGAGTTTTCATCCACGGTTCCCTTTA
Organism: Chiloscyllium punctatum; assembly: GCF_047496795.1. NCBI lineage: Eukaryota > Metazoa > Chordata > Chondrichthyes > Orectolobiformes > Hemiscylliidae > Chiloscyllium > Chiloscyllium punctatum. The sequence goes on from NC_092774.1 coordinate 51,009,835, forward strand.
GGTAAACTTGCAGGTTAAGTTGTTAGTTAGGAAGGGCAATACATCATTGTCATTCATGTTGAAAAGACTGCTTTATTTTTAATTCCAATGTCTTTCGGAGGCATTTTAAGGCTCTCGACAGACAATATTTAAAGCTTTGTGAGCAAGTTTTGGTCCCCTAACTCAGGCAACATGTATTGGTCATGGAACGAGTCCAGAGGAGATTCACGACAATGATCTCAGGAATGAAAGGCTGAACACATGAGGAATGCTTGAGGGTTCCATGACTATACTCAATGGAGTTTAGAAGAATGAACATGGATCTGATTAAACCTTGCAGAGTATTGAATGGCGTAGACAGAATGGACATTGGAAAGATGTTTCCATCGGTAGAAGAGACTAGAGGACGAGGCCACAGCCTTAGAGTAAAAGGAAGTCCTTTCAGAGCAAAGAGTAGGAGAAACTTCAGTCAGACAGTGGGGAATCTGAAATCAGTTACTAAAGAGGACTGTGGAGGCCAGTTCAGTGAGTATGATAAAGACAGAGATAGATAAGTTCTTGATTGCCAAGGAGATCGAAGGTTACTGGAAGAAAGTGGGAAAATGGAGTTGCAAACCCTATCAGCCATGATTGAATGATAGAGTGGCATCGATGGGCCTAATGGCCTAATTTCTGCTGCTGTGTCTTATGGTCTTATGTTTTTAATAAAATTTTAAAAGATGGCCAATGAGCTCCTCGTATAGTGGAGAGTGAGCCCTTCAAAATGAACTAACTTGGGTTGGAGATATTAAGCAAAAAATTCAGCATCCAGTTTGCTCAGCAACAAGCTGACAATTATATTAACGTACATAGAAGCATCAGAAAGGAGCAGGACATTTAGATCCTCAAGTCTGTTCTGCCATTTGCTAAAACTGTACCAGATTTGATCGCAGCCTCAACTCCACATTCCCACACATCTCAGATATACTTTGACTCCCGTATGGTCAAGAATCTATCTATCCATCTCTGCGCTGAGCATATTTTAATCACCCTGACTCCATTGGTTTCTGGGGCTGCCTTCCTAAGACCCATGACTCTGTGAGGGAAAACACTTTTGACACCTCCATCTGAAATGGGTGACTCCATATTTTCAAGTGCACCCCTGTTTTCTAGTCCCTCTTATAAGAAGAAACAATCTTTTTTAGATTCTAACTGGTCAAGACTTCTCAGAATCTTAAATGTTTTAATAAGATTCCCTCAAAATAAGCCCGATCAGCAACTATAATATTATCCTGTCCTTCGAATTAATTCAGAGGTTTTTTTTTCTGTGAATGTATAGCTTTCCTATAGTGTGGAAGCAGACCATTCAGCCCATTGAACCCACATCGCCGCCCCCCCACACCACCCCCGAAGGGTATCCAAGCCAGACGTACCCTGCTACCTTATCCCTATGATACTGTATTTCCCATAGCTTTCACATGCCTGGATTCTGGGAGGAAACTAGAGCACCCATAGTAAACGTGGGGCGAATGTGCAAAACCTCACTGGCTGGAATCGAATGCACGTCCCTGGTGATGTGAGTAGCCATGCTAACCACTGAACCATCACATTACTCCCCTCGCTGCAATGCACCTGCAGATTTATATCTTTTCTGAATAAAGGACACCAAAACAGTATACAGATGTACTCTCACCAACGCCTTGGAAACTGGAGCAACACATCATAATTTGAATACTCGATTTCCTTTGCAATAAGGGACAATTAATTTCTCTTTGTAAGCACTTGCTATACTTGCATAAGTTTTTGTGATGCATGTACTAAGGCACTCAGATCCCCGTGAGCCTCATACCTTTCCAGTTTCTGTTCATTTAAATAAACTACTTTTCCATTCTTATTGCAGAAGTGAACAATTTCTTGTGTTCCTGCATTATATCACATTTCGCACAGTATCATAGTAATAGAAGCATAAGTAGGCAATTTGGCCCATTGATCCAGCGTCAATTCATTGAGGTCATGAGTACATAGAACATAGAAAAAAAAAGCGCAGTACAGGCCCTTCAGCCCTCGATGTTGCGCCAACCGAAGCCTACCTAACCTACACTAGCCCCATAACCTCAATATGCTTATCCAATGCCCGCTTAAATGACCATAAAGAGGGCGAGTCCACCACTGCTACTGGCAGGGCATTCCATGAACTCACAACCCGCTGAGTAAAACATCTACCCCTAACATCTGTCCTATACCTACCACCCCTTAATTTAAAGCTGTGTCCGCTGACTCCATAGGTGGAAAAAAGTTCTCACTGTCAACCCTATCTAAACCCCTAATCATCTTGTACACCTCTATCAAATCTCCCCTAAACCTTCTTTTCTCCAATGAGGACAGCCCCAAGTGCCTCAGCCTTTCCTCATACGATCTTCCTACCATGCCAGGCAACATCCTGGTAAACCTCCTCTGCACTCGTTCCAATGCCTCCACATCCTTCCTGTAGTATGGCGAGCAAAACTGCACACAATACTCGAGATGAGGCCGCACCAGAGTCTTATACAACTGCAAAATGACCTCAGGACTCTGGAACTCAATTCCTCTACCAATAAAGCCCAGTACACCATATGCCTTCTTCACCGCACTATTTACCTGGGTGGCAACTTTCAAAGATCTGTGTATATGGACACCAAGATCCCTCTGCTCATCCACACTACCAAGTAGTCTACCATTAGTCCAGTAATCCATCTTCTTGTTACTCCTACCAAAGTGAATGACTTCACACTTAGCTACATTGAATTCCATTTGCCACCTTACTGCCCAGCTCTGCAACTTATCTATATTGCGCTGTAACCTGCCACATCCTTCTTTGCTGTCCACAATTCCACCGACTTTCGTGTCATCCGCAAACTTGCTCACCCAGCCTTCAAGCCCCTCCTCCAGGTCATTTATAAAAATGACAAACAGCAATGGTCCCAAAACAAATCCTTGTGGAACACCGCTAGTAACTGCGCTCCAAGATGAACCTATACCATCAACTACTACCCTCTGTCTCCTTCCAGCCAGCCAATTCCTAATACAAACCTCTAATGCACCCTCAATGCCATACCTCCGTAGTTTTTGCATTCGCCTGCCATGGGGTACCTTATCGAACGCCTTGCTAAAATCCATATACACCACATCTACTGCTTTACTCTCGTCCACTTCCTTGGTCACCTTCTCAAAGAATTCAATAAGGTTTGTGAGGGACGACCTGCCCTTCACAAAACCATGCTGACTATCCTTGATCACATTATTCCTATCCAGATGTTCATAAATCCTATCCCTTACAATTCTCTCTAAGACTTTGCCCACAACAGAAGTGAGACTCACTGGCCTATAGTTACTCGGGCTATCCCTGCTCCCCTTCTTGAACAAGGGGACCACATTCGCTATCCTCCAGTCTTCTGGCACTGTCCCCAAAGAAAATGACGACCTAAAAATCAAGGCCAATGGCTCCGCTATCTCCTCCCTAGCTTCCCAGAGGATCCTAGGATAAATGCCATCAGGCTCAGGGGACTTATCTATTTTCATCCTTTCCAGTATTCCCCAGACCTCTTCCCTACGTACCTCAAGGCCATCCATTCTAATCACTTGTGACTCAATATTCACATCAGCAACAGTGTCCTGTTCCTGAGTGAATACTGACGAAAAGTATTGATTTAGTGTCTCACCAATCTCCTCCGCCTCCACACACAACTTCCCACTACTATCCTTGACTGGACCGATACCTACCCTAGTCATCCTTTTATTCCTGGCATACCTATACAAGGCCTTGGGGTTTCCCTAATCCTACCAACTAAGGACTTTTCATGTCCCCTTCTCGCTGCTCTTAGCTCTCTCTTTAGATCCTTCCTGGCTACCTTATAACTCTCAATCGCCCCAACTGAACCTTCACGCCTCATCTTTACATAGGCCGCCCTCTTCCCTTTCACAAGGGATTCCAATTCCTTGTTAAACCATGGCTCCCTCACAAGACCCTTTACTCGCTGCCTGACTGGTACATACTTATCAAGGACACCCATTAGCTGTTCCTTGAACAATCTCCACATATCATTTGTGCCCTTCCCTTGAAGCCTATTTTTCCAATTCACGCATCCTAAGTCATGCCTCACTGCATCATAATTTCCCTGCCCCCAGCTATAACTGTTGCCCGGCAGTGCACACTTATCCCGCTCCATCACTGGAGTAAAAGTCACCGAGTTGTGGCCACTGCCCCCGAAGTGCTCACCTACCTCCAAGTCTAACACCTGGCCTGGTTCATTACCTAGAACCAAATCCAGTATGGCCTCACCTCTTGTTGGCCTGTCTACATATTGTGTCAGGAAACCCTCCTGCACACATTGGACAAACACCGACCCATCTAACGAACTCGAGCTATAGCTTTCCCAGTCAATATCTGGGAAGTTAAAGTCCCCCATAACAACCACCCTGCTACTTTCATTCTTCTCCTGAATCATCCTCGCAATACTTTCCTCTACTTCTCTCGGACTATTAGGAGGTCTGTAGAAAACTCCTAACATGGTGACCTCACCTTTCCTATTTCTAACCTCTGCCCACACTACCTCAGATGGCAAGTCTTCCTCCATCACCCTTTCTACTGCTGTAATACTATCCTTGACAAGCAATGCCACACCTCCCCCTCTTTTACCCCCATCTCTGACCCTACTAAAACATTTAAACCCTGGAACCTGCAACAGCTATTCCTGTCCCTGTTCTACCCACGTCTCTGTAATGGCCACAACATCGAAGTCCCAGGTACCAACCCATGCTGCAAGCTCACCTACCTTATTTCTTATACTTCTGGCATTGAAGTATACACACTTCAAGCCACCTCCCTGTTTACAGGCACCCTCCTTCGATATCGATGCCATGTTCCTAACCTCCCTACAGTCAAGGTCCTGTACCCTAAAGCTACACTCCAGGTTCCCATGCCCCTGCAGAGTTAGTTTAAACCCTCCCAAAGAGCACTAGCAAACCTCCCCCCAAGGATACTGGTGCCCCTCAGGTTCAGGTGTAGACCATCGTGTTTATAGAGGTCCCACCTTCCCCAGAAAGAACCCCAGTTGTCCAGAAACCGGAATCCCTCCCTCCCGCACCATCCCTGTAGCCACGCATTTAACTCTTCTCTCTCCCTATTCCTCGACTCTCTATCACGTGGCACGGGTAACAAACCAGAGACAACAACTCTTTTCATTCTAGCTCTGAGCTTCCAACCTAGCTCCCTGAAAGCCTGTCTAACATCCTCACCCCTCTTCCTACCTATGTCGTTGGTCCCAACGTGGACCACGATCTGGGGCTGCTCCCCCTCCCCCTTGAGGACCCCGAAAACACGATCAGAGACATCACGTACCCTTGCACCTGGGAGGCAACATACCAATCGTGAGTCTCTGTCGCCCCCGCAAAACCGCCTATCTGTGCCCCTCACTATTGAGTCCCCAATAACTATCGCTCTACCTTTCTCCACCCTTCCCTTCTGAGCAACGGGGACAGGCTCCGTGCCAGAGGCCTGAACCTCGTTGCTTACTCCTGGTAAGTCATCCCCCCCACAAGTATCCAAAACGGTATACTTGTTCTTGAGGGGAATGACCGCAGGGGGTCCTGCACTGGCTGCTTCCTCCCACTCCCCCTCACTGTCACCCATCTCTCTATAACTTTCAGAGTGACTACTTCCCTAAAGCTCTGATCTATGACCCCCTCTGCCTCCCGAATGATCCGCAGTTCATCCAACTCCAGCTCCAGTTCCTTAAAACGGTCTTGGAGGAGCTGGAGATGGGTGCACTTCTTGCAAGTGTAATCAGGAGGGACGCTAATGGCTTCCCTCACCTCATACATGTTGCAAGAGGAACATTGCATTGCCTTCGCTGCCATCCCTCTAAAAGAGAAACTGTAAAAACTAGATCGAAAGAAACAAACAAGCAAAATGCAGCACTTACCTGCTTATCACAACGGGTCTTATTATTAGGTTAGAGGAGGAGGGCGGGTGGGAGGCTCTACCCCTGTAGTGCCTCGGGTTCCTCGCCTGCGCGCTTTTATCAGAAAAAAAACCTTCCCAGGTACCTTCCCAGGTAAGCTGGCGCGACACCAGCTTCCGGGTCCGCTAGGCGCTTAAAAAAACACTTTAAATTTTCGCCGTTAGAAAAAGAATAACTTGACTATACCGCGACTTACAAAAACACCACCCAGACAACCGTTACCTGCTCCACTGAGAGAGTGATCTATGCATTGTCTCAGCTCCTCGAACCTATAATATCAGAATCATTAATTCCTCTACCATACAAAACCCATCCAACTTATCGTCGATGTACTTAATGAAGCTGCCTCTACTGCTTCCTTGGGAGGAGAATTCCATAGATTCAGTCCTTTCTGGGAAAAGCAGTTCCTCCTCATCTCTGTCCTAAATCTACTCTCCCTAAGCCTGAGGCCATGTCCCCTAGTCCTCATCTCACCCACCGACAGAAGCAATTTGCCCATCTCTATGTTATCATCCCTTTAATAGTTTTATTTGTTTCCATCAGATCCCCTCTCCATCTTCTAAACTCTAGTGAGTAAAATCCCAGGCAGGTCAACCTCTCCTCATGGAAATCAACCTGATGAATCTCCTCTGCAGCACCTCACGTATGCAATACTCCAAGTGCGGCCACACCAGAGATTTGTACAACTGTAGCAGGACCTCATGATTCAGAAACTAAATCTATCTACCAATAAAAACTAATGCACCATATGTTTTCTTAACAACCCTCCCAACTTGGGTGGCACCTTCCAGGGATCTATGTACATGAACACTGGGGTCTCTCTGCTCATCGACATTGCCAAGAATCTTACCCTTATCCCAATACACTTTATTCCTGTTGCTCCTTCCAAAGTGAATCTCCGCACCCTTTTCCACATTAAACTCCATTTACTAGTTCTCATCCCAGTTCTGCAGGTTATCTACATCCCTCTATAACGTGCAACATCCCGTGGCACTAACCACTACTCCACCAACTTTGGTGTAATCTGCAAATTGACTAACCCATCTTTTTACGCACTTATCCAGGTCATTTATAATACTGACAAACAGCAGTGGACCCAAAACATCCTTGCAGTACACCACTAGTAATTGAACTCCAGGATGAACATTTCTCATCAACCAGCACCCTCTGTCTTCTTTCAGCTAGCCAATGTCTGTACCAAACCGCAAAATCAACCTCAAACTTGTGCCTCTGTATTTTGTGCAACAACCTACTGAGGGGAACCTTAACAAATGCCTTACTGAAATCCAAATACATCACATTAACTGCTCTACCCTCATCCACCTGTTTGTTCACCATCTCTAAGAACTTAATTAGGCTTGTGAGGCACGACCTACGTTTCACAAAACCATGTTGACTATCCCCAATCAATTTTTTTCCTTTCTAGATGATTATAAGTCTTATTTCTTATTACCTTTTCCAACACTTTACCCACAACTGAAGTAAGGCTCACTGGTATGTAATTGCCAGGGTTGCCTCGACTCTCCTTGAACAAGGGGATATTTGCTATCCTCCAGTCTTCTGTCACTACAACTGTAGACAGTGACGACATAAAGATCAAAGCCCTAGGCTCTGCAATGTCCTCCCTGGCTTCCCAAACATCCATGGATAAATCCCATCCAGCCCATGGGTCTCATCTATTTTCACACGTTAGTGTTTAGTTCGTTTGGATGGGAGTCATGAGACGATTTCCATAGAGATTGCATATGAGTGGTTTCCTAGTGTGTACACATTGATGGGATATCATTTTCCAGGAACATTTGTAGTATTCAATACACTCTGGGCATTAAGAAGATATTTAATCAGTGTCGTCACGTTGGTGTTCCAACCAACTGGAGGAATTGTTGGATCCCTTCTCACAATCCATTCAGATGAAGGGCCTTTCCCAATGTGACTGTGAGGATTCACTTCCAACTCAGAATGGTATCTGAATCCCTTCCCACAATGTCATCATTTCCACTGGCTAGGACTGTATATATCTTCCGACAGACCAGCTGACTGGTTAAAGTCTCGACCGCACCTGCAACATGTAAAGGTTCTTTCTCGACTGGGACCTGTACTTTTTCCGTCCATGATCTCAACCTGACGATGTTCAGGGTACAATGCATCACCATCTCCAACACATTCTAGCATATTTACTTTTAGTTTTCCAATTGCAAATGGCTCACCTCTAAATCCTAGAGAAATTGATTTGAAATAGGGAAATGGTGTCAGGGAAACCCACAAAAAACAAAATGGCAGGTTGTGAAATTGAACTTATAAAGCACAGAGTCCCTTCAGTGTGGAAAGAGGTCATTGAGTCCATTGAATTGACAATGACCTCCAAAGAGCATCCCACCCAGACCCTCATCTTAGACCCATGAGCCCACATTTACCAAATTAATCCATCTGAACTGCAATCCTGGACACCACAGGACAATTCAATATTGCCAATCCACCTAAGCTGCAAGTCTTTTGACTGTTTCATGAAACCGGAGAAGCATACACAGACATGGGGAGAACATGCTCTATGAAGCTGATAAAATGTGGGGTTGCCAGTTAGAAAATGCAACCATGAAAGCTGTTAGTGAAACAACTGTTTCACTGATGTTCGTCAGGGTAGTGAGCTCTTACCTCAATGGGAGAAGAGAGAGACCAAGAAGGAATTGTTAGAGTATAAAGGGGAGGGATTTTATTTATCTTTCGCGTGAACAGAACGTTGACGGAATCACCTGTGATCCTGTTCCCCTTTTAGAGTTCTACCCTTTAATGCATTGACTTGGGAAGTACAAATTGCACTATTGCTTTAAAAATTCACATCTGGTCAAAGCTTTCTATTTTGATCTTGTCGGGACAATTTCCAAGAAACAGCAATGTAAAATGGAAAAACAAAACAACATTAATTCTATGTTAGGAGTGAGTGTAGACTTTCTATGTGAAACGAATGATATCACATTTCTACACATTAACATCATTATCTGCTTATATCCTCACTTCATTCACATTGTTGTGTCCTTTTGATGTTTTACACGCTACTCTTCCGTTTAAAATGCTTCCAAGTTTCATATCACCTGCAGGTTTTACGATTGTAGTCTACACAGCAAGGTCTATCAATAGATATTTGGAAGTGCAAGAGCCCTAAAAAGGAACCTTTGAGGAATGCCCCTGCAAATGTACATTCAGCCCACCAAGCATGCATTGAACATGGCTATTTTCTGAGACCCAGCTCCTTTTGTCACAGTTGATGTTGAACCTTGGTCACAGGTTTGCTGTGAGGTATTGTATCAAATGCCATCTGGAAGTCTGTATATACCACACCAACAGTACTTCCCTGATCAAGCCATTCCTAGTTGTGCTCAATCTCTATCTCTGATATCCTCCAGCCTTTGGTACCTTTTGCCTAAAACGTAGTGCAGGCTGTGCCACAGAGTTTATTTAATGTAGAGTTACATCCGTTTTCAGTTGACAGGGCTATCAACGGTTATGGCAGCAAGCAGAAAATTGGACTGAGACCATTCGATGAGAGAGGAGGTTCAATGGCCAAATTGGCAACCCTGTTGTAAATTATTACATCCTCTCTCTGCAACGCTCCAAATTTCTCCATCTTGAGCCTTCCCGATTTTAATAGATACACTATACATGACTGTTCTTTTGTCACTGAAGCAAGAGGTTTTGGAATTTCCTTCATTTCCCTGTTCTCCACATGACTTTACTTCTTGAGGAAACCCATTGAAACTGACTTCTCTCACCAGGCTGTTCATGACTTGCCATGACCTCTACTTTGTCAATGTCACTTTGTAACACTTCCGTCAAACGATTTGGAATGTTTCATTACTTCAACAGATAACTACCATTCAGCTGGATAAAGCTGAAGTATACCCAGCACTGGAAGCAAATTATGTCAGATAATAGCGGCGGAGTGATGAAGGAAGGCAGAAGTGACACAGGGCCGAGGGTGGACATGGATTCAGATTAATAGCACAGGAGTCACCCCAACCTCGCAGCCTGAGCACCTCTCATATATAGCACGACAGAGAGCTCCAAATTGAAGACAAATAGTCAAAAATACTTACCTCTGAAACAACTTGAACTTTTAACGTGAAGAAGGTGTCTTTTCCTTTCTGACGCATACGGAAACGTTTGCATGTTTTCACCAAAAAGGAAGATTTTGCTTTAAATTCTCTCAACAAAATATTTTTTTTAAAAGACTGGTTCAGGAGTTTGGATAACTATGTTTATTATCCATGTTAATTAATGTCAAGGAACTTTTGAAATCTATTTCAGAAAAAGAAAGAAGGGCAAGTCTAACATTGGACATATTTTTGCACGGAAATCACTGCGAAATATGAAAACAAAAGTAATCAAATTGTGCATTTGGAGAATTAGCTGAATGAAGAATCAATTATTTAATTCTTTCAGGTAACATACTTGGAGCATCGATGTGAGAGTGTAGTTAATGGTCTAATGACAGAACTATTAAGAAACTTTTCTTGCATTGGCACAATTTGCAGCATGAAATAACAAATCTGAAAGTCTGTGAAGAACAATGAGTGGTAGGATATAGGAACGTAAATGTAATGGCATTGCAACAATCAACAAAGTTTTACTAAGGAATTCCATTTGTCTGCTGTAATCTGCATACACATTGTGTGTCTTGGATTGACTTTGAAATAAATGTGTGTTATTCCTTAACAAATAACTTCTGTTTCACATGCAAATAAAAAAGAAAGGACATTGTTTGGTTCTGTTAGTATTTCATGCAACAAACGTTCATCGGTGGATTAGAGAAACAACAATCGACTGAAATAAATAATTATGTAGATTAATCGAATATAAAGACAACTGAATTCAAAAAGTATAAAGCATTGATTGTTTGAAATATGAAAGCAAAAACAGCGCAAATGACAAAAAACCTGGAAAGCTTAGGATCAGTTATGGCTATAGATAGTTGCGGACACATTAAAGTACTCCCATTATTTGCATTTTAATTTCACTGTAATTATAATCTCACTGAAGTCGCACTGTTCACGCTGACAGCGGATGTTTCAACCTGAGTACATACACGTTATAGGTAATCATGCTGAATAGAATCTTGTCAACAAAACGCATATTGCAGTAGACAGAATGTAACTGTACTGAACTTATACTGTGAAAGTGGAATGTAATTATTTAGAGCTGAGCTTGACTACACCTAATCCAACTGAGCTGAATAAAACCACATGCACTGAGTATACTGAACTGGTCTTGTCAACATTCAATGTCAATGTGTAGAACAAGTGTGACAAATTATGTTAACCAAAAATATAACCTGACTGCCCTCAATATTTTTTTTCTGCCCATAAAGATACTGAAATGGATTAGTACTTACTGGATGTTAACCTATCACCAAAAATCTACATAGAACCACTTAATTTGTTCTCCATATTACGTATGAATTATTTAATTCAAATAGCTTTCTCAGCTTCAATTTTGCTGGTAATTATACGATTCACCACAATTAGATGCAGATTTTATTTTTCCCCACATTAAACAGCACTGAATGTTTCACATCACAAGTACAATGTCATCCATGTACGCACTTCATTCAATTTTCTACGTGCACCTCACACCACAAAAACACATTATTTATACACTTTAACCGTGGGTCAGCTATTTCGTTGTACTCTCCATATTAAAGTGATTCCTTCATATTATCTTGCATGGGTTAACACACTGTTGCTGCAACGCAGCGTTATAATCGCTGTGTCATTGATGTTGTGCCATGTCTTTCTCTGCAGTATAATGCAAGAGAGTATAGTCTCATACTACTGCGTGATGAGAGAGGATTAATTAGTAATCTGGTAGTACAAGCTTTTTGGGGGAAGAGTGACCTTAACATGGTAGAATTCTTCATTAAAATGGAGAGTGACACAGTCAAATCTGAGATTAGGATCCTGAACATAAAGATAACTACATTTGACAGAAGCATGCACTGGCTAGAATAAGGTGGTCAAGGATGCTTAAGACGTTGGCGGTGGATATGCTACAGCAGAGCAATTGCATGAACTTCAACAACTGTCTGGCTTAACGGTAGAACAGAGAAGATGTTTCAACCATGCGTAAGATAAGGAAGTGAGAAATAGTGTTAACGTCAAAGAGGAGTCATTTAAGTTGGTCAGAAAGAAAAGAAAAAAACAGCAAAATGGAGGACTGGCAGAAAATTAAAATTTAGCAGAAGGGGATAAAGATTTTAACTTGGTAGAAGAAAATAGAATACAAAAGTAAGCTTTTAGAAAAATGTTTTAAAAAGCTTCTGGAGATATGTAAAGAGAATAATCCTAAAGAAGATAAATGTTGGCCCCTTACAGTCAGAATCAAGTAAATTGATAACCAAAAATGAAGAGACAGCAGACCCGTTGAACAAATATTTTCAATCTGTCATCTCCATGGAGGACAGTAACAAGCCTGAGAGTCAAGCATGAAAGAGGAACTGAAGGAAACCCTTATTAGTCAGGAAATGGCTTTGGGGAAATTGATGCGATTAAAAGCCAATAAGTCCCCAGGGTCTGATGCTCTGCGTCCAGAGTACTAAAGGAATTGGCCCGAGAAATGTTGGACACATTGTTGATCATTTTCCAGCATTATATAGACTCTGGAAGACTTCCAGTGGACTGGAGGGTAGCTATTGTAATTCCACTTTGTACCAAAGGAAGGAAAGAGAAAACAGAAATGATCACCTTTTTAGCCCAGCATCAGTGGTGAGGTAAAGGCTGGAATCAATTATTAAGGATGTGATAACTGAACATTTGGAAAGATATACCAGGATCAGTTAGCATACAGGAAGCGGAGAGTTAGAATAAGCATATCCTTTTCAGAGTGGTAGACAGTGAAAAGTGGGGTACTGCAGGGAGTGCTGGGACCCCAGCTATTCATAACAGACATTTAAGATTTGGACAAAGAATTGAATGCAATATCTCCAAACCTACAGAACGTGAAGCTGTGGAATTCTCCACAACAGAAAGTTCCTGGGCCCAGTCCATTGATAGATTCAAGAGCTGGATGTGGAGCTTGTAGCCAAAGAGATAAAGGCGTATGGAGAGGAAGTTGGAGTGGGATGTTGAAATTGCATGATGGCTTAGTGGTTAGTACTGCTGTTTCACAGCGCTAGGGACCCAGGTTCAATTCCAGCCTCAGATCACTGTCTCCTCATTCCCTCCCCATGTCTGTGTGGGGTTCCTCCCACAGTTCAAAGATATGCGAGTGAGGTGAACTGGCCATGCTAAATTGCCTGTAGTGTTCAAGGTTGTGTCGGTTAAGTTAGTTCGGGGAATGAGTCTGGGTGAGTTATCCCTCGGAGGGTCAGTGTGGAGTTGGTGGGCCAAATAGCCTGTTTCCATACTGTCCGGATTGTATAGGGGTGGCACGGTGTCTCAGTCGTTAGCACTGCTGCCCGTGTCTGCGTGGGCTTCTCCCAGGTGCTCTGGTTTCCTCCCACAATCCAAAGATGTGCAGGCCAGGTGAATTGGCCATACTAAATTACGCATAGTGTTGGATGTATTAGTCAGGGGTCAGTGTGGACGTGTTTCGCTTAATGGCCTGTTACACACTTTCGGGAATTTCATCAATGTAATCTGGTTCTGGAGACTAAATTAAAATAGTATACATCACCAGCATGGACTGAAAATAACTAGATTTTGGTAAAAGAAATACATTTTTGTCCCCATTAATTCTGATTTTACAGCATAATACTCCAATAGTCAGTCCTAGCTTTGTGCCAATAGAGCCGACAGAGGATTGGGAGCCCTAAGCAGTGGAGAGAATGGAGGTAATCTAATGATGGTGAAAAGGGAAAAAAAAGTCAGTTTGATCACTCTTTGCAATTTCAGGCAGTATAGTCTTGTTATATTATTAATCTTTGCAATGATCCTGAATATCCAAATTATAAATGTAACCTCTTTTAAAGGTTCAGATTTTAGTGACTTAACATTTAGCCTGAAGAAAAACGGTCATATATATCAGTTTTTGAGCTCCTGCAGCAACCTGTTTCTTTATGCCAGGACACAGCATAAATTGACAGAGGACAGCTAAAATAGGGTAAAATCACCTCTGGTTGTAATTGCTTGATTATTTAAATGATGAAAGACGTACAATAAAAAATGAATTCAATATTATGTTGTATAATATACTATTTCCAGTGTTACTCAGGGACTCCACGATTATGGATTTATTAGCAATTGGCAACATTGTTTTGTGCACGGAAAGTCAAGTCTCCTAAACTTGATGGAGTTTTTTTGAGGAAGTGACAAAGGTGAACGAAGAGGGCAGTGCAGTGGATATTGACTTCGCGATCTCTAGCAAGGCCTTTGACAAGTTCGCTCATTGCAAGCTAACATGAATGCAGATATCACATCAGATCCACAGTGAGGTCTAGGATGGATACAGCAGACAGACAGTAGCTGTGGGAGGTTTTTTATTTCAATTGTGATGAGTGTCGTTTTACAGGGCTCGGTACTGAGACCCCAGGTGTTTGTGTGACGTGGAGGAGAAGGTAGGTGACCTGTTTAGTAAGTCTGTAGATGGCACAATGATTGGGAAAGCTGTAGATAGTGTGAGGACAATTTATAAAGGAGACACACTAGATAGACTTCGCTATAGAAATGGCAAGTGGACTTTAATCTCAACAAATGTGAGGTGGTGCAATTTGGAAGGTCTAACGCTGGAGGGAAGTAAATTACAGTCTCCTTTGTAGCAACAAAGCACAGAGGGACTGAGGAGAACATGTCCACGGTTCCAACTCAAGTGAAAAAGGTCAGCTTTCTTTCATCTATCGGAGAATCGAGTATAAGAAGAGACAAGTCATGTTGCAGCTGTAACAAACTTTAATTAGGCCACGTTTTGAAATATTGTTTGCAGTTCTGGTCGCCACACTACCAGCAGGGTGTAAGGGCTGTCGAGAGGGTACAGCAATAGTTTCACTGTGATGTTGTCTGCTTTGGAGTGCGTTAGCTGTGAGGAGAGGTTGAGCAAATTTGGTTTGTTTTCACATCAACTTTGAAGAATGTGGTGTGACCTAATAGAAATGTACAAAAGTATGAAAAACGTGGATAGAATGGACAGTCAAAGTCTTTTCTCCACCGCCCCCCCATCCCCCCCCCGCCCACCCCCTCAAAGGAGGAAATGTCAATTAATGCAGGACATGGCTTTAAGGTTAAAAAAAAGGAGAACATTTAATGGAGATATGAGAGATGAAGTTTTCACACAGAGGGTGATACGTGACGGGAATGCACTGCCAAAGGAGGTGATAGAGACGGATACAATAGTTACGTTAAAGAGGCATCTTGAGAGATGTATGAAGAGGCATGGAATATAAGGAAAAGGACTGCACAGAGGCAAAAAGGTTTCTAGTTTACAGAGTCATCATGTGTCAGTGCAGTCTTGGTGGGCTGAAAGGCCTGTTCCTAATCTGTACTGTCCTTTAGTTCCTTTCTATTCAACTTCTCCATCCATGGATGGGTTTATGCATAGTTGCACCAGATTGTTTTTCAACGTGGACATTTATCTGCATTGGGATATTTGATTTGTTGAACAGCTTGGTTAGAAGTCTTCCCTTACTTTTAATAAACAAAGTAAAATTGTACAGCTTGAGGTATGGTTCAGATCATACTTTGCAACATTGTATTTAAAGCAGTTTGAAAAAAATCTAATCCAATTGTAAATCGCGCCACCTTGCTTGTACGCTCACTCGTAAGTGGATGAAACTTTAAAAAGAAATGGTTTATGAAGAAAACAAGGAACTGACAACGTGATTTGACAGACATTCCAAGTCACAGTGAAGTTATAAAAGAACTACAATAGTTGCTTCTAAAATCAGATTTTTTTCCCACTTAACACGGGGCTTGTCCAAAGTGATGATTTTTAAAATGTGCAGGCATGTGACTACACAATTGGGATGCGGCGATGAGAAGAATCTCCTCATGTTGCAGATTGTCTGTCCTTGCACTTCTCGAAGTAGAAATTGTTTACTCAGACTTTAGTAAAGCCTTTAGCAAGGTTTTACATGATGGACTATTCAGCAAAGTTAGATCACAGGGCAATCAAGCTGATCTTGCCAACTGTGTACAACATTGGCTTAACGGCAGGTGAGAGAATGCAATGGTGGAGGGTAGTTTTCAGACTTGAGGTGTGTGACCAGTCGTGTTTCAGATCGGTGCCGGGTACATTTGCATTTGCTGTTTATATAAATGCTTTAGATGAGAATATAGAAGGCATGTTTAATAAGTTGCGGATGACACCAAAATTGGCAGACAATGAGGAAGGTCACCTACAATTACAAAGAGGTTCTTACTGATTGGGTCGATGGGCTGAGGAGTGATAAATGGACTTTAATTTGCATACATGAGAGGTATTCCATATTGACAAAACAAACAAGCACATGATGTATTCAATTAAAATTTGAACATAGTAGAGTGTTGTAGAACAGAGAGAACTCAGAATTCACGTACACAACTCCTTGAAGTTTGCATCACATTCATAGACAGGGTGATTAAGAAAGTGTTTAGATCACGTGCATTTATTGCTCAGACCTTTGAGGATATAAGTTGGGACATTATGTTCAAGTTGTACAAGAATTTGAAAATGCCTCTTCTGCAGAACTGTGTCCAATTCTGTTTGCCTTGTTTAGATTAGATTCCCCTACAATATGAAAAAAGGCCCTTCAGCCCAACCAGTCCACACCGACCCTCTGAAGAGTAACCCACCCAGACGCATTTCCCTCTGATTTATGCATCTAACACCATGGGCAATTTTGCACGGCCAATTCACCTGACCTGCACATCTTTGGACAGTGGGAGGAAACCCACGCAGACACTGGGAAAATGTGCAAACTCCACATAGTCAGTCGCCAGAGGCTGGAATCGAACCTGGAACCCTGGCGCTGTGAGGCGGCGAAGCTAGCTGTTATTGGATATTAATAAGCCAGACAGAGTTCAGAAGAATGTCAGGAATGGAGGGTTTGAGTTATAAGGAAAGGCTAGATAGGCCGATATAATTATCACTGGCGTGTAGGAGGTTGAGGGATGACCTTGCAGAAGTTCAACAAAGTCCCGAGGGAATAGATATGATTAAAGGCAGATGACTTTTTCCCAAGAATTGGAAATTTCAAAGCTAGGGTGCATATTATTCAGATGGGAGGAGAAAGATAATAAAAAAAAACATAATGGGCAATTTTTCTAGAGTGTGAGGAATGAATTTCCTCGGGAAGTGGTAGATGCAGGTGCAGTTACAACGTTTAAAAGACATTTAAGTAATTGTTTGGAGAGTTGTAGGCCAAGTGCAGGCAGGTGGGATAAGTCCAGATTGTGGTTGTGGTCAGCATTAACTGACTGATTGGACTGAAGAGTCTGTTTCTGTGCTGTACAAGTGTATGACTCATAGTCAAAACGGACCCGTTGATCAGTAATGTGATTCCTGACATCCAAATCATTGCAGATCTCCGTGTGGACACCAGCTGTTCATCGGACACAGGTACTGGGAACATTATGCGTGGGCAGGGGTGTGTGGCAACTTAACTAGTAATAAATACCAGTGTCGCAGGTCACAAGCAGAATATTTTTCGGCTCACAGAGACGACAGGGATGGATAAAGAATCGACATCAGTACAAATTAAAACTTACATTGGTGACGAAGGTGCTCCCTTTAGCAAGGTTAATTTGTGCTTGATTTTTCCCTGGTTTGGTTTGGTTTGATTTTAGGACAGTAGTGTTGCTGAATCTCAAAGATGCAGGCTGATCCTCTTCTCTCTCTGACATCTCTCCTGGAAGACCCTGGGTGTGATTTTCCCTTTAGTGCTAATTGGGGTTTATCAGGATTGTTCCAAGTATTTGGAAGAGCATCATTAAGCTGGTAAATTCTGGTGGCTTTTCGGATAGGTTAAGTTATTCGGTAATCTATTCTCTTCTGTTTGTATTTCATTCGGTAATCTTCTACATTAATGCTGTTTTGTTTAATACTAAGTGGTTTGACCAGCTGTGTTTCTGTTGGACTATCTGTGTTACACCTGCTTCAAACGACTGGCAAAGGTAGGGTCTGGGCTGCTTTCTTGAAAAGTTTTGAGATGGTCTGGCTTACTTCATAACAGACTGGGGGCTCTTAGTGGGACTTATTCTGTAGTTCCAAATTAGGGTTAAAGTTGTTGGACTCGAAGGCAGCGACTCGTATGTATTTAGAGTCTTTTGTTCTGGGTGTTGAATTCGATTTGTTTAAACAGTGCTTGGGACAGCAACAGCTCTTTCAATCACCAAGATTTTTCTGCTGGTGAAGGAAGTGAGTTTGGGGTTTTGCACAGGGTAAAAAGGAAACGCTTGAAGGGGAAAGAGAAGTTAAAAAGATCTGATATTTTCACTGCAATAATGTAGGCCACATGAAATCAGTGTTGGCTGTTAGGAGAAGCACTGCAAAGCCAGATGTACGAAAACAGGATAAGCCAGTGAATTTAGTTGGAGTATTAACAGAAAACACAATGGAGAATAAAACTCTGCATCAGGATGTACACGCTGGCCGGAGGGTGGCTAAGGAGGAAGTGAAAGATCTTCTTAAACCATTGACTGCGAAGAAAAGGTTTATTCCTATAGGGCAGCAGCAGCAAGTTAGGAGGTTACAATATTAAGAGATTAAGGATCTTCTCAATCTGTGATGTTGGAAGATGAGGAGCATGAGGAATGACAATCTTGTACTGGGAAAAAAAATTGGATCACCTCTCACAGTCCAGTATAGTCGTCCAGAGGAGATTGTTTGCAATTGCTGCCCAGTCTCTATCAGTCAACTTCACAAGTAAACACAATGACCAAGCTATATTTCTTGGAACCTGATCAAAACAGTTTCAGATGAAGTGCCTTTGTAAGTGGGCGGCACGGTCGCATAGCAGTTAGCAGTGGTGCCTCACAGCACTAGAGACCCGGGTTCAATTCCCACCTCAGGCGACTGTGTGGAGTTTGCACGTTCTCCCCGTATCTGCGTGGGTTTCCTCCCACTGTCCAAGAACGGGCAGGTTAGGTGAGTTGGCCATGCTAAATTGCTGGTAGTGTTAGATGAAGGGATAAATGTAGGGGAATGGGTCTGGGTGGGTTGCTCTTCGGCCTGTCCGTGTGGACTTGTTGGGCCTGTTTCCATGCTGTAAGTAATCTAATCTAATCATAATGCAACTCTTCTCTATGTTCAAGTCGCCGAGTTTTAATTTTCTTAGGAGCTGCCGTTATGGGTTCTTTATTTCAGCTTTGATGTTTGTTATGATGTCTGATAATTGATGTCTGCCCAAAGGTGTCCTGACAATTGTGATAAGCGTGTAACTGAACATTTCAATCTATGCAATCACCTCCTTTAAATTGATCTGTTCACCATTTATCCAGCTATGCATCTGCCCAATTATCTTTCTATCTACCTACCGAGCTTTTTGTAGAACGTATGTGCTTATTTGAAAATAAAAAGGTATTGAATGATTTCTGTCCCTGAAAGACTTCCCACAGAGGGTGGTGGGCGTTTGGAACGCGTTGCCAGCAGAGGTGGTAGAGGCAGGCACGGTAGATTCATTTAAGATGCTTCTGGACAGATGCATGAGTAGGTGGGGAGCAGAGGGATACAGATGTTTAGGAATTGAACGACAGGTTTAGACAATACATTTGGATCGGCTCAGGCTTGGAGGGCCGAAGGGCCTGGGCATGAGCTGCAAACTTTTTTTGTTCTCTTCTTTGTTCTTTGACTTTCAACTTGAAGACAGTACTTCTCCTTCTTTCACGGTTGTGGCTGGACCTGTTGAATGTTCCCAGCAAGTGCAATTCTACCACAACACTTCGCTCAGGTATAGTCTCAGTGACAGTGCCAGAACATCGACTGACGTCATTGAAAATGCTACATTTGTCTTTTCCCTAGCAAACTATAGGTGGCTTAATGGTGACTTAAGTTGAAGGCTGTCACAGCTCAAGCGAGGGAAAGAGTAAGATGGAATGTCCCTTATAGCCAATTCAGCTGGTGCAGGAATTGGACTTAGGTTGTTGTTGACGTGACTTGCATGAACCAGCTGTCTAGTAATCGGAGCGATCTGACTGTAGTTTGCTTTTGTCTTATTGAGAAATACAAATAATTGAGCAACATTTATCAATAAATTTCAGACTACCCCTGTTCAGATATGTGTAATCAATTGCATGTTTTTGCATCTTGCAGACCTCTTCTCTCTGCACGTTTCTGGCAATTTTTTGAATAATACGTTATCACGAAATTCAATAAATGCAATTATAATCGTCCAATATGGACAAATTGTTGCAATATTTAATTTACCGCAAAGTGGGAAAATAAATAAGTAGATTAAACAGTTAGGATAAAATTCATCACCCAATATGGCACGTGCAGAAATTATCTTTTTATTACAATTAGCATAAATTATCATTCGAACAATGTGCTTTGTGCAGAACCTTCTTGTCCCACTTGAAATGATGCGTCAAGCATATTGAAAATGTTGAAGTCAGTATCAATGGTTATTAAGTAAGTTAATATGATCAACAGCAAAGTTAAAAAAAGCGATAGTTAAGTCTTTATTTTGTACAGTAATTGTGCCCAACAGGAGCGGTGACATAATGGAATCTGTTTGTTCAATGACTATAACTACTTGTGAAGCCACCTAATTATGGCCCTGGTGTGTTAACTTCAAAGATAATTGTGGATTAAAAGAAGACTATAAATAGATTGCATGCAGAATCAGGAACAGACATCACTATCTCTGGCAGAGCAATGCATGTACCGCCAAGAGGTCTCGAATATGCTATTTTTTACACATTGCTTGCAGCTGTTGCGGTCCCAGGTAAAGTATCTTGGCTCACACAACAGGTAAAGTACTGGGGACTAGATTACAGGGATTTTGAGGTTGTTCTATACTTGTATAATTTATTAGTTAGACTCTATCTGTGAGATTTCCTTTAGTCGTGGACGCCTTGCATTGGAAAGATAAACTGTCAAGATGTTCAAAATAGTTGAATGAATGTCATAGCATGACATATAGATTTCCTCTGATATAGGGATGCAAGTGCGCATTAGTTGTAAATTGTCTTTTTAAGAAATCTTGAATGCACGTATCACTGGCGAGAGTACCATTTGTTACTCTTTCCTAATGGTCTTGGAGTAGGTGTTGCTGAGCTGCGGTTTTGATACATCCAAAGTGATGGCCATGAATATCTTGTCGAAACATAACCACACATTCGTGTAGTTTAATGTTAGGATTTTCTGGGGTTACAGAAGGACCTTGCAGTTATTTTTTTCACATTCACCTATTGCATTTCCTCTTCTAGAACAGGCTGAGGAGACTTAGTGAGTTGTTGCAATGGACATTGTCGAGAGTAAACATTTCTACTATTGCGCATGCGTGGTAGTAAAACTGAAGATTGCAGGTGTTACCTGACATGGTAATCAATCTGTCTATTATGACGACTCATAAATGCATTTATGAACGCCTGCCGTAAGAAACAGGATCACTCAGTTTTATGTCGAGATCTGTCAGTGCAACTGATTTCGAATATATTGAGATTTTGTCCTTGTTTCATGTTAATACAGGTTCTAAGTCTTTTCTTTCGCTGTGTGGAGAATAATCAGCGATTTATTGAATTGAACATATCTTGACTAATTGATTCAAATCATTTGAAATGTCTATGTAATAATGTATTTTCTTGTCTGCATGAGTTTTAACATGGTTTTCATTAAACTGTCTTATTTAATCTGTTTCAGTTTCACCATAGTTATGATGTTTCTAATGGTACTATTGTAACATCTGATATAGTAATGTAAGAACTTGATTATTTTTAGTCCCCAGTGAATGAAGCTTTTTATGATGCGTTGAAATGTTATACAATGCAGATCACAAATAATACTCAATCTTGAAATCTCTTCTTAGCTGTTTGTCTCTTTAATATTACAGTAAATGTTGTCGCAATTGTGATCCTCTCCCAAGGAAGATGTGGTCTCTCTAAATGTATCACGCAGTACCTGGTATCTATGGCAATTACAGATCTTTTGGTTATTATCACTGCTGTGTTATTAAATCGTATTCCGGGTATTTATTTTCCAGGCAGTTTTCTGTCCATTACTCCAGTGTGCAGTGTGAGTACCACATTGATTTATGCCTCCAGAGACTGTTCTGTGTGGCTAACAGTCACTTTCAGTTTTGACCGGTTCATAGCAATTTGTTATCAAAAGCTGAAAATAAAATATTACGCAGAAAAGATGGCAATTTTTGTGATAGCAATGGTCTGTGTCCTGAGTTGTGTAAAAAATATCCCTTGGTATTTTATTCATGAACCTATCTACACAATTGGAATTGTCCCCTGGTATTGTAGAATAAAAGATATACGTTATACTTCAATTGCATGGAAAATATTTGATTGGGCTGACCGTATTTTAACTCCATGTCTCCCATTTCTTCTGATTCTTCTATTCAATGCTATCACTGTCAGGCATATTCTTGCAGTCAACAGAGCCCGAAAAAGGCTCAAGATCCACAAAAATGAATGTAACCAAAATGATCCTGAGATTGAGAGCAGGAGAAAGTCCATCGTTTTACTCTTTGCCATCTCTGGCAGTTTCATCCTATTGTGGCTGACGTACATTATACGCTTTATATACGACCGATTGACAACTGACAATAAAATCAATGGTTTCACTGACCCCAAGTTCATTTTTCGTGAATGTGCAAATATGCTTCAGCTTTTAAGCTGTTGCACAAACACTTTTATTTATGCTGTGACTCAGAGTAAATTCAGGGAGCAGTTAATTAACAAGTTACAAAGTCCACTGACTCTAATGCGTAACTTGCTCAAACAATGAAACAAAAAAACTCACTGAATTTCCCTTGTCAGCCTTAAATAGTCGAAAACGACGATTAGTTTTTTTTGTAATTTCGTTTGATAGTTATGCATTAATTGAGCATTCAAACATAGACTGTGATCGTACAACACAATTTGTGAAATATTCCTGTACCGAAATGGAAACAAAAAAATCAATGCTGACTTCGCATGATCTGCTTCCACCAGAGAAAGAAATGTTTCCATTTCCTGGCAGATGAAGTTCTATGGCAATGAGGTAGCCATTACATTTCCCAACTAATAATAACTCCAAAAGCAACAGCATGCATTTTACTGACAATTAAGCATCGGATTTTCATGATCTTACCAAAAGATTTGCAAGGCTTCAGAAGAGTTGCTCTTCTACAATCTAGAATTCTTCGAAGATCTTGATTGCAAAGTCCATCAACCAGTTTCATTCTGTCACATTTGAAGAGGTGTGTTTATTTTATGTGCGTATATGTATGAACAACTGTTGTTCCTTGAATCTGGAATAAAGAAGATAAGTCGGTCTTAACTAGAAGCTATTTAATATGCATAGCTTGTGAAATAGTCATTTGCAAGAAACTAGACAGAATGAAATAAAGTCATAAACATGTCTAAATATATTAACAGTAAAACACGGTTGTACTTTCCTCATATATATGACATATTTGACATTCCAAAGGTTTTCAATTATCCAGAGAATTAAACATTCTTGGCATCTTTCATGAAAGTACTCCTGCTTTATAGAATCATAAAATTCCTATAGTGTTCAAGCAGGCTATTCGGTCCATCAAGTCCACATGCACCTCAAAAGAGAATCCCATCCAGACCTATTACACTACCCCCGGAGCCCTGCATCACTCTTGGCTAATTTAACTATCCTGCACATCAGTGGACACTATGGGCAATTTAGCATACCCACTTCACGTAATGTGTACATTTTCAGATTGTGAGAGTAAGCCAGAACACTAAGAGAAAAAAACTCACGCAGACAGAAGGAGAATGTTCAAACTCCACACAGAGAGTCACACGGCAGAGGAATGAAAGCTGCGTCGCTAGTGCTGTGAGGCAGCAAAACTCAAAATTGAGTTATCACCCTGGCCCTGTGGCTGCACATGTCAAACAATAATGCATGGCCCAATCACCAACTGGTAACCTTTCTCATGTTAAATTATCATTTCATAATCGTGATTCACCAGCTTTGATATTTTTGCATATGGTTATTAATCTTTAATGTATTTGACAAGTTCAGAATGTCCTGTCAGACGGAAATAGAGGATATTAAGGATGTTATGTACAATTAACACCAGGAAACCAAAAAAACTCAATGATTAATCAAATTCCACACTTTCAGAGTTAGTAGAATGCTTAATCTATTGAGCATTATTGAGTTGTTTAGGGAGAACTTAAAAGGGTGGCATTTCATAGGTTAAGGAGAAAAAACTGGAAATAATTTCAAACATCATGGCAAAATATTAAATCTTATCAACTTTTATAACGTAAGATCGATTCTATATAATTCCGTTACAGAGAGGTGAGTGACCTTTAACAGTGTAAGTAAAGGGTGTTTGAACAACACGACTTATATTGTGACACAGTGTGACACAATATCACGTACTCTCAGTCAATCAGAGCCTCTTTGACATTGACAAAAACAGATGCCATTGAGGAAATTAAGCAATGTGACTTGGAGATTTCTGGATGTATGCAATAAAAAAAGGGAATAAACACCTTAGCGATAATGAAAAATCCAAGTTGTCAATTTCCTTTTGCAATTCATATACGTATTTTGGATTTGACTGGACAATGTGTCGGCAATTCTAAGCAGAGATAGACAGTTCAGCTGCAGTAATCACTTCGCATTGGTCTTCAAGGTAGTGGAAGAGGAGCAACTAACAATGAGATGAGGGAAAAAAAACGACCTGGAACACGTCTGGCGAATCTCCTTCTTTCTTCTTCAATTGTAAAAGAAAAGACATGAGCACGATTGAGATGACAGATTGCCAAAGATCGAACGAGTGATGTGAAAGAAGTTAAGTTGAAATGTACCCGGAACCATCTCCGTTCTCTATCGCCCTCCTCCGCCAGGCCAAACCGCTCTCATTTTGGACACCTTCTTCACTATTACCAGATCAAAGATATGAACATGGAATACGTATGGCTCAAAGTAATAAGTGTCTCTTTGTATGATACTTGTCCTATTCCAGTCATATTCTGGTCCCTCTCCTTCATAACTCTTGCTTAGGTACATTAATGACATTGTTGGTGTTACTTCCCTGTCTTGCCCAAGTTGGTAAAAGAGTTAACAATCTTGCATCCAAATTTCACCTGCTCTCACCTTCAACAGTGAATCACCTTCACTGATTCCTCCCTCCCCTTCCTCGCTATCTCTATTTCCATTTCTGGTGAAAAGGTGGTCACCGATAGGCAAGACAAAACTACTTATTCCCACAGTTAATTTGACTGTACACCCTCACACGCTGCTTCCTCAACGTCTCCGTTCCATCCCTCCAGTTTCTCCAGCTCCATCGCACCTGTTCAATGATGCCAGCTTCTACATGAGGCATTCAGAACGTTCAAAAAACTTCCTCTTGTTATGGATCAGACGATTCTCCACCACCTCCCTCACACCAGAAAAGAAAAGTAAAATAAAGTAAGGAGGCAACCTAGACACAAACCTTTACATTCATTTAAAGGCAAATTTAAGGCGCTGTAATTAATAGACAATAGACAATAGGTGCAGGAGTAGGCCATTCTGCCCTTCGAGCCTGCACCACCATTCAATATGATCATGGCTGATCATCCTCAATCAGTATCCTGTTCCTGCCTTATCTCCATAACCCTTGATTCCACTATCCTTGAGAGCTCTATCCAACTCTTTCTTAAACGAATCCAGAGACTAGGCCTTCACTGCCCTCTGGGGCAGAGCATTCCACACACCCACTGCTCTCTGGGTGAAGAAGTTTCTCCTCACTTCTGTCCTGAATGGTCTTCCCCATATTTTTAAGCTTTGTCCTCTGGTTCGGCACTCACCCATCAGCGGAAACATCTTTCCTTCCTCCAGAGTGTCCATGTTCATGATTTCGATAAAACCGCTAGGTACAGGCAAAACACACTTGATTTTTCCATCACAGTTAAAATATAACTTGATTGAAATACTTACCAATATAATACATTATTTAACCACTAATCATTAACTGTTCTAAAAGCACTGCTCCCTAAACACATCCTGGGCATGGCAATTTAGGCAATCATCTTTTTATTTCCAGTGCGGACCTTCTCCAGGGCAGCCAGAAAATAATACTGAGAAAAGAAAGTCTACTTCTTTTATTTCAAAGAGGAAAATCTTTCTAACTCTTCGCGAGCAGAAGGAAGAGAGAGCTCTGCCTATTTGCTCCAGCAGTTACCAACTCAAAATCAAATTGAAAGCAAAACCCAAAGAACCCTTGGTTTTTGCCTGACTACACCCACCCATGCTTCTATAGTCGGATTTTTTCTCTAAGAAAAGCAATGTTATTTACTCTGCTTTCCTGAAATACGCAACCGTCTACCAAGGTAGCAATACGCTTCTGCAAAAGACTCAGAAAAGATCATATCTCTTCAAGGCATAATCACACCACATTCTCACACAAGGGTTCGCCACCAAATGTTTAACAGGGGTCATTAACTATATCGATCCACCTCCGGCACTTCCCACAAACCTGATCTTCTCGCTGACTATGTGTAGCAGCCCGTTTTGGACTCGGGTAGACAAAGATAAAAATTGCAGGACATCAGTTTGGAATCCAACAGGTTTATGTGGAAATGCTAGCTTTCGGAGCGCTGCTCCTTCATCAGTTAAAAGAACAAAGAACAAAGAAAATTACAGCACAGGAACACGCCTTTCGGCCCTCCAAGGCTGCGCTGATCCAGATCCTACATCGAAACCTGTTTGCCATTTTCTAAAGATCCGTATCCCTCTGCTCCCTGCCCTGAACACGTGGCTACGAGGGTGGTGTAGGAGGGAGGGTTTCAGGTACTTGGATAATTCGGGCTCATTCTGGGGAAGGTGGGACTAGAGCAAACAGGACGGTCTTCACTCGAACCAGAGGGGTACTAATATCCTCAGTGGGAAATTTGCTGGTGCTATTCGGATGGTTTCA
Organism: Chiloscyllium punctatum; assembly: GCF_047496795.1. NCBI lineage: Eukaryota > Metazoa > Chordata > Chondrichthyes > Orectolobiformes > Hemiscylliidae > Chiloscyllium > Chiloscyllium punctatum. Next base: position 51,036,793 of record NC_092774.1, read on the forward strand.
AACTAGCTCAGCTGGGCGATGTGAACCTGCATTGCAGAGGAGGATGAGAGTAGTGTGGACAAGTACAGGATTTCACGGTCTCAGGAATGTGCTGGCAGACAGCAAGCTGGTTTGAAGTGTGTCTACTTCAACGCCAGAGTATCTGAAATAAGGTAGGCGAGCTTGCAGCATGGATAGGTACCTGGGACTTCGATATTGTGGTCATTTTTGAGACATTGACAGAGCAGGGTCAGTAATGGATGTTGCATGGTCCAGGATTTAGATTTTACATGAAGAACAGGGAAGGCAGTAAATAAGGGGTGGTGTGGCCTTGTTAGTCAAGGACAGTGTAACGGTGGCTGAAACAACTTTTCATGAGGACTCATCCACTGAGCTGGTGTGGGCTGAAGTTAAAAACAGGAGGAGAGGTCATACTGCTGAGAGTTCTTTACAGGCCTCCGCAGAGTTCCATGGATGTGGAAGAGAGGATTGGGAAAACGATTCTGGGTAGGAGTGAATGAACAGAGTAGTCATTATGGGGAACTTTAACATCCCCAACATTGACTGGAAATGCCATAACTCTATATGTCGGATGGATCAGTTTTTGTCCAATGTGTGCAGGATGGTCTCCTGACACATTGGGGGCCTATTGGGGGAGGGGGTGAGGTGGTGGGGTGGCCACACTGGATCTGGTGATTGCAAATGAACCAGGCCAGGTGTTTGATTTAGTGATAGGTGAGCACTTTAGAGAGAATGACCATAATTCAGTTATATTTACTTTAGCAATGGAAAGGAATAGATACATGCCACAGGGCAGGAGCTATCGATGGGGCAAAGGCAACTTTAATGCAATTGGGCAAGACTGAGGATGAATTGAAAGAGGTAGCAAAATGCAAGGGATGGGGACAATCGACATGTGGAGCTGGTTTAAGGAACAGATATTCCGTGTCCTTGTTAGGTATGTCTCTGTCGGGCAAAGCGGAGTTGATAAGTTAAGGGAACTGTGGTTTACAAAAGAAATTGCATCTCTTGTTAAGCAGAAAAGGGAGACTTATGCGATGATGAGATGAGATAGTTCAGTTGAGGTGATGGAGAGTTACAGATTAGCAAGAAAGGATTTAAAGAGAAATTTAAGAGGAGCCCAAGAGAGGACATGATCACTTCTTAGCAAGTAAAATAGAGGAGAACCCTAAAGCTTTCTCTGGGTATGTGAGGAATAAAAGAATGACTAGGGTAGGAATAGGGCCACTCAAACACAGAGTGGGAAGTTGTGTGTGGACTCTGTGGAGATTGGAGCGGTGATAAACAAATATTTCTCATCTGCTTTCACTCAGGAAAAGGAGAATAATGCAGAGGAGAAGAATGACATATGAGATATTAAATTGGAAAAGATCGAGGTTGGTAAGGAAGAGGCGGTAATTATTCTAGAATGAGCAAAAGTAGACAAGTCCCCGGGCCAGATACGATTTCTCCGCAGATTCTCTGAGAAGCTAAGGAGGAGGTGTTGGAACCTTTGGCTTTGAGTCGTCATTGGTTACAGGTTTACTACCAGAGGACTGGGAGATTGCAAATGTTGTGCCCTTGTTCAAGAAGGGCAGGAGAGGTAACACAGGTAATTGTAGACCAGTAAGCCTTACGTCTGTTGTAGGAAAAGATTTGGAAAGGATTATAAGAGATAGGATTTATGATCATTTAGCAAACAACTGTTTGATTACAGAAAGTCAACACAGTTTGGTCAAGGGCAGGCCGTGTCTCACAAACCACATTGAGTTTTTTTGAGAAGGTGACCAAGCATGTGGAGGAGGGTAGGGCAGTTGATGTGGTGTACATGGGATTCAGTACAGCCTTTGATAAGGTTCCACAGGGTAGGCTGCTGGAGAAAATGTGGAGGCATAAGATTGAGGGTGATTTAGCAGTTTGGATTAGAAACTGGCTTTCTGTTAGAAGGCAGCGAATGGTGGTGATGGGAAATGTTCAGCCTGGAGTCTGGTTACTAGTGGTACTAGTGATCTGTTTTGGGACCACTGTTTTTTGTCACTTTTATAAATTACTTAGACGCAGGTATAGGTGGATGGGTTAGTAAGTTTGCAGACGACACTAAAGTCAGTGGAATAGTGGACAGTGTGGAAGAACGTTGCAGGTTGCAAGGGGAATTGGATAAACTGCAGAATTGGGCTGAGAGGTGGCAAATGGAGTCCACTACAGCTCAATGTGAGGTGATTCACCTTGGGAAGAATAAGAGGAAGGCAGAATACTTGCATCAATTGAAAGATTCTTGGTAGTGTGGATGTGCAGAGGGATCTTGGAAACCATGTGCATAGATTCCTGAAAGTTGCCAACCTGGTTAATAGTGCTGTTTAGAAGGCATACAGTATAGTAAGTTTTATTGGTCACGGGATTGACTTCTGGAGCCATAATGTCATACTGCAACTATACAAAAGGCTAGTGCGGCTGCACTTGGAATAATGTGCACATTTCTGGTGGCCCCATTACAGGAAGGATGTGGAAAAGTTGCAGAGGAGATTTACCAGGATGTTACCTGGGCTGGAGGGGAGGTCTTCTCAGGAAAGGCTGAGAGACTTGGGTCTGTTCTCATTGGAAAGAACAATGCTAAGAGGAGATTTGATAGAGACATACAAGATGATCAGAGGATTAGATAGGGTAGACAGTGAAAGTATTTTTCCAAAGATGATGACATTAGCTTGTACGAGGGGCATAGCTACAAATTGAAGAGTGATAAATTTAAGACAGATGTCAGAGGCAGGTTCTTTACTCAGAGATTGGTAAGTGCATGGAATGCCCTGCCTTCCAATGTTGTGAACTCAGCCTCATTAGGGCGATTGAAACAATTCTTGGATAAGCACATGGATGTAGATAGGTTATTGTAGGGGGGTGGGCTTAGATTAGTTCACGGGTTGGCGCAATATCAAGGGCCAAAGGCCTGTTTTGTGCTGCATTATTGTACGTTCTATGATTGTGCGATAGTGTAGGGTGATAGGCTTAGATTAGTTCACAGGCTAGCACAACATTGAGGGCAAAAAGGGCCTGTTCTGCACTGTATTGGTCTATGTTCCATGTTACACCAGCTCTACCTAATTTGCCAGTAACTGTCTAAGTGATATTAACTCAAATTATTGTTTATAAAACTCCAGTTCTCTGGTACCATTGCCAAGTGTAATGGTTGACAAATATTGACAACTGCCTCGACAATTTCCACACTCACTTCCCTTCGGTATCCTCAGGTCCATCTACTCCAGACCCAACGTCTCATTAACTTTAAAAACAGACACCTCATCCAAACGATCATAAGTCGCCATTGTGCCACACACCCAGCATCAGTGGGATGCCACCACTAAACAAATATTACCCTCACCTGCCTTGTCAGATTTCCAAAGTAACTGTTCTCTCCGGGAAAACCTGGTCCACCCTTTCCCCTCCCAATGCCTCGTCACACCCGATGGTAATTTCCCATGGGATCTCAGACGGTGTAACCCCTGCATATCTGTACTTGAGGGATGGAATAGATTAGATTAGATTACTTACAGTGTGGAAACAGGCCCTTCGGCCCAATAAGTCCACACCGCCCCGCCGAAGCGCAACCCACCCATACCCCTACATCTACCCCTTACCTAACACTATGGGCAATTTAGCATGGCCAATTCACCTGACCTGCACATCTTTGGACTGTGGGAGGAAACCGGAGCACCCGGAGGAAACCCACGCAGACACGGGGAGAACGTGCAAACTCCACACAGTCAGTTGCCTGAGGTGGGAATTGAACCCAGGTCTCTGGCGCTGTGAGGCAGCAGTGCTAACCACTGTGCCACCGTGCTCGATCCAATTTGTTTTGCCTTCTCCAATACTGTATCGAATGCTTGCGTGTTCTTGGAGCTGCATTCATCCAAGCAAGCTTTGCCTATTGCCTCACACAAGGGACGATTTGGGGGACAGAAGTGTGCACGAGCTGAACGACTCAATTCAGACTTCAGTGCCCGGTCTACTCGTGTTGACACAGTGCATTTTTCTGGCTGGTCAGGTCAGGTTAAGGCCAACATAACCTGCCAATTGTAATTTCAGGAACGGCTTTATGGGTCAAAACCACCATTGTATCCTATGTCCTCATGACCTTCTTGAATTATATATAAGGAAATTAATTTATTATAAGCCAAATGCTTCACTGACGTACCACTTGTAGTTTCTTGTAGTTACTTCATTTGCATTATTTATTTTGTCATATCGCTAATACCAATGCAAATTGGGATAAGGTATTTGAGTTGCATTGCCTTCCAATGAGTAAGCTGATGTTCTGATTTCATCATAGTTTTTAAATGTTTTATTGTGGGTCTGAGTTGCACATCTTGCTAACAATTGCATCTTCTCCATATACACGTATCAATTAACGATGTATCTTGTCCAACATCCCCTATGTTATTTCAAGAAGAGTTAATTGTCTGCTTGCGTCCGAGAAAGTTCGGAACAGTAGGCTTTCACAATGAAATGATAACCTTTTGGTGATTCAGTGAATGAGGAGCGAGAATGACAAATTTGAATTTACATTGATGACTTTGCTTCTCAACGGGTAATTTCTGTTTTATTTGTAATCTGTTGTATTTTAAACCAACTTCATAGTCGTAAAGATATGCCACTGCCTTCATGCGTTTTCACCATTACTGTTTTGCAAGCTACTTAAAAAATTATTGCTCTCTTTCTTTTTGTTGCACGTTCCTGCATTTTATTCAAACGCCCTGCATTATATTTAACGTAAATAAATATTCGAAGTACAGACATACTTACGTGTAACAATGTAATGCAACTCAGGATTCCTTTCGAAACTGTAAACTTCACTTAAAGTGCAAGTTTAATGAGTTTGCTTGGACTTTAATAAGGCAGTGTTCTGCCTAATATTGCTCACATTGAAATTGGTCCAACCTTCTCTCAGATTGCCTCTCTCTTTCTTACAGCTGACGTGGTGTTTATTCTGTGCAAACACAATGTGGTCTTTGACAATTTATAGCAATACGTTATCAGAAATCAAAAGCAAACTATTGCACTAAAAACAAAACCCTGCAGTGTTGGCTATATGTACTGTATGTGCATTTAGCTGCTAAAAAGCAAGTTTCGTGCATTTTAACAATATAACCTCCTTCTGCAGTGCTGAATCTACATTGTACTCATCATCTGCCTGGATTCGTGTGACTGGATTCTTCGCATCTTCAGCTCTTTTCTGTTAATTGCACTGATTTCACTGCTCAATTTCATGACTGCCAGGCATATTGTGGCAACCAGTAAAACTCCAAAAAATACTCTGCAAACACGACAATAGTGGCGACCAGAGTATTCCAGAGATGGAGAAGAGGAGTTCATGTTTTTTATCGTTTGGCATCTCTGGACGAAACCAGACTTTTCCTTAAGATTTTGTGTTTCTGCATCAATCGATTTATTTATGCTGTGACTCAGAGCAAGTTGAGGATGGTATTAATATCCCGTCAGTAAAATCATAAGGTTGTTTTAAGCGATGAGAACAGCTAAATACAGAATGACTTATGCATTAGAGCAATGTCTTGTTAATTGTGTCCATGCCACATATAACCTCTTTTCCCAGGTCGATAGTCACTTAGATACAGTTAGCAGTTGTGTGATCTATAAAAAAATAGACATCAATTTATGTATCCTGTGGCAACATTTCTCAATTAAATTCCCGTTCCATTCCTTACGTTATGACAAGTCTGATCATGCTCCACGGTTCAGAGGTGCCCGAGGTATCCCTTTACCTCAGGGTATAGGAACCTCAATTGTCGCTCCAGTGTACGGAATGTTGAGAGCAGTGACGTCACTAATAAGGTTTAAAGGTCTCAGGAGTGGATTGGTCGGCAGGACGGTGGTTTGACGTGTGTCTATGTCAAGGCCAGGAGCATCCAGAATAAGTTGGATGAACTTTCTGCCTGGGACTGTGATGCTGTGGCCATTTCAGAGACATGGATTGAGCCTAGACGGGAATGGTTGTTACAGGTTCCGGGGTTCAGATGTTTCAGTAAGACCAGAAAGTTGGGAAAAGAGGGTGAGTTATGGCATTGTTAGGCAAGGACAGTATTACGATGGCCAAAAGAACGTTTGATGAGTATTCCTTTTCTCTGGTAGTATGGCCTGAGGTTAGAAACAGGAAACGAGAGGTCACCCTGTTGGGTGTTTTCTATAGGCCTCCGAACAATTCCAGAGATTGCAAAGTTGATTCTGGACAGGAGCGAAAGTAACAGGGTAGTTTTTATGGGGTCTTTAACTTTCCTCATATTGACTGGTCAAGTACCTTAGATGGCTCAGTTTTGTCGAATGTGTGAAGGAGGGTTTCCTGACCCATTATGTAGACAGGACAACAAGAGGCGAGGCCAGATTGGATTGGGTACTGGGTCATGAACCTGACCAGGTGTTAGATTTGGAGATAGGTGAGCACTTTGGTGATAGTGGGCACAATTTGGTAAAGTTTATTTTAACTATGCAAAGGGGCAGATATATACCACAGGGCAAGAGTTACAGCAGAGGGAACAGCAATGATGATACAATTTGGCAAGATTTATAAAGCATAGGATAGGGAAGGAAACTGCAGGGGATGGGAAAGTTTAAAATGTGGTTCTTGTTTAACGAACAGTGACTGCATGTCCTTGATAAGTATGTACCCGCCAGGCATGAGGGAAGGTGGCCAAGCGAGGGAACCATGGTTTACTAAAGAATTTGAAGCCTTTTTCAAGAGGAAGAAGGAGGCTTGTGTAAAGATAAAACGTGATGTATCAGAAAGGGCGCTAGAGTGTTACTAGTTGGCTAGGAAGTACCTAAAGAGAGAGCTATGAAGAGACAGGAGGGGCCATGGTCTTTGGCAGGTCGGATCAAGTAAAACCCAACTTTCCTTTCTATAGGTATGGCAAGAGTAGAAGAATGACTAGAGTAAGATGTAGGCATGTCAAGGACAAATGTGCGAAGTTGTCCTCGGTCCGAAGAGGTAGGAGCAGCCTTTGCCTTTGATCCTTATGTTGTTGTTGTCTACAGGAATAGTGCCAGAAGACTGAAGAATGGTAAATGCTGTCCGGTTGTTCAACAAGGGGAGTAGAGACAACCCAGGTAATTATAGACCAGCGAGATGTACTTCTGTTGTGGGCAAAGTTATGGAAAGAATTATAACAGATTGGATTTTAATCATCTAGAAAGGAATAATTTGATTAGGGATAATCAACACGGTTTTGTCAAGCGTAGAACGTGCCTCGTAAACTTTATTGAGATTTTTGAGAAGGTGATCAAACAGGTGGATGGGGATTTAGCAGTTTTTGTGGTGTATATGCATGTCAATAAAGCGTTTGTTAAGGTCCCCCACGGTAGGTTATTTCAGAAAGTACACAGACATGGGATTGAAGGTGATTTAGCGGTTTGGATCAGAAATTGACTAACTGAACGAAGACAGAGGGTGGTAATTGATGTGAAATCTTCATCCTGGAGTTCAGTCACTAGTGGGTTACTACAAGGGTCTATTTTGGGGCCACTGCCGTTGACATTTTTATAAGTGACCTGGATGCGGGCTTAGTAGGATGGGTTAGTAAATTTGGGAATGACATCAGACAATATCCCAGTGACTCTCCTCTGCAACTTTTCCAATGTTTCCACATCCTTCCTGTAGTGGGGCGACCAGAACTGTACACAATATTCCAGTGCGGTGGCACTAGTGTTTATTACAGTCGCAGCATGACATTACTGCTCCGGAACTCAGACCCTCTACCAATAAAACCTAACACACTATATGCCTTCTGAACAGTACTATCAACCTGGGTGGCAACTTTCAGGGATCTATGTACATGGACTCCAAGAGCCGTCTGCACATCCACACCATTGACACAGTGTTCTGCCTTCCTGTTATTCTTCCTAAAGTGCATCACCTCACATTTATCTGCATTGAGCTCCATTTGCCACCTCTCAGCCCAATTCTGCAGTTTATCCAAGTTCCCTTGCAACATTTTTCCACACTGCCCATTACTCCACCAACTTTCGTGTCATTTGCAAACTTACTAAGCCAGCCACCTATGCCTGCGTCTAAATCATTTATAAAAATGACAAACAGCAGTGGTCCCAAAACAGATCCTTGCTTTAATATTATTATGTAGTACTATCAAATTAAATAAGAACAGATGAGAAGACACAATACACAGCCAGTTAAATTTAACTGGCCAAAGAGGCAATAGAATAATGAATAACAGCGCAGGAGCACATATTTCAGGTAATATTTCAGAAAATGAGATTTAGATAACTGCTGTGAACTAAGGTAACAAAATCCATAATAAAGTCCCAATATCCTCGATTGCCAATTATGCAATAGTTTCGTGCACTACCAAAACTGCATCTACAATACTGTGTGCCGATTGATTCTTTTTTATGGAATGCTGTAAATGCGCTTGTAATTGTTCAGTGGAGAGTTGTTAGATAAATAAAATAGATGTACGGGTTATTCTGCGAGCCAGCTTTCTACAGGATACGCTTGTGCCCAATTGGAACTTACAAGAGTGATCAATTGGTTGAAATATACTGAGTGTTACTGACAATTTGCATATGAAAGAAATGCTTCCTCTATGAGGAAATTGCAGGACTGGGTGTCAGAGTTGAAAAATAAGAAGTTGCCCATTTATGAAAAAATAAGAGCATTTATGACTCACAGGTTTAGTAAATATCTTCATCGAAATTAGCGGAAGTAGAATCGTTGGCCTTTGTAAAGGTACAGGTAGACAGATCTTAGGATACTTTGGAATGAAAGATTATTGGGAGGAGGCTGTAATATCGAGTGATCGTGTCACCGTGAGTAGCCTGTTGCTAATTTACACGGTTTAGCTGTTGTATGAGAGGGAAAGAAAGGGTCAGGAGAGATTTTGAGTGTGTCAGTTTAATAGTGTAACCATGCAGTGGTCAGTCTAATACAGGCAGGCATGGAAACGCTTTGGTAATAGGGGATAGATGAGTACATTTTCAACAACCTATCGTAACGTGTTATATATAAATGTATTTGCAATGTCCTTGCAGTTTAAATTAATATAAGGGTGGGTGATGGGGAAATAAAGTGTTTAATTATATTTCTATAAACCACTGTAAGCAATAAAACTGCGCTCCAGATAGATATAAAGACACCTTTACACGTACAGCTGCACATTAATATCCACATCGCTCTGACTAGAAGAACTTTATTATAATTTAGATGTCGACCTATAGATTTAGGTATCCATCTGTGTATAGATTCTGCCTAACGTAGTTAAGACAGGATAAATTATATATATATATATATATATATATATATATATATATATATATATATGATACAACTTATATTAATAGCCACCTACATAGTACAGGTTTACTTTGTGTACTTTTGCCAATCTAGCAGCGAAAAAACAGTGCAATTAACTGGGACAGTGCTTATTGTGTTTTTCGGTGAATCAAAATCGGTTTGATCTTACGTAAAAAAAGGTAGGTTGTCCTCATCTTTGTTTTAATTTGTTAGCCCTTATTCTGAAATTATGACCTATTATTCTATCTTTCATCAAGTAAGGTTTTTGCACCTTTTCTATGTCGACTTTGTCAATCAGTTTTAGCTTCTTATATTCCTCAATTAGATCTCCTCTTATTTTTCTAACCCCGAGAGAGTACAAGCCTAAACTGTGAAATAAAGCCATTGCCAAATATTTGGCGTCAAACCAGTGAACGTGCTCTGAATTTTCTCCATCCCTCCTCAAGTAAAGGAACCAATACAGTACGCAAATATCTAACAGAGGCAGTTCAATGCTGTTCATTGAGACGATCTTTTAAGTTCGCAGTCATTAACAAATTTAAATTCCAGCATCACGCATGAAAAGATTTAAACAGGTTTCACCGTGGCACATTCTGAGGCTCAGACGTGTAATTCCGATGATTTCAGCATCACGTCAAAGAATCTTCCTAACAAATGTAAAGAATCCAACAACAATGCGCAGTGCAATAACAGAAAAAAAAAATCAAACGTCATATGTAGAATGACATTAAATGATGCATCAATAAATGTAACAGCTCGTTGATTCATGCTCGCTCCGATTCTGTTTGGATTTAATCCCTTGTCCCACTTCAAATTTCTTATCACGCAGGCATTGCCCTTTGATGACAAGAGTACAGCTTGTCAATGGCCACACGGGTGTTTTACCTTCCAGGTGGTGGAAGTTCAAATAAAGTTTTCTGCCCTCGTTGTTCCTTCACGATATCCCAAATCTGTACACACACACGACACAGGTGCTGGGAGAAATAAGCACTACCACTCTTTGGTGGTAGTGTGGGGGGTGGGTAGAAAAAAGAAACAAAAAGGAAAAGAAAGAAAAAAAAAAGAAACCAAGAGCAACATCAAAAACAATACAACCAGGAGATGTAGAATCTTCTGTGTCCAGAGATTGAATGTGGAGCTGTCTGCCTAAAGCTATTGTACAGCGAACATGCAAAGAAAGATTGACATTGTGACGGGATAACCGCCTCTGTACAGTCATTCCATCAGGCAGGCTAACTGCTCTAACATGAAACTTAATGCCGTTTTAAACTGAACTTCACTAAATTATTTTGGTCTCCCCGCTTCCATTGTTTTTATTTGTTGAGATCACTGACTTTATTTTTCAAATATCGACCACATGATTATCCAATGCATCATTTCAAGCACGGAATGAAACCATGCAAACTTAATAGGAGGCTTTAATCATAATTAAGTCGACATGTGTAAGTTAGATCCAAAATTTAAATGTCGAAATCGTAAAAAAAAAACAGGGTTAAGAGCTTTGTTGCATTCGTATGATTAATCTCTGAGTGATCAGATCTTCGTTTTAATCCTTATACCAAATATTGCAGTTCGTTGGTGATGCACAGTGCAACGCTGGTGTGGCTACAGCAATGATTTTGTTTAACCTTTGAGCATGCTTGTGTTTATGCCATTGTTCTCTAATAAATCTCCTAACATTACCAGCAAACCAGGAGTAATCCAAAGGCTTGTCGTAATGTTCTGAAGAGAAGATTTCAACCTCTACCATGAAAGCAGTGGAAGAAGATACACCAAATAATTAAAATGCAAGCATACAGAATAACAGTCACCGACTGGAAATAATTCTGCATTCTCCTCCAAGAAGGTTATTTGGTATTGCTCCCAAGTCTAGCGTACCTATTCCACAGTATGATGGTTATCTCTACCCTATCCTTGAGATTGGCTACCAAGACAACCATTGTTTTCACATTTCTTCAAACATGAAATGTTCTAGCTGTTCTGCAGTGCTTTAAAATAGTAGTTGATCACAACATTCTTGGGGTATGCAATCAAAACTGATTTCGTCAGAGATGTACTAATAATGAAGTGGTGAAAACTGTTGTGCATTCTGGAAATCTGAAACAAAACAGAATGGGCATAATGGAAATACTCAGCAAATCAGGATGAATAGACAGAGAGAGAATCTGATGCGGTTTTTAGATCAAAGACTGGATTAAAGATCGCCCATGAAAAAACTCTCAGAAGCAGGCGACATCTCCACAGTATCCTAGTTCAATAATTATTACAGAACAACTGTTCTTGTTGGTTGCCTGCTGCGAGTGGTCCCAATTTTTCTGACGCAAAGTTAAAAATCACACAACACCAGGTTATAGTCCAACAGGTTTACTTGAAAACACTAACTTTCGGAGCGCTGCTCCTTCCTCACAAATACCTGATGAAAGAACAGCGCTTGAAAGCTAGTGCTTCCAAATAAACCTGTTGGACTATGAGCTGGTGTTGTGTGATTTCTAACTTTGTACACCCCAATCCAATACCAGCGTCCCCAAATTATTTCTGATACAACTAATTGAAAATGGACAAGGCTAATTGGCGCTATCTTACTGCCAGCATTTGATCAAAATGGGTCGATCCTGGTCATGTATTGTTGTTCATATCTTTTAAAAGGATTTCGCCAAGGCTGCAGTATGGTCGCTGTGAGAATATTCATATGAGAATATCTTTATATTCATATCTTTATAAAGACAATGTGAAAGCAACCTTTCTCAAACTAGAAAGTTGCAGAGCCTCAAATTGAAGTCTTCCTTTGCTCAGGTTTACTACACCATGCCTTTTTTGTCTGTCAGGTTGTTTGTTTGTTTGTGTGTGTGTTTGTGGGCGCATAATGTGCGTTAGTTATGTGGTTATGTGAAGAACATTCTCCACAAGCCAATTATAGAGACAAAAAGAATCAGCATGCTACAGTTCTTTGAGACAGTCAAATCTTTTTTTAGCGGAAGTGCCTTTATTGGTTGCTAAGAAGGTGTATTGTGTTTTGGCTTTCATTCACAGGGGCGTTGAGTTTAAGAGCTGTAGGTTTTGCTGCAGCTCTAAACATCCCTGGTTAGACCACACTTAGAATATTGTGTCCAGTTCTGGTTGTCTCATCAGAGGAAGGATGTAGATGCTTTAGGAAGGATGCAGGTGTGATTTACCAGGATGCTGCCTGGATTTGCTGGCTTGGCTTATGAAGAGAGTTTGAGTGAGTTAGGGATGTTCACACTGAAGAGAAGAAGGAAGGGAGATGACTTGATAGAAGTGTACAAGGTAATCGGAGGCATAGAGAGAGTAGATAGCATGAGACTTTTCCCCAGGGCAGAAATGGCTGTCACGAGGGGTCATAATTTTAAGGTTATTGGAGGAAGATAACAGGGGAGAAGTCAGAGGTAGGTTCTTTATGCAGAAAGGTGTGGGTGCGTGGAACGCACTGCCAGCAGTGGTAGTAATGTTAGAGACTTCAGGGACATGTAAGCGACTTCTGGACAAGCACATGGACGGCATAAATTGAGAGTCGGTTGATGTTAAATTAAGATAAATGTTCGGCTCAACATCGCGGGCAGAAGGGTCTGTACAGAGCTGTACTGTTCTATGTTCTACGATGCAACTCTTCTATATATTGAAGCTGTCGAATCTTTAATTTTTACCATGAGCGACAATAAAATCAGCTGTTATACTGTTCATTATTTTGGCTTTGATGTCCATTATGATGTCTGGTCATTACAATGAATGATGTTTGCCTAAAATGGTCCTCACAATTATGGTAAGCGTGTAACAGAGCATTTCAATCAATGCAATCCCCTCCTTCAAAGACATCCGTCCACGCATCTATCCAGCCATGCATCTGTTTAAATATCGATCTGTGAAGCTATTGATCTTGCCATCTATCTGTGTAACATGTCTACTTACTTAGAAAAATACAGCATTCAATGTCCCCTGCTCTTGAAAGACTTTCGATTCAAAGCGGTTTATTTTATTCACGGTTGTTTCTCGACCTATTGAATGTTCCCAGCATAAATATATCTGCCACAGCACCAGGAGCGCACTCTGCTCGCATGTAGTTTCCCTGGCAGTGCCAGAGCAACAATAACGTCATTAAAAATATCAACCTTTGTCCAAGCGAAACAAAGGTCTGCTCTCTTGGTGATGGGAGATTAAGCTGAAGGTTGCTACGGCTCAACCGAAGGGAGAGGGTAAGATGGAATGACCTTTCTGGCAACCTCAGCTGTTGCAGGAACTGAGGCTAGGCTAGTGAGGTGGCTTTTACGAACGATCTGTCCAGCTTATTGAACTATCTGAAACCACGTTATTTTGTTGAGAAAGACAACTTCTTGAGCAAAGCTTAACAATGAAGTTCAGGCTACTCTTTTTTTAGATGGGCATAATGAATTACACGTTTTTATTTGCGTTCAATGCATCTACCGTCGCTATACACAATGTTTCTGGCCAATCATTAAATAATACGTTATTAGGAAATTCAGTAAAATCAATTCTCGACGTTCAGTAAGGAGAAGTCATTGCAGTATTTAGTTTACTGGAACATCGCTGGTGAGAAAAGAATGAAGTTGATTAAACATTTCAGACATGGGCATGGTAACATGATCGAACCTCATTAGTTCAACGACTGTAAATAATTGTGAAGCCTTCTAATTGTGACCCTAGTGGATTAACATTAAATATGTTTCGGGATTTTAAAAGAAATAAATCTGTATGTTTGTTTGTGTGTGTGTGTGTATACGTATATGTGCATATTATATATATATATAAACAGATTGCACATGCAATCAGGAACACAGATCAATATCTCTGATAGAGCAATGCATGTACCGCCAAGAGGTCTCGCATATGCAATATTTTACGTAGTGCTTGCAGCTATTGCAGTCCCAGGTAAAGTACGATAGCTCACTCAGATCTATGTTGCAAAATCTGTTGGTAAAACCACATCTGTGAGATTGCCTTTAGATCTGGACACCATGTCTCGGAACAATGAACAATCAATCGTTAAAATAATTCACTAGACTGGAGTATTGATTTCTGCTGATACAGGGATATAAGTGTCCATTGTTTTGAAATTGTATTTGAAAAAAAAAGAGATGAATGTAAGTGTTGCTGGCTGGAGGACCATGTCTTATTCTCCCCTAATTGCTTTGAAGGAGGTGTTGGTGAGCTGCTTTCATGAACCAATGGAGTACAACTCGTTCTGATGCATCCAAAGTGATGTGCAGGAGTGGCTTCTGGAGTCGTAACCAAACACCCACATAGTTTCAAGTTAGGATTCTCTGCAGCTTAGAGTAGGTTCTTGCAGTGAATGGTTTCGCATTCACTCACGGCATTTCCTCTTCTGATGGATTGGGTTTGCATATATAGAACGGGCCAAGGAGACTCAGCAAATTGTTGGAGCGGAGATTGTAAAGGGTAGAAATTTCTAATATTGTGTATAAGCTGTTATAATATGGAAGATTGAAGATGTTACCTTACATGCTCATCAATCTGCTTATTATGGCGATTCCTAATTTCTTTGCTAAAGCCTGGCTTTAGAAACTGGATAATTTAGATTTATGTTTGGATCTGAAAGTGTATTTTTCTTCTAATATATTGAGATTATTTCCATTGTTTCTTGTTAATACAAGTTTTTGGACTTACCTTAAACTGTGTGACGAATAATCAGTGATTTTCTGAATTGCTAATTGATTATTATTTTTAAACTATTTGAAATGTCCATGCAATAAGGCAATTTCCTGTCTTTAGGAGTTTAAGCATCGTTTTCATTTATCCACAGCATTTAGCCTGTGCCAGCTTCACCCTAACTATTTGTATATGTTCTAATGTTACAAACGTAAAGGCGGTGATATAGTAGTGTAAGAAATTAATTAGAATAACAGAACATAGAATAGTATAGAACAGCAAGGCTCTTCGGCCCTCAATGTTGTGTCGACATTTTATCCTACTCCAAGATCAAACTAACCTACATACCCTTAATCTTGCTATCATCAATGTGCCTGTCGAAGTGTTCCTTAAATGTTGCTCACGTATCTGACTCTACTCCCACTGCTGGCACTGCATTCGACGCACCCACCACTCTCTGTATAAAGAACATACCGCTGACATTTCCTCCAAGCATTCCTCCAATCACCTTAAAATTATGTCCCGTCGTGATAGCCATTTCCAATCTGGGAAAATGTCTTTGTTTATTCACTCCATCTATGCCTCTCATCATCTTGCATAACTTTATCAATTTATCTCTCACCCTGCTTCACTCCAACGAGAAAAGCCATAGTTCTCTCAAACGTCCTTCGTAAGACCTGCCCTCCAGTACAGGCAGCATCCTGGTAAATCACCTCTGCAGCCTCGCTGAAGCTTCCACATACTTCTTATAATGAAGCAACTAGAACTGTGTTCCAATTATGGTCTAACCAGGCTTTTATAGAGCTGCAGTATAACCTCGCAGCTTATAAACTCAATCCCTCTTCAATGAAAGCCAACGCACCGTAGACCTTCTAAACAAACCAATCAACCTGAGTGGCAACGTTGAGGGATCTATGGACGTGGACCCCAATATCCCTATGTTTCTTCACACTGGCAAGAATCCCGTGTCTAACACTGTAATCTGTATTCATATTCGACCTTCCAAAATGAATGACTTCACATTTTTTTCAGTTTGACCTCCATCTCCTAATTCTTAGCCCAGCTGTGCATACTGTCAATGGTCAGTTGCACCATTGAGTAGCCCTCGACACTATCCATAACTTCACCAGCATTCGTGTCATTTGCAAACATACTAAGCCACTTCCTCAGGCAAATTATTTATAAAAGTCACAAAGTGCAGAGGTCCCATATTAGATCTCTGCAGAACACCGCTGGTCAACCAGCTTCAAGCTGAATACTTTCCATCAACTAACAAACCCTGTCTTCATTGGACCAGCCAATTCTGTATCCAGGCAGCCAAATTTCCCTGCATCGCATGCTTCTTTACTTACTGAATGAGCCTACCATGGAGAAACTTATCATACGCCTTGCTAAAGTTGGTGAACCTGACATCTACTGTTCTACCTTCATCAATGCAACCTGTGACATTCTCAATTAATTCAATAAGGCTTGTGAGGCATGACTTGTCCCTCACAAAGCCATCGTGACTATCTCTAATCAACTATGCTTTTTCAAAAAAAATCAAGTCCTTTGTCTCAGAATCCTCTCCAATTATTTGCCCACCACCGACGTAATACTGACTGCTATGTAATCCCCTAGATCATCGCTATTCTCTTTTTTGAAAAAGGGAATAACAGTTGTAATACTCCAATCATCTGTGGAGTCCAGTGGACAGTGAAGATGCAGATATCATCGCCAAAGGCGCAGATGTTTCTTCCCTCTCTTCCCATAGCAACTGACGTCATATCCCGTCTGATCCAGACAACTTTTCTATCCTCAGGTTTTTCAAAATTTCCAGCACATCCTTCTTCTTAACATCAACCTGTTCGAGCGTATCAACTCGTTTCACACTGTCCTCACAAACGACAGATTCCCTCTCACAAGTTAATACTGAAGCAAATTATTCAATAAAATACACCCCTCCCTCCCCCCCCCAGCATTGCTTCTGACTCCACACACAAGTTCCCTCCACTATCGTTGGCCGGTCCTACCCTCACTCTGCAATCTTATTGCTCTTCACATAAGTGTAGTACCTCTTGGGGTTTTTCATTTATCCTATCCGCCAAGGCTGTCTCATGCCTCCTCTATCTCTTCTTCGTCTATTCTTTAATTCCTTCCTGACTATTTTGTAACCTTTTGTAATCCTCCACCTCTTCTAAGTCCATTCTGTTATTCCTTCCTGGCTATTTTGTAACCTTCTAGAGCCCTGTCTGATCCTTGCTTCCTCAACCTTAAGTAAGCTTCATTCTTCATCTCAACTAGATGTCACACATCTCTTGTTACCCAAATTTCCTTCACCCTGGGATCCCTTCCTTGCCTCAGTAGGACAAACCTATTCAGCACTCGTAGCAAGTGTACCTTAAACAGCCTTCAAATTTGTGACGTGCATTTACCTGAGAATATCTGTTCCCAATTTATGCTCCACAGTTTCTGCCTAATAGCATTGTTTTTCACGCTCTCCCAATTAAATATTTCCCCAAAGCCCCGCGTCCGCGCTCTGATCTCTCCCACTGCTGCAATGTAGTCCGGACATTCACGAGGTAAATATTTATCAAAAAAACTTACCTTCTGGGTCGCCCCCTGGTCTGCACTCTCACCATTCCCACTGGCGCATTGGAGGTCATTGATGTGGGAGACAAGTTTTTATTTGGATTTTTAAAAAATGTATTCCATCGCTCATCACAATTTAGAGCAGAGGGGATGGAGGCTAGGACAGTTGCATGCTCCCTCTTGCAGAAAGTGGGAGGTAAGATTCACACCAGTGTCCCTGCTGACTTCGCTGCGAGAGGTGCACACAACTCCAGGTCCTCACACACCTCGTTAGGGAACTAGAGCTGGAGCAGGATGAACCTCGGATCATTTGGGAGGCTGTGGGGGTGATAGAGACGGGTTTATAGGCAGCCTATCACACCTAAGTTACAGGACAAAGGTAGCTGGGTGACCGATAGGAGGGGGAATGGGAATAGGTAGACAGATCAGGGACTCCCGTGGCCGTCGCCGTCAATAATAAGTAACCTATGTTGTATATTGTTGGGGGAGAGTCACCTACCAGGAGAAAGGTACAGCGACCATGTCTCTTGCACTGAGCCTGTCTCCTGTGGTTCAAAAGGGAAGTGGGGAGAATAGGAGAGAGATAGTGATCGGAGATTCGCTGGAGAGAGGAACAGAGAGGAGATTCTGCATTCTCAAACGAGACTGCTGGAAGGTATGTTGTCTCCTGGGTGTCAGGGTCAGGGATGTCTAGAATGGAGTCTAAAATGATTCTTAAGGGGGAGCGGTCAGAAGTCGTGGTACGCACTGGTACCAATGACATCGTTAGGAAAAAAGGGATGAGTACGTGAAAAAATAATATAGGGAGTTAGGTTGGTCGTGAAAAGGCAGGACGAGCAGAGTAGTATTCTCAGAATTGTTAGTCATACCATGGGCTCGACAGGCTAGGAACAGAGAGCGAGTACATCTGAACACATAGCTGCAGAGCTGTTGTCGGAGAAAGGGCTTAAGATATGTGGATCCCTTGGTTTGAATGAAGCCTGTTGACAATCGTGAAAAAAAATACTATCTGGCTTCTTCTACATCAGGGAGACAACGCGCAGGCTGGGTGAGCACTTTGCCGGACGCTTCTGATCAGTCCACAGAAATGTTTCTAAGTTTCCTGTTTCCTGCCATTACACCACACCAAAATGTTCCGAGCCAACATCTCTCTCTCTCGGGTTTGTTGTAGTGCTTCAGCGAAGCTCAGCATCAACTGCAAGGACAGCACTTCATTTTCGTCTTGGGAACCATGTAAACTGCAGGACTCAATATCGAGTTGAACAATTCAGCAAGGAGAAAGTGAGGATTGCAGATGCTGGAGACTCAGAGTAGAGAGACTGTGGTGCTGGGCAAGCACAGCAGGTCATGCAGCATCCGAGGAGCAGGAGAATCGATGTTTCGGGTAGGAGCCCTTCATCGGGAATGAGCTCTTCATCTCCTCTGAGGGCCACCAATATGCGGGCATAAGGTTCACTAGAACTGTTCAGGAGGGTTTAAGCTAGTTTCACAGCGGGCTAGCAACTGTAGCTACGGGTCTGAGAATGGAGTCGCTAGTGAAGAGCCAGATACAACGTGCAGAGAGCCTGTGACGAAGGATAAACAACTGATATGGCAAAGTTGCAGTCACTGTGGTGGTTTGAAGTATCGCTATTTCAATGCAAGGAATATCAGGAATAAGGTTAGCTAACTTTGAGCATGGATGAGTACTTGGAAATATGGTGCTGTGTTCATTACATAGACATGAACATTACAGGGGTAATGGTTTTTGGATGTTCCAGGATTTAGATGTTTCAAAAGGAATAGGGTGGGAGGTACAACAGTTGTGGAAGTGGCATTACTACTTAGGGATGGTATCACAGCTGCGGAAAAGGGGGTCATTGAGGAAAATTTATCAGCAGAGTCAGTATGGGTGGACTTCAGAAAGAGGAAAGGGGCAATCACTTTATTGGAAGATTTCCACAGACCCTCCAAAGCAACAGAGACATAGAAGGTCAAATTGCGAGGCAGACTTTACAAAGTAGCAGGGTTGTTGTCATGGGTAACTTTAACTTCTCCAATATTGATTGGAACCTCCTTAGTTCAAATAGTTTGGATGGAGCAGTTTTTGTCAGGTGTGTCCAAGAAGGACTCTTGACTCAATATGTAGATAAGCCAATTTAGAGGAGACGGCGTACTTGATTTGCTGCTTGGTGAATCAGGCTAGGTGGCAAATCTCGCAGTGGGAGAGCATTTCAGAAATAGTAATCACAACTCCTTGACCTTCACTATAGTCACAGAGAGGGATAAGAGCAGAGGTACGCAAAACCTTTAATTGGCAGAAAGGGAATTACAATGCTATTAGGCCAGAACTGGTGCGCCTAAATTCGCAACAGATATTCTCAGGAAAATGCACGATAGAAATGTGAAGATCATTTAGGGAGCACTTGGTAATAGTGCTGGATAGGTTTGTCCCACAGAGGCAAGGAAGGTATGGTAGGGTAAAAGATACTTGGATGACAAGAGATCTAGTCAAGAGGTTTAAGGAAGCTTACTGACGGTTGAGGAAGCAAGGATCAGAAAGGCCTCAAGAGGGTTACAATGTAACCAGAAAGAAACTGAGCAATGAATTCAGAAAAGCTAAAAGGGGACCCGAAAAAGCCTTGGTGGGTAGAATTATGGAAAACCCTAAGGCATTCTACAATATCGTGAGAAATATGGGATTGGCGAGAGTGAGAGTAGGACCCAACCTCGACTACCTCCCTTTCTACAGCTGTTATATTATCCCTGATTATCAATATCACTCCCTCACCTCTTTCACTTTCCTCCTTAGACCTTTAGAAACTTCTGGATGCCATAACTTCCAACAAACCTTCTTGCACCTGTAATGTCTATGTCTCCGTAATGGCCACAACATTGTATACCGAGTACTGATCCATGCCCTAAGTACATCAGCCTTATCTCTGACACTTACTGTGTTAAAATAGGCACACTTCAATCCATCACAATTACAGTAAGTTTGCTCTGTCAGCTGTCTATCCATCCTTCCAGACTCTCTGCATCTCTCTGTTCACCAGCTACCACCTACTCTGATCCATAGTTCCGGTTCCCATCGCCCTACCAAACTAGTTTAAAGCCTTCCGAAGAGTTTTTGCAAACATCCCATGCAGAATATTGGCACCACTCTAGTTCAGGTGCAACCCGTCCTCGTACAGGTCCCAACTACCCAAGAGGGTTCCCAAGTATCCACACATGTGAACCCCTCCCTCCAACACCAGTTTTGCAACTACATTTTCAGATGCACTTATTCTGTCTTTCTAGCTTTGCTAGCCCGTTACATCAGCAGCAATCTTAAGACTACTACTCTGGCTCATCCTGCCTATGAGCTTCCAACCTAATTCCCTACATTAAAGTTTCAGATCCTACTCCATTTTCTGAGCCATGTCATTCGTACCAATGCGTACCACAACTTCTGGCAGCTCACCCTCCCCCTTCAGAGTCTCCCTTTAGAATTATACTTAGCGCCCAGTGAATAAGGCTCTTTATCATGTGTGGAAACTTAATATAATACAGATCAGATATAATACTTAATCTGTAAATCTATTCATAACTTTTTGTCTCTTTAATCTTACAGTTAATATTGTGGCAGTTGTGATACTCTCCAGAGGAAGGTGCGCTCTCTCTAAATGTATCACAAGATACCTCGTATCTATGGCGATTACAGATCTTCTAGTCATTATCACCGCTGTGATATTAAACCGCATTCCTGGTATTTATTTTCCAGGCAGTTTTCTGTCCATTACTCCAGTGTGCAGTATGGGCGCTACATTGATTTTTGCCTCTAGAGACAGTTCTGTATGGCTAACAGTCACTTTCAGTTTTGACCGGTTTATAGCCATTTGTTATCAGGATCTGAAATTAAAATATTGCACAGAGAAAACGGCAACTTGGGTGATAGTAATGGTCTGCATCCTTTGTTGCTTGAAAAATATCCCCTGGTATTTTATTCATGAACCTGTCTACACAATTGGCAATGTCCCATGGTATTGTAGATTAAAAGATGTACTTTACACTTCAGTTGCATGGAGAGTAGTTGATTGGGCTGACCGCATTATAAATCCATGTCTCCCGTTTCTTCTGATTCTTCTATTCAATGCTGTCACCGTTCGGCATATTCTTGCAGCCAGTACAGCACGGAAAAGACTCATGATCCACAAAAAGGAATGTAACCAAAACGATCCTGAGATTGAGAGCAGGAGAAAGTCCATCGTTTTACTCTTTGCCATCTCTGGCTGTTTCATCCTATTGTGGCTGACATACATGATCCACTTTATTTATGACCGATTTACAACTGACAACCAAATCAATGGTTTCACTGACCCCAAGTTCATTTTTCGTGAATGTGCAAATATGCTTCAGCTTTTGAGTTGTTGTACAAACACTTTTATTTATGCTGTGACTCAGAGTAAATTCAGGGCACAATTAATTAACATGTTACAAAAGCCACTGACTCTAATAGGTAACTTGCTCAAATAATGAATTAAGAAAAGTAAAAAAAGCATTCCACGATATATCTCTTTGCGTATCCTTTGTCGTCTTCAGATACTGGCAACCAAAGTGTTCGTGGTGGTTTTGTTTGGCTCTCATTTGATAGTGGTGCATTAATCGACCATGCAAAAATGGATTGTGATCATAGTGCACAATTTATGATATATTCCTGAGCCGGAAATAAAACAAAAAAGAATGTTATTATCATGTGATCTTAGTCCATCAATGACAGAACTGTTGCAATTTCCTGCCAGGTGACGTTCCATGTCAACGACGTGATCGTTAAATTTCCCAACAAAATACAATCCCAAAAACCTTAGCAAATGATTTACTGACGATTAGGCATCCGAGTTCCAGCATCTTACAGTGAACTTTGCAAGGGTTAGTTTGAGTTGCTACTGTGCCGTCTAGGCTTCTTCGAAGATCTTGATTCCAGTGCCGATCAAGCTGTTTCATGCTCTGGTAATTGAAATGCTGTCTGTATTTTATGTGTGTATATGTATCAACAACAGCTATTCGTTGATTCTGGAATGAAGATTTAACTAGTTAGAATGAACTAGGATCTGTTTAATATGTGTTGCTTGAGAAATAAACATTTCAAAGGCAATGTTCGAAATGGAATGACGCTAAAAGTATGTCTCAATCTATTCCTAAAAAGAGAATCATGGTTTGTGTTTTTTCTTCTTTCTTCATATGTATGACATATTTGACATTGGAAGTGTTTCCTATTATCTGAAGAAATTAACATGCCTGGTATCTTTCATTAAATTAGTCCGAGGTTACAAAATCATAGAATTCCTTTAGTGTTGATGCTGGAGATTCAGTCCATCAATGTTCAGAGGAGTTTGCCACCAACCCCCACACTCGGTACCATATCCCTGTAACCATGCATGGCAACTTCATCTAAGCCTACACATCCGTGGACTCTGCGTGCAACTTAGCATAGCCAGTTCCTCCAATCTGCACATTTTTGCAACGTGGGAGGAAACCGGAGCACTTTGTAGATGTGAAAACTCCACACAGACAGCTGCCCGAGGCTAGAATCAAAACCAAGTAACTGGCACTGTGAGGCCTCAGTGCTAACCACTGTGCCGCCCCCTGAGGGCCGCACATAACACAGCCAATGATGCACCATTCTGTCACCAAACGTACCTTTTCTCATCTTAAACAGCCATTTCCAAAACCTTCATTCAACTGTTTTGGTATTTTTGTGTACTATTATTAATTGTTCACGCAATTGACAATTTCGCAATATCCCACCAGATTGAAAAAGAAGGTATAATGACTTCAAAAACATCTCCTCAATGAGCACCAGGAAACCAAAAAGTAAAACGCAATGAGTGAACAAATTACAGTCATTCCGAATCCGTGCAATGCTGAAATCGAGAATGCATTCGTCATTTAGGGAGGACTTTGTAGGTAAAGGACAGAAAACTGATCATTCTTTCTTACATCATGCTAAAATATTAAATTCAAGCGAATTCTATAACGTAAGGTCAATTTTATATAATACTGTTAACAAGAGCTGAGATTACCTTTAGGATGATTAATACTATTAACAAGAGGTGAGATTACCTTTAGCATGATAGTATAGGCCGCTTGAAGAATATGAGTTACATTGCAACGTTGCATGACACAATATCATTTAACTTTTTCCTCAGATGTTGACGTCAGCTTGTACGAAGGGGCATAATTACAAACTGAGGGGTCATAGATTTAAGACAGATGTCAGAGGCAGGTTCTTTACGTAGAGAATGGTAAGGGTGTGGAATGGCCTAACTGCTATTGTCGTCAACTCAGCCACATGAGGGAGATTTAAACAATCCTTGGATAAGCACACGGATGATTTTGGGATACTGTAGGGGGACGAGCTGAGAATTGTTCACAGGTCGGCACAACATCGAGGGCCGAAGGGCCTATTCTGCCCTGTATTGTTCTATGTTCTGTGTTCTTTGTTCACTGAAACAGAGCATGTATAATTTGGGAAAATATGCATTCTTCCATAAACAATGCTATAATAAATGCCATCTCATCAGTTCTGTCATGGAGGAGGAGACGTAACACTGTTTTTGTTCAAACAGTGACACGGGCTAAGTTACATCAGCAGAGGGATCAAACAAGCCTTCAGTTTCATCTCGCATTCTAAGAGAACATCACTTCCTCAGGGCACAGCTGACATTCAGTGCTGTGCTCATCTTCTGCAATGGGATTTTCAACTCTGAAGAATGTAATTGACATGTCGTGTGGACACAGTTTCAACTCCACATGTTTTCATTTCTCAAATTCTACTGGCAGTGAGTGGAGAATTCGTGGCCGTGTTCTCCATGGATTTACCCTCAAGTTCTGGACTGTGAGACTATCACCCATCATTTACACTCACTATTCCCACAAAAGAACAGGATTCACCATCCTCGACATTTTCTGGACATGTGTCTCTTTGGATCCAACTGGTTGTTTATGTCCAGTTAAATTTTATTCACTCTTTGGATAAACCAATCAGCAATGGGGAGTCAGCGAAAGTTTTTGAACACTCTCTTTTCAGTACAAATGCATTGGCAGATTTTTTTTTAAAAAGCCAGCTTATTCCAAAACTCTCCCGCTTTTAGGTGCGCAATCGATGATTGCAAGGGTAACACAGTAGCTGGAATTGAATCCAATGAAGTTTTAGCTGGAGGTCAAAGGACAAAGAAAAGTACAGCACAGGAACAGGCCCTTTGGTCCTCTAAACGTGCAGTGATCCGGATCTTCTATCGAAACCTGTTACCAATTTTCTAAGTATCTTTATCGCTTTGCTCAATGTCCATTCATGTGTCTGTGTAGATATATTTAGTGGATGTAGCTTGTTGATTGTGAGAGAAGAACAAGGGAAGACAACTCATACGCAATCCCGGAGGAGTCGGAAAAGCCAGGACAACCAGACTGATTGAGCTGTTGCTGTCGCGAGCCTATGCAGACAGAATAGGCTGAATCGAAAGCAAAAACATGTTGGGCAAACCCAGCAGGTCTACCCGTATCTACGAAAATAAAAAAAAAGTTAAGGTTTCACAACGTCGAGTTGTGTCAGTTCTGATGACGTCACTTTTCGTGAGTTGATTGGGGAGATCCTTCGAAACATTCGCTTGTTTTCTATAACCAATGATTCCCTGCCACCTTGCCTGACAGGCCTTATGATAAAGAGAGATATAAAAAGAATCTGGATCCAACCGTCCTTTAGTAGGACAGCTCTCTGCCTTTATTCCTGATGAAGGGCCTTTGCCCGAAACGTCGATTTTACTGCTCCTCGGATGCTGCCTGAACTGCTGTGCTCTTCCTGCACCACTCATCCAGAATGTCTTTTAGTAGCGGCCGAGTTGTGAAGGTGAAGGATATGGAAGTCCAAAGGATGCTCCCAGTGTGGATTTAATCTCTGCTATTCTATTCCATTTCCTCTCTGATTTCAATGTTACTTCAATTCAGTTTCTGTGGCGTCGGGGATCCTATAATTTCGCCTGCTTAAAAAAACGGAAATGACTGAAATTTGCTGTTCTTTGTTGGAAATAAGTTGTTGTTTATGTCAGTGCACTCAAAAATGATTTGCTGTGTCCTTTTGATTAAAAAAAATCCCCAAAATTTTAAGGGTTGAAATTTGCTGACAACACAAGGCATGAAAAACGTTTAATATTTTCACAGTTGCTGCTGACCGAGTATTAGTTCATTCAGTCAGGAGCAAAAATCAGTGTGCTTAGTAAAGAATACATTGCAAACGAATTGAATGTGATGATATTCACAGTAGATGAGGGAAAATTGGAATGCACTGCTACCAGTTAAATTGTCCTTTCTGAGAGTCAGCAGTGACATTATGGATTGAGATGCAATGTGGTCTTTGAACATTTTGAAATGCAGTGTGGTCTTTGAACACCAAGGTTAGATTCCTGTCCATTGCCTCTTATCACTCCTTATTTAAATCATGTTCTGGCAACATTAAAATATTGATGGCAGTGGTTGGTGCACGTCTCAAACAGCAACTGCGCGAAACACAGGGTGGGAATTAATGATTCCACAATTGAAACTGAGGAAATGAGAGAAAATGCTGCAATATCAACTCACATCCGTCCATTTAGTGGAGGAAGTGGAAGACTTACAAGTGAGTGCAGATTTGTTGAAGCTTTGATTGTCTGACCAAACTGGGAAATAGCCAATAACGGGATTGAGGTGCTAGAGTGTTAAAGATCTGATGAAACGATTTGTGTGATCAACGTTTATCCTACAAACATTAGGGAAAAACATATCCTGACATTGTTTTTGTTGAGCTAATGTTGGCTGTTGTATTTCGTACTTTACAAAAATGTCCACATGTCAGAAAATACTTTATTGGCTGGAATGTACATAGAAACACAGTGTGGTGGAGAAATGTGCTTTCTTAATATAAGTCGACTTTATCTCTTGTTTTTGAAATCCCTCTACTCTACTGGCTGCTCCTTGCTAGTGCAAACAGGTTATATCCAGCATGTAATCCAGTTTCATCTCACCACCCTTAGTTATCTTCGCATCAGTAACTGCTGGAGAGGTCTTTACCTCCAAGAGAATTAAGAAGGTCATCTCAAGGTCTCCAGACTATTTTTAAAATTGAAGTCATAGTCAAGGTACTGGCTTCAGATGTTGATATTGTGGCAGAGCAGTCTAAGCTATTGTTCTAATAAGACAATTTCTAGCAAGGCGATGGTTTGAAGTGTACTGGCACCATAATTTTCAGGGAACGTTAGGGCGGGTTTGCATTCAATTGAAGAATTCTGTGTTATGAACGTGAAGCGTTGTGCTTATCATATGTCTTTCGTACAAAACGTACCTCACTTCATATTTGAATACCTTACTATTGTCTTACCTGATTGTTTTATATTTTTCAGAAAATTATGCACACATTCGTTCTTCTTACTTCCTCTGACTGTTTGAGAATGTTTGGTTCCATCTTTTTCTCCATGGATACAATATATAAAATCGCATCCATTTGCACTTGCTGTTTGAACTTTTCAAAATGATGACTCTTTGGTGGAAAAATATAAGTACACGAAATTTTCGGACATTTATCAATCTCGACCGAAATGCCTTTATCAAGGATTGAAGATGTCAACTTTCCTTCCGACTATTTCTTGTCATTTAGAGTCCTACAACACGAAAGCAAGTCCTTTGGCTCAAAGTTGTCCATGCCGACAATATTTTCCTCAAGGTTAAACCCATTTCTTTGCACTTAATATATAGAATACCTACAGGGTGGAAACAGGCCAAATGGCCCAACAATTCCAAACTGACCATCCGACGAGTAACTCAAAGAGAGCCATTCCTCTATCGCATTAATCCATATGCACCACTGACAAACGTAATTAACGTCCACATCCCTGACCACTATGTAAAATTTAGCATGGCCAATTCACCCTACCCTCCACATCTTTGGATGATGGCAGGAAACCAGAGCACCCAGAGGCAGGGAGAAAGTTGAAACACCCCAAACATAGTCAACTGAGGTTGGTATCAAATCCAGGCTCCCTCAAGCTGTGAGGCAGCGGTAACAACCACTGAGCCACCGTACTGGTCATTAAATATATTTACTTAAAATGTCAATAATTTGGGCCATATCCTTCTACACCTTTCCTATTCATGTATTTGTCCAAATACCTATTAAAAGGGACTTTTGTTTTTAGACATGAAGTGTGTAACACACATGGATTGAGTATTGAGCAGAATGTCTGCACGATGCTCAATCCAAGTGTATTACACATTTTGTGTAAAATAAAGTCCCTTTTATTTTTTCCCCTCTGACCTTAAGCTGATGCCCTCTAGTGCTCGATTCCCCAACAATGGGAAAAACACTGAGTGTATTCAAACTATCTATGACTCTCATGGTCATATACACTTCTCTGAGATTCTCCCTCTGTCTCCTATGCTCAGAAGAAAAAGAAGCGTGGTTTGTCCAAACTCTTCATATGCACCAGACCCATGATTCATGGCAGCAACATTGTAAAAATTTCTTTGCACGCTTTCCACTTTAATAACATTCTTTCTCTGGCAAGTTGACCAAAACTGAACACAATACCACAAGTGCAGCCTCACCAACCTCTTGTAAACATACGAAATAACTTTCCAATTTCTTTACTCAATGCCCTGACTGATGATGGTCAGTGTGCCAAACGCCTTCTTCACTGCCCTGTCTACCTGTGAGTCAACAATCGAAGAACTGAGTACCTTAACTCCAAGGTTTCTCTGTTCCATTACACTCCTTAAGGCCCTACCACTCACCATGAAAATCCTGCTTTGGTTTGACTTTTGTAAATGAAAGACCTCACACTTACCTGTATTAAAATCAAATTCTTACTTCTTGGTCCACTTCCCCAGCCGATCAAGGTCCTGCTGCAATTTCTGATAACCTTCCTCACTGTACACAATAACTTGTATTGTAGTGTCAGCAGCAAACCTAATAATCATGCCTTGTAAATTCTCATCCAAGTCACTGATGTGGTTAACCAAAAGGAATGGGCACAGCACTGACTACTGAGGAACTCATTCAGTCACAGGCCTTCAACCTGACAAACACCTTTCTACTCTTACCATCTTCTCCCTACCATCAAGCATCTAATTTGCTAGCTCCTCCTGCATTCCATGCGATCTCACCTTCCAGGTTAGGGAAGCAGGAGGCTGGAAGAACACAACAAACCAGACAGCATCAGGATGTGGAGAAGCAAACCTTTTGGGTTTAACCCTTCTTCAGGAATGAGCGTTCGTGTAAAGGGAACTGTATTTAAAGAGTAATGGTATAGAAGGGTTTTAGGAGGGGAGAGAAACAAGCAGGTGAGACAGGGCAAGGTGAAGAGAGGTCGAGGATATGACCTGTTTGGTCGATCGGAGCAGTGAATTCAGTTGGTAGCGGGAAAGCAAGGGTTGTTAAAATGGATGAAAAGACGCGGGAGGAGCTGGAAAGGGTGTTGGAGGATGAAAAGGGAGGTTACTGGAAGTGGGGAACTGAATATTTAGTCCTCGCGGCTGAAGACTGCCCAGTTTGAAGATGAAGTATTGTTGCTGCAGTTTCTGGTCTGATTCACTATGGCAATGGATGGATATTCCAAGGATCATCGTGTCAGAATTGGAGTTGGAAGAGGAACTAAAATGGGCGGTAACTGGGAAGTCAATTTGGCTCCCGTGGGTCCGGCTGAGAGGCTTGGCAAAACATGCCCTGAAGTTATGTTTGGTATCCTGGATGTAGAGAAGAAAACGTTGTGTGCGCAGGATAGAGTAAGCTAAGTTAGAGGAGCCAGTGAAACTCTGTCTCACCTGGAATGACTATTTGGGTCTCCTCTGAATGGAGGTGAGGGAGTGGTGTGCCAGCAGGTTGGCACCTTTTATGGTTACGAGGGTTTCGGGGGATTTGTTGGAGAGAGTGGTGCGAACCAAGGGTTAACAATAGGAAAGGTCCCAGCAGAAGGCAGAGAGGGATTGGGAGTTGGAGACTTTCTTGTTGGTGAGGTCGAATTGAAGCTGTCAGAAGTGGTTAAGGACGACATGTTGGGTGAAAAGACTGCTGGGGTCATAGGTGAGGACAAGGGGACCCTATCTTTATTTAATCCTGAGCTGGCTGATTAGAGCAGTGGAGCAGGTAGAGGAGGAGGTGCAGCGGAGGGCTGGCTATATGAAGCACGATTTCGAAACAGGTGGATATCTGTGATACTTGGGAGTGGAATTCTTCTTCATCCAAACAGATGCAGCAGAAGCGGAAAAATTGGGAAAATAAGATGCAGTTCTTGCATGATGCTAGATGGAAGGAAGCTTCGTCCAGTTAGTTATGGGAGTTTGTAGGTTTATCATTAACGTCTTTCTGCCGAATGTCACTAGCGATGGAAATGGAGAGACCAAGAAATTGAGAAATTTTCCCGAGATTGATCAAGTGATCTTAAGGGCAGGAAGTTGAGGGCAAAGTATATGAACTGCTCTAATTCATTTTGGGTGCAGAATGCTGCACCCATGTGGTCAAAGATAAATGGTGGAACAGCTGGAGCATCGCACTTGTGAAGATACTGAAGAGGGACTGTTCGACCGAGGCACTGTTCGACTTAACCACAAAAGAAGCAGGCGTAATTAAGGTCCATTCGAGTGACTTGGACTTCCCCTGAATTTGGAAGAAAAGGGGGGAGGAAGTTAACAGAAAAGTTATTAAGTATGTAGATCAGTTCTTTGGGATGGAGCAGGAAATTGATGGAGTGAAACTGAATGTGTCCCTGGGAGGGGAAGAGTCTCAGGGCCTGAAGGCCTTCCTTGTGGAGTATGGGCCTATATAAGGATGCATGTCCATAGTGAGATAAAAGCACTGGGGACCGGGGAACTGGAAGTTGCTGAAAAGATGGAGGGTGTGGTTAGTGCCGTGCATATAGGTGGGAAGTAACTGAGCCAAGGGAGAGAGATTGGAGTCCAGATAGGAAGAGATGAGCTCAGTGGGGCAGGAACATTTGGAAATGATGTGGAAATCTTGGGGAGCAGGGGCAGCCGGGCAGTTCCAGACTGGGGCCTGTAGCATTGGAGATGGTGAAGGGTGGCTCACCTGAGGAAATGAGGTCACAGACAATGCAATTGATTTTGGCGTGATGGGTTACGGTGGAATCGTGTTGGGGGACGTAGGGCCTGGTGTCAGAGAGCTGGCATCAGTCCTCCAGGCTACTGCCCCGCCTTTCTCAGCGAGCTTAATGGTGAAATGGGGGTTTCCTTCTGGAGAGTGGAGCGCTGCACGCTCGCAGAACATGAGTTTGGAGTGGGTAAAGACAGTAAAGAAACTGAGGCAGTCGATGACACGTCAGCAGTCAGCAATGAAGAGGCCTAGGGCGGGTACAAATCCAACGGGGAGAGAGCAAATGAAGGAGGAAGGTTGGAGGTGGGACAACGGGTCCTCAGAGAGAGGTTGGGAATTTTTGAGGGATTTCCAATTTCCAACAACGTCCATTATTATCCCTCTACTCCCTTTCCAGTCCCTCCTTCTCCCTTACATTCTTCGGATCGACCTTTCCTTCCAACTGCAAATCAGATTCATTCCTCCCGTCAGTCAAAATGATCATACCTTCGACCTGTGTTCATCTATCACTACCTCATAACTTTGCCCCTTTCCCTACACAAAATCCTGCCCCACCCCACCCCCATTATCTGCAGCTCCCCTAAAACCCACCACCGGTCTGAAGAAGGACTGAAAAAAAAGATCACTTCTCCACCACTCGATGCGGCCGGGCTTTCTGTCCTCTTCCAGCCTCCTGCTTACCTACATTGGATTCCAGCATCGCTTTTATTCTATTTAAATTTCCAAAGCAGCCTACCACGTGTAAACTTATCTAATACGTTACCGAAATCCATGTTGTCGCATGATCTCTGACGCACAATGTCACGCTGTTTCTAAGCGAACCCTGACTTTCCGAATTCATGTGTATCGTACCTCTCAGAATCTTCTGAAGTTACTGACCTACTGCCGATGTGGCAGGTTTCCGTTCCAAGGTTTTTCTTTGTGGGCATTCTTTGAAAAGCGTACAACATTCGCTATTCTTCGGTCTTCTGGAACCTCACCCATGGCCAATGGTGATGCAAAAGTATCAGCCAGGCACTTCGCAATTTATTCTCTAGACTCTTGTATTTTATTCATCTTCACAAATTCTAATACATCTAACACTTTCTCTACTGTGATATGGACTGTCCTCACTTATCAATACTAACTTCCCCAACAGCCAACGTTTCATGGCTTTCTCCATGGTAAACACAGAGGAGAAATATTTATTGAGGACCTCACCCAGCTCCCGCGTTTCTACATATACATATTCACTCTGCTCCTTGAATGATCATACTCTCTTTCTAGTTATTCATTATTCTAATTAGCCTGGTTGGATTCGCCCTAATCTTCTCATTCAAGGACATCTTGTGTCTACTTTTCACCCTCCTGATTTCCTTATTCAACAAGCTGCTGTATCTCCTATATAACTCCAGGGATTTCTTGACCTCAACTGCATGTAAATGAGGCATTCGTCCTTTTTTTTCTGGTCAAAGCCTCAATATCCCGCCATCCAGGGTTCCCTGTTCCTTCTAAACTTCCCTTGCACTCTCACACAAAGATATAGACTTCGAATGTTAGCTATCACATTTTTAAAGGCCTCCCACCTGCCTGAGGTACCTTTGCTTGCAAACAGACTACTCCAAGCAACCACTGCAAGCTCTCTAAATGCACTTAAATTTGTCTTGTCCCAGTGTAGAACTTGAACCTGTGGATCAGTTCTGTTCCTCTCCATTGCTATTTTGTTGATATAACTAAGTTCATTGCTCCCACAGTGCACACTCAATGTGAACTCCGTTACGTGTTCTGCCCTATTTCGCAAGAGTAGATCGAGTTTTGCCCCTTCCCGAGTAGGACCGTCTATATACTCCTTGAGGAAATGCCTTTAAGAAATTCTAACCCATCTAAACCCTTAAAGATCTGGTAGTTCCAGTCTCTTCTAGAACAATCAACATCCCTTTTTATGATAACTTGTTCCTGCAAGCCTTCCCAAAATCCCGGTGATTTGTCTGTCTAAATCTCGTTGACGATCCAGATGCCCATAGTCCAACCTCAATCACGTCACCATCCCCTTCATGTCGCTTATCTCCACCCACAAATCCTTGCCCGGTAATTCTTTAGTTATTTCATCTCTGATTTCTTCTGTGACACTCGCCTTGATTAAAAATGTAACTCACCCTCCCACTTTCAACCACTTCTGTCCCATCTAAAGCATCTGTGTTCTGGCACATGAAGCTGTCATTCTTGTTCCTCCCTTCACCATCTATCTGTAATGGCTGTCATGCCCTGATTTCATCAGTCTTACCTGTCAGCCCTCTTAGGTTAAAGTAAATACAATTCAATCCAGCAAGCATCCTGGCTCCCTGCCATGTTCCAGCCTTACCCGCCTCTTCAATTTATTATTTCTGCATACTATATCTCTTTCCAAACTCGCACTTGCCTCCTTGCAAGTTCCAATTTAAGAGTAAAACGATTGTTTAATTTGTTTAATGACAACAGATGGAGGACAAATACAATAGAACATTTGAATGCGACTAATTTACTTCGTAGTCACTGGGGTAGTTTAAGAGGTTTCACAAAGCTTTTTTTGACACAGTAAACTGAACGTGCGCTACTTTGCAAAAAGTCATGATCAACAACAATCCTTAACATCAGTGCACAGAGTGCCTTGTTCCTAGATTGAATTTATTTACCGTCTTCGCTTGCCAATTTTGGAGTTTTCTTTTTAACAAACCCTTACTTATAAACAGAAGATGCTGAACAGTCGGTCTGGCTGTATCTGTGAAGATAATTCAGAGTTAACGTTTTGGATCTACTGACCCTTCCTACTTAATGCACTTCGGCAAGTTTAACTGTGCAGTATCAGGAATGTGCCTTTTTCTGTCCACTTGAATGATCTGTCGTTATGGATAATAAAATGATTTCCTGTTCTTCAGTGAGCAGCTATGACTATTTAACAAGAGTAACGTGTGACTGTCATGTTTTAAATATAATTGGATGGATACATTAACATTCTTACTAGCTAAAGATTCTGCAGCTTCTCCTGGCAATTGGCAATCTGGTGACTTCTTAGCAAGGGATCTTTCCATAATTTATGTTTAACTTTGTCATCACTTCACGAGGAACTGTAGATACTACGTTGATGCATCATGTTTTTTCAGTCATGGAAAGACGGAAAGATAAAATGCAGAAGAATCCCTTCATCCTACGTTTCAGAACCTGGCTATATCATGTAATAGATTGATGGGAATTTTAACTCATAAAGTAACGAAATGAAAACCGAGTAAAATCCGCCCACGTGCGCTGGGTTGTACATATTGACTCCTGTAGTGGAAGTGTATCAATTTAACCTTTCAAATGAACTTCTGTATTACAATATTTGCATTTCAACCACAA
This sequence comes from Chiloscyllium punctatum, assembly GCF_047496795.1. Classification (NCBI taxonomy): domain Eukaryota; kingdom Metazoa; phylum Chordata; class Chondrichthyes; order Orectolobiformes; family Hemiscylliidae; genus Chiloscyllium; species Chiloscyllium punctatum. Next base: position 51,070,737 of record NC_092774.1, read on the forward strand.
CTATTAATTAGATTCCCTACAAGTGGAAGCAGGTCATTTGGCCCAACCAGTCAACACCGACCCCCTGAAGAGTAACCCTTCCAGACACATTCCCCTATAAATATAGGATGCAACACTACGGGCAATTTAGCCTGACCAATCCACTGGATCCAGCCCTCTTTGGATTTGGAGAGGAAACGTATACAGACACAGGGAGAACGTGCGAATTCCACACAGCCAGTAGCCAGAATCGAATCTAGGAGCCTAGCGTTGTAAGGCAGCAGTGCTAACCTCAGAACCAACGTACCACCACACATTTTGTTGGGGTAAAAATTATGCAGATTCTGGAACTTTTATCTTCATCAGTCGAAGTGTATGCATCCTTTTGCAATAGTTTTCTCCGTATGCTGCTTCTTCAAACAAACTAGGATTTATACAATGCAGGAATTCCTTTATTCTTTAACAGGATTGGACCATTGCTGGTTAGGCAGCATTTTTTGCCAATCCCTAATTGCGCCAGAGAGCAGTTGAAAGTTAATCCATGCCGGCTAGACCAGGTAAGGATGGCAGCTTCCGTTCCTTAAAGAATGTTCGTGAAAAGATGGATTTTCCAACAATTGGGAAACTGATTCATAGTCGTTATTAGATTCTTAAACCTAGATAATTATGGATTGAAATTCCATCCTTTTACCCATAGTGGGATTCGAACGCGGGTCTCTGGAACATTACCAAATTTTCTAGATTAACAGTGATAATACCACTGAACTTTCTAATGTCAGCTGTGAATCAATTTTTTCTGTACCTGGCAAAAGCAAAGCTAGCGTAAAACTACAATAAGTCGCATATCAGTGCATCCCTTTGGTATAGAGAGTGTCATTTGACATTATTTATAAATGGAATATGAGTGGATCCATAGAGAGTAGAGAGGTTTGAAAATTGACGGAAAAAATAACTAAATTCCAGTTGAGGATTTTTTTCCTTCATCAAGTGAGATGTTGAGATTTCAGCAACAAATGATTAACGATATGACGTGGACCTTAAAGTGACAATTGGAAAGCATGGCAGGAGTATAAATTGTAGGTGAGCGTACAATCCGTATAGAGAATGCCATTGACAGAAAAATCTCTCTCTCCTCATAACTGATAAATAAGTTGGGTTTGACGGGGTGGACATATTCGGGTGAGGGGGGGGGGGGCAGGAGACACAGAAGTTGAAAGATTGTGGTAAAAAACAAAATACAAAATATGATTCCTGTTCAGACAAATACTCAGACTGCAATCAAAACGTTAACCCCGTTTCTCTGTCCACAGCGGTTGAGAGACCTGCTGTGCTTTGCCAGCATTTTCTGATAATGATGAAAAATATAGAAAGCGTTCACCTGTTGTTGGAATTTTGCTCACTTGTGAAGTGAATATTTGAATATACTTCTTGACTGATTGCCTGATCATTGTGGATAGAAAGTTCTGCACACATTTTAATTGTCTTGAACGTAATACACTTTCTGTAGAAAACATTTGTAAAGTGGTTTTCTTCACTTTCGATTCCTGTTTATCTACTGTCGTTTCTTTTTGTTGACATTGGTGTATATTGCCTTCCAAGTCCTTATTTTATATAAAGCTCCCATTTTGAGTCTATGCTGTTCCACGTTTAGTGTCTGTTTCTGTCAATCAGATAGATTAGTGCTTAAAGGTACTGTCCTTCCATGATAGTACTTTCTGCCTGGTCTTAGTTAAAGCTATCGACTTCAACATTGTGATTCCGTGTTCTAAATTCAGCCACAATGTCGACTTGAGAAAAGTATCTGTCAAACATCTGTCAGAGCTAATTGGCTTGATATGTTAACAACCTTTATTGAGTAATGCTTTGCAGCTTCCCTGGCGTGACTGAGATTTGAGTGACTTTTTTAAAAAAAAAGAAGGATCTGTATGTAGACATTCTCAACATTACTTGATGTCACTGCAGAGAAATATACTGACCACATGATGTTTTGGCTATGAAATGAAAATGTGTCAAACAACCAGTGAAGTGATACCAATGCTCCTGGACAATGAACAAACAGTCCTGACTGGAATTAGGCAAGATATAAGAAAACTAAACAGAAAACTAGCCATTAAGGGAAATGGGAAATATTGAGTGCACTAATAATGGTCTGGAATCACAATTCCTCGAAACCTGATCTGGAAGATTGTCCAGAAGCAATTGAAAATCTGAGATGAACTTAGTTGGTATGGCATTTTTGGATAAAGGCAGCAGGCTGAATATGGACAGTTTACCATGAGAAGAAGATCGAGCATGAATAGCGGTACCAGAGGATGGCAGCACGGTGGCTCAGTGGTTAACACTGTTGCCTCATAGCGCCAGCGTCCCACGTTCGATTCCAGACTTGGGCGACTGACTGTGTGGAGTTTGTTCATTCTCCCCGTGTCTGCGTGGGTTTCCTCCTGGCGCTCTGGTTTCCACCCCCAGCCCAAAGATGTGCAGGCCAGATGAATTGGCCATGCTAAATTGCCCATAGTGTTAGGTGCATTACTCAGAGGGAAATAAGACTCAGTGAGCTACTCTTCGGAGGGTCGGTGTGGACTTGTTGGGCCGAAGGGCCTGTTTCCACACTGTGGGGAATCTAATCTAAGACTGATATCATATGATAAGGTTCGCCAAGCAGAACAGCGATGGCAAAATCCGAGTCTGTTCTGCTCAATAGCAATGTAGTACAAGTTATGAATTGTGTTCAGATGCAAAGACAATGGACTGACGGATTGCATCCTTTCTGCAAACTATTCGGCTAACTAATTTGCAATTGAGATCTGTTGTAAGTATAAATTTTGTGTAATACAAACTTTGTTTGCCTTGAAAGAGGAAAGTGTTTGTGACTTTACTTATTTTGCCATGACACCAGCCAAGATTTGTAACCTAGTCTATTATTGTAGTTAATAGACAGTACATTATATTTTTTTAAAGATTCTGTTGGAAAGTGATGACAGTTTAGAATTTACCACATTTCTGTCTCCACAGATGTTCACAAAATCAATACGATTCCTGAAATAGGGCTCCTCAATAGTAGAGAGGCAAGTGCAAGGCTCGAAGGACATCTCGTAATCAGAAACAGTAAGTTGAAAGTAGAGGTCAAGCTTGAACACGACAGGAACCAAGGAAATCATTTTTCATTAAATTGTATTTATTGCAATACAAGAGGGCCGACAGGTAAAGTTGATTAACTCAGGGCGTGAACAGTAACGTGGGACTGGGACATTATATCGATTACAGAAACACGTTTAATGGAGAGAAAGGTCTGGCTGCTTAGTGTACCAGGGCAGAAGTGTTTTATGTGGGTCAGAGGTGGTAGAAAGAAGGGAAGGAAAGATACATTTTTGATTAAGGTGAGTATCACATCATTAATCACAGTCGAAATAACTGAAGGATCACCTGGTGAGGCTTTGTGGGTGGACCTAAGGAACACGCAGGAGATGATGACGCTATTGGTGTTGTATTAGAGGCCCACAAGTACTCAACTGGAATTAGGGAGATTTTTAACGAGGAATAGGGCCGTCATAATTTTCCAAACACGGAAGGGACTGCCACAACGTTGATGGGTTGGAATTTTTTAAGTGTGTTCAGCAAAGTCTACTCCAGCAGTATCTAAAGGGTGCTACTTGGCAAGGGGCAAAACCGACCTACATTCGGTAGGGCAGAACAGGTGATAGAGGTGACAATGGGTGAGCACTTTGAGAGTAGGGGTCATAGATCTCCTAATTTTAAAAAAATATGGAAAGGGACGAAAGATTCTAGTTTTAAATGAGAGAATGGCGAATTTTAAGGCAATTAGACAGAAGTTTGTAGGGGTTTATTGGAATAGTTTGTTTGCAGGCAATCGGACATCTGGAACGCCTTTAAAAGTGAGATAGCTAGAGTTCAAGGTCTATATGCTCCTATGAGAGTTGAAGGACATGTTTGGCAGGAAGTGGAAACCCTGGACAACAAGAGATATGAAGACTTTGAACAGAAAAGAAAGGAGGCTTATCTTCAGTTTCAGGGAGTTGCAATCAAAAGAATCCCTGGAGGTACAGTGTTAGGTGCTGCATTTTGGAATGTCAAATCAATGTAAAAGTTTCATGGTGAATGGTAGAGCCTTAATGAGTGCAGTTGAAGAGAGGAATCTTTGGGTTCAAGGCTCTGAATTCTGTGAAATTTGAGTCACAGGTAGACAGGGCATTGAAACAAGGCTTTTGGCACACTGGCCTACATCAGTCAGGAGATTAATATAGAAATGGGGAAGTTACATTATAGTAATGCGTGACGTTTCTGAGCCACACTTAGAGTGTTGTGTTTGGTTTTAGTCACATGAAAAGGGCGTGATTAAATTAAAAAGAAAATTCGAAATTTTTACGCATGTTGCCTGGAGTCAATCATCTGAGTTATGGAGAGACTTTGGACAATCTATAGTGTAGGAAACGGCAGGAGAATTTTATTTTAGTGCATAACATCATGATAGTGTGAGTGTTGGGGAATCGAGGATTCGAGTGCATGAGTTTAAGTTGAGAGGAGAAAGAATGTAAAGGAACCTGAGGGAAAACTTTTATAAACAGTGGAGAGTATGCAAATGGTTGAGCTGCAAGCGAAAGTGGCTGAAGCAGACACATTAACAACATTTAAAAGCATTTGGACACAGACATAAAAAGGAAAGGATTAGAAGGAAATGGGGCAATGCAGAGGAATGGCCTTAATGTGGACAGACATCTTCTTTTAGCAGGAGCCAGGAGCCAGTGTTTTGCAAAAGTGCATGTGTCTGAACTTTAGGACTCTATGAGTCTATGATTGTAATGTGGAAGGCGGCCATTTGGCCCATCAAGCCGGCACAGACAATTTGCATCACACCAACTCAGTCCCTTATCCTCTCCCTGTAACCGTACCCGTACCAAGTTTTTTTTTTCCATTTAGCCTGCACATCCCTGGACACTGTGGACAATTTATCATAATCAATCCACAGAAACAGCACATCTTTTTAACCCTGTGAAGAAACCGGTTGTAAACAGTGAAGAAACTAGTTGACCAGTGGCGTTCCAAAGAGATCAGTGATGGGGCCACTGTTGTTTGTGATATACATAACTGATCTGGAAGAGCACAGTGTTGGTACGATCAGTAAGTTTTAAGACGACACGAAGATTGGTGGAGTAGCAGAAAGAATAGGGCACTGTCAAAGAATAGAGGAAAATATAGATAGACTGGAGAGTTGGGTGGAGAAGTGGCAGATGGATTTCAATCCTGGCAAATGTGAGGTTATGCATTTTGGGAAGTCTAACTTTAGAGTGAATTATACAGTAAACTGAAGAACCTTGTTAAAAGTTGATCAGCAGGGAGATCTGGGAGTTCAGGTTTATTGTGTCATGAAGGTGGTTGCACAGGTGTATAGAGTAGTCAAGAGGCAAGTGGTATACTTGTCTTCATCGGACGGGGTATTGAGTATAAGAGCTGGCAGGTCATGTTAAAATTGTACAAGACATTGGCTCGGCCGCATTAAGAATACTGTGTACACTTCTAGTTGCCATATTACCAAAAGGATGAGGACGCTTTGAAGAGGGTACAGAGAAGGTTTATGGGGGTGTTGTCTGGTATGCAAAGTGCTTGCGATGAAGAGAGGTTGAGTAGGTTAGGGTTGTTTTCATTAGAAAAAAAAATGAGTTTGAGGGTCACATGTTTGAGGTCTACAAAATCATGAAGTGTATAGACAGGGTAGATAGGGATAAGCTTTTTCCCAGGGTGAAGGATTCAATAACAAGAGGTCACACTTTCAAGGTGAGAGGTGAAAAGTTTAAGGGGGAATACCCGTGGCAAGTACTTTTCACAGCGGGTGGTAGGTGCCTGGAATGCATTGCCAGCAGAGGTAGTATAGCCAGGCAAGATAGATTCATTTAAGATGTGTCTAGACAGATGCATGAGTGGGTGGGGAGCAGGGGGATACAGATGTTTAAGAATTGGGCGACAGGTTTAGACAGTGGAATTGGATCGGCTCAGGCTCGGAGGACCGAAAGGCCTGGTCCTGAGCTGTAAATTTTCTTTGTTCTTTGTTTTTTTTTGTAAATGCATGCAGGCGCGGGAAGCGTGTACACACTCTGTGGAGAGAGACTCCCAAGGCAAGAATCGAATCCGGGTCCCTGGCACTGTAAGACATCAGTGAAGTAGCATTATGTATTTTATTGCATTCCTTTTCTTTTTACTTTGTCTCAGATATTACGTCCATGTTCTGGAGGGAAATTAGAGGAAACATGCCTTGTCCACAATGAATTTCATTACAATAATCGACACTTGTCCTCCGAAGATTGTAAAATTGCTGACGTTGATGCTGCCAACCGGCAAGGTTAACATAATGTAAATAACGTTTGCAGACATTCAGATTATCCCAAATGCCACATCAATAATCAGGAACAGGATACATTGAATGTAACTACGTTAAATGTATTGAGTAAAATAGGTCTGAATAGTGTTCGGTCACATTAAGAAAAAAAAAATCATTACATAGATAGATAGATGGATTGGTGGAGAGACTTGTTAAAACAATGTGAACAAGTGTGAAGGTTCCAGCAACACATTTTCAGCTCTGATCTCCAGCATCTGTAGTCCGCACTTTCTCCTGGAGGTTTTAGAAGCCAGGATCATGCTATCCAATTTCATTTCGGCCAACGTGATGCAAAGAAGATGGAACCAGAGGTTTACATCATTTCCCATAGCATCAGAACATCGTAACATCGTTGTTCATTAAATATTTTCCTGAGGCTATTCAATACAGCGTTAAGGAAAGCAATCTCACAATTTTCTGAAGCACAAGAATGCATTTTAATCCTTAAACAATATGAAAATCATATGTACAACACTGCCGTCGTCTATATTTATTTCATGTACAACACTTGATTTTCCTTTAAAATATTAAAGTGTTCATTAAAATGTTATCATAAATTCGGGAGCAGATGTTGTAGTCTCTTTTCTTTAATTAGTATGATTAATTTGAATGATAAACGCTCTAATTTTCTCCCTGAAGGTTAACATCAGGTATAAGTGCAACAATCCTTGAATTCAATCTAAACCTCAGTGAGGATCTCCTATAGCGATGCATGGGTCAAAGAAAGAACTGGTGTTTGCCATTTGCTATCCAGTCCTTGCGTCTATTGGCATTCCAGGTAATTAGTGCTATTAAATGACTTCTTTTAAAAGTCGATTGATAATGTTCCAGTAATGTTGGTAAGTTCAGTATTATTTTTCATCACAAAGCTCATCCATAGTTTTCCTTGAGAAGGTCCTGGTAAGTCAACGTTGGAAACCTATAAATATTTTGAACACGTCTCGATCCCACAGTAAAATGTTTCCCGGGTTTCAATGACGTGACGGTGAAGGAACATCGATAAGTTTTCAAGACAGTATGTTGTGTAGCTGGGAATGAAGTTTTCAGGCAATGGCGTTTCTTTGCAAATGCATATTTGGCTCAAGAAAGCTCAGGTCACGGGTTTGGAAAGGGCTGGGAAAGAAGCTTAAGCAAATTGTCGTAGTTGTAATTTAAATGAGAACTCTGCTCTCTGTACATCTGTACTTGAGGGTTTAAATGTTAATGTAAGGCATCCAGTCCATTTTTTTTTTTGGCCTTCTCTAATACTGTAGAGAATTGTTTGTGTGTTCTTGGAGGTAAGTTTTGAGTATTACTTCACACTAATGAGGAGATTGAAAGCAGAAGGCGAAGCAATTTGCTGCAAAATTCCCAGCGTCTGATCTACTGTTTTAGGCATTTTAAAAAAAATAGTTCCGTTCAGATTATGAGCAAATATCGTCTCCATTGAGCTTAGTACATCTTCAGTCTTTTCGGGAATGGCTTCATGGCTTAAAACACCAGAGTATCTAATGAATTATCCACATTCTTGACGCTGGTGGTCTCTGGTCGAACTCAGTCTGTCACTAATTCACGAATTGCAGTTATTGTAATTGCTGAATATTTCTAATTTATTATGCCATGCCGAAATCACATCACAAATTGCGATCAGGGAATTTGAGGTGCCTTTCCTTCGAATGTTTAAGGTAATGCATCACTTCCTTTCAAATTTTTAAGACATTTTGTGGGTCTGAGTGAAGCAGTTAGGGCGGCCCGATGGCTCAGTGGTTAGCAGTGCTATCTCACAGCAGCAGGAGGCTGGGTTCAATTCCAGCTGCGGACGACTATCTGTGTGGTGTGTGCACATTCTCCCCGTGTCTGTGTGGGTTTCCTCGAGGCTCTCGGGTTTCTCCAACAATCCTAAGATGTGCAGGTTAGGTAAATTGGCTGTGGTAAATTGCCATACTGGTCAAGGACGGCACGGTGGCACAGTGGTTAGCACTGCTGCCTTGCAACGCCAGAGACCCGGGTTCCATTCCCGCCTCAGGTGACTGACTGTGTGGAGTTTGCACGTTCGCCCCGTGTCTGCGTGGGTTTACTCCGGGTGCTAAATTGCCTGTAGTGTTGAGTATGGGTGGGTTGCACTTTGGCGGGTCGGTGTGGACTTGTTGGGCCGAAGGGCCTGTTCCTATACTGTGATGTAATCTAATCTAATATGTAGGTTTGGTGCATTAGTCAGTGAGAAAACATACTGTAGGGGGGTGGGTTGCTAACTGAAGGATGGGCACCGAATTATTGACTGAAAGGCCTGTTTCCATGTTGTTATGATTCTATGATATAACTGCTCTTGGTAACAAACATATCTGCTCCAGTTGTAATTGCTATTTAAAAGTGTATCTTTTTCCAACATCCTTTATGTTACTTCAAAAAGAGTTAATTGTCTGCTTTTGGGTGGGAGAAAATGTGAAACAGGAGGCTTTTCCAATGAAAGAATCATTTTTTTGGCAATTCAATGTATAGGAATGCATTTGATATCTAGGATAATAAAATTCAATTTACTTTGACATTTTGCCTTCTCAATGATTAATTTGCGTGTTATGTATAATCTGTTGCCTTTTAACTAACTTCATGACGTTTACAAAATGTCACTGCGATCAGGTTTCTTCAACATTCTTGTGTTGCAAACTTCTTTATAAAAACAAGCATATTTTTCTGCATTCAGTTTTGCACACTTCTGCATTTTATTCAGACGTTCTGCATTGTTCTTTAATGTACATAAATCTTACAAGTACAGACGTACTTGCGTGGAACAATATAAGCTGAAAAATGTGTTGCTGGAAAAGCGCAGCAGGTCAGGCAGCATCAAAGGAGCAGGAGCCCTTCTTCATGCTCGAAACGTCGATTCTCCTGCTCCTTTGATGCTGCCTGACCTGCTGCGCTTTTCCAGCAATACATTTTTCAGCTCTGATCTCCAGCAGCTGCAGTGCTCACTTTCTCCTGGTACAATATAACCCAGCTTCAGGATTAGTTGACAAAGGTGGGAACTTCATCAAAGTGCTATAATTTTGATGATTTATAAGGCAGTGTAATCCCTAATATTGCTCACATACATGCTACTCCAACTTTCTCTCAGTTTCCCTCTCCCTTTCTTACAGCTAACTTGGTGGTAATTGCAATTCTGTCCAGAGGACAATGTGGTCTTTCCAGATGCATCACAAATTATCTGGTGTCTATGGCGGCAACAGACTTCCTTGTCATGATGACTGCTGTGGTATTAAACCGGATTCCTGGGATATATTTCCCTGTCAGTTTCCTCTCCATCACACCAGTATGCAGTTTACGTTCTGTCCTAATCTATGCAAGCATGGATAGTTCAGTTTGGCTGACTATTTCATTCACTTTCGATCGTTTTGTAGCAATATGTTGTCAGAAATTCAAAGCAAAATATTGCACTATAAAATCTTCATTTAGGATTATATGCACTATATGTGCAATTAGCTGCTTAAAAGCAAGTTTCTTGTATTTCATTTATGAGCCGTCATATGTAATTAACAATATACCTTGGTTCTGCCGCATTAAATCTATATTTTACACATCACCTGTCTGGATTGTATATGACTGGATTCTTCGCATCTTAAGTCCTTTTCTGCCAATTGCATTGATTTTACTGCTCAATTTCTTGACTGTCAGACATATTGTTGTAACCAGTAGAGCCCGAAAAAGACTTCGGGCACACAACAATGGAGTCAATCAGAGTGACCCAGAGATGGAGAAGAGGAGAAAGTCCATGGTTTTATTGTTTGCTATCTCGGGAAGTTTCCTCTTCTTGTATTTGTTAGATATTGTGACTTTCCTTTATGTACAAATTGTGGGCGCTACTTATTTCTCAGGTGCAAATTCCAAGGAATCGAGTTTTATTCTGGAGGAAACTGGACTTTTCCTCCAGTTTTTCTGTTCCTGCATCAACCCATTTATTTATGCTGGCACTCAGAACAAATTAAGAACTGAATTAATGAAAGGAGTGAAATTTCCCCTCACTAAAGCTATTAAGTTGTTTCAAAGTATGTAAACAGTAAAATGCAAAGTGACTTGTGCGTAAGAGCAAAGTCTTCTTATTTCTGTACAGGCCGCATATGACGGTTTCCTCCCAGATGTAGTTTCACTTTGATATATTTCATCTTATGCGATTTGTAAAATAAAAATGACATTAACCTACGTGTCCTGTGGCAATTCTTTTCTGTTAGTTTGCTCGTGTTATTTGAATCCTGATCACTTGCCACAATCCAAGGAGGTCGGGAATGGCTGAGGTAAATTCTACTCCGTTTCCTCATGGCACCGTGGATGGAAATATGTCACGACAACGTTGCAGTTCAGTAAATTGGACAACCACTACTTTCTGCATGCTAATTTCGGATGGGTATGAACGTACCCAACGCAGTGAAGTCACTATCACATAGACAAGTAAGTTGGAAGTAACATGCCCTGAATGACAACTCTGTAGTTATGATTATGGGAATATGGATTTTCCATGTTTGCGGGGAAATTTTATTATGGATTGAAGTAGTCTCTGTAAATTACTAGGAATCAAATAATTTAACTCTTTTGAGAAATTCACATATCCCCTTTTTGATCCTAACATGAAGAAAGTGAAATTGCAATTGTCGACTGATTTTTCCAGTCACATTAAGATCTAAAAAGTAGGGCGAAAACACTCTTCATTCTTTTCCTCCGCAAATAAGACTCACTAGACTAATGTGAACCTCTGCAACTTCACTGAATATGGAAGATGAAACAATGATTATCGGTTAAATGCTGTTACTTTGGAATTTGAGAAATGGCCGACTTTTGACAGTCAAAGACTATGTCGACAGAGAATTTGCCTCATTTGTCTGGCCACTAATGAAAGTCCAAACAACCTTTGCTCACCGTCATGTTGTAACTCCGTTCCATGCACCTCCATTCGTTGGATTGGTGCAGTGAACTATACACAGTTTCCTTCATGCAATTGCGTCACTCGTATGTATTTCTCACCTTTATCTCAGTCTATCGGTTCATTGTGGACCTGGTGTTGCATTCTGGAGTTGGTTAAGTTTATCATTGCTATGACAGTATTAATTAATCAAAAAGATAATCCTCTAATATTGTTCGTTTTTGTTCGAAAGAGTTTATTTTCATTTTAGTTCTTGTTCATTCATGATATTCTTACAGCCTTCCAGACCTTTTGCATTCTCCACGCTGAATGACACCAATATCTTTCAAGCTCTGTCTTTTTTTCAAATGTGCATGTATATTTTATTTTGGTTTGAATTACTGTTACTTTTGTGGAAAATTCCTTCGTCAAAGAAGCGTTTGTGTATTTGATCTTGATATACTGGAACAAAGGCGTCCAGTCTCTACAGTGGACAATCCAATGAAAATATTTCTTTTTAGATCCATAATTTATGATCATTGTAAAATTAACTTTAATTCATTGTCAATGTTATGGCTCAAGCTAATTAAATTCTAGCATCAGTTTGAGATAGTATGAAGTTACGTTTAATTTGTCTTCACATGGGAACAGAAAGCTCATTAATCGTGTTGTAGCAAGTATGAAGGCTGGTTGAATACTTGTACAGAGCTGAAAATGTGTTGATGGAAAAGCGCAGCAGGTCAGGCAGCATCCAAGGAGCAGGAGAATCGATGTTTCGGGCATAAGCCCTTCTTCAGGATGCTGCCTGACCTGCCGTGCTTTTCCAGCAACACATTTTCAGCTCTGATCTCCAGCATCTGCAGTCCTCACTTTCTCCTTGAATATTTGTACAGTCTCATTCAGCAAGGAAACAGGCCCTTCCAGCCAAGTAGTTCATGATACACAGGTTTCCTACGAGTTAGTTGAACAGCATTCTAAAATTACATCCAAATCAAACAAATCTCATATCTTATTGGCAAAAGGGTGAGCAATTAGATGAAGTATTAACAATAACAATATCTGGCGTTATCTGGCGTGGCCACAGGGCATATTTGGGAACATGATGTCGTGGAGCTGATTAGCTTCAGGCCTGAGAAGTATAAGCTGATGCATACGTTTGCACAGATGGGAGTAGATATGGAATGGCTGTAGAACTTTGGACTTGAGCAGTGGGATGCACCAGATGAGTCATGTCTACTGTCATCGCAGTCACAATTATCTTCATGGTTGGGCAATGCATGGATAGAGAATAAACTGACTGGCAGAAGGCAGATGTTGGGTATAAAGGGAACTTTGTTAAGGATGAAAGCGGGTGACAAGTGGAAATCCCGTAGTTGTCAGTGATGGGACCAAAACATTTTTGTTACATGTTAACAATATGGAAGAAGGAAGTCAGGGCATTTTTTATATGTTTGAAGTTGACAGATAGACAGATGGAGGGACAGACATTGACAAAGAGAAAGGAAGCTGCAGAAAGACTTTAACAGAAAAAGAAATGGAAGCTGGAATGCAATGGGAGAAACTGTGAGTTCATGCTCTTTAGTGGGAAGAAGGGACTATTTTTCTAAATAGGGAAAGGCTTCAGAAACTGAAGAATAAACGGACTCGGGAGTTCGAGTTCAGGACTATCTTAGTGTTAACATGCAAGTTCAGTTGGCAGTCAGGAAGGCAAATGCAGACAAGTAGAATACGAGAACAAGGTTCTGACTGCAAAGGCTGTATATAGCTCTGGTCAGACCATATTTGGAATATTATGGGCAGTTTTGGGCATCTTGTCGACGGAAACACATGTTGACGTTAGAAGATGATTTGCTAGAATGATTCTTGGGATCAAGAGGTGATTGTTTTCGTAGCAGTTCAGCATTCACTGTCTGCAGTATGAAGCCTGCTTGAGCAAACGAGAGTCCCTTGGAGTTTGTTGCAAACAGGGAGTTTCAAGGGGAAATTTGAAGTGCTAAGTCGTAATTAAACTTAATTTCGAGGAGAAGTTTCAAACTACATTATAGCTTTAATCTATTAATTGCAGGTTGCTCTGTTTGTATGCAGTTTTAGTTGCATTTGTGAATCAGGATTTAGCTGAGACATTCTTAAGTTAAGCTGGTTCACTGAAAAACTGTTTTGGTTCATTCAGAAGTCTTGCTTGTGGACCTCTAAAAGGAGGCAACCTCGGTGGTGTTTGGCGACATAGAAGTGCATTATATGTCGGTGGCGATCAGACAAAGTAAAATACTCAGGGAACAACTGTTGGAGTACCCTATGGTCAACACCTCTCTAGAAAGTATACCACTGTGGACACAGTCAGGGAATTATTTGTAAAAATGATAACAATATCAGAGAGGGTCATGACAGCACGGGAGGCTATGTTGCGTAGAAGTGATGAAAAGTGAGGGGCAGGGCTGCATTTACAGAGGATTCATTGGTGAGGGGTGCAGACAGGCTCTTCTGAGGCTTCAAATGAGAATCAAAATGGCGTACTGCCTCGCTGGTGTCAGAATCAGGGATGTTGCGCAGCAACTGTAGGAAGTTCTGCTGCAGGAGGGTGAATAACAAGTGGCAGTGCTACTGTACACATAAAAGGCAACGGCATACGTAAATAAAAGGATGAGGAAATGAAAGCTTAATATAGTAAGTTCGAGGATAAACTAAAAAAAACAGAACTTCAGAAGGAGCAATCTCAGGATTGTATGTAGTGCCACGTGCTAGCAAGAACAGGAATGAGAGAGTAGACCAGATGATTGCGTGGCTAGAAAAATGCTGCATCAGGGAGCGATTTAGATTCTTGATGGATTGGGAAAATCTATGGGGAAAGTGGGACCTGTGTAAGTTTGACGCATGCATGTGCGAAAAGCTGGGGCAAATATCCTTATAAGGGTGTTCCCTAGCTCTCTTGGTATTGTTAAACTAGCATAACAGGGGTATGGGAAGCAAAATGTAAGCTTTGTTGGATCAGATTAGTTTGAAGCAGTCAGAAAGTTTTTGTTTAACGCACAACATCAAAAGAATTGAGAATTTTTTAAAAGTCCAGCAAAAGAAATTGACAGAAATTGAGCTATTTATACTTCAATACAATGAGTATTACAAACAAGGCACATGACCTAAGAACCGGCATTCACTTGACAGCATGATATTGTTGCTACAACGGAAACCTGACTAAATCAGAGGCAAATTTAGCAGCTCAGTATCACTGGTTAAGGAGTTTTCAGACAGGATAGGGTGTGTGACAAAAAATGAGGGCGTTGCAGTGTTGGTAACGTGTCAATTATAGTTGTGAAAGCGGATAATGTACTAAATGTGTTAACATTATGTGACTTTATGCGTTGAATTTAGGAAAGAAACGACACAGTCAAGGCTAGCAATATGCTACAGACCCCTAAATAGTGTGTGCGTTTGTGTGTGTGTGTGTGTGTGAGAGAGAGAGAGAGAGAGAGAGAGGGAGAGAGAGATAGAAGAACATACATGTAGAAAGACTTCTGCCCATAAAAAAAAGAAAGCAATAATATTAGAAACTTTAAGTGCCCAAATTCTAGCGAGGTTTCAAACCATATAAGGGAAATTGAAAGTGAAAATATCATGTACTCTGTCCGGGAGTTTTATAACAATATGTGAAGAGGCCAAAAGAAGAGACACAATTCTGTACTTAGTTTTGGGAAATGAAGAGGCTCAAGTGACAGTCGGTAACTATGCTGAAGGGCTCCTGCTCCTCGGAGCCTCGATTTTTCTGCTCCTCGGATGTTGCCTTACCTGCTGTACTTTTCCAGCACCACACTAATCTTGACTCTAATCTCCAGCATCTTCAGTACCCACTTCCACCTAGTCGGTAATCATCTCGGGCATAGTAACCACCTAACAGTTAGTGTAATATTATGGAAGAGGACAGGGGTAAATTAGGAATCAAAAATTCGTTTTAACTGAGGGAAGGCAAACTTTACAAAACTAAGAAGTAATTTGGCTGATTTCCAAAGGACACGACTGCAAAATGACAAATCAATGGCAAACCACAGGAAGGCACAAGAAAACGAAATCCTTAGGGCTCAAAGCAGACATATCCGCACAAAAACAAGAATGGAACTGCAAATTCCAGACATCCATGGTTAACTAGAAAAATGCAAGAGAAGATTAAACATAAAGGAAAGCTTGAAAGATAGGTCTGAAGATGTCATATCTGTATACATGCAATTTAATGAATAAGAGAAATGAACTTGTGGCTCTGATCGAAATTGGCAGATATGATATGGGTGGCATCACGGGAATGTGGCTGCATGCGGACCAGGATTGGGGGCTGAATACTCAAGGATATGCATCCTATTGAAGAGATAGTCAGGTGGGCAGAGGGGATTGGGTTTTCTTATTAGTACGAAAAGAAATTAAGTTAATAGTAAGAAGCGAATTGGGGACAGATGGTGTAGAATCTGCGTAAAGGTTTAAAAATTCATTGTTGGAGTTATATACAGGCATCCAAACTGCGTCAGGAGTAGGGGCACAAGGAAGGAGAGGATCAAGTTAAGAAGGGCTTTTGCCCGAAACGTCGATTTCGCTGCTCCTCGGATGCTGCCTGAACTGCTGTGCTCTTCCAGCACCACTCATCCAGAATCTGGTTTCCAGCGTCTGCAGCCATTGTTTTTACCTCAACTAAGAGGGTAAGCTAGCCAGTAATATGAAGGAAGACTGTAAGAGTTTCTTTAGACATATAAAGGGCAAAAACGAGGTAAAAGTGGAAATTGGGCGCTGGGAAAATGACGCTAGCGTGATATTAATTGGAAACAAGGAAATGACTGAGGAATTGCGTAATTACTTCACATCAGGCTCTATGGTGGAAGACATGATTAACATTTCAAAAATTAAAATGATTTGGTGAGGTGGGGACGAGCAGTGTGTGATGGCCATTGCCCAGGAGAAGGTGCAAGAAAAACTTAATGGCCTGAAGGTGGTTGTATCAGATGAACCAGTTGGATTAAACTTCAGAGTTCTAAGGAAGGTAGGTGAGGAGATGGTGGAGGCTTTTGTGGTGATTGCTCAGGAATCACAAGAATCAATGAGGGTCCCAGTGGATTGGAAAATAGGTAACGTGACACTCCTATTTAAAATAAAAGATAGAAAATGCCAGATCGATTAGCCTAACCTCAGTCGTGGTTAATATCCTAAAATCTATTTTGAACGATGGGATTTAGATTAGATTACTTACAGTGTGGAAACAGGCCCTTCGGCCCAACAAGTCCACACCGCCCCGCAGAAGCGCAACCCACCCATACCCCTACATCTACCTCTTACCTAATACTACGGGCAAATTAGCATGGCCAATTCACCTGACCTGCACATCTTTGGAGTTTGGGAGGAAACCGGAGCACCCGGAGGGAACCCACGCAGACACGGGGAGAACGTGCAAACTCCACACGGTCAGTCGCCTGAGGCGGGAATTGAACCCGGGTCTCTGGCGCTGTGAGGCAGCAGTGCTAACCACTGTGCCACCGTGCCGCCCTCATTTCTGATGACTTGAAAGCATATCATAAGACAGGGCAAAGTAAACACGATTTCCTCAAGAGGAGTTCATGCCTGACAAATCGCTAGAATTTTTTCAGGAAGTAATGAGCATGTTAGACCAAAGAGAACCAATGAATGCTATCTCATTGGACTTGAATAAGCCTTCGACAATGTGCCATACAAGAGGCTGCTGATGTTAGAGACAAGGTGCTCATATGGATAGAAGCTGAGCTGTGTAACAGGAAGCAGAGAGTGGGAATAAAAGGGTCATACACAGGATGGCACAAGGTGGCAAGTGGTGTTCTGCGAGTCTCAGTGTTGGGAGAACAACTTTTCCCTTTATGTATTAACGATGTAGATGAAGAAACTGAGGGCATTCTAGCTAGGTTTTCAGACAATACAAAGATAAGTACAGGGACAGGTAGTATTGATGGAATCGGGACGGCTGCAAAAGGATTTGTATAGATTATGAGAGTGGGCAAAGAAGTGGCAGATGAAGTACAAGGTGGGCAAATGCAATGCCATGCACTTTGCTATGAAGAATAGAGACAAGGACCATTTTTTTCAAAATGGAGACAATTCATAATTCTGAATGTAGATATTGGGAAAATGTTTGACTGGTGGGAAAGACTGGGACACAAATGTATTGTCTCTGAGTAAAGGGAACACCTTTTAGAAGGGAGATAAGGAGAAACGTCTTCAGGCAGAGAGTGGTGAATCTGTACAATTCAGTGCCACAACAGGCACTATTACAGCATAATAGCAGCATGACAGAGGTAAAAGAAATATTACACCTTGGCTCACTGATACCTCAGTGTATTGGCTCTTTTAAGTTGCAAGCGTCCAAAAGGCGATCATATGGAAATTTGATAATCAAAATATGGTCATCGAGCATGTTTAATACTGAGAGAGGAAGGTTCTCGAGTATCAGGGGAATCAAGGATTACTGGGAGAAAGCGAGAAAATGTGGTTGAGAAACTTATCAGCCATGATTGAAAGGCAGAGCTGATTAGATGGGCTGTAGGCCTTAATTTCTGCTCCTACATACTATGGTCTTATGATCCTAATGTCCCCTTCTGTACTGTAGCATATTTGTAGTCATATAGTTATCTGCATTCGACAGCATTTAGAAAGATGAGGGCATTCTCATTAGGAACTCTCAGAATACTGAGAGGCTTGGATAGAGTGACCATATTAGGCAAAACTAATACGAGTGCCCAGATTCAGAATGAAGCGACAACCGTTTAGAACTGAGATGAGGAGGGATTTTCTCAGCTAAACCGTAGTGAATCTGCAGAACTCACTACCTCGTAAGACTCTGGAAGCCATGTGCTACGAAGTCGAAAGAGCGTATATTCACTTTAAGATAGAAAGTGTTTTCTGAATTTTAACATAAATTTAAAGTACAGCCACAGCTGTCACAACTGCTAAGAGATTGCTCCAAAATAGATACATGTAACAATTCGCTGCTAAATGGATATCTGAATTTTGTTGGCTGTTTCCACAACAATTCAAATTTAACCAATTATTTAACATTATGCCAAAGATAATAACAATAAAAAAAATTGAGTTTGATTTTATTGTGTTCACAACATGGGACCAATGAGAGGGAAGGACGTTGGGGGTTTAAAAACGCGGGCATTTCGTCTACTTATTACATGAGTTGGTTGGTTATTAGCATGGAAATCAAAGTTTACACGAAGAAGGCAGGAGAATACGCTGACAAACTTATCAACAATAATCTAATGGCAAAGTAGACTCGATGAAATGACTATCGTAAAGCTGCTCCTATACCTTATGGTTTGATTACAATGAAATACAATTTTGTCACCAGACAACACATGATAGCAGCATGACAGAGGTAAAAGAAATATTAGACCTCAGTCTATCGGCTCTTTTAAGTTGCAAGCGTCCAAAAGGCGATCATATGGAAATTCGATAATCAAAACAAGTGTCAATGCGTAATGACAGAAAAGTGGTTAGAGACGTTGTGCTTGTTTGAATGCTATTACTCTTCTGAACAAGGACAACCTTTCTTGTTACACATAAAGTTTAGCTTCCTGCTTTAGATGCGTCTTATGAATTGACTTCCCAACCTCTACTTCACTGGGAAATTTATTAGAGTCAAAGTTGTTGTAGCCCCTCTTGAGGAGGCACTGCTGAAGCATTCCCCACTGGTACATAACTGCACAATGATGAACACACTACAATGTCGCACCTTTGAAGATCCTTGAGCTTTTAATCACGTTCAACAATTGGTGTTGTTTTTGCTTGCAAAAAAAAAGGGAGCAAAGCAAATGGAAACAGGCACGAATCAGCGGAAATTTGGCGAGCCTTGAGAGTATTGAGGAAATTATGCTGAAAATGCAATGCATTACAGCAATACAATTGATTACCAATGGTGATAGCGTGCAGCATGCTTTTAAAATAGAATCACCCAAATGATGGTCGCAAGGTACATATAGCATGCTATAAGTCTTTTTTTGCTAACTTATTTACCTGTACTACCACTTTCAGTGGTCTGTGGGCCTGCATTAGCAGATCTTTCTACATATTAATACCCCGAGGCTTCTTTTATTCACTGTATATTTTCAACCTGCCATTGACCTCTTCATTATCTCACATTTGTCAGGATTAAACTCTACCAGCCATTTTTCTGACCATGCCTCCAACTGACCTATATCCTGTTGTAACCTCTTAAAATCCTCCACACTATCCATAAGTCTAACACTCGTTTTATCATCCGCAAACTTCCTAATTATACCATAAAAGGTTTTCCCCAAATCTCTTATGTCGACCACGAACAGCAGATGTCCTACCACTGATCCATGTGGAACGCCACTAATCACAGTCCTCCATTCCATAAACCATCCTTCCACCGCTACTCTATCTCATATGACTAAGCCAGCGCATCGGGATGCGACTTCCACATTTGCACCAGTCTGTCGTGAGATAAGTGATCTTTTCAAATGTTTTACTGACGTCAAAAGAGAAAATGCTGGAAAATCTCAGCATGTCTGGCAGCATCAGTAAGGAGAGAAAAGAGCTAACTGGTCAGTTAGAACGAAACGTCAGCTCCTTTCTCTCCTTACAGATACTGCCAAACCTGCTAAGATTTTCCAGCAATTTCTCTTTTGGTTTCAGATTCCAGCATCCGCAGTAATTTGCTTTTATCCAGTGTTTTACTGGCGTCCCTGTAGACAGCATCAACAAATTTTCCCTCAACAGCCATCTTTGTCACCTTCTCAAATAAATTGATCAAGTTAGTGAGGCTAGACCTTCTCCAAATAAAACCACGCTATCTATTGCTCATTAGTCTATATACTTCTAAATGTTTATAGGTCGCTTCCCTGATTATCTTTCCCAGTAAATTCCCTACCACGGATGTGAGGTTCATTGGCCTGTAAATTGCTGGTTTTACCCAGCTAATCTTCTGAAACAGTGGGGCTGCAATGCCGATTCTCCAGTCCTCTGGGAACTCACATTGGGCCAAAGAGGATACAAACAGATATCAATACTCAAGCAATTTGTTCTCTTAACCCCTCAACATGTTGGGACACATCCCATCAGGACCTGGGGAACTTACCTACCTGAATAATATTTTAGGTACTCAACACCCCTTCCTTTTTGACAGCAATTTGACTTAGAAATTTGACCCTCCCCTCCCTGACACCCATCACCACCATTCCTTCCCTTTGGTGCATACCGGAAAAAGTATTCATTCAGAACCATAATCACCCATTCTGGCTCCAGACATAGACTCCCTCCTTTTACCTGGAGTGAGCCAACACTTTCCCTGGCGATGGTATTGCTATTTAGACATTCATAAAACCCTTGGGATTCTCCTTACTTCTGTTCGCTAAGAGCTTTTTTACGACCCGTTTTGGCCGTTCTAATTCTTTTTGCTTAAGTTCTTTCCTACTTTCTTTACATAGCTGGAGATATTCATCAGTTTCAATTCTTCCAGACCGTATTTATACTTGTTTCTTTTCTGTTTGACCAAGCATCATAACATTCCTGGTCATCGAAGGTTCACATAAATTGCCACACTTATCCATCATTTACACAGGAACATGCCGTTCTCTCCCATCAACTGCTGTTTGAAATATTCCCATATGCGGAATGAGGATTTTTCTTCAAACAGCAGACTCCAATCAATATTCTCCCGTTCTTGCCTAATATTGTTGTAGGTCCCTAAATTTAACACATTTAAGAGAGATCTGCTATTATCCATCTCCATGAATATCTTCTGCACTCTTTCCAGGTGAATAACATCATAGTATCCTTACCATGTGGAAACATGCCATTAGGCCAAACAAATCCACACCGATCCTCTGAAGAGTAACCGACCCTGACCCATTCCCCTACCCTATTTTTGTGCATGTACCCCTGACTAATCACCTTACCTATACATCCTGAACTCCATGGGCAAATTAGCACGGCCAATTCACCTACCCTGCACATTTTTGGACTGTGGGAAGAAACCTACATGCGAATGTGCAAACTCAACACAGACAGGCGCCCGAGTCTGAAATTGACCCCGGGCCCCTGGCGCTGTAAGGCAGCAGTGGTAACTACTATACCACTGTGCCATCCTCCCTACAGAAAGGTGAGCAAAACAGAACACAATACTTCAAGTGTAGCCTCAAGATTGTACTGTATAACTTTAACATAACTTGCAACTTCTGAGCTCAACGCCCTGGCTGAAGAAGGCCAGTGTCCCAAAAGCCTTCTTCACTGCCCTTCCTACCTGTGACTCAACTTTCAGGGAACCGTGCACCTGAACTCAAAAGTCCCTTTGCTGTGTTACACTCTTAAAGGTCCTATCATTCAACATGAAAATGCTGTCTTGTTTTTACTTTCCAAAGTGCAAGACCTTACAATGATCTATATTAAGCTCCATCTGCCTTTTCTTGGCCCACTTCTCCAGCTGACCAAGGTCCTGCGGTAATTTCTTACAACATCCCTCACTGTACACGAAACCACCTATTTTAGTATCATTTGTAAATTTACTAATCGTACCTCATACATTCTCATCCAAATCAGGGAGCAAACAGCAACGGGCCAAGCAGAAATCCCTGATGCACTTTTCACAGTTCATCACAGTACAAATGTGAGGTGATAGATTTAGGCAAGACTAATTCTAGAGAGAATAATACAATGAATGGAAGAGCCTTGGGAAAAGTTAATGGGCAGAGAGATCTGGGAGTGCAGGTCCATTGTACCTGAAGGTTGCTGCACAGGTGGATAGAGTGGTTAAGAAGGCATTGAGTATGTTTGCCTTAATTGAACGGGGTATTGAGTGTAACAGCTGACAAGTCATGTTAAAATTGTACAAGACATTGGTCCGGCTGCATTTAGAATACTGTGTGCAGTTCTGGTCGCCACATTGCCAAAAGGATGTGAGCGCTTTAGAGAGGGTGCAGAGAAGGTTTTTGAGGATGTTGCCTGGTATGGAAGGTGCTAGCAATGAAAAGAGTTTGAGTAGGTTATGTTCATTTTCATTACAAAAATGGAGATTGAGGGGGGCGTGATTGAGGTTTACAAAAGCATGAAGGGTGCAAAAAGTGTGGATAGAGACAAGCTTTTTCCAAGGGTGAAGGATTGAATAACGAGAGGTCACGCTTTCAATGTAAGAGGTGAAAGGTTTAAGGGGGATACACACGGCAAATACTTTACTCAGAGGGTGGTGGGCGTCTGGAACGCGTTGCCAGCAGAGGTGGTAGAGGCAGGCACGGAAGATTCATTTAAGGTGCGTCTGGACAGATGTATGAGAAGGTGGGGAGCAGAGGGATACAGATGCTTAGAAATTGACCGACAGGTTTAGACAGTACATTTGGATCGGCTCAGGTGTGGAGGACCAAAGGGCCTATTCCTGGCCTGTAAATTTTCTTTGTTCTCTTTGTTCTTTCTAATGTCCGACAAGTGTTCTTCCATTATTTAGTTCTGCTTCCTATCATCAAGCCAATTGTGTATCCAATTAGCCAGTTCCCCCTAGGTTCCATGCGATCTAACCTTCCAAAGCAGCCTACCATGTGGAACGTCATCAAAGGTCTTCCTGAAATTTGTATGTACCACGTCTACCACCCTGTCGACGTGGACTACCCTGGTCACCTCATCAAGGAATCTAACGAATTTGTGAGACACGATCTCCCACGGACTATACCTAATTGAACACTGACTTTCCAACTCCATGCATATCTTACCTGTCAGAATCTTCTCAAGTCAGTCATTCATTAACTTCCACCCTTCTCCAATCTTACCCGTTGCTGACGATTATGGAAACATATCAGGCAGGGCCTCCACAACTTCTTCTGTCGCCTTTTGCAGTGTTCTTGTAAATATCTGGTCAGGACCAGGAGTTTTAGTCACCTTCCTACATTCCAATACGTCCAACACCTCCTCGACTCTGATGTGGACTGCCCCCAGATATCACCACTAGCTTTCCAAAGTTCCCAAGTCTTCATGAGCCTCTCCACCATAAACACAGAAAAGAATCATTGAGGATATCGCACATCTCCTGCATTTTTTTATATATATATATATATATATATATATAGAGAGAGAGAGAGAGAGAGAGAGAGAGAGAGCGAGAGCATAGACCTCAGAAAAGTACAGCACAGAACAGGCCCTTTGGCCCACGATGTTGTGCCGTGATTTAATCCTAATGTAAAATATAGTAACAATGTATCCACCCCTCAACTCACTGCTCTCCATGTGCATGTCCAGCTGTCGCTTAAACGTCCCCAATGACTCTGCTTCCACCAACACTGCTGGTACTGCATTGCATGCATTCACAACTCTGTGTAAAACAAAAAACTACCTCTGTCGTCTCCTTTATACCTTCCCCTAATATCTTCAAACTATGACTTCTCATACCAGTCAATCCTGCCCTGGGGTAAAGTCTTTGGTTACTGACTCTATCTATTCCTCTCATTATTTTGTTCACCTCTATCAGGTCTCCTCTCTTCCTTCTTCTCTCCAGAGAGTAAGTCCGAGCCTATTCAACCTTTCTTCATGAGGCAAGCCCTCCAGTCCAGGCAGCATCCTGGTAAACCTTCTTTGCACCCTCTCCAAAGCCTCTGTATCTTTCCTAAAATAGGGCGACCAGAACTGGACACAATATTCCAAGTGTGGCCTCACCAGGAACTTGTTGAGCTTCAACAAAACCTCACAGCTCTTAAACTCTAACCCCTGTTAATGTAAGCCAAAACACCATATGCTTTCTTAATAACACTATCCACTTGGGTGGCAACGTTGAGGGATCTATGTACTTGCACTCCCAGATCCCTCGGTTCCTCCACACTGCCAAGAATCCTGTCTTTAATCCTATATTCAGCGTTCGAGTTCGACCTCCCAAAATGCATCACTTCGCATTTATCCAGGTTGAACTCCATCTGCCATTTCTCAGCCCAGCTCTGCATTCTGTCTATGTCGTGCTGCAGCCTGCAGTAGCCATCTATGCTATCGACTCACCTCCAACCTTTGTGTCATCTGCAAATTTACTAACCCAGCCCTAAACTTCCACATCCAACTTATTTATAAAACTACAAAGAGCAGAGGCTCAGGTACAGAACGCTGCGGGACCCCACCCAACACTGTCCTCCAGGCAGAAAATTTTCCATCTACAACCACTCTCTGCCTTCTGTCAGCCAGCCAATTCTGAATCCAAATAGCCAAATCTCCCTGTATCCCATACTTCATGACTTTATGAATGAGCTGACCATGAGGAACTCTATCAAATGCATTGCTGAAATCCATATACACCACATCCACTGCTTGACCGTCGTCGAAATGTCTTGACACCTCCACAAAGAACTCAATAAGATTTGTGAGGCATGACCTGCCCCTCACAAAGCAATGTTGACTGCCTTTAATTACACTATGCTTTGCCAAATAGTTATAAATCGTATCCCTCAGGATTATTTCCAAAACATTGCTGACCACAAACGTAAGACTAACTGGTCTGTAATTGCCAACGATTTCCCTATTACTCTTCTTGAAAAGAGGAACAACATTCGCCTCCTTCCAATTCTCTGGTACGACTCCTGTGGAGAGTGAGGAGGTAAATATTCTCGCCAGCTGATTAGCAACCTCCTTTCTCGCTTCCCAGAGCAGTTTAGGATGAATCTGGTCTGGGCCTGGGGACTTATCAATCTTAATGTTTTCCAAAATTTCTAGGACCTCAATTTCATCAATCTTGATCTGGTCAAGACTGTATCCCAGCTCCTGTAAAATTTCATCCACAACAAGTTCCATTTCCTTGGTGAAAACCGAAGCAAAAATCAAATTTAGGGCTTCTCCTAAATGTCCACTTAGGTCCTTGAGAGCTCCTGTTCTTTCACTACTATCCCCTTTTCCTTTAATATACATAAAGAACCTCTTTACATTTACCGTAATGTTCTCAGCCAAGGCTAGCTCTTGCTCCCTTTTCGTCCTCCTGATTTCCTTCTTTATTATGCTACTGTATGCCCTATATACCTCCAGGGATTCCCTTGATCCCAGTTGCCTGTACCTGAGCTACGCCTCTTTCTTTTTTCTTGTTAGTGCTGAAATATTTCTTGTCATCTAGGGTTCCCTGTTCCTGCAAACCTTGCCATTTACCCTCATAGGACTGTATAACAATTGGACTCTAGCTTTCTCACTTCTCAAGGCCTTCCATTTGCTGGAAGGTCCCTTTGCCTGCAAGCAAACCACTCTGATGAACTCACGTATGGTTCTGTCTAATTCCATTTAATTTATCTTGCCCCCAATTTAGAACTTGAACCTGTGGACCAGTTTTGTCCCTCCCCATAACTGCCTTAAAATTTATAGAAAAATGGTCACTGGTCTCAAAGTACTCCCCTAGTGTCACCGTAGTCACCGGTCCAGCCCTATTTACCAAGGGTAGGTCCAGTTTTGCCCCATTCCAAGTCGGTTCCTCTATGTACTGCTGAGGAAACGTTCCTGAACGTAGTCCACCCCATCTACTCATGTACCACGATGACAGATCCACTCTATGCTAGGAAAAATCCTTTACTATGGCAATCCTATTGTTCCTAAAAGTCTCTGCAATTTCCCCGCCTCTCTGTTCCTCAAGTTCCCTTGCCGATGTTGGGGCCTATAAAACAGCCTTTTTATTTCCAGACTCTACACACAAAGCCTCATTTGATGATTCTTTCATTATTTCATCTCTGATTAGTGCTGTGAAACTCGCCTTAATCAAAAGTACAATGCACCCTTCCCTCTTTCCAACTCGTCTGTACAACTAGAGCACATCTGCATTGGCACGTTTAGCTGCTAGACCTGTCCACCACTTTACCATGTTTCGGTAATGGTTATTATATCCGAGTCCCATGTACCTATCCACGTCCTGAGTTTATCGGCCTTATCTATGAGCCTTCTTGTTTTAAAGTCGATGCAACTTCATCCAATAGGCATTCCATGCTCCCTGTTATCTTCCTGCCTAACCTAGTAAACCCTTCACTTTACTATTTCTGATTACTCTATCTCTGTCCAGCCTCACACATACCTCCCTGCTGTTGAATATCCCACCCCCGTGCCAATCTGGCTTAAACCCTCCCCTGTTGCACTCGCAAATCTTGCCACTAAGATATTGCCCTGCCACACCCCCACCCCCCTTTCAGATGCAACCCGCCCTTCTTCAACAGGTCACATCTGCCCCAAAAAAGATCCCAATGATATACAAATCTTAATTACAATGTCGAACATAGAACATAATAGCTCAGAACAGGCCCTTCAGCCCTTGAGGTTTCACTGACTTGTGGAACCATCCAGAAGCCCATCTAACCTACACTATTCCATTCCCGCCCATATGCCTATCCAATGATTATTTAATTGCCCTTAAAATTTGGCGAGTCTACTATTAATGCAGGCAATTCCTGCCTCTTGCAACAAATCTTTAGCTAGTTTTCATCTGCCATATTTTCCTGTAATTACTCTCACTGGCATGTGGCATTGGAAGTAATCTAGAGAATACCACCGGTGACATTCTGGTTTCTAACTTTTTTTACCTAGCTCTTTATAATAACCCCACAGAACCTTATCCATAGTTCGAGCTATGTCAACTGTGCCAACATTCACAATGACTTCTGGCCGCTTACCACTTCCCCTTCTTGAGAATGTTCTGCTGCCACTCTGAAACAGCCGTAGACACTGGCACCCAGGAGACAACACACCATCCTTGATTTCTTTTTGCATCCACAGAATCTCCTGTTTGTTACGCCAAACTATTGAGTCCCCTATCACTAAAGTCTTGCTTAACTTTGCACTTTCCTGCTTTGTCCCAGAGCCAGTCGTAGTGCTACGGACCTGGCTACAGCTCCTTTCACCTGAGCGATCATCCCTCACAACAGTATCCAAAACCATATATTTCTTTTGGAAGGGAATGAACACAGGGGATTCCTACATTCTCTGCCTATTTCTTGTGCCTTTACTGGTGGTCAACCACATAGTCTTTGACTGTACCTTAGCTGTGACCACCTCACTAAAACCCTTAACTATGAAACGTTCAGCATCTCGGATGATCCTGAGTGCATCACCTCCAGCTCCAGCTCCAACGAGCTGCATTTGGATGCATTTCCCGCAGGGAACTAATTCTTTTAAACTAATGAGGTTTTAAGCTAATGTTGCAGGCGGTTGGGGACCAGAAGAGAAGACACATAGACAGTGATATGGAAACTGGAGACTAAGAATCATAAAGATAGCTTTAATAAGGGGAAGATTAGATTAGATTGCTTACAGTGTGGAAACAGGCCCTTCAGCCCAACAAGTCTACACCTCCCCGCCGAAGCGCAACCCACCCATACCCCTAACCTAACACTACTGGCAATTTAGTATGGCCAATTCACCTAACCTGCACATCTTTGGACTGTGGGAGGAAACCGGAGCACCCGGAGGAAACCTCAGCAGACACGGGGAGAATGTGCAAACTCCACACAGTCAGTCGCCTGAGGTGGGAAACGAACCCGGGTCTCTGGCGCTGTGAGGCAACAGTGCTAACCACTGTGCCACCGTGCCGCCCAGACGTGTAGGCAGAGAGCAGATGAACGCAAAATAATGCATATACTTTAATGCAAGGAGTTCAGTAGGTAAGGCAGATGAATTTAGAATTTGGATCAGTGCCTGAGAGTATGACATTATTGTAATCACAGAGACTTGGTTGAAGAAAGGGCATGATTGGCAACTAAGTGCTCCAGATTATAGACGCTTCAGACAGGACAGGGCAGGGATTAAAAGGGGGAGAGGATTTGCTGGTGAGGAATGATATTACGGCTGTGCGAAAGAAGGACACTATGAAGGGGTTGAGTAGTGAGGCATTATGGGTGGATCTGAGAAATAAGAAGGGTGCAGTTACATTGTTGGGGCTGTATTACAGGCCTCCCAACAGTGAGTGTGAGGTAGAAGAACAAATAGGTAAACAGATTATGGCAAGATGTACAGGCAACAGCGTGGTGATGATGGGAGATTTTAATTTTTCCAACATTGATTGAGATACACTTAGTATCAGAGGTCTGGATGGGACAGAATTTATAAACAGCGTCCAGGAGAGTTTTCTAGAGCGTTATGTCAATACTCCGAAGAGGAAAGTGGCCATATTGGACCTGGTGTTGGCGAATGAGCCACTCCAGGTGGTAGAAGTTGCCTTGGGGGATTTCGTTGGAAACAGTGACCACAATTCTGTAAGTTATAGAATACTCATAGACAAAGATGAGTGTGTTCCAAAGGGAATAGTACTAAACTGGTCTAAGGCCAATTTTATCAAAATTAGACAAGGGCTGGGGAATATGGATTGGACACAGCTATTTGAAGTCCATATTTGATATGTGAGAGGCTTTCAAAGATAGGTTAAAGATAGTGCAAGATGGTCATGTCCCGCTAAATCACTAGCCCAAGCACTTCATTTTAAACAAAACAGAATTTCATTTGATTTGAAAGTGTATGGGGTACTTTACTTTTAAGAGAGTTGAAAGCTCACAGACACTTGGAGACACTTTGGTAAAAATTAATCGGGGGTTTTATCAGACCAGTATTACAGAAGGGAAATTAAAAGATAGGTTAGAGACAGGAGTTGTAAATAATTGTTAGCTAATTATTCTCTTTTAGACGTTTTTAAAATAATAATTTTAATTTTTTTTACTTTAAATAGTCACCTTTGGGATATTTTAACAGATTACAGCACGGATAAAATCATTTCTATGTTGCAGGTTTAACTTAGCAGCGGGGGGTCACCTCGTGTCGTATCAGTTTGAGGGCTCGTCGTCTTGATTTGAACTGGTTTATACAGATGTGAGTAGTCTTGGGGATACCAAATATCCTGGCACATGTAAGCACTCGAAGTTCAGTTTCGTAGATCTTTAACTAAAACGTTGGTGAGACAATTTGTTTACTTTCTGTACTTGTGGTTAATTAAATTGAAAGTGAGAGAAATGGTTCTTAAAATTGCTGCAGACTTTTGAAGATGATTCTCAAATTTGCCAAAAGAGTTCAGAAGGAAAGAAAAAAGTCAAACTTTTAGCATTAGCAAATAATAAGATCCGGGTTTAACCAAGGACAAAGGTAAAGTTGAAATTGAAAGGGTGTTACTCAAACTCGTAGGTGTGTCAGAGAAACAGACAAGTGCAGTAGAGGTAGAAAAGCCTAAATTACAATTGAGGAAAATTGAGTTAGAAGATAAACAGAGAGAGAGAGAGAGAGAGGAAAGAGGGAGAGAGAGAAGTTTCTTAGCTGAGCAAAGAGAGATTGAAGAAAGAAAACGAGGAAGAGAGAGAGGAAAAAGAAAGAGAGAGATAATGTTCTTGAATGAGAAAACAGAGCGATAATTTACACTGGAGAAGTTGCGTCTTAGTCAGCAAAGTCATGTTAACAACATGGAGATCGGAAGATAACGTAGTGATAGACAAAAATGTCAAAACCCTGCCATATTTTGATGAGAAAGATGTTGAAGCCTCCTTTCTTCATTTGAAAATTGGCGATGCAGATTGAGTGGTCCGAGGATTTATGGAAAATGCTAGTTGAGACTAAACTGGTAGGCAGAAATAGTGAAGTATTTGCCGCACTGTCAGGTGAGGGGCCAAGAGATTATGAAGAGTTTAAACAGGCTACTTTCAGTGCCTATGAATTGGTACCAGAAGCATATCGACAGCGGTTCAGAAACACAATGAAGGAACCAGGTCAGGTTTATGTTGAGTTAGAAAGAATTAAACATAATCATTTTGACAGATGAGTGAGTGCTTTAAAAATAGATTAGGCCTTTAAGGCTCTGCGACAGATATTTATGTTGGAACAGTATAAAAACTCACTTCCAGACATGGTAAGAATTCGCTTGCAGGAACAGAAGGTTCAGCAAGTGAAAAGGGCAGAGAATATGTAGGTGAAGACATTTTGATGTCTAAGACCTGTGAGGTATAGACGTTGGGGGAAGGGGAGATCGTACTGTACGAATAAAAGAGTAGAGAACACTGGTAGGAATTCACCAACAGTTAAAATAAAAGCCCAAGAGGGTGGATAGGAGGTGAAATGTCTCAGGTATTTTTTGAGTGGGACACAAATTAGTGCCTGTGGTCTCACAAGGGCACTGAGAAAAGATGTTTTCACGCCAGAAGGTAGAACAGGTAAAGTCACAGTGCGGGTCGTTAAAGAAAGGCACTGTGGGGAAAGATGTTGTAAAAGAAGGGAAGCCAGTGGCATGATTGAAGTTAGTAAAGGAAAGCCCATGAAGTGTTGAGGAGCGAGAGGGTAGTGCACGCCTAGGCCACGGCTGGGTATGGAATTAGCACCTGATCTCGACAAAGAATTCGCCTCTGTGGGTAAACATTATTTAGAAACAACAGGACGTGAAGGTCAAGAAGCTGTACTTTTGAGAGATATGGTATCTAACCAGTCGCTGATAGTAAGGGATGAGTGAATAAGCACTGTTTCTGCTTTGTAACGCGAGAGTGTGGTAATCTGTGGGATAGGTGGTCAGAAATTTAACGCACTCTGATGTAAGATCAGGTTCGAGTGCCAACTCAAGACTGGGGAAGTTACAATGGAAGGGATTGACTGAGAGTCAGTTCCAGGAATTCAGTTTGTCTTGGGGACTATTTGGCAGGATCCAAGGTGGAATGACACCCCTTGTACTGGAAAAGCCCAAGGAAGACCAAGAAACTGAGGGATTAAAACAGAACATCCTGGGTATTTTCCCAGACTGTGTAGCAACCAGTTCCCACTATAAAAAGTCACAGCACAAAGCGAAAAGTAAAGAGAAAGATGAAGGAAGTGAGGTTTAGTTAGCGGACACCCTGTTTGACGTCATAGTGCAGGGAAGAGCTACCCAGGTAGAAGGTCATACAGAAGTGTTCAGTCTTGAAAGGTTAAGAGACTTGTTACAGCAGGACAAGACGATGAAAGATATATTTGTGGATGTGTACTCCGAAAAGGAGGCAGAGAACATTCCAAAGTGATATAATCAGAAAAATAGAATCCTAAGACAGAAATATCTTGGTGACAGTCCATATAACAGTAGAGGAGGTGATGGACGTATTAGAATGCATGATAAGTCTTTTGGTCCTAATCAGATATATTAAAGAACACTGCAAGAGGCTAGAGAAGAAATGAGGGCCCAATGCCTGGCAATTTTGTGTCGTCGTTAGACATGGGTTACGTCTCAGAAGACTGGAGGGTAGAAAATCTTCTGCCACTATTCAAGAAGGGCTGCAAAGAAAAATCTTGGACCTTTAGATCAGTAAGCCAGCAACTTGAGAAGATTCTGAGAAGTAATGTACACTTCCATAAGATAAGTAAGCGTGGTTTTATGCATGGAAGAATATGTCTCATAAATTTGTTAATGTTCTTTGATGAAGTGACTAGGAAGGTTGACGAGGGCAGGACGCTGGATATGGTCTATATGAATTTCAAAAAGGCCTTTGATAAGGTTCCACATTCTAGAAACTCTTAAAGGTTAGATCGTATGGAATCGTGGAGAACCAACAAATTGGATACACAATTAGCTTGATTGTCGGAAGCAGAGGGCAATAGTGGAAAGATACATGCCGGACTGGAGGCCTCAAACTTGTGGCGTGCCTCAAGGGGCGGTGCTGGGCCCATTTCTGTTTGTTATCAACAACAATGATTTTGATGAAAATGTAAAATGCATGATTAGTAAGTTTGCAGATGACACTAAAATATGGTGGACTGTGAGGAAGGTTATCAGAAATTGTTCAGAATCTTGATCAGCTGGGGACGTGGATCGATAAATGTAAAATTGAGCTTAATATAAATACATGCAATGTCTTGCATTTTGGAAAGTCAAATCAAAGTAGGAGTTTCGTGAATGGTAGAATTTTAAACAGTGTAATGGTACAGAGAGATCTTGACGTTCAGATGTACAGTTCGCTGAAACTGGAATTATATGTCGACAGGACAGTGAAGAAATCTTTTGGCACATTAACTTTCATCAGTCAGAGCATTGAGTATAGAAGTTGGGAAGTTATGTTGCAGATATACAGGATTTCGGTGAGACTGCATTTGGAGTACTGTGTTTATTTTTGTTTAACTCGCAATAAGAAGGATGATACCAAACTGGAAAGAGTGCAGAGGAAATCTACCAAAATGTTGCCAGGACTCAACCGTCTGAGTAACAGGGAGAGTTTGGACAAGCTAGGGCCTTTTTCTTGAGAGCGTAGGAGTCAGAGGGGGAATCTTATGGGCAGCATAGTAGCGCAGTGATAGGGTGACACGGTGGCTCAGTGCTTAGCACTGCTGCTTCACAGTGCCAGGACATCGGTTCACTCGGGTGACTGGCTGGAGTTTCAGCATTGTCCCCATGTCTGCATGGGTTTCCTCTGGGATTCCATTTCCCACAATCCAAAGATGTGCAAGTTAGTTTAATTGCCTGTGCTAATTTGCCCATAGTGTTCAGGGATGTGTGTGTTAGGTGCATTAGTCAGAGGTAAATATAAAGTAATAGTGTATGGAATAGGATTCGGTGTGTTACTGTTCGGAGGGTTGGTGTAGGCTTATTGTGCCAGATGGCTGTTTCCACAAAGTAGGAATTCTGTGAAATGAATTCTAAGAAATGAGTGGTATAAGATCGTAACTGGCATAGATATGGTGTATCCACTCAGTATATTTCTCAGGTTTGGAGAATGGAGGACTAAAGCCCGGTGAGTGGAGAAAGAGTCAAATGGGAATCTGAAGGGCAACTTTTTTTACACAGAAGGTGGAACACACATGGAATGAGCTGCCAGTGAAACTGTTTGAGGCGATGCATTAAAGCATTTAAAAGCCATTTGGACAAATATGTAGATAGGAATGGGTTGTTAGAATATAGGCCAATTGCAGGGAAATGGCGTAAGAGTGAATGGATACTTAGATTGGCATGGATATGTTTGAGCCAAACAACCTGTCTCGGTGTTGCGGGAATCTATGAATCTATGAGTCAGCAACTTTTGCTATGGGTGATTTCAATCCAGGGGCTTTAACGTTGCTCGCAAGTTTGGCGTGAATCTCTATATCAGATGTTATGAGTAATTCTATGTAAACCACATCAACAGCGTTGCCCTGATTAAGCATTTCCGTTTGTGAGTATCGCCATCTCTGCAATAGCATCCAGCCTTCAGTAGCCTTTCCTAGAAAGTAGTGCAGTCTCTGTCACTGAGTTTATTCAATGCAGCGTTAGATCATTTTCAGTTGTTAGCGCCATCAATGACTATGGTAGCAGGCAGGAAAATTAGACTGAGACCATTGAATGATAGAGGGGGTTCAAAGGCCAAATTTCCAATAAAGACTTCAGATTTGTAATTGATTCTAAACAGTGGCTCAGATCTGAATCAACTGATTATGCATAACCATTCTCACTCTTAATTCTCTATACTGATGGTTTCCCATTCTCCTGGCATACATTTTGTTGTGTAAATTAAGCTAGCATTGGGAAACTCCAATTACAAAAATGAGCAAACTGATACTTTTAAGAATAGTCTCGTAGCTGATTGTAAACTTCAAAACTTTGCCATATTAAAATAAAATTCCTTTTTTACTCTTCAAAAAATAGTTAGAATCTTGAGTTAAAATACTACTATATCATTCGTTCTCCTAATTTCTGGCTATTACCAGAAGTTATACTTTCTTGTTTGAACAAATGCGGATCAAAGTGGCCATGATTACCATTATTTCTTACTTTTGCACCTGATGTAGCATAATTTGACTTCCTTTCTTTTGCAGCAAAATCTGAAATAGTCCAAATTCTATTTAATGTAACAATTTTAAATAATTAAACATTGGGCCCATTTCTCTTGCCAATATATCTTTGTTACTTCAAGAGGCAACTATCCCCAGATCGAGATACATTTACAGAGCACTGGAACTTCATTTTACAGGCATGACATATGTCAAAACATACCTGAATGCACCTACACACAAGTACAGAATACATGAATAGAGTGTAAGTCAATCAAAATATCCGCAAATGCAATCTGTTGTATTGAGTTACATGTACAAGATCATAGAAAATGAGAAAGTTGGATAAAAGTCATTGTGGCAGTTGGATAACCCTCCTCTAAAAAGTAGTATTCCCTATGCGAGAAGCATTGTCCCTCGTTGGTCATTCCTCACGTTGTAATTCTCCAGTGCAGTCAATAGTATTGTGCAATAGAGACGAATTTGCGAGTTAAATCAGTGTACGGTAGTTTTGCAGCCAACACACTGTGGGAGATACATAGTTAACTTTCAGTCAGCTCTGTCTTCTTAACTGCACATGCGTAAATTGCAGCTATTTGACTACTCGATTTTCTGCATTTTACTTCCAACAATGGTCAATTCTTGGAAATGCATGTACTACCACGTGGACATGTTTTTTGCTATCGGATTTAACAGAAGCAGAAACATTTATAAAATGATATTGATTGAAAGACCAATATGGACTAGAATGGAAGCTGGCGCTTTTTTTTTTGAAAGCAGAACATCTTTAAAATGCGCAAGCATTAATTCACCTGCTGTCCAAATATGTCCACCAATTAGATCTCTATCATGAATTCATGTAATTGTGACAATGACAGAATCAATTAATGTGTTTTTTATTTAAAAAACGCAGACAGCAGCTGAACATGAATTGGAAGTTTGCCCACCAGTTCCACGATGTACTGTGATGTAGCATAATTGCACTGGAATCCGATCACGTTATTCCTAACAATTTAATCGACAATTGGATTGAAAAAATGGCATTTTGATTCTCAGTGGCAAAAGCGCCAGTATTGTAGAGGGCAGATAATCATGTGAGTAGGTTATTGTATCTGTCTATTCTGTTTGAGCCCAGTTTGGAATTTGGCGGAATCATATCTGCTGTTCTGTCTGCAGTGTAAATTCTGTTTTTGTTTTGGATAGTGCAGAGTCTGTGCAATATTTTCCTTGCCACTTCCTTCAGAGTCTATTTCAGCTACTGCATGGTGAACTTATGCTTCTTGCCTGACACTTTATCGAGACGATCGTTTCCCTTTGCCAGAAATGTCGGATGCCTTGGTGGGGCATTTTCCCATTCTCTATCCCTGTGATTACGGTGACTATCACTGGTGTTGTGGTGGATCATGGCTTGCCTGTGACCTGCTGGACTTTGATGGTGTTGCCTGTTTTGGCCCAACTGGTGTTTGGCACATTGGTAGAATTATACCGCTGCCTGTAGACTGCGTTCTGCTCCAGGGGACCTACAGTTATGACTGCAGGAGGCAGCAGTTTGCCCAGCCAATGCCTTAAGGATATGTCTAGCAAAATGTGAAAAGAGGGGAGAAACGAGGACCTGTTGAACAATATTGTGTTGAGAGGGGTGACTACATAATGTCCAGAGTGGAGCTGTTGCATTAAGCAGCCTTTCATATAATATTGTCCGTCAGCTGCTGTGCCTCACGCAAGGACGTGCAGTGGAGGCAGGGAACCTGGCCTGGGGTCTGCTGGTTTGGGGCACCGTGAAAAATACCTGAGTATTGTGTGGATGGGATGTAGGTTGAAAGCTGGAAAGCTGGGGAGGTCCTTAAATATATATTTCGAAGAAAATAGGAGGATGTATGGGAGAGGGAAGAACTGAGACTCGTGCTAAAATAGCACCAGTCTGGTCATGAAATGTCTTCATGTTATCATTACAAAAAGAAAGAAGTCTGTAGTGCACGGCAAGATTTCAGGACTTAATGCCTCGATATTAAAGATAAAAGAGTGAACTTTAACGTGAGTATCATGCTACTTAATATCTGAAAGCTCACGTATATGCAGGGATTTGAGATTAATTTGAAAGTTACAATTGACATGATTGATAAAGCAACGAAGCCATATTGGAGAATTAAATGTTTGTGGGGTACAGCTGTCATTAGGACCAGGCAAATTGCTTTTGCCCTTGAAGTCAAATGGTGTCGCTCTGTTTTCTAACTATCAATGGTTCCATGACTAATGAGCCTCAGTCAAAGGATCTTTCACGTGTAAAGCCAAAGGAACATTTACATTGTTGCATTGCTAAAAATGACTGATCTGAGGCAGTGACAGCATTCACGTGACTGAATGTCAGGAATTCACACATTGTCACAGATGCGGGACAATTAGAAGAGTTGATAACAGTGGAGAGGCTGAGAGACCACAGTAACTTTTGGAGAGCTGGCTTCAGTTCACATAGTCGTGGATACTTTGAGAGAGAATGGACTGTTTCTGTGTACCCTCCATAAAAAAATGCACGTTACCAGGAAACAAAATCGAGGTGGACTCCCATTAACGATTGTCACCATAACTTGGTGAACAACTTGTAGTAGTCTGTTAACATATCTAGCAGATTCCAATGCTGCTGCAGAATACAAGCTTTGACTGTGAGAAACCATTTCCCTTTCTGATGTCCGGAGAATTATTTTTAAGCATGCGACGTTGCATATATTACTGTGGCAAACTGAAAACCAACTTCCACATCAGAAATCTGAGCCTATAGCTCAGTGAAATTACTGGACAATTCGAGCTGGCTGTCTCAAGAGCAGAAACTCGAATGGAAATCATAACTGAAATAGAATAGTAGTGTCATGCAACAAAGGAATGGACACTTAGATTAAATATATATGTGGTGTTTGAGCAATAACTACATCCATCAACCTATTACGAATCTTCAATATAAAATGTCCTTCAATAATCATATTCCAGTGAACATTGACATTTCTTCAAATGTTAGCAATTCTGGTCTTTCTTTAATTGGCCCAGAGAAGCAAGTGCCAGATTGTCTTTTTAAACGATTACACTCCAAATGATAACAGAGCACAGACAGTGGTGCTATTAGAGAAGGAGTTATATGACATTGAGTAAGAGCAGGAATACATATCAAAGTTAGACATGTGACTGATCTGAAGCAAGTTGGATTCGAGAGTGGGTGTAATCTTAAATTTTCTGTCTTTTATGTCGTGTCTAGAAGATTGTAACTTAACAAAGCTTAATACAAAATGCTTCAGACACTTTCGAAACCAGGACTCGATTAGAAGTATCAAAATTGTAATTACGCAGGTAATTTCAATGGCAATCTCCAAAAAGATCAGGTCACAGTTTTGAAATATGAAATTAACGTGATAATAGATATTTAGTAAAGAATGACAAAAGGGAGCACATTGAAAATCGATTTATCAATCACGTTGAACGACAATTTTGGTACGTTTGAGAATGTTAGCTTAAGCAGTGCATGCGATGTATTTAGATTTTCATAAGCCTTTAACTGTGATCACACGCCATATTTTCTAACTATAATTAGTATGCATGTGATTGGGATTTGCATACGACTGTGAATTGATTTGAACGGAAATAGATGATAGAAGCAAAAAAGATGTCATTCTCGAGATACAGGATTGCTACCGGTGATGTACTACATAGTTTTGTCCGTGGTCCATAAGTGTTCATACTATATGTAAATTATTTCCGTGTGCTGACAAATTGTGATAATTGAAAACTTGCTAATGACATCGAGATAATTATTAAGAGGATGTAAGAAACATTCAAGCTACTCAGTGAGTAGAACATGATCTGTAGAAATTAGCATGAAAATACCACAAAATGGTGGAAACCTTACACTGACCAAGAATTCAAAATGCAGATTGATGCATATATCAGGGATAATTCTGTCCTTGGGGAGAGGGAAGTTGGAGGGTAAATTGTCATTTGAGAATTTTCATCATTCGATTGGCAAGTATACTGTTGGAGAAATATGTTCTTGGTGGGATTGATGAGCAAACAGAAGTGGCTTGGGGAATTTTTTACTTCGAATGTTAAAAGGTAAGAATCAGGCCATTTGTTCAGTGATAACACTGAGAAATACAAAGGATATTTTGTTCATTGTGGAAAATAGTATGTGGGTAGCAGAAAGTTTCACTACTCTACGCGAAACTAATTCAGAGTATGCCCGTGAATAAAAGGGCAGGCAGAATAATATGCTTCGTTATCAAGAGAAGAATTGCATATGCAGATGGATAAACCTGGAGAAATGGATTGAGAATTCCTGCAAGCAACAAGATATGAGGAAGTGTAGCCCATGTAGTCTTTGGTGTTAATGAAATTACCTGAGTGATAGTTGGAAACCTCTTCGTCAATGAGTTATGAAACAGATTAAGCAGATTTAAATGTCGAGGCCTGGGAAGGACATGAGAAAAGAATGTCCCAGATATTTTACAAATTAGGGGTATATGTTTCCAGCCCATGCAATACTCATGTAAATCGGATAAATTCCATTAATGAAATGAAATTAAATGGTAATTCTTCTTTTTTGTAAATGTAAGAACACTGAAGGAAGAAGAGAATTGTGATGGGTGGATAATAGTTTCGTTATCTTTCACGAATGAAACTGAGAACAATCAGACCATTCTATTGGTTATGGAGATTGGTTGCTAATTGCAAATCGGCGCAGGTTACTGCTAATGGGTTTGGAACTCTCAGAGTGACAGAGAACATCAGAAGTAACAACTGTGGAGCTTGGAAGGAAATAAATAGGCAGTGTTCACAAAACATGTCAACATGTTGACGAGAACCAAACTAAAATGTTCCATAACCAGAAACTCTTCCTCTGTGAACTAAATATTCCTTATCCAGCCATATGCACACGTAATTAAGGCATTTTCAAACGTATCTTTGCACACTAAATTTAAAAAAAAAACATTGCATTCAATGTCTCAAATGTGATAAAAATAAACAACACAAATACCTGGAAAACATAGAAGCAAAAATGGTTTTAGATTGTTGCAGACATGTGAAGTACTCCTATCATTTTCATTTTTATTTCAGTGCAATTGTAACCTCACTGAGCTCAAACTGTCCGTGGATATTTCAGCCAATGTACAGTCATTTTGTAAGTTAACATGCTGAACAGAATCATGTCAACAAGGAATATTTCAGCGTAATACAGGTGACAGAACATAACTATGCTGAACATAAACTGCGAAAGCAGGATGCAACCATGTGGAGCTGGGCTTGTCAAAACCATATCCAACCACGTTGAATGAGATCAGATTCCCTACAGTGTGGAAACAGGCCCTTCGACTCAACAAGTCCATACCGACCCTCTGAAGAGTAACCCATTCAGGCCAATTTCCCTCTAACTAATGTAGCTAAACACTACAGGCAATTTAGCATGGCCAATTCACCTGACCTGCACATCTTTGGACTGTGGGAGGAAACCAGAGCACCCGGAGGAAACCCATTGAGCCACCGTGCTGCCTCCAAATCACATGCACTAAGTTGCTGAACTGAACTCGTCCTGTCAACACTCAATGCAAACGTGTCAAACTTGTGCAACAAATTGTGTCAATCAAATGCGTGGATGAACTGCACTCAACAATTTTATTCTGCCTGTTATAGCTGTTGAAACAGATTAGTGCGTATTGGATTTTCAACCATAAACTGAAATCAATCTATAATCTGTCACTTTAAATTCCACGTTGTGTATTATTATTTATTTCAAATAGGATCTTCGCATTGCAGGCTTTAATTTTGTCGCTAATTATATGATTCACCACGATTAGATCTGTTTTTCCCACATTTAAAAGCATTGAATGCTCACATCACAAGTAAAATGTCATCCTTCGACGTACTTCATTCAATTTTCTATGTGCACCTCACACCAAACAAAGCATTCCATTTCGGTATTAACGCGTTAACAGTGGGACAATTACTTAGTTCTCACCCCCATCTTAATGTCTTCCTTTCGTATTTTTAATATTGCCATGTTGGATGTATTATCACATCCAAAGGGCAACATAGTTTTATAATTATTGCGTCGTTAGCATTGTGGTTACATTATCAATTAAACCACCAGTTCAGTTGTATTTCATCAAGGTAGGATACCTCTTGGTGTATTACCATGTATTTTTCACGAAGAAACTTACATGCATTGTGTTATTGGCATTTGTGCTTAAATAACATTCCAACAAATGAATAATTGATACGGAATTTTGAAATATTGACTAATTTCCTCTGGAATCCAATGCTTGAAGTTATTGAATGCAGTACATTTCTTTCAAAAATCTGAGCAACACAGTGGTGACAGTTTTATGAAAGATGCATATTTTTTCTCAACGCTCAGAATATTGCATTCATATGTTCAATCTCCAGCGCTTCCTGCATCACTCCAGTTCCTATCCGCCAATTCGTTTACTGCAAAGGTTGGTCTCTGGCCATTCATCGTCCAGTCGTCCATCTGTTCCGTGTGACAATCAATATCCTAAGACCCTTAGGCTGAAATATTTTGTGCACGTTGCATGAGGCTACACAATTTATGGCTTCTCTCACAAAACAGACACAACAATTTTACCAAATATCCATTGTATGGCAGATACAATTATCGATGTTTACAGTCCAGTGAATTGTTTCTGTGAATTGAACAGTCGCATCTTGTTTGCCAGATTGACACTAAAGATGAAGGCAATTCTCAGAAGCTGTGCTCACATTAATGCGATTTCACCAACATAGCCTCCAAAAAGACAGAATGAGCTGTTATATATTTGCTTCTGTTTATTTCATAGAACAAAGGACATAGAACATCACAGTACAATACAGACCCTTCGGCCCTCGATGTTGCTCCGACTTGCTCCAAACTGAAGCCCATCTAACCTAAACTATACCATTATCATACATATGTTTAGACCATGACCATTTAAATGCCCTTAAAGTTGGCGAGTCTATTCTTGTTGCAGGCAGGGCGTTTGACGCCCTTTTTACTCTCTGAGTAAAGAAACTACATCTGACATCTGTCCTATATCTATCAACCATCAATTCAACGCTGTCCCCGCATGCTATCCAACACCATCTGATGACGGAGGTTCTCATTGCTCACGCTATCTCATCGCCTGATCATCTCATATGTCTCTAGTAAGTCACCACTTGACATTCTTCACCGTAGCGACAACAGTCTCTAGTCCCTCAGCCTTTTCTAAAGGAAATTTCCTCCACACCATGAAACATTCTGGAAAATCTCCTCTGCACCCTTTCAAATGCTTCCACATCCTTCTGATAATGATATAACCAGAACTTTAAGCAATACTCGAACTGCTGCCACACTAGAGTTTTGTACAGCTGCAACACGATCTTTTGGCTCCAAGTATTACTCCCTACACCAATCTAAATGTAACACAATGTACGCCTTCCAAACAGCCCTACCAATCTGGGTGGTAACTTTCAGGGATCTATGTACATCTCACCATTAGCCCAGTATGCTGTATTCCTGTTATCATTACCAATGTGAATCACCTCACACCTTTCCGAATTAAAC
This sequence comes from Chiloscyllium punctatum, assembly GCF_047496795.1. Lineage (NCBI taxonomy): Eukaryota > Metazoa > Chordata > Chondrichthyes > Orectolobiformes > Hemiscylliidae > Chiloscyllium > Chiloscyllium punctatum. Next base: position 51,112,227 of record NC_092774.1, read on the forward strand.
TTAATTTGCCATGTCTCAGACGAGCTCTGCAGCTTATCTATGTTCCTCTGCAACCTGCAACATCCTTCGCCACTGTCCACAACTCCAGCGAACTTAGTGCTATTTGCAAATGTACTAACACATCCTTCTACGCCCTCATCCAGGTCATTTATGAACAAACAGCAGTGACCCCAGAATAGATCCTTGCACTACATCACTATTGACTGAACTCTAGGGACAACATTTTCCAATAACTGCGGATCCTGTGTCTGCTTTCAGCTAGCTAATTTGGAAGGAGCAACACGAATAAAGAGTACTAGGCTAATGGTAAAATTCCTGGAAGTGTACTTGAGCAGGGTAAATTCGGTGTCCATGTACATTGATTCACGAAAGTTGCCAGCCTGTTTGATAAGGTTGTTAAGAAGGCATACAGTTTGTTAGCTTTTTCTGGTAGAGTGATTGAGTTACGGAGCCACGAGGTCATACTGCAATTGTACAAAACTCTGCTGCAGCCACAGAAAGGCTGAGGGATTGAGGCTGTTTTCATTAGACAGAAGAAAGTTGAGAGGTGACTTAATTGAGATATATAAAGTGTTCAGAGGGTTAGATCGGGTGGCAGTGAAAACCTTTTTCCTCAGATGGTGATGACGAGAACGAGGGGACAGAGCTTCAAATTGTGGGGTGACGGATGTAGAACAGATATCAGAGGTCGTTTCTTTACTAAGTGTGTAATATGGGCCTGGAATGAACTGCCTGTAACAGTAGTAGACTTGCCAATTTTAAAGTATTTAACAGGCAATTGGATAAACATATGGATGAAAATGAAATCATGTAGGATAGATAGTCTACGGTATGGCTCCACAGGTCAGGCCAACATCGAGGGACAAAAGGTCTGTACTGCACTGTAATGTTCTATGTTTTATGTTCTATCTCATAACATAATGATTATACCAGGAGCAATCCAAACGCCTGTAGTAATGTTCGAGAGAGAAGAGGTCAAATTCTACGAGGGTAGCTGAAGAAAAACACACCAAATAAGTGAAGAATCTAAAGTTTAAAAAAAAAGTTAGCATAAGGAATAACAGTCATCGGCTGGAATAAAAACAGAAACATCTCTTGAATTCAGTATTTTCCTCCAAAGCAGGTTGTTTGCAATTGCTCCCTAGTCTCGCCTGCCTATATCCAGGATGATGGCTACCTCTACACTCTCATGAAGACTGGCTACCGAATCAACCAGTTGCTTTAAGATTTCTTCAAGCACGAATTTGCTGGCAAGGATAGTAGTTGATCACAGCATTATTGGGGTATGCAACAAAAAAAAACCTGATTTTGTCAGAGATGAGTGAACAATGGAAAACGTGAAAGCTGCTGTGAATTATGGAAATCTGAAACAAAACAGGATAGGCATTCTGGAAATATTCCGTAGGCCACAGAGAGAGAATTACATACAGACTTAGACCGTTGACTGAATTAAAGATCTAACATGAAATTACTCTCAGAAACAGGAGATATCTTCACGTTATTCTAGTTCAATAATCATTAAAGAACAAGTCTTCTATTTCATTACCTTCTGCAGCTGATCCAGTTTTTATGATGCTACTAATTGGAAACAGACACTGCTAATTTGTGCTATCTTAATGTTAGCATTTGTGCAAAATGGGCTAGTCCTGGTCACGTGTGATTGTTCCTGAGTTTTAGGAGTTTCTCACCCAGGGTTCATTGTGGCCACCATGAGATATTTAATATTGGAATTTATCGGCCTCTTGTATCACCTTAAATATAATCTTCTCACATTTTTTTCTCAACGTTGAACGCTCCAGAGGGGAAAGTCGTAGTGTCATTTTGCTCATGTTTAATACGGGATGCCATCTGGTCAGAGCGTGTGTGAGTGTTAGTTATGTGGCAATCTGAAGAACATTCCGCAAGGCAAATTCACAGACATCAGCATACTTTAATCATAGGAAAACAATCAAATCTATTTTCGATGCAGTGTCTTTCGATGATGCCGCCCCTCAGTATGTTGATGTCAGTGATTCTTAAATTTTTACTACCAGTGTCGTAAGGGAAGCGAGGAGTTGTTGTTATATGTTCATTATTTAGTCTTCGATGTCTATTTTGATGTTGAATTAACACAATGGTTGACGGCTGTTCAAAAGTGTCCTCAGAATTGTGATAAGAGTGTTACAGAGCATGAACGTGAACACAGTCCTCTGTTTCAAATCCATCCATTCACACATCTATCCAGCTATGTATATGTTCATCTAACTGTCTATGTACTGATCTCTCCATCTATCTAGGCAACATATCTGCTCCACTAAGAAATACAGCGTATTGAATGTCCTCTGCTCTTAAAAGACTTTCGACTTGAAGTGGCATTTTCCTTTCTTTCATGGTTGTTGCTGGACGTGTTGAATGTTTCCAGCATGCACATTTCTACTACAGCGCCAGGCATGCATATCGCTGACATATAGTCTCAGTGATGGTGCGAGTGAATCAAGCAAAAACATTAAAAATGCTAAATTCACTTTTGCCCTCGCAAAACGTAGGGCTGCTTTCTTATTCACAGGAATCTACAAATAGTGGCTTAAGCTGAAAGTCGCTACAGTTCAAGCTAAGTGAGAGCTAAGATGAAATGTCATTTGTGGTAACCACAGCTGGTGCAATAATTGAAACTAAACTATTGGGGTGATGTTCAGCAATTAGGTGTCCAGCAAGCTAACCTACCCAAGCTCAGTTTCCTTGTACTTTATTGAGATTAATGACATTGCTTTTTCGCAAAGTTTATCAATAAATTTCAGGATATTTCTTTTTAGATGTGCATAGTCAATTGGACGTTGTTGTGTTCAATGCATCTTTACCGTGTTTCAGGTGATTCATTGAATAAGAAATTCAACAGATGCAATTCTTAATGTTCAATATGGAGAAATCGTTGCAATATTGCGTTTACAAAAACATTTCTGGTGGGAAAAAAACGAAGTTGACTGAACATTCAAATGAAATTCATCACCCAATATGGCATATGCAGACTCGATTTTCGAAGTGCAATTAGCATTAAAAAAAATCAGGCGAAGAACTACCACTGTGCCGAACCTCCTTACAGTTCTTACAACAGAGTGCATTAGGCTTGGTGAAGATTTGAATAACCAAATCAATGGGCTACTTAGAAAATCATTTTGATCAATAGAAACTTCATGTGAAAAGAGACTGTTAAGTTGTTTGTCCAGTAAATTGACTTCACAGTAACGATAATATAATTGAATCGATTTGTTCAATGTCTGCAACTAATTGTGAAGCCATGTAATTGTGACCCTAGGGGGGGTTAACATAAAAAAAAGATTTTTGAATAAATAAAACAGATTGCATGCAGAATGACTAAGAGACATCACCATCTCTGACACAACAATGCATGCTCAGCCAAGAGGTCTCACATATGATATTTTTTTACACAGCACTTGCAGCTATTGCGATCCCAGGTAAAGTACCATAGCTTATACAACAGAAATTTTGATATAATGTGAGGCTTGCATAATTTGTTGGTTCGTCCCCATCTGCGAGATTGCTGCAGGTTCTGAACGCCATAGTTTGAAAAGGTAAATAATCAAGATGTTTCAAATAGTTGACAGAAATCGGTAGCATGACATGTTGATTTCTATTAACTTTGGGATGTCATCCTGCATTATTTTTAAGTTGTATATTGAAAATAAATCATGAACGAAAGTGTTTACGAGGATGTTGCCTGGTATGGAAGGTGCTAGCTATGAGGAGAGATTATGTAGGTTAGGTTAATTTTCACTAGAAAAAAGGATTGAGGGGGGACCTGATTGAGGTTTACAAAATCATGAAGGGTATAGACAGGGTGAATAGAAACGAGCTTTTTTCCCAGGGTGAAAGATTCAATAACGAGAAGTCATGATTTCAATGTGAGACGTGCAAAGTTTAAGGGGGATACACGCGGTAAGTACTTCCCACAGAGGGTGGTGGGCGTTTGGAATGTGTTGTCAGCAGAGGTGGTAGAAGCAGGCACGGTAGATTCATTTAAGATGCAGCTGGACAGATGCATGAGGAGGTGGGGAGCAGAGGGATACAAATGCTTAGGAATTGACTGACAGGTTCAGACAGTACATTCAGATCGGCTCAGGCTTGGAGGGCCGAAGGGCCTATTCCTGGACTATAGATTTTTTTGTTCTTTGTTGTTGGTGAAAGTGCCATCTACTACTCTTTCTTAATTGCGTTGGAGGAAACCTTAGTGAACGGCTACCTTGAAGCACTGGATTCTACTTCGTTTTGATACATTCAAAGTAATGTTCAGGACAGCCTTCTGGAACCATAACCACACACCGGCATAGTTTGAAGTTAGGTTTCTCTATGGTTAGAGAAGCGCCTTGCAGTTAATATTTCGCATTCAACTACTGCATTTCCTCTTCTTGTTGACTTTGTTTGAAAGTGTAGAACAGGCTAAAGCGACTTAGTGATTAGTTACAATCGACTTTGCAGAGGGTCGCCAATTCGAATATTGTGCATACATTATATTAATGCTGGATAGAGAATGTGTTAGATTGTATGCTAATCAATCTGTTTATTATGAAGATTCTAAGTTTATTTGCTAACAAATGTCTTCAGAAACTGTATAATTCAGATTTATGCCTACATCTGTCAGAGCTATTTTATTTCATGATATATTGAAATTCCTGTTTTGGGACATATCTTACACTGTGTGGGGAATAATCAGTGATTTATTGAAATCATGATGAATTGATTAATGGTTTCTAAATCGTTTGACGTTTTCATAGTATCAAGCATTTTCTTCTACATGAGTTTAACAAAACAAAACAAAAAGAATGTTTAGTGTCATTTCTCTGTTGTATTCAGTCCGTTAAGTTTCACCTTAGGTATTTCTATATTTCCTAATGCTGCAACTGAAAGCTATAATACATCAGTGTAAAAATATGTTTTTTTTAGCCCAGTGAATGAGGCTCTGTATGATTTGTAGAAACTTTATGTAATACAGATCGCATATAATACTTCATCGTGAAATCTATTCTTAACTGTTTGTCTCTTTACTTTCACAGATAATGTTGTAGCAGTTGTGATCCTCTACAGAGGAATGTGCGGTCTTTCAAAACGTATCACGCGGTATCTAGTATCTATGGCCATTACAGATCTTCTGGTCATTATCACTGCTGTGCTATTAAACCGCATTCCTGGTATTTATTTTCCAGGGAGTTTTCTGTCCATTACTCCCGTGTGTATTGTGAGCACCACATTGATTTATGTCTGCAGAGACAGTTCTGTGTGGCTAACAGTCACTTTCAGCTTTGACCGATTTGTAGCCATATGTTATCATAAGATAATGATAAAATATTTCAACGAAAAAGCAGCAACTTTGGTAATAGTAATGGTCTGTGTCCTGAGTTGTTTAAAAAATATCCCCTGGTATTTTATTCATGAACCTATCTACACAATTGGTAGCACTCCATGGTATTGCCAATTAAAAGGTGTACGCTATACTTCAGTTGAATGGAGAGTATTTGATTGGACTGACCGTATTTTAACTCCATGTCTTCCATTTCTTCTGATTCTTCTATTCAATGCTTTCACTGTCAGGCATATTCTTGCAGCCAGTAGAGCCCAAAAAAGGCTCATGATCCACAAAAATGAATGCAACAAAAGTGATCCCGAGATGGAGAGCAGGAGAAAGTCCATCGTTTTACTTTTTGCCATCTCTGGCTGTTTCATCCTGTTGTGGCTAACATACATTGTACACTTCATGTATGAACAATTTACAACTGACAAACAAGTCAATGGTTTCACCGACCCCAAATTCATTTTTCGTGAATGTGCAAATATGCTTCAGCTTTTGAGCTGTTGTATAAACACTTTTATTTACGCCGTGACTCAGAGTAAATTCAGGGATCAATTAATTAACATGTTCCGAAGTCCACTGACTCAAATGGGTAACTTGCTCAAATAAAGAATGAAAAAAACATTCACCAATGAGTATCCCTAGTCAACTTTAGATATTGAAAACAAAAGATTTGCTTTTTCTCGCTAGTTTGTGTTCAATTGATATTTATGCATTGATTTATGCAAATAGGGACTGCGATCGTGCAACACATTTTATGAAATATTCCTGTACCATAAACAAAACAAAACAAAAAGAATGTTTAGTGTCACTTGCTCTGACTGCACCACAGAAAGAAACGTTGCAACTGCCTGGCAGGCGATGTTCCATGGAAATGACGTGGCTGTTACATTTCCTAACAAATTACAATCTCAAAATCAATAGCATGAGATCTTGTGACAATTAACATCCGAATGTGAGGATATTACCATGAGCTTTGCAAACGTTTGGGTGATTGTCTCTACTACAGACTAGAATGCTTCAAAGATCATTATTCCAAAGACCATCAAGCTGTTTTATCCTGTGACAATCGAAGAGTTGTCTCTATTCTACGTTTGCGTATGTATCAACAACTTTTATTTACATATTCTGAAATAAAGATAACAAGTCAGTCTTAACTAGACGCTACGTAATGTGTGTTGCTTGAGAAATAAACATTCGAAATGCACCATTCAGGATGGATGGAACTTAAAATATGCCTGAAACCAATGAACATAGAAAGTAGAACATTACAGTGCAGTTCAGGCCCTTCAGCCCTTAATGTTGTGCCAATCTATGAAACCAATCAGAAGCCCATCTAACCGACACTATTTCACAAGCAGTTAATCACGGTTCGTATTCATTTTTCATTTTTTCATATAACTGACATACTTAAATTCAAAGGGTTTCCTATTTTACAGAGAAGTTAACATGCCTAACATCTTTCATGAAAGTACTCCAGGGACAGAGAATCATAGAATCCTTACAGAGTTGAAACATGCCATTCAGTCCACAATCTTCAGAAGAGCATCCCATTCACCCCTCTACCCAGACCCTTTCTCTGTCGCCCTGCATCTCCCATGGAAAATTCATCTACCCTGCAATATTCATGGACAGTATGGGCAATTTAATATTACCAATTCACCTAACATGCACATTGTCGACTGGGGACAGAAACCTGAAGGAAACCCAGATAGAATGTGCAAACTCCATACAGGTAGTCGCCCGAGGATGGAACTAAAACTGTGTCCCTGATGCTGTGAGGCCATATGGCTAACCATCGTGCTGTGTCCTGCTGGCCACACAGAGAATAATGCATGATCCAATCACTAACTGATATCTTTTCTGATGTATAAGAACATTTTCATAATCGTAATTGAATAGCTTTGATATTTCTGTGTACTATTATTAATAATTGACACAATTGACAATTTCATAATGACCTCTCAGAGAGAAAAACAGTGGATAATAACATTAAAGATAGCAATGTGTGCAGGAGAGTTTCCTGACACAATATGTAGATAAGCCTACAAGAGGTGAGGCCATACTGGATTTGGTTCTGGGTAACGAACCAGGCCAGGTATTAGAACTAGAGGTAGGTGAGCACTTTGGGGACAGTGACCACAATTCGGTGATTTTTACACTCGTGATGGAGAGGGATAAGTGTGTACTACAGGGCAAGAGTTATAGCTGGGGGCAGGGAAATTATGATGCGTTGAGGCATGACTTAGGATGTGTGGATTGGAAAAGTAGATTCCAAGGCAAGAGCGTAATTGATATGTGGAACTTGTTCAAGGAGCAACTATTGAGTGTCCTTGATAAGTACGTACCTATCAGGCAGGGAGGAAAGGGTCGTGTGAGGGAGCCGTGGTTTAATAAGGAGTTGGAATCCCTTGTTAAATGGAAGAGGGCGGCCTTTGTAAAGATGAGGCGTGAAGGTTCAATAGGGGCAATTGAGAGTTATAAGGTAGCCCGGAAGGACCTGAAGAGAGAGCTAAGAGCAGCACGGAGGGGACATGAAAGGTCCTTGGTTGGTAGGATTAGGGAAAACCCTAAGGCTTTCTATAGGTATGTTAGGAATAAAAGAATGACTAGGGAAGGAATAGGTCCAATCAAGGATAGTAATGGAAAGTTGCGTGTGGAGGCTGAAGAGATTGGGGAGGCGCTGAATGAATACTTTTCGTCAGTATTCACTCAGGAACAGGACATTGTTGTCGATATAAATACTGAGGCACGAATAAGTAGAATGGATGGCTTTGAGATATGTAGAGAAGAGGTGTTCGAAATTCTGGCAAGGGTGAAAATAGATAAGTCCCCTGGGCCTGATGGTATTTATCCTAGGATTCTCTGGGAAGCAAGGGAGGAGATTGCAGAGCCATTGGCCTTGATTTTTGTGTCCTCTTTGTCGACAGGAGTAGTGCCAGAGGACTGGAGGCTAGCAAACGTGGTTCCCTTGTTAAAGAAGGGGAGTAGGGATAATCCTAGTAACTATAGGCCAGTGAGTCTCACTTCTGTTGTGGGCAAAGTCTTAGAGAGAATTGTAAGGGATAGGATTTATGCACATCTGGATAAGAGTGATGTGATCAAGGATAGTTAGCATGGTTTTGTGAAGGGCAGGTCGTGCCTCACAAACCTTATTGAATTCTTTGAGAAGGTGACTAAGGAGGTAGATGAGGGGAAAGCGGTAGATGTGGTATATATGGATTTTAGTAAGGCGTTTGATAAGGTCCCCCATGGTAGGCTACTGTAGAAAATACAGAGATATGGCATTGAAGGTAAGTTGGAGGTTTGGATTAGGAATTGGCTCTCTGGAAGAAGACAGAGGGTAGTAGTTGATGGCAAAGGTTCATCTTGGAGTGCCGTCACTAGCGGTGTTCCGCAAGGATCTGTTTTGGGACCATTGCTGTTTGTCATTTTTATAAATGACCTGGAGGAAGGGTTAGAAGGTTGGGTGAGCAAGTTTGCGGATGATACGAAAGTCGGAGGAGTTGTAGACAGTGAGGAAGGATATGGCAGGTTACAGCGGGATAGAGAGAAGCTGCAGAGCTGGGCAGAAAGGTGGCAAATGGAGTTCAATGTAGCTAAGTGTGAGGTGATTCACTTTGGTAAGAGTAATAAAAAGATGGGGTACTGGGCTAATGGTAGACTACTTGGTAGTGTGGAAGAGCAGAGGGATCTTGGTGTCCATGTACACAGATCTCTGAAAGTTGCCACCCAGGTAAATAGTGCAGTGAAGAAGGCATATGGCGTACTGGCTTTTATTGGTAGAGGAATTGAGTTCCGGAGTCCTGAGGTCATGCTGCAGTTGTATAAGACTCTGGTGCGGCCGCATCTGGAATATTGTGTGCAGTTTTGGTCGCCATACTATCGGAAGGATGTGGAGGCACTGGAACGGGTGCAGAGGAAGTTTACCAGGATGTTGCCTGGTATGGTAGGAAAATCCTATGAGGAAAGGCTGAGGCACTTGGGGTTGTTTTCATTGGAGAAAAGAAGGTTTAGGGGTGATTTGATAGAGGTGTACAAGATGATTAGGGGGTTAGATCGGGTTGACAGTGAGAACCTTTTTCCACGTATGGAGTCAGCTATTACAAGGGGGCATAGCTTTAAATTAAGGGGGGGTAGATATAGGACTGATGTTAGGGGTAGGTTCTTCACTCAGCGAGTCGTAAGTTCATGGAATGCCCTGCCAGTAGCAGTAGTGGACTCTCCCTCTTTATGGGTATTTAAGCGGGCATTGGATAGGTATATGCAGGATAGTGGCTTAGTGTAGGTTAGGGGTGCTTTGATCGGCGCAACATCGAGGGCCGAAGGGCCTGTACTGCGCTGTAATGTTCTATGTCTATGTCAGTGATAGTGAGAAATCCAAGTTGTCTGTTTAATTTTATAATCCATATACATATTTTGGATATGGCCTGGATACATTAAAACCATGCCTTGTCAGTTCGAAGTAGAGATTGGCAGTTAAGCTGCAGTTTAACTTCATAAAAGTCCATTATTAGTAACAGAAGAGTAACAACTACCAATGAGATGAGGAAATCATGGCCTCATACAGGTCGGGTGAATCTCCTTCTTTCTTCACCAAATGAAAAGAAACGAAAATGAGCAGGATTGAGGTGACAGATCTACAAAGATCCAATGACAGGATGTGAAAGAAGACAGGCTGAGATAGATCCTGAACCATCCCCATCCATTACTAACCTCCTCTGCCTGGCCAAACTCCACTACACTTTGAACACTTTTGCCATTAACTCCTCACATTTTTCAGATCAAAGGTATGACCATGGGAACTCGCATGGCCCCAAATTATGACTGTCTGTTTGTTGGGAACATACTCTGTTCCATTCCTATTCAGGTCCTCCCCACAACTCTTTCACAGGTACACCGATGACATCATTGATGCTATTTCCCTCTACTGCAAAAATAACTATGAATTTTGTTTGCAGATTTCATCTTGTCTCACCTTCACCTCGTTTAGCCCTGATTTCTCCCAACGCATCCTCAACATCTCCATTTTCATTACTGGGTATAGGCTGGTCACTGATATACACGACTATCCTACTGATTCCACAGTCACCTTAACTGTACACCTTACACCCTGCTCCCATTCCATTCTTCCAGTTTCTCTGTCGCTGTTTCACCAGTTAAACAATGCTATCTTCTACAAGGAGGCCTTCAATATTTCAAACTTCTTCCTTGTTATGTACCATACCAGACACACTGCACCCGCCAAAGTGAACAAAATACATTAAGAAGGTAGCCTAGACCCAAACTTCTTTATTTATTTAAAGGATAGTGGTTAAGGCAACATGTTCAAAATGTAAACGGATTGAATAAATCCAGAATGCTTTAAGCAAAACACACTTTATTCCAACATCACAGTTAAAATACAACTGGAAAGCAGAATGTGCATAACTTTAGCTTTATTAAAATAGTTAACAAGATAATATATGAGTTAACCACTAATCAACAAGTGTTGTAATATAAGCACCGTCATCCAAAGGCACACTTAGCAAGGCAACTTAGCCAAACATTTTTTATTCCCAGCTGCTGACTTTCTCCAAAGCAATTGAAAAAAAAAAACTACTAGGAAAATAAAGTCCACCTCTTTTATTTCTGAGAGGTAAAACGTTCTAAGTTTTCACTAGCAGCAGAAAGAGAGAGTTCTGCCTACTTATTCCAGGAGTTAGCTTACTCAAAAATCAAACCTGATTCCACCATGCTTCTTTAGCCTCATTAAAAAAAACACTGGCGCGAATTATTCTGCTGTCCTGGAACAGAAACCTCTCCATATGGTGACAACACATTTCTGCGAGAGACACAGAACCAATAATATCCCTGAAATGCATATTCTCGTCATTTCCCCAAGCAAGTATTCACCACCAATTGGTAAACAGAGCTAGCCATGTTCACTCCACATCCAGCAATTCTTCCCTCACTCCTGCTCTTCTCTCTGACAAAGCTAATAGTGCCTCCAATGTCATAACATGCTGGCCCAGCATCAGGCATGCCCAAAGGATCATTTGTCACCATTTGTGCTCTTCTACTCACCCACTTCTACCCTCACCTCACTTGTGAGCTTCCTACAGGTACTGTTACCTCCAGGACAGCTTCATTCTCTCTTCCTACACGCCCAATGCTCCGTCACACTTCTGTGGTACTTTCCCATGCAATCTGAGACATTGTAATACCTGCATAATGATTTCATCCCGACTCATTTCCAACGCCCAGAAGAACACTCCAGGTGAAGCCTTGACGTAGCTGCACTTCACTCAAATGGCTCCATTGCATCCATCACTCAAAACATGTCTTCATAGATTTGGAGATGCATAAACTGCAGAAAGAGTTTTTTGGCCCATTGAGTCTGTATTGACATAAATACCAATAAAAGTGCATTCATGCCAATTTCCTGCACCAGTCCCATGACCTTCAATGTTATGATATTTGAAGTGCTCATTCTTTTTTTTAAAGGTTATAAGGTTTCTAGCCTCCATTACCTTCCCAGGCAGACCATTCCAAATTCCCAGCACCAGCTGTGTTAAAAAAAACTTATTTCCCAAATCTCCTCTGAATCGTCTGCCTCTTATCTTAAAGCTATGCTGTCTTGTGATTGATCTTTCAACAAAGGATTTTGTACATAACTTAAATAATCTTATACCTCTCAATCATGTCTCCCTGCAGTCTTCTCTGCTCTAAAGAAAACAATCTAAGTCTATCTATTCTTGCGTTATAGGTCAATTTCTCAATACAGGGCAACATCGCAGTGGATCTCATCTGTGCCCCCTTCAGTATTATCACATCTTTCCTGTAGTGAGGTGACCAGAACTGCACACAGTACTCCTGTTGTCGCCTGATGAAAGCCAGGTTTGTCCAACATTACCTCCTTGTTTTTCTATTCTATGCCACGACTGATGAAACCAAGTTCCCCGTATGCCTTCTTAACTGTCCTATTCGCCTGCTTTGCCGACTTCAGGGATCTGTGAATAATTACCTCAAGATACATCTGTTCCTGTAAGCTACCCAGCATCCCGCCATTGAAAAGTACTCCATCATCTTGTTTCTTCATCCAAAATGCATCAACTCACACTTGTCATGGCTCATTGCCATCTGCTACTGCTCTGCCCATCTGAAAAATCCACTCCTTTCTATTTTAGATGTGAAACACAGACTGAGCAAACGTTTTCCAGGACACCTATGTTGTAATCATAACCTATTCCTTTGTTTGCTGAAGGGCAGTTCTGTCTCTCTGGGCTCCATCTCCAAGTATTATTTATTCCCTTCCTCCTTGCACTCGATTTTCAGCAGATGTGAAACATTTTCCTTCTGAAAACAGTTCTGAAGAAGCGACCTAAAGTGTTATCACTTCTTCTCTTCATCAATGCTTCCAGAGTCGATGAGTTCCTCCAGTCATTTTGTTTTTGTTTCAGATATCCAGCAACTGCAGATTTCTTTTTTTCACCTATTCAGTGATTTTTTTTTTCTCCCCCGGATGTCCTTGTCAATGATTTTCCCCAGTCCAAATCACAAAACAGATTCTTTACTATCTCTGACATTGCTGGTTGTTTGAGCGGGTGCAAATCCCACAGTTACCAAAACTACTGACAGTGTACTTCATGAGGTTTTACTGTTTGAAAACCTTGTTGTTGGTGGAGTTTAATTTTTATGGGCAGACAAAGGAAAGAAGGAATACATTTTAGGGCCACTTGGTAAAGTTTACGATAGTACGAAGGGGAAAGCTCGTGAAAAACAGTGGAGGATGGTGCAACGAAAATTAAAGCATCACATTACTGAAGAAATGACACTGGACCCGAAACGTTAACTCTTTCTTAGCTTCACAGATGATGCTATATCCGTCATGTTTCTCCAGCAAATTCTATTTTTCTTTTGGATTTCCAGCATCAACACTGTTTTGTTTCATTCTCACCGAAATGAGAAGAATTCAGCGAGGCAGGAATGGCGGGCAGGAAAGGCTCCAGCCTGGAGATCAGCCTCTCGAAAGGGCTGGTGATGTAAACACCAGGCCAAAGTGATCTCAGCAGTGGGTGCTCGAGTTGTACAATGGCTGCTTCGATCAAACCGAGAGCAAGTTCAATGAAAGGAAACCAGATTAGGCATTAAAGCTGATCTCAGAAACAGGGTAGTGCAAAATCTGTTGCCCATGTCTTCACTCACAAGTCCAGATCCACTGTCACCCCTGTGGTCACTAAACAACACTGGCTTCAGTCAAGGAAAGTCTTAATTAAAAGTTGTCATCCTTATTTTCAAGTACACTCCCTGTCCTTGGCCCATTGTCATATTAAAAAGAGAACTGAATTCAGACGAAGCTGCAGGTTTTGGAACAAGTCTGATGGCACTGACGGGAGGAGGGGCTTCTTAATTTGATGAAGCATTTTGCAATTGCATTGTTTGACTAACTTATCGATGAGGTTCCTCAATACACCAGTGAAGTGCGATGTATACAATAATGAGATATTTCGACTGGCCTCTTTCTATGGTTTAGTTGTAGTCACGTTTGAGTTCCAACCATGTTTTAATCGCTGTAACAGTGTGCAGCTACATAGTGAAGTGAATATAAAGTGACCATGTATTCAATCACTGACTTCTATTAAATATTAACTGAATAAAACATCTGACAGTTGCGTGGCACTTTGATTTCTGCTCAACAGTTTTGCCCACAATCAAACCCGAATGAATCTGCTCGACTTGCATCTATTTCCAGCTCTGATGATTCAGAAAGTTCCACTCAAACGTATACTTTATGCTGAAATGCTGCTGATTGGAGAAGATGATTGAAAGTTATAAAAAATGCCCCCCCACCAAAAAAAATAAGTTGTGAGTCGCATTTCAGGAGGGGAACCAAACTTATCACTGAGTATGTCTTCACGGCTTCATTCAGTGAGATAAGAACAAGTAGCAAGAATGGGTAAGCATATGGATGAAAATGGAATAGCATAGTTAGATGATCTTTACCATTTGTTTCACAGGTCAGCACAACGAAGGAGGTTGAAGGGCCTATAATGTTCTATGCTCTATCCCATCCTGATACTCTCCCAAAAGGACGAGTGTGCAGTTTTCCCGACTCATGAAAACAGCCAAATCATGCAATTAATGGTTTCAAATAGAGTCCTACTTTTGTCATATAGTCACTCCCTCGGACACAGAGTCATGAAGTCATAGAGATGTGTAGCATGGAAAAAAAAAACACTTTTGTCCAATGCCGTCCACACCGACCAGATATCCGAACCTAACCTACTCCCATTTTCCAGCAGTTGGCCCATATTCTTCTAAACCCTTCCAATTCATACACCCATCAAATATCTTTGAAAAGCTACAATTGTACCTGTCTCCACCACTTTCTCTGGTAGCTGATTCCACACACGCAAAAACCCTCTGCATGAAAAGGTTGCCCCTTATGTCCCTTTTATATCTATCCCCTCTCAATCTAAACCTATGCCCTCTAGTTTTGAACTCCCCCACCTCCGCTCCCCCCCCCCCCCCCCCGCCCCGGCCCCCAGCCCAGCAAAATACGTTGTCTATTTGTCCCATCCATGCCCCTCATGATCTTATAAATCTTATTAAGGTCACCCCTTAGCCTCCGAATTTCCAGTGAAAACAGCCCCAGCCTATTTAGCGTCTCACTATTGCTCGAACCCTCAAACACTGGCAACACCCGATACACTTTCAAGTGTCTCATTATCATTCGATAGGAAGGAGACCAGAATTGCACACAATATTCCAAGAGTAGCCTAACCAACGTCCTTTACAGCCGCAACATGACCTTCCAACTCCTGTACTCAATACTTCACTATCTTCACTATCCTATCTACCTGCAACTCTACTCTCAAGGAACTATGAACCTATATTCTTGTTCTCTGTGTAATTTTACAAGGACCACGGCATGTTTTAACACCCCGAATCCCATACTGGCCTCCAAGCATATGCTTATCTGTCACTTGTGAATGTCCCGTAAATCCATTTGAAATTATTTTATTTTCAATTTTCTAATCTTTGTCATTGAAATGGTGGTTCAGGATCCCCCAGTGTCCCAAAGGGACGTAACAGTGTAGCTTCCTATCCTACTATTCTCTCGGAGACTTGCTTCTTTATCCCACTGCACATCACATACCCAGAACATGGAGACCTGCAACTGTCATTGCAGTTCAGGGTACATCCCCAAAGATAGTGATATTTCTGTCACATCACATTGGGGGAGGGGGGGGGGGGGGGGGGGTCTGTTCGGGCTCTCTGTTGGTAGGCTGTGTCACCTAACCACCCAACTTGCATTCTCACGTCTCGGATTCGGGCATTCTCTTGCAAAATGTACATTTTTGCCACAATTGTAGTGCTTGCACAAACCACTGAGTTTTGCCTGTTTCCTGGACATTTCCTCTGCTTCTGCCTCGACCTACTATCACGTAGGCTGGAGGAGAAGCCCTCTGAGCATGCCTCCCCCCTTTAATTTCTCCAGATCGCTGTCTGACCTTTGAGAGGCATCATCCTTCCTCCAGAAGCCCTGGGTAATTTTGCTGATGCCTTTTCTCATACCTTAGTCATTTCCCCAATCACTCGGGTCTCCGTGTCTGTGTGTGTTATCGTGTGATAAAACTGTTCTAATGCCTTCCTTGACTCCTCAGTGCCATGCAATAGCAGCATTCTCAGCCCCTTCTTCCAGATTGTTCCTCTCCAAGGCTTGACTATTTGCCTAAGGTGTTTTGCAAACACTGTGGGGTGTTGATGTTTTCTTTGGTAGCAGTTTGTTAATGCCCATGACAGTTAACACCCGTACTTTTAATGCCATATTTGTGCCTCTAATGACTTTCTGCTCTTGTGTAAAGCAGAATACATAAAATGGTGTAGGCACATTACTCTTAATTTCCTTTCCTCTGCGTCATCTATACCATGTATTTCTCTCTGTTGTCTTAACAGTTTGGAGAAGCTCCCTAGGATCATCCAAAGGTAATTAGAAACATTCAGCATGGCTTTGCGAAGGGAATGTGATACCTTCCAATTTTTTTTTTAATTTTCTGAGGGAGTGTCAAGAAGGATTGTGTAGTGTAGTGCAGTTTCCATGGAGTTTAGTAAGGCATTTATCAGTGTCCTGCATGGCAAACTGGTCAAGCATCTAAAGGTCCGTGAGATGCAGGAAAATGTGTCAAATGGTATCCAAAGATCTCTTAGTAATGGGAAACAAAGAGTAATAGCTGATGGTAGCTCTTGCGAATGGAAAGCTTTTCATGTGGTGTTCTGAGGGTACAGTATTGGGACCCCTACTGTTCATTTTATGGTTTAACCATGTGGATTTCAGTATGGGAAGTGCAATTGAAAATTTGAAGTAAAAAAAAAGCCATTTTATGATTAGTTTAGAGGAAAGCTGTAAGATCCAAAATATATAAATAGGCTGGTGGAGTGGGTAGCAAAGTGGCAGATGGAATTAAAATCTGATAAGTGTGAAGTAGTGCATTGAAGACAGTAAAAGCGAATACACAATGATTGGGAACATGTTAAGGTGGAGAAGAAGTCATACGTCTTGCTCTGGGTCCCCAAGGTAATAGTACAGGTAGATGATATTGTAAATAAGCCATTTGGAATATTCTCTTTTGACAGAATTATAGAATGCAGAAGTAGAGATATAATGATAAAGGTTAATGAGATACTGGTGAGGTCACAACTGAAGTATTGTGTGCAATTCTGGTTTGCTATGTTACAGGAAGGACACAATGGCTCTGAAGAGAGTGCACAGAACATTTTCTAGAAGATTATTCTGGCTTCTGAATTGTCGATATATGGAGAGATTGGAGTCACTTTCCTTAAGACAAAGAAGGCTTATTGGTGACATGATTGACGTATGTAGAATTGTGAGGTGTAGAGTTAAAGGAGAAAGGATGAAGCTGTTTCCCTTGGCAGAGACTTCAAAAACCAGGAGTGATAGATTCAAGCTAAGTGGGAGCAGGATTAGAGTGGATATGCAGGGTTTTTTTTAATGCAGCAGTTGGTGGGTGTCTGGAATTCAATGCCTGACTTGTTAGTAGAGGCAGAGACTCTAAAGTCTTTTTTAAAAGTATCTGAATCACCAACTTATGCGCTGGGCTCTCACTCATGTGGAGGGAGATGTTACTAGAATGGATATCTGATAGTATTTGAGTCAACATGGAAAACGTGGGCTGAATGGCCCCTTCTGTACTGTAGAATTTCTACAGGCATATTGTTTGCTTTACTCGACAGCATTTAGACGAATGGGGGGAAGCTCATTAAAAACCGCCAGAATACTAAGAAGCCTGGATAGAATTGGCTTATCAGGGGAAAAAAAAATGACACGAGTGTGCAGATTCAGAATGAAAGGACAATCACTTAGAAATGGCATGAGGAGACATTTTCTCAGCCAAAGCATGGTGAACCTCTAGACCTCTAGGCCCCAACGACTCTGGAGGCCAATTCATTGAATGCATTTAAGAGATAGGGTGTTCATTAGTAAGAGAATCAAAGGTTAGAGGGAGTAGGCAGGGAAGTGGACTGGCAAATATATCAGCCATGATCTCATGCTACAGTCCGTGCGATGGACCTAATATCCTAACTGTGCTCCTGATTATGGGCAAAGACAATTCTGTCACCAGACAACAAGTGATAACAGCATGGCAGAGGTAAAGGAAAGGTCACACCTTCTCTCACTGATATGTCAGTCTATTGGCTTCTTTTAGTTGCAAACGTCCAGAGGGCGATCATATGGAAACTGGATAACCAAAACAAGCATGATGCATAATGACAGGGAGTAGCCAGTTCTCCCAGTTCAGTTATTTTTTTCTAGTTTGGTTTTAGCTGTAACAGTCACAAGAAATGAGACTCTAGCGGAGGTGCAAACTTCAGTAAAGACTGGCTCTGATTTTCTTCTGAAATCTGACTCTGGAAGAATCTGCATTTGAATTTGCCCTTTTGCCAATGCTTGTGCAATGTTACTGTATTGGAACAGTTAATTAGTAATAGCTACTGTACGGGGTTGGTTAGATTTTCCAATTGTTATTCTAAATTACAAGTTATTTTGTTTGGCTTTCAACTTTAATGTTTGAATAAGTTCTGCTTTGCTTAAAGCCAAGTGCTTTGAACAGTTGCATCACAGCTACAACACCCACTTCTCATCTGCCTGTAAAATAAGAAAAGGTTAGAGTCTAGCTTGCTTTCTTAAGCTCTGGCTCCGGGAGGCTCTGGCCTGGTCCGGAACACATTTCACTGGAAAATTGCATTAGAGTCAAAGTTGTTGTAATCCCTCTTAGGAAGACACTGCTGAGGCATCAATTGGTACTCCTCAACTGCACTGATTGGTCCCATTCAAAAGTAACACCACCATGATGGACACATTGCAATGCCCCCCTCCCCCCCTCCGAAGGTATGCTTATTTAAATCACGTTCAACAATCAAAGCTTGCAAAAAAAAATGAATGAAAAAAAAGAGTGTTGCCTAGACTTGAGAGTTCCGAATGATGCTGGTTCCAGGATGCATTGCAACAATACAATTACATACTAATGGTGATAATGAGCTGTATGCCTAGATATGGAATCACCAAACTGGTGGGCTCAAGGAACACAAAGCATTTTATTGACTTCTGCACCCTGAGACAGGTAGAATACCAAATACGACCACACCGCAATGTATATTGCTCTCTTGACGTTTTTCAGTGCCATACAGAAAATTACCAAAAGACAGCGAAGAGGAGAATTGTCTGCCACCAGAGATTAATGAGCCTGTGAATGTTGTAACCACATCAAGCAGTCGAGGCCAAGGCATTCTGTAATTTCTGGAAGACGTTGAATAGAACTAAATATATCAATAAAACACAGGAAGGAAAAATGGAACATGGTTAATGAACATTGGATGATTAGCCACGATCAAATGAATAGTGAAGCAGTCTTGAGGTCTGAATGCTCTATTAATCCTCCTATTCTCTGTGCGTCTGTGTATCATTACCTAATCTTGCAATGAACTAGAAAAGACGAAGTTTCTTTCTGATTCAACCCCTTCTACTCATGTAAGTGGTAATTATGTTTTCCTCGAATTCTCGATTTTCATTCTCCCTATTTGTGCAGAACCTATCGACCAAAGTGCATCAGATGTTATTCCCTCCCAGTCTAATAAACTAAAAGTACTTGCATAATTTAAGTATTCTCGAGAATGCTGGTTCCATCTACATCTATAATAGAAAAGATACAATGGTGCAAATTCTATTAAGGGGAAACCAAATCATCTGCCGACATTTCCGCCACCTCCAAACAGACCCCACCACCATGAATATATTTCCTTCCCCACCCCTTTTCGCCTTCCGCAAAGACCGTTCCCTCCGTGACTACCTGGTCAGGTCCACACCCCCCTACAACCCATCCTCCCATCCTGGCACTTTCTGCTGCCACTGCAGGAACTGTAAAACCTGTGCCCACACCTCCTCCCTCACCTCTATCCAAGGCCCTAAAGGAGCCTTCCACATCCATCAAAGTTTTACTTGCACATCCACTAATATCATTTATTGTATCCGTTGCTCCCGATGCGGTCTCCTCTACATTGGGGAGACAGGGCGCCTCCTAGCAGAGCGCTTTAGGGAACATCTCCGGGATACCCGCACCAATCAACCACACCGCCCCGTGGCCCAACATTTCAACTCCCCCTCCCACTCTGCCGAGGACATGGAGGTCTTTGGCCTCCTTCACCGCCGCTCCCTCACCACCAGACGCCTGGAGAAAGAACGCCTCGTTTTCCGCCTCGGAACACTTCAACCCCAGGGCATCAATGTGGACTTCAACAGTTTCCTCATTTCCCCTTCCCCCACCTCACCCTAGTTCCAAACTTCCAGCTTAGACTGCCTCCATGACTTGTCCTACCTGCCTATCTCCTTTTCCACCTATCCACTCCAGCCTCTCCTCCCTGACCTATCACCTTCATCCCCTCCCCCACTCACCCATTGTACTCTATGCTACTTTCTCCCCACCCTCCTCTAGCTTATCTCTCCATGCTTCAGGCTCACTGCCTTTATTCCTGATGAAGGGCTTTTGCCCGAAACATCAATTTCTAAGCTCCTTGAATGCTGCCTGAACTGCTGTGCTCTTCCAGCACCACTAATCCAGAATCTGGTTTCCAGCATCTGCAGTCATTGTTTTTACCTACGTTAAAATTTTGTTAGCCATGAGTGCCTACTTCAGAATGGTTGAAGAGTCACTACCATTTCCATTGCGTTTCAAGCAGCGCCATTAGTTTTCACTTGAACTCATCAACCATCCAATCAACATCCCCAAACAATGAATCGTACACTCTCCTTTATAAGGCATCCAATTTGACAACCCTCAAAAAACCTTGATCCTTTCCCTCATCTTGCTGCACTCTGGGTGAAAGGATCTTTGAAGAGTATTTTGCAGTGCACCTTGTAGATAGTTCACACTGCTATTACTGAGCATCAAGTATGCTTATGAATCAAGTGGGTTGCTTTGTCCTGGATAGTGTCAAGCTTCTTGGGTGTTGTTGGATCTGATCCATCCAGGGAAATGGGAACGATACTATCACAGTTCTGATTTGTGTGACTGGAATAGTAGACAGGCTCTCGGGAATCAGGTGTGTTAATTGGTGCTGTTTTGCAAGCCTCTAAACTCAAAAGGGAAAAAAAAAAGTCCAGTTGTCCAAAATATTCAATGAGATAACACACTAATTTCAGGTATCAATGTATGAAATGCCATTTCTTGCAATCTTTATGATGTGCAAAAAGTGATTTCACCTCATCATTGTTAATATTGGAGCTTGAACTGCTAGGTTAATGAACAGGAACACTGCACGTTGCAGGACCTTCTGTTTTAGGATTGTGTCCTTATCTATGTGATCAGGAGGTAGAATGCAATCCGGATAGGTGTTTGCAATGTTACCATCAAAAACACTACTGATTGAGCTGCTCGAATCCTATGGATATAATTGTTAGACTGGGTCTGCGGCAGATGGTGAGGGAACCAACAATAGGGATAAACAAACATTGCCTCATTCTCACCAAAATGCTGGATGCAGTTGCTCTTGTATGACTATATCAGTATGACTGTCCACCACACAGTCCTTGTGGTGAATTCTCACCTTCACAACGAAAATATCCATCATCTTGTTGTGTGTCAATACCACTGTGCTACGTGAGACAGATTTTGGATGGATGTAGCATTCATGAGGTGCTTTGGGCCAAATACAGCAGCAGATTTGTACTCCAATATAATGTGCAACCTCATGACCCAAGAAAGCCCAGATTCTACCATTACCAACAATGGAAGGGATCAAGTGAATTTCAATAAAGTGTGCAGAAGCACATGCCAACAGCATTACCAGTCATACCTAACAACATTGAGTAAAGCTGGTAAAGCTACAAACAGGGCTATTTGCATGGCAAATAATTAATGCGCCAGTGATACAAAGCTAAGCAATCTTACAATTAACAGATCACGTTAAGCTCTGCAGTCCTGACGCATTCAGTTATGAATGGTAGTGGATTATAGAACAACTCACTGGAAGAATTGTTTCTTTGAATATCCCTATATTCTATGATGGAAGAGTCCAGAACATCACTGCAAAAGAAAAGGCAGAAGCATTCAAAACAAACTTCAGACAGACATATCGAGTGATGAGTCATTTCAGCCTCCTTCAAGATCCCCAACTTCAGACATGCCACTTGACAGCACTTGGAGTTACTGGATGCTGCAAACATAATTTACCTTGACAACATTTGGCAATATTGAAGATCAAAACTCCAGAATTTGCTATGCCTCTAGGCAAGCTGTTTCAGTGCATTTACAACACAGCATCTACACAACAATTTGCAAAATTGTCACAGGGCATCTCATGTACATATAATGCAAAAGAAATCCAACCGAGCTAATTCCAGCTTTGTCATCGAGTCAGAGTCCTGCAGCTCAGTGACAGGCCCGTTAGCCCAAAATATCGATCAAAGATCAACCCATTTCCTTGCCCTTGGCCCAAATCCTTCCAAACCTTCCCTATCCATGTATTTGTCCAAATTCCTTTTAAATGCTGTCAAACACTTCAGCTCATTCCAGATGTGTACCACCCTCTGTGTAAAAAAGTTACCTTTCAGGTTCCCTTTTATTATTTTCCCTCTAACCTTAAACTGATGGCCTCCAGTCCTTCATTCTCCAACCCTGGGAAAAAGATTGAGTGCATTGACCCAATCTATGCCTCTCAGGATCTCATGCACCTCTGTAAGTTGCTTCCCCACCACCCCTCCCACCCCAGTCTCCTATGCCCGAAAGAAAAATGTCCTAGCTTGTCCAAACGCTCTGCATACCTCAGAATCGTCAGTCCTGGTAACATCCTTGTAAATTTCTTCTGCACTTTTTCCAGTTTAATAACTTCTTTCCTAAAGCAAGTTGATCAGAACTGAAAATAATAAATCAGTACTCCAAGTGCAAACTCGCCAATGTCCTGTACAACTGCAACATAACCTCCCAACTCAGTGCACTGACTGATGAAGGCCAGTGTGCCAAATGCCTTCACCAGTGCCCTGTGACTCCACTTTCCGAGAATTGTGAACCTGAACTCCAAGATCCTTCTGTTCCACGACACTCCTTAAGGCCCTACCATTCGTCATTAAACTCTTTACATTATTATCGTCTACTTCTAATCAACAATCCACTTGTGCATCCAAATTGCCAACTCATCCTGGATTCCATGCAATCTCTCCTTCCAGAGCAGCCTACCATGTGGAACCTTATCAAAGGCCTTACTGAAATCCATTTGGACACTATCTATCACACTGCCCTCGTCAACCTTCTTTGTCACTTCATCAAAGAACTCGAACAAATTTGTGAGACATGATCTCCCACTTACAAAGCCACGTTGACTACTCCTAATCAAACCCAGTCTTTCCTAATGCATGCATATCATATCCCTCAGAATATTGTCAGGAACGTAGCCAGGTATTAAGCTTACTGGTCATTGTTCACTGGATTTTCTTTCCAGCCTTTCTTGGATAATGGCACAATATTTGCTCTACTCCACTCTTCCAGGACTTCACCTGTGCTTAACCATGATGCAAAATTATTACCCAGAGAGCCTGCAATTTCTTCTTTAGCTTCTTACAATGTTTCTGGATATGTCTGGTCAGGACCTGGAGATCTATTACCTTCATATATTCCAGTACGTCTACTGTGACATGGGGCTATCCCTAAGATATGACCACTAACTTCCCGAAGTTCCCAAACCTTCATGACTTTCTCCATGGTAAACACAGAGGAGAAATAATCATCGAGAACCTCGCCCATCTCCTGTGCTTCGAGACATATATGTATGTCCACTTTGGCACTTGAGGAGGCCCTATTCTCTCAATAGTAATTCTTTTTTCTTTAATACATGAAAATTACGTCTTTGGATTCATCCTAACATTCTCAGACAAGGTGTTCTTGTGCCCCCTTTTTACCCCCCTTATTTCCTTTAGTAAACACCTGTATTCCCTGTATAGCTGCAGGGATTCCCTTGATCCTAGCTGCCTGTACCTGAGCCCTGACGCCTTTTTTCTGCTTGAAGGCTCAACATCTCTTGTCATCCAAGGTTCCTTATTCCTGGCAACCTTGCCCTTCACCCTCAAAGGCACATATAGTCCTTGAACTGTCGTGATCACACTTCTAAAGGCCTCCCACATGCCAGAGAACCCTTTTCCTGCAAATAAACTACCCCAGTCAACCCCAAGCTCCTGACTAATTCAAATCAAAATTCGCCTTGCTTCAATTTCAAACTTGAACCTGTGGACCAGTTTTGTCCCTCTCCACAACTATTTTAAAATTAATAGAACTATGGTCACTGGTCAGAAAGTGCTCCCCCACTGTCACCTGTCCTGCTCTATTTCCAAAGAGTAGGTGAGTTTTGCCCCTTCCAGATTAGAACCCTCTGCATATTGCTTGAGGAAACCTCCCTGAATGCACTTTACAATTCCCACCTCATCTAAGCCTGTAACATTCTATGTGTTTTTTTGTCTTTTGTTCTGGGTGTTGTGTTCTGTTGGTTTAAACAGTGTTTTGTATGGCAATGGCTCTTTCGGTCACTAAGAGTTTTCTGGTGATTGAAGAAGTGGATTTGGGGGTTTCATAAAAGGTGAGCCAGACAAAGGTGCTGGAATAGGCAGACCAACTAGAAGATGGGGTTACCTTCGGCTATGAGAAAAGGAGGTAATTACAGCAATAGCTCATCATTTAAATTCGCTGGAAACAGCATCAGAGTCTTTGGAAATGCCTAGAGTTCAACTGTAGATGAAACAGCTTGAACATGAAAAGGAACTGAAACAACTTGAATTAGAGTTAAAAGCAGAGGAAAGGGAGAAAGAGACAGAGTTTGATCTGCAGAGGTTGGCAATGCGACATGAACGTTGGCTTAAAAGGATGGAGATGAAGGCAGGCTGAGTGAGGAGGATAGTGATGATCAACAAACCTATTGTAGCCAAAGATCTGTCTAGGATGTATTTAAATATATCCAGGCATTGCGTAAATTTGATGAGAAGGATGCAGAAGCTTTTTACGTTTCATTTGAGAAAGTGACTAAAACAATGAAGTGGCTAGTGACCATGTGGGTTCTGCTGAGCGAAACACAGTTGGTAGGTCGAGCTCGTGAGGTATTTGCACCATTATCAGAGGAGGTATCTGAAGTGTCTGAGGAGGCAAATAAAACCATCTTAAATGCATATGAGTTTGTGGCAGAAGCTAACAGACAAGGTTGCAGGAGTCTAAGGAGGGGCCCTGGCCAAACGTACGCTGAGTTTAAAATGACCAAACAAGGTGGATAGGTGCATTGAAAATAGATGAAACATATGACGCTCTGAGAGAGAAAATAATTCTCAAGGAGTTCAAAAATTCACTTCGTGAGCTGGTAAGAACTCAAATGGAAGAGCAGAGCATCAAAACGGCAAGATTAGCAGCTGAAATGGCTGAAGGTTCTGAGCTGATTCATAAATCAAAGTCTGGCTTCCAACATCAATTTTAATCCATGAGGAATAGAACTTGGGGAAAAGAGAAATCCTCAGGTGGTAAGGGAGGTAGACCTCTTGGAAATTAATAAAGGTAGCTTATAATATGATTAAAAAAAACCTATGAAGGGGAATGAGAAGTTAAGTAGATCAGGTGTATTCATTACAATTAATAGGCCACATGAAGTCACAGTGTTGATAGGTTAGGAAAAGCACTGGGAAGGCGGATGTAGGAAAACAGGATAAGCCAGTGAATTTTGTTAAAGTGTAAAGGAAAGCACAGTGGAGACTAAAAAGCTGCACCAGAATGCACAACCTGATCAGAGATTGATTGAGAAGAAAGTGCCAGATCATCTTAAACCATTTACTTGTGAAGGCAACAATTACTTGCATAGACAAAGAGCAACAGTTAAATAAGTTACATTACTAACGAGATAAGGGACCATGTCAATCGTTGATGTTGGAAGTAAAGGAGATATACAAGTTAGAAGGACAAATGCCAGGAAAAAAAAGTGCTAGTACATGGAATTCATTGTGAGATGAGAAGTGTTCCATTGTGTAGAGTAAGTTTGGAGTGTCCAGTGAAAAGTGGAGAAGTGGTGGTCGGAGTATTGGAGGATCTCATGGTTCCAGGGATACAATTGTCCTTGGAAACGTTATGGCGTGGATCACAAGTAGGAGTGCTGGCTACTGCATTTGAAAAAGCAGTGAAAATTCAGGCTACTGAAAAAAAATCACAGGAATTATTTTCTGGGAATTTTCCTCTCGGTGTGATAACAAGGTCACAAAACCACCAGATGAAACAGCAGGAGGAATCAAAGAATAAGGAAGTTGAAGTAAAATTACCAGAGATCATATTTGATCGAAAGGTTGAGACAAAACCAGAACAGGTGGAGGACCAAGTGGATATTTTTAGCTCAGAAAAATTAACTGCAGACACCAGAAGGATGAAAAACTGAGAAAGTTTTATCAAAAAGGATATATAGAAGAATATTCTGAGTGTATTCCAGAATGGTATTGTTTTAGAAAATGATGCCTTGATGAGGAAATGGAGACTTTCACATATTCAGTCAGGTGAGAAATGGCTAAACGCTTATCAAGTTGTATTGCCATTATGATACAGCAAAGGGGTTTTGTGGCTAACACATTGATTGTCAGTCGGAGGTTAAGCCAAAATGTTAAAAACATTTTTACTGATCTGGACTGCATAAGGAAGTAGTTGAATTTTGCCAGACATGCAGGCAATTGGAAAATCACAGGCAGTAATAAAACCAGAACATTTAAAAAACCATTCTGGCATTTGAGGAACCTTTTGCAAGGACCTTAACTAATTGCGTAGGACACCTACCTAAAAGAAAAAGTGGGAAGTAGTCTTTGTTAATAATAATCGATGGTTCACTAGATTCCAGAGGCCATTCCATTATGCAATAGCACAGCTAAAAGTATTGTAGAAGATTTACTCAAAATTTTCACTCCATACAGACTACCCACCGAGATACAATCAGACCAAGGGTCAAATTTTACAGCAAAATTGTTCAGGGAAATTATATATAGCTTTGGAATAAAACAAATCAAATCCACTGCATAACATCCGGAATTGCAAGGAGTGTTAGAAAGATGGCATCAGACTTTAAAGACCACGTTATGGGCTTATAGTCAAGACTATCCAGATGATAGGGATAAAGGAATGCAATTTGTAGTTTTTGCCAGTATGGAAGCAGCAAGTGAATTGAATGATTTCTGTCCATTCGAATTTGCTATTGGGCAGTGGTCAAAGGATGACCGAAATTAATTAAGGAGAAATTAGTGCATTAGAATTAAGAGACCACAATCTTGGATGATGTGTCAAACTTTAGTGAGCTGTTAAATAGAGCAGTGGAGTTGGCTACATGGTTTTTAAAAATATCAAAGCATATGATGAAACAGGAAGCAGACAAGTAATCAAAAACTCAATTTTTGCTCACGGAGATGCAGTGTTAGCATTACTTCCAGTGATAGGAGAAACTTTAAAAGGAAGGTTTAGTGGACCTGATCAAATCGAAAACAGACTGAATGAGGTGAAATACTTAATAAGGACTCCTGATAGAAATAAGTCTCACAGAGTGTGTCATGTAAATATGCTCAAACAGTATTTTGATAGGGAAGGAAATCAGAAGGAGAACGGGTTATTCATTACAACACAGAGCGAAGAACCAAGCTCTGAGGATTCTGAATAGGCATCCCTCAAATTAATTTAGACAATGAGGAAACTCTCAAAACTTAATTGATAAATTATTGAGTCATATTCCAGAGGGTAAGTAAAATGACCAGAAAGACTTATGACTATTGCATGGTAAGAAGCTGGGAAGTACTAATCAAACCATGCATTATTTAGATATAGGAAATGCTGTTCCAATTATGTAACATCCTTATGGACTTAACCTCTTTAGATGTCACATGTTCAAAAGAGATTGAACGCATGATCCAAGACAACAGAACCAAAGTAAGTTGCAGCGACTGGAGTTCACCAAAGTAATGGCGCCAAAATCATATGCTAGGCAACAGTCATGTGCAGACAATCACAAAGTCAATGCAGTTACAAAGTTTCACTTGTATCAGATTCCACATTTAGAAGACTGTGTTGTGAATGTGGGACAATCACCTTCTACTTACTCAGAGGATACTGGCAGATACCTTTAACCAAAAAACACAAACATAATTTTGGCTTTTGCAACACCAAATGAATTATACCAATTAAAAATTATGCCATATGCTATGAAAAATGCACCAGCCACATTTCAAAGGCTAACCAATAAAATCATTTCTGTATTACTCAATTGTGTGCGATTCATCAAGGCCTTGGTGATTTTTAGTTGTATATGGGCAGAACATTTGCAGCACTTACTGGAATTATTCTATCAATTTTGGGAGGCAGACTTGATGATAAACCTGGTTAAGTGTGAATTTGCCAAAGTCATATTCCTGGGCAATGTTATTGGACGTGGCCAGATGGTAGAAACACAGGTTAGAGGGGAGTTTCCCATACCCTCGATGAAGCGAGCAGCATTATGATTCTTGGGATTGAGTGGGTTTTATCAGAAATTCCTGCCAAATTTTAGCAGTGTATTTGCTCGACTCACTGACTCATGGAAGAAGTGCAGAAAATTTTACTGGATGAAGAAATATCAGAAGGTACTTGACAGCCTGAAAGTTATGTTAACACCGGTCCAGCATTAGCCACAGCTAATTATGCAAAGCCATTCAGGATGGCTATCTATGTGAGTGATGTGGGTGTCAGTGCTGAACTCTTGCAAGAAGATAGAAAGAGAAATGGAACATTGGCCGTAATGGTCAGGGATATGTCGGTTAGATGCATTAGTCAGGGGTAAATGTAGTGTAATGGGGAATGGGTTTGGTGGGATACTCTTCACAGGGTCAGTGTGGACGTGTTGGGTAAAAAGGCCGGCTTCCACACTGTAGGGATTCTATGAATTCTATGGTTCTGTGAAAGATCTATCAGATAATTCTCCAGGAAATTGGATAATCATCAACAGCAATATTGCATACCTGAGAAGGAGTACTTGAGCTTGGTAGCAGCATTACAACAATTCCACATTTATACAGAACAATACAGGCCCTTCAGCCTTTGATGTTCTGCCAACCTTTTATACTACTCTAAGATCAAAATAACCTACATACTCTTCATTGTACCCTTCATCTGCCTATCTAAGAGTTGTTTAAATATTGTCAATGTATCAGACTCTAATACCACCACTAGCAGTGCATTGCATGTACCCACCACTCTCTGTGTGATGAACTGACCTCTAATATCTAAGCTTTCCTCCAACCACCTTAACATTATGCCTTCTCGTGATAGCCTTTTCTGCCCTGGAAAAAAGTCTCTGACTATCCACTCTATCTATGCCTCTTATCATATACAGCTCGATAAAGTCACTATTCATCCTTCGCAGCTCCAATGAGGAAAGCCCTAGGTCATTTAACCTTTCTTCATATACAACATGCCCCTCAGTCTAGGCAGCATCCTGGGTCAATTTCCACTGCACCCTCTCTAAAGCTTTCACAACCTTCCTAAAATGAGGTGACCAGATCTGAACAAAATATTCAAAATGTGGTGTAACCGGGTTTTTATAAAGCTGCAGCATTGCCTCGCAGCTTTTAAACCCGATCCCTCTGCAAATGAAAGCCACCACACCTTAGCTTTCTTAACAACCCTATCAACTTGGGTGGCAACTTTGAGTGCTCTATGGAAGATTCCTTTGTTCCTCCACACTGCCAAGAATCCTGCCTTAACTCTGTATTCTGCATTCTAATTCCCCCTTCCAAATTGAATCACTTCACACTTTTCCAGTTTGTACTCGACCTTCCCCTTCACAGCCCAGCTCTACATCTGGTCAATGTCGCATTTCAACCTACAACAGCCCTCAACACTATCCACCACTCCTTCGACTTTTGTGTCATTGGCAAACTTATTAACGCACCCTCCCACTTCCTCAAATAAGTCATTTATAAAAATCACAAAGAGCAGAGGTCTCAGAATAGAACCTTGCGGAACACCACTGGTCAATGAGCTCCAGGCTGAACACTTTGCATTAACCAACACCCTCTATTGTCTATGGGCCAGCCAATACTGTATTCAGACAGACAAATTACCATGTATCCCACGCCTCTTTGCGTTCTGAATGAGCCTACCATAGGGAACTTTATCAAATGCATTGCTAAAATCCATGTACACGACATCCACTTCATCAATGTGTTTTGTCCTAGCTTCAAAGAATTCAATAAGGATTGTGAGGCATAATTTGAACTCTCACAAAGCCATGCTGACTATCTTTAACCAAGCTATGTTTTTCCAAATAATCATCCAAATCATCTGGTATTATTCCGGTGGACTGTAAGAATGCAAAGATCATCACCAAAGGCACAGCAATCTCTTCCCTCACTTCCTGTACTAACATTGGGTATACCCCATCTGGTCCAGGGGTGTTAACTATGCTCACGTTTTACAAAATTTTCAGCACATCATCCTTCTTAACATCAACCTGCTTGAGTATATCAGTCTGTTTCATGCTCTCGTCACAAATGACAAGGTCCCTCTCATTAGTGTATCCTGAAACAAAGGAATCAATAAGGACCAGCCTTACCTCCTCGGACTCCAGGCATACGTTCCCTCCACTATCCTTGACCAGTCTTACCCTCACGTTGGCCATTTTCTTGCTCCTCACATAAGTGTAAAATGCCTTAAGGTTTCCTTAATCCTGCCCATCAAGGTGTTTTCCTGCTTCCTTCTAGCTCTCCCAAGTCCAATCTTCAGGTTCTTTCTGGCTACCTTGTAAACCTCTGTAGCCCTGTCTGATCCTTGCTTTCTCAACTTAAAGTTTCCTTCCTCAACTTAAAGTTTCCTTCTTCCTCATGACTAATTTTCCATTTCTTTGTCATCCAAGGTTCTTTCACACTACCATCCCTTCCTTGCCTCAGTGGGACAAACCTATCTAGCAATTGCAGCAAGTGCTGCAATGCATATCCCTGAGAATTTCTGTCCCCAACCTTTGCTTCACAGTTTCTGTCTCATAGCATTGTGATTTCTCTCCCCCAATTAAAGAATTAGCCATACAATCTGATCTTATTTCACTGCATGACTATAGTAGAAGTCCTTATCACTGAAATGCTCTCCCACGAAGAGATCTCACATCTGACCTGGTTCGTTGACATGCGCCAAATCCAATATGGCCTCCACTTGAGTCGACCTACCTACATATTCAGTCAGGGATTCTTCCTGGACCACCTAACAAAGTCTGCTCCATCCAACCTATTTCCACTCAAGAGGTGCCAATCATTATTAGGACGTTGAAGTCACCCACGACAGCAACCCTGTTACTTCTGCACCTTTCCAAAACCTGCCTCCCAATCTGTCCCTCCTTGCCTCTGTTGCTATTTGGAAGATCTTTAGAAAACTCCCAACAAAGTGACTGTTCCTTTTTGTTTCGGACTTCCACCCACAATGACTCAGTAGACAAACCCTCCCTGACAACCTCCCTTTCTGCAGCTGCTCTATTATCCATGGTAAGCAATGGCATTCCCCCGCCTCTTTTATCTCCCTCCTGATTCCTTTTCAAACACCTGAACACTAGAACGTCCAACAACCACTCCTACCTCTGTAATATGCAAGTCTCTGCAACGGCCACAACATCATAGCTCCAAGAACTAATCCATGTTCGAAGTTAACCACCCTTATTCCTGATATTTCCTGCCTTAAAGTAGACATACTTCAACCCATCACACGGACTGCAACTGTTTATTGTTTGTCACAGACTCCC
This sequence comes from Chiloscyllium punctatum, assembly GCF_047496795.1. Taxonomy (NCBI): domain Eukaryota; kingdom Metazoa; phylum Chordata; class Chondrichthyes; order Orectolobiformes; family Hemiscylliidae; genus Chiloscyllium; species Chiloscyllium punctatum. The sequence goes on from NC_092774.1 coordinate 51,143,869, forward strand.
TCACAGATATAGCCAGTAATGTGTTTGAGACAATTATATATACTGAATATAACCCATCAAAATTTTTGGAGAAAATTAAGGACAAAAATTCCAGACTGTTTAGATAGAGCTTATTATTGCAGGCATTCAACTTGAAAATTATGGAAGTGGCAGAACGAGAAAGCACAACTGCTGTCTCATGGTTGAGACATGGATAAAAAACAGACTGAGGTGTTTGGTGGCAGGAGTAAACAATAGACAATAGGTGCAGGAGTAGGCCATTCTGCCCTACGAGCCTGCACCACCATTCAATATGATCATGGCTGATCATTCTTAATCAGTATCCTGTTCCTGCCTTATCTCCATAACCCTTGATTCCAATATCCTTGAGAGCTCTATCCAACTCTTTCTTAAACGAATCCAGAGACTGGGCCTCCACTGCCCTCTGGGGCAGAGCATTCCACACAGCCACCACTCTCTGGGTGAAGACGTTTCTCCTCATCTCTGTCCTAAATGGTCTACCCCGTATTTTTAAGCTGTGTCCTCTGGCTCGGCACTCACCCATCAGCGGAAACATGTTTCCTGCCTCCAGAGTGGCTGAAACAGAATGTAGTAGTAAATGTTTGCATGCTTCGAGTAAATGTAATATACGTGTGTTGTCATGTGATAACAGAGTAACACTAAGAAATTTAAACGGAGCCATCTTTGTATATTGATGGCACATTTTTTAAGGGGGGGGGGGGGGAGGGGAAGGGGAAGTGTGATGATGCTGTCACTTTTACAAGATTATTGTGCCATTTCTTTTTCATTAGTGGTCATGAAGCGGAGTTACCAAAGTGTCTAGTTAAAAATGGAAGGGGATTCTCACAGTTCAGGTATCTTCTCATGTGTTTTAGCTAATGAGATGTGAGAGTCTGAAGAGTTGCAAGCTTCAGTAAAGAATTCCCTTGACTTTCTCCTGAAATTTCTGTCTGGAAGTTGTCCCACCTTATCTTTAAGAGTCTGCTGGAATGTACTATTTTGCCAAAGGGTGTGTTTATGGGTAATTACTGTATTGGAACAGTTAATTAGCAAAAGTTACTGTTCTGGATTGGTTAAGTTTTTCAGTGGTTAAAGTATTCGAAATTTCACTATTTTGTTTATGTTTCAATTTGCTTAAATGAATGGTTTTACGTCAAGCCAAGTGGTTGACCAGATGCATCACACATAGAACACTCATAGAACATAGAACAATACAGCACAGAACAGGCCCTTCGGCCCACGATGTTGTGCCGAACTTCTAACCTAGATTAAGCACCCATCCATGTACCTATCCAAATGCCGCTTAAAGGTCGCCAATGATTCTGACTCTACCACTCCCACGGGCAGCGCATTCCATGCCCCCACCACTCTCTGGGTAAAGAACCCACCCCTGACATCTCCACTATACCTTCCACCCTTCACCTTAAATTTATGTCCCCTTGTAACACTCTGTTGTACCCGGGGAAAAAGTTTCTGACTGTCTACTCTATCTATTCCTCTGATCATCTTATAAACCTCTATCAAGTCACCCCTCATCCTTCGCCGTTCCAACGAGAAAAGGCCGAGAACTCTCAACCTATCCTCGTACGACCTACTCTCCATTCCAGGCAACATCCTGGTAAATCTTCTCTGCACCCTCTCCAAAGCTTCCACATCTTTCCTAAAGTGAGGCGACCAGAACTGCACACAGTACTCCAACTGTGGCCTAACCAAAGTCCTGTACAGCTGCAACATCACTTCACGACTCTTGAATTCAATCCCTCTGCTAATGAACGATAATACTCCATAGGCCTTCTTACAAACTCTATCCACCTGAGTGGCAACCTTCAAAGATCTATGTACATAGACCCCAAGATCCCTCTGTTCCTCCACCTGACTAAGAACCCTACCATTAACCCTGTATTCCGCATTCTTATTTGTTCTTCCAAAATGGACAACCTCACACTTGGCAGGGGTGAACTCCATCTGCCACTCCTCAGCCCAACTCTGCATCATATCTAAGTCCCTCTGCAGCCGACAACAGCCCTCCTCACTGTCCACAACTCCACCTATCTTCGTATCATCTGCGAATTTACTGACCCACCCTTCGACTCCCTCATCGAAGTCATTAATAAAAATTACAAACAGCAGAGGACCCAGAACTGATCCCTGCGGAACTCCACTTGTAACTGGGCTCCAGGCTGAATATTTACCATCTACCACCACTCTCTGCCTTCGACCGGTTAGCCAGTTTTCTATCCAATTGGCCAAATTTCCCTCTATCCCATGCCTCCTGACTTTCCGCATAAGCCTACCATGGGGAACCTTATCAAATGCCTTACTAAAATCCATGTACACTACATCCACTGCTCTACCCTCATCCACATGCTTGGTCACCTCCTCGAAGAATTCAATAAGACTTGTAAGGCAAGACCTACCCTTCACAAATCCGTGCTGGCTGTCCCTAATCAAGCAGTGTCTTTCCAGATACTCGTAATTCCTATCCCTCAGTACCCTTTCCATTACTTTGCCTACCACAGAAGTAAGACTAACTGGCCTGTAATTCCCGGGGTTATCCCTATTCCCTTTTTTGAACAGGGGCACAACATTCGCTACTCTCCAGTCCCCTGGTACCACCCCCGTTGACAAGGAAGACGAGAAGATCATTGCCAACGGTACTGCAATTTCCTCTCTTGCTTCCCACATAATCCTAGGATATATCCCGTCAGGCCCGGGGGACTTGTCTATTCTCAAGTTGTTCAAAATGTCCAACACATCTTCCTTCCTAACAGGTATCTCTTCTCGCTTATCAGTCCGTTTCACACTCTCCTCTTCAACAATACGGTCCCTCTCGTTCGTAAATACTGAAGAGAAGTACTTGTTCAAGACCTCTCCTATCTCTTCCGACTCAATACACAATCTCCCACTACTGTCCTTGATCGGACCTACCCTCGTTCTCGTCATTCTCAGGTTTCTCACATACGCATAGAATGCCTTGGGGTTATCCTTGATCCTATCCACCAAGGACTTTTCATGCCCTCTCTTAGCTCTCCTAATCCCTTTCTTCAGGTCCCTTCTGGCTATCCTGTATCCCTCCACTGCTCTGTCTGAACCCTGTTTCCTCAACCTTATGTAAGCCTCCTTCTTCCTCTTTACTAGACATTCAACCTCCCTCGTCAACCAAGGCTCCCTCACACGACCATTTCTTTCCTGCCTGATCGGTACATACATATCAAGGACACGTCGTATCTGCTCCTTAAAAAAGTTCCACATTTCCACCACATCCTTCCCTGACAGCCTCTGCTCCCAACGTATGCTCCTCAAATCCCGTCTTACAGCATAGTAATTTCCCTTCTCCCAATTGTAAAATCTACCTTGTTGTGCGCACCTATCTCTCTCCATAACCAAGGTGAAAGTCACAGAATTGTGGTCACCATCACCAAAATGTTCACCCACTAACAAGCCCACCACTTGTCCCGGTTCATTACCGAGTACCAAATCCAATATGGCCTCCCCTCTGGTTGGACACTCTACATACTGCGTTAGAAAAGCTTCCTGGACACACTGCACAAACACCGCCCCATCCAATCTACTTGATCGAAAGAGCTTCCAATCAATATTTGGGAAGTTGAAGTCGCCCATGACTACGACCCTGTGGCTTCTGCACCTTTCCAAAATCTGTTTCCCAATCTGTTTCTCCACATCTCTGCTGCTATTGGGAGGCCTATAGTAAACACCCAACAAGGTGACTGCACCTTTCCTATTTCTGACTTCAGCCCATACTACCTCCAGAGGCAGATCCCCCTCAAACTTCCATTCTGCAGCCGTTATACCATTTCTAATTAGCAATGCCACCCCCCCCTCCTTTTTTACCACCCTCCCTAATCTTACTGAAACATCTGTAACCAGGAACCTCCAACAGCCATTCCTGTCCGTCATCTATCCATGTTTCCGTGATGGCCGCAACATCGTAGTCCCAGGTACCGATCCACGCCTTAAGTTCACCCACCTTATTTCTGATACTCCTTGCGTTGAAGTATACGCACTTGAGCCCATCTCTGTGTCCGCAAGTAGTCCCTGTCAGTGCTACCTTCTCCACAGCCTCCCTACAGTCTTGGGCATCCTGACACACAGCTAGCTTACTTGCTGGACTACAAGTCCGGACCCCATCCCCCTGCCAAATTAGTTTAAACCTCCCCGAAGAGTGCTAGCAAACCTACCCCCCAGGATATTGGTGCCCTTCTGGATCAGGTGCAACCCGTCCTGTTTATGCAGGTCCCACCTTCCCCAGAATGTAGTCCAATTGTCCAAATATCTGAAGCCCTCCCTCCTACACCATCCTTGCAGCCACGTGTTCAACTGCACTCTCTCCCTATTCTTTGCCTCTCTGTCACGTGGCACCAGCATCAACCCAGAGATGACGACTCTGTCTGTCCTAGCTTTTAGCTTCCAGCCTAACTCCTTGAACTCTTGAATAACCTCCCCACCCCTCTTCCTACCTATGTCGTTGGTGCCAATGTGTACCACGACTTCTGGCTGCACACCCTCCCCCTTAAGGATTCTGAAGACACGGTCCGAGACGTCTCGGACCCTAGCACCCGGGAGGCAACAAACCATCCGAGAGTCTCGCCCATGTCCACAGAACCGCCTGTCCGTCCCTCTAACTAGAGAGTCCCCTATAACTAGCGCTCTCCTCTTCTCCCCCTTTCCCTTCTGAGTCTCAGAGCCACAGACCCCTTCACTGCAGCTTACACCTGCAAGGCTGTCCCCCCCAACAGTTTCCAAAGCTGTATACTTATTTTTTAGGGGAACGACCACAGGGGAACCCTGCACTGCCTGCTTCTTCCCCTTCCCACCTCTAACTGTTACCCAGCTACCTCTGTTCTCCGGCGTAACTATGTCCCTGTAGCTTCTATCGATCACCCTCTCAGCCTCTCGAATAATCCTCAGTTCATCCAACTCCAGTTCCAGTTCCCTAACTCGTTCGGTGAGGATCAGGATCTGACTGCATTTCCTGCAGACGAAGTCGGCAGGAGTATCGGTGGTCACCCCTACCTCAAACATCCTGCAGGAGGAACATTCCACCGCCTGCGCTGCCATGACTGTACACTTTGTCTCCAAAAAACAAGAACACTGAGTCAATAACATGTGGACTTTAAAGTTAGGTTAGAGGAGGAGGGTGGGAGGGAGGCCCTATGAAACATTTGCCTTTAAAATGAGAAAAAAAACTCAGGGACTAGGCTAATATCTCAAAATATTTTGAGGGGGTCATGCCTGGCCCATGGCATGCATCATCAGAAAATTCCATCAATTTAACTCTAGCTCGAAGTTAATGCCAGTTATTGAAATTCTTGAACTGGAAACAGTGAAGAGGAAATTTATGAGGATTTTGTCCGGATTCAACGGTTTGAATTATATAGAGACGCTGGACAAGAGAGGACCTTTTTCTTTGGAGCAGAGGAATCTGAGCGGAGTCTTATAGAAATGTATAAGACCATAAGACCATAAGACATAGGAGTGGAAGTAAGGCCATTCGGCCCATCGAGTCCACTCCGCCTTTCGATCATGGCTGCTGGGCACTTCAACTCCACTTACCCGCATTCTCCCCGTAGCCCTTAATTCCCCGAGACAATAAGAATTTTTCAATTTCTGCCTTGAAGACATTTAGCGTCCCGGCCTCCACTGCACTCTGCGGCAATGAATTCCACAGGCCCACCACTCTCTGGCTGAAGAAATGTCTCCGCATTTCTGTTCGGAATTTACCCCCTCTAATTCTAAGGCTGTGTCCACGGGTCCTAGTCTCCTCGTCTAACGGAAACAATTTCCTAGCATCCACCCTTTCCAAGCCATGTATCATCTTGTACGTCTCTATTAAGTCTCCCCTTAATCTTCTAAACTCCAATGAATACAATCCCAAGATCCTTAGCCGTTCCTCGTATGTTAGGCCTACCATTCCAGGGATCATCCGTGTGAATCTCCGCTGGACACGTTCCAGTGCCAGTATGTCCTTCCTGAGGTGTGGGGACCAAACCTGGACACAGTACTCCAAATGGGGCCTAACCAGAGCTTTATAAAGTCTTAGTAGCATAATGGTGTTTTTATATTCCAACCCTCTTGAGATAAGTGACAACATCGCATTCGCTTTCTTAATAACAGACTCAACCTGCATGTTGACCTTTAGAGAATCCTCGACTAGCACTCCCAGATCCCTTTGTACTTTGGCTTTATGAATTTTCTCACCATTTAGAAAGTAGTCTGTGCTTTTATTCTTTTTTCCAAAGTGCAAGACCTCGCATTTGTTCACGTTGAATTCCATCAGCCATTTCCTGGACCACTCTCCCAAACTGTCTAGATCCTTCTGAAGCCTCCCCACTTCCTCAGTACTACCTGCCTGTCCACCTATCTTCGTATCATCGGCAAACTTCGCTAGAATGTCCCCAGTCCCCTCATCCAGATCATTAATATATAATGCGAACAGCTGTGGCCCCAACACTGAACCCTGCGGGACACTGCTCGTCACCGGCTGCCATTCTGAAAAAGAACCTTTTATCCCAACTCTCTGCCTTCTGTCAGACAGCCAATCCTCAATCCATTCCAGTAGCTCACCTCGAACACCATGGGCCCTCACCTTGCTCAGCAGCCTCCCGTGTGGCACCTTATCAAAGGCCTTTTGGAAGTCTAGATAGACCACATCCACTGGGTTTCCCTGGTCTAATCTACTTGTCGCCTCTTCAAAGAATAAAGATGATGACAGACATGGATCAGGCAAATGCACTCAGTCTTTTTCCCAGGCTTGAGGAATTGAGATCCCGAGGGCATCAGTTTAAGGTTAGAGGGGAAGGAATAAAAGGGAGCCCAATGTGCAACTTTTTTTACACAGAGGGTGGTACACATATGAAATGAACTGCCAGTGCAAGTGGTCAAGATGGGTACATTAACAACATTTAAGCCATTTGGACCAATACACCAATAAGAAAGGTTGAGAGGGATATGGGTCATTTGCAAGGAAGTGGGGTTAGTGTGGATGAACATTTTGGTCTTGGATAAGGAGGGATATTCTTATGAAGACAGGCACAATGAGTTGGGGAGTAATTAATGGACTTTAGAAGAATGAGATGCAACCTTACGGAATCATACAAGACATTAGAAGGCTTGACAGAAGAGATGTTAAGAGGTGGTTTCTGATTGATGTAAAATCTAGTATAAAAGATTAATGGGTCGTTCAAATAAGATGTTGATGATGGGACATTTCTTCTTTTAGAGGATAGTTTATTTATGGAAATATTTATTTAAGTCACATGTAGAGGTTGAGTCCTTATTCATTGCTGCGATGGACAGGTTATTAACCTGCTAGTGAATCATGTGTAATTGAGTGGGGTGGGGACAAGATGGAGTCAGAAAGTGTGGTGCTGGAAAAACACAGTTGGTCAGGCAGCATCGGAGGAGCAGGAGAGTAAAAATTCTGAGCATAAGCTCTTCATCAGGAATGTGAGTGGGAGTGGGCAAGGGGGCTGAGACATAAATAGGAGGGGGTAGGGCTGGGGGGGGGAAGTTAGCTAGGAATGTGATAGGTGGATGAAGGTGGGGGTTGCTGGTGAAAGGTCGGAGTAGAGCAAATAGGTGGGAAGGAAGATGGACAAGTAGGACAGTTCAACAGGGCAGTGCCAAATTGAAGGGGTGGATCTGGGATAAGGTGGGGTGAAGGGAGATGAAGGAACTGGTGAAATCGATATTGATTGCTTGTGGGTTGGAGGGTCCCAAGGCAGAACATGAGGTGCTCTTCCTCCAGTCATCAGGTGGGTAGGATTTGGCAGTGGAGGTGGCACAGGACTTGCATGTCCTTGACGGAGTGGGAGAGGAGTGATCGGCCAAAGTCCAGCAGGGCTGTTTCCTGAGTGTGCCCCAGAGATGTTCTCTTAAACATTCTGCAAGTTGGCGTGCTGTCTCCCAAATGTAGAGGTGATCACATTGACAGCAACGGACAGAGTACATCCAACACATTATCTACTATGTCCATTAGTCTCACGTAGTCTCCTCTACATTGGGGAGACAGGGGACTTTTAAGTTAACCCCAATGCTGTCACTGTCACAGTCGTGATAGATGGATCATTTTAAGGGCTGCTTTACTTTCAATTGCAAATGGGTAGAGGATTTTTTTTCCTACAATGAGTTAGTAAGTTTGTAGATGATACCAAAATTGTTTTGTGTAGTGGACAATGAAGAAGGTTATCTCACAGTATAATGGGACCTTGATCATGTGAACCAATGGGCTGAGGAGGTGAGGTTTTGCATTTTGGGAAGGCAAACCAGGGCAGGATTTGCAGAGTTTGTATTAAAGCCCTGGTGAGTAATGCTGAGCAGAAACCTGGGCATGTGGGTGTATGGTTCCTTGAAAGCACAGTTTTTGCGAGTCAGGGCATTGAAGAAGGAGGTGTCATGCTTGCCTTCATTGCTCAGTGAATTGAATATAGGAGTTGGAACGTCATGTTGTGGCTGTACAGGACATTGGTGGGGCCATGTTTGGAATCAGTGTTCAATTCTGATCTCCATGCTATAGGAAAGATGTTGAACTTTGCGTTCAGAATTTTTTTTTAACAAGGATGTAACCATGTTTGAGCTACAGGGAGAGGCTGAATAGGCTGAGGGGTGACTTTGAAGGGATGTATAAAATCATGAGGGGCATGGATAGGGTGTGTAGTCAAGGTCTTTTTCGCAGAGCAGTGTAGCCCAAACTTGAAAGAGTAGGTTTAAGGTGAGAAGGGTATGATTTAAAAGGGGGCCGAGAGTCAACGGGTGGTGCTGTATGGAATGTGCTGACAGAGCAGGTGACAGATACAGGCACAATTATAGCATTTAAAAAGCATCTAGATGCGTACATGAACAGGAAACTTTAAGAGGGATATGGGCCAAATGCTGGCAAACAGAACCACATCAGCTTATGATACTTGGTTGGCAGAAACAAATTGCACCAAAGGGTCTCTTTCAGTGCTGTGTAACTGCATGATTCTATGACTCTCCTCAATTTAGGGGCTGTCGTTTTCTTCTTTAAATCTACAACCATCACTTTCTCAATAAACAAACCTAGACCTCACAGCTTTTGCAAATGACTGTTTTGTGTCCAACCTCCCTCTCCCTTCCAATGGCCAACATCATGTCACATATCTTTCCAAAAACTCCAGATTTGTAAACCTCCCATCAAGTTAATGCCATTGTATTAAAGCCACAAATAAGATCCTGTGTGACTGTGACTTACGTACACTGTCTCTTCTCAAGCTTTGCAGCCTTGGATAAGGTTGAGCACATCATTCTGCTCCACTACTTCTCCACTGTCACACAGCTGGCGGTAGAGAACGACACTCTCCTGCTTCCATTCTTCTCCAACCCATAAGAACCAGGGTCCCACTGGCAACATCTAGCCCTCACATTCCCACTGTTACTTTTGGTGTTGCGAAAGAACCCAGTCTTGGCCTCCTCTTATTTCTTATCAACATTTTATTACAATGATATTATTTGAAAATAATGTATGTTGTCACATGCACACTGAAGGCTCCTAGCTGTATCTCATCACTACTTCTTTCACAACTCTGTACTATTATTGAATGGTGGTGTTCTCTGATATTTTTACACATCCCCTGCTGGATATGTACTGAAAAGGTTGAAGACAATATTTTAATTCACTCCTGGCTCTGTCACTTTCATTGGCAAGTGTCCAAAACTGAGCCAGACCTTTTGCAGCTTCGTGTCATGGTTAAACTTGAGATACATTTCTGACTCGGCTATGGGTCTCCAAACTAGTTTCCAGTCACACACTCTAGATTGTATCCCTGCTGATCTTAAAAGGTGGTGACTCAGGCTGAGGACTAAAGAACTCTTTGTACTTATATCCTCCGTCTTCAAAAACCTCACATGGGTAGACGGTTGTGGCAGGGTTTGGGAGGTTACTTAATGGTCTGTCACTCTGTTGATGTCCCTCTATCTCCAGTATTCAGTGATTGGACACCTCAGCTACAGCGGTGAATGTTGAAAACAGTGTACCCGAAAAGCTGAATCTATGATTTCAGCCCAGTCTTTCAAGATCTTGGCTACATTCTCCCCCAATTAAAGACCTGAACAAAGCAAGAGTTGTTCGTCCTCACAGTCTTGGTAAAGTCAATGCTGAACAGATTTCAGCTGTTGAGTATCCTTGTTGATGTTTCCCATGTTACCTGACCATCACACTCTCACTCCAATTCATTGATCACCCCATGCAAGGTCATGTCCAAGCGTGTACCTTAAAAGCAATCGTGAACGATAAAATGTAAGAGTTACTTTTTAAACAGTGGAAGAACAACGTTCAGGGAAACGTCAAGGGGTGTAACTAACATTCAGTCAAAGCAACAGTTGTACATGTGAAACACAGAAAAGATCACTTTTAATAGATCACAAGTTGATAATTCATCAGTGAGCAATGATAATTGGTGACTTTGGATTGAACCTAAGCACAATCACAGGTTTCGAACAATTACAAGATAAAAAAAATACAGGTTTAACTGGAAAAAAAACATAAATGATAAAACAAAAAATCACACACACAAATGATTGCCAGCTGGGGAGGTGTACAATTTTGATTATACGTCGTAAAACAGTACATATAAAAAAAAATCTTTCATTTATTTTGTTATTAATGTCAAATGATTGCAAAAGAATCACCATTTCCACCATTTGGAGAGCAGAAGTTTGGGTCATTAGTTCAGAGCGGCCTCCTCCTCGGGTCTTTTCTCACAAGCTGTGACTGTCTGATTTACATTGAAAGACTCAGTCAGTCAGCGATCAGATTTCACTGCGCTATGATAAAAGCTATGTCTATCTGAGTTACATTCACACACACTCATTCAGATATGGACAGAGATGGCCTAGTGATATTATCACTAAACTATTAATCCAGGACACCCAGATAATGTTCTGGAGACTCACGTTTAAATGCCACCACAGCCAATGTTGGAATTTGAACACAATAAAATAAAACTGAAATTAGGTGTCTAATGATGACCATGAATCCACTGTTGGTTGTCAGGAAAAATAAAAACCCATCTGCTTCACTAACGTCCATCAGGAAAGGAAGTCTGCCATCCTTACCTGGTCTGGCTTACACATGAGTCTACACCCACAGCAACATGGCTTACTCTCAATTGCCCTATGAAATAGCTTAGCAAGCCATTCAGTTGTACCAACCACTACACGGTCTCACAGAAATGAAACTGGACAGGCCACCTGGCATCGACCTGGGCACCGGAAAAGTCAATGGTGGAAGAAGCTGCCAACCTTGCAAAGTCCTTGTCACTAACTTCTGGGGCTAGTGCCAAAACGGTGGGTGAGCTATCTCACAAACGAGTCAAGCAACAGCGTGATGTAGTCATACTTACGGAACCATACCTTACTATGTCCCAGACACCATCCCATGATGTGTCCTGTCGAACTGGCAGGACAGACGCAACAGAGTGATGTACAGATGGGACGGAGTTTCTCTGGGAATCATCAACATTAACTCTGGACCCCATGAAGTCACATGGCTTCAGGTTAAACATGGGCAAGGAACCCGCCTGCCGATTATTATGTGCCGCTCTCCCTCAACTGATGAATCAGTACTACTCCATGTTGAACACTCAGAGGAAGAACTGATAAAGAAAAGGGCACAAAATGTACTGTGTGTGGGAGATTTCAACTTCCACCACCAAGAGTGGCTCAGCAGCAGAACTACTGATTGGGCTGGTCAGGTTCCAAGGGACATAGCTGCTAGACTGGTTCTGTTGTGAAGGAACCAACAAGAGGGAAAAGCATATGTGACTTCATCCTTACCACTCTGCAGCTGCAGATGTAACTGTCCACAATAGTATCGATAACAACAACCATCACAGAGTCCTTGTGGAGACAAAATCCCACCTCCAAGCTGAGAATAATCTCGATCATGTTGTATGGCACTATCACTGTGCTAATTGGGACAGACTTTGTACAGATTGAGCAGCTTAAGACTGGACATCCATGAGGCACTGTTGACCATCAACAACAGAGCACAATCTGTAATGTCCAATCTCCCACTCAAGCCATGGAATCAACACTGGTTCAATGGAGAGTGCAGGAAGAGGTGTCAATCTAGTGAAGTCACCAAACAGAAATACTGCACGCCAAATAAAGCAGCAAGTGATAGAAAGAGCTAAGCAATCCCACAACCAAAGCAACAGATCTAAGCTCGACAGTCCTGCCACATCCAATCATGAATGGTGGTGGACGATTAAACAGCTCAATGGAGGAGAAGGCTCCACACATAACTTCATCCTCAGTGATGGATAAGCCCAGTGCATCAGTGCAAAAGATAAGGTTGAAGCTTTTGCAGCAATCTTCAGCTGGAAGTGCCGAGTGGTTGATCCATCTCGGCCTCCTCCAGTGGTCCTGAGCATTACAGATACCAGTCTTAAGCCAATTTGATTCACTCCACATGATAGCAAGAAACAGTCGTAGGCACTGGATACTGCGAAGGCTACGGGCCAAGATAGCATTCCAGCAATAGCACTGAAGACTTGTGCTGTAGAACTTGCTGCACCCCTCGCCAAGCTGTTCCAGCATAGCCACATCTACCCGACAATGTGAAACATTATCCAAGTGTGTCTGTACATAAAATGCAGGACGAAGCTTGGCCAACTACCACCCCATCAGACTACTCTCGACCATCAATACAGTGATGGAAGGTGTCATCAACATTGCTATCAAGTAGAACCTGATCAGTGACACTGCCACTCAGCCCCTGACCTCATTTCAGCAATGGGTTCAAACATGGTTCGAAGAGCGGACTTCCAGAGGTGAGGCGACGATGACAGCCCTTGCCAGCAAGGAGCTCAAGCGAAACTGGAATCGATGGGTATCAGAGGGCAAACTTTCCAGTATTTCGAGTCATACCTGACACGTACAAATATGGTCGTGTGGTTGTTGGAGGTCAATCATCACAGCTCCAGGACAACTGTACAGGAGTTCCTCAGGGTCGAGTTCTAGGCCCAACCACCTTCAGTTACTTCATCAATGACCTTCCCTCTGTCATGAAGTCAGAAGTGGGGATGTTCGCCCATAGTTGCACCATGTTCAGTACTATTCGCAACTCTTCAGACAGTGAAACTGTCTGTGTACAAACCCAACAAGAGCTGGACAATATCCTGGCTTGGGCAGACAACTAGCAAATAACATTCGTGCCACACAAATGCCAGGCTATGACCATCACCAACAAGAGACAATCTAACCACTACCACTGGATATTCAATGGTGTTACCATCACTGAATCGCCCACTAGCAACAATCTGGGAGTTATCACTAATCAGAAATTCAACTGCACTCAATACATAAACAGTAGCTACAAGAGCAGGTGAGAGGGTAGGAATACTGCGGCGAGTAACTCACCCTGTGACTCCCCAAAGTCAGCTCACTATCAACAAGGCACAAGTCAGGAGTGTGATGGAATACTCCCCTCTTGCCTGGATGAGTGGAGCCCCAACAACACTCAACAAGCTTGACACCATGCAGAACAAAGCACTCTGCTTGATTGGCACTGCATCCACAAACATTCACTCTGTCCAGCACTGACACTCAGTAGCAGCAGTGTGTACTATTTACAAGATGCACTGCAGAAATTCACAAAACATCCCCAGACAGCATTTTCCAAAGTCATGACCACTTCCATCTAGCAGGACAAAGGCAGCAGATATAAGAGAACACAACCATCTTCAAGTTCCCCTCCAAGCCTGTCACTGCCTTGACTTGGAAATATATTGCTTAATCCTTCACTGTCACTCGGTCAAAATCCTAAAATTCCCTCCGTAATGGCATTGTGGGTCAACCCACAGCAGGTGGACTGCAGCGGTTCAAGAAGGCAGCTCACCACAAAGTTCTCAAAGGCAACTAGGGACAGGCAATAAATCCTGGATAGCCAGCGATGTCCACATCCCACAAAAGGAATATATTTTTTTAAAAACTCAGTCATTCATTGGGTCTTACTGAAGAACTACTTAAATTTATAGAGATCTTCACATAATGTGTTCCAAGCAGTTTCATAGATTACGAAGGACATAGTTGTTCAGAAGACCAAAATCTTGCCCAAAAAGATGGATTAAAATAATGTCAGAAAGGAGGAAAGTGAAGTGGAAAATTGGAGAGGTTCAAACAGGAAATATCAGACCTTAGGGTCCAGGCAGCTAAAGGCACTGTCAACTTTGACTTTATCTATTAATGATATAGATGCAGGAACAGAGGAAATTCTGGCTAAGTTTGCAGATGATACATAGATAGGTAGAGGGACAGGTAGTACTGAGGAGGCAAGGAAGCTGCAGAAGGATGTGTACTAGTTAGAAGAGTGGGCAAACAACTGGCAGATGGAGTACAATGTGGCAAAATATGAGGTAATGCACTTTGATGGGAAGAATAGAGGCATGGACTATTTTCTAAATGGGAAGAAAATTCAGAAACTTGAATCACAAAAGAGACTTGGGAGTTCTAATCCAGCGTTCTCTCAAGATAAACTCGCAGGTTGAGTCAGGAGTTAGGAAGACAAATGCAACGTTGGCATTTATTTTGAGACGACCTGAATATAAAAGCAGGGATGTAATCCTGAGGCTCTCTAAGGATTTGGTCAGACCACATTTAGAATGCTGTGTGCAGTTTTGGGTCCCATACCTCAGGATGTACTGGCCCTGGAGTGAGTTCAGATGGTTCGACAAGAATGGTCCCAGGAATGAAAAGCTGCACATATGATGAACATTTGAGGACACTACGTGCATACTCAATGGAGTTCAGAAGGATGAGGGGGGATCTAATAGAAACTTACAAAATACTGAATGGTCTGTGGGCCTGTGGAATTCATTGCCGCAGAGTGCAGTGGAGGCTGGGACGCTAAATGTCTTCAAGGCAGAGATTGATAAATTCTTGATGTCACAAGGAATTAAGGGCTACGGGGAGAATGCAGGTAAGTGGAGTTGAAATGCCCATCAGCCATGATTGAATGGTGGAGTGGGCTCGATGGGCCGAATGGCCTTACTTCCGCTCCTATGTCTTATGGTCTTGACAGAGTGGAAGTTGGGAAGCTGTTTCCATTGGTAGCAGAGACTAGGACCCAAGGGCACAACATTAGAGTAAAAAAAGAAGACCTTTTAGAATGGAGATGAGCAGAAACATTGTCAAAAAGAGAGAGTGGTGAATCTATAGAATTAATTGCTACAACAGCCTGTGGAGGCCAGGTCATTGAGTATATTTAAGATGGAAATAGATAGGTCTCGATTGTCAAGAGGATCAAGATTACAGGGAGAAAGAGGGAAAATGGGGTTGAGATATGGGCCAAGTACGGGGAAAGTGGGCTTGCATGGATGGACATTTTGGTCGGCATGGCCCAGTTTGGGCGAAAGGGCCTGTATCCATGCCGAAGGACTCTATGAGAAACATATCAGCCATGATTGAATTGCGAAGCAGACTTGATGGGCGGAATGGCCTAATTTTTGCTCCTACACCTTATGATTGTGAATGAAAGGCATCTGGTAATAATGCTCCACCTATGTGGCTCCGATATCCAGGTTCAGGATCAATTCTGAACATCAGGCTGCAGTTTGCTATCCTGGTTCCAGAGGAATACAATTCTATAAATAAACATCTTGGCATAGCTCTATTTATTGATATCATAAAATGTGAGGACCAGTTGATTCCTTTGTAAACATGGAGATTAACTTGTACACAATATCCACCATGATTCAATGATACAATAAGAACATGCTTTGATATATAAGAAAGGAGAAGTCAGGAACTTTGGTTCCTCTTCACTGCACAGCTGTGCCTGAACAGACTGTCATTTACCCTGGTTCTTATCGAATGAACACCTTCCTCTGGCCAGTCACAGCCTATTTGAGTGATTCTCATCTCACTGATCCACATGATGGTCTGTGTATTCATTGTTCCTGTTTTCCTCGAACCTCAAGACTGCTACGCCCTGTTGTCATTTAACTCACACAACGCTTTCACAACATTTTACATATTTGTTAGGTTTTGGCTGCAATAAGCTCCCAGGATGCTTCTACCTTGGTACCTTTTCTAGTTTGTTGTGGTTCTGTTCGTCTAGCTGGGAATTTGTGTTGCAGACGTTTCGTCCCCTGTCTAGGTGACATCCTCAGTGCTTGGGAGCCTCCTGTGAAGCGCTTCTGTGATCTTTCCTCCGGCATTTATAGTGGCCTGTCTCTGCTGCTTCCTGTTGTCAGTTCCAGCTGTCCGCTGCAGTGGTCGGTATATTGGGTCCAGGTTGATGTGCTTATTGATTGAATCTGTGGATGATTGCCATGCCTCTAGGAATTCCCTGGCTGTTCTCTGTTTGGCTTGTCCTATACTGGTAGTGTTGTCCCAGACTAACTCATGTTGCTGCGTGTGTGGCTACTAAGGATAGCTGGTCATGTCGTTTCGTGGCTAGTTGGTGTTCATGGATGCGGACCGTTAGCTGTATTCCTGTTTGTCCTGTGTAGCGTTTTGTGCAGTCCTTGCATGGGATTTTGTACACTACACTGGTTTTGCTCATGTTTTATTTCCGAAATATTCTGAATCCAAAGTAGAAAGGTGAATTCCTAATTAACCAACCCCGATACACTGTGAACTCGCTGGTGTCTCACCAGGTCAGATGACCGCTTGAACCCAGTCCCGCAGTGAGAACACTGGAATGGTTTCTCTTCGGTGTGAACACGTTGATGAGACATCAGGTCCCTGGCCATTTTAAAGCATTTCCCACAGTCTGGGCACTTAAAAGGTCTCTCTTCGGTATGAACGCGCTGATGTCTCAGCAAAGTCTGTTTGTTTTTAAAATTCTTCTCACACTGAGAACATTTAAAGGGTCTCACAACAACATGAACGCTCTTGTGTGATTGCAGGTTGGATGAACAAGAAAATTTCCTCCCACACTCGGAGCAGCTGAATGGTTTCTCCCCAGTGTGAAGTCGCTGGTGCCTTAGCAGGTGAGATGATCTGCTGAACCCAGTCCCACAGTGAGAGCATGTGAATGGTTTCTCACCAGTATGAACACGTTGGTGGACTGTCAGTTCCCATGCACTTTTATACTGCTTCCGACAGTCTGGGCATTTGAAAGGTCTCTCTTCACTGTGAACCCGCTGGTGTGTCAGCAGATGAGTTGACTGAATGAATCCCTTCCCACACAATGTGCAGATGAATGGTCTCTCCCCAGTGTGAATTCGCTGGTGCACCTGAAGATCATTGCTGCTTTTGAAGCTCTTCTCACAGTCTGGGCATTTGAAAGGTCTCTCGTCACTGTGAACCCGCTGGTGTGTCAGCAGATGGGTGGACTGAGTAAATCCTTTCCCACAAACTGAGCAGATGAATGGCCTCTCCCCAGTGTGAATTCGCTGATGTAACTGAAGGCCATTGCTGCTTTTAAAGCTCTTCTCACAGTCCGAACATTTAAAAGGTTTCTCTGAAGTGTGTACTCGCTGGTGGGTGAGTAGGTGCGTCGACTGAGTGAATCCCTTCCCACACACTAAGCAGACGAATGGCCTCTCCCCTGTGTGAAGTCGCTGGTGTGCAGTGAGTTCAGATGAACGCTTGAACCCAGTCCCACAGTGAGAGCACCTGAATGGTCTCTCATCGGTATGAACACGTTGGTGCACTGTCAGTATCCATGCACTTTTATATTGCTGTCCACAGTCTGGGCACTTAAAAGGTCTCTCTTCACTGTGAATTCGCTGGTGCTTTAGGAGGTGAGTTGACTGAGTAAATCCCTTGCCACACACCGAGCAGATAAATGGTCTCTCCCCAGTGTGTATTCGTTGATGTACCCGAAGATCATTGCTGCTTTTAAAGGTCTTCTCACAGTCTGAACACGTGTAGGGTCTCTCCTTAGTGTGAACTTGCTGGTGTTTCAGTAGGTGGGATGACTGAGTGAATCGCATCCCACACTCCGAGCAGATGAATGGCCTGTTCACAGTGTGAACTCGCTGGTGCCCCCGCAGGTGAGATGAGTGCTTGAACCTGATCCCACAGTGAGAGCACCCGAATGGTCTCTCATCGGTGTGAACTAGTTTATGCGATGCCAATTCCCACGCATGTTTATAGTGCTTTCCACAGACTGCACATTTAAAAGGTTTCTCATCACTGTGAACTTGCTGATGCGCCAGAAGTTTGAATGAGGCAGTGAACCCCTTCCCACATACTGAGCAGGTAAACGGTCTCTCACCAGTGTGGCTGCGTTGATGTATTTCCAGCTCAGATTGGAATCTGAATCTCTTGCCACACTCTCCACATTCCCAGGGTTTCTCCATGCTGCAGCTGTCCTTGTGAAACTACAGGTTGAAGCCGCACATGCATCACACTCTGCTGCGAACGGTGTGTTTTTTCTCCCCAGTCTGATACTCTTTCCACAGTAGGTTCACCAGAACTAATAGGCTCTCTCTCGGTTGGCTCAGTGTCTTTCCACTTACGTTAATGTTCAAAATATTTTCCTTCATACAGAACATATAAATATTCCTACTTCCATATTCAAAGGGTGTTAATATTTATCAAGTTATTTTATGTGATCTCAACATAATGTTTGGTTAGAGTTGCAATATGTAAATCTTTCTCTTCGAATGTCCTGCAAAAGGAATTGACAGATTTCATCACTGTCAGAATTGGATAGAAATTCAGAAAATTCTAGTCTCTATAGACTAAATGCCAGCCCCACTGATTCTCACTCCTTCCTACACTTAAATGGCAAAGTGTTGGTCAACTGTTTCCAAATCTTTTAACAAACCCACACACCAGGAGATATTGCTATGTACCATTAATGAAACATTAATCTGAAATACCTCAACTGACCAGACATGACAGATGTCAGTCTTTTATACTGCTGAACTGACTGTGGAGAGAGGGTATGAACAATTATGACGGGAGTTTCTTCAAACCATGGTAGACTAATTAGGAATGTTAGGTCACATGGGATTCAGGTTTGCCAATTGGATACATAGTTGGCTTAACAGCAGGAAACAGTGATGGTGGCGGGTTGTTTTGCAGACTGGAGGCCTGTCACCAGCAGTGTCCTACAGGAATTGGTTCTGGGTCCTCTTTTGTTTCTCAGTTATATAAGTGATTTGGGTGAAATTACAAAGGCATGATTAGTAAGTTTGCAGATGACACAAAAATTGGTGGCATCGTAGGGAGTGAAGAAAGTTTTCTAAGATTACAAAGGGATCTTGCTCAAATGGGTTAACGGGCTGAGAAATGGTAGATGGAGCTCAGTCTGGATACAAGTGAGGCATTACATTTTGCTACAACAAACAGGGGCAGGACTTATACAATTAATAACAGGCCCTAGGGTAATGCAGTAGAACAGAGGGATCTCAGGGTTCAGGTACATTATTCTTTGACATTTGTGTCACATATAGACAGGATGGTTAAAAAGGTATTTAGCGCACTTGCCTTCATTGCTCAGATCTTTAAGTATATGAGTTGGAAAGTCATGTTGCAGTTGTACAGGATGTTGGTGGGGCCACATCTGGAACATTGTGTCCAGTTCTGGTCACTCAGTGATAGCAAGGTTGTTTTCAAGCTAGAGGGTGTTCAGGAGAGATTTACCTTGATGCTGCTGGATATGGAAGGTTTCAATTAGAAGTAAAGGCTGACAGGCTGTGACTTCTTTCACTGGGGCATAGGAGATTGAGAGGTGACTTTATAGACATTTATAAAACCATGAGGGTTTAGATTGGGTTTATAGTAGGTGTCTTTTCTCTAGGATTGAGGACTTTTAAGACAAGAGGGCAGATTTTTAAGGTGAGAACAGAGATTCAAAACAGACAAGTGGGCAATTTTTTATTTTTACACAGAAGGTGGTTACCTGTGGAATAAACTTCCTGAAAAAGTGATGGATGTGGGCACAATTGTAATATTAAAAAGACTGAGATAAGTACATGAATAAGAAAGGTTTGGAGCGATATGGGCCAGGAGCAGGCAGATGGGATTAGTTTAGTTTGGGATTATTATCAGCATAAACTTGTTAGACTGACAGGTCTGTTTTCTTATGAAAACAGAGTGCCATGTGAGTCTGATGATCAATGATTAACATTATATCTGGGCCTCAGGGAAATGGATTTGCAGGCCTTTGGGAACAGGTAGAGGGGGAATGAGACACATGGGAATGTGCTACAAATAGTCAGCTTTGATTTGATGCGCGAATGACCTCTTAATTTCTCAAAATGAATCTCTTTTGCACCTGTTTAACCTGTTCTGAGAACTTAAACCCTGAAGCTAAGCTATCATTCAGGTAAACGTGCTCTGTGCTCCCAGCACCTATTGAGGACAATGTAGGTTTTCCTTCCAAATTGAACACAAGTTACATGGATGGTTTAACCAGGATTCAGCCATACCAAAGATGAACATTTCCCCCCTCAGACTGGAAATATAAACAAATTTCCTTCCAAAGATAATGGGTGGTGATATTCATATCCGATAAGATGTGATTACAAAATTGTCTTAGTTTCAGTTTGCTGTGACAAAGGAAAGCAATAGATGCACTACTTTCCCCAAAACACTGAATATTATCCACCCAGGCCTTAATATCAACATTATCCCACTAGGCCTTAAGAGCAACTGACCAACATTATCCACCCAGGTCCCAAAATTAAGCTTTGACCATTATTCAACTAGGCCCCAATATCAACCTGTTCAGGCCCGAATAACAAACTGCGGAAATTACCCCACAACACCCCAAAATCAAACTGTGAACATTATCCACCCAGGCCCTAATATCAACCTAGAGAAGGGCTCATGCTCGAAATGTCGATTCTCCTGCTCCTTAGATGTTGCCTGACCTGCTGCGCTTTTCTAGCAACACATTTTCAGCCCTAATATCAACCTACCAACATTATCCTACCAGGCCCCAAAAAAACTTCTGACAATTATCCCATTAGGCTGCAATGTCAACACGTACAAACCCGAATATCAAACTGCAAACCATACCCCACTGGAGCGCAATATCAAATGACAAACATTATCCCATCAGGGCCCCATATCAAACTGTGAATGTTATGCCACCATACCTCAATATCAAAATGCAAACATTTTCCCATCAAACCCCAACATCAAGCTATAAAAAATTATTGCCCCAGGCTACAATGTCAAACAATGAACATTATCGTACCAGGTCCCAATATTAAACTGCGAACCTTATCCCATCAGACCCCAATGTCAACCTGCAAACCTTACTCCACTAGACACCGACATCAAACTGCAAACCTTATCTCCCCAGACCTTAATATCAAAATTGAGCCTTATCTCACGAGACCCTAATATCAAACTGCAAAAATTATCCAACCAAGTCCCAAAATCAACTTAAGACCATTATCCCACTAGGCCCCAAAGTCAACCTGTATGAGCCCGAATATCAAATTGCAAACCTTATCCCACCAGACCCCAATAACATATTGCAAGCATTATCCCTCTAGGCTAAAATCAAACTGCGAACATTATCCCAGCAGACCCCAATATCAAACTGGTAACATTATCACCCCCAGGTCCCAACATCAAACAGTGAGCATTATCTCACCAATCAGGTCCCAATAATAGTGTGAAACTTATCCCGACAGATCCCAATATTCAAGTGTGAACTTTAGCCCACGAGGCCCCAATATTAAATAGTGAACCGTATCCTGCAGACCCCAATATCAAACTACAAACATGATCACAGCAGACCCCAACAACAAACCGCAAACACTAGCCCACTAGACCCCTACAACAAAATGCAAACTTTATCCCACCAGGCCCCAATATCAAACTGCAAGTTTTACCCCAACAGACCCCAATATCAAACTGGAAGCCTTATCCCACCAGACCCCAATATTAAACAGTGAACCCTATCTTGCAAGACCCCAACATTAAACTGTGAACTCATCCCACCAGACCCCAAATATTAAACTGAGCACATTATACTGTCAGACCCCAAAATCAAACAGCGTGCTTTATCCCAATATCAAACTGCGAGCTGTATTCCAACAGACCCCAAAATCAAACTGTGAGCCTTTTTCCAGCAGACCCCAGTATCAAACTGCTAGCCTTATCCAATCAGACCCTGATATTAAACAGTGAATCTTTTTCCACTGGACCCCGATGTCTTATCCCACCAAGCCCAAATATAAAAAGAGTGGACCTTACACCACCGGGCCCCAATATGAAACGATGAACCCTATCCTGCCAGATCCCAATATTAAACCTCAAACCCTATCCTGCAAGACCCCAAAATCAAATTGCAATTGTTATCTCACCAGATCCCAAAAATCAAACCGCGAACCTGATCCCACCAGACCCCAATATCAAACAGCATACATTGCCCCACCAGGCCCCAATATCAGCTGACCAACGTTATCTCACCAGGTCCCAAAAACAACCTACGGCCATTATCCATTAGGCCCCAACATGAACCTGTACAAGCCCGAATATCAAACTGCGAATATTATCTAGCCAGAACCCAATATGATATTGGGAACATTATTCCACCAGACCCCAATATCAAACTGGAAACCTTATCCCACCAGGCTCAAATATTAAACAGTGAACCATTTCCCACCAAACCCCAATATTACACTGCCAACCCATCTAACCAGACACCAAAATCAAACTGCAAACATTATCCCACCGGGACCCAAAATCAAACTGCAAACATCCCAGCAGATTCCAATATCAAACTGGTAACATTATTACTCCATGTCCCAACATCAAACTGTGAACATTATCCCACCAATCACCAATATCAAACTGAAAGCCTTGACCAACCAGGCTCCAATATTAAAGAGTGAATCTTATCCCACCAGACCCTAATATTCACGTATGAGCCTTAGCCCACAGGCCCCAACATTATATTGCAAAACATATCCCAGCAGACCCCAATATCAAACTGCGAACATTCTCCCAGCAGACCCCAATATCAAACAGCAAGCCTTTTCCCACCAAACTCCAATATCAAACTGGAAACGTTATCCCACCAGACCCAAATATTAAAGAGTGAACCTTATCCCGCCAAACGCCAATATTAAACTGCAAATCCTATCCTGACAGACCCCAATATGAAACTGCGAACCTCATCCCGTCAGATGCCAATATTAAACTGTGAACCCATCCCAAGATACTCCAATATTGAACTGTGAACATTATCCCACCAGATCCCAATATTAAACTGTGAACCTTATCCCATCACACTCCAACATCAAGCTCCGAACCTTATTCCACCAGACCCCAATGTCAAATTGGAAGCCTTATCTGACCAGGCCCAAATATTAAACACTGAACCCTATCCTGCCAGACCCAAATATGAAACTGTGAACCCATCCCACCAGACCCCAAAATCAAACTGCAAACATAATTCCACCAGACACCAATATCAAACGGTGAACCTGATCTCACCAGATCTTAATATCAGGCTGTGAACCTTATCCCACTAGAATCCAATATCAAACTGCAGACATTGCCCAACCAGGCCACAATATCAGCTGACCAACATTATTCCACCAGGTCCCAAAATCAACCTATGACCACTATCTCACTAGGCCCCAACATGAACCTGTAAAAGCCCAAATATCAAACTGCAAACATTATCCCACCAGACCGCAACATCAAACTGTGAACATTATGCCACCAGGTCCTAATATAAAACTGCGAACCTTATCCTGTCAGGCCCCAATATCAGATTGCGAGCCTTCTATCCCCAGACTCCAATATTAAACTGGAAACCTTATCCCACCAGACCCCAATATGAAACTGCGAACCCTATCCTGCCAGATCCCAGTATTAAACTGCAAACTTATCCCACCAGACTCCAAAATCAAACTGTGAACATTATCCTACCAGGCCCCAATTTCAAACTGCAAACATTATCGCAGCAGACAACAATATCAAATAGGTAACATTATCACCCCTGGTCCCATCATCAAATGCGAGCATTATCCCTCCAATCATAAATATCAAACTGAAAGCCTAGGCCAACCAGGCCCCAGTATTAAAGTGTGAAACTTATCCCAACAGAATGCAATATTCAAATGTGAATCTTAGCTCACAGGCCCCAATATTAAATTGCAAACCATATCCCAGCAGACCCCAATATCAAACTGTGACTATTATCCCCACAGATCCTAATTTCAAACTGTGAACATTATCCCAGCAGACCAACATTAAATGGCGAACATTATCCCAGCCGACGCCAATATTATACTGGGAATATTATCCTACCAGACCCCAACATCAAACTGCGAGCCTTATTCAACCAGACTCCAATATCACCCAAGAAGCCTTATCCCACCAGGCTCAAATATTAAAGAGTGAACCTTATCTCGCCAGATCCCAATATTAAACTGCAAATCCTATCCTGCCAGATCCCAAAGTTAAACTGAAAACATTATCCGACCAGTCCCCAAAATCAAACATTATCCCAACAGATGCCAATATCAAACTGCAAATCTGTTCCCACTAGACCCCAAATATCAAAAATTGTCCCACCAGGGCCCACTGTCAGCCTCCCAACATTATCAACATCTCAGGCATAAGCCCTTCTTCAGGAATCCTTTTTTCAGCTCTGATCTCCAGCATCTGCAGTCCTCACTTTCTCCTACCAAGATTATCACCCCAGGTCCCAACATCAAACTGCGAACATTATCCCACCAGGCACCAATATCAAACTGAAAACCTTGTCCAACCAGACCCCAATATTAAAGTGCGAATCAATTCCCACCAGACCCCAAAATTCAGCAGAAGTGGATGCTGCAGATTAGAGTCAAGATTAGAGTGGTGCTGGAAAAGCATAGTAGGCCCAGGCAGCATCTAAGGAGGAGGAAAATCATTGTTTCGGGCAAAAGCCCTTCAATTTTCCTTCTCCTTTCATGCTGCCTGTCCGGCTGTGCTTTTCCAGCACCACTCTAATCTTGACCTCAATATTCAAGTGCAAACCTTATTCCACAAGACGCAAATAATAAATTGTGAAGCATATCCCACCAGACCCCAGTATTAACTGATAACCAAATCCCACTAGACCCCACTATCAAACTGCAAACACTCTCCCAGCAGACCCCAATATCAAACTGTGAACTTTATCCAACCAGGCCCCAATATAAAAAAGTGAACATTGTTGTGGACTGATGAGACAACGAACTGAAAGCCTTATCCCAACAGTCCCGAATATTAAAGTGCGAGCCTTATCCAGCCAAACTCCACTAAGAAACTGCAGACATTATCCTACCAAGCGCCAATACCAAACTGTGGACATTATCCACCCAGACCCTAATATCAACCTACCAACATTATCCCACCAGGGCCTAAAATCAACATATGACAATTATTCCATTAGGCCCCAATATCAACATGTACAGGCCTGAATATCAAACTGTGAACATTATCCCACCAGACCACAAAATCCACCTGCGAACATTGTCCCACCAGAACCCAATATCAAATGGAAAACATTATCCCACCAGACCCCAATATGATACTGGAAACATTACCCCAACAGATCCCAATATCTAACTGTGAACATTGTCCCACCAGTCCACAGGAGTCCCAAATATTAAAATGCGAACTTTATTGCGCCTGACCCCACTAAGAAACTGTGAACCTTATTGCACAAGGCCCCAATATCAGACTGGGTAAAAACAATGACTGCAGATGCTGAAAACCAAATACTGGATTAGTGGTGCTGGAGGGCTTTTGCCCGAAACGTCGATTTCGCTGCTCATTGGATGCTGCCTGAACTGCTGTGCTCTTCCAGCACCACTAACCCAATATCAGACTGCAAGCCTTATCCTACCAGACGCTGATATTAAACTGATAACCATATCCCACAAGGCCCCAAAATCAAACTGCGAACACCATCCCAGCAGACGCCAATGTCAAACTGTGAAACTTATTCAACTAGGCCCCAAACATTGTATCACCAGACCCCAACATCAAACTGAAAGCCTTATCCCAACAGTCCCAAATATTAAAGTGCGAACCTTATCCTGCCAGATCCCAAAATCAATGTACGACCATTATCCCATTAGGCCCCAATATCAACATACAGGCCCGAATATCAAACTGCGAACATTACCTCACCAGATACAAAATCCACCTGCGCACATTACCCTACAGAATCCAACATCAAACGGCAAACATTATCCCCCCAGGCCTCCATATCAAACTGCAAATGTTATGCCACAAGGCCTCAATATCAAAATGCAAACATTATCCCATCAAACCCCAACATCAAACTGTAAAAGATTATCGCTCCAGGCTAAAATATCAAACTACAAACATTATCCCACCGGGCTACAATACCAAACTGGGAACATTATCTCACCAGGTCCCAATATTAAACTCTGAGCGTTATCCTACCAGACTCGAGTACCAAACTGCAAATATTATTCCACAAGACCCCAACATCAAACTGCAAACATTATCCCACTAGACCCCAACATCAAACTGCTAACCTAATTCAAGCAGACCGCAATATCACCCTGGAAGCTTTATCCCACCAGGCCCAAATATTAAAGAGTGAATTCATCCCACCAGATCCCAAAATCAAACTGAAAACATTATCCCACCAGACCCCAAAATCAAACTGAAAACATTATCCCACCAGTCCCCAAAATCAAACTGTGAACGTTATTCTGTCAGACACCAATATCAAACTGCGAATATGTTCCCAGTAGACCCCAAATATCAAAACATAGTCCCACCAGGCCCTAATATCAGCCTACCAACATTATCACCCCAGGTGCCAACATCAAACTGTGAACATTATCCAACCAGGCACCGAACTCAAACTGAAAGTCTTGTCCAACCAGACCCCAATATTAAAGTGCGAAACATATCCCACCAGACCCCAATATTCCAGTTGGCAGAAATGGGTGCTGCAGGTGCTGGAGATGAGAGTCAAGATTAGAGTGGTGCTGGAAAAGCACAGTGGGTCAGGCAACATCCGAGAAGGAAAATCGACTTTTTAGGCAGAAGCCCTTTGGCTTTTGCCTGAAACGTCGATTTTCCTCCTTCTTGGATCAGGTGGGATAAATGTTGGTATGTTGATATTAGGGCCTGGATGGATAATGTTCACAGGTTGATACTGGGGCCCTATCCAACCAGGTCCCAATATAAAAGCGAACATTGTCACACCAGTCCACAATAACAAACTGAAAGCCTTATTCCAACAGTCCCGAATATTAAAGTGCGAACCTTATCCCGCCAGAGCCCACTAAGAAACAGCAGATATTATCCCACCAGGCACCAATATCAAACTGCGAATATTATCTACCCAGGCCCTAATATTAACCTACCAGCATTATCCCACCAAGCCCCAAAATCAACCTACGACAATTATTCTATTAGGCCCCAATACCAACATGTACAGGTCTGAATATCAAGCTGCAAGCAATATCCCACCACACCTCAATATCAAACTATGAACCTCAACCCAACAGGCCCTAATATCAAATTGCAAACATTATCCCTGCAATATCTGATACCCTTGCAATAGGAAAGATGCTGTTAAAATTGACAGGCTTCAGAAAATATTTATAAGTATGTTGGTAGATTTGAGCTGAAAGAAGAGGCTGAATTGGCTGTGGCTATTTACCCTGGAGCGTCAGAGGCTGAGTGGTGACCTTATAGAGATTTATACAATCATCTGTTTTCCCTGAACTGTCAGAGTTGGAGGGGTGACCTTACGGAGGTTTACAAATCACAAGGGGCATGGATAGGGTAAACAGACAAGGTCTTTTCCCTGGAGTGGGGGAGTCCAGACTACAGGGCATAGGTTTAAGGTGAGAGGGGAATGATTTAAAAGGGACATAAGGGGCAACTGTTTCATGCAGAGGTGGTATATTGGAGGATCTGAAACCTGAGTCGAGGCTGAGGTAATTAGTTGTTGTCAGGGACAACCACTTTACAGGTACTCTTAATAACTTAGGTGGCAACAAGATGGCTTCTCAATGCAAATAACATGACAAAACAGCTTCTAGGCTGCAAATTGACAATTCTGCTAAAGCTGCATTACATGGCTGTTAACGAGTTTTATAGCTCAGGTTATTTGCAGCTCAAGAATGGCTTTTCAGTTACTTACTGCTAATTCTGCTAATGCTGCATAAGTGATTAACCACAGTCTGCTTCAATAGAGATTAGAAGACAATGCTGCCTTTAAAGCATAGAAATAATTAGACTAGAAAAGACATTACTGGCCATCCTAACTGATCTTCAGCTGCAGGTACAATGGCTCGGTTAGTGAGATAAGGATAGCCTGAGTGGTGGAAAATGAAGTTGGTTCCCAGGAAATATCAGTGGACCAAATAACTGTCAAATAAAGCAGTATCGTGTATGAATTGGTAATTGTTTGAGTGTACTATGCGGTCATGGCCTCTACCCTTCTTTAAGAAGGGAATAAGAATGTGTGTTTTAAGCCATGTGCGCAGCTCCACCGAGGAACAAGGAAGTGCACAACCTCTATTTCTGGATGCACTGTGCCCGGCCATATGAAAAATAAAGAGTGAAGTTTTAACAGCCAGACGATTGGGAGTGTTTATTCACTGATTGCGGAACAGAGAGTCCCCACCGGGGGTGGGGGGTCCAGATCTTCACATGGAATGAACTGCCAGAGAAAGTGGTGGAGGGTAGTCCAATGCCAACATCTGAAAGACATTTGGATGGATGAATATGAACAGGAAGGGTTGAGGGAGACACGGGCTAAAGACTGGAAAATGGGCCTAGGTTAATTTGGGATATCTGATGAGCATGAATGAGTTGGACCGAAGGGCTTGTTTCCATGCTGTCCATTTCTATGAATCTATGAGTGTTAGAAGCCAACATCAAATGTCATTATAATCTTGCCTTTGCTGTATAGTAGATACAGAAAACTTAGGAAATAGGATGCAGTATAGTAAAGATGCCAAGTTACAGAGATCATGACATTATGATCAAGCGTGGGAGTAGGCAATTCAGCTCCTTCAGCCTGTTCAGTTGTTTGATAATCTCATGGCTGATCTCACCTTGATCTCAACTCTAATTCCCTGCCCACTCCTATAATCTTTCAACCCATTCTCATTAAAACTCAGTTCTCTCTCTTCCTTATGTTTACTCAATGTCCTAGCATCCACCAGATCTTGTGGTATAAAATTCCACATAGTCACAACCCTTTGAGAAAAGTAATTACTCATGGGCGGCACGGTGGCTCAGCGGTTTGCACTGCTGCCTCACAGTGCCAGGGACCCGGGTTCAATTCCAACCTCTGCGCAAACTCCACACAGACAGTTGCCTTTCTCTCTGTGTCTGCAGGGGTTTCCAGCAGGTACTTCGGTTTCCTCCCACAGTCCAAAGATGTGCAGGTTAGGGTGAATTGGCTATGCTAAATTGTCCATAGTGTTGGGTGTAGGGGAATGGATCTGGGTGGGTTGCTCTTCGGAGAGTCAATGTGGACTAGCTGGGCCAAAAGGGCCTGTTTTCAGACTGTAGGGAATCGAACCTAATCATCTATTTTAAATGTGTTAGCCCTTATCCTAAAATTATGACCAAATGATCCAGTTGCCTCCTTTCTCGATCCCTGATCAACTCTGTCAATCCCATTATTCCCCAGACCCAACTAGAAAGCAGCGAACATTTGAAAATACTCACCACTGGAACAAGTTCAACTTCCGTTTTTAACATCTCATACTGGAGTCTGTGGCAGAAAAGATATCAGAAACAAGAGTCAGCAAAAACACACACACAGCAGAGGAAATACTTAGGATGTAGAAAATGTCATAGTAGCACCTTCATTGAACATACTGTAAAGAACGTCTACAAAATCCATCAACATCAGTCAGGGACAAATATTCAGAAGAGAATAGCATTTCTCCTCATTTGAGTTCACTGTGTATAAATCCTCCCTCTCTAACCCTGCATCCTTGCCAGTTCAGCATACAAATTTATAATATTCCCTGCTTGTGTCCCCAGGATGACCACACAACATTCCCTGCAGTGACTGCCACTCCTTGTGGTCGACAGTCCCCTCCATTTGGGGATGAAGTCAACTCAGGGTCAGGATTCGCTGTCCTGAGTCTTCATGTGGGCTGAAAGAGAGCTGCAGATCTTGGAGCAATGGCGGGGGTCGTCCCATGGGTAAGCCACGGTTCAGGGATGAGGATTTGTTTCCTTCCCTCTCCTCCTGTCTCATCCACGAGAAACTGGGGGTTATCCAGCTTTGATGGACAGGTTGTCACCATTCTGGAGGGCGGGGCCTCAAGCTCCACCCACTCATTACACAGACGGCCCCCTACAAAGATGGCGGCGGCGGCCGCACACCCGCCCGGCCGCGCGATGCCCCCCTACAAAGATGGCGGCGGCCGCACACCCACCCGGCCGCGGGATGCCCCCTACAAAGATGGCAGCAGCCGCACACCCACCCGGCCGCGGGATGCCCCCTACAAAGATGGCGGAGGCCGCACACCCACCCGGCCGCGGGATGCCCCCTACAAAGATGGCAGCAGCCGCACACCCACCCGGCCGCGGGATGCCCCCTCCAAAGATGGCGGCAGCAGCCGCACACCCACCCGGCCGCGGGATGCCCCCCTACAAAGATGGCGACCGTCACCTTCGGCACCCCCCACCCCCTGCCTCCGCGGGCAAGCCGCCGGTGTCCGGTTCGCCCCACAAACGGCGCCGCATTCCGCGCTGCCTCCCTCACTCACGCGAGGCGTCCGCGGAACCTTTCGTTCGTTTCGCCCGATCCGTCGCCCCTGTTACCTGTCGCTGCATTTTGTAACATTCGCCGAACGGGAGGGGAGGGAAGGGGGGGGGGGGGGGGAGAGTTAGAAACAAACTGACTGACCGCCCGCCATCTTGGCTCGCGCGTTCCACGCGCATGCTCCCTTCACGGCGCGGTGTGCGCCTGCGTACCAACGTACTTTGGCGGGGGGCGCGGGGAATATAAACCGTCCTCCGACGCTCCGCGCGTGCTCCAGTTACCGCGCGGGTGTGCGCCTGCGTGGCAACGTACTTCCGGTGGAGCGGGAGCTTTCGAGAAGGCGGAGGAGCTCGCTGAGCCGTTTCTGATGATGGCGGCGGCGGCGGCGGCGGGTTTGCCGGTTAAAACGGAGCAGGCCGGCCAGTGCGTGCGTGCGTACGTGCGGGTGGGAAATAAATCGCGCTGATGGCCGTCTGAGCCAGAGATTGATGCTGTAACGCGAGGCAAGGCGGAGGTGGGAGTGGAGGGGGTGTGTGTGTGTGTGTGTGTGTGTGTTGCTGGGGAAACGCAGCACCAAGCAGCAGGTCAGGCAGGGTCCCACCCTGGGAGGTGGAAAGCCGCAGTGCTGGTTGTTAAGGTGAGGCAAAAAGATGTGATACAAGAAGCTAAGACAGTGGAGTTAGTTAAAGGAGACCCCCCCCCCCCCCTCCCCAAGAGGAGCTGCAGGAGAGTGTCCAGCCCAGGCAAGGGGCTGGGGGATGGAGTCTGTGTCCCTGGTTCTCTTCAAATACCTGTGGGTAAAGTTCACTCACGACAAGGGGGGGGGGGAGAAGTTTATAGTTTTGAGAGATACCGAGATGAGCCGGTTGCTGGGAGTGAGATACGAGCACTCTTCCCGATCTGTTAGCCGAGAGTGTGGTAACTTGTGGGATAGGTGGGCAGACATTTAGTGTTCCCCTGTGTAAGATCTGGCTGGAGTGCCGACCTAACTCTGAGGAAGTTACCATGGGAGGTTATAGTTTTTGAGAGGTGCAGGATCTAGCCAGTGGCTGATAGTAAGGGATGAGTCAATATGCGTGCAGGAGTTGTAAGTAGTTGTTAATTATTCTCTGTACTTTAAGAAGTAAAGTTGTTTAGGGTGTAGCTTTCTGCATTAGTGGTGCTGGAAGAGCACAGCAGTTCAGGCAGCATCCAAGCAGCTTCGAAATCGACGTTTCTGGCAAAAGCCCTTCATCAGGAATAAAGGCACTGAGCCTGAAGCATGGAGAGATAAGCTAGAGGAGGGTGGGGGTGGGGAGAAACCTAGGTTTTACCTAGGGTGTAGCTTTGATATCCAGACGTTTCATTACCTGCCTCGGTAACATCATCAGTGGTGACCTCCAAGTGAAGTGAAGCTGTTGTTTCCTGCTTTCTATTTATATCTTTGTCCTGATGGGGTTCCTGGGGTTTGTGGTGATGTCGTTTCCCGAGGGGTTGATAGATGGCATCTAGATCTATGTGTTTTGTTTATGGCGTTGTGGTTGGAGTGCCAGGCCTCTAGGAATTCTCTGACATGTCTTTGCTTAGCCTGTCCCAAGATAGAGGTGTTGTCCCAGTCGAATTGGTGGTTTTTTTTCATCCATGTGTAGGGCTATGAGGGAGAGAGGGTTGTCTTTTTTTGTGGTTAGCTGGTGTTCATGTATCCTAGTGGCTAACTTTCTTCCTGTTTGTCCTATGTAGTGTTTGTGCCAGTCCTTGCATGGAATTTTGTAGATGATGTTGGTTTTGTCCATGGGTTGTACTGGGTCTTTTAAGTTTGTTAGTTTTAGTTTTCAAAAAAAAACTCAGTGCGCAAAGCTGCACCCTAAACCTCAACTTGAGCTACAAACCTTACAGTAAAGTTGTTAATTTATACTTTAAATAGTCTTTGGACTCTCATTCTCAGAGATTACTATATGGGATAAATCTTTTCCGTGTTGCTGGTTTAAATTAAGCAGGTAGTTTTACCCTATGTTGTTACAGTTTAGTGGGCTCTGCCCTGGATTTCAACTGGTTTAGACTGATTTGAATACATTTGGGGGTAATAAAAATCTCAGCAGATTTAAACCCTTGCAGCCTGGTGTCCTAGATCTTTTAAGTAAAATGTAAGTGAGGCAATTTGTTTAATTTCTGTTACTTGTGGTTGATTTTAAATTGAAAGTGAGCGAAGTGGATCTAAATATTGCATGTGAGGGATTTGAAGACGATTCTCAAATTTTCAGAGAAACTGTAGAAGGAAAGAAAAAGGCCATTCTTTTAGAATTAGAAAATACATTAGTTTAGGGTTTGACAAAGGGCAAAAATAAAGCTGAAATTGTAAAGGAGTTACTTAAACACCTAGACGTGTCAGAGAAACAGACAAGTGCGGAAGAAGTAGAAAAACTTAGATTGCAATTGAGAAAAATTGTTTTAGAAGATAAACAAAGGGAGAGAAAAATAGAAAGAAAGACAGAAGCAATAGAGGGCGACAGTTCTTAGCTGAGCAAAAAGACAGAATTTGAATTGGAACTCATGACTTAGTCAGTTAACAGGGTGGAGATTAAAAATGAAGGTAGTGATATATACCAATATGTCAAAACACTCTTATTTTGAGAAAGATGTTGAAGCCTTTATTTAATTTTAAAAATTGGCTAGGCAAATGGAGTTGTCTGAGGATTTATGGGTAGTGCTAGTTCAGATTAAACTGATAGGCAGAGCTAGTGAGGTATTTGTCACCTTGTTAAATAAGGTGACAAGATTATTAAAAGGTTAAACAGGCTATTTTAATTGCTTTTGAATCTGTAAAAGAAGCTTATAAACAGTGGTTCTGAAACACAAAGGAGGAAGCAGGTCAGACTTATGTTGAGTTTGAAAGAATTTTGATAAATGGGGTGTCTTCTCTGAAAATAGATAGGAACGTTGAGGCACTACAATTAACTTTTCTGCTGAAGGAGTTTAAAGCCTCACTCCCAGAGATAAGAATTCATCTGGAGGAACAGAAGGTTCAAAAAGTGGGAAGGGCAGCAGAATTGGCAGATGAATGCATGTTGGTGCATAAGACAAGCTTCCAACCAGACTTTGTCCTGTGAGGGAGAGAAGTCGGCTGAAGGGGAGTTCCTACACCACGAGACTGAGTAGAGAACGCTGGTCAGGGTTTACCACTGGTTAAAGAAGGTGGACAAGAGGTGAAAGACCTTAGGTGTTTTTGCTGTAATGGAGTGAAATATGAACTGTTACAGTACCGGTGGTTTCAGAAGGGGGACAAGGAAAAGGTGCTTTAACTGCCAGAAAGTGGGACATGTAAAGTCACAGTGCTAGTTATTAAAGAAAGGCACTGTGGGAAAAGATGTGGTGAATGAAACTAAGCCAGTGGCATTAGTGAAGGTAGTAAAGGTGACACCAGCAAGAGCCAAAGAGCTGCAGGAGAGTTAACAGCCGAGGCAGGGGCTGGGTATGGAGTTAGTACCTGATCTCTCTGAAGAATTCGCCTCTGTGGGTCAAGTTTATTCAGAATGGGGGAGGAGAAGGGGGAAGTTAAAATTCTGAGAGATACAGGATCTAACCAGTGGCTGATAGTAAGGAATGAGTGAATATGTACTCTTTCTGGTCTGTTCCCTGAGAATATGACAATTTGTGAGAGATGGACAGAAATTTAGCAATCCCCTACTTAAGATCAGGTTGAAGTGCCAGCTCCAGACAGGGAAAGTTAGTGGGACTGATCAACTATGTCAGTTCCAGGAATTCAGATTGTTCTTGGGAATTATTTAGCAGGAGTTGAAAAGTATGGTGCTGGAAAAACACAGCAGCCCAGGCAGCATCTGACGAGCAGGAGAATCGACATTTCAGGCATAAGCCCTTCTTCAGGCTATGCCCGAAACGTCTATTCTCCTGCTCCTCGGATGCTGCCTGGCCTGCTGTGTTTTTCCAGCACCACATTTTTCAACTTTGGTACTTCAGCATCTGCAGTCCTCACTTTCTCCTAATTATTTGGCAGGATAAGGTGGGAATGACTTGTGGAGAAGCCCAAGGAAGACCAAGATGGGGAGAAGGATGGGAAGTTATAATTTTAAGAAGGACAGAATCCATTTGCTGTGTTGTCAGATGAAGTGTCAAGAGATCATGAAGAGGTCAAACAGGTTATTTTAAGTGATTGTGAATTGACACCAGAAGCCTTTAGACAGCGGTTCAAAAACACAAAGAAGGAACCAGGTCAGACTTGAGTTTTAAAGTATTAAACACAATCATCTTGATCGATGGGTGCGTGCTTTGAAAATAGATAGGCTCTTTGAGACTCGAAGAGATTATTTTGCTGGAGGAGTTTAAAAACACACTATCAGGGGTGGTGAGCTGCCAGAGGAAGTCATGGAGGCTCGTAAAGTTGCAACATTTTAAGAGGCATTTGGATGGGTATATAAATAGAAGGATTTGGAGGGATATGGACCAGCTGCTGGCAGGTGGGACTAGATTGGATTGGAATATCTGGTCTGCAACGACGAGTTGGACCGAAGGGTCTGTTTCCGTGCTGTATATCTCTGTGACTGAGTTCATGTGGAGGAACAGAAAGTTCAGGAAGTGAGAAGGGCAGCAGAATTAACAGATGAGAACATCTTGGTGCGTAAGACAAGCTTCTGGCCAGAATTTTATCTTCTAAGGGATAGAAGTTGGAACAAGGGGAGATCACTCATTACGAAATCAAGAGTAGCGAGCACTAATAAGAATTTACTACAGGTTAAAACAAAAGCCCAAGAGATTGGAAAAGAGGTGAGGCCGTATGGGGCGTCCATGTAGCAAAGTGGGACACATAAAGCCACATTGCTGGTCTTTAAAGGCAAAGATGTGGTAAAAGAAGCTAAGCCAGTGGCATTAGTGAAGGTTAGTAAAGGAGACCTCAAGAATAGCTGTGGCATCATTCCTGATGACTGGATTTTGCCTGAAACGTTGGTTTTGTTTTTTTTCCCTGCTGCCTGACCTGCTGTGCTTTTCCTGCACCACTCTAATCTAGAATGTTAAAAATCACAACACCAGGTTATAGACTATCAGGTTTATTTGGGGGCACTGGCTTTTGGAGTGCTGCTCCTTCATCAGGTAGTTGTGGAGCAGGACCACTACACAGAATTTATAGCAAATGTTTAAAGTATGATGTAACTGAAATGATATGAAAAAAAAACCTGGATTGTTTAAGTCGCTTATCTGTTAGAATGGGCATGGTCTGATTTCAGTTCCTTCATATTTAAATCGCTGAAATTTTAGTTACATTCTCAAGTGAATGTTAACAATTGGTGTCATGTCGGCCTAGATAATGTATTGAAGGTGTGAATGAGGTGCTCTGTGAGGCTGTCTGTGTCCCAATGTTCAGTCTGATTCTAATCTTAAAAAAATGGATTTGCAGATTCTTACATGGGCTCATGCAGCTTTTGTTCCATAGCTACCTGATGCCCCGAAAGCTAATGCTTCCAAATAAACCTGTTGGAATATAACCTGGTGTTGTGATTTTTAACTTTGTACACCCCAGTCCAACACTGGCACCTCCAAATTTGGATAGGATGGACAGGGAGAACCTTTTCCCTCAGATGGTGATGGCTGGCGTGAGGGGGCATATCTTTCACCACTCTTTTGAAGCTATAGGGCACATCTCAGATTTTATTTCTTTATTCAGTGGCCTAGGGCTGTGGAGCGTACTGCCTGCAACAGTAGGAGACTTGCCACCTTCAAGGGTATTTTCCAGCACTGGTCCATATCCCTCTAAACCCTTCCTCATCATATATAGTGGAAACTTGATTATCTGAACGAGATGGGTGGCACTATTTCGTTCGAATAATCGATTATTTGGAAAATCAATTAAATGCCTTTCCTCTGCGGCTCGGAATTTTTAAATCTGCTCCCCATTTAGGAGACTAGCATCAGCGCGCAGTGTGTGACACCCTGCCCCTCCCATCCAGCACGGCCGCCAAAACTGGTCCAGTCCTGACCCTGCTCCCCAGCGCACAGTGCATGAGCCCCTGCCCCCTACAAAGTCCCCTATCACCACACCCGGCCCCTCTCCGGGGCATCTAGACTGCACACCAACAAAACTGCTGCAGCTGCCTTTGTGGGGGTAAGTCTCCAAACAGCGCACGCACAACTTTTTATTGCAAATTTTTGACCAGTTCCATGTTTGCCCTGCACAGGACGATGTTGAAGTGATTATTCCTGCGAAGCGGAGTGGGGTGATAGTGTGGGGAGAGAGGGAGGGAGGGCGGGAGGTTGGTCATTTGGAGACAGTGCCTATTTAATCGCTGTAAACAAAAGACGTGATCGCTGTTGGAAACAAGTCTTTGGTATCATGTTTCTATCAGGAGCTCGATCTCCTTCAGATAATCCGATTTTGAGATACTCAAGGTTCCCCTGTACTTCTCAAGATGCCTTTTAAATGTTGCAATTGTACCCGCCTCCACCTCTTCCTCTGGCAACTCATTCCATACACCCACCATCCTCCGCATTTAAAAAAAAAATTATCCCTTCGGTACCTTTTTGTATCTTTCCTCTCTCACCCTTAACCTTTTGTCCTCTAGTTCTGGACTCCCCCACACCAAGGAAGAGACTTCCGTGCCCCTCATGACCGTATAAACCTCTCTCCGGTCACCCCTCAGCCTCCAATGCTCCAATGGAAACAACCCCATCCTATTCGGCCTCTCCCTAAAGCTCAAATCCTCCAACCCTGGCAACATCTTTGTAAATCTTTTCTGAACCCTTTCAAGGTTCAAAACATCCTACCGATAGGAAGGAGACCAGAATTGCACGCAACATTCCAAAAAATGGCCTAACCAACATCCTATATAGCTGAACCATGACCTCCCAACTCCTATACTCCATACTCTGACCAGTAAAGGAAAGCATAGCAAATGCCTTATTCATTGTCCTATCTACCTGTGACTCCACTTTCAAGGAGCTATGAACCTGCACTCCAAGGTCTCTTTGTTCTGCAACACTCCCATAAAGATTTTGCACAGACACTTCAGACTCCCCACGATGTGGAAATAGGCCGTTCGGCCCAACAAGTCTGCACCGATCCTCCGAAAAGTATTGCACCCAAACATCATCCCCTACTACCCCTGACGAATGCACCTAACCCTCGATAGATATACACAAAGGCTGGTGTAGTAGCTTTGCTTTTTACTTTTTTTCAGGATTATGCTTTTCTCTCATCACCAGTGAAATAACTCCACAGAGATCGGTATCCCGTCACCAAGTCCCCCTTTATGTACACGTGGAAAGTCCTTGACACTGAGCCAGCTCCCTCAGAGCCAGCTCTCAAAGTGAACACAACCTCTTTTTTTTTTTTTTTCCCCCCAGCACCCATGTTTGTGTGCAGGTTTGTGAGACAGTGAAAGACACAAGGTGCAAGAATCTTGATTCAGTTTCCACCATCAGGAAGAAAAGGAACACCCGAGTGGCCAGTGACAAGCCGTGCCCTTTTCATCAAAGGGAGTAGTAGCTTTGTTTTGTGATGGGATAAGTGTGATCTAACACATCATGAGTTCCAATCTTGAACTGTGTGTACAATGTTAAAAATCACACGACACCGGGTTATAGTCAAAAAGATTTATTTGGAAGCACTAGCTTTTGAAGCACTGCTCCTTCGTCAGGTGGTTGTGGAGTATAAGATTGTAAGACACAGAATTTATAGCAAAAGTGTTATGCAACTGGTGTGATATGTTGAACAAACCTAGATTGCTGTCAAATCTTTCACATTTTAAGATGGGTTGTAGGGTTTGGTTCATTAATCTGTAAATCCCAGTACTAATTTCAAGTCACTTTTTCTTGAGATAACTTTAGGTTTTATAAAATGTTTCGGCTCAGCCAATGCGTTTAAGATTAGGGTCTGTATCCCAATCTTGAGTCAGACTGGTTCGACTTCCAAAGTAGGAATTAATAAAATATTACATGAGTTAACTACCTGCTGGTTGTATGTGTTTTGAGTGAAATAGAACGTGTCTGCAAATGGAAATTCACCCCATAGACTTTTGTTCGTGTGTGTTTGGTCGAGTATGTACATGAGTATGATGGTGTATAAGTCTGAGTGTGTGTGGGGAGTGCAAGCGTGTGTGTATGAGAGACAGGGTCTGCGTTGAGAATGTGTATAAAGTATGAGCAGGTAAGCAAATAATTAACATTAGGGGTGTGTGAGGCAAAAGCTCAGCTTGGATCAAATAAGTAAATAAGTAATAAGGATCAACTAAAAGTAAACAATGAGGTGCTGGGGGCAACTGTAATGCTTTCACAAGGTGAAAAAGCATCCATTATGTAAAGGCGAAAGGGAGGGCTGCAGGTGCTGGAGATTAGAGTCGAGAGTGTGGTGCTGGAAAAGCGCAGCAGGCCAGGTAGCATCCGAGAAGCAGGAATATCAATGTTTCAAGCAAAAGCCCTTCATCAGGAATGAGGCTGTGAGCCTCGGGTGGGGTGGGGCTAGAGAGAAGGTAGCTGAGAGTGCGATAGGTGGACGGAGGTGGGAGTAATAGGGATAGGTCAGGGAGGAGGGTGGAATAGCAGGGGCAGGTGGAAAGGAAGATGGACGGGTCATGATGGTGCCGAGCTGGAAGGCTGCAACTGGTATAAGGTGGGGAGGGGGAAGTGAGGAAACTGGTGAAAACCACATTGATGCCATATGGTTGGAGGGTCTTGAGGCAGAAGATGAGGCATTTTTCCTCCAGGTGTCTGATTTATAAGGGTGTGGCACTGGAGGAGGCCCAGATTCTTGGCCAAATGGGAGGGGAAGTTGAAGTGTTCGGCTAAAGGACGGTGGGATTGGTTGGTGCAGGTGTCCCAGAGATGTTTTCTGAAGCGATTTGCGAGTAGGTGCCCTGTCTCCCCCAATGTGTAAGAGATCGCATCAGGAGTAACGAATATGGTTAGTGATGTGTGGAAGTGAAGATGAGACATTGATATGTGTGTGGAAGGATCCTTTGGGGTCTTGGACAGAGGTAAGGTGGGGGAGGAGGAGTGGGTGCAGGTCTTGCATTTCCTGTGGTGGCAGGGGAAGGTTTGGGAGGGGAGAGTGGGTTGTTTTGGAGGAGGCATGGACGAGGAAGAAAGCAGATATGGGTGGGGAGGGAAATATATCTCTGGTGGTGGCATCTGTGTGTAGGTGGCGGAAATGTTGGAGAATAGTACCATGTATATGGAGTTTGGTGGGGTGGAAAGTGGGTGGGGGGATGGGAGGAGTTCTGTTCTTGTTGCAGTTGAAGGGGTGGGATTTGAGTGCAGGATGTGGATGAGATGCGCTGGAGGGCATCATCAACCATGTGGGAGTGGAAATTGTCGTCTTTAAAAAGGAGGCCATCTAGTGTGCTCTCTAGTGAAACTGGTCCTCCTGGGAGCAGATGTCGTGGAGGTGGAGGAATTGGAAATAAGGAATAGCAGTTTTTTTTTTAAACAGGAGGCAGGGTCAGAGGAGGTGTCATCCAGTTAGCTTTGGGAGTGGGTGGGTTTGTAGAAAATGCCGGTGAGTTGGTCACAGTTGGCGGTAGAGAGGTCCAGGAATGGGATGAAGGGGTCTGAGAAGGTCCAGGTGAATTTAAGTTCGGAGTAGAATGTGTTAGTGAAGTCAATGAACTGAACTGTTCCACCACCTCGTGGGAGCACGAGGTGGCGCTGATACAGTCTTCAGTGTAGCAGAGGAAAAGGTGGGGGGTGATGCAGGTGTAACTCAGGAAGATAGACTGTTCTACGTAGGCAACAAAGAGGCAGGCATAGCTGGGATCGAAGCAAGTGTCCACGGCTACCCCTTTCATCTGGAGGTAGTGGGAGGATTTAAAGGAGAAATTAAGAGTGAGGGCCAGTTCAGCGAAATGAATTAGAGCGTCGATGGAAGGGTCCTGGTCGTGAAGACGGGAGAGGAAGAGACTGAGGGCTTGGAGGCTTTGATCATGACAGATGGAGGTGTATGTGGACTGGATGTCCATGGGAAGATGAGGCGTTAGGGGCCATGGAATCTGAAGTCTTGGAGGTGGGTGGTGTCCTGAATATGTGTGCATGGGGGTGGTGGTGGGGAGGGGGGGAGATGATGTTTAGGACAGTATTGAGGTATGTAGAGATGAATTCGGTGGTGCAAGAGCAAGCTGAGATGATGGGTCAGCCGCGGTAGTCAGGCTTGGGGGGTCTTAGGTAGGAGGTAGAACCAGGTGGTGCAGGATTCTGAACTGAGTTTAGAAATTGTGGGTGGGAGAACACCTGAGGTGATGAGGTTGTATATGGTCTGGGAGATGGAGCTTTGGTCTGATGATTCATTATATAAAGCTATTTAACAAAATGAAGCATTCAGTATATAAAGTCAATTAACAAGATGAAAAGTGTTCATTATAGAACATAGAACAATACAGCACAGAACAGGCCCTTCGTCCCACAATGTTGTGCCGAACTTCTATCCTAGATTAAGCACCCATCCATGTACCTACCCAAATGCCGCTTAAAGGTCGCCAATGATCCTGACTCTACCACTCCCACGGGCAGCGCATTCCATGCCCCCACCACTCTCTGGGTAAAGAACCCACCCCTGACATCTCCCCTATACCTTCCACCCTTCACCTTAAATTTATGTCCCCTTGTAACACTCTGTTGTACCCAGGGGAAAAGTTTCTGACTGTCTACTCTATCTATTCCTCTGATCATCTTATAAACCTCTATCAAGTCCCCCCTCATCCTTCGCCGTTCCAACGAGAAAAGGCCGTGAACTCTCAACCTATCCTCGTACGACCTATTCTCCATTCCAGGCAACATCCTGGTAAATCTTCTCTGCACCCTCTCCAAAGCTTCCACATCTTTCCTAAAGTGAGGCGACCAGAACTGCACACAGTACTCCAAATGTGGCCGAACCAAAGTCCTGTACAGCTGCAACATCACTTCACGACTCTTGAATTCAATCCCTCTGCTAATGAACGATAATACACCATAGGCCTTCTTACAAACTTTATCCACCTGAGTGGCAACTTTCAAAGATCTATGTACATAGACCCCAAGATCCCTCTGTTCCTCCACCTGACTAAGAACCCTACCATTAACCCTGTATTCTGCATTCTTATTTGCTCTTCCAAAATGGACAACCTCACACTTGGCAGGGTTGAACTCCATCTGCCACTCCTCAGCCCAGCTCTGCATCATATCTCAGTCCCTTTGCAAACGACAAATACCCTCCTCACTGTCCACAACTCCACCTATCTTCATATCATCTGCAAAGTTACTGACCCACCCTTCGACTCCCTCATCCAAGTCATTAATAAAAATTACAAACAGCAGAGGACCCAGAACTGATCCCTGCGGAACTCCACTTGTAACTGGGCTCCAGGCTGAATATTTACCATCTACCACCACTCTCTGACTTCAACCGGTTAGCCAGTTTTCTATTCAATTGGCCAAATTTCCCTCTATCCCATGCATCCTGACTTTCCACATAAGCCTACCATGGGAAACCTTATCAAATACCTTACTAAAATCCATGTACACTACATCCACTGCTCTACCCTCATCCACATGCTTGGTCACCTCCTCGAAGAATTCAATAAGACTTGTAAGGCAAGACTTACCCTTCACAAATCCGTGCTGGCTGTCCCTAATCAAGCAGTGTCTTTCCAGATACTCATAAATCCTATCCCTCCGTACCCTTTCCATTACTTTACCAACCACAGAAGTAAGACTAACTGGGCTGTAATTCCCGGGGTTATCCCTATTCCCTTTTTTGAACAGGGGCACAACATTCGCTACTCTCCAGTCCCCTGGTATCACCCCCGTTGACAAGGAAGACGAGAAGATCATTGCCAACGGTACTGCAATTTCCTCTCTTGCTTCCCACATAATCCTAGGATATATCCCGTCAGGCCCGGGGGACTTGTCTATCCTCAAGTTGTTCAAAATGTCCAACACATCTTCCTTCCTAACAAGTATCTCTTCTAGCTTACCAGTCCGTTTCACACTCTCCTCTTCAACAATATGGTCCCTCTCGTTCGTAAATACTGAAGAGAAGTACTTGTTCAAGACCTCTCCTATCTCTTCCGACTCAATACACAATCTCCCACTACTGTCCTTGATCGGACCTACCCTCGTTCTCGTCATTCTCAGGTTTCTCACATACGCATAGAATGCCTTGGGGTTATCCTTGATCCTCTCCGCCAAGGATTTTTCATGCCCTCTCTTAGCTCTCCTAATCCCTTTCTTCAGGTCCCTTCTGGCTATCCTGTATCCCTCCACTGCTCTGTCTGAACCCTGTTTTAGATTAGATTAGATTACTTACAGTGTGGAAACAGGCCCTTCGGCCCAACAAGTCCACACCGCCCCGCCGAAGCGCAACCCACCCATACCCCTACATCTACCCCTTACCTAACACTACGGGCAATTTAGCATGGCCAATTCACCTGACCTGCACATCTTTGGACTGTGGGAAGAAACCGGAGCACCCGGAGGAAACCCACGCAGACACGGGGAGAATGTGCAAACTCCACACAGTCAGTCGCCTGAGGCGGGAATTGAACCCAGGTCTCTGGCGCTGATAGGCAGCAGTGCTAACCACTGTGCCACCGTGCCGCCCCAAACCTTATGTAAGCCTCCTTCCTCAACCTTATGTAAGCCTCCTTCTTCCTCTTTACTAGACATTCAACCTCCCTCGTCAACCAAGGCTCCCTCACACGACCATTTCTTTCCTGCCTGATAGGTGCGTACATATCAAGGACACGTCGTATCTGCTCCTTGAAAAAGTTCCACATTTCCATCACATCCTTCCCTGACAGCCTATGCTCCCAACTTATGCTCCTCAAATCCTGTCTGACAGCATCGTAATTTCCCTTCCCCCAATTGTAAAATCTACCTTGTTGTGCGCACCTATCTCTCTCCATAACCAAGGTGAAAGTCACAGAATTGTGGTCACCATCACCAAAATGTTCACCCACTAACAAGCCCATCACTTGTCCCGGTTCATTACCGAGTACCAAATCCAATATGGCCTCCCCTCTGGTTGGACAATCTACATACTGCATTAGAAAAGCTTCCTGGACACACTGCACAAACACCGCCCCATCCAATTTACTTGATCTAAAGAGCTTCC
The DNA here is from genome assembly GCF_047496795.1 of Chiloscyllium punctatum. Taxonomy (NCBI): domain Eukaryota; kingdom Metazoa; phylum Chordata; class Chondrichthyes; order Orectolobiformes; family Hemiscylliidae; genus Chiloscyllium; species Chiloscyllium punctatum. The sequence goes on from NC_092774.1 coordinate 51,187,605, forward strand.
AATCAATATTTGGGAAGTTGAAGTCGCCCATGACTACGACCCTGTGGCTTCTGCACCTTTCCAAAATCTGTTTCCCAATCTGTTTCTCCACATCTCTGCTGCTATTGGGGGGCCTATAGTAAACACCCAACAATGTGACTGCACCTTTCCTATTTCTGACTTCAGCCCATACTACCTCCAAAGGCAGATCCCCCTCAAACTTCCTTTCTGCAGCCGTTATACCATTTCTAATTAACAATGCCACCCCCCCTCCTTTTTTACCACCCTCCCTAATCTTACTGAAACATCTGTAACCAGGAACCTCCAACAGCCATTCCTGTCCGTCATCTATCCACGTTTCTGTGATGGCCACAACATCGTAGTTCCAGGTTCCGATCCACGCCTTAAGTTCACCCACCTTATTTCTGATACTCCTTGCATTGAAGTATATGCACTTGAGCCCATCTCTGTGTCCGCAATTAGTCCCTGTCAGTGCTACCTTCTCCACAGCCTCCCTACAGTCTTGGACATCCTGACAAACAGCTAGCTTACTTGCTGGACTACAAGTCCGGATCCCATCCACCTGCCAAATTAGTTTAAACCCCCCCGAATAGTGCTAGCAAACCTACCCCCCAGGATATTGGTGCCCTTCTGGTTCAGGTGCAACCCGTCCTGTTTGTACAGGTCCCACCTTCCCCAGAATGCAGCCCAATTGTCCAAATACCTGAAGCCCTCCCTCCTACACCATCCTTGCAGCCACGTGTTCAACTGCACTCTCTCCCTATTCCTTGCCTCACTGTCACGTGGCACCAGCAACAACCCAGAGATGACGACTCTGTCCGCCCTAGCTTTCAGCTTCCAGTCTAACTCCCTGAGCTCTTGAATGACCTCCCCACCCCTCTTCCTACCTATGTCGTTGGTGCCAATGTGTTCCACGACTTCTGGCTGCACACCCTCCCCCTTAAGGATTCTGAAGACACGGTCAGACACGTCTTGGACCCTGGCACCTGGGAGGCAACAAACCATCCGAGAGTCTCGCCCATGTCCACAGAACCGCCTGTCCGTCCCTCTAACTGCAGAGTCTCCTATAACTAGCGCTCTCCTCCTCTCCCCCTTTCCCTTCTGAGTCTCAGAGCCAGACCTCACGCCACAGACCCCTTCACTGCAGCTTACACCTGCAAGGCTGTCCCCCCCAACAGTTTACAAAGCTGTATACTTATTATTTAGGGGAACGACTACAGGGGAACCCTGCACTGCCTGCTTCTTCCCCTTCCCACCTCTAACTGTTATCCAGCTACCTCTGTTCTCTGGCGTAACTATGTCCCTGTAACTTCTATCAATCACCCTCTCAGCCTCTCGAATAATCCTCAGTTCATCCAACTCCAGTTCCAGTTCCCTAACTCGTTCGGTGAGGATCAGGATCTGACTGCATTTCCTGCAGACGAAGTCGGCAGGTGTATCGGTGGTCACCCCTACCTCAAACATCCTGCAGGAGGAACATTCCACCGCCTGCGCTGCCATGACTGTACAATTCGTCTCCAAAACAAGAACACTGAGTCACTTACCTGTGGACTTTAAAGTTAGGTTAGAGGAGGAGGGTGGGAGGGAGGCCCTACAAAGTAGGGCTTGGGGTCAAGAACACACCCACTCAAATACTGATCACTTACCTTCCCGACCAGCTCTGCGCTCCAACCTCACTTCCGCCCAGCTCGCGCCGCTCTCTGCAGTGAAAAGTCTCCCAGGTTCGCTTTTACTCGGCCGCTGCTCGCACTCAAATGACTGTTGGTGTAAAAGGGTGAGTATTTATACTCTCTGTTCTCCTTCCCGGCTGCCCCTCTGCTTGCTGTCACTTCCTCTGCTGCTCCTGCTCTTTCTGTGAAGAGAGAGACAAAAAACACCGCTGCCTGCTACAGGTAAGTAATTTTAAAACAAACTGTCTTACCTTAGCTGAAGTCTCCCGGGTTCGCTTTTACTCGGCCGCTGCTCGCACTCAAAATTATGTGAAGCCAGTTAAGAAAGTTAAGAATATTCATTGTGTAAAAGCAGATGACTTAATCTTTACTATTGACACTTGCTGATTGTAACGGTCACCCAATCAATACGTATGTTGCCTTATCTGAATGCTTCTCCCTGTAAATTACTCTATAATTCATTAAGGAACCGCTGTTCCAGAGCAGACAGAATTCCTGTCTCTGTGCACATGGGTAATCATTCTCTCTCCCTTTAGGGCTTGGAGTAAAGATAAAGGAGGTAAAATCATTGTGTCTGAGTGGTTTTTTCAACTGATACAACGATAGGGAGACAGGACAACAGGTCTGTGTGTCGTGTCATCATGCAATCACCCGTATTGCGACATAAATCCAAAGTCCCGGTTGAGCCAACCCCATGGGTACTGAACTTGGCTGTTAGCCAGTCTGTGTTGTTGCCTGTCAGGAAGTCTGCCTTCGAGGGTGCTCTGCTGAAGATCTGAGGTCGAATGTTCCTGACTGCTGAAGTATTCTGGATTAGTGGTGCTGGAAGCGCACAGCAGTTCAGGCAGTATCCAAGGAGCTTCGAAATTGATGTTTCGGGCAAAAGCCCTTCAGGAATAAAGGCAGTGAGCCTGAAGCGTGGAGAGATAAGCTAGAGGAGGGTGGGGGGTGGGGAGAAAGTAGCATAGAGTACAATGGGTAAGTGAGGGTGGGGATGAAGGTGATCGGTCAGGGAGGAGAGGGTGGAGTGGATAGTAGAAAAGGAGATAGGCCAGTAGGACAAGTCAGGAGCAAATGACCTGGGAGTTGCAGTGGGAGAGGGACTCAGAGATTCTTGTAGAGAGAGGAGGAAAACTTCTTCAAGGCAGGCATGGTTTCCAGCATCTGCAGTCATTGTTTTTACACCTTGCTGAAGTATTCCTCTACTGGGAGGGAGCACTCCTGTATGGTGATTGTTGCACGGTATCCATTCATTCATAGTGTCTGCTTGGTCTCGCCAATGTACAATGCCATGGGTCATCCTTGCCTGACCAGTGTATGAGCTGTAAAATATGTAAAACTTAATAGCAATCTAGGTTCGTTCAATAAATTGTTTCACTTGCATGACGCTGTCAGCTTTTGCTGTAAATTCTGTGTCTTATGATCCTGCTCCACAACCACCTGTTGAAGGAGCAGTGCTCAGAAAGCTAGTGCTTCCAAATCAACCTGCTGGACTCTAACCTGGTGTTGTGTGATTTTTAACTTTGCCCATTCAAGCCTGACTGACCATTCTCAAAGATCGTGGCGATCTGCCCTCTGTCTCAATTTCTTATTCAATGACGACCCTGATAACCAACAACTCCTCGATATTTCAATAATCTGCCTTCTGTATGAAAACTTTGTTATAACTTTCACAATTCTCTAGGGTTGACCATTCCAGGAATTCATTTCACATGTGAAATTCCTTCACATCTTAGTTATAATTTACTGTCTTACTCTGCAACAATGTCCACCAGTTGAAGATTCCCTCACTAATGGATAATCTACCCTGTAAAGTCCCCTCAGGCTGTTGTAAATTTCAATGAATTAATGCCTAACTTAATATTTTTGATCTGATTTGCAAAGTTTCAATGGACCCCATGAGCCCTTGCCTTTGCAATCGGTCTCCCTTGTGGGACCTTAGCAAAAGTCTTGCTGAAGTCCAAATATATATCAAAAGTATTGTCCGCATAGGTCACCTCTTCAAAAATTTGCTTCAAGTTGATCAGGTGTAACCTCTCTAAACCAAAACCCTGCAGACTGTTTTTGATCAATCTTTGCCTCTGCTAATGCAAAGTAATTCTGTCCCTCAGAATTGTTTTCAATATTTTCCTCACCATCGAGGTGCATTTGACTGTCTTTTCTTCGCTTATTCCTCATTCTCTTCTTGAATAAAAGTAGCATTTTGGTTGTCATTCAGTCATGTAGCACCTCTCTTGCGGCCAGAAAGGGATTGAAAATCTTTGCAAACACCCTGCTATTTTGTCTCAAAAGCCATTAATTCCCCACCCCCAAAACCGCCTCCCGTGTGCCCACACCCTCTCTTCGGAGCAGTCAGACTGGACACCAACAACAAGACTGCTGCTACAGCAGTTGCCTTTGTGGGGTAAGTCTCCAAATAGTGTGTACACAATCACAGGGAAAGGGGGTGGGAGGGGAGGTTAGGATACACCCCTCTACAACTCCAGGGAAAGTGTAGGAAGAAAGAGGGCGGGCAGTCAGTCATTTGGGGACAGTGTCTGTTTAATCACTGTAAACAAAAGATGCGATCACTGCTGGAAACACGTCTTTGAAATATTTCTATTGGGACCTCGATCGCCTTCAGATAATCCGATTTTTGGATAATTGAGATTCCTCAGTATGGAATCCCAATAGTGCAGAAAGAAGTCATTTGGGCTTTCGAGTCTGCACCAAACCTCTGAAGACTATCAGACTCAGACCCAATGCTGTGTATATCTCTCAATTTGTAAGGTTCATATGATCTGATGGTCCCACCTTTCTCATTTATGGAAACACACTGGCCCTGTGCTGTACATATTTCCTTTGTGACTGCTTCCCACTGGTTTGAGACAGATTTACCTGAAAATATCTGTTCATAGCTCACTCTGGCCAAATCCTATCTGATCTCATTAAAATCTGTTGATTTAAGAGCTTCGATTTCCGGCCCATTCTACTCCTTTTCCATAACAACCTTACATCTGAAGGGGTCATGGTGACGGTCTGAAAAATGCTGCTCCACTTGCCTAGCTTTGTCACTCTAGGACCTCCCTCTCCCTTGTAGGGACTTCACCATACTGGCTTAAAAAACACTCTCCTTTCTGCATGTCTTCAAAGAATTTGTACAAAGTTCACACGATGGTTACAATTAATGCAGGGAAAGTGATTTTCTCTTCTGTCACGATGCTATTGCTTCCCTGAGGTTCACCAACTTACTTGCTCATTTATATCTCTTGGATCAATGGTGTGTCTATAGTACATTCTCAGCAATCTGATTCGTTTTTCTGTTTTGTTTTTGAGTTCTGTCCAGACAGGTTCATTTGACAAGTTTTCTAATGTATCATCCCTCCTTACTTTTGTAAAAGATCTCCTGAACAAAAATGAGACACCATAAGACATAGGAGTGGAAGTAAGGCCATTTGGCCCATCGAGTCCACTCGGCCATTCAATCATGGCTGATGGGCATTTCAACTCCACTTACCCGTATTCTGCCCCTAGCCCTTAATTCCTTGTGACATCAAGAATCTATCAATCTCTGCCTTGAAGACATTTAGCGTCCTGACCTCTACTGCACTCTGCAGCAATGAATTCCACAGGCCCACCACTCTCTGGCTGAAGAAATGTCTCCGCATTTCTGTTCTGAATTTACCCCCTCTAATTCTAAGGCTGTGTCCACTGGTCCTAGTCTCCTTGCCTAACGGAAACAATTTCCTAGCGTCCACCCTTTCTAAGCCATGTATTATCTTGTAATTTTCTATTAGATCTCCCCTTAATCTTTAAACTCCGATGAATACAATTCCAGGATCCTCAGCCGTTCCTCGTATGTTAGACCAACCATTCCAGGGATCATCCGTGTGAATCTCTGCTGGACCCGCTCCAGTGCCAGTATGTCCTTCCTGAGGTGTGGGGACTAAAACTGGACACAGTACTCCAAATGGGGCCTATGAAGTCTCAGTAGCACAACGGTGCTTTTATATTCCAACCCTCTTGAGATAAATGACAACATTGCATTTGCTTTCTTAATCACGGACTCAACCTGCATGTTTACCTTTCGAGAATCCTGGACTAGCACTCCCAGATCCCTTTGTACTTTGGCTTTATGAATTTTCTCACCGTTTAGAAAGTAGTCCATGCTTGTATTCTTTTGACTCTTTCTGTCTCACGTAACAATCCTGTATCATTGGATATTGATTGTCAATTGTGCTCCTCTTTCAACTATTTCTGTGATGGCAATGTCTTCATGTCCCCACATTTTCATTGCTGTCCTTGATTCAACTGCCTGTTCTATCCGATTCTAAGCATTGGTATAAATACCATCTAACCTTGTTAATCTTGCTTGGGCATTAATTGGTTTGTAAAGTCTATGCCTTCCTTTTATTCTCACTTTTTACCCCCTTCTAACTGTTTTGAATGCTCCCTGTGGATCCCTCCCCTGACTAAATTAGTTTGTATGCTCCTAATAGGAAACGTAAACCTCAAATGCATATTGGTCCCATTCTAGTCCAGGTGCAACCCCATCTGCCTTGAGCAAACAATGTATTCCCGGGTTTAATTCCACCCTTGGGCTTCAGTCTGTGTGGAGTTTGCACATTCTCCTCATGTCTGCATGGGTTTCTTCCCACAGTGCAAACGTGCCAATTAGGTGAATTGGTTATGCTAAATTGACCATAATGTCTGGGGATGTGCAGGCTAGATGGGTTAGCCATGGGAAATGCAGGATTACAGGTGTAGGGTGAGAGGGGGTAGGTCGGTCTTCGGAGGATCAGTGTGGATTCAATGGGCTGAATAGTGGTGAAGAAACTCTGTTGTTTTCTTGCACTGCTGGAGGGAAGGATGATGGCTGTGCAGAGATGGACAATAGACAATAGGTGCAGGAGTAGGCCATTCTGCCCTTCGAGCCTGCACCGCCATTCATTATGATCATGGCTGATCATCCTCAATCATTACCTGTTCCTGCCTTATCGCCATAACCCTCGATTCCAAAGAATCCAAGAGCCCTCCAAAGAAAAATAATTGACCTTGGAAATATGATAAAAACTTGATGCATCATAGTTTTAACAAAGATGATTTACATGATTTTTTTTCCTCACATAGGTAACTGGATGTTTGGGCTGCCCGTGACCAAGTAGCACAAGATGGTGAAGAGCTACCCATGCCTAATGTCATAGAGCATGGCTGATAGTAGTTTAGGGACCTTGGGAAAATATTTGCTTTATGTCGTCTTCACAAGTACAATAGTAGCTCTGTAGACCCAAAGGAACAGAACTGAAATAGAATGTGCAGTCATTTATGTAGATGAAATACATAACATTTAATTAGTGAATCTGTCTAAAATGCTAATAGTTAAGATCCTTCAAATAATCATAGACATAGATTCTGAGGGTGTTATAGATTAAACTATACAAAAAGCATTAGAGGAGAAGATTCAAATAAAATTGAGCAAACCAGTCTCTGACAGTAAAAGCAGCCCCCATATAATGTCAGCGAGCAATGAATAATAGATACTGAAATTAGCGAACATTAGAGTGTGGGTGAATGAGCACGTTGTAAGACACCAGGATAAAGATCGGAATGAGTAGTAATTACAGTTTGAAAGAAAAGAAACTGCTCCCAACTAGCTAAAATTCTAACATTAGGTGTGACCATGTAACTTTGCTGGAGCTGGTATTGTAATAATTAATTAAAAGCAATATTATTCTTTATTTTCTGTAATGCGGTTAATAAGGAATTTAAAAGGTCCTCAAATGATAAGCAAGTATCCAATTAATTGGCAGCTTCAAATTTCTGGGAAGCCATGTACTTGAATAGTCTCCATTGTGAGAAGCCCCAAGAAGAGATAAATGAGACCATGGAGGATCAGGGGTTGCCCAAACGCCTGGCCATCTCTTGTCAGTCATATGATAAGCTAAATTGAATGTGCATGTAATTAATAATTGTTTGTAAATGTTAAAGGTGGGGGGATGAAACAAATGTATGTTTTCCTTTGTTTGGTGAAGGTATCCAGATTTTCAGAGGGTTTCTTCCCGCCAGTGTAATTTCAATAAACTCTAATGTTGGAAGCAACTTTCTGGGTGTCAAGTCAATCATTTGATTATTTCACCCCTTATTGCTGCAAACAAGCTGTCTTCATACAGAAATTGGTATTAAAATTACAAAAATGCCGCATGCGTTAAGCAGCAATAAGATGGCGAAAGTTTGCAGAGGAAGAGAGCCATGGAAGAGAAACTCATTGACAGCTCTGTACATTTGAGTTGTTGTTACATACACATCAAATTGGGAAACCTTGAACCAGGCAGGCCAAATGGACAATTTGTTTTGGCTAGTAGATCATAACAAGAGACCAGTCTAAACCGTGGAAAGGTCATGAGGTAACCTAGCTCAGCCGACATGTCCAGAATCATTTTCCTTTTTCTTTCAACATCATCTTCGATTCTCAGAATGCAAATTAAATTCATAACCTTCCTAGATCTCAAGCTCCAGGGGATAACATACAAACATTCAATCCATGACATGTCAGTGCTCACTCAAATCTGCCAATAACATAGAACATAGAAGAATACAGTGCAGTCCAGGCCCTTTGGCCCGCGATGTTGTGCTGATCCAAGCCCACCTAACCTACACTAGCCCACTATCCTCCATATGCCTATCCAATGCCCGTTTAAATGCCCATAAAGGGGGAGAGTCGACCATTGCTACTGGCAGGGCATTCCATGAACTCATGACTTGCTGAGTAAAGAATCTACCCCTAACATCTGTCCTATACCTACCACCCCTTAATTTAAAGCTATGCCCCCTGGTAATGGTTGACTCCATACGTGGACAAAGGTTCTCACGGTCAACCCTATCTAAACCTCGAATCATCTTGTACACCTCTATCAAGTCACCCCTAAACCTTCTTTTCTCCAATGAAAACAGCCCCAAGTGCCTCAGCCTTTCCTCATATGATCTTCCTACCATACCAGGCAACATCCTGGTAAACCTCCTCTGCACCCGTTCCAGTGCCTCCACATCCTTCCTATAGTATGGCGACCAAAACTGCACACAATACTCCAGATGCGGCCGCACCAGAGTCTTCTACAACTGCAACATGACCTCGAGTCCGGAACTCCATTCCTCTACCAATAAAAGCCAGTATGCCATATGCCTTCTTCACTGCACTATTTACCTCGGTGGCAACTTTCGGAGATCTGTGTACTTGGACACCAAGATCTCTCTGCTCATCCACAGTACCAAGTATCTGACCATTAGCCCAGTACCCCATCTTTTTGTTACTCTTACCAAAGTGAATCACCTCACACTTAGCTACATTGAACTCCATTTGCCACCTTTCTACCCAGCTCTGCAGCTTATCTATATCCCGCTGTAACCTGACACATCCTTCCTCACTGTCAACAACTCCACCGACTTTCGTTAATCTTTCCACCAGCTTCCCTCCTGTCTGTTTCTCTCTCTGTCTGTCTGTCTCTGTGTCCTTTGAACCCTTCAGTCAGTGAATGTAATTTACAGAAGTATGTTTTTTCTCACTCACACTTGAACAACTTCTAACTTTGAGTGTTTGTGTTTTTCAAACCTGTAAGGCTAATGAGTCATTCGCTTTCCAGAGCAGCCAAGGTGAGGGAGTTGAGCTTCATAAATTCAATCTGCTCAGTCTGGTAGACATGAAAATTTATCAGGATTGTTCTATTACATGCATCTTCCACTCAGCTTATTAAATTGCAAGTTCTTTTCCTTTTGAGTATGAGTTTTGTGAAGAGTCTTCGATAAAAACATAAAGTTAGTTATTGGACACTCTACTGTGAAATATGCGTGCCTCCAGCCTTTGGCATCATAAGGAAGTAATGCCACATATTCCACAAGTGAACAACTGTTTTCACCTTATTTACCCCAATCCATTTATAATTAGAACAGATGTCCCCAAATCTTCTGAACAAGCACGTTCCTGCATTCTCTGAAGCAGATGTATCATATGCTTTCTCATATGGAACACGTGCAGTCAGGCAGGACTTGTTTAATTTGGGATTATGTTTGGCATTGTCTAGTTATAACTCTGACTATAATTACACAGAGTGGTGGGTCTGAGAAAACAGTGCTGTGGGGGTGGGGGAGAGCAGTGTGTTGGATCCGGTGATTGCAACAGGGGCTGGGAGCAGGAGGGTGAGCAGAAGCATTTCATAAATTCACAACTCAACACTATTGTTGTGTGCACTTTTGTTCCATTTCCCCAAGAAAGGCTTTCCAGGCAATTGACGAATTGCAAAGGTTTACCAGAGTGATTCTTGGGAAGGTGGGACTGATATGTTTAGAAATGACCCCTTCGGGCTGTTTTCACTGGAGTTGAGAAGAATGAGGGGAACCTCAGAACAATGAATCCGAGACAACTTCTCGTGCACACAAAGAAAATGATATGTAAATTTGGCAAGTAAAAATGCCAAATGGAGTACAATGTGGAAAAATGTGAATTTGTTCTGTGTGTGGCATGCTGCAGCGTTCCAGTGAATCGCAACACAAACTGGAAGAATAATGTTTTTGCAACAGGGCCAGGGAGCTGCTGGGAAGTTAAAATCCTCCTTTTAAAAATGTACTTAATGGGATCGGTAACCTCCATTTCTGCAGAAGCAATGAAACCAAGGACCAGAGGGCTGCCAGGAAGGTAAAGTAAACATTTGATAACTTATCTTGTGAATAGGTGGAGTGCATGCTGAGCAGGAGCAAACACAGGATTGCTGAGTGAGATAATATATTTGGGTGGTTGCTTTACCCGAAGCATTACTTTGGTCGTATCTCCCATCCATCATCCTCCTCGAACCAAAAAAAAAGTTTCTCTGTGCCAATTTGTTAAGGTTACTAGCTTTCTCAATAGTCTATTTGGGAAGTCAGACATTAGGAATGGATGTTAGCACAGTTGCAAGCTCTTCCTGTAGAATGTGGGAGGTAAGGGTCGCCACTACTTCATGTGTGGGAAATGCACCCAACTCCAGTTTCTCGGACAAGGTGTTAGGGAACTGGAACTGGAGCTGGATGGACTTTGGATCATTCAGGAGGCAGAGGGAGTAATAGAGAGGAGTTACAGGGAGGTAGTCTTACCTTAGGTACAGGAAAATAGGTAGATGGGTAACAGTCAAAAAGTTGAATGGGAACAGGCAAACAGTCCAGGGATCCCGTGGCTGTTTGCATCAATAATAAGTATACTGTTTTGAATATGACTGGGGGTGGGGGGGGTGGCGAAGGAGCAGGGACAAGCTACCAGAGGAATGCCATATTGAACATGTCTCTGGCACTGAGCCTGGATCTGTGTCCTAGAAGCGAAAGGGGGGAATAGGAAAGTACGAGTGGTTGGAGATACAATAGTTAGAGGAACGAACAGGAGATTCTGTGTTCGCAAACAGGTCTCCCAGAAGGTGCCTCTCAGATGCCAGAGTCCAGGATGTCTCTGATCAAGTCTACAAGATTCTGAAGGGGGGGGGGGGGGGGAGCAGCCAAAAGTCGTGGTGCACGTTGGCAGCAATAACATAGCTAGGAAAAGAGATGGGGATTGATCAAGTGATTTCAGGGAGTTATGTTGGAAACTAAAAAGCAGGACGAGCAGTGGAGTAATCTCAGGATTACTACCAGTGCCATGTGCTAGTGAGATGAGGAACAGGGAGTGAGTGCAGTTTTACATGTGCTATAGGGCTGGTGCAGTAGAGTGGGCTTGAGATACATAGATCATCGGGTTACCTTCTGGGGAAGATGGGATCTGTACATGAAGTACAGGTTGCACTTAAACTGGAGGGGCACAAACATCCTGGGCCGAAGATTTGCTGGAGCATTTTGGGAGGGTTTAAACTAGTTTGGCAGGGGGATGGGAACCAGATCCACTGATTAGACGAGGCAGTAGTTGTTGAACAGGCAGATATAGAAGGCAGAGAGTCTGTTAGGAAGGATACACAGTAGGTAGGCCAAAGGGATGGGTTAAAGTGCATCTATTTCAATGTAAGGAGTGTCAAGAATAAGAGTGACAAACTTGGAGCATAGATCAGTATTTGGAACTACCATGCTGTGGCCGTAACACAGACATGGATTTCACAGGGGCAGGAATGGTTGTTAGATGTTCCAGAGTTCAGATCTTTTTAGTGGGTGGCACAGTGGTTAGCACTGCTGCCTCACAGCGCCAGAGACCCGGGTTCAATTCCCGCCTCCGGCGACTCTGTGTGGAGTTTGCACGTTCTCCCCGTGTCTGCGTGGGTTTCCTCTGGGTGCTCCGGTTTCCTCCCACAGTCGAAAAATGTGCAGATTAAGTGAATTGGCCATGCTAAATTGCCCGTAGTGTTAGGTGAAGAGGTAAATGTAGGGGAATGGGTCTGGGTGGGTTGCGCTTCGGCGGGTCGGTGTGGACTTTTTTGGGCCGAAGGGCCTGTTTCCACACTGTAAGTAATCTAATCTAATCTAATTTTAAAAGGACAGAGATGGGGTTTAAGAGAGGAAGGGAAGTAGGATTGTTAATTCGAGAGTGCATCACAGCTGCAGAAAAGGAAGTTGTTGAGGGGGATTTGTGTAGTGAGTCAGTATGTGTGGAAGTCAGTAACAGGAAAGGAGCAAGTCACTTAATGGGCTTTTTCTATAGATCCCCCTATTGGCCCTGTGCAATGTGTCTGTGAGGCCTTTGTTCGGAAAGATCAGTGCCTCCGTCAGACTGCCAGGGATTCTTGTCAGACCAGATCAGTGCCTCCAACATGCCACACAACAGTCTTTCACAGACCAAAGCAGTGCGTCAGATCACTATACAACGGCCTTTGCCAGACTAGCTTTATCAATTGTTGGTGCCACAGACAGTGCACAGGGGCCCAGGGCAGACAACACCGTAGCTCAGACACTGCAGGGCATGTTGCACAGGTGCCTTGGTAAGACTAGACTGGTACCTCTCACACACTGTACGGATTGCTTTGTGAGCAAAGATCAATGACTCGGATACACAATAGAGGCTGCTTTGACACAGCAATTTGATGCCAAGTCGAGACTGTACAGGGGCCTCAGACTGAACAGATCAGTGCCTCAGACAGATTGCACAGGGGCCTTTGACGTATGAGATTGGTGTGTCACACCAACGACAGAGTGGCCTATCACAGACCAGATTGGTGCCTTAGTGAGACTTCCTGGGGCCGGAGAAAGGCCAGATCAGATGCTCAGCCAGCTGTAAGATCTTTTGACAGTCCAGATCAGTGCCTCAGACAGACTGCACAGTTCACTCTGTCAATCCAGATTGGTGCCAGAGACACACTGCACAGAGGCCTTTTACAGACTGGATCAGTGCTTCACAGATGACAAAAGGTTCTTTGTCGCACCGTATCAGCGCCTCAGATGTACTGCACAGGGGCATCTGTCAGACCAGATTGGTGCTGCAGATTCAGTGCAGAGGGCCTCTCATTAGAACATTCTGGTACCTCGACTTACTGGGAGAAAAGAGGACGGCAGATGCTGGAACTCAGAGCCAAAAAGTGTAGTGCTGCTGGAAAAGTGCAATCTGTTAGGATCAGAGTCAAAACGTGTGGGGCTGAAAACTACAAATGTTAGGCGATCGTAGTGTGTCAGGCGGGATTACAGAGAGACAACAAGTTAACATTTCGAGTGTCAATGACTCTTAATCAGAGCTAGAGCATAGAACATAGAACATTATAGCGCAGTACAGGCCCTTCAGCCCTCGATGTGGCGCCGACCTGTCATACCAATCTGAAACCCATCTAACCTACACTATTCCATGTACATCCATATGCTTGTCCAATGATGACTTAAAGGTACTTAAAGTTGGCGAATCTGCTACCGTTGCAGGCAAAGCAATTCAAACCATTACTACTCTGAGTTACGAAACTATCTCTGACATCGGTGGTATATCTATCACCCCTCAATTTAAAGCTATGCCTCTTCATTCTCGCCATCACCATTCTTGGAAAAAGGCTCTCCCTGTCCACCCTATCTAACCCTCTGATTATCTTATATGTCCCTATTAAGTCACCTCTCAACCTTCTTGTCTCCAACAAAAACAGCCTCAAGTCCCTCAGCCTTTCCTCATAAGACCTTACCTCCATACTAGTCAACATCCTAGTAAATCTCCTTTGCATCCTTTCGAAAGCACATCCATCTTATAATGCAGTGACCAGAACTGTACACAATACCCCAAGTGTGGCCGCATCAGAGTCTTGTACAGCTGTAGCATAACCTCATGGTTCCAGAACTCGATCCCCTTATTAATAAAAGCTAAAGCACTATGCCTTCTTAACAGCCCTGTCAACCTGGGTGGCAACTTTCAAGGATCTGTGCAAATGGACACCGAGATCTCTCTGCTCATCTACACTACCAAGAATCTTACCATTAGCCCAGTACTTTGCATTCCGGTTACTCCAACCAAAGTGAATCACCTCACACTTGTCAGAATTAAATTCCATTTGCCACCTCTCAGTCCAGCTCTGCAGCTCATCCATGTCTCTCTGTAACCTACAACATCACTATCGTCACTATCTACAACTCCACCGACCTTCGTGTCGTCTGCAAATTTACTAACCCACCCTTCTACGCCCTCATCCAGATCGTTTATAAAAATGATGAACAGCAGTGGACCTAACATCGACCCTTGTGGTAAACCACTGGTAACTGGACTCCAGGATGAACATTTCGCATCAACTACCACCTACTTTCAGCAAGCCAATTACTGATCCAAACTGCTATATCTCCCACAATCCCATTCCTCCGCATTTTGTACAATAGCCTACTGTGGGGAACCTTATCGAACGCCTTGCTGAAATCCATATACACCACATCAACCGGTTTACTCTCATCTACCTGTTTAGTCAACTTCTCAAAGAACTTCTCAGGTTTGTGAGGCACGACCTACCCTTCACAAAACTGCAGACTATCCTGAATCAAATTATTTTTACCTGGATGATTATGAATCCTATCTCTTATAACCTTTTCCAAGACTTTACCAACAACTGAAGTCAGGCTCACTGGTCTATAATTGCCAGGGTTGTCTCTACTCCCCTTCTTGAACAGGGGAACCACATTTGCTATCCTCCGGTCTTCTGGCTCTTATACTCAATTCCTCTTGTTATGAAGACCGGCATGCCAATAGCTTTCTTCACTGCAAGCTGTACCTGCATGCTTGCTTTCATTGACTGATGTACAAGAACACCACGATCTTGTCATACTTCCCCTTTGCCTAACTTGACTCCATTTAGATAGTAATCTGCCTTCCTATTCTTGCCATCAAATTGAATAACCACACATTTATCCACATTAAACTGCATCTACCATGCATCTGTCCACTCACCTAGCCTGTCCAAGTCACCTTGTATTCTCATAACATCCTACTCACATTTCACCCTGCCACCCAGCTTTGTGTCCTCAACAAATTTGCCAATATTACTTACAGTACTTCATCTATATCATTATTGTATATTATAAACAGCTGTGTTCCAAGCATCGAACCATGTGGTATGGCACTGGTCACTGCCTGCCATTCTGAAAGGGACCTGTTTCTCACTACCCTTTGCTTCCTGTCACCCAGTGAACTTTCAATCCAAGTCAGTGTTTTGCCCGAATGCCATGTGCCCTAATTTTGCTCACTAAGCTCCTATGTGGGACTGTATCAGAGGCTTTCTGAAAGTCCAGGTATACTATATCCACTGGCTCTCCCTTGTCCATCTTCATAGTTCCAGCTTCAAAAAATTCCTGAAGATTAGTCAAGCACGATTTCCTCTTCGTAAATCCATGCTGACTCTAAACTACCCTGTTACTGCTGTCCAAATGAGTGGTAATTTCGTATTTTATTATTGACTGCAGTATCTTTTTCCACCACTGACGTCAGGCTAACTGGTCTCTAATCCGTGTTTTCTCTCTCCCCTCCTTTCTTGAAAAGCGGGACAACATTATCCACCCTCCATTCCGCAGGAACCGATCCTGAATGTATAGAACATTGGATTATGATTACCAATGTGTCCACGATATCAAGGGCTACCTCCTTAAGTGCTGTGGGATGCAGGCCATCAGGTCCCAGGAATGTATCAACTTTCATACCTAACAGTCTCTCAAACACCATTTCATGCCTAATATAACTTCCCTTCAGTTCATCCATTACCCTAGGTCCTTCAGCCACTATTACATCTGGGAGCTCGCTTGTGTCTTCTCCCAGTGAAGACAGATCCAAAGTACCTCTTCAACTCTTCTGCCATTTCCTTGTTCCCCATTATAAATTCACCCGTTTGTGTCATCGCAGACCCAATTTTAGTCTTAAACTTTTTTTTTCTTTTCGCCTACCTAAAAAAACGTTTACTATCCTCCTTTATTTTTGGCCAGTTTCCCTTCATACCTCACTTTTTTCTCCACGTATGGTCTTTTAATTATCCTCTGTTGTTCTTTGCATGCATCCCAGTCCTCCAGCTTTGCACTCATCTTTGCTATGTTACACTTTCTCTTTTATCTTTATGTAGTCCTTAACTTCCCTTGTCAGCCACGGCTGCCCCTACCTCCCCTTAGGGTCTTTCTTCCTCTTTGGAATGAACTTATCCTGCACCTTTAGCATTATTTCCAGAAATACCTGGCATTGTTATTCCACTGCCGTCCCTGCTAGGGTATTGAACCATTCAACTTTGGTCAGCACCTCCCTGATAGCTCCATAGTTCGCTTTGTTCAACTGAAATGCTGACACTTCTGGTTATCCCTTCTCCCTCTTACATTGTGGCTTAAAACTTATCATATAATGGTCACTAACTTCTAATGGCTCCTTTAGGTCAAGTTCCCTGATCAAATCCGGTTCATTGCACAACACCAGAACCAGAATTGCCTTCTCCCTGGTAGGGTCCATACAAGCTGTTCTCAGAATCCATCTCGGAGGCACTCCACAAGCTCCCTTTCTTGTGGTCCAGTACCATCCTGATTCTCCCAGTTGACCTGCATGTTGAAATCCCCCATAACAACTGTAAGAATGCCTTTGCGACAGGCCAATTTCAACTTACAACTTATATCCAGACTATTGTTTGGGCACAATAGTCAGATAATCACCCCTTGGAATTTCTCAACTCTATCCATGCTGACTCTGCATCTCCCAGTTCTATGCACCCCCCCCCCCCCGACTCACAAAGGACTATCATTCCTCACCAACAGGGCCACCCACTCCCTCTGCTCATCGGTCTGTCCTTTTGATAGCACATATGGCCTTGCAAATATTCATTTCCCAGGCCCCATCCACTTGAAGCTAGATCATCCTACAACATCGTACCTGCCAATTTCTAGCTGAACCTCAAGCTCATTCACCGTATTTCTTATGCTTCATTGATTCATATATAATATTTTTAATTTATTACTCTCCTCACCCTTCCTATCAATCCCTATTTCACTTGACCGTACAATATGATCCCTTCTTGAGTTTTCTGTTCTGTTAATTCTGTTGTCTTTCTTAACTCCTCTTATTCTCACTTTCCCTTTAACGTCCTTCTTGAATTTCCAGTTTGTCCCCTCACCCCCCCACCACCACCCCCCCCCCCCAGGACCCCCACTCCACCCCACCCCACTACTATATTTGTTCTGTGTATGGACCCTATACAGTCTGTCTGAGACACCGATCTGGTTTGTGTATGGGTTCTGTGCAGTCCATCTGAGACACCGATCTGCTTTGTCTATAGGTCCTGTACAGTCGGAGACAGTGATCTGGTCTCTGTATGGGCCCTGTGCAGTCTGTCTGCGATATCAGTCTGGTCCTTTGGCCTCTGTGCAGTCTGTCTGAGACACCGGTCTGCTCTGCCTATGGGTCCTGTACAGTCTGAGACACCACTCTGGTCTGTGTATGGGCCCTGTGCAGTCTGTCTAAGGCACCAATCTGGTCAGTTCATGGGCTCTTCACAATCTGTTTGATGCAACAATCTGGTCAGAATAAGGCTTCAATGCTGCCTGCCTGAGGCACTGATCTTGGGTAATGAAGGATTGTGGCTGTGGCACTGATCTGGTCTGACCAATATCCCTCTGCAGTGTATCTGAGACACTGATCACGATCTAACAAAGGTGACTTAGCACTGTGTTCTCATGCTCCGATCTCATCTTTCAAAAGCCCTGCACGGTCTATCTGAGGCAACAATCTTGGTCTGTTTGACCCCTCTGCAGTCTGTCAGAAGCACTGACTGGCTTGTAAAAGGCTCCTGCGCCGTGTGCCTAAGGCACCTTCTGGTGTGTCAACGTCTGCTGTGCAGTATATCTGAGGCACCGTCTGGCCTGTAAAGGCTCCTGTGCAGTCTGTTTTAGCCACTGATCAGATCGTACAAAGTCCCATGTGCAGTGTGTCTGAGGTAGCATTCTTCTCTGAGGAAGGACCCTATGCAGTTTGTCTGAGGCGCCAGTCTAACCTATCGTAGGCCCCAGTGCAAGATAAACAAACTGAGTAAATAACTCTTTCTGTTGCCCTGCCTGGCACTTGCCAGTCTGAATGCTATTTCTCTGTCACTTTATAAGAGATGTGAGAGGCTGAATGGCCTTCTGCTGTATGAATGGAGCAGGTTCTGCCAGAGAACGGTCTGTATTTCCTGTCCAAGAAGACTCGAGTGATTAAATACCAACTACATTTCGTTGTGTAACATTCATAAGGAGCTGAACTGCTTTTCTCCATTTTAAAAACCCTGACTGAATGGCGCCTTGGTGTTACTAAGCAGTTTTATGATGCTGAAGTGTTCTGTCACCAACGAAGTAGGACCAGAAATAGGGCATGCTGCCTGTCAAGCCTATTCCACCAATCGAAAGCATTATGGCTGATCTGTCTCTGGTCTCAACTACATTTTCCCATCTTACCCAGAAATCTTGGGATTCTCATCAAATAAAAATCTGGAGACTTAAAATTCCAAACCCTAAGCGTTCTCTAAAGGAAGACATTCCTTCTCATCACTTCCAAAAGGGTAGATAAAGAGGTTTTGAACTGTGCCCTCAAATTCAATGATGCGGTCTCTCAGAAGTGTAAACTGCCTCTCAGCATGCTCACTGTTAAGACGACTCAGTGTCGCATGTGTTTCATCAGATCCCGTCCTATTGTTTCGGCAGCATTTGGAGTGGGAGGTGCAACAGCGAGCACCAGATGCCCAATGGGAAGGTAAATTTAAAATATGAAAACTTACCTCTTGTATAGGCAGACTTCACACTGAGCAGGAGTAGACATGGGACTGCTGGGTAAATGATGCTTTATATTGGGGCGGTTGCTTTACCCAAAACACTACTCGAGTAGAATCTCTCACCCTCCTCCTGTAATCAAAAATAAACGGGTTTTGTGCACCGGATTGGTAAGGTGACTAGTTTCTTTTTTAAAAGTTTTTCAGTAAAAAAATCTCGGGAATTTTGAAGAGTGGGAATCGACGTGAGGACAGTTGAATGTTCCTCCTGCACAATGTGGGAGGTAAGGGTCAACACTTGTGTCCCTGCTGAGTGCATCTGTGGGAAGTGCATCGATAACCGCGTTGGGGAACTGGAGCTGGAGCTGCCTGAACTTCGGATCATTGAGGAGGCGGAGGGGATTATTGGGCGGAGTTACAAGAGTTGCCAGCTCAGATAAAAGAAGGCAAATGGGTTACCATCAGGGGATGGAAAGGGAAACAGCCGGCGGCACAGGCATCCCATGAGGCCATTCCTCTGAACAACAAGTATACCGTTTTGGATACTTTTGAGAGGTGGACGCGGTGGAAGATTTACCAGGGGAAGCAATGGGCACAGATCTCTGGCACAGAGTCTGTCCCTGTTGCTCAGAAGGGAATGGGGAAGACAAGTAGAGCATTAGTCATTGCAGATTCCATAGTTAGGGGGACAGACACAATGTTCTTTGGGAACGGGAGAGACTCACAGTTGGTGTGTTGCCTCCCAGGTGCCAGGGTTCATGATATCTCTGATCGTGTTTTCGGGATCCGTGAGGAGGAGGGGAACAGGCCCAAGTCGTGGTCCACAGGCACCAAGGCCATAGGTAGGAACAGAGATGGGGAGTTTAGACAGAAATTCGGGGAGCTAGGGTACAAGTTCAGAGTTAACAAACAGATATGATTACTCTGGTTTGTTGACCGTACCACGTGTTCACACGGCAAGGAATACGGAGAGAGAAGAGCTCAGTACCTGGCTACAAGGATGGCGCAGGACAGAGAGTTTTGAATTCATGGTTAATTGGGGCTATTTCTGGGGAAGGAGGAAACTCTACAAACAGAACGGTCTTCACATGAACCAGGATGGGTTTAAACTAATTCAGCAGGTGGATCAAAACCTAAGTTGTAGCTCGTGTATACAAGAGGTTGAGAGTAGGGAGGCCAGAAGTAAGGTTTAGTGTCTCAAGAAGGCACTGGCAAGCAAGAAGTTGGTTTGAAGTGTGTCTACTTCAATGCCAGGAGGATTCGGAATAAGGTGGGTGAACTGGCAACATGGTTTGGTATCTGGGATTTTGAGGTAAAAACAATGACTGTAGATGCTGGAAACCAGATTCTGGATTACTGGTGCTGGAAGAGCACAGCAGTTCAGGCAGTATCCAAGGAGCAGCGAAAGCTTTTGCCTGAAACGTCGATTTCAAAACTCCTTGGATGCTGCCTGAACTGCTGTGCTCTTCCAGCACCACTAATCCAGAGTCTGGGATTTTGATGTTGTAGAAATTTTGGAAACATGTGTAGAGCAGAGACAGGAATGATTATTGCAGATTCTGGGATTTAGATGTTTCAGTAAGAAGGGGGAAAATGGTAAAACGGACAATGTTTGTCAAAGATGGTATTACGCTTGTGGACAGGGCATTTAAGGAGTCATCAACTGAGGTAGTAAGGGCTGAGGTTCGAAAAGGAGCGAGAGATCACCCTGTTGGAAGTTTTCTGTAGGCCTCCAAATAGTTAAAGAGATGTAGAGGATCAGATAGCAAAGATGATCCTCGATAGGAACAAGAGTGAAGGAATAGTTTACTTTCAGGAGGGCCTTTAACTTACTAAATATTGACAGGGAATACTATAGTTCAAGTAACTTAAATGCGTCGGTTTTGTCCAATGTGTGCAGGAATGTTTCCTGACACAGGATGTAGATAGTCCAACAAGGCGCAAGGCCTTATTGCATTTGGTCCTGGGTAAGGAATCCGACCAGGTGTTAGATTTAGAGGAAGGTGAGCACTTTGGTAATAGTGACCACAATTCAGTTGTGTTTACTTTCGTGATGGAAATCGATTGGTATATACCGCAGAGCAAGAGGTATAGTTGGGGCAAAGGCAATTATGATGCTATTAGACAGAGTGTAGGATGCATAGTGTGGGGACGTAAACTGCAGGGGATTGACACATTTGAAATGTGGAGCTTATTCAAGGAACAGCTGCTGCGGATCCTTGATAAGCATGTACATGTCAGACAGGGAGTAAGTTGACGAGCGTGGGTAGCATGGTTTACGAAGGAAGTTGAATCTCATGTCAAGAGGAAGAAGAAAGCCTTTGTTAGCATAAGATGCGATCGCTCAGTTATGGCGCTTGAGAGTTACAAGTTCGCTAGGAAAGACATAAAGAGAGAGCTAAGAAGAGCCAGGAGGGGATATCAGAAGGCTTTGGTGAATAGGATCAAGGAAAGCTCTAAGGTTTTCTATAACTATATCAGGAATAAAAGAATGACTAGAATAAGATTATGGATAATCAAGAATACTAGTAGGACGTTTTGTGTGGATTCAGAGGAATGCTAAATGAATCATTTTCGTCAGTATTCACACTAGAAAAAGAAAATGATGTCAAGCAGAATACTGAGATACAGGCTACTAGACTAAATGGGATTGAGTTTCACAAGGAGGAGATGTTAGCATTTCTAGAAAGTGCAAAAATTGATGTCCCCTGGGCCGAATGTGATATATCCTAGGATTCTCTGGGCGGTCATGGAGGAGATTGCAAAGCCTTTAGCTTTGATCTTTGTCACTGCTGTCAACAGGAATAGCGTCAGAAGACCTAGAGGAGGGTAAATGCTGTTCCCTTGTTCAAGAAGGGGAGTAGAAAGAGCTTTGGTAAATAAAGAACAGTGAGCCTGACTTTGGTTGTAGGTAAATTGTTAGGAAGAGTAATAACAGATAGGATTTGTGATAATTTAGGAAGGAATAAGTTGATTCAGGATAGTCATCACGGTTGTGTGAAGGTAGGTCGTGCCTCACAAATCTTATTGAGTTCTTTGAGAAAGTGACCAAACAGGTGGATGAGTGTAAAGCATTTGATGTAGTGTATATGGATTTTCGTAAGGAGTTCAGCAAGGTTCCCCATGATAGGCTATTGTATAAAGTATGGAGACATGGGATTGAGGGTGATTTAGCTGTTTGGATCAGAAATTGACTAGCTGAAAGAAGACAGGTGGTGGGTTGATGGGAAATATTCAACCTGGAGTTCAGTTACTCGTGGTGTACCACAAGGATCTGTTTTGGGTACACTGCTGTTTGTCATCCTCATTAATGATCTGGACGAGGGTGTAGCAGGATGGTTTAGTAAATTTTCAGATGACATTAAGTTTGGTAGATTTAAGGATAGTGGCGAAGGATGATATAGGTTACAGAGAGCCATAGATAAGCTGCAGAGTTGAGCTAAGAGGCAGCAAATGGAGTTTAAAGGGAAATGTGTAAGGTAATTCACTTTGGAAGGAGTAACAGGAATGTAGAGTACTAGGCTAATGGTAAGATTCTTGGTAGTGTAGATGAGTAGATAGGTCTCAGTGTCCAGATCAATCGAACATTGCAAGTTGCCACTCAGGTTGGTAGGGTTGTTAAGAAGGCACGTGGGATTTTAGCTTTTATTGGTAGAGGGATGGCGTTTTAGAACAATGAGGTATGCTGCAGATGAACAAAACTGGCGTGGCCGCACTTAGAGTATTGCATACAGGAGGTGGTGTAGAGGAGATTCACCAGATTGATTTCTATGAGGAGAGGTTGACCTGCCTGGGATTTTACTCACTAGAGTTTAGAAGATGGAGAGATTATTTGATAGAAATAAAAGGTTATTAAAGGGATGCTAATATAGAGATGGGCAAATTGCTTTTGTCGGTGGGTGAGATGAGGACTAGGGGACATGGCCTCAGGCTTAGGGAGAGTAGGTTTAGGAAAGAGATGAGGAGGAACTGCTTTTCCCAGAAAGTGCTGAATCTATGGAATTCTCCTCCCAAGGAAGAAGTAGAGGCAGCTTCATTAAATACATTGACGATAAGTTGGATGGGTTTTGCATGGTAGGGGAATTAAGGAATATAATGATAATACAGGAAGGAGGGTCTGAGACTATGCATAGGTCAGTCATGATCTTAATCAATGCGATGCTGGATCAATGGGCCAAATGGCTTACTCCTGCTTCTATGACTACATTACAATGAGAAAAATGCTATAACCCAAGAAAACATGAAATTGGCCACTTCAGATTTGAGAATTGGTTTATTTGAATGAAGAGAAACTGGAGAAGTATGAGCTTCACAGGGATCTGGATACGTTAGCACATGCATCACATAAAAATGCAAGTGCTTAGAAAGCGAAATGAATGGCTTCTTATTGCAAAGGAAATCGAGTATGCGAATTGTGTTGTTTTGCTCCAGCTTCCAAGGTGTTGGTGAGAGCACATCTGTGAACAGGGAGGGGAGTAATGTGATGGTTCCATGGTTAGCACTGCTACTCACGTTGCCAGGAACGTATATTCGATTCCGGCCAGTCTGGAGTTTGCATATTCTCCCCATGTTTACTCTGTGTTCTCCAATTTCCTCCCAGAATCCAGGTATGTGCAAGCTAAGGGAAATACAGTATTATAGGGATAAGGTAGCAGGGTATGTCTGAGCTGGACGCTCTTCAATGGTGTGTGTATGTGTGTGTGGGGGGTGGGGGGGGTGCTTGATGTGGATTCAATGGGGTGAATCGTCCATTTCCACACTATAGGGATGCTGTGCACTCAGAAAAAAAAATCTCTGAATTTATTCCAAGGACAAGATAATATTGTAGTTGCTGATCGGATGTATTTTGATTGGTGTTTTGAGGGAATCTTATTAAAACATTAAAGATTCTGAGAAGTCTTGACCAGTTGGATGCTGAAAAATTGTTTCTTCTTATAAGAGGGACTAGAAAACAGGGGTGCACTTGAGAATATGAAGTCACCCGTTTCAGATGGAGGTGTCGAAAGTGCTTTCACTCACAGGGTCATGGGTCTTAGGAAATCTGCTCCAGAAACCGATGGAGTCAGGGTGATTAAAAATGTTCAATGCATAGATGGATAGTTTATTAACTGTAAAGGAGTCAAAGTATTTCTGAGATGTGTGGGAATGTGCAGTTGAGGCAGGTTTTATCAAATGGCAGAACAGACTTGAGGAACTAAATGTCCCGCTGCACTCGTAATCCTTATGCATCTATGCATGTTAATATAATCATAAGCTTTTTGCTGAGCAAACAGGATGCTGATATTTTAATAAATATCTCCAAGTCAAGTTAGTTCAATTTGAAGGGCATACTCTCCCCTATGTGAGGATTTCATGGGCCATCTTTTTAATTTTACTAAAACCATAAGACATAGCAGCCGAAATTATGCCATTAGCCCCATCAATGCCACTCTACCATTCAATCATGGTTGATAGCTTTTTCAAAGCCATTTTCCCGCTCTCTTCCAGTAACCTTCGATCTCATTGGGAATCAATAACTTGTCTACCTCTGTTTTAAACGTACTCAATGAACTGGCCTCCACATCCCTCTTTGATATCGAATTTCATAAATTCTCCACTCTCTGGCTGAAGAAGCTTCTCCTACTCTTTGCTCTGAAAGGACTTCCCTTTACTCTAAAACTATGCCCTCGTCCTCTAGTCTCTTCTACCGATGGAAACATCTTCCCAATGTCCATTCTGTCTATGCCATTCAATACTCTGCAAGGTTTAATCAGATCCATTTTCATCCTTCTAAACTCCACTGAGTATAGTCACGGAACCCTCAAGCATTCCTCATGTGTTCAGCCTTTCATTCCTGAGATCATTGTCGTGAACCTCCTCTGGACTTGTTCCATGACCAATACATGTTGCCTGAGTTACAAGACCAAAACTTGCTCACAAAACTTTAAATGTTGTCTGACGAGAGCCTTAAAATGCCTCCAAAATGCATTGCTTTTTTAAAAAATTCCAGTCTTTTCAACATGAATGACAATGATGTATTTCCCTTCCTAACTAACAACTTAACCTGTAAGTTTACCTAAAGAGAACTGTGGACGAAAACTCCCAAGTCCATTTGCATTTCAGATTTCTGATTTTTCTCTTCATTTAGAATATAGTTCATGTCTGTATTCTTACTATCAAAGTGCATGACCTCACACTTTCCCAAGCTGTATTTCATCTGCCACTTCGTTGCCCACTCCGCTCATGTAAGCCTTCCTCCAATTTCACCTTCCCCTCAATACTACCTGCACCTCAATCTATCTTTGTATCATCTGCAAACGTAGCCAGAATGCCCCCAGTTCCTTCATCCAGACCATCAAAGTATAAGAGGAGAATTACTAAATATTTATTTTGACCTATTTTTCTAATTTCTTACAGTAAATTATTTCATTCTGGAACATTCAATTCCATGTTCCAGTTCCCCAACCTGACACTGAGATTCGTTTTCCATTGCGTTGTGTGATGCCCTCAGAAAATCCCCACAGCCAACTTTCTTGAAAGAATCGATTTCAGTCGCAGATGTTGTCATGTTTGTTTCAAGCCCAAAAGAGTTTCCACTGTTTCCAGGAACGGTGATAGCCGAAACCAGGCAGCTGTCAGGAATTTAAAATCTCCAATTACATCTAACATCGCAGGGGCAGCAGCTTTCAGTTCTGCAGCAGATGTGATGAAAGTGGAAATCAGGGATCTATTGGGAAACTTAATTCTCCATGGAAAAACTAACATCGTGTGAGCAGTGGCCTTCATTTCTGCAGCAGGAGCGACAAAATTGATCCTGATAACAGAGAACAGTGTCTATGCCCCATACTATGCTATCCACAATTACTCCAACCCCCTGCCCCCACTTGACTACCTCCCTGCACTACGGTTGATAGGGCTGTTAAGAAGTGTGTTGGCTTTTATTGATAGAGCCATTGAGTTTTGGAACCGCGAGGTAATGTTGCAGCAGTACAAAACTCTGGGGTGCAGTTACATTTGGAGTATTGTGAACAGTTCTGGTCACCACATGATAGGAAAGATGGGAAAGCTTTAGAAAGGGTTCAGAAGAGATTTAATAGGATGCTGCCTGGTATGGAGGGAAGGTCTTATGAAGAAAGGCTGAGGGACATGGGGCTATTTTCGTTAGAGACAAGAAGGTTGAGAGGTGACTTAGTTGATATATGTAAGTTAATCAGTGGATTAGATAGGTTGGACAGTGAGAGCCTTTTTCTTCGGATAGCGATGGCTAGCATGAAGGGACATAGCTTTAAATTGAGGGATGATAGATATAGGAGAGATGTCAGAGGTAGTTTCTTTGCTAAAAGATTAGTCGGGGTGTGGAATGCACTGCCTGCAACAACAGTGGACTCGCCAACTTTAAGGGCATTTAAACGGTGATTTGAATGGTATGTGGATGAGCAGTGAATAATGTAGGTTATATGGGCTTCAGATTGGTTTCACAGTTCGACGCAACATCGAGGGCCGAAGGACCTATACTGCACTTTAATGTTTGATGTACTATATTCTATTCTTACAAACGCCAATGTATTTTAGCTGAAACCTGTCCAGTCTTTATTTGACTGATTAACCCTTTATCTTCATAATCTATTTAATGAACCTTCATTGAACTGAATCCAGTGGATGACTATTCCTTCTCGGCCACAGAAACTAAAACTACACATGTACTTCACACGTGCTTTCACTAAAACTGGTCAACTGCAGTAACACTTCCCTATGTTTATACGTGTTTCCCTTTGCAATATGTGCTAATGTCCTGGCTTTCCCGCTCTCCAGTCAGTAATAGCTTATGTGAACTGCATGACCTGCTCCTATCCCTCTGTAACAGACACCTGGAGACAGATGTTATCCTCCTGTTGTTGCATGAAGTCTTTGATAACAGGTCACTTAAAAGTTCTAGCAGTATTACACAAAATTAATGAGTCATAAATTTTGTTAACCTGGTTTCTGATCTTTGTAAACTTCCCTACCACTGCATTTATGCATTGTTGTGTATGTCCATGTTTTATTCCCGTCTCCTTCTATAAACAAGATGCAATGTCTACAGCCCTGCAGTCATCTGTTACTAGTGGGCACAGTGGTACAGTGGTTAGCATTGCTGCCTCACAGCGCCAGAGACCTGGGTTCAATTCCCGCCTCAGGTGACCGACTTTGTGGAGTTTGCGCATTTTCCCCGTGTCTGTGTGGGTTTCCTTCGGGTGTTCCAGTTTCCTCCCAAAGACCAAAAATTTAGCCATGCTAAATTGACTGTAGTGTTAGGCATAGGGGAATGAGTCTGGGTGGGTGTGCTTCGGTGGGTCGGTTTGGACTTGTTGGGCCTGTTTCCACCCTGTAAGTAATCTAACCTAGTGCCACAGATGACAAGGATTGAAAGGTTGCGGTTAGCTTCTTGGCCATTTCCACTATCCCTCCATCAGCAACCGTCATATATCCCAGCAAGACTAAATGTTCTCATTTGTTGTGATATGAAAAGTGCTGTTTTGAAAAGGGTTAACTGAAACTGTTTGTTCACTGACTGTTATTACGCTCACTTTCTTTGGATCATGATTGTCTCACGAGGGGTTTACTTATTGCATTAAAAAAAGAAGCTCCTCTCAATGTGTTATCCTGTAGCACTAGCAGGAGCATCACCTGCAACACTAATAGAAATCAGCGATTCCAGAAAGAGGAGAGTGGAAAGATCATAATCTGATAACAACAGACTGGGATGTTCCAACACTGTGTCAGAATCTGAGAATAACTGAGAGCTAACTGAGATAACTGAGAACAATGGATCTGAATCCGAGGGGAATCGACTTGAATATTACAACAATGGGCAGAGGGTTATCCTTATATATCTGCCTTTTTACTACATTGTATGATTGGCAGTCATTATCATGGCGGATAGAATATGCTCTTTACATTGCTCAATGTTTTTATTATCCCATCCTGGCTATCATTGGTTTTCCTGGTAAGTCTAACAACCCATTTTTTTATAAACTGTGTTTATCCCTGTCCTTTAGCATTATTGTCCTTATCAGTTACTGTGTCCTTCTTACTGCCCTTGTTCAGTTGAGATCCTGTAGCCATTTTTTTTCACTCTGTGAACCATTACTGACTGTATTGGTGAATTTCTTCATTAGCTTTTTCTGTCTGTGCTTCGGCAGTATACTGTCTAAGTCTCTTAGTTCAGCCCTTTGTTTCTGCCATAAGCCATGATTCAGTGTATTTCTGACCTTGTTATTGAAATACTGAGAACACAGTGGTCAGCGTCGTCTGTTGTAGTCACAAACTGCATTCCCTTCCTCTGATTTGATCCCATACCTGGCCAATATCTGTCACATTAACAGTGTGGCCATAACTTTGATGATTCCTCTGACACTAGGTTGAATGCTGACCTCATATCCTGACTATTTCTACTGCAATCCACTATCACTTTCGGAAAATAATTCACGGGATCAATCCATTTGCTATGTAAACCCTGAACTGTGAAACCCAGTCTCATTAATCCCAGGAGTCTGCTGGCTACGTTCCCAGCTTCAAAGCTGCATTAATTAATTTCAGTCAAACCTCATTGCCACGCACCCTAACTCTCTCTAAAATCCATTTCACTCATCATGCATGTGAGCACTAATCTATATTGGTATGCACAGGCAATGCCTTTGCTTTAATATTCTCAGACATGTGATCACATCTGTTCATGACATACAGCCATATAGTCATAGAGATGTATAGAACAGAAACAGGCCCTTTGGTCCAACTTGCTCATGCTGACCAAATATCCCAACACAATTTAGTCCCACCTGCCAGCACACAATCAATATACTTCCAACCCTTCCTATTAATCTACACACCCAGATGCCTTTTAAATGTTGCAATTGCCCCAGCCTCCACCACTTCCACTGGCAGCTCATTCCATACACATACCACCCTTTGCGTGAAAACATTTGCCCCTTAGATTCCTTTTATATCTTTCTCCTCTCACCCTGAAATTATGTCCTCCAGTTCGGGATTTCCCCACACCGGGAAAAGAAACCTGGTCTATTTACTCTATTCATGCCCCTCATGATCTATGCCCCCCCCCCCCCCCCCCCACCACCACCACAACCATCTGTTTCTACCGGTTCTCCAGCCGTTTCATTACTGTTCGTGTTTAAACTGATTCCCACTGTGCAAAATAGTTTATGTCCAACAGTAATTTTCACATCTGCAACCTTCTACTGTCACCCGCCCTGCTTCACCACTCCTTGCATTATATTGTTGCAATGGAGATATACACTAGTGGGGGACCCAATTCCTGTCACAGTTAGCATTGGCTACAAATTTCCCCACGCTCAGCAGCTATCTAGGGCAGGTAAATTAGGCAATGCACAGGCAATAGGAGCAATACTCTGCGGGGTAGATACTGCAGTTTACTGACCAATATACTTATTTAGTCTGAGTAGTTAACAGTAACATCAGAGACCTCATGTTGAGCTGATAACTTGTAACAGTTTATGGTGTCTAGGCTGGTTTCGTGAAGTGAATCAAAAATGTGATCCAGCCAACAATTTTAATTCATTAAGCCATGCATTAGTTAATGATCCCAGTCTTGGGATTAAACCATGTATGTTTTCGCTACTCTAGTTAATTCCATTCTCCTCACTATTCCCCATAGTTCTCCAACTTGTTCCTGGTTAAGTAGTTATCTGCTTCTCTTTTTGTTGGGAACTTATGTCCCTCTGTAACTTTCGCTGGCCTTGGTTTGTTTGGCTACCTCACGTAGCTCTGTAGCAATGCAGTGGTGTGCAGCAGGCTGTCGGTTATTTCCCCGTGCATCCCATGTGGTGGACTGTTTTGGACGGGGGTTTCAGTGGCTTTGATTCAAGTCTTTGAAACTTGGTCTGTGCCTGTCCACTGAGCACCTATGCTCATTTTTTGCTGATCATAAGTTCAGCAACAGGGGAAAGTATGTATCAAAAAACCAAGCATTTGACTTGTCAATGAGATTTTGATCGACTCTGGATTTTTGAAAAACTTAGAGGTGCTGGGTTTGCTAGAAGTGGTACTGCGAACTGCTTCAGACATTTAGGGAGATCTGAGCATTTAGAAATCCAACTCTGGATGGTGAATGGGCCCTGTAGTTACAGCATCTGTGTCTGTAATACATACAACAAACAGCGCAGAGGCTGCAGAGAGGAGAAGACACCAAGTGAGTATGTGTGGGAATGGAGTTCTGTCATATCCACCCTGGGTTTTCGAAGAACAGCTTAGTAAACTACTCTAAACCCAGAATCAGAGTGCGAAGTGACCCTGAGGCAATAAAAAGTTGAGCCCAGAGCAATTGCCCCTCCTTCAGTACAACCATCAACTTCACACCAGGGTTAGGATGATGCTGCCAATGGCTATTGAACTTAATTTTGTTGAGATTCTTTCATCTGGAACTTATCAGTCAGCAATGGATCACATATCCATCTTCCTCCAGTATGTTGACATTGCTGTATGCAATTGATAACAGAAGATATACCAAGTGGACGAGGTTAATGCAATATTTTCTGCCTCAGAAGGAAGCTACCAAGCATACCCTTGCTTTCACACAATAGGAGGTTTTCTGATGGTGGCTGTGGCTCAGCGGGGTGTCCATATCAATGTGGAAACGTAGAGGAGCTGAAGGAACACTTAGTCCATGGGTATTGTAGTGCGCCTGTGCACAGTACATCATGTTGGTGAATGGCCTCTTCATGCCTAAGCAGTCATCCATTCCCATTTTTTGGCCTCCACATAGAAAGACAGGATGGCTTCTTGGATAAAAGCTGCACACTTGATGCACAGCTCTAAATATAATTCCCCTCACCGGTCTCCATGCCAACTAACTGCATCAATATATCCTGTGTGCACTCAGAGCAATGGAACCATTGGGAACATCAGGGAGATGGAGCAACAGGTCTGATATCTGGACTGATTGGAGTGAATCCTCCAGTATACACTGTACCAACCAGGGACCAGGGTTTGATTCCTATCTCATGCGACTGTCTGTGTGGAGTTTGCACGTTCTTCCTGTGTCTCTGCGGGCCTCCTCCCACAGTAAAAAGATTCACAATTAAGGTGAGTTAGGCATTCTCAATTGCCCGTAGTCTTCAGGGATAAATTGCTTAGGTGCATTAGTCAGGGGAAGTGTAGAGTAGTAGAGGAATGGGTCTGGGTGGGATACTCTTCAGAGTGTCGATGTGGACTTGTTAGACCAAATGACCTATTTCCACACCGGAAGGATTCTATGTTTCTATGATGTATTCCGTCTAACAAATTGTTGTCCATTGACTAACCTGTCTATATCCATTTACAGACTGTCCACTACCTCTTGAGAATTCCATTTCCTGCATATGTAAGTGTCATCACCAAACGTAGTTACAATGTCTGTTCCATTCATTCAAATTATTGATATAGATCGCAAATATTTGAGGATCCAACTGTGTGATTCCATTGGTTATGTTCTGTCAAATTGGTAAATGCTGATTTATCTCTAATGTTTGCTTCATGTTTGATAACCAGTCCTCCCTCTATTTCTATGTAGCACATTGAAGGGCTGAATGTTTCATTAAAAAATATGAGATCAAGGTGAATAATCAGCATTTCAGCCCCTCAAGTCTGCTGTGATATTTAATACGATCATGGTTGATCTCACCGTGAACTCAGTTCCACTTTGCTCCCCACTCACCACAACACTTAATTTACTCAATAATACAAGAATAATTGGATGCTGGATGGAGTATATTTGAGACTGTGGCGCTGGTGATGATGCAAATATTGATGTCTGTGGGTATTAGAAATAGAATCCCTATTATGTGGAAACAAGCCCTTCGGCCCAACAAGTTCACACTGACCCTCTGAACAGGTATCCACCCAGACACATTCCCCTACCCCATATCTACCATTGATTAATAACCTACATTATGGACAATTTAGCATGGCCAATTCACCCTGACCTGCACATTTTTGGACTCTGGGAGAATACTGAAGCACCCGGGGGAAACCCATGCAGACACGGGGAGAATGTGCACACTTTACACAGACAGTCGGCAGAGGCCGGAATTGAACCTGGGCGTCTGGCACTGTGAGACAACAGTGGTAAACACAGAGAAACCGTACCACCCCTAATATTCCACAGATTCACAACGCTTTGAGTCAAGATAGTTTTCCCCACCCCTTTATAAATGCACTTCACCTTATCCTAAAATTATGATTGTTGTTCAGGATTGCCTTACATGAGGAAATATTCACACCACGTGTACATTGTAAATCACCTTTAGTATTTTACTTACGTCAGTGAGATCTCCTCTCATTCATCTGAATTCCAGAAGAGTTTAGACCTGAACTGCTCAATCTGTTCTCATTACTGGAATCAAATAAGTGAAGAATTTCTGAATTACTTCCAAATGCAACTACATCTCTTCATATGTTAGTGCACAATAAACATGCACAGTGCTCCATTTATGGTCTCTCTAATATTTTGCACATTTGTATCAACACTTCTTTACTCTTATGATTTGGAGGTGCCTGTGTTGGATTGGGGTGTACAAAGTTATAAATCACACAACACCACGATATAGCCCAACAGCTTTATTTGGAAGCACTATCTTCCAAAGCACTGCTCCTTCAGCAGGTGGTTTTGTACTATAAGATCGTAAGACACAGAAGTTATTGCAAAAGTTTACACTGTGATGCAACTGAAATTATACATTGAAAAAGACCTGGATTTTTTGTTAACTCTCTCATATTTTAGAATGACCATGTTGGTTTCAGTTCTTCCATATGAAAACTCACAGAACTTTTTTTTAAAATCGCATTTTCAAGTGAACTTTAACAACAGGTGCCATGTCAGCTCAGATAATATATTGAAGATGTGAGTTTAACGTTTTTCTGTCTGTGCCCCGATGTTCAGACCGATATTAATTCTAAATAAAAGTTACAGAATATTACAT
Source organism: Chiloscyllium punctatum (assembly GCF_047496795.1). Lineage (NCBI taxonomy): Eukaryota > Metazoa > Chordata > Chondrichthyes > Orectolobiformes > Hemiscylliidae > Chiloscyllium > Chiloscyllium punctatum. The sequence continues at coordinate 51,220,356 of NC_092774.1, forward strand.
GGATTCATGCACTATTTTTAGATATATATATAGTTCAGACACTGGCATGTTCACTTGTACTCCTCACCGAACCATAGATCGGCTTGATGGTAAATAGTGACTGAGGGATTATCCCGGACAAAAAGTTTCAGATTGAGGTTGAATATATTTCTATATATTTCTGCATTTGCTGCTGATGTGGTCTGCAGCACCAAACAAATGCCCAGTTTTGATTTGCAATGTCTGCCATTCTGCTGCATGCCCACCAATTCACAGCGAGACCTAGTCACTCATTACGCCGTTTTCAGTGAACCACTTCAGTTTCCGATGTGGTAACGCTTCGATTTTAATACTCTCATTCTTCTGAGCGTCTCTCCATGGTGTCACACCTAGAATTTCTCACATTCTTCAAAAGCTTTAACAGCTTTAACACATTCATCTGAATCTTTTCCATTCCAGTATTTATTATGTTTAAAGTGAATGTAGCTCTGTAATGTGTGGCGCTTCATTCTAGACAGGGAGCTTGAGCAACTTTGATACGCATCTTTGAAACTTGTTGAAAAACGGTAAATACTGGTGTCGCAACATTCCACTTCTTTGGCAGCTCATTCTGTATACAGACATCTGTGTCAAAAACATTCCCCTTAAGTCTCTTTTAAACCTTTCACCTCTCAACTTAAAGCTTTGCCATCCAGTTCTGGAATAATCCACATCCGAGGACATATCTTGTCTATTTATCCTATCTATGCCCCACATGATTTTATAAACTTTTATGATGTCACACCTCAATCTCTGGTGCTGCAGGGAACCTAGCCCAGACTATTCAGTTCTAATCTTCCAATCCTGTCAACGGCCTTGTAAATATTTACTGAACCCTTTCACGTTTCACAGCATCCTTCCTATAGCAAATTCAGATGCAGTCTGCTGCTAAGAAAAGTAAGCGGTCATGCAGACTGGCACTGAGAATATTGGAGAATTAAGCATGTTATCATTTAATGGAGAGACTCAAGAAAGTGTGTCATGGGAAACCTTTGTCTAAAACAGCAATGAGAGTGCTGGTGCAGCAAGTAACTAGGTTGACATATTAGTTGGCATCGACCAGTGTTGGCCAAAGGGCTTGTCTCTATGCTGTGCTATGACTCTATTAGGTTGATTCCCGGGATGAAAATGTTGAATTATTGAATGCGTATAAAATGTTTAGACGTTTAGTCATTAGAATTGAAATGAATGAGTGGTGAAATTACGAGAAAATACAAGATGCTGGGAGGGTTTGACAAGATAGATGTTGAGAAGGTGTTTCCATTCCTGGCTGGAGTCATTCATACAGAACAAGAGACATTGACTTATAACTGGGATGCAAAGAAATTTCTTCTGAGAGAAGGTAGGGAATGTCGGGCTTTCTCTACCCCAGGCAGCTGTGGAGGCCTCATCACTGAAAGTATTTACAGCTGAGCTGAAAGGATTTTTTTACATATATGCGAAGTGTAAAATGCAAAGAATTGTAATGAAATTAGAATTGAGCCCTGCAGAAGATCAGTCGTGCTGTTACTGAATGAGGGGGCAAGCTTGAAGTGCCAAATAGCATACTACTGTCCCTATAGTTTATGTTCTAATGTTCTGTTATTGGAAAGAATATGGTTATTTTCTTGTAAATCCGATGACTTAATTGAACTATACCAGGTGATTTAGTTGAACTGACCCACGGAGAGATATGGGGGCTGTATTCGAAGTTAGTCTGGTTCTGTAGCATGACCAACATTGGCAGCAGAAGTTGCAGAGAAATGAATCCTGTTAAAAAGGGATAGGAAGATTCTTTCAGACCTAACTTGGATTTCCAAGTATATTTTCTGAACTACACCGAACCATCAAAGTGGCCTCGATCTACTCCCATTGAGTAGGTTCGAATCACTGAAAGAAACATCCAAACATGGGAAATGGTAAACTAATAGCGAAAGTGAAGTCACATGTATGCAGTGTGATCTAGCTAGTTGGATAAATAACTGGTTGAGCAACAGGAGACAGAGTAGTAGTTGAAGGGTGTTTCTCGAAATGGAGAAAGGTGACCAGTGGTGTTCCACAGGGATCAGTGCTGGGGCCACTGTTGTTTGTAATATACATACATGATCTGGAAGAAGGCACGATTGGCATGACCAGTAAGTTTGCAGATGACACGAAGATTGCTTGAGTAGCAGAACGCATAAGGGACTCTCAAAGAATACAGAAGAACATAGATAGACTCGATATTTGGGCAGAGATGTGGCAGGTGGAGTTCAGTCCAGACAAATGTGAGGTGATGCATTTTTGGAAGTCTAATTCCAGAGTGAATTATACAGTGAATGTAATTGCCTTGGGAAAAGTTGATGAGCAGAGTGTTCTGGAAGTGCAGGTCCATTATACCCCGAAGGTTGCTGCACAGGTGGATAGAGTGGTCAAGAAGGCATATCGTATGCTTGCCTTCATCAGATGGGGCATTGAGTATAAAGAAGGCAGATTACTATCTAAATTGAGTCAAGTTAGGTTCAAGGTGTTCTTGTACATCAGTGAATGAAAGCAAGCTTGCAGGTACAGCAGGCAGTGAAGATAGCTAAAGGCATGGTGGCCTTCATCACAAGAGGAATTGACTTTAGGAACAAAGATGTCTTTCTGCAACTGTACAGGGCTCTGATGATAAAGCACCTGGAGGATTGTGTGCAGTTTGATCTCCAAATGTGAGGAAGGACATTCTAGCTATTGAGGAAATGCGGTGTATGTTCACGAGGTCAATTCCCGGAATGACGGTTCTATCATATGATGAAAGATTGAAATGACTGGGCTTGCATGCACTTGAGTTTAGAAGGATGAGAGGGGATCTGATTGAGACGTATAAAGTTATTGAAAGATTGGATACTCTGGAGGCAGGAAGCATGTTTAGACAGATTGGTGAGTCCAGAATCAGATCAGACAGTTTAAAAATAAGAGGTAAATCATTTAGAACAAAGTTGAGGAGAAACTTCTTCATCCAGAGAATAGTGGATAAATGGAATGCTCTGTCCCAGAAGGCAGTGGAGGCCGAGTCTCTGGATACTTTCAAGAAAGAGATGGATAGAGCTCTTAGAGATAGTGGAATCAAGGGTTATGTGGATAAGACAGGAACAAGTTACTGATTGCGGATGATCAGCCATGATCGTAATGAATGGTCGTGCTGGCTCTAAGAGCCGAATGGCCTACTCCTGCACCCATTGTCTATTGGAAATTCTGTATAAGAACTGGCAGGTCATGATAAAATTGCACACGATGTTTGTTCGGCCGCATTTAGAATACTGTGTACAGTTCTGGCCACATTACTAAAAAGATGTGGACACTTTGGAGAGGGTGCAGGGAAGGTTTACGAGGATGTTGTGTGGTATGGAAGGTGATTGCTATGATGAGAGGTTGAGGAGGTTAGGTTTGTTTTCATGAGATAAAAGGTGGTTGAGAGAGGACCTGATTGAGGTCTACAAAATCATAAAGAGTATAGACAGGTAGACAGAGATAAGCTTTTTCACAGCGTGAAGCATTCAAGAGATCACGCTTTAAAGGTGAGACGTGGAAAGTATGGGGCGATACACGCGGCAAGTAATTTACACAGAAGTTGGTGGGTGGCTGGAACGTGTTGCCAGCAGCGGGAGTAGAGGCAGGCACGGTAAATTCATTTAAGATGCATCTGAACAGATGCATGAGAAGGTGGGGAACAGAGGAATACAGATACTTAGGAATTGGGCGACAAGTTTAGACAGTAGATTTGGATCAGCTCAGGCTTGGGGTGGGGGGGGGGGGAGGGTGCGAATGGCCTGTTCCTGGGCTGTCAGTTTTCTTTGTTATTTGCCTTTGTTTATAAAAGTAAAGAATCACCAATGCTGTAAATTCAGAACTAAAACAGAAATTGCTGGAAAGGTCTAGCCGGATTGGCAGCATCTGCAGAGATGTATCAACATTAACATAACGAGTACAGTGACTCCTCAGAATTGATTGCAGGTAAGAAAATGTTTTTTTCTTCGGACAACAAATTGGTGGAGGAGGGGGTAAAGAGTACATGATGCATGGAAATAGATCCAAGAGAGAGAGTAGAGGAATTGGACAGACGAAGGAGATGATACCAACCAGCGTGGAAAAATCAATGTCCACTAATTGAGAGAATTAGTGGCTAAAGATAGATTGCATGGCATATCACACCGTGTGCTAACAAGGCCTAATGTCTGGGGATTGGGTAACAACATGGGCAGCTTGCCTCAGGCACTAAAATCAGAATTACTAATTGCAATTGGATATTGATAACAATGTGATAACTTATAGTTTCAAATGGACGGTGTAAAGTATGCTTATGATTACATTGAATCTGATGTAATAAATTGTATGGAGTGTCATTCCTCTTAGGAAATGGCTGACAAGAGCATGCAAGTTAGAAAGCCAGGATTAAAAAAAAAACAGTGACTGAGTGTCATCCGATCGATGATAGGAACACGGGGTTGAATGACTGAAAGTTCCTATAATATGGATCTCGGAACACCATCAGATCCGCCATGATCTTATTTAATGGAGAAACTGGTTTGAAGGGCTGAATGAATTCATGGTGGACTTAATATGCGATTTGAAAAGAAAACCTCTGATCATTCTACTTATGTGTTACATACTGGTGGACTGATATTTTCTGGAATCTAGGAATGGTTTGGAACATACCCTGAAGTATTCCATAAATGGCATTGTCATAGAATATCCAGAAACAGCCTTGTCCAGAACATTCGATAACCGTGTGGGCTTTTGCATAGGTGAGACAGAGAGAGAGAGAGAGGAAATGTGCTGGATGCAGTAGCGAGAGTGGTAAGGCGTGAGCTTTGTTCGGAGGTAGATTTGTAAGAGATATGCAATGGGTGTGAGGAAGCAGAGAGAAATTGGTGGCACTTATCCTAGGAGAATCGGGAAGGATATTAACGCTTGTCCTGTGTTGCTAGACATTTCTTCAGTACCACAGATACTGCTCTGGGCTGGTAGTGAGGTCAGAACATGCTTGGTGCATCTGGTGGGGTGATCTCCTTTTGGGACGGGAATGGTCCTCTTCTGTACTACTGCCTCCACAAGGATCTCTGTTCCCCTGTGGACAAATAGATCAAAATTCCCTTGATTCGCTATGCTCGGGGGAAAATATGCAAGGCAGTTCTGAACTCAGAGAGCTCAACCTTGTGCACACTGGTCTTTTAAAGATGGCACCAGTGCCAGGGATCAAGGATTCTCCAGCCCATAATGAATGGCAGGTTTCTTATGAAGAGCTTATGTCCGAAATTTTGATTCTCCTGCCCCTTGGATGCTGTCCGACTTGCTGTGCTTTTCCAGCACCACACTCTCGACTCTGAATGGGAGAATGGGGCTGGCATTGAATGAAAGGAATGCCACGTGGTTAGGTAAGTAGTTAAAAGTTTAGTCCGATAGAACAGCCACCAGATCACTGGCTCGGCCTTGTGCTGATGATCCATCTGTCAAACGCAATAATAATGACATTGATGCAAACCAGTCTAATGAGTCAAAGAGTCTGCTGACCTCACTCCTGTTCGCAAGGCTGCAGAACAAATGCTCATCTCATACACCCTATTGTCTGAGTGCACACTGATATCCAATTCACCCATCAATGTGAGAAATACTGGTCAATGCTGTAAGATGATATTGAAATGTTTACACTTCATCGTTCTTAAACCTGTAAACACATTCTTCCATGATGTTGTCTTTCAAACTCCCCTTCTCTGTCTACGTTGCAAACTCCTCACATTTGTTGGTAATTTAACTTTTTTTTCCCCCTGGAATCTCTCTCTTGCGGAGATGTGCAGATCCACAGCATCCCTTGTCATGGCACAATTGAGGTATGGAGCTGCAAATGGATGTGATCAACACATCCTGTCACTTCCAGCGTGGGTTGCAAGTTCTCTCATACTGGGTAGCGATTTAACATAGTATTATCGAGCAACACACTAGAATATGCAGACATATCTACATAATGGGAGGACAATTACTCCAAATGTATTGATCAATACAATGGCTTGGCTTCCATAGCTCACCATGCTGGGCAGATATTTAGTCTGGGTTTACAGATAAATGCCCTTGTGCAGCCTGCAGGGCTCCCCATCCAGGACCAATATCTAGTCCGAGATTACAAATCAATGCACTGATGTGGTCTGCACAAACCCCGTGCTGAGAAGACTTCTATTCCATGTCAATGGATCAATGCATTAGTGTGGTCTGAACAGTTTCCAGTGATAGATGGATATTTAATCTGGGTTTACAGATCAATGTAACTGTGGACTGCACAGTTCCACATATGTAATCTGGCTAATAGTCTGCGCAACTCCACATGCTGGGGGTACCTTGTCTGTGTTTATCAATACATGAGCGTGGTTTGTACAGCTACCCAGATAGACAGACATATAGCCCTGGTTTATCGACCAATGCACTGGAGTGGTCTACAGTCATCCATACTGGACGTATTGTCAGAAATATTCAGCAGTTCGCTGGCCTGGTCTGCGCAGTGGTCCATGCTAAACAGACATCTCATCTGGGTTTATGTTGGACGGAGTTCTTCTGAGAGTTGGCATCGGTGGCATAATGACTCCTGCCTCAGAGCAGCAGGGACCCGGGTTAGATTCCTGCCTCGGTTGACTGTGTGTGTGAAGCCTGCACGTCTCTGTGTGGCTTCCCTCTGGATTGTCCAGTTTCTTACCACAGTCAGAAGATGTGTAGCTCAGGTGGATTGACAATGATAATATTCCCACAGTGTCCAAGGATGTGCTGGCTAGGTGGAGAAGTCATGTGAAACGGGGGTTTGCGGGGATGGGGTAGGTCAGGATGTCATGGTATTTGAGGGTTGGTGTGGATTCAATCGACTGACTGCCCTGCTTCAACACCTTAGGGATTCATTGTGTAAGTTGGATTAAGAATGTGAAGCTGCTCTGGCAATGCCTTATTCTTGTGATCAAACCTTCCATACGCTCACTACATTAATGTTTGAGTGCATCATGTTCACGAGTACACATTTTCTTGGCAGCAACCAAAGCCTCTTCCGTCAGATGCAGTCAGCCATTCACATTGCCTATCAGTCTAAATGTAGAAATAAACATATAGAAATAAAAATAATGCATCTGTAATAAAGGATGACTTGATCTGGACGTTTTCCTTCTCCGTATTAGGAATAATAAAAAAGTGATGAATGTCTATCCTTAAGTGATTGAGTGCATGAAAATGTTCTAGAAATCAAGTGTTCTTCTGGATGTGTGTCTGTCTGTTTGGAGATGGAGCGTTTCATCTCTTTTACATTGCGTTTTTAAAAATAGTAATTCAGAATATACCATTCATTTCAGCTCTAATTTCATCAGTAAATCTTTGGATGCAGTGACGCATTTGATCATCTCCAGAGATCTGCAATCAAATTGGTAACTTTACTTCCACACTGACGTATAATTTCTTTGTTTGCCCTCCTCACAGTTAACATAGTAACGATCTTCGTCCTGCTTTATAAAGATTGTGGATTATCTCCATGTGTCAGTTGTTACCTGGTGGCCATGGCAGTGGCGGATCTACTAGTCATTTTCCTCGACCTGATATTGAGACACATTCCCATTGTTTATCAAGAATCATTTACTTTCTGCTCTTCAATCCCTGTATGCAATGTCCACGCTGTCATGCTCTATGCAGCCACAGATTGTTCTGTCTGGTTCACCGTCACTTTCACCTTTGATCGGTTTGTGGCCATTTGTTGCCAGAAGCTGAAAAGGAAATACTGCAGTGAGAAAACGGCGGCTGTTGTTCTGGGAACAGTGACTGTGCTGAGCTGTTTAAAGAACATTTTCTGGTATTTTATGCACACAGGTCAGTACTTGATGGGCAATGTCCCTTGGTTTTGTGATGTAACAGATGATGTTTATGAGTCTGGTGTCTGGGTCACAATTCAGTTCGCCCATCACATTCTAACCCCAGCTCTCCCATTTGTCCTGATTCTGCTGCTTAATGTTTTCACTGTGAGGCACATCTTAGTAACCATCAGAGCCCGCAGAAGAATCCAGGCTCACACCAACAGGGACTTTCAGTGTGACACAGAAATTGAAAATCGAAAAAAATCTATAATTTTACTGTTTGTAGTGTCAGTCAATTTCATCCTATTATGGTCAATGTTAATGGTGTTTTCTATATGGAGGTGGGCGCGGTATTTGGGGTGTAAATCAATCTATCTGCCTTGGTTTGTGCAGGAATGGGGCTTCATGTTGCAGCTCCTCAGTTGTTGCACAAACACCGCCATTTATGCTGTGACCCAGACGAAGTTCAGGCAACAACTGAAGAACGTGCTGAAATATCCCTTTACCCAAATTCATCAATTAATCACATTCACCCATTAATCTATACATTCAAGATGTATTCAGTTCAATTCTATTTTCAGCAATGAAGCTATGTTAACAGACAGGGTGTCGTCCTTAACATTACCCTATTGTTTACGAGGCACTTTCCAATGTTTCTTCAGCAACCAGTTATTCCACTTCCTGCATCAACAACATTAATTTGCAAATAAAAATAAACGTCAGTTAAAAAGCGCCAAGTAGCAGAGTTTTTTTTTATTTTGAGTAAAGCTGAGCTGGAGAGAGACAGAATAAGTCTGAACTGCTGATCCTCAGGGGAGTGGACGGTCAGGTATTGAGCTCAGGAGTTGGGAGGAAGTCACTCTGCTTGCTTTCACTTCTGGTGACACAACCTTCAAGCTTTCCCTTCACATCTATTGTTTAAATGGTGAAAAAAAATACAGCATGCTGCCCTTGTGCATGAATTGCAAAATGTTGGTTTGCAGGTGCAGCAGGTCTTTAAGAAGGCAAATGGAATATTGTCCTTTGTCGCTAGAGAGATGGAGTTAAAAATTAGGGAGGCTGTGCTGCAGTAGTATGGGGTGCTGGTGAGGCCATACCTTGGAGTACATTGAACAGTGTTTGCCTCTTTACTTGGGAAAGGATGCACTGAGACTGGAGGGAATGGAGAGCAGATTCACTAGATTGATGCTGGAATTGAGAAGTTTGTTCAAAGTTTGTGAGAAGATTTGTAGCTCGGGTGCCCATTGTTGTGGTTCTGTTCGCCGAGCTGGGAATTTCTGGTGCAGACGTTTCGTCCCCTGTCTAGGTGACATCCTCAGTGCTCGGGAGCCTCCTGTGAAGCGCTTCTGTGATGTTTCCTCCGGCATTTATAGTGGTTTGTCTCTGCCGCTTCCATTGTCAGTTCCAGCTGTCCACTGCAGTGGCCAGTATATTGGGTCCAGGTCGATGTGTTTTTTGATAGAATCTGTGGGTGAGTGCCATGCCTCTAGGAATTACCCTGGCTGTTCTCTGTTTGGCTTGTCCTATAATGGTAGTGTTGTCCCATTCGAACTCATTTTGCTTGTCATCTGCGTATGTGGCTGCTAAGGATAGCTGGTCGTGTCGTTTCGTGGCTAGTTGGTGTTCATGGATACGGATCGTTAGCTGTCTTCCTGTTTGTCCTATGTAGTGTTTTGTGCAGTTCTTGCATGGGATTTTGTACACTACGTTGGTTTTGCTCATGCTGGGTATCGGGTCCTTTGTCCTGGTGAGTTGTCTGAGAGTGGCTATTGGTTTGTGTGCTGTTATGAGTCCTAGTGGTCTTCGTCGTCTGGCTGTCAGTTCAAAAATGTTCTTGATGTATGGTAACGTGGCTAGTCCTTTGGGTTGTGGCCTGTCCTCATTCCGTTGTCTTTCTCTTAGGCATCTGTTAATGAAATTGCGGGGGTATCCGAATACATTGTCTGGGTGTTCTTCTTCCTCTTTTTGCAGTTCTGGTGTACTGCAGTGTGTTGTGGCCCTTTTGAACAGTGTCTTGATGCAACTTCTTTTGTGTGTGTTGGGCTGGTTGCTTTCGTAGTTCAGGACTTGGTCTGTGTGTGTCTTTCCTGTAAACCTTCGTGGTGAATTCTCCGTTTGGTGTTCTCTGTACCATCACGTCTAGGAATGGGAGTTGGTTGTCCTTTCCTACATCTCTCGTGAATCTGATTCCTGTGGGCGTGGCGTTGATGATCCGGTGGGTGTTTTCTATTTCTGTATGTTTAATGATTTCAAAGGTGTCATCTACATATCTGACCCAGAGTTTGTGTTGAATTTGCGATAAGACTGTTTGTTCTAATCTTTGCATTTCAGCTTCTGCTATGAAGTTTGTCTAACGACGAGGGATTGAATAGGCTGGGACTACACTAATCGGAATTTTAAAAATAAATGTGGGGGAAATCATATTGAAACAGGCACAGTAATAAAGAGAAAAAAGATAGAAGCAGATAGGTCGTTTCCACTGGCAGATTAAACTAGAATTGGGGGCAGAACCTCAAAATAAAGGAGAGTAGACTGAGGCTGAATTCAGGAGGAACTTTTTCTAACACAGACTTATGAATACATGGAGTTCCCTGCCCAGTGACGTAGGTGAGGCCACTTCGTTGAAACCTTTAAAGGCAAAAATAGATTTTTGAACAGTCAAGGAATTCAAGGTAATGGTGAGCAGGCAGGGAAGTGGAGCTGAGTCCACAGAAAAGATCAACGATGATCTCATTAAATGTCTGAGCAGGCTCGATGGGCCAGGCGACCTCCTGCTGCTTCAACTTATGTTCTTGCGTTATGTCCTTATCTGTCTTCCATCCAGTGACTCACCTGCACCCAAAACTTCCCTCTTTCTTTCTCTTCTCCACTGATTTTATCACTCTTTCAGTGTCCCGCTCACTCTCATTCTCCTTCAAAGATCCTCCCTCCTCCGAACTTTATCCCTCAAGGATTCTCTCTGTCCCACAATTCCCTCACGTTCTTCAAACCTCTCTTCCTCTCACTGTCACTCCGGCTGACGTGGAGAAACATTAAATGGATGACCGACTGACTGACTGAGTCCTTCTGAACCATTCTTTTCTGGTTTTGTAGATTAAAACACGTCAAATTCAAATATTATCATCTTTCTTCCTCCTGCAGATGCTTTTGGTGAGACGTGAACCAATGTAATTTCAATGCTCGACTGAGGAGGGAGATTAGGAGAAAGTGAGGACTGCAGATGCTGGAGATCAGAGCTGAAAAATGTGCTGCTGGCAAAGCACAGCAGGTCAGGCAGCATCCAAAGATCAGGAGAATCGCCGTTTTGGGCATGAGTCCTTCTTCAGGAATGAGGAAAATGTGCCAAGCAGGATAGGATGGAGAGCTTGGGATTGGAGCGGAGGGAGTGGAGGGCTGTACGTTGTGAGGGTGAGAGGTTGCAGTGGTTGAGAGGGATGGACAGGTTGAGGTGGTTAGTGTCGCGGCGGCAGTTGGCTATGAAGAGATCTCTTCGACTGACTGAAAACGTCCTCTGAACAACTGCTCTTTCCAATCCTCCCATTTCCTCCAAACCAAAGGAGTAGCCATGGGCACCCGCATGGTCCCTAGCTATGCCTGTCTACTCGTAGAATATGTGGAGCAGTCCATCTTCTGTAGCTACACTGGCACCACCCCCCACCTTTTCCTCCGCTACATCGATGACTGTATCGGCGCTGCCCCGTGCTCCCACGAGGAGGTTGAACAGTTCATCCACTTTACTAGCACCTTCCACCCAGACCACAAATTTACCTGTTCCGTCTCTGACTCCTCCCTCCCCTTCCTAGACCTCTCCATTTCTATCTCAGGTGACTGACTCGACACGGAAATTTGCTATTAACCAAGCGACTCCCGCAGATACCTAGACTACACCTCCTCCCACCCTGCCCCCTGTAAAAACGCCATCCCATATTCCCAATTCCTTTGCCTCCGCCGCATCTGGTCCCAGAAGGACCAGGTCAAATACCGAACAACCCATATGGCCTCCTTCTTCAAAGACCACAATTTCCCCACAGACGTGGATGAAGATGCTCTCCACTGCATCTCCTCCACTTCCTGCTCCTCCGCCCTTGAACCCCACCCCTCCAATCGCCACCAGGACAGAACCCCCCTGGTCCTCACCTACAACCCCAACAACCTCCATATACATCGTATCATCCGTCGTCATTTCTGCCACCTCCAAATGGATCCCACCACCAAGGATATAGTTCCCTACTTGTGGAACGTTTCAGAGAACACCTCTGGGACATCCGCACCAACCAACCCAACGACCACATGGCTGAACATTTTTACTCCCCCCTCCCCACTCCACCCAAGGACATGCAGGTCCTTGGCCTCCTCCATCGCCAGACCATGGCAGCACGATGGCTGGAGGAAGAGCGCCTCATCTTCCGCCTAGGAACACTCCAACCACAAGGGATGAATGTAGATTTCTCCAGCTTCCTCATTTCCCCTCCCCCACCTTATCTCAGTCCCTATCCTCTGATTCAGCACCATCTTCTTGACCTGCAATCTTCTTTCTGACCACTCCGCCCCCACCCCCTCTCCGGCCTATCACCCTCACCTTAGCCTCCTTCCACCTATCGCATTTCCAACGCCGCTCCCCCAAGACCCTCCTCTCTACCTTTAATCTTAGCCTGCTTGGCACACTTTCCTCATTTCTGAAAAAGGGCTCATGCCTAAAACGTCGATTTTCCTGATCTTTGGATGCTGCCTGACCTGCTGTGCTTTTCAAGCAACACATTTTTCAGCAGAGGAGGGAGATTATAAACTAAATGGTACAAGGCGAAACTGAGTGAAAAGAGAAAGACAAAATGTTATCAGGCATAGTATCAGCACAGGAGAGAAGCAAACTGACAAATTATTTTTTTCTTTCATCCATTCCCTCACAGTTACACTCACTCCTTCACATATACATGTACTCCCTCACAAATATATACCCAAGACTCATATACGTGGAGGCGATGGCCTAGTGATGTTTTCCCTGGACAGATCATCCAGAGACACAGCTAATGATTCAGGGATCCTGGTTGGAATCCACCATAGCAAAAATGTGGATTTAGAATACAATAAATATCTGGAATTAAGAATCTAACAACTACTATAAATCCATTGCCAATTCTAAGGAAAAAAAAGCATCGAGTTCACTGAAGGCCTACATCTGACACAAAAAAATGGTTGACTGCAACTGCCCTCTGGGGCAATTAGAGGTGGGCAATAAATGCTGTGTTTGTACGTGTGTGTGTGTGTGTGTGTCTGAATGTGTGAGTGCATGGCAGAGTGTTTGTGCGTGCTAACATTGTCCGCGTGAAAATCTTTTGTGCGAGATTCAGTGTGTAAGAGAGATTTCATGTAAAAGAGAATGAATAAAACTTTGTGTTCGTCTGTGTGAGTCCAGGAGGAACTTCAAAGGGATATTAATATCTTCAACGAAAGAAAATTTCTGACCTAGAAATATTCGCAGTAAGAATTCCTCATGTTCCCAATACAATCTCCTAGCAATAACTGGCAATGTATCTTTTGTCCTCCTCAATGTTTGCTCCACAATCATGTTTACTTTCTAATATCATCAACAACCATTGGACAACAAAGTTCAAACATTTCTATCATTTTAAACCCAAGCATTGTGGTTTTTCCTTCCCTGTTTTTCCTACAGACATGAATCACGTTTTGCCACATAATATTTCCTCTGCCAATACTTTAAATTCACCAGACAATATACAGGCAGCAAAGTGGATGACATGATGAGATATAACAAACTCTGTTGCATTCAGTACCCTCATGTTGCAATGTGCGAGTTTCCAGTAAGAAAACAGGACTCCCACAGGGAGAAATCCTCATTGGTTTGGAGGTAAGGACGTCATATACCTTGATCAGATAGAGAATTCAGTGGGACCTTGATCACATGGAGAATTCAGCCAGGGATTGACAAATGCAATTCAATACTAATAAATGTGAGGTGTTGCACTTTGGAAAGTAAAAACAATGTAGGACGTGTACAGGAAGTGGTAAGGTCTTGAGCAATATTATGGAATAGGAAGACCTAGGAGCACACGTGCAGTTCTTGGAAAGTAGCGTCACAGGTAGATAGGGTGGTGAAGAAGGCAGTTAGCATTCTGGCCTTCCTTGGGTGATGCATTGAATACAGGAGTTGGAATGTTGATGATAGTTTTGGTCACCCTGTTGTAGAAAAGACATAGGTAAACTGGAAAAAGTGAAAAGATAAATGTTGACAAGATGAGTAGCCCTGATTTACAGACGAGATTTGCCAGGATGGGACTTTATTGATTAGAAGGAAGAGGAATGAGGGGTGACCATATCGAGCTGTACAAAATCATGACAGGCATCGATAGAATCAATGCAGATAGTCTTTTTCCCAGGGGTCGGGAATTGAAAACTGAACGGCATTGGTTTAAGGTGAGCGGGGAGAGACTTAAGAAGACCCTGAAGGGCAATTTCTTCACTCAGAGTAATGTGTATATGGAATGGGCTGCCACAGAAAGTGGATGAGGCAGGTACAAAACGAATAGATAAGAAGCATTTACATAAGAACATGGATGAGAAGGGTTTAGAGGAACATGCAACCAGCTGACCGGGCACCATGGTCAGCATGAACCCGTTTGAGCCCATGGGCCTGTTTCCACGCTGTATTACTCGACGGCTATATGACTCGATGGTGAGGAACACACATTTTAATATGTCAATGAGATCGTTTGTAAGTCTTTGCTGTGCCTTGTGCTTTCTCCATGTTAATTTCCATTGCTTCCTTACTAAGGGAAACTGTTCATATCTGTTTAAAGACTCTTCAGTCACTCCCACTGCTTCCTCTCCTACCCAACCTAATCACGTCAATAAGCCTGGAGATATTGCATTTTTCCCTTCGTCTAATTTATTGACATTGGTTGTAAATATTTGTGGCTTTAGCAGTGACCCTTCCAGCACAACACAAGTGCCAGCTCATCAAACAAGAAATGAGCCTGTCTTGTCTCCACCAGCCAATCCTATACGCTCCAGCAAACACTGTTACATTGATTACGCTGTCTGACCTAAGTTAAAAATTTGTAAATTACTCTCAGAATGAGAGTGATGAGGGAGGGAGACATAGAAGTGACAGATAATTGGAGAGGGAGACAGAGACATGGAGAAACAGAATAAAAAAGAAAGACAAGTGCAATAAGTGTGAGAGAGATATATATAAGGGGGTACAAAATCCATAGCTTCAAAAGATGATTTAAAAGGACAATCAGAGACAGATCTCTCGTTATCGGACAATGTGTTGATGTAATTTCAAACCAGTGGCCAAGGGGTTTTTGATGTGAAAAATATAGAGGGGATTTCTAACCCTGTACCTAACGCCATGCAATACCTATCTAGGAAATGTTTGGTAAGGATGGTGGGGTGACAGATTTATTCTGCACTGCACCTCTGATTGTTCCTGCTCTTGGTGTGTATAGACGATAGTACACTGACAATATTTCTCTTTGTTTCGGCTCTGGTATCACCGTACAACGAATTTCTGGAGGGGGATTGGGCATCTTATTGAAAAGCATCCAATTCTAACAAGGCTGGATGACGACAACGTGCATGCAGGGAAGATGTGTCGTCTGGTGGGGGAGTCTCGAACAAAACCTCACAATCTCAGGATTTGGGCGAGGCCGTTTCGAATTGAGATGAAGAGAACTTTTTCTTCCATTTTGAGCTGCAATGGATGCGGTGAGAGTGTGTGCCAGGGGGCTGCCAGGAAGGTAGATTTCCCTCTAAAATGTCTTACCTCCAGATGCATGGACCTCCATCTTCAGCACTAACAGGAGTAGTGAGAGAGTGAGGAACTGAGCGGAAGTGGTTGAGTTGCGCTCTGGGAATGTGAGTGAATGGGTTTGTTTGGACAGTGACTGAATCTGAACACTACACGTGTAGTGTCTCTCATCAACCCTCCTCCTCTAATCATTTAAAATACTGTTTGTTTTTTTATCGTGTGACGAGTAATTTACTTTCTTTGTTTCCAGTAACCGAATGGTTGATATTATAGCTGGAGAAAGGTAAGCTTAAGACTTAAAAAATGGCAAGAGATCTCCGACCTGGGTTATGTCACTCTTCTTCTAATGTGGGAAGTCGGGGACGTGGCTGATGTCCCTGACTCCTTCACATGTAGAAAGTGTGTTCAACTACAGCACTTGTTAGGCTGCATGAAGGCTCTGGGACTGCAGATGGTCTCACTTTGGAACATCTGCGATGCTGAGGAGTTCATGCCTACACGTTTAGCAAGTTGCTCACACCACAGATTAGTAAGGCTGAGGGATAAAGGGAATGGGTGACAAAAAGGCAGAGATAGAGCAGCGAGGCAGTGCAGGTGTCTCCTGCAGTCACCTCTCTCCAAAAGAGGTACCTGTATATACTTTCGATACTTTTGGGGCTAACGGCACATCAGGGGAAGACCACAGTAGTCAGCTTCGTGGCACCATGGCTGGTTCTGTTGCAGAGGAGAGCAGGAAAAATAATGCAAGGTTTATAGTCATCGGGGATCCCATTGTAAAGTGAGTTGATAGGCAGTTTTGTGGTCGACAACGAGACCCCAGAAAGGTATGTTGCCGCCTAGGTGAGCGGGTCAGGGATATCTCAGGTAGGCAGCAGAACGTTCTGAAGGGGGAGCATGAACAGCGAATTGTCGCGCAGCATATAGGCAAGACTATATAGGTCCAAAATGGGATGAGGTCCTATAAGCAGAATTTAGGGATGAGGACCTCAGAGTTGTAATCACAAGTTTGCTACCAGTGCCACGTTCCAGTGAGAGTAGAAGTGAAAGAATAGGGAATATGAATACGTGGCTTGAGAGATGGTGCAGGAGGAAGGGGTATAGATTTTTGGGACATTGCGAACGGATCTGGGGGAGGTGAAGCTATTACAAATTGGACGGTCGACAGCTTGGCTGGATTGGAACAAATGCCCATGGAGGTGCTTCTGCTAATGGTGTTTGGGAGGGTTTACCTAATATGGCAGGGGCATGGAGGAGGCCAGTGGACAGTAAAGAGGTATTAACTAAACTCTCTAAGGAAATAGATAATGATGTCAGCGTGAAGAGACATGAGGTTTAAGTCAGATCACCTTAGGGCTCAAATTAGTTCGTGGGAATGTGATTGTATTGCTATTACTAGGACTTAGTTGAGGAAAGAGCGAGTAAATAATTATCTCAGGATGTATATGTTCCAGGTCGGGTAGAGAACGAAGTAAAAGGGGTGCAGGAGTTGCATTACTGTTCAGGAAGAATATCACAGCTGTGCTGAAGGAGGGCACTATGTGGGACTGGAACTGTGAGGCAATATGGGCAGAGCTCAGAAAAAGGAAGGGTGTAGTAACAGGCTGTACTCTTGGTCTGTCAACAGCGCGCGTGAGATAGAGGTACAAATATGTAAACAGATTATTAAAAGATGTCAGAGCAACAGGGTCGTGGTAGGAGATTTTAATTTTCCCAATATTAACAGGAATTCACTTAGTGTTACAGGTCTAAATGAAGCAGAATTTGCAAGGAACATCCTGGAGTGCTTTCTAGAGCAGTATGAAAATAGCCCAACTCGGAAAGTGGCCAGAGTGGGTCTGAAGTGGGCGAATGAGCCCGGCCAGGTGTTTTATGTTTCAGTAGGGGATTACTTTGGGAAGAGTGATTACAATTCCGAAAGTTTTAGATTACTCGTGGACAATGATGAAAGTGGTCCTGAAGGAATAGTGCTAAATTGGAGGAAGGCCAACCGAACCAGAATTCGACAGGAGCAGTGGAATGTGGATTGGGAGCAGCTGTGTGAAGTAAAATCCACATTTGATATGTGGGAGGCTTTGAAGAAGGTTTTATTCGAGAGAAGGACAAATATGTCCCAGTGAAAATGATGGATAAAAACGAGAAGATTTGGGAAACATAAATGACATGTGAAATTGTGAGATCAGATAAGAGAAAAAAAAAGCATGCCTAAGGTCCAGTGACTAAAGACAGACGAAGTTTTGGAAGAATGTCATGAATATAGGACCAATCTGAAACGAGGAATTTAAAGGTTTACAAGGGGTCATGAAATATCTTTAGCAAACAAGGTTAAGGATAATCACATAATTTATTCACATCAGAAGCAAGAGGGTAATGGGTTGGCCCACTCAAGGACAAAGGCGGAGTCAGAGAAAATGTGTCAGATTCTTAATGAATACATTGCATCTGTATTCACAGAAGAGAGGGACAGGATGGCTGTTGAGGTTAGGGATAGATGTTTTATTACTCTAGATCAAGTCGACATAAGGAGGGAGGAAGTGGGTATTGCAAAAGGCGAAAAGGTCCGGATGAGATCAATCTCATTTTATTAAGTGAAGCGAGAGAGAAAATAGTTAGGCCCTTAACAGATATATTTGCAGCATCCTTGATAATGGGTAAGGTCCAGGAAGACCGGAGAATTGCTAATGCTGTCCTCTTGTTTAAGAAGGGTAACGGGGACAATCCAGGTAATTATCGACCAGTGAGCCTGACGTCAGTGGTAGTAAAGCTGCTGGAGCTGATGCTTAGGGATAGGATCTCAAACCATTTGGAAGAAAATTGGCTTATCAGTCATAGACAACACGGTTTTATGCAGGGAAGGTCATGTCTTACCAAACTAATAGAATTACTTGAGGAAGTGACAACGTTGATTGATGAGGAAAGAGCTGTAGGGATCATTCACATGTTTGATAAGGTTCTCCATTGTAACTGCAGGAGAAAGTGAAGTCGCATGGGGTCCAGTGTGTACTCGTTAGATGGATGAAGAACTGGCTGGGCAACAGGAGACAGAAATTTGAATTGGAAGGGATATTCTCAAAATTGATATCTCGAATCAGTGGTATCAACAGGGATGTGTGCTGGGACCACTACCGTTTGTGATAGAGGAACAAGCGAACTCTACAATAAACGTAAAAGTCCAGGGAAAGCTGATGGATTTAAGGATCTAGGTTTTCAGGTCCATTTAACCTGAAGTTGATAACGCAGCTCGATAGAGTTGTCAAGAAGCCATACGGCATGCTTTTCTTCATTGGGCATGGCATTGAGTACAAGAGATGGAATGTCATGTTATAGCTGCTTACAACTGTGGTTCAGCCACATTTGGGATACAGCATATATTTCTGGTCGCCACATTACCAAAAGGATGTGGATATTGTGGAGAGAGTGCAGAGGAAGTTCACCAGGAAGAGAGACTGAGTAGATCAGGATTATTTTCATTAGAAAGGCAGAGGTTGAGTGGGGACATGATTGAGGTCTACAAAGTTATGAGAAGTATAAACAGGGTGGATAGCAAGAAGGTTTTTCCCAATGTGGAGGACTCAATTACTAGGTGTTACGAGTTCCAGGTGAGAGGGGGAAACTTTAAGGGAAATATACGTGGCAAGTTATTTTTACTGAGGGTGGTAGGTGCCTGGAACACGTTGCCAGAGGAAGTCGTGAATGCAGGCGCGATAGCATCATTTAAGGTGTATCTAAATAGCTACATGAATGGGCAGGCAGCAGAGGGACGGAGGCCCTTGGAAAATAGGTGAAAGGTTTTGACAGAGATTTTTGTTTCAGCACAGCCTTGGAGGGCCGAAGGGTCTGTTCCCGAGCTGTAATTTTCTTTGTTCCTTGTTCTATTTCAACCTGCAGATGAGAATGGTGTGGAGGTCAAGTCATTCAATATATTCAGGATAGAGATCGACAATTGTTTCAGAGATGGAAGATATTATAGGGTATGGAGAGAAAGTGGTAACATGACGTCAAGATAGAAGGGCTGAATGGTCTATTCCTGTTCCTTATTCCTATGTTTCTGTCACTGTGGTGTCCTCCTGAAAATCTCATCCTGAAAAGTATCAGAGCTTGTTTTGGAGAAATTGACTTTTCACTGCAGAACTGTTTACAGCGTCGTTTGAAGATGAACGTGCTCCACATGGTTCCTTAAGTCGTCTCAGTAAAGCAGTCACAGCAAGACTTCATTTCTCTTGATGACAAATCATTGGCAACAATGACTGACACTTCATGGATCTTCCTGATTGTTAGGGGACCCAGGACGTTCACGTTCTGTTTAAGTTATGTAAAGAGGAAACACTGAACAAATTGGGATGGACATGTATAAAACACTTCTGAAATAATAATTTAATGGCATCCCAAAGATCGTTTTTTAACAGGTAATCAAGCTGAGTTCAAGTGTATTTAGCGGGGTTAAGGAAATGGGCAATTAATTTCAGGGACACGCTTACAGACAGAGATACAGACACAGATAGAAGACAATACTCTCCTGGACACGTTTCGGAGGTGGTGCTGAGACACAGATAAGGTAATGCAGCAGCAGGTGGAGGGCAATCATTCTCTGTTCTCGTAGAAGGTTTGTTCTTTATCTAATTCTGTACTGTCCCTGTCCTGGGTATATCTAAGGAGACAAGGTTGAGGGGCCTTTGCTCTTTATCTGACCCCGTGTTGTCCCTGTCGAGGGAGTTTTCAAATGGATGGTTCTTTACTCTCTATGGACACTCATGCTGTTCACTTCCTGCAAGAGATTGATGGGGACAGCGTAAAGATGGCTGTTCTCTTAATCTTTTCTCCTTCAGTCCCTGCCCAGGGAGTGATTGATAAAGAGCAACGTATAGGGAGCCTTATGCTGTATCTAACCTCACACTGTCTCATTATTGCGTGACCTCGATGTACCGTCTTGTTCATTCTCCCCCTCACCGCCTGCTACAGAACCAGTCTAGCAGTGATGCTCTTTGGGATCCGACCTGTTGGCTCAATAGTGCGCTGCTCAGCTGCTCTTGATTGTGGGTAGTGAAATTCTCCATCCAGTATACACTCTCGACCTTTGAACTCTCAGTGCTTCTTCCAAATATTGGCAATTGTGGGGGAACAGTGATCCATTCAGCTGAGAGAGGAGAATAAGCAGGAAGTTTGACCTGACACCATGATGTTTTCGTTAGAACAAGACCAAAGAACAAAGAAGATAACAGCACAGGAACAGGCCCTTTGGCCCTCCAAATCTGCACTGATCCAGGTCCTCTATTTAAACCTGTCTTCTATTTCTGAAAGACCTGTATCCCTCTAATTCCTGTCCATTCATGTATCCATCTAGAAACATCTTAAATCAAACTGTCTTGCCCTGCTCTGCCAGCTACGCTGCCAAAGCATTCCAGGCACCCACCATCCTCTGCGTAATGAACTTGCTACTCATTCCTCCCTTAAGTTTTTTCCCTCTCAACTAGACATGATGACCCTTAGTAATTGAATATCCAACTCTGGAAAAAGAAAACGCTTCTTGCTCTCCACCATGTCTATACCTCATGATTTTGTAGACCTCGATCAGATCCCCCCTCTCAACCTCCGCATTTCTCACTAAAATAATCCTCATCTACTCTACCTACCCTCATAGCTAGCGCCCTCCATACCAGGCAACATCGTGGTGAACCTCCTCTGCACCTTTTCCAAAGCATCCACATCCTTTTGTTAATATGACGACCAGAATGGCACGCAAAATTCCAAATGTGGCGAAATCAAAGTCCTATACAAATCAAACATGACCTGCCAACTCTTGCACTCAGTACCGACCAATGAAGGAAAGCATGCAGTATGCTTTCTTGACACTTCTGTTGACGTGTTTGCCAACGTCAGGGTACATTGGACCTGAGCATTCAGATTTCATTGTACATCAATTTTCCCATGGCTTTTCCATTTAACGTATATTTACTCTTGAATTCGATCTTCTAAAATGCATCACCTCGCATTTGCCAGGATTGAACTCCATCTGCCATTTCTCTGCCCAAATATCCAACTTGTCTATATTCTGCTGCATTATCTGGCAGTCCCCTTCACTATCTGTTACTCCACCAATCTTATTGTCATATTGTTGCTTGAATAGCCTGTAGAATAATTCTCTCACTGTTGGCACTGGTCCAACAGAGGTTGGTAAGCAGAACTTTGCAGGATCTACTGGGCTGTTTCTGCTGTCATCTACCAAGCAGGCCAAACAGCTTCTTCTGTGTTGCATATCACTGACTCTATGACTCTTGTGATTGGACAATCCAAGGTCGCGCTTCTTCAGATATTCCCAGTTCCTTTTCTATTCTACAGGTTTTTACAACTTGTTCTTCACAAAATAAATGCTCAGTACTGTGTCTAAAGTGAACAGCTTTCGTTTTGCATCTTTTCTCTGTCGTTGCCTCCAGTCGTTATTTATTTCGAAATCAGTGACCTTCTCCAGCACCAACACGCTTCTATATCACTGTCACCTCCCCCAGATCTTACATCACTCTTTATTTCTGTGAATTCATCCAGACTTCACTCCTCCCTATTCCAGTAAACTCTGTTAGTCTCTACAGCCAACCCTAATTTAGTAATCTCTTCCACATATACACCTTTCGCTACATTAAACCACTTGCTTAGACCTGCCTTTGTTCCATATCACTCGATTCCATTCATATTGATGTGCTTATCCTAAGGCCCTATCCTATCTGCCTCTACTACCACCGCTAGTAGCGCGTTCTGGAATTCTACCACTTTCTGCATTAAGATTTTACCCCTCACGTCTCATTTTAAATGTATACGGCATAGTTTTAGACATTTAAACTAGGGAAAATATATCCTGACCGTCGGCCTTACAGATGCATCTCATTTTTTTTGACTTCTAACCATTATCGTCGGAACCTCTGCCGCTCGAGTTTTCTTAGCCTCCCGTCATACCTTGTACCCTCTAATCAAGGCAGCATCTTGATAAACCTCTTCTTCACACTCTCCAAAACCTTCATATTCTTCCTGCAATGTGGCGACATCCTGTGACATCCATCAAACTTCACTCCTCACTAACTGTGTAAACCTCTCCAGACCCTACACTCCTCTCTGCCTCTGTAACGTGTTTGAGCCTTGACAGTAATCCTTACATCTGTAACATCCTCCATCCCCTGCACCTCTCCCAATCACTGTGGTCATCTGCAGATCCGATCCCTTCCCTATGTGAGTAAATTGCTCTACCATCGACGACCCTGCCTGTGTCTAAATAACTTCAACATCGATCCCTTTCCCATTCACTGTTTCATCCTCCAGCATCTACACTCCTCTATTTTTTAATCTACTACAACATCTTCTCCTTTCGTGTCTCTCCAACCAGCTACAGCTCTCCCTCCATCCATAATCAGTTCCAGCCTTCACACCCCCGCAAAATGATGTAGAGGCAATAGCTTCATAACATTATCGATGACGTATTTATTCAAAGACTCAAGGAATGTTCTGTGGGCCAGATTTCAAAACCTGCCATGGCAAATAGTGGAGTTTGAATTCAAATCTGGATTAACGTGTCTGATGATTAACACGAATGGACTATCAAGAAACGTCCATCTTATTCAATAAGGAAGAAAACTCTCATCCTTAGCTGGTCTGCACAACACGTGACTGCAGACCAGAGCAGTGTGGTTGAATCAAAATTAGGGATGCACAATAAATGTTTCCCAAGCCCTTGCTTACTCTGTGAATGTATGAAAAACAATCGCGGGAGCATACTCTAGCAAGTGCACCTCCTTATCAGTGTATCCTTTCACATCAGCTACACCCCCCACTGATTTCCATCCCATCCTCCAGCCCCTATAACGGTTTCAATCTCTGTAATCTCCTCCAGCCCCAAGCCCATCATTAATACAAGAGGGCGCAGTTTGAGAGAAAGCGGCAAGCGATTCTTAGACAATTAGCAGATAAAGCTTTTCACTCAAAGAATGGTGAAAATCTGAAAAGCACGCCTGGAGAGGTCAGGATTCTGACAAATTTTAGTGATTGAGCAATTGAAACGTCATGTCATCGCATTCAAGGATTTGGGACAAGTGCAGGAAATTGGGATTAGCACACCTTTTGTGATAGTTAGTGTTGATGCAGACTCAATGAGCTGAAGAGGTATCATTGCAATGTCTAACTCCACGTCTTTATGACTGTTTTGTCTGTGATCTCCACCAGTTATTGCAGCCCTCCAGATTTCTTGTAACCTCCTCCAGATTCTACACTTCTCCCTATCTCTGTCAGCTCTACCAGAATCTACACCCTCCACTACATGTGTCTTCTCCTCTCGTATTTGCCCATCTCCCTCACGCTGTAAACTCATCCAGAACTTACCTCCCACGCTTTTTCCATAACTACGTCGAGCAGCTACACGGCTCAATATGTCTCATTTTCCATCGCCTACACTCCATTCTGTCTCTGTAACTAGCTCCAGCTCATGCATCTTTCCTTGTCTGTGTAATTTCATCCAGTCCCTCAACATGTACCTAACTTGTACCTTAACTCTGTGTACTGTCTGTTACGTGCAATCTTCCTAAACTTTATAAGCTCTTCCCTAATCTACATCCTTCAATATCTATGTAATCCCTCAGAGCCCTCCCTCTGTAAGCTCCTCTTCCAGTCGCATATTCCCCGATATCACTGCATTCTCTTCCAGCATCTAAACTACTCTATATCACTGCAAAGTTTTTCAGCGCCTATATCTCGAACTATCTTTCTAACCTCTTCCAGTCCAGACAACCGTCCATGTCCTTGAAACCTCCTCCAGAACTTACAAACATTTCTATCGCTGTAAACTCATCCAGATCCGAAAACTCCTCCTATCTCTGTAAACTGCTCTGTCATCTGCATCCTTCCCTAACTCTTCAACCTCTTATAGCTTTCACAAATCTATAACATCAACCAGCATTTGCACCTCTACACAGGTCTATGTGTTCAATCACCTCCATCCCTGTACCCCTCCCAATTTCAGTATCCTGCTCCTCACTCGACATTCCTCACTATGTCTGCCATCACCTTCAGCCCGTATCCTATCTTTATCAATCCAACAAACCCATCCAGAATCAATTTCGCTCCCAATCTTTGTGACTTCCTCTAGCATCTACAGTCCAGTCTCACTTTGCAAACTTCTTGAACAAATTAAACTCTAACTTAGATGTGAAACGTCGTTCAACCACTTAACTTCTCTCAGTTTCTGCAACAACCACCAGCTGCTTCGCCATCACTAATACAGTTAACTCCTTCAGCCCCGTCACTCCATCCCTCGCTCTGTGACTTGTGCTAGCATGTTCAATCCAACAAACGTCTCACCTCTTTCAGTACCTGCACCTTTGCCGATAAATGTATATCCTCGAATGCATACATTACACATAATATTGTCAATCGTTTCGAGCCCTTGCAAAATTCAATGTTGTTGTAACGTCCACCAGCACTGACATCCCTCCCTATCACTGTAACGGTCAGCATGCAGACTGAGGGTTTAAAGGGCAGCTCATTACCACGTTCTCAAGGGCGATCAATGGTAGACAATAAATTCTGGCGCGTCAGTGACATCGATGATCCACGAATGAATTAAAGATAAACTCTAGCATCTGCAATCCTCCTTGTTTGTACCCTGCTTTATCATGTCCACCACTCTGAATCACTGTCAAATTCTCTAGGACCTACACTTTCCCCAGCATTTCTAACCTCTGCCAGCCTCTTGCCGCACACCACCGCATACATTTCTGCAAGACTCTGTGCTGGCGTTTCTGCAGATAGACTAGATTAGATTCCCTTCGGCCCAACAGATCCACACCGACCCTCTGAAGAGCAACCCACCCAGACCTGATCCCCTATATTTAACTCAGACTATATCCACCTAACATTCAGGGCAACTTAGCATGGCCAATTCACCTAACCTGCAGGTCTTTGGATTATGGGAGGAAACCAGAGCGCCTGTAGGAAACCCACGCAGGCACAGGGGGAATGTGCAAACCCCACACAGATAGTCACCTGAGGCGTGAATCAAACCCGGGTCCCTGGTACTGTGAGGCAGCAGTGCTAACCATTGGGCCACCGTGCTGCCCCAAATATAAGATATAAAAATATAGAGATATACTTAAATATAATAATATAATTTGTACATTCAGCCAATCGAATATGTGATTAATGTTTCATTCGACCATGACTGATGCATTTCTCAAATCCATTCTCCTGTCTTCTACTCGTAATGTTTTCAAGACTGTTCATACCCTCTAACTCTGAAATCTCCTCCGGCGCTAAGCACACCCCCCCCCCCCGCCCCCCATCTCTGTATAATGCTCCGGGTCTGTACTCTGAATGCCTTGTCTGAAATTCGTCAAGAATATACATCACTCATTATCTTTGCAAACTCCTTCAGCCAACACACAAATGCCCATCTCTATAACCTCCTTATGCCCCTTCACCTTTTGTTATCTCTTCCACCATCTCATAGCCACTGCACCCTCCCTATCTCTGTAAAATCATCCAGCATGTTTAAACGTCCCTCTCACCATAGCATTATCTGGAACTTACTTCAACCTCGACAATCCACCCATTCTTTGTTAACTCTATGAGCCCCAACATACCACCACATCTCGATAATAACTTCCTGCAAAAGCACTCCTACCTCTGCAACATCTTCCAGTCACCTAAACCCCTCTTTACTTCTGTCAGAAACCCCAATCCCTTCTCTCCACAGTCTCTGTCATTGTGTCCAGGCTACGTTCTAGATTTTGATTTTATTATCACGTGAGCTCAAGTACAAGGGTATAGGAGCACGCCGAAAAGTCCACAAAGGCTCCATTCAGGGTGCCTGTTTTGTTATAAACGTACCTATGTCCAAAAGTCAAATCGGGTGAGGTATGGGAGGGGGCGGATTTGGGCGAGTGGGTAGATAGGAATGAATTGCATCATTGTGTTGGAGAAAGTCTCTTAAACCATGGCCTCGCTTTAAAGACAGTTATTCCATGTCCAGTCTCTGGACGGTTCTCCACATTTAATGACCCATCTTCCCTGGCTGCTTGTGAAATGGCAAATCATAGTATACCTCAACTTGATTTTTTGTGATACTCAGGTAACACAGAATGAGGAACCAAAAAGCCAATCACTCCCACACAATCCCCAAGGAACACTCTTGTTTGGTCTGAGGGAGTGGACAAAACTGTGTCACTTGAGGAATCAAGATAAGCTGACAACGGAGCAGTTTGTCCGGGCTCATATTCCAAGGTCCTGATCATCTTTCAATCATTCGCCAACACATTGCTGTTGCCGAAACAATTTAGAATGAGGATGACGGGGCTGCTGGGAGCATGTTTGGAAACAGATACTTAAGTACCAGTGACAAATATTTTATGGGATTTATTATTGTCACATGTGATGAGATACAGCAGAAAGTGTCGTTGACATGCGAAACAGGTATACCAACAGTACAAAATGCATCCGGGTAACAGAATAGAGTGTACAACACAGAATGCAGTGTTACGGCTGCAGAGAAGGAGCAGAGAAACGACAGCATTGAAATTTGAGAGATCCTTTCAATAACGGTGGGGACGAAGTTGTTCCTGTATCTGGTCGTCTATGCAATCAAACTTCGTTATCTTCCACTTGATGAAAGTCATAGACAGTATAACCGGGATGGAATGGGCCTTTGAACATGTTGGCCGCTTTTTATTAAAGCAGCCGGAAAAATAAATGGAGTCAATGGATGGAATGTCGTTTTGACTGATGAACTGGGTTGTGTTCATTTTTATCTGTAGTATCGTTCGTTCTTGGGCAGAGCAGTTGTCATTCCATAACGTGACACTTGACGTAATAAACATGAGCATTCCCATGAGTGCTATTGTTTAACCCTCAGCTGATGGACTTCCTGCAGTGAACACCCACACATAAAGGCCAACTACAGAGCAACTAATAGACAATAGAAAATAGACAATAGACAATAGACAATAGATGCAGGAGTAGGCCATTCAGCCCTTCGAGCCTGCACCGCCATTCAATATGATCATGGCTGATCATTCCCAATCAGTATCCTTTTCCAGCCTTATCACCATAACCCTTGACTCCACTATCTTTAAGAGCTCTATCCAATTCTTTCTTAACTGAATCCAGAGACTGGGCCTCCACTGCCCTCTCGGGCAGAGCATTCCACACAGCCAACACTCTCTGGGTGAAGTAGTTTCTCCTCATCTCTGTCCTAAATTGTCTACCCCGTATTTTTAAGTTGTGTCCTCTGGTTCGGCACTCCCCCATCAGCGGAAATATGTTTCCTCCTGCCAGAGTGTCCAATCCTTTCATAATCCTATACGTTTCAATCAGATCCCCTCTCAGTCTTCTAAACTCAAGGGTATACAAGCCCAGTCGCTTCAGTCTTTCCGTGTAAGGCAATCCTGCCATTCCAGGAATTGACCTCGTGAACCTACGCTGCACTCCCTCAATAGCCAGAATGTCTTTCCTCAAATTTGGAGACCAGAACTGTACACAGTACTCCAGGTGTGGTCTCACAAGGGCCCTGTACAGCTGCAGAAGCACCTCTTTGTTTCTATACTCAATTCCTCTTGTTATGAAGGCCAGCATGCTATTAGCCTTCTTCACGACCTGCTGTACCTGCATGCTTGCCTTCATTGACTGGTGGACAGAACACCCAGATCTCTCTGAACAGCCCCTTTACCTAATTTGATACCATTGAGGTAGTAATCTGCCTTCCTGTTCTTGCCACCAAAGTGGATAACCAGACATTTATCCACATTAAACTGCATCTGCCATGCATCTGCCCACTCACCTAACTTGTCCAGGTCACCCTGTAATCTCCTAATATCCTCATCACTTTTCACCCTATCACCCAGCTTTGTATCATCAGCAAATTTGCTAATGTTATTGCTGATACCATCTTCTATATCATTTACAAAGCACGGATCCCTGCGGTACCCCACTGGTCACTGCCTGCCATTCCGAAATGGAGCCGTTAATCACTACTCTTTGTTTCCTATTAGCCAACCAATTCTCTATCCAATCTAGTACTTTGCCCCCAATACCGTGCACCCTAATTTTACTCACTAACCTCTTGTGTGGGACTTTATCAAAAGCTTTCTGAAAGATCAGGTACACTACATCCACTGGATCTCCCTCGTCCATCTGCCGAGTTACATCCTCAAAAAATTCAAGAAGATTAGTCAAGCATGATTTCCCCTTCATAAATCCATGCTGACTCTGTCCTATCCTGTTACTATTATCCAGATGTGCCGTAATTTCATCCTTTATAATAGACTCCAGCATCTTTCCCACCACTGAGGTCAGACTAACTGGTCTATAATTTCCTGTTTTCTCCCGCCCACCCTTCTTAAAAAGTGGCACAACATTAGCCGCCCTCCAATCCTCAGGAACCGACCCCGATTCTATTGAACTCTGGAAAATAATCACCAGCGCATCCACGATTTCCCGAGCGACCTCCTTCAGTACCCTGGGATGCAGGCCATCAGGTCCCAGAGACTTATCAACCTTCAGACCTAACAGTCTCTCCAACACCAAATCCTGGCAAATAGAAATTCCCTTAAGTTCAGATCCTTCAGCCACTGTTACCTCAGGGAGATTGCTTGTGTCTTCCCCAGTGAACACAGATCTGAAGTACCCATTTAATTCCTCTGCCATTTCTTTGTTCCCAGTAATATATTCCCCTGTTTCTGTCTTCAAGGGCCCAATTTTTGTCTTAACCATTTTTTTTTACCTTGGACATAACTAAAAAAGCTTTTACTATCCTCCTTTATATTCTTGGCCAGTTTACCTTCGTACCTCATTTTTTCTCTGCGTATTTCCTTCTTACTAATCCTCTGTTGTTCTTTAAAAGATTCCCAGTCCTCAGTTTTCCCACTTATCTTCGCTAAGTTATACTTTTTCTCTTTTAACTTTATATGTTTCTTAACTTCCCTCGTCAGCCACGGCCCCCCATGCCTCCTCCTGGGATCTTTCTTCCTTTTAGGAATGAACTGATCCTGCATCTTCTGCATTATACACAGAAATATCCGCCATTGTTCCTCCACGGTCTTCCCTGTTAAGGTATTGCACCATTGAACTTTGGCCAGTTGCTCCCTCATAGCTCCATATTTCCCTCTATTCAACGGAAATATTGTCACTTCCGATTGTACCCACTCCCTCTCAAATTGCAGATTGAAGCTTATTGTATTATGGTCACTACTTCCCAATGGCTCCTTCACTTTGAGGTCACTGACCAATTCTGGTTCGTTACACAATACCAGATCCAGAATCGCCTTATCCCTGGTCGGCTCCAGCACGAGCTGCTCTAAAAATCCATCTCTGAGGCACTCCACAAAGTCTCAGCATAATGTGGCAGCAAGGGTTTCACTCCTATCATCTTCTAAGTATCAATAGGCAGCAGCGTGACACCTTGACAGAGAGACCCGGGAGAGGGTGGCCTTCGTGATTGTCGACATCACAATTAGCATTATCGTCTGTTTGAAAACACACCATCTTATCCTGCGACCTAGTCTAAAACTGGATGTAAACTATATGGATTTCAATAACGCCTTTGGTAAGGTTCCACATGGCAGGCTCTTCTGGATGGGTAGATTGCACGGAATCCAAGAGGAGCAAGCAAATTGTATCCACAGCTGGCTTGATGTGAGAAAGCAGAGAGTAATAGTGGAAGCATGCTTGTCGGACTGGAGACCTGTGAGTGCCTCAGGGGTCGGTGCTGGGTTCATTGCTGTTTGTTATCTTGATCAATGATTCAGATGAGAATGTACAAAACCTTGTTACTAAGTTTGGAGTTGGCACACAAAATGCAGTATCGTCATTATGGAGGCAAGTTATCAGAATTTGCAGCATGATCTTAACTACACCGATAAATGGCAAATGGAGTTTAATATAGATAATTGTAAGGTCTTGCGTTTTGGAAAGTAACATCAAAGTTTGAGTTTCATGGTGAATGGTTGGGCTTAGGGAGTGTCGTGAAACAGATGGACCTTGGAGGTCAGGTGCACATTTCTCTGAAAGTGTAGTCAGAGGCAGACAGGGCCTTCATCAGTCAGGACAGAAAGTATAGAAGTTGGAAAGTTATGTCACAGTTCTACAGCATATTGGTGCGTCTGCACTTGGAGTATTGTGTTCAGTTTTGACCACCTTGCTGTAGGAAAGATGTTATTATACTGGGAATAGTACGCAATAAATTTACAAGGACGTTGCCAGAATCCAACAGCCTGATTTAGAGGGAGAGATTGAGCAAGCTTGTACTCCTGGTGTCGAGTGTAAGAGACTGGGGTGGGTGGGGGTGAATCTTGTAGGAATATGTAATGTTATGAAGATGTGGGGTGTACCGTACGTTTAAGAGAGTTAAAAACGAACAGTAACAGCACCAAGTGTTCTCAATAAGATTAAATGTAAACATGTGATCCAGCCACTGGGGTAGCTTGGGTAGCTAGTTGCCCGGAGACAAAACAAAACACAGATTTGAATTAAGCCAATCAGTTTAAATATACTCCCAAACTCGAATCCAGTTTGGATTTAGTATATTGGCAATCTTAGAAGACCATGACACAATCTGCTGCTTTGGGGGTATAAGATCAGGGAAAGTTGAATAGTTGAGAGGAGAACTGCCCAGATACCAGCATGCAAAAATACTGCCTCAAAATGGCGCTCTTATCGATCAGTAACCTGTGAGGCAGAATCCCTAACAAGAAAATAAGGCACAGGAAGATCTAAATATATCCAAAAGCAGCTAGTTTTGAGACAAGAAGTTTTGTTTTGTAAGTTTTAATTGGGTAGTTTCATCAGCCTCGTATTATGGAAGGGGAATGCAAACGAATATTTAGCTTTGTTAATAGTTGTTAGTTAATCATTTTCTGTTATACTTTAAGAAATGTAGTTGTTAATTTTTACCTTAACTATTTCTTAGCCTATCAAATTTTCACAGATCATTGCACGGGATAAATCTTCTCTGTATTGCTGGTTTTAAATTAAGCAGGAGGGTTTACCCTCTAACAGTAATATCATGACAGGCATGGATAAAGTGAATGCACTCGTCTTTTCCCAGGACGGGGGTGAGGGGGGGGGGGGGGGTAGGGGGGCGTGGAGGGATCAGGATTAGACAGCATTAGTCTAAGGTTACAGGGAAAGGAGTAAAAGGCAACATGAGGAGCAACCTTTTCACGAAGACAGAATGTTCATATGGAATGTGCTGCCAGTTAAGGGTTTGAGAGGGGTACATTAACAACATTTAAAAGACATTTGAGCAAACACAAAAATAGGAAAGTTTTATAAGGATATGGAAAAATGCAGGGAAGTGGGTTTGGCTTTGATAGACTGTTTGGTCATCATGGACCAGTTTAGGCCAAAGGGCCTGACACCGTGATGCAGGACTCTATGACTCTATATTCTAAGGTTCAGTTTCAAGCAGGTAATGAACTTGTAACAATCCTGGTCCCGGAATTCTGTTTCCTCGAAGAATTGACACTTCTAGCCAAAGAAAGATTTCCAAACGTGAGTTAAACTTCCGCTGGAGCTGAGTTGACAAATTAAATGTTTGTGTTGCAGAAATCCAGAATTGAAAGCCATTAAAAGCACGAACGCATTGACCTGAGGAGGCTACCATTTAGCTACTCTCTCGTGACAACAATGTTTCCACACTGTAAGTAATCTAATCTAATGTTAGGTTTGTTGGACGAGATTTAAAGGGTTGATATTAATATGTGGGTGAAAGGCCCAGGAAGTCAAATGCTTTGTGTCAATCTTCAGACAAGTCCTCAGATAAAAATAAACTTTCAACTTGACATAAATTCTATTTACTCGCTGTTGATTCTACTTTTAGAATGTATTATTTAACTTGACTATTGGCAATGTACGGATTGGTTATATCAAATGGAAGGGTGTGATACTTTTGATTGAAGTTTCCAAGTCATGTTAACAGTCAGACCTGTATATTTTGCCAGGTTAAGTATGATCTGCACTTCTTACTAATAAATCTCTGGAGCACTAATGTCCCAAACCTTCATTGTGCGCAAGAGAAAAAAAATATAGACTAACCTTTCAATGAGCTCAATGTTTTATCTGATCACTTTGCTGAAAGTCTTTTCATAGCTTTGCGATATCTTTCTAAATTGAATTGATTTGATCTTCTCTCTGTTCACATTCTCTCCCAGACAGATCAGCCAGAGAAACAGTCAAAGCAGTGATCATGTCTTCCTATGTTTGATGGTATAACCTCGTACCTTAAACAAAGCTAGTTTGCAAATTAATTGTGATATTGTCTTCCTCTCTGATGTACAGGAGGAGGACCACGTTTGTCCTTGGAGGCCAGACTTTGATCAATCCTGTTGAAGAGACTTCATTGCAACCAAGTAGAGAAATACAAATGTCTCACACTCCTCCATCAGCAGAAGATATTTAAGTTCGTATATTTAAGAGATATAAACGCAGCTTCTTCCCCGCTGTAGTTCGATTTCTGAATAGACCTGTTGAATTTTAAATTTAATGTTGATCGCACTCTCTGTTCACCATTCAATAGTAGTGCAGGATTGAAGGAATGAATGACCTACAAATGCACCGATTGTCTATTGGAGCTGAGAAGACTTTAGCCTGT
The DNA here is from genome assembly GCF_047496795.1 of Chiloscyllium punctatum. Lineage (NCBI taxonomy): Eukaryota > Metazoa > Chordata > Chondrichthyes > Orectolobiformes > Hemiscylliidae > Chiloscyllium > Chiloscyllium punctatum. The sequence goes on from NC_092774.1 coordinate 51,253,567, forward strand.
GACTGGAATTCTCTCTGCAGGAGTGAAATGCCAGAAGCTGTTTTCCTTCACACATTCTTGCCTGGTGGGCATATTAGTTTGTTTTGCGGAAGCAGGGTATGGACAACTCTGTTTGAACGGATATGCTGATTTAAATCGATTAAAATGCGAAATTGCAAATCTGTATTAAATCACCGACCTCGGATAATTACATGCCTCAGCGGTGCTGGGCTAACTGTCCAAACTTCAAACAAACACATGAAAAGAAGATACAAAGTATGGCATGTTAAATTAGTCTGTAATAATAGGTGTGAGGCCTTGTAATATCTAAACAAAAATTGAATATATCTTCACGTATGTAAAGCATGTGTGTGTGTGTGTGTGTTGCAGTTAATGCAGTTACACAGGATTGAACATGATTGAGACAGTGTGAAATGGACAACATTCTAAGCAGACCAGACCAGACAGTACAAAAAGGATATTAACATCTTCGGTGAGTGGCGAAACAGAGGGGCATTACATTCAATTTCGACAAGTGGGAAGTCAATAAATTAGTGAAAATAAGGACTTAATCGTGAAAATGGGTCCTACAAGTTTGGAACTGTTTTCAGCAAAGGGTACTTGATCCTATATCAACCTTGGCACGGTGGCACAGTGGTTAGCACTGTTGCCTCACAGCACCAGAGACCCGGGTTCAATTCCCGCCTCAGGCGACTGACTGTGTGGAGTTTGCATGTTCTCCCCGTGTCTGCGTGGGTTTCCTCTGGGTGCTCCGGTTTCCTCCCACAGTCCAAAGATGTGCAGGTCAGGGTGAATTGGCCATGCTAAATTGCCCGTAGTGTTAGGTAAGGGGTAGATGTAGGGGTATGGGTGGGTTGCGCTTCGGCGGGGCGGTGTGGACTTGTTGGGCCGAAGGGCCTGTTTCCACACTGTAAGTAATCGAATCTTAATTTTTCAGTTACGCTGATCTGATACATTGTCCTGTCTACCACAGTGGAATGCATGGTGATATTTGTAAAAGAAGGTGGGAATGTAGTATACAGGAGCACCATTCCATTTCAGTTTGTCCCTATACAACATCCTGACTCAGAACTTTAGAATCTGTGTTATCAATAACACATGGCATTTGACATTAACGAAAGCCAATCAAAACTCCTGTTTTGTAACGGCAGTGCAACTATTCAAAAAGACAGAGGAACATAAACTTCTAAAGGATAATGAGAGACTGCCAAAAAGTATCCTTATTGTCAGTGATGCTGACATCCTATACAATAATGCATAATGAAATAAAATGTGCTTATGACTAGAAATGAACTGACGTGCAGTTGGTCTTGGGTGCTTTTTGGACTTGTATGTAAGCATAATTAATACATGCACGTAGCAAGGATCATGACATGACTTGTGCATGGAGCGAGATTCTGCGTTTAAAGTTTCCATTTCTATATCAAGTTTTGCTTTATTCTTGTACAGGATTTGCAGATCACTAACAGGGCCAGAATGTTTTGCTGATTCTTTCTCCAGACAACTTCGGATGGCAAGTGTGCATTCATTATATGTAGGTGAGATCAGAGAAGGACAATTTCCTTCACTCTAGTGAACCAAGTGTGTGTTCACAACAATCAACCAGAGTTACTTTTATTTGCCATGCGACGAACATTTGATCCAAGATTAACTGAAATTAACTGAAAATTCATCTGCCACGGTGAAGTTGGAATCTATTTCATCAGTCTATTAATCTGTGCACTTTGGGACATACACTTGAAAAATAAAACAGAAAATACTTTACCTCTACACTTCTGCATGAAGACAGGTGCAGTATTGGTAGGCAGTCTCGCTGCATGCAAGCATAAGGCCCTGTCCTGTGAGCCGGTTAATAATCTTACAATGGTTGTCAGTGTAATCCTTCACACAGTAGGGAATTTATTATACATTTTGCGCAATTGCTTAGAAAACTTGCAAAACACTATCCAGCATTACATATAATTGTCAAATTGGACATTGTGTAAAGTTTATGATCTTGTCCATTGCTCATTGAAATTACGTGTTCGGATAGACACACGTACACAACCTGCCTTGTTCAATACTAAAACAAATTTTGTAGGCTAACTGGTTTATTCTCCATCATAAAGTTTCGCTAATCAAAGACCACTTGCCAAAAAAACTAGCAAATTCTTCTCATACAAAACAAATGTTGTTTTTATTTACTTTGATGTTTGGTGTGAATGATCCTAAGGAACTTGAGGTATAAGATTTAAACAAAACGTGTCCTTTCCTAATAATACTTCATTTAATATGTCTACTGACAACATCTCAAAGAGTGAGGATCATTGCCTTGTCATGACCAATTTACCTAGCCTGCATATCTCTGGACATTACAGACATTTTCTGTATAATCGTTTCTGATATACTAAACTGAGCTTTCCTTGTTATATACAGTGCCACCCAATCTGTTTATTTTCTCCTCAATTTGTTTCATAACTCCTTTGCAATTGCTTCTGTTCGACTGGCGATATTCAGTTGAGGAAGTTGCATGAGATCAGACCGAATCTAAGCAGAGAATTGTATTTCAGGTATGTTGTGGCAACTGCCTGTCGCTTTTGTGTTTTGAACCAATAGAATTTCTTGTCCAGAATTAGGTCACGACCAATAAACGACAGGACCCCTCAGATTTACGTTGACAATTATTTTGTATCAACCTGTTCAGACATTTTATAACAAACATGGAGAGAGTGTTCAGTCCAAACTTCTGAGCTAGAGGCAGGGGCAAAACAACTGGACAATCCAAACCCTCACATCTCCAATAATAAACATCATGCTTCTCATTAACCAGATGTACTGTGTCTATCCCCTTTACCATCTGTGTTCCAGGTTGAAATCCTACTGACAATTTGTCTGTACCCAGATGGCAATGAGTGGAAGTTATCTACCACTGAGAGGACAGAGAGCTGCTTCTTCAGGATATTCCAGTGAAAACACAAGCTGTGAGAAAAACAGTGGGGATGTCAATTTCTGTTGTGTTGAAACACTGACAATGACACTTAGCCTCCGGGGTCACACTGCTGCTTCTGCAAGATATCTGGGTGACATTGTTTCCCAATGTGACAATGTACAGATCTAAATGAGTCAGTGTGGGCTCACCTTTGGCTGAAGTATGACGCTGATAATTGATCTCGTACTCCTGCGTTGTAAGGTGATTTGGTCAGATTTTCTGCTATCCATTTATATACAACGACCATGCCGATAAGTGACCCTGTCAGAGCTGAAGTCATACCATAAAATGAAAAAATCGTGGCCATTTAGCCAATAAGCTCCACGCCAGAATAGAAGAGCACCAGACTCTTCAGATACTGAAGACATCTACTTTCAAAGCAATACATCTGGTGAAGAATCATGATTATGTTCAGAAGTGTTAATTGCATTCCTCAGAATCTATTTGTTGGAGTTCTGCATTCAACGTTCGCTCTACTGTCAGTTTCATTTACTATCTGTTCTATACCAGTGATGAAGCTTTCCAATAGTGAAGGCTGAGTAGTTGATACTTGTGGCTAGATTCATGTTGTGTCCTTCAGATGGGAGCAATCGTCGTTTTAAACCACATAGTCATAATGTTAAATGACTCACAGTTTCATGTCTATTGAAGCATGAAGCAACACTTTGCACCTTAAAATTCCCATTCAATTAATGTGATGTCCCTTTTGTAATTTAAAACTGAGATGCCGGTCAATAGTTTTGTGAAAAACAATCCCACTATAACACACATGACCAGATGTCATCTCCATCCTGATGTTACTGTCCTTCTAAATTTTTATCTTGGGTAGTAAGCTTACAATAAGACATTCCAATGTTTATAAAGCTGCAAATAACAGAGTTCAACTGATACAAAAGGGTTTTGAACAATCTTCCACAGGCATTTAAATCAGTCAAGAACGATAAAGGCGAAAGCCTGTACTGCAGATGCTGGAGATCAGAGTTGAGAGTGTGGTGCTGGAAAAGCACAGCATGAATCTGATGAAGGGCTTTTGCTCGAAACGTCGATTATCCTGCGCATTGGATGCTGCCTGATCTGCTGTACTTTTTTCAGCACCACACTCACAAAGAATAATAAAGGACCATTTATCCCAAACAATGGAATTTTACACAAGAAGGCTGGATGCATCATTGGAGTATGAAATGTGCACATTGTAAACGCCTTTACCAAGGCCGCAGCTGTTGTTAAAATATTATGAGAAAGGAATTTAAAGACTGCGTGAACTAAAAATTATCAGCAGGATGTACAGACTAGGTAATTTGCCTATAATTATATTCGTATGGCAGCAGGACTTGATGACATATATCTTAGGATGCTGGGATTAAGTAAGTTTCTAACTTTGTAGAGGCACTAGTCAATAAACTTCTTTGTGAGGTGACGCTGCTTCACCACCAGAAAAAAAAATGGAAATACCGTTGTGCACAAAAGGTAGAGGGGAGTTTTCTGCACAGAAATCGTGTCTCCGTGGTTTGATTCAGTTTTTTGTGACATGACAATTAAGGCAGAGCCGTAGATGTTATCAATATGAACTTCAGTAAGGCATTCAAGGAGATTGTACATGATAGTCTAGATTGCAATGTTAGATCACAAAGTATCTGGGAGGGGAGGGGGGGTGGATTGATAGTAAATTGATCCAATATTCACTTGAAGCTAGGAATAGAATGTGGTGATAGAGGTTTGTTTTTCGGACTGGAGGACGATGATTAATGGTGTGCCACAAGGGTTGGTGCAGTGTTCACTGTTTTTTGTCATTTAAATAAATGATTTTAGTGAGAATATTGGAGAAATAGTGAGTAAGTTTGAAGATAACACAAAAATTCGCCGTGCAGTGTATATTGAAGAAATTTATCCCAAAGTACGACAGGACGTTCATTAGATGGGCTGAGAATTAGCACATGGAGCTCAATTTAAATAAATGTGAAGTGTCGCATTTAAGTGAGGCAAATCAGGCCAGGAATTATACAGTATTGTTTATGACCCTCGAGAGTGTTGTCGAACAAAGAGACTTGGGGTGCAAGTGCATAGTTCCTTAAAAGTGAAGTCGCAGATGGACAGACTGATGAATGAGCTATTCCATATAATTCCCGTCATTGGTCTGCGCAGGAGTACATGAGTATAGTCAGCTTCATGGGATATTAGATCGACCACTTTTCGAATGCTGCGTTCACAGAAAAGTCAACTAAAAAAACCTTTGAGTGGCACAAAAGGTGGAATACTTGTGAACTGAGCAGAAGAATTTCGTTACATTTTTTGACATAGAGAAATGAAACACTTGGAGAAGAGATCTGGGAATTATAATTCAAAAAAGTGATTAATTTTGGCTTGTTAAACTCACGCTGCTGCCTTCAGTGATTCGCATGCATTATTCAAAAAACTCAAGACCATCATTTCATTGACTGAATGCTTACGTTCAGCATGATTTTAATAACGCATGTGAGATGCTTGCTTCTGACACAATAGGGACAACAAGTACAAAAATGAGACGAGCTTACATAAGACTCTGGTTCAAATTCATTTGAAATATAACGTGCAATTCTGGACACTACACTCTCAGGAGTGTATGGAGGCATTGGACAGGGTGCAGAACCGATTCATCAGGAAGGTTCCACGCTGAGCATCTAGGATTCTGTAGCTATTGTTGTGAAGATGTGGGTGCACCATTAAGAGAATGAAGGACTTGGCAAGTTCATCAGTGCTGTAGAATTTACAAAGTAGTATTTTGACTAAAAATAAACAGCACTCACTGAGTGGCCTGGAGACAAAAACAAATCGAACTCGGTCAATGAGTTTAAATTATACCTGAAGCATATCAAACTCCAATCAAGTTTGAATTGAGTATATTGACAATCTTAAAAGCCAATGACACAATTCGATCCTCTAGAGTATAAGACCAGGTAAAATTGAACAGTTGACAGGAGAACTGCCACGGCCCAGCATGTAACCACGCTGCTTGAAAATACCTCTCTCTTAAAAGTACCTTTTCGATCATTAATCTGTGACGCAGAAATTCCTAAGAAGGAGAAAATACGACACAGGAAATCCGAAGACAATTACCTACAGCTGCCTGGTTTTATGATAAGAGTTTTTGTTTTGTTAATTTTAAGTGTGAGTTTTATCGGAGCAGTATTCCCATGTCTACTTCAGGTACAATAACATTAGTCCTTCCAATCTGATTCTTACACATGTCCTTGTACTGTAGTAACAAATCTTTCAAGTCTGTTATATGTTTCTGAGACAATAGCTTACAAATCTATCCCACTCCTCAAATACGTTTTTCATTTTTTATTCTATTTGAGGCACCTCAAATTCCACATTCTCTGGATTTGATTCCTAACACTTCAGGGCAGTAACTAACACCTGTTTCTCCAGTTCTTTCTCTCTAGTGTAATATGGTTTCGACATGTTCACATGACATACCCAATAACTTTTTTTTTCTATCTGGCATCTTTACTAAACAGTTCAACCGACTGAACTTTTTCTGAAGTTGATACGGTCCACTAAACCTAGATATGAAAGGATCTCCTATCATTGGTAACAGTACTAACTAGTTATCACCTTGGGAAAACATCCAAGTTTCAGAGCTTATATCTGCCATCTGCTTCATTCTATTCTGTGCCTTCTTTAGGTGCTGTCTAGCTAACTCACCTGCTCGATTTACTCTCTCCTTCTTCTCCGATAAATAATGTAAGTGTTAGATCTCTGAATTTGATCCTGTCAATTTTCCTTAATGAATTTAAATGGGCCTCTCATTTTATGACCGAATATTGATTCAAGCGAGTAAATTGAGTAGATTAGTTTCGGACAACTCTGATGGCAAACAATACGAATGGGATACCTTTATCCCAATCAATCAGCTAATCCTGACAGTATGCCCTCAGTGTATTCGTCAAGGTCTGATACCATCTTTGTAAAGCTCCCTGGGCTTCAGGATGATTCCCACTGGATTTAAAGTGCTGTATATCTTAGCAATCCATAACCTCCTTAAATAGCCTAGCAGTAAAATTTGATTCTTCGTCCAACTGAATCTCTCTGCGTAGAGCATACCATGCCAAGAAAAGTATTAACTCCTCTACTACCCTTTTTATATTGATACTCCAGAACGGAATTCCGGTGGAAATCTGGTAGACGCATACCTTATGGTTAACAAGTTCTAACTTTTGGTTCTCGTGAGGGGACCTACACAATCAAACATAAAGCGTGAAAGGTTCTTCAAATGCGGGATTTGGCAACATGGCCATTTACTGGAATATGGCCATTTACTGTGATTAATTTCGTAATTGGCGGATACTGAAATGACCAGGATGCAAATACATACGGGCATAATAT